>NC_136063.1:1061395506-1062595506 GCF_964261635.1 Lissotriton helveticus
TCAAGAGGGCCTATCGCTGTAGCCCTCCCAGAGAGGGACAGGGGCGGGGGTCGCCCCCGTTCCCAGTCCCTCAGGCGTCTGTCGGGCCCTCCCCAGTGGAAGAGGCCCACAGAAGGTCCGGTCCTCACCCAAGCACCCCATGCGGCCGCGGACCACTCCACCAGCCGTGGCGTGCCAGGGCCGGGCCCTGTGCCTACGGTGTGTGCTTGCAGGAGGCAGCCGAGGGCTTCGGGCTGGCACCGTTGGTCGCTCAGGCCACTCCGCCGTTAATGATCCTTCCGCAGGTTCACCTACGGAAACCTTATTATGACTTTTACTTCCTCTAGATAGTCACTTTTGATGGTCTTCTCGGCGCTCCGCCAGGGCCGTTGCCGACACCGGCAGGGTCGATCCGAGGACCTCACTAAACCATCCAATCTGTAGTAGCGACGGGCAGTGTGTACAAAGGGCAGGGACTTAACGAACAAGTTACTTACCTTCGGTAACGATATATCTGTAAGAAACAGTAGTTAGTATTAGATTCCTTACCTTAGAATATCCCCAGGCGTCAGTCTGGATCCGGAAACTTTTGCGTAGCAGTACCCCTGCGCGTCGGTAGGCGTCGTCTGCAGGCGTCCCCTGCGGCTCCGTGTCGTCGGCGTCGTGCGCCGTGATGACGTCGCTGGAGTATATAGACGCCGCCTCCGCGCGCTGACGTCAGTTCTTTGCACACAGCTTTTCCGCGCCAGAACACGCAGAGCCATGTGAGAACTAACACTGGTGCCATTTGAAACTAGGGCCCTGAAAGGGATGTCCTTAACCCTAGGTATCAGTTCGCAGAACGGGGAGGACGGGTGGGGCGGTAAGGAATCTAATACTAACTACTGTTTCTTACAGATATATCGTTACCGAAGGTAAGTAACTTGTTCATCTGAAAGAAACAGGTTAGTATTAGATTCCTTACCTTAGAATAGATACCCCAGCAATACCAACCCCGGTGGTGGGTCTGCGAACCAATACAATCCTACACCAGAAAATCCTGGAGGACCGAACGGCCAAAGAAGCCGTCCCTCCGGACTTGACTGTCCAGGCAGTAATGCCTCGCAAAGGTGTGCAGCGAGGCCCACGTAGCCGCCTGGCAAATGTCCTGCAAAGGGACTCCCCGGCCCAGGGCAGTAGTAGCCGCCGTGGCCCGAGTGGAATGGGCCCTCAGCCCAACAGGAGGCTCCTTCCGAGCCAAAGAGTAGCATGCTTTGATGCACAGGACGACCCACCGAGAGATGGTTCGTTTCTGTACCGCCCTTCCCTTCTTCTCACCCACGTAGCCAACAAACAGTTGGTCATCCACCCGGAACTGGCGTGTGCGATCCATATAAAATGAAAGCGCACGTTTTGGGTCCAGACGATGGAGCCGCTCTTCATCTTTTGAAGGATGCGGAGGCGGGAAGAAGGAGGGTAAGGTGATGGACTGCCCGATGTGAAAAGCAGAAACTACCTTGGGCAGGAAAGAAGGCCTAGTCCTAAGAACCACCTGGTCAGGATGGACGGACAAGAAAGGAGGTTTAATAGAAAGAGCCTGGAGCTCACTCACTCTCCTGGCAGAGGTGATGGCAACCAGGAAGGCCGTCTTTAAAGTGAGAAGACGGAGAGGACAGGAATGAAGCGGCTCAAAGGGAGCACACATCAAGAATGTCAGAACCAGGTTCAAGTCCCACTGAGGCATCACGAACGGAACAGGAGGATACATGTGCGTGATGCCTTTCAAGAATCTCAGTACAATAGGGGACTTGAATAAAGATGGCTGATCAGGTAGCCTTAAGAAGGCGGAAAGGGCAGAAAGGTAGCCCTTGATAGTGCCCAGAGCAGAGCCCTGCTGGGCAAGAGAAAGAAGGAAGAGGAGAACCTCGGAAAGAGGGGCAGAAAGGGGATCCACAGCCTTTGCTGTGCACCATGCCACAAATCTGTTCCACCGGCAGGCGTATACCGACTTTGTGGAGGGACGCCTGGCTGCCAGAATCACATCACAGACTTCAGGAGGCAAGTCAAATGGCCTCAACTGTCGCCGCTCAATCTCCACGCATGGAGGTGGAGGCTGGACAGGTTCGGGTGGAGGACCGTCCCCTGCTGCTGCGACAGAAGGTCCTCCTGAAGGGGCAGGCGGATCGAGGGACCGACTGACATGCTGAGTAGCTCGGGATACCAGTATCTTCGAGCCCAGTCCGGGGCCACAAGGATAACTTGGGCCCGGTCGCGCCTGATCTTCTTCAGCACTCTGGGCAGAAGTGGTATAGGCGGAAAGGCGTACAACAGACCGCAACTCCACTCGCGCCGAAAGGCGTCGCCGAGCGAGTGCCGTCTTGGAAACTCCAACGCGCAGAACTGATGACATTGCGCGTTCTCTTCTGTGGCGAATAGATCTAACCAAGGCTCTCCCCATTGCTAAAAGAGGCCTTTCGCCACGTCCGAGTTCAGACGCCATTCGTGATCCACCGAGCACCGACGGCTGAGTTCGTCCGCCCTGGCGTTCAGAGAACCTGCCAGGTGTTGAACCGTCAGAGTCACGCCCTGACGCTCCAGCCATTGCCAGAGGCGCAGAGCCTCCTGGCAAAGGGTCCACGACCCCACACCGCCCTGTTTGTTGCAGTACCACATGGCGGTGGTGTTGTCCGTGAACACCTGCACTACACTCCCGTTGACAAAGGGGAGGAATGCCTTCAGTGCTAGGCGAATCGCCCGCAGCTCCAACATGTTGATATGGAGCCGGGACTCTGCCGGAGACCAGATGCCTCTGATCTCCGCCTCTCCCAAGTGGCCTCCCCAGCCCTGGAGGGACGCGTCCGTCACAACTACGTGCTCCGGTTGGGGAAGGGAGAGGGATCTGCCTCTGACCCAATCGCGGTCCGTAAGCCACCACTGCAACTGTCTCGCAGTGCCCTCCGAGATCAGGACATGGTCGGACAGGTTGCCCTGATGCTGGGCCCACTGAAACTTCAGGTCCCACTGCAGAGCCCGCATCCGCCATCTGGCGTGATGCACCAGAAGGATGCAGGAGGCCATCAGCCCCAGAAGCCGCAGCGTCAACCTGACCGAAACCCGGGATAACGGCAGAAAGATGGGAATCAGAGCCCGAATATCCCGGACCCGCCGTTCCGGAGGATAAACCCGAAACTGCGCCGAGTCGAGAACCGCTCCGATGAAAAGGAGCTTTTGAGAGGGACACAGGTGTGATTTCGGCACATTGATGGAAAACCCCAGCTCGTGCAGGAGGTCTGCCGTCATCTGAAGGTGGTGGACGACTGTCTGGGGCGAGCCCGCCTTCAACAACCAGTCGTCGAGGTAGGGGAAGACTGAAACCCCTAACCGGCGCAGATGAGCTGCGACCACCGCCATCACTTTCGTGAACACCCGTGGGGCGCTGGTAAGGCCGAATGGGAGCACGATAAACTGAAAGTGCTCGTGGCCTACCGTGAACCGCAGGTAACGCCGGTGGGCCGGCAGGACGGGGATGTGAAAGTACGCATCCTGCAAGTCCAACGCTACCATCCAGTCTTGTGGGTCTAGAGCAGCCAAGACCTGAGCCAAAGTCAACATCTTGAACTTCTCCTTCCGGAGGAAGCCGTTGACGTTCCGTAGATCCAAGATAGGACGCAGGCCCCCTTTGTCCTTCTTGGGTACCAGAAAGTAGTGGGAGTAGCAACCACACCCTACTTCTGGCCCAGGAACGCGCTCGATGGCCCCCTTGGCCAAGAGGGCCGTAACTTCCTCCTGCAGAAGTGTCAAGTGGTCCCCCGACACACGGTGGTTCTGCGGTGGCATGGCTGGAGGAGTGGACTCGAAGGGGAGGGAGTAGCCCCTTCGGACGAGCTGCAGCACCCACCTGTCCGACGTAATCGTGCGCCAGCGGGAGTGGTGATGGCGAACCCTGCCACCCACTGGCGTCACATGGGCCCGAAAGCTCGGACTAGGAAGATTTGGAGGCTGCTGCGGGGGGAGGTGTGGACTGACCTCGCCGCTGCCCTCTACCGCCACCCCGGCGGAATCCACGGCCGCCACCGCGCTGAGGAGCGTTCTGCGGCGCGTGGCTGGCAGCACGTGTGGGACCGCCCCTTCCTTGGCCACGAAAGGGGCGAAACGAACCCGTTTGCTGGCGCTGGGTCGAAAGACCCAAGGACTTGGCCGTGACCCTGGAGTCCTTGAAGCGCTCAAGCGCGTTGTCCGCCTTGTCACCGAACAGGCGACTGCCATCGAAAGGCATGTCCATGAGGGCATTCTGGACATCCGGCGAGAAGTTGGCGGATCTCAGCCAAGCATGGCGACGAATCGCCACCGTCGTGGACATAGCCCGTCCCAGCGAGTCAGTCGTGTCAAGACCACACCTTATCGAATACCTCGCCGCGTCCCGGCCTTCAACCAAGGCCTGGTTGAGCTTGTCCCGCACCTCCTGCGGGCATTGCGGCAGACACTCCACGACCGTATCCCACAGAGAGTGGGTGTAGCGGCCCAAGTGGCATGCGGTATTGCAAGACCGCAGTCCAGCACTCAAAGACGAAAAGACCTTCTTGCCAAATTGGTCATATCGCTTCGATTCCCGATCGGGCGGGGCCGACGGGAATGCGGACTGGGAAGTGGAAGCTTGGATCACCAGACTCTCCGGGGAGGGATGGGTGGAGAGGAAGGCAGGGTCGTCCGAACACGGATGGTGACGCCTGGCAACGTTTCGGTCAACCGGTGCACCAGAAGCGGGCCTGGACCAGGTGCCCAAAAGGACATCCGTCAGGGCCTCATTAAACGGCAGCAGAGGCTCCTGCGGGCATGACTGCGGTTTAAATACTTCGGTGAGGATGTTAGGCTTCACCTTAGCGACGGGGAGCTCAAGGCTCAAGGCCTTGGCAGCCCTCATCAGTACCACCGAATAGGCAGCCCCAGCCTCCGACGCCACAGGGGAAGGCGAGACAAACCCAGGGTTGGGCGACTCGTCCAGACCACTGGCGTCACCTAAGTCACCTACCCAGTCCACGTCATACTGGCAGGCACGTGACAAAGGGTCCTCAGACCCCTCCCAACCCTCTCCATAATCGTCCTCATCGCCATAGTTCGAGTCGACGATATAGACCGGCTCCTCGGAGCCAATGGGCCCCAACGGCGCCGGACTCGGCGTCGGACGACGCCGGTCCGACTCCGCGTCAGGAGTCAGAGAGGGGACGGGGGTGGCGCCGCGCGGCGCCGGCGCCGGGGCCCCGACGCCGGCCGGAACCGACGGCGGAGTCACGGCGCCGCGGGGAGGCGGCACCACGGGTTGCCCCAATGGAATCGGCGCCGGAGAGGCCGGTGGACCAGCCGGCGACGACCCTGAAGGCCCTAGCGGCGCCGGGGCCGGAGCCGCCGGCGGCGCCGGGGCCGGAGCCGCCGGCGGCGTCGGAGCAGGTGCACCCGAACCGCTCGGGGCCCCAGACGGGACCGACGGGCCCGCAGGCGCCGTAGGCCCCGCCGGAGGAGACATCGCCCTCATAGCCATGAGGAACTCCTCAATCTCCTCGCGCGACGCGCCTTCCCCAGGGACCGACGGGTATGGGGCATCGGCGACCCACGCGGGGGTGGGGCCACCCGAACCCCCGGCCGCATCACGCGGGCGTCGGGGGGAGTCGGGGGTACGATGACGACGCCCCGACTTCTTGTGTCGCTTACCTGAGGAACCGGAGGAATGGTGGCGACTCCCGGAGCGCTCATGGCAGCTCCGCGATCGCTCTCTCGACCGCTCCCTCGACCTCCGACCGGACCGGGACCGCTCTCGACGCGGGGCCGACACTCGGAGCTCGAGCAGCTTGCGGGACCGCTCCCGTCTAGCTTTACTTGTCAAGGCCCGGCAGTCGACGCAGGACTCCACGTCGTGGTCCGCGCCCAGACACCGGAGGCAGAGTCGATGGTGGTCGGTGACCGACATCAGGCGGTCGCACCCGTCGCAACTCTTAAAACCGGGCATCCTACCGGCACCTGAAGAAAGTTAGAGTTAACAAAAAACTTGATCAAAAGACCGGAGTACTGCTCTTCGGATCTGCGCTAACTGGCGCGGAAAAAAGAAGAACTGACGTCAGCGCGCGGAGGCGGCGTCTATATACTCCAGCGACGTCATCACGGCGCACGACACCGACGACGCGGAGCCGCAGGGGACGCCTGCAGACGACGCCTACCGACGCGCAGGGGTACTGCTACGCAAAAGTTTCCGGATCCAGACTGACGCCTGGGGATATTCTAAGGTAAGGAATCTAATACTAACCTGTTTCTTTCAGATACGAGGTTATGACCCACACTTACTGGGACTTCCTCGTTCATCAAAAATAATTGCAATCCCCAATCCCTATCACGAAAGGGGTTCAGCGGGCTACCCGCACCTGTCGGCGAAGGGGAAAGACAGACGCTGATCCGTTCAGTGTAGCGCACGTGCAGCCCCGGACATCTAAGGGCATCAAAGACCTGTTATTGCTCGATCTCGTGTGGCTAAACGCCACTTGTCCCTCTAAGAAGTTGGACGCCGACCGCTGGGGGTCGCTTAACTAGTTAGCATGGAGGAGTCTCGTTCTTTATCCAAATTAACCAGACAAATCGCTCCACTAACTAAGAACGGCCATGCACCACCACCCCCAGAATCGAGAAAGAGCTATCAATCTGTCAATCCTTTCTGTGTCCGGGCCGGGTGAGGTTTCCCGCGTTGAGGCAAATTAGGCCGCAGGTTCCACTCCTGGTGGTGCCCTTCCGTCAATTCCTTTAAGTTTCAGCTTTGCAACCATACTCCCCCCGGAACCCAAAGACTTTGGTTTCCCGGTAGCTGCTCGGCGGGTCATGGGAATAACGCTGCCGGATCGCTAGTCGGCATCGTTTATGGTCCGAACTACGACAGTATCTGATCGTCTTCAAACCTCCGACTTTCGTTCTTGATTAATGAAAACACTCTTGGCAAATGCTTTCGCTTTGGTTCGTCTTGCGCCGGTCCACGAATTTCACATCTAGCGGCACAATACGAATGCCCCGGCCGTCCCTCTTAATCATTGCCCAAATTCTGAAAACCAACAAAATAGAACTAGAGTCCTATTCCATTATTCCTAGCTGAAGTAGTCAGGCGAACGGGCTGCTTTGAACACTCTAATTTTTTCAAAGTAAACGCTTCGGACACCCAGGACACTCAGTCAAGAGCATCAAGGGGGCGCTGAGAGGCAGGGGCTGGGACAGGCGGTAGCTCACCTCGCGGCGGACCGCCAGCTCGATCCCAAGATCCAACTACGCGCTTTTTAACTGCAGCAACTTCAATATACGCTATTGGAGATGGAATTACCGTGGCTGCTGGCACCAGACTTGCCCTCCAATGGATCCTCGTTAAAGGACTTAAGGTGTACTCATTTCAATTACAGGGCCTCGAAAGAGTCCTGTATTGTTATTTTTCGTCACTACCTCCCCGAGTCGGGAGTGGGTAATTTGCGCACCTGCTGCCTTCCTTGGATGTAGTAGCCTTTTCTCAGGCTCCCTCTCCGGAATCGAACCCTGATTCCCCATTACCTGTGGTCACCATGGTAGGCACAGAGAGTACCATCGAAAGTTGATACGGAAGATATCCAACTGTATCATCGCCGTCACGGGGACGTGGGATCGGACCGAGGTTATCTAGAGTCACCAAAGCGGCCGAGTGAGCCCAGATTGGTCTTGGTCTGATAAATGCACGCATCCCGGGAGGTCAGTGCTCGTCGGCATGTATTAGCTCTAGAATTACCACAATTATCCAAATAACAGATGGAGCGATCAAAGGAACCATAACTGATTTAATGAGCCATTCACAGTTTCACTGTACCGGCCATGTGTACTTACACGTGCTGGGCTTAATCTTTGAGACAAGCATATGCTACTGGCAGGATCAACCAGGTAGCCGCACCTGCTGACGGGCTGGGGGCTGTGTGCCCATCTCCCCGACCTGCAACCTTTGCGCACCCCTCCATCTCTCTGGAGCCTGCCAGGGGAAGGAGCCCACCTGCCTGGGAGGGAGGGTTCGCTGGAGGGGTGTGGAGAGGTGAGGTCAAATGGGAACCGGTAGGCCCAGTTGTCTCCCCCGGGAGGGAGAGGCAGGCAGGGGCGCAGCCTGAGCGAGACGCAGGACTGCCAGAGTCTGGCGGCAGCGGCACCCCTCGGAACAGTCATTACGAGCTGCTGTGGAAATGTGCTGGGCAGAGAGGGGTGACAGTGTGGCGCGCAGGGTCATGAGACCTGCTGGGCAGCAGCATCCAAGGGCCTGGCTTGGGTCAGACCACTGGGGGGAACGAGCTGCCGGGGCCACTCGGCCTTCGCTCTGCTGGGTAAAGGGCCTCCCGCCAGGTGGCAGGCCCTCGAGTCGGACGGTCCATGCGGGGTGGAAGCTCTTTGCTTGAAACAACAGCCGAGGCTGGCCAAGCAGTCTATCCCTAAACGGACCGAGAGTGCCCAATTGATCAGAGTTCGGCTATGGGCATCCCCTGGCAGGTCACCCTGTGCAGGGGGTATGCTGGCTTAGCAGCTCCTGCCTGCTCCCAGGGCAAGCAGACTCAGAGAATCATTCAATCAATCAATCAATCAATGTATTTGTAAAGCGCGCTACATACCCGTAAGGGTCTCAGGGCGCTGGGGGGGGCTGCTACTGATCGAAGAGCCAGGTCTTGAGAAGTCTTCTGAAGGTCGGCAGGTCCTGGGTCTGTTGTAGGGAGAGCGTTCCAGGTCTTGGCGGCGAGGTAGGGGAAGGATCTGCCGCCGGCTGTGCTTTTCCGGATACGAGGAACTGTGGCGAGGGTGAGGTTGGCGGAGCGGAGGCTGCAGGTCGGGGTGTTGAAGCTGAGTCGGTCGTTGAGGTATGTGGGTCCGGTGTTGTGTAGTGCTTTGTGTGCATGGATGAGGAGTTTGAAGGTGATCCTCTTGTTGACGGGGAGCCGGTGTAGGCCTCTCAGGTGGGGTGTGATGTGGCTGCGTCGGGGGACATTGAGGATCAGTCGTGCCGAGGCATTCTGGATTCGTTGTAGTTATTTCAGGAGCTTGGTTGTAGTTCCTGAGTAAAGGGCGTTCCCGTAGTCGAGTCTGCTGGTGATGAGGGCATGGGTGACGGTCTTTCTTGTGTCGAGAGGGATCCATTTGAAGATCTTACAGAGCATTCGGAGGGTGTTGAAACAGGAAGCGGAGTCGGCGTTGACTTGCTTGGTCGTGGAGAGGGCGGAGTCAAGGAAGAACCCCAAGTTGCGTGCGTGGTTGGTGGGTTCCGGGGCTGTGCCTAGCGATGTGGGCCACCAGGAGTCGTCCCAGGCTGATGGGGTGGGTCCGAGGATGAGGACCTCCGTCTTGTCTGAGTTCAGCTTCAGTCTGCTGTCCTTCATCCAGTCGGCGACGGCCTTCATTCCTCTGTGGAGGTTGGCTTTGGCGGTCTTCGGTGAGGGATATGATCAGCTGGGTGTCGTCGGCGTAGGAGATGATGTTGAGGTTATGTTGTCGTGCGACGTGGGCGAGCGGTGCCATGTAGATATTGAACAGCGTCGGGCTGAGGGAGGATCCCTCTGGGACACTGCAGATGATCTCGGTGGTTTTTGAGCGGAAGGGTGAGGGGCGGACGCTCTGGAATCTGCTGGAGAGGAAGGATGTGGTACAGGCCAGGGCCTTCTCTTGGATTCCGGCGTCCTGGAGGTGTGCTGATAGGGTGCGGTGGCAGACCGTGTCGAAGGCTGCTGATAGGTCCAGGAAGATGAGGGTGGCTGTTTCTCCTTTGTCCATCAGGATCCTGATGTCGTCGGTGGCGCCCATGAGGGCGGCAAAAAAGGACCATCGGCAAGGGGCTGAGAGGCAGGTGCATACCGTGCCCCTGGGGGCCCTGGCGGGCGGGCCCGGGTTCTGCCTTCCCCTGTTTCAGAATCACCAGACCTCACGGAGGTCTGACTGATCCTCTTCCTAGTAATCCAGAGGAAAATTACCCCCCTTTCTTGTAATCAGTGCACACGAGTTGACATAGGGGACCCAAGGCGTGAAAGTACCCGACCTCCTGAAGCCCTCACTGGGATCGGGGAGGCAAATGGCCCCTCATTGGGACTTCCAGGGAAGCCCGGCCATCTGGTCACCCCATAGGAAAGAATTGGGTGCGACCAGATGGCAAGGAGGATCGGTGTGACCAGATGGCCGAGGGTAAAGGTGCGACCAGATGGCCGGGCACGAAAGAGAAGCCAGAGGCATGGGGGACCGGAGGCCCAATGCCCCAGCCATGGAGGCTGCGAGGGAGACCCGGCGGGCCCTCCGACCCGGCGCCCGCAGATACCTTGACAAGCAGGGGAGGCCTTCACAAGACAGATGGACCCCTGTCCTAGTCCCTTGGTGGGGCAGCAGGCCGGTGGACCCAGCCGGGGCTCCCAGGCCCGGAGGCGCAGGTGACACCTCCCCGGGCCCTTTGGACCCCGTCCCGACACAGCAGGACCGAGAAAGGAGCCCGGAAGCCACCCTCCCTGGGACCCTCGGGGGCCCCGGCCGGAGCTCCTGAACCCAGCCAAGCAAGGGGAGGCTCCCCAGGCACAACGGAACCCTGTCCTGGGCCTTTGGCAGTGCGGCAGGGTGGGGGACAGGGCCCAGGGCTGGAGCACCCAACCCAGGGCCCCTGGACTCAGTCGAGGCTCCCAGGCCCAGAGGCGTAGGGGAAGCCTCCCTGGGCTTGCTGGACCCCATCCTGGGCACCCTGCCACACGACAGGACTGCAGAGGGAGCCCCGGGATCTCCGGGGCCCTCAGGGACTCACCAAACCCAGCCGAGCAGGGGCCGCAGGCCGGGGGATGGGGCCCAGGGCTGGAACACCCAAGCCGGGGCCTGGCGGGGCCCCTGGACCCAACCGGGGCTCCCAGGCACAGAGGCAAAGGGGAAAACTCCCTGGGCCCGCTGGACCTCATTCGGGCACCCTGACACGCAGCAGGACCAAGAACGGAGCCTGGGGTGAGGGAGTCCGCACTCCCTGGGGCCCCTAGACCCAGCCCAGCAGGGGAGGCTCCCCGGGCCCGCCGGACCCCATCCAGGGCAGCCTGCCAAGCAGCTGGCCCTGGGACGGGCCCAGGGCTGGGGCAGTATCCTGGCCCGTCCAGCTGCCGGCTGAGGACCCCTAGGCCGAGAGGGGTCCAAAAGTACCTTGTCCCCGGTAATCCAGAGGAAGGCCACCCCTCTTTCTGGTAACCTGTGCGTACCGCAAAACGGAGGGGACCCTAGACGTGGATGCGCCCAACTTCCTGGAGCAGTGGCTGAGATCGGAGAGGCAAATGAGCCCTCATCTGGACTTCAAGGGTTGCCCGGCCATCTGGTTGCTTCATTGGAAGGCATTGGGTGCGACCAGATGGCCGTGGGGAAAGGTGCGACCAGATGGCCGGGACTTAAAGGACTACCATCTGCCTGCCCCGAGCCGAGCTTTCCCGGAGGCAAATGATCCCTCATCGGGACTTCCAGGCCGGCCCAGCCATCTGGTCGCCCCATTGGAAAGCATTGCGTGCGACCAGATGGCCGAGGGGAGAGGTGAGACCAGATGGCCAGGACCGAAAGGACTCCGATCTGCCCACCCCGAGCCTTCGTTATAGGGTTCCCGCCTGCCCACGCAGGGCTCGGGGGCTCCGCTTCCCGGGGGCTCGGGGACCCCGGTTGGGCCTCCAGCCCGGGGTAGGACCACTGGAGCTCTTGAGTCTGGACGCCCGGGGGAGGACTGCCCGGGAACCATGGAGCCGTCCTGGCCACTTTGCCATGCCGTGGGCCGGAGGAGAGAGCCCCGGACACCTAGAGAGGTGTAGACCGGGCATAGCCCATCTGGTCCCAGGCAGAGAACTGCAAGCCCGTACCCTCCTTCACAGGTTGTAGCTTTGACGCATCCTTTTGTGGTGGATACTGCTGCTGAGAAGGAAACGGTATTACCGTTAGAGTATAATCAGCACATGGATGTATTCATGAAATCAAGCAGAACAGTTACCACCTCACCGTGAGTACGATTGTCGCATTGATTTGGTGGAAGGGGCCAACATCCCTGCATGTAGAGTGTATGCGTTGTCTGTGCCTGAAACAAAATATTTGCGGGAACACTTGGATCACTACCTGGAGACAGGCTTTATCAGGCCATCTCGTTCCCTTTGCGGCCTTTCCACTGTTTTTCATTGCCAAGGCCAACGGCTATCTGAGGGCCTGTATAGACTATCGAATGTTCAATAAAAACACCATACAGAACAGATACCCTTTACCCCTCATATCTGGTTTACTTGATCAAGTGCGGGAGGGTAAGATATAGCTACATGGTTAGACCTGAGAGGGCCTTACCACTTCGTGAGGGGGACGAGTGGAAGACTGCCTTTAAGACTCGTTATGAACTGTACACAGTTATGCCCTTCGGCCTCTGCAACGCCCCGGCGGCTTTCCAGTACTTCCTTAACGATGTCTTGAACGAGTATGTGGATCACTTCGTAGTGGTCTATATTGACAGCATCTTGATTTACTCAGAGAACAGTAAAAATCATAAATACCAGGTCATTATGGTGTTAGGAAAGTTGCGTGAACACAGTTTGTTTTGTAACTAAGCAAGTGTGAGTTTGGTGTGAGAGAAGTAGAATTTCTAGGGGTGATGCGTAGTCCAGAAGGGTTGCACATGGCAGAGCGTAAGGTACAGGCAGTGCAAGAATGGCCAACTCCAAACAACATGAGAGATGTGCAATGCTTCCTTGGGTTTGCAAACTATTATCGCAGGTTCATCCTCCACTTCTCACAGGTAGCAGTTCCCATTACACGGTTACTCAGAAAAGGAGTACCCTTTTGTTTGGTCAAGGGAGGCAGAGGAAGAATTTACTTACCTAAAGAGAGCCTTTACAACCGCTCCTGTGCTTTCCCATCCTAAACTGGAACATCCTTTTGTGGTTAAAGCAGATGCTTTGTCCATACAGGAATTGTCAGAAGTCCCCAGCCACGAGAACACCGAGGCAATCATCGAGCTTTCAAAGGTGATATGTGCTATCAGAGTGGAAAACTTTTTGGATGGGGTAAGACGTCACAAAACCAGCTCTGTGTGGGAGACATGGGCAGAATAGGATGACGAATGCTCAGTGAAGCAGGGTCTGCCATTTCACAGAAACAAACTGTATTTGCCCACACAGGAGTAACAGAAGAAAGCCTTTACCTGGTGCCATGTATCTCCATTGGCAGGGCATCCGGGTATATGTAAGACCATACAGTTAGTACAACGTCACTTCTGGTGGAGGACCATAAGCAAAGATGTCTCCGCTTGGGTGGCTCGTTGTGAGGATTGTGCGAGAGCAAAAGGTAAAAACACCAGGAAGAAAGGAAAGCTTATGCCCATGCCTACCCCTCAGAGGCCCTGGCAGAACATTAGTCTAGATTTTGTAACCGGGTTACCTCTAGACCAGGGAAGTTCAGCCATCATGGTGGTGGTGGACAGCCTCACGAAAATGGGACATTTTATCCCTTGTAAGAACCTTCCCACAGCAGGACAGACAGCCCAGCTACTAACCAGTAATGTCATCCGTATACATGGAGTGCCGAAAGTGATATTTTCAGATAGAGAACCTCAGTTTGTAGCCAGATTCTGGAAAATGTGGTGCCGAGCTTTGCATATCGATTCAACTACTCCCTACGAGTTTTGACCCTCAGACTGATGGTCAGACGGAACGACTGAACCAGACCTTGAAGAAATACCTCAGGTGTAATGCAAAGGAGGCCATGACTCGTGGGTGGAACTACTGTGGATGGCAGAACTAGCATATAACAATGCTTGGCACTGTTCAAAAGGAGTATCCCCTTTTCGAGCCAACTTTGGCTATGACGCCAAAACCTTGCCCATCAGCCTGCCAGATGACATAACGAATCAGCCCACACTACTGGAACAGGTAAAAAGGCTACAAACGGTCCATCACTGTGTAAAAGAACATTTGTTGCGGGCCAAGCAGGTGTATAAGTGGTGAGAGGATCGTCACAGAACAAACGGGCCCCAATTTCATGTGGGTGACCGAGTATGGTTGTCCACCAAGAATATCAGATTTAAACTCCGTAGTGTGTTCTACCCTAGGTATATTGGCACGTACCAGATTGTTAAACAAATGAATCCAGTTGCCTATAAACTGAAGATGCCTGGTTCTCTTCGAATACACCCTGTGTTCCACTGCAACCTTCTGAAACCGGCTCTTATGGCTCAGAGGCGGGTGCCTCCGCCAGTGGTGTGTGATGGGGGCTTGAGTATGAAGTCAAGTGCATCCAGGATTCCAAAATGAGGAGGGGAGAGCTTTGGTATCTGGTCTCTTGGAAGGGGTATTCTACGGAAGACGATTCCTGGGAGTCATGGCGCAATGTGCACGCTGTGGTGGCGGTTCGCTCCTTCCATAGGAGGTTTCCGGTTAAGCCTGGACCTAGGAGGCGCTTGGCGGGAGGTCCTACTGTCAGGAACTGAGCCCAGCTGCGCCTACAGTGCAGGAACTACATATCCCAGACTGCTTGGAACTGGGAGGAGATACATTAAGGAGTGACGCACATAGAACGGCGTGCGAAATTCGGAGTTCCTGCTTTCTCTCGGCTGAGGGGAGTATGCGGCGGGTATGCCGCATTTAAATTCACGGACTGTTGGGAAGACCGGCCATCCGACGCTGAGGATTTCAGAGCTTGTTGCACAGTGAGGTGAGCGGTGTGTGTTGCGGAGAGGCTTCCCGTGAACATGCCGTGTTTAGTTATATGTTTCCTCATGTGCGGCGGAGCCATTCACTTTTGCTGGATACTGAGAGTGGAATGCCGTGGTGGGTTAACCACGCATTGCCGCTACGAGTGATTTTCGAGTGTGTACCTATTCCGCAGATCTACTCTGTAACGTGTGGGGCGGCAAGTACCAGAGCGGAAAGCAGTGACGTAGTAACCACGCTTTGCTTTGTCTGGGGTTTCTTTCATTTCTACATTGTTAATAAATACCAGAGCGGAAAGCAGTGGCGTAGTAACCACGCTTTGCTGTGTGTGGGTTTTTCTCGGCATCGTTATCATGGACATCAATTATAAGAGCGGAAGACAGTGGTGAGGTTAACCACATCTTGCAGTGTCTTCATTTATATTTAAGAGTACTTTGTTCTATTAGACTTTGTGTTTTCTTCTACTACCTTCGGACATGAACACTTACATAAGGAACTTTGTAGTAGGAACAGCATTGTTTTTTGTTTCCTTTTTGGATTGAACTCCAGAGATTGGAGAGTTCCTTTTCTCCTATTCGGATTGGTATTCTCATACGATATTGCATATGAAACCCTTGGTATGTATGTATATGCCTGAAGGAGATATGATTAAATGGTATACCAATGTCTAGTTTCATTAACAGTGTATGTTCTATCTTCTAGATACAGTGATTGACCGGAGACTTGTCCTAATAAGTTTTAGTTTAGAGGATTCACGGTTGTCAGTCAAGGTACAGAAAAAGTCTTAAGGAGAATCTATGAGAGTAGCCTTTTTACATGCAGTGCTTATAACCTTGTTTTTGTTATTACAGTTTCTTTTCCCTGCTGTTCCTTCCCTATCCTTTCCCTCGCCTAATCGCTCGAATACTAATTAGGGTGTTGGTGAGATCAGGAGGTGGACCCTTTCTTGCTGCAACTGGATTCCACGGAGTGTAACCTGACAGGGGGCATCTGAGAAGGAGTCAGGTGTAACTTTGGCATGTTGATAGTAAACCCCAGCGAATGCAGGAGGTTTTCTGTAGTCTGGAGGTGGGAGATGACAGCATGGGGCGAGCCTGCCTTCAACAGCCAATCACAGAGATGAACAAGTTACTTACCTTCGGTAACGATATATCTGTAAGAAACAGTAGTTAGTATTAGATTCCTTACCTTAGAATATCCCCAGGCGTCAGTCTGGATCCGGAAACTTTTGCGTAGCAGTACCCCTGCGCGTCGGTAGGCGTTGTCTGCAGGCGTCCCCTGCGGCTCCGCGTCCGTCGTTGGCGTCGTGCGCCGTGATGACGTCGCTGGAGTATATAGACGCCGCCTCCGCGCGCTGACGTCAGTTCTTCTTTTTTCCGCGCCAGTTAGCGCAGATCCGAAGAGCAGTACTCCGGTCTTTTGACCAAAGTTTTTGATTATATCTAACTCTAAGGTGCCGGTAGGATGCCCGGGTTTAAGAATTGTGACGGGTGTGACCGCACGATGTCGGTCACAGACCACCACCGACTCTGCCTCCGGTGCCTGGGCGCGGACCACGACGTGGAATCCTGTGTCGACTGCCGGGCCTTGACGAGTAAGGCTAGACGGGAGCGGTCCCGCAAGCTACTCGAGCTCCGCGTCAGGAGCGGTCCCGGTCCGGCCGGAGGTCGAGGGAGCGGTCGAGGGAGCGGTCGCGGAGCCACCACGAGCGCTCCGGAAGTCGTCACCATTCCTCTGGTTCCTCAGGTAAGAGACACAAGAAGTCGGGGCGTCGTCATCGTACCCCCGACGCTCGCGCGATGCGGCCGGGGGTTCGGGTGGCCCCACCCCCGCAGCTCCGCGTGGGTCGCCGGCGCTGCCTGCTCCATACCCGACGATCAGCTGCAGCGACCACCATCACCTCGGTTAAAGCCCAAGGGGCGCTGGTAGGGCCAAAGGGAAGCATGGTGAAATGAAATTACTTGTGGCATACCATAAACCGCAGACTTCGCCGGTGGGCAGGCAGGACAGGAATGTGGAAATAGGTGTCCTGCTAGTCCAACGTTACCATGCAATCTCCTGGTTCCAGGGCAGACCTGAGCCAATGAGAGCATTTTTAATTTTTCCTTCTTGAGGAAGAGATTGAAGGACCGCAGATCTAGAATGAGAGGAATGCCTTTGTCCTTTCTGAGGACCAGAAAGTACCTGGAATAGCAAACATAGCCTACTTCTGGCACAGGAGCCCTCTCTATGCCTCCCTTGGCCAAGAGAGTAATGACTACCTCACAGAGAAGGGATAAATGATCCTCTGTAGTAAGATGGTGGCATAGAGGGAGGGGTAGTCTGCAAAACCCACCTGTCCAATGTTCCTCACTGCCAGTTGTGCAGGTGATGGCGAACTCTGCCACCAACTGGATGCCCATAGTAGGAAAGGGGCAGTTTTGGAAGGTTTGGAGGCTGCAGCTTCTGGAGGGGGAGACTGGCAAGACAGTTGACTACCTGACCCATGAGGTATGTGGGGACTGCACCCTAATCCATGCAGAGGCTGAGAAGCATGCACAGCTCGGTGGCTGGGAGGTAAGTAGCACAGCTGGAAGCTCCTTACGTAGCCATTAAGGAAGCAAAAGGCATGGCAAAGATACTTAACTACAGGGACAGGGACTGTATCCTGAGAGCAGCACAGGAACAGAAAATACCACGGTTTGAGAACCTATACTTTTTTATTAGAGAACTATATAAGGATTCCGGGGCAAGAGTTCGGTTTAGTAAGCAGGGTGCATGTACACCCAAGATCCCAATCAGAAAGGGAGTGAGTCAGGGCTGTGTGCTCACCCCTTTCCTTTTTACTTTATATATAAATGGCCTGGGCCAATTTTTTTTTTTCAAAACCGTATTTATTAAAAGTTCAAGCAGATCAAGTGTACAGCACCCCAAGAGCAGGGGAACACAACAATATGCAAAGTACAGTAGAATATACGTATGGCTCAAACTTTCGATTAACCCCCACCCACCCCTGTATCCCCCCCACAATCCCAACAGTACCAACTACCCACCCCTTATCCCACCCTAACCCGATGCACGTGATCACAATTAGCTGCAGAAGACAAGAGAAAACACACTAAGTGTCTTGGAGCTATCCGGGCCCCGAGGCTTCAATCATCAGACAGACCATCATCCGGTACAATGGGAGGATCTAATATCAGGTCTCTGTAGTCCGCCCACCGCTTCCAGATCTTGTAATGTTTCCTAGGGCAGCCCCTGGCCTCAAACACCGGCTGTTCCAGCCCCATGAGGAAGTCCAAGCCCGCCTTCCAGGCGCCAAGAGGGGGGGCACGGTCACTCTTCCAGGCCCTCGCCAGGTCTCTCTTGGCCACAACAAGGCCCAACAGCAGGAGATGGCGCTTATAGACGTTACCACCCACTTGATCCAGGATATGAAGAAGACCCAACCTAGGTGTACGAGGTAGCTCCCACCCCAGCACTTCCGACAGGCAGTCCCACACCCCACCCCAGAACCGGACCAGGCCCACACATGACCACACAGTATGCACTAATGTGCCCCTCTCTGCCCCACAGCGCAGGCAATCTGGGGAAGCAATAAGGCCCGCCCTCCACAGTCTCTCCCTGGTGTAATAGGCCCGATGTAGGTATTTAAATTGTATGAATCTCAACCGTACTGCAATAGCCGCACCCCGGGGGGATTCCAGCGCCTCTCTCCAGTCATCCTCATCCAGCGGTCCAACATCCATCTCCCAAGCGGCCTTCAACGACACCAGGGATGAGGAGCAGTGAGTGACCAACGATTGGTAGATTTTCGAGACTTTTTTATCCCCTAGGTCTCCCATGAACAGCTTAGCTTCAACGGGGCTGAAGTCCGGAAGCTGGTCCAGCTCCACTAGGCTCGGCGCCAGCGCATGACGAAGCTGTAGGTACTTAAAAAACTGGGTCTTGGGCATCGCAAACTCACCGCTGAGCACTTCAAAGGATTTAAAGGTAGTCCCGGTAAGTACGTGACCAAGCGACGAGATCCCTATGGAGTCCCAGCCACCAAACCCTTGCAAAGAAGCCAGCGCCGGGAGTCGCCCGTTGTGCCACAGCGGAGTTTCGGCCGTCAGCCGTCCCCACCAACCCATTCGACGTAGTGCCTGCCTCCAAATCAGGAAGACCACTTGTGTCGCATGCGGCAGCAACTTCCGCCGCCCCGCAGAATACAAGAGGGTATGGAGCGTGGCACCTCCCATCAGAGAATGTTCCAGGGCATACGCCGGGTCGTCGCGGCCCCCGTACCACCACTCATTCAAGACCAGCAAATGAGAGGCTTGATAGTAGGACAATACGTCTGACGTCGCGAGGCCTCCACAGTACGTGGACAAAAAGCAGGTCCGCAGTGCCACCCTAGAGGCACCCCCAGCCCACAAAAACCGGCCTAATAGGGAGTTCACACGCCGGAACCACTGCGGGTCTACTCTGTACGGATGGTTCTGTAGTTGGTAGAGTAGTCTAGGGAGGGCCACCATCTTAAAAATGGCAGATCTGCCATAGATGTTCAGAGGCATGCGTGACCATGTCTTAACGTCGGATTGAACCCTGTCCCACACCGGTTGTACATTACGCTCCCAGGCAACAGCGGCAGACTCCGACAGGAAGACTCCGAGATACTTCAGGCCACCAACCGCCACCTGCAGATCCACTGCCCAAGGAGACACCTCGCGCCGGCCCCCCAACAACCAGAGGGTCGATTTGCGTGGGTTAAGGTATAGTCCCGAGACTTCCCCGAACACACGCATTATCTCCAATATACGCGGTCCTGAACGATCCAGGTCCGTCAAAAAGAAAAGAACATCATCCGCATACAGTGCGATTCTGTCCGTGAGGCTCGCACCCCACACAAAGCCACGAAGCTGTGCATCAATGCGCACCCAGGCCGCCAGCGGCTCCATGGCTAGCGCAAAGAGATACGGGGACAGGGGGCACCCCTGCCGGGTCCCCCTAGCAATCGGGAATTTCTCCGAAATGGCGCCCGAGACACGCACCGAGGCTGTGATGTCGGTGTACAGCAGTCGGACGTACGAGATAAAAACTGGGCCTAAGTTGAGGCGCGGCAACAGAGCAAAGAGGTATGTCCAACTGACAGAATCAAACGCCCTGTCGATGTCCGCCAGTAAGAGCGCCGCCCGCTCCCCAGTCGCCCCCATCGCACTAACCGCCACCTGCGCCCGTCTGATGTTGTGTCTTGTCGCCCTGCCCGGCATAAATCCCGCCTGATCCGGGTGGACCAGATCCGTCACATATGGGAGAAGGCGATTTGCCAACGCCTTAGCCAATAATTTGGCCTCAAAATTAATAAGAGAAATCGGGCGATACGACTCGTGCCTGTCAGGGGGCCTACCCGGTTTCAGGAACACCACTATTTCAGCCTGACGCCAGTCGACCGGCAAGCAACCACCCTCTCGCGCCGCCTCCAAAGCCTTCCGATAGTGCGGTCCCAGCTGCAAATGAAATGTCTTGTAAAATTCGCTAGGGAAGCCACTCGGTCCCGGCGCCTTGCCTGTGTTAAGCTGTCCCAGCGCATCGCCCAGTTCCTCCGCCGACAGGGGAAGGTCAAGGGCTGTCCTGGCCTCATCCGATAATGCCCGGGGGGGTAGGTCAGCTATGAATTTGTCGATCGCCTCCGGTGGGAGACACTCACGCGAAGCGTATTGTACCCTATAATAGTCGGCAAAACTCGCCGCAAGCGCAGCAGGGTCCGTCATAGCAATCCCCTCCCTATCCGTAAGGCCCGGCAGAGAGATCGGCTGTAGAGTTCGCTGACACAGGCGGTGAAGCATAGAGCACGATTTGTCACCCCACTGATACACCCTACTGCGCGTGGCCAGCCAGGCCTGACGAGCCTCGTCCAGCAGGATCGAAGCATAGGAACGCTGCGCCTGGAGAAGTAGCCGAAGCGCCACGTCCCCTGCATTGTCACCACACTGCCCCTCCAAAGTTCTCACCGCAGCCGCAGCCGCCACAGTGGCCTCTTGACGCCCCCGACGGGCGGCAGCACACCAGGCGATGTCTACGCCCCGTAGCGTGGGTTTCATGGCCTCCCAGACCGTCACACTGTCCATGCCGTCGGTCAAATTCTCCCGCCAATATCGGGCTATCGCACCGCGCAAGTGGGTCGTATATTCCGCCCGTTGGAGATGCCACGAAGACATCCGCCAACGGAACGGCTGACGGGGTTTACATAGTGCAATCCGCACTGCGACCGGGGAATGATCCGACAATCCACGGGGCTGGATCACGGCCTGCTGCACCCTATCGAGGAAGGCCCCGGATACAAACACACAGTCTAAACGGGAAAAGGAGCCATGCACCGCCGACACAAACGTGTACTCACGCGCCCTGGCATGCAGATGTCGCCATGCATCCACCCAACCGAGCCCATCACTCATAGCTCTCAGACGAGTAGGGGCAGGCGCCCCCGCGGCCACTTGCAGTCTCTGCCTGTCTAGATTCACATCCATCACATCATTCCAGTCACCCCCTATGACAGCCAGGCAGTCCGGAATATCGGCCCACAATTCAAACAGGCGCTCCGCTAGAGACCACTGCAGGGGAGTGGGAGCATACACACTGCCGAACACCACAGGTTCCACACCAATCATGCCCTTGACAAACACAAACCGGCCCTGGGGATCAAGCCAATGGCGCTCGTGAACATAAGATAAGCGTCGATGAATGAGGACAGCCGCCCCTCTCGACCCCCTGGTAAAACCTGCATGGAACACCTGGGTATAACCAAAACGTTGTAGACTCAGCACCTTCGTTCCTAACATATGTGTTTCTTGCAGTAACATGACATCTGCCGAGTCCCTCTTACCCCAGCGCAGCACCGCCCCCCTTTTAATCTTGTCCAGCATGCCCCTGACATTCCAGCTAAGAATCCTCATGGAGCCACTAACAGGCACCGCCCCTGGAGAATCACCCATAGTCTCGGTGGGAGAGCATCTGGAAATCCCCGGACCCAGCCCAAGCACCCAGTAATACAAAAACCACAGCAGCAAAAATCACGTGCACCCCCATCCAACCACCCTGCACCCCCCCCCACCCGAACACCCACCCAACAACCTCAACTATCAAACCCCCGCCATCCCCCCTCCCCCACCCCTATACCTCATGAAACAGTGAAGTACCTGTCGCGGCATAAAGAGCCCCGGGCCCAAAACAGAGCGCCCAAGGTCCCCCAGGCCAATGGATCCCCCCACACTCCCCAACTAACAGTACCTCCCCTTTGGGCCCCCCTCGAACATGGGAGGAATGGGCCGCCCATAGGTCAGCACCCCGAACCCCATTACTCACATGTGGCCCACCGCTTAAGCGCAGCGGGACAGAGCTACTATAAACATCACGCCCATCCCCTGTGGGACCAGTCACGACCCAGACCACCCCACACCTCAGACCAGCCCATCAATCAATAGTGTCACCCCTATGGCCACCAGCCCAGGCCAGAAACGAAGGACATGCAGGAGATAGGAGAGGGCCCTACGCCCCTCAGGTCCCAGTCCCAGACTGAGCAGTATCTGACTGTGCACCATCCAGTAGGTCACCCCCGGATCGGGAGCGTCGTCGCGATCTGGACTTCCGGCGTCTTTTGCTCCCGTTGGAAGAGTCGCCCCTCTCCGGCGATGACCCACGCGACGCTCCGGAGTTCAGGCCCGGCTGGGCATTCGGACGGATCCTGACAGTCTCATCTGTCCATTGAAAAACCGCCTCCGGGGTGTCAAAGAAGTGAGTCTTGGAATGAAACACAACACGCAGACGTGCAGGGTACAACAGCGAATACTGAATTTTCAGGCCTCGTAACTTGGCTTTCGCATCCTGGAAGGATCGGCGCTGCTGCTGCACCAGCCTGGTATAGTCCGGAAAGATCATTATCCTGTGACCCTCAAACGACAAGTCCTCCTTCGCCCTTGCTTCCCTAAGGATCACATCCCGGTCATGAAAATTGAGGATCTTAGCGATGACCGGACGCGGTCGCTCCCCCGCCGGTGGTTTCTGCGCCAAGGCTCTATGGGCACGCTCCACCACAAAGCAGCGCGATAAAGCGTCCGGGGGAAGCCAGCTCTCCAACCAGTGCGCCAAGAATGAATCCATGGACCCCTTCTCACAATCCTCCGGAAAGCCCACAAAGCGCAGATTGTTCCTTCGCGCCCTCCCCTCCGCATCCTCGACACGGAGCGCCAGCCCTTTTTGGATCCGGGCCATGTCCTCCACCTTCTTTTTCAGGGCCACCACATCGTCCTCCACTCCAGTAATCCGAGTCTCGGTTTCGGTGATGCGGGCCACAGCATTGCGGAGATCTTGACGCAGCAGCATGACATCGGCGCCAACGGCCCCAATCTTGGCATCAAGCATGTCTCTGGACTGCGTAATGGCGGCCATCAGGGCCGCATTATCAGGGCCCGTGTGCTGGCCACCACCGGAGGCCCCGGATCCTCCACTGGGCCCCGTGAATTTATCAATTGTCCCTTGCTTGGCGGACCCAGAGCCGCCCCCTCCTCTCGTCATGGTTAGCGGCAAGGAAAATGGCCACACTGCCCCAGTGGGGGGCCCCTCGTCGACAGCAATGCACCAGGTACGGCCACTCAGGGGGGCCAGGGAGACTCCGTCGGGGTTCAAATGCCGTCTCCAATGAGCACCCCCAGCACACCAACACCGCAGCCCAGCTCCAGGCAGCAAGCCCCAGCGGGAACGCCTGGCAGGATAGTCACGGCACTAGGGAAGGGCTTCCAGGATCGCAGACTGGACCCCACCCCGGACCTATGAGCCGGGACGCGCAGAGGAAAGTTCCAGGAATCGGGGACGTCCAGCCCCGTCGACCGCCCGGCCACTCCACACCCCACCCGAGTCACAAAGCAGCGGCCAATGCAGAGGAGGGGGGGGGCACTCACAGTTCGTCTCGGGCTATCCGCAGGAGACCTCCACGCACCATCCGGGCAGCAGGCTTGTCCCTCCAGGTACCACCAGCTCTGGCCAGCCAAGACCGACGTGGCGTGCAAATCGCTAGGACTCTATCTGTTCTGAGCCCAACTCACGGTCCAGGAGCCAGAGAAAGCACTATCCGGCTAGGGTCCACCAAACTCGAGGCCCCGGCGTCTCCAGAGCCAGGCAGGCAGCAAGGACACTCCAGCGCCCCAGTATCCGAGGCAGGATCCAGCGGGGACTCCCTCCGTCGTCCCACCGGCCCCAACCAATCCTGGGAACAGGCCCGGGGAGTAGCGCCTCAGAGCGCACGTCACGAGGAGATTGCAAGGCCACCGGTCAGTAGGGGGCGATCCGCGACCCAGTCCCTCAGGGTCCCCCCGGACGATGACAGCGGCCACCGCGCACTACAGGTGCCGCACTGACCACAGGAGCCAGCTTCCGCGACCCCCGGTCGCACAGACACGGACCGGCCCGGGGTCGCAAAACTCGAGGCCCCGGTCTCCCGGGGTCCACACAGGCCGCGGCGTCCCCACACCGTCCCGGGGACACCCCAGGGGCAGCCCCCGATGATGCAGGCACTCTCCGCGGTCCCCGCGGGTTCCGGTGCCGATGCTGCTGGGTGAGGGTTCTCCCGACCGGCTCAACCGCCGGCCGACGGTCTCGGGTCGCGAAAATCGAGGCCCCGGCTCTACTCGTGGGCAGTAGGCCGCACCTCGTCGCCAGCAAGTGTGGGTCGCCGGAGCAGCTGAAGAAGCAGGGCGGCACACCGGACAGCTCTCGGTGCCACCCGGAACACTGCCAGCACAGGTAGGGTAGTTTGCGGGGCTCGGGGGCCAGGATAATATCCGGATAATGTGTGGGCCGGCGGGAGCTCCTCTAAGCTGCGACCGCCATCGACGCCCTCCAAGCCACGCCCCCTGGGCCAATTTTTAATAGATAATTGTCAGGATCTTCCGAATATTAATAATTGTCTAGTTCCTGTTTTACTTTATGCAGATGATGCGGTTTTAATGGCCCAAACTCCCATGGGTCTCCAACGAATTGTTACTTGTTTTGTCACTTTTATGAATTCCAGAGGTTTTGAGTGTAAATATCACTAAAACCTATACTATGAGATATGGCAATTAGTGTTCCAAATGTTGCAACACTTTTATCAATAAGAATAAAATGGAAAATACTAACAGTTTTCGTACCTAGGGATTCATTTTGACGATAAAGGGACTTGGCTAGGTAATTGATGTTTTCAAGGGCCATAGGCACAGTGATTAATTTTGCAAGAAAACTAGGCCGCAGACTAGTCCCAGAATTGTTACAAATTTACAAATCAAAGTGTCTTTCGACAGCCTTGTATGGCTAAGGAATGTTGGGCTTTACGGATGTACAGCAATTACATGTGATTGAAAACGCCTTCTTTCGATATTTGTTTGCTGTTCCTAATTCTACTGCTAATTGTATTTGACATTCGGAGCTGGGTATGTCTTTTATTTCGGACCTGGTTAAAACTGAACCCATACTGTTATGGCATAAGGTCTGGGTAACTCACGAGACGACTTTCAACCATGATATTATCGAGGATTGCTTAAGGCTTGGGAAGGCCTTTCTCATTCCCTGGTTTAGGTATAATAAGCAATTATCGAGTAAAATGGGTCACTTGAAATACTATGAGAGACCAGATACTTTGGGAGCCATTTCGAGAAAGTTACTGAAAAAAAGACTGTCTTGCATTTTTACAATTTAAGAGATGGGACGTGGAGAGTGCCAAGCCAACTGTTATGGCTAATCAGTTGACACTGTTTTGTGATGATGGCATTCAACCACACTTGGTTCAAGTGCTGGGAATTTATTATCGACACGCTTTTGTTTGGGGATATTTCGCAAACTCACTAGCTTCTGAGTTCTGAATTACTGGAGCAGGAATCTCGAATCCTGCCCCTGTGATGATGTATCAAGCCAGTCTACGTTGCATATACTTTTATTTTGTACGTTTTATTCTAACCCCATAAAAAGGTTTATACTACCCATTTTAAACACTCTGGGTTTAAGACAATGTCGCACAGCTTTTTTGATTCTACAAACCCTGGATAATTAAATATTTATAAAGCCTGTTGTAATTTTTTTGAAAAATGTTATAAAGTTCAGGAAATCTATGTGTAACTAATATGCTGGTTTCTAATTTTAAGTTCTGATATATTTATTTTAAGATCATGTTCAATTGATTTTTAATGTTTTTATGTAACTGTGTATCACATATGTGCTTTTATGGTTTACTTTTAAATTGAATAAAGCGGGGCGTGGCTAAGATGGCGACCTGAGAGGACGCTTAAGCGCGAGGCTCCTCCAGCCCAGACCCCACTATAGCTTAAATACCTGCTTGCAGATCCCCAGCAAAGTCGGCATTCACCACTGCCGGCCGGCAGACCTGATTAGCCCGCTTTTGGTGCCGATTGAAAGGCCAGGAGCACCCACAGAGCGCCATCCCGGCGGGGACCCGAGACCTAACCCGGAGCCGCGGTGTCATGGCGGCGGGACAGCGTGAGGATGACCACTGAGCTCTGCAGGCGGGAGCAGCGAGGGTTCTGCCGCGGGTCGGAGGCAGGACATAGAGCGACCCGAGTGCAGCCAGGACCCGGTCAGTGAAGGTGGGTACCACCGCGGGGAACACCGCAAAGCAGAGGGCGGAGGTGGCGGTGACCCGCGCACATTATGAGAGAGCCGCGAAAATTGAGGCCCAGGCTTTGGGGCCTACAGCAAGGGGCAGACACCCAGAAGTCCGCAGCCCGCCCGGATACTCTGAGAACTTACGGCGCCCCTGAAACAGGGGTGGGCCCCCAATGAGCAGGGCCCACGTCCAGAACCAGCACTAAGGCAGCAACGCTGACCCCCTGCAGCGGGAGCGCCTGGAAACCACGTGCTGAGGGTGCAGTGACAGACGTCGGGGAACAGCGCGAACTCCGCCGCGATGTGGATAGCTTGGGGGAGAGAGTAGCGACGGTGCCTGGTTTCCAAACATTGGAATGAACTTCCGCTCCACCTCCGAATGGAACCGTCTGAAATCAGATTCCGTGGGAAACTTAAAACGTTTCTGTTCCCTATTACTTAATCTCTCTGTTTTCTTCCTTCTCTGGCTTTTTTTAACATCTGCCTCCTGAAATCTAGCAGTAGTTAGCGCGGGGACACACTGTTCTCTGTATAGCCAGGCGGTTTACAAATGGTTTATTATTATTATTATTTTTGGAGGAGGCGGACCAGACACAGAGTGAGGAGGTGGAACACCTACAACAAGAGTTCATCCGTCTCCGGGAGCAACAGGTGGACCTCCAAGCACACGCGGAGGACCTGGAGAACGGCTCCCGGAGGAATAACATCCGCATCCGGGGAGTGCCATCAAAAGCGGAGGGGAACAGCATAACCGAATATCTGCAGGGGCTGTTCAGAGACATAATAGGCGAAACTGCAGACTTTGAAATCCGCATAGACAGAGCGCACAGAGTTGGCCTGGCAAGACGTGCGCCTGCCCCCCCGTCGGACATCTTAGCCTTTCTACCCGATTTCCCCCAGAAGGAAAGGATCTTGAAGGAAGCCCGGCTGAAACAACCTCTTCACTTTAAGGGACATCCGGTGGCCTTGTACCAAGACCTCTCTGCCATCACCCTGCAAAAGCGGAAGTCCTTCCGGGTGGCAGCAACATTCCTACGGGACAATGGGATACCCTACTCTTGGGGTCATCCCTTCCGGCTCGTCTTTAAATGGAAAGGGGCCTTGCACCAACCACGCTACCTTTGGGACACTTGCACGCTACTGGGAATCGACCCTGAGGAGGACGAACACAAGGGCATCACATCACCGCAGCGTTCACAAGAGGGGCTCAAGCAGCAAACTAGAGGCGAATGGCAATGAGTGGGGCGCCAACGATCCCACAGGGCGGAACTTAAACCGGACCCGACGACCATGGCTCAGGAACAAGCGGCGGCCATATAAGAGGTGGTCAAGGACATTGCGACCGAGCATTGAGGCGGCACCGACATGGGATTTGCATACATCGCTCTACGCCCACACGGGTGGGGGGGGATGGGCTGGGGGGCCAGCGAGGTCGCCACTGCCACACTACCCTCCACACAACTTCACCACAGGCCTGAACTGGTTTCAATAGGCCTGGGACTATGTTTTGCATTTTGGGGTTCTCAGTTGGGGGTAGGGAAAAGGGGAGGTAGAGTTTGAGGGGGCGAGGTCGGGGGTAGGCGGGCGGCGGGTGGGGGGATTCAGGGAGTGGGGAGTTGGGGTTTGGCTTGGGGCAGGGGGAGGGGTCAAGGGTGGGAACCAGTGTGCCGCGGGGGGTTCAATGTGCAGATGCGCTAGCTATACACATACCTACTGCGCTGCAAGATTATCAACCTCACATAGCATGTTTGGTGCGCACTCGGCCGGACTGTTCTCGAAAAGGCCGGTGGTTGCAACTGGGTAGCCTTTTGGACACATCTGAAGCGGCGCTAAGGCTGCGGGCTCAGTCAGAATAGTCCTGAACCAGGGAGACTACGGGATGGTCTGTAGGCCAGTCTGTGGTTAATTCCTGTCTGATGGCCTCTTGGTAGTCTCCGGACTGCCTGTTTCTGGTATCTGTTGGTGTTGTGGTTGGAAATATAAGAGTTCTCCACGAACGGGAGTCGACGGGCTCCGTTCTTTGGTTGTTTGGTTCGTCTTTTTATGTGACAGATCCTGTTTGAGGAGAGATTGAACATGAGTGAACATGGCCATCCTTGAGAGCTTGTGATCGGGTGTATCGTTGATAAACAAAATGTCGTGCTTTAGTAAAATATGTTTTAGATGTTGTTGCCGCCGTAAGAGCGGACGGTTGGATGAAAGCCAGCCTGCCCCGCCAGAGGGCAGCCCAAATTTTGATATGTATGTAAAACATGGCCTTACGCCTATTTTGTTCAATAATTTATGACACAAGTACACAAAGGATAATGTGGAATTACAATGGCATTTAACTGGATCATTTGATGAGAAAAAGATACAGTATTTACAGGATCGATTGTTCGCCAAAAGAAGCCGGCAGGCAATGTTCGATTCTTTAAAGCTGTGGCAGAAAGAGGCGAAACGCTGTCGTATAAGGGAAGAGAAATTACTCAAAGTGAAAAATGGTCAGACCATAACCCAGAAGGCTGTAGCATATGATTGGGAACAAACTGAGAAAAATGTTGAATGTATAGATAGGCAGTTTAGGTTACAGGTGGATAAAAGTTACACAGCTCGAACTGAGCCGGAAGATGAAATTGAGGACCTATTGGATGTGCGTCCCCGACTCCTTATGCCCCGCAACAAGTATACCCTGCGTTACCACTTGTAAATGCTCCCACCTCGTCCGCCCCACAAGCCACGGCCCCGGCCTATGGTGCCAACCTTTAATCCCACAGAACCAGCCATGGCTACATTATTGACCAGTGGCCCGTCTCCTCCCATTAAGTTCTCTGTAACATTAGCTTCACTGGCCTCGGCCTGGCCTTCCCCGTCGGCCACGTCGACTCCCGATAATAGATCATTGCAAAAAACACAGTTGATGGACAGAATGTAGAACAATGTCATACATTCACCCCAGTACAAGGATCTGGGCCTAAATCCATCGTTTTTTTGCACTCCACACCACCCTGGGTTAGACACTGGCTATATGCAAATCAGCTCTGACCCTGTGCCTCATGGGAACAGTCCAGTCTGAACTACCAAGCCATGTCTTTCCCAGACCGGAATCAAGCATCCAAGGACCGGTTTCTGGCTATCAGCCTTCATCAGCCTGGATAGCTTGACTCCAGTGGTGTGGAGAGCCTGGGACTCACGTCTGAGCATCCCCAGCACACTCGGGGTGAAAATTGCAAAAAACACAGTTGATGGACAGAATGTAGAACAAGGTCATACATTCACCCCAGTACAAGGATCTGGGCCTAAATCCATCGTTTTTTTGCACTCCACACCACCCTGGGTTAGACACTGGCTATATGCAAATCAGCTCTGACCCTGTGCCTCATGGGAACAGTCCAGTCCGAACTACCAAGCCATGTCTTTCCCAGACCGGAATCAAGCATCCAAGGACCGGTTTCTGGCTATCAGCCTTAATCAGCCTGGATAGCTTGACTCCAGTGGTGTGGAGAGCCTGGGACTCACGTCTGAGCATCCCCAGCACACTCGGGGGGAAAATTGCAAAAAACACAGTTGATGGACAGAATGTAGAACAATGTCATACATTCACCCCAGTACAAGGATCTGGGCCTAAATCCATCGTTTTTTTGCACTCCACACCACCCTGGGTTAGACACTGGCTATATGCAAATCAGCTCTGACCCTGTGCCTCATGGGAACAGTCCAGTCTGAACTACCAAGCCATGTCTTTCCCAGACCGGAATCAAGCATCCAAGGACCGGTTTCTGGCTATCAGCCTTCATCAGCCTGGATAGCTTGACTCCAGTGGTGTGGAGAGCCTGGGACTCACGTCTGAGCATCCCCAGCACACTCGGGGTGAAAATTGCAAAAAACACAGTTGATGGACAGAATGTAGAACAATGTCATACATTCACCCCAGTACAAGGATCTGGGCCTAAATCCATCGTTTTTTTGCACTCCACACCACCCTGGGTTAGACACTGGCTATAGAGCTGATGAGAGGTGTTACCTCGAAACCGGGCCGGTCCTCGGATGCTTGTTTCCGTTCTGGGAAGGACATGGCTTTTGTAGTTCGGACTGAACTGTTCCCATGGGGCACAGGGTCAGCGCTGATTTGCATATCGCCATTGTCTAACCCAGGGTGGTGTGGAGTGGAAAAACGATGGATTTGGGCCCAGATCTTTGGAATGGGGTGAATGTGTGACATTGATCCACATTCTGTCCATCATTGTTGTGTTTGCAGTTACCGCTCTAAGTGTACTGGGGATGCTCAGACGTGAGTCCCAGGCACTCCACACCACTGGAATCAAGCTAGCCGGGCTGATGAGAGGTGTTACCTCGAAACCGGGCCGGTCCTCGGATGCTCGTTTCCGTTCTGGGAAGGACATGGCTTTTGTAGTTCGGACTGGATTGTTCCCATGGGGCACAGGGTCAGCGCTGATTTGCATATCGCCATTGTCTAACCCAGGGTGGTGTGGAGTGGAAAAACGATGGATTTGGGCCCAGATCTTTGGACTGGGGTGAATGTGTGACATTGATCCACATTCTGTCCATCATTGTTGTGTTTGCAGTTACCGCTCTAAGTGTACTGGGGATGCTCAGACGTGAGTCCCAGGCACTCCACACCACTGGAATCAAGCTAGCCGGGCTGATGAGAGGTGTTACCTCGAAACCGGGCCGGTCCTCGGATGCTTGTTTCCGTTCTGGGAAGGACATGGCTTTTGTAGTTCGGACTGGACTGTTCCCATGGGGCACAGGGTCAGCGCTGATTTGCATATCGCCATTGTCTAACCCAGGGTGGTGTGGAGTGGAAAAACGATGGATTTGGGCCCAGATCGTTGGACTGGGGTGAATGTGTGACATTGATCCACATTCTGTCCATCATTGTTGTGTTTGCAGTTACCGCTCTAAGTGTACTGGGGATGCTCAGACGTGAGTCCCAGGCACTCCACACCACTGGAATCAAGCTAGCCGGGCTGATGAGAGGTGTTACCTCGAAACCGGGCCGGTCCTCGGATGCTTGTTTCCGTTCTGGGAAGGACATGGCTTTTGTAGTTCGGACTGGACTGTTCCCATGGGGCACAGGGTCAGCGCTGATTTGCATATCGCCATTGTCTAACCCAGGGTGGTGTGGAGTGGAAAAACGATGGATTTGGGCCCAGATCTTTGGACTGGGGTGAATGTGTGACATTGATCCACATTCTGTCCATCATTGTTGTGTTTGCAGTTACCGCTCTAAGTGTACTGGGGATGCTCAGACGTGAGTCCCAGGCACTCCACACCACTGGAATCAAGCTAGCCGGGCTGATGAGAGGTGTTACCTCGAAACCGGTCCGGTCCTCGGATGCTTGTTTCCGTTCTGGGAAGGACATGGCTTTTGTAGTTCGGACTGGACTGTTCCCATGGGGCACAGGGTCAGCGCTGATTTGCATATCGCCATTGTCTAACCCAGGGTGGTGTGGAGTGGAAAAACGATGGATTTGGGCCCAGATCTTTGGACTGGGGTGAATGTGTGACATTGATCCACATTCTGTCCATCATTGTTGTGTTTGCAGTTACCACGATAATAGATCAAGCATCCCAATGGGTGCGGAACGCCATCTATACGATTACAGATATATGGGGGACCATGAAGGATTATGAACCAGTCATGCAGCAACATGCTTTGGAAACTATGGCCAATCGTTTAATTTCCCAATGGGAGCAATGTTTCGTTGATGGAAGGGCCCCACAGGTCCTATATGACATTGTGGACCGGGCACACACATTTGAATTAGAATTAGAAGATGTATATGGGAATCTAGTGACCATAATGAAGTATCGGGAAAGGTTGTTCACTAAATGCCCGAGTTGGGATACTCAACATCCCATGCGGGAAGTGCATCCGATCTATCACCCTGAAATCCCTGAGTTCAGGGACAATGGTAATCAAATCATTCAAGCTTGCGTTGAAGCCCGATTCCAAGAACAATGGGTTTATACACCGTGGAAAAGAAGTGAGATTCTCTCCCTGAAGTCCCAGCTGCCTGACCCTCGGAAAAATCCCACTGCTTATTATAAGGAACTCACTGAGGCCGCTTCGTTGGCTGTGATGACCTCAGCTGATATTGAATTATTTTTCGGGTTACTGGTCCCTGTTGACGTATGGCGACAGGTGCATGATCATCCTCATGTTAACGAGTTGGGAGGAACTTGGGACCAAATTAAAGACTGGGACAAGAATCGGAAACCAGGAGATATAACAAGACCGGAAATTATAGCTTTGCCGGGTCGGATTATCACATATATACATTCTTTAATTCCACCCCAGAATGTGGATTGGTATAAACTAACCGCTTGCAAACAGAAGAAGGATGAGAGTGTGTCAGATTTCTTTACTCGATTCAAAGGGGTGTTTATTGATTTCAGTGGGCAAGATTTGTCAGTGGAAGGTGGGGTAAGATTATTCGTTAATGGGTTTGTGACTAATCTGTTGCCCGAAATATCTGCCCGGCTCCAGGCAGCCGAAAGCACTTGGACCACCTCTACTCCTTCTGTTATTTTGAGTATGGCCCAATATTACGAACATAGGGAAAACAAGAGTAAAGATAAGTCTGACAAAAAGATGAAGGACCTTAAGACTCGAGTGTTATTACAGCAAGTAGCCAGAGGACGGGGTAGAGACGCAGTAGGAAGAGGATTCTTTCCAAGAGGGGTGGGAGTAAGACGAGGAGGAGGCCCAGCCGTTACTTTGGGAGTAAACCAATGTGCTTACTGTAAAGCGGAAGGGCATTGGCGAGCTCAGTGTCCTTTCCTCTTAGCACAAAATGGAACTGTGAGAGGTAGAGGGAGAGGATGTGGAGTAGTTGATCGAAGTGAGAAGAGAAGAAGTGACACGAGGTGAGGCAGGGGGAAATTGTTTTGATAAGACAAAAGGGAGGCAGTACTATAATGAAGATTGTGGAACCGGAGGGTCAGATGGGTATTGCTATGCGTAGGACAGCCACGGACAGAGCAGGGGCCGAGTGGCAGTACCCGTCGATCAGACAGGGCCTTATGTTAAAGGACAATTAATGGGAACTGTTGAGGATTTTCTAGTAGACACGGGTGCAATGATTAGTTCGATTGCTCGTTCACTGGTCCCAGGGGCTGCTCTGTCCGGGCAAAATAATATTTCAGTCGGGTTTTCTGGAATCCTGGTAGTAAGCCCCAATTCTAAGCCTCTCCTGCTTACCATAGGTCCAGTCACGGTGGATTCCCCATTTTTGTTGACTTCACATTGTGGGGAAAGTTTATTGGGATTGGACCAACTGAAGAAGTTGCATGCACAGATTTATTGTTCTCCTGATGGAGTGAATTTAACTATTCAATCGCCTGGTCAGCACACTCGGCAGAGTTTTGCGAAAAATGAACCCCTTCCTCCTGAGTTGGCTGTCATTCCATCTACATTGTGGGCGACTGGTGATACGGATGTCGGCCTTTTAAATATTCCGCCAGTCTCTATTACTTTAAAACCGAATGCTCGTCTGCCCCGTATTCCACAGTACAAGATCTCACTGGCTGGTGAGAAGGCATTGTTGACGATCATACAGGACCTAATCGATAAAGGTGTAGTGGAAGAAACGGTTTCCAATACTTGTAATGGCCCTATATTACCAATTTTGAAAAAGGCCCCTACAGGAAGTGGCCCTGATTATGCTGATACTTATCGTTTTGTAATTGACCTGCGCGAAATTAATAAAGTAGTAGTCCCTCAATATCCTGTGGTTTCAGATATTACAACTATTCTTACCATGATTCCCCCAACAGCTAAGTTTTTCTCCGTTATAGACCTGAAAAATGCTTTCTTTAGCATCCCAATACACGCTGATAGCCGTCATATTTTCGGCTTCTCGTTATCTGGGCGCAGCTTTAGATTTTGCCGCGCCCCTCAGGGCTATACGGAGAGTCCTCGTATTTACAGTCAAGCTTTGAAAGTACTTTTAGACTAATTGACTTTGTACCCAGGGAACGGCCTCCTCCAATATGTGGACGATTTATTAGTGGCATCAGACACGGAGGAAGGTTGTAAGGAAGCTACGGTTAAATTATTGTCGCATTTAGCAGCAAATGGTAATAAAGTGTCTCTTTCGAAGTTTCAATATTGTCGACAGGAGGTGACCTATCTCGGTCATCTACTGTCAAAAGAGGGGAGGAAACTAACTCCTGAACATGTGTCTACTATTTTTAACATGCCTGTTCCTCGTACTCAACGTGATGTTCGTGCATTTCTGGGCATAACCTCTTACTGTTGCCAGTGGATTCCTAACTTTTCCCTTCTTACTAAACCTCTTTTGTATCTAACCACTAAGGATGTGCATGAACCCTTACCTTGGACTGATGAGTGTCAGAAGGTTTTCGATTCTTTGAAAACTGCTCTCTGTTCGGCTCCTGTCTTAGGAACTCCAGACTACCGAAAGCCTTTTGTGCTTTATGTACACGAGGTGGACGGTTGTTCGCTTTCCGTGTTAACAGAAGGATTTGGTGGTAAGCAAAGGCCTTGTGCTTATTTTTCGGCAGTATTGGAATATGTTGCCAGAGAACTTCCTAGCTTTTTGAGGGCTACTGCCGCAGTGGCGGTGGCCAGCCGACAGTCGGAAGGACTCGTTTTAAATTCCGACCTCACAGTGATGGTACCGCACGCTGTGGACACACTCTTGAATAAAACTAAGACTCAGCACCTTACGAGTGCACGACTTACTGGATATGAATTAACGTTATTCACCCCCCATATCACTATCAAAAGGTGTGCCACTCTGAATCCAGCCACGTTACTACCCCTCCCTTCGGATGAACCAAACAATGACAGACACGATTGTATATTTCGGACTGAGGAAGAAACGAAGGTTCAGGTGGACCTCACAGACACGCCCCTATCTGACCCCCAAGGGGAGTTGTATGTGGATGGCTCCTGTTTCATGTTACCAGATGGCACAACAACAGCTGCTTATGCGTTCACCACTCTTTGCACCGTAGTTGAGGCTTCTCGAGTTCCCTATCATTCTGCGCAAGCAGCTGAGTTAATAGCACTGCTCCAAGCCTGTGAGTTAAGCGAGGGATTGAAGGTAAACATTTATACTGATAGCCAATACGCCTTTGGCGTGGCTCATAGTTTCGGAAAATTGTGGGCAGATAGGGGATTTCTTACCTCACATGGCCAACGAATACAACATGGCCCTTTGATCTCAAGGCTGCTAACTGCTTTGACACTGCCTCGAAAGGTAGCAATTGTGAAATGTAGTGCACACAAGGCAATAGTAGATACTGTAGGAGAAGGGAATGCTTTTGCTGATCAAATAGCGAAGGAGACAGCTAGATCTAAAGTGTCTCCCATGTATGTAAGTTCGGCTAGATGGGTCGAGGAGTCTGATATGTTTGATAACACCATGGAAAGTGTCCGAGAAATACAGAAAGAAGCTACTCCTGCTGAACTGTTCCATTGGGAAAATGAGGTGGGGAGGTTGGATGATAATGGTTGTTGGATTGACTTAAGTGAGAAACAAAGGTGGATGCTTCCCAATGCATTTGTTAATGCTGTAGTAATTATGGCTCATGGAACAGCGCATGTTGGAACAAAGGGTATTTGCGCTTTGTTAGACCCAGTTTGGAATAAGCTTAATATTGCCAAGACTGCAATTCATTTAGTTCAACATTGCATGGTTTGCTTACGACATAACCCAGGAGGGCAGGAATCTGTCCTTGGTGGACATTTTCACCCCCTTTGTTACATTTTGAAGTACTTCAGATGGACTACATACAGTTAGAAAGAGTGAATAATTTGAAATACGTTTTGGTGGTGGTTTGTGCTTTTAGTAAATGGGCAGAAGCCTACCCCACCAAGGAAAACACTGCCCTGGCGACAGCCAAAGCTTTGATTAAGAAGTATTTCCCTAGATACGGATTACCTAGAGTGATCTGGTCAGATAACGGGAAGCACTTTAATGCAGATCTTATCAAGCATATCTGTAACGGATTACACATCAAACAGAAATTTCATGCTGCTCGGTATCCCCAGTCTGCAGGGTTGGTTGAAAAATACAATGGAAGTTTGAAATTGGAAATGGCAAAAATTCAGGAAAGCACCGGGTTAAAGTGGCCTGACGCTTTACCTTTAGCTTTAATGTCTTTGCGGGTCACCCCCCATTCCCGGTCAGGATTGTCATCCTACGAGGTCATTTTTGGGCGTCCGGCTAATGTTTGGGCCGTTGCACGACCAAGGAACTTTTGAGAAATTGATTACCCAATGATGACAGATTATTTGTACACTTTGACTAAAGATCTTGGTTCTATCCACCAACAAGTGTCAGACACACTGCAGCCCCTGCCGGAGGGTCCCGGACATCGTTTGGAGCCTGGTCAATGGGTGATGGTGAGAAATTATCAGCGGAAATCTAGTCTGGAGCCCAGGTGGACCGAACCAGTCTAAATTCTACTGGCTACTCGGACAGCGGGGAAGGTGAATGGCCGGAAACATTGGATCCATGTTTCCCATCTGAAGAAAGTACCTTTCCCGCTTCCTTTTGATCAACCAAATCCAGAAGGAATTTTGACCCAGGAGAGTGAGAGGGCTCCTTGTGTTGTTCCTTTTTCTGATGCCCAAGAAATTGAGAAAAGGCAAGAGGAAGGAGCATCGGGCACGAAAGGGGTCTCATCATCAACAGTGAAATTGGCCCCGGAATCGGTTGCCCCTGTTGTTGCACAAGGAGTTCATGATAAATCAGGCATCACGAATGGCATTTCATCTGCTTGCTTTGTTGACCAGGAGTTACCTGATCATGTTCGCTACAACCTGCGGCCCAGAAAACAACGCGGTACCCCCGGTAAACACGACAGGAGATAGGGAGAGACTTGAGTACTAGGGTTTTGCTAGATTAGTTCAGGGGTACTGAGCGAGACACTGGACTGAACACGTTGAGAGCTGGAATACTGTATTGCTCTGTTCAGAAAGAAAGACTAAGAAGCTGAAGAAAGGGCCCAGGTTGCAACTGTATATATAACAAGTCAAGTCAAAAAGGCTTTATTTCGATAAAAGGTTATCATAAAAGCAACACAAAAATCACAATGCAACAATTAAAAGCAAACATGAACATTCGATAAAAATGTAACCTATTTAAAAAGTTGTCAAAACAGTACATTAGGTAATCAATATGAAGGAAAATTTAAACAATCAATATTAACCTTTTAGTTCATTTGGTTTTTAGTTTTTCCAATTTGCAAAGCAGTTCATAAGAGAATTCATTCGAACAGTTGATTAAAAATAAAAATTAAACAGTCAGTTTTAGCCTTTTAGCTCGAATGGACCAAGCCCATGATAAAAATTTGGCTATAGCACAAACGTAGGTTGCGCGGCTGTCAGACATTAATATCCTGATTGCAGGCGCGTGGCTCCTAGTACCCAGCTGCCGACATAAGTTTTTGAGCCAAACCCTCCTGGGTATTGTATACTCTCTGCACTCGAACATAAGATGTGCCAATGACTCTGGTTTGTCTAGGCATGCAGGGCAAAGCTCTGTAATTTGTACACGAGATTTCCAGCGTGAAGTAAAAGAATAGAGGAGAAGAGTTCCTATTCTGAATCTGAAATACAAAGCCCTGTCAAAAGGTTTTTCAATGATGTCAAGGTACACTTCCCGTTTAGGTTGATCTTTAAACTTCAGGAAGTCCTCCGTGAGTCTGCCCGTGGTGGTACTAGTGTTCCTCTGAGAAAGGATCCAGTCCCAATAGAGTTTCTTAAGAGCTAGCTTCGGGGGTGAGGTTCTATTTGCCCATGCTTCATTCAAGCCCAAATTTACTAGCAGCATCTTCATGTCCCTTAACCATTTAATTTTGTGCCACCCTGGTAGTGACATGATTTCTGCTAGGCCTTGCGCATATCTGCTGAGTTCCTCCACACGCCACAGGCGTGCCCATAGCAGTAGTGGACAAAATTTTGCGAGGTCATCAATTGGGCGGCAACCTAGATCCAACATTAACGGAACTGTGGGAGTGCCTTGCGGGAGAGACATAATCGCTCTACAAAATTTCCTCTTTGATCCTGGCAAAGCGTCAGTAATGGAAGACCCCCAAAGTTCGGCCCCATAGAGGGCGGAGCTAACCCCTTTGGCCGAATAGATCTCAAGGACAGTAGCTATTGGTCTTATTATACAGGAGCGTTGTTCTTTCAGAAGAGCTCCTGTGATCCTTTTATGAGATAGCAGCAAGTGAGGGGTCCATTCCATTTTATGAGAAAGGCGTATCCCAAGATAATCGAAGACTTCTACCCTCTCCAAAAGTTCAGCGTTCAGGGTAGGAGGGCGGGCTTGTTTTTTGGGAGGGTTCAGTACAAGGTATTTAGTTTTACTTGTGTTGATTACCAGGCCTCGTTTGGTGCAAAAGGATTGGAAGTTGTCTAGGAGCCTTTGGAGTCCTATGGGGGTTTTAGAAATTAAAAGCGTATCGTCCACGAAGAGGAGGGTTGGTATGCGTTCGCCAGCCAGGGATGGTTCATCTGAGGGATGTTTCCGAAGATGCTCAACCACCCCATTGATGTAGAGGGAGAAAAGGGTGGGAGCTAACACACATCCCTGGCGGACACCTCTCTCAACCGGGATACTATTTGTTTTTTCCCCCCCAGGGCCCCACCTAACCTGAGCAAAGTTATCTTGATGCAACCTAACGAGTAGGGATAACAAGTAGTGGGGCAACCCCATATCAGCCAATACGGTCCAAAGGGTCTCCCTGGGTACAAGGTCAAAGGCAGTCTTTAAGTCGATAAACGCGAGATAAAGACTGCCCTTGCCTATGACCACAACTTTCCAATACACCATCATGAGTCTGAAAGCTTGTTCAACTGTCCCGGTGCCCACTCTAAAGCCCGCCTGATAGTCAGAAAGGATTTTGTTTTCCTCTATCCAGTTTAAAATTCTGACCAACAAAACCTTGCCGACTACTTTTTGACTAATATCTAACAGGCTAATGGGCCTATAATTAGATGGGTCGTCTCTGGGGCCTTTTTTATAAATAGGGACCACCTCAGCCCCTTTCCATGAGGAGGGGATAGGGGCGCCCCTACAGATGGCAACAAGTAGGGAGTGGATCAGTTTCCCCCATTTCATAATATCGGATTTCAAGAGGTCGCCGGGGATACCGTCCGGACCAGCCGCTTTTTGGGGAATGATGGTGCTTATTGCATAGTCCACTTCCTTAGTTGTAAAATCAAAGTCATTAGGCTGAATGACCCAAATTGGGGTGGACAATAGTGGAGCCTCCAGCCCTCCATCAGAATCACAAAAAACAGTAGGAGTAGGATGATCATCTTGACGGGTGTATAGCTTTGAGAAGTGTTGAACCCACGCCTGACTTGGGATGTTGCAAGTTATCAGGTCACTATCTGGCCTATTACGAGCTCTTATAGTATCCCAAAACCATTTAGAATCTTTCTTAGAGCTAGCTTCTTTGAGGGTAGACCAATAGGCCTCTTCCCACTCCTTTTTTGCTAGCCCCAGTGTTCTCTTGTGTTCTTTCCTGGCTATCTGTATTAGGGGTTGGGACTTGCCCTTGACGGCCTCAATTAGTCTAGTCTTAGCTTTCCTGCATGCTACAGTGTACCAATCATGTGTCCCTTTAGATTTGTTCTGGGACATATTCTTCCCCGTAGTACCCTTTACCCAAAAAACTTCTCCTATAACCTTTACAGCTGCCTCAAAAATGGGTGTTGCCCTATCTGCTACCGTGGCTAAATCAATGGTATTAATCTCTGCTTGTGAGGCTATGAGGACCTCTTCTATGGTAGAAAGTTTGTCAGCATTGCTGGCAACTTTGTTCCACTTTAGGCGTCTTCCACAGGAGGAGACAGTGACCCTATGTTTGCATTTGGGTGGTGCTAACAACGCTCCATTGAACCAGACTGAACACGTTGAGAGCTGGAATACTGTATTGCTCTGTTCAGAAAGAAAGACTAAGAAGCTGAAGAAAGGGCCCAGGTTGCAACTGTATATATAACGTCATTGCACGGATCTGTTTTCTCTTTGATGAACGATAGGAGCCTGCCTGTGAGGCTCTAGACGGACACAGGAAAGAAGCACCCTCTGGCAGGTTGGACGGCGTCCCTTAGTGTAATTTGGATTTTTAGTTAGAATGTATCCCTTTGGTTGTTTTATTCCTGAGGATGAACGCCCCCTTGCTCCTCGATAGATGCCTACTTATGTAACTATGTTTTCATCTTGGACAACACATGTGAAAGTTGCTTTTGTAATCACCATTGCAGCATTGTTTATTATAATAATGAGTGTGTTTTTATATTTCGAACTTCACCATCCTATGCATACTGTGTTGGGAACTCCTACTCCACCGACTGAGCATAATTTTCTTATGTTAGCCCCTCATAAGGAAAGGCATCGCCAGACTTATGTTAAAAATGTATTAGTAGAGATGTTGCATCAAACGCATAGTGCTACCAATACGACAAATTGTTGGGTTTGTGGTTTGCTGCCCTCAGTGATTCATAGACATGATCCCTTTATTTCATGGCCTTTATCTTATTTGGGAAGTTGTGAGGCCTGGTTCAAATTGCTGTCAATGATGTACCTCCATTACACAGTAGATTCTTCTCGATACTCTGAGCGTGATTATGAAATGATCCTGGCCTATACAGAGGTACACCAGGGTTTTGATGCACAGGGGAACGATGGAGAAGGATCGCTAGACCCAAATGCCTGCATGAATCTATATACAGAATATGAGAATGTTACATGGTTAAAGAGTGAAATCCTTGACTTTACAGAATTTCATTTTACTCAGTACTTTCAGCAATTTCAGGATCGGAATGTTACTGATGACAAAGCTATCCCGGGCGTATATTCAATAGCACCTCCGCCTTCTGTGTACAGGGAAGCGGACACAGTTCAGTAGGAGACAGCCATTGTAATTATACATATCGACTACGCACCTTTAGTAGCCCTCCGCTGTTAACACCTCCAAATGTTTATTTTGTGTGTGGCGAGAATGCCTACACAAGGCTACCCCGGGGATGGACGGGTCGTTGTTATTTGTCCTTTCTGTATCCACCTGTCTATACACCCCCTCCAATTATCATAAAGATCATAGGTTAGACGGACAAAGTTTGCCTGTAATACGAGATAACCGGGAATTGGATACATCTGAGATAGATCAGACTGATACTCCTGAACAGCACTTTATCGACATTGTCAAGGGAGTATTTCCTATTTGTTATGTTATGTTAAAAATTTGTTAGAGCGCAAACAGCTGCCCCAGCAACGGGGCGTCCCGGCGCTAAACCATGAAATAACAGCTGAGGGGGAAGGGAAGGAGCAGCGAGAGGCCTAGGACATAGGGTGCAGATGAGTTTTAATTGCCTTACGGAAGGCAAACAAGTTATTCAGGGAACGAATGTGCAGTGGCAGAGAGTTCCAAAGTTTGGCCCCCAAAACTTTGAAGGAGCGGCCACCCATTCGGCAGAGCTTAGTTCGAGGAACCGATACAAGGTGTTGACCTGAAGAGCGTAAATTACGCTGAGGAGTGTAGGGTACCAAGAGTGGGCGAAGGAGTTCAGGACATTCCGATTTAAGAATTTTAAAAGCAGTGGTAAGTGCCTTAAATTGAATCAGAGATTCGACTGGCAGCCAGTGAAGTCTTTCAATGGTAGTTCTAACGGAGCATCTACGGGGCAGGCCCACCACGGCCCTTGCCGCTGAGTTTTGAACTCGTTGCAGCCGTGTTATCTCTGCTTTATTTGCGCCTAGAAATAAAACACTGGCATAGTCCAACCGAGAAAGGATAGTGGATTGAACAATTAGCTGGCGTGTTTTAGAGTCGAAAAAAACGAGTATCGGGTTGAGGCTCCTCAGCAGGCCCACACAAGTAGCTGCCACTTTCTTCGTGTGGGTCTGGAAGTTTAGTGCGGAGTCCAGCCAGACGCCCAAGTTTTTTACCAGAGTTTTTGGTGAGGGAATGGGGCCAAGCAAGGAAGGCCACCAGTGATCACTCCAGTGGCAGGGGTTTTTACCGAGAAGCAGCACCTCCGTTTTCCCGGCATTCAATTGAAGACAGTTGTGCGTCATCCATTCGGAAACTGCGGCTAGGCCATCCCTAAATCTCGCAGCTGAGATTGATGGGCCCTCAGTGAGAGTGATGACCAGCTGGGTGTCGTCAGCGTACGACACCAGCGTGAGGCCCCATTCCTTTGCTACTGCTGAGAGAGGCTGTACATACAGGTGAAAAAGGGATGGACTAAGCGCAGAGCCCTGGGGAACTCCTTGGCCGATGGAGTGGGACTTGGAGATAAAAGGAGGGGCTGAGACCTGGAAGGACCTGTCCTGCAGGAAAGAACGGAACCACTCAAGGGCAAGATCACCGATTCCTATAGCCTCGAGACGTTTTAGAAGGATGTAGTGGGAGACCGTATCGAAGGCTGCGCTGAGATCGAGTAGAATCAGCGCAGCACTCTGACCGTCGTCAAGTATACTCCGGAGGTGCTCGGTGGTAGTCAGAAGGGCAGATTCTGTACTGTGTCCAGGCCTAAAGCCATTCTGGGAAGGGTCCAGGATATTGTTTTGGGTAAAGTAGTGTGACAGGACGTTGTTGACATGGGCTTCAGCTAGTTTAGACATCCATGGAAGCAGTGAAATAGGTCTAAAGTTTTCCAGCTTTGTGGGGTCTAAAGTAGGTTTTTTGATAATAGGGGAGACCCAATGCTTGTTTCCAGCACGTAGGGACCACAGCCGAGGAGAAGGAGAGATTAAGTAGTGCGGCCAATGAGGGGAGGAAGAAATCCAAGGATTCAAGAAATTGGGCTGGTCTCATGGGATCTGTAGGGGAGCCGGACTTAACCTTTCTGCATAGTTTGGCTAGGTCGTCGTGGGAGATTTCGGGTATAAATGACAGCCTAGAGTACTCGGCAGGGGGATAAGGGGGGTTACAGAGGTCGGAGGAGTCCTGTGGAAAGGTATTATAAATTTTCCTCACTTTTTCTATGAAGAAGGAGGCGAGGTCCTTACACTGTTGGGTAGAAGTGATGCTGGAAACTGGATTGCCACTATTTTGAAGTTTTTGCACCAATTTAAATATAGTTTTGGTAGGGTTGGTGCTAGAATTAATTTCTTTAGCATAAAAGGACGCACGAGCAGTCCGTATGGCTTTATGGTAGAGTCTTAACTTAGACAGGTACAGAGCTTTATCACTGTCTTTGTATTCCTTTCTCCAACTGCGCTCAGCTATTTTACACTCTTTGCGCATGGCATGGCTTTAAGAGTTTCATTATACCATGGGTTGGAGGGGGAGCTGCGTCCTTTGGTCCATTTGGCTGGTATTAGGGTATCGAGCCCTTTAGTAATCCAGTCCTTGAAGGTATCGTAGGACGTATTGATGTCATTGGTAACTGTGGGGTAAGATTCTCCTAAGTTGGTGATAAGGTCACCAGCTAGTAGTTTATGCCATGGCCTCTTGAGACAGGAGGTGGGCATTTCTTTAGCGGGCAATTCTCTGGTTTTCATCGTAAATCTGATGAGGAAGTGGTCGGTCCACCCCATGGGCTTGGGTGGGTCGGCCACGACCTCAGGGATATTGGTAAAGACGGGGTCTAATAGGTGGCCAGCAGAATGTGTGGAGGTATGGATAAGAGAATTTAACTGTAGGGCTGTAAGATCCGCCAAAAGACTTTTGATGGTAGGGTCAATGGTAGAGTCAAAATGGAGGTTAAGGTCTCCTAGTATAGTGAAGTTAGCTGAGGACACTACGAGGGCGTGGGCCACATCTAAAAGGTCTTCAATGAACTTAGAGGTGGGACCCGGGGGACGATAGATGTAAAGCCCAGAGAGGGCAAACTGAGGGCTCGTAGTGATCTTGAAGCACCCCTTAATATCTTCCTTCGTGAAAGAGCAGGTGTATGCCGTTCGGAATATTACCGCTATACCACCACCCCTAGTGTCTCTATTGATAGATTACATAGAGAAGCCCCCAGGCAGCGTGAGGTTCTGAATGCTGGTCAGGTCGTCATGGAGCCAGGTTTCACAAAGAAACAGAATGTCAGGGTTCTCATCAGTTAAGAGAGTGTTGACTTCAGAATGGTGTTTAACGAGGGACCTGACATTCAGTTGGAGGACCGTAATGGCGGTCTTTTTTGGCACAATGGTTCTGTGCTCAGATAAAGAGGGTTTGGGTGTGGCAAAGTTGCAGGACTTACATTGCAGGCAAGTCTGTCCGAGGCAGCCTTCTAGTTTATCGCATCTCAAAGTTGTATTTAGAGCGAGGAGATGTTCCCTGTCGTAGCGAAAAGCAAACTGTGTAATTTGGGCATGGGGGCAGGCGAGAGGCGATGTCCTGGTGATGACGGGCGCAGACGGGCTTGCCTTAGGCGCGCCCGCTGCGCTCGCCCGCTGCGCGACCGGAAGATACACATGTTTTTATAGTGAGGGAGATATTCCGACGGGGGGCGTGGCCTCTCGAAAAAGGGGCGTGGCCTGGGTCCACGGCGGGAATGGCGTCCCTGGGATTAGCGGTTTGACCTGCAAGCAGCGCTTAGATCAGCTGTGCGGTTTGTGTCCCGAGCGTGTGAGCCCAGAGCAGGCCTATCATCACTAGTAAAGAAGTAAGGCGCCTATCCAGGGTAGTTGACAGAGTTATAAATACCACAGCTGGTATATTAACTAATCTGACTGTGGAGCTTCAGGCTACGAGACTTGTTTCTCTTCAAAACCGTATGGTGCTAGACGCTATCTTAGCAGGTCGAGGAGGAGTTTGCCGCGTGATCGGCAGCTCCTGTTGCGTGTATATCCCTGACTCCGCCCCCTCTGTCCATTTGGCTATTCAAAAATTGCATTGTTTAGCTTCTGAAATTCATGCCAACACAGGTACCTGGTCCCTTTCTTGATGGTTTTGGGGTTTATTGTCTACCTGGGGTTGGAAGTTCCTAATGGTGTTAGCTGGTATAGCCGTTATCTTTACCTGTTGTCTCTGTGTACGCTGTGGACCTGCCTGTTGTTCTTACTGTGCATCCAAATTAACTTCCTCTTTGACAGAGCCATCCCCGACTAAAGTCAAAGCCCAAATGGTCCAACAAGAAATACAAAAGATGATGCAGATTGACGAGGGTATTTTTGAGGACTAATTTTCTTGATTAGTTACATCATGCTAAAAGGGTGGTTCTGAGGGATAAAATTGATTTTCTACATTTATATTAATCTTTTGTGTTAGCACGATGTATCTATATTCACATGTATATTATAAAATACACTAATTGGTTATGTCAATGTAGGAACTTCCTTTCCGCTTTTGCATTATATTTCTTTCGTACGCAGACTGAGAACCAAACAGACTCCATTTTGCCTGTACATGTATTAGACTCGAACGGTGGTCACGTGTCTCCCTCCAGCAGCCGAGTAAGCCCTGTTAGTTGAGTTATACAGACAGCTGAATTCATACTATTCTTTCTTGTTCTAAAGACCCAAGGTCGCATCTGGTTTCAGAGGTGATAAGCACTTTCCTGGAGGAGCCATACCCGTGCTCCCAGGCACCAAGACGAAAGGGAGTCATCCCTCCTGACCCTCCCCAATAATAGCAGAAGCAGACTTGTAAATGAGCTTTGTGTGCCATATATGGTCTTTCCTTTAAACTACTGTGCCTACCAGTAATTTTCCATGTACTGTAATCTCATGTAACGCAATGAAAGTACATATGCCATGTATTGAGTGTGAATTGGCAGTCTTCTCCACGCACTGGCTGGGTGACGTCGGAGGGGCTCCTCTATAGAGTATTGGTTGTCTAATAAACAATTGACTTTTCTTCACTGCCAACTGATTATTTGGTAAGATGATAAGTGGGGGCTATTGGTAGGTATAGCTCCATTGATTATTTTTGTAGTACGACAGGCTTGCATGGAAAGACAGGAATTGACGTCAGCATGCCTGAATGGTGCAACGCCACTTACCGACGTGTGGGGGTACTGCTCACGAAAAATGTTCCCAATCAAGTCTGAAGCCTAAGAAATTCAAAGGTAAGAAATCTGCAGCTAGAAGTCTCTATCAGATAAATAGAGATTGAAGCAAAATGGTATAATGAAGAGAAGTAGAGAGCAGCTAACAACCCCTGAAACTGGCTTCTGAATAGCAGGAAATCATAAAATAAAGCCCAGCAAACTCTGAATATATATGTTCAAAGAACCCTAAAAGATTAAAAAAATATTTTAAAAAAAGATCAAAGAAAAAAGTTGTCCGGTACACATGCACAGCAGCTCCATTCTGTAGGAATTTTGCTAGGAGAAAATGTTAAACAGGAGAAATGATCAAGAAGAGCAAGTGCTAGGAATTTAGTATGTTTCTACTCCGCACACTTCAAAAGCAATTTTCCTTCAGTCTTTTAGGTGGGGTGCAGAAGTCACAAAGGAATAAGTAAACGGAAAAGCATTCATGTGTAAGCAAGAATAAATAAAAACCCATAAAATGGGTGTTTCAAATAAATGATTTTGCCAAGTTACCTTCATGTCCAAGTGAGCAATCCTACAGTTATGAAGATACTGCACAGCATCAAGAATCTCCTTGAGGTACATTGTGATCTTCTCCTCAGTGAGGTTCCTCCATCGTACCACATAGTCTAGAAGACGACCCTGGTCAGCCCTGCCAAGTGGTATATTAAAAATACAGTTGGATGAAATGTAACAATCAGAAGAGTTTCTAAATGTTTAAACATTTTCCAGAAGATGTGTATGTGCCATGTAATTCTTAAGGCCCACTGATATCAAGGTATCCAACAAACTTGGTGGTTTGTTTATTGTTCATAATCTTAACTATGGCTCTTTGCTTCTCTGTACACAGCTATAATAAAACCTCACCATAGCGCATTTAAGGGATCTTTCATCAGAAGGACTGTTATTACCTGCTCTGCTGTTAACCAGTAGTCAACAGGGATAACACCATCTGATAATAAATAAGCAAAATTCCATTAAGTTCAGGGTAAGATAGATTTGATAAACAAAGTAAACCATGCCTAAACAAATTCTCATTGGTTTAAAAAAAAAAGCATTAGATCAATAACTTTTTTTTTCTCAGTAGAGTCCTCTGAAGCACATTGAACTACCCAAGAAGGCGACTTTACAAACAGTGACTGAATCCAATGAGGATAAAATGTATCTAGTTTTTAATGTCTCATGAAGAAAGTACTCCAACCTCACCCATTTGGGTCCAAATGAACAACTTACAAACTAACCTTTGGTAATGCTCTTTCTGGTAGAGACGTTAGCTAACCGCAGATTCCTAACCTTTTGAATATACCCCAGCACTATCTCTGGGAGTTGATAGGTGGCACAGTGAGTGTCACAGTGAGGTTCCCCATTGATGCCATTCGCTCTGGAAGTGATGTTCAGAGCCTATATAGGCACTACTCCTGCACGCTGATGTTGTTTCCTTTAGAAGCTGTCTGCACCCCCAGACGCAGAGCCCCAATAGCAAATTAACTCTGAGCAGTGTACAGATTCGTAGAATTGGGTTCTTATTTATAGAGTTCAACTCAAAGAACAGGAAGGCTGATGAGGAATCTGCAGTTAGATGGAGTCACTAACTGAAGAGCGTAACCGTAGCTAATTGGTGCTTCTGCTAGAGACTTACAACCATAGATTAATAATAATATTAATATAATCCACATTTGTAAAGTGCACAATCACCTGTAAGTGTCTCTAGGCGCTGAGGGTCGTCGGGAAGATTAAGCAAGCTATTGCCCAGAGTCACATAGATTCCTTATCTTTTGAATAGATTCTATGGAGGTGAGTCTGTAAAAGGATCAGAACAAAAAAAACTCTCAGGACCAACTGGGCAGAAAGCCCCTCTCGGCAAATCTGGCTGTCCAAATAGTAGTTATTCAGGAGCGCATGGCTCAAAACCCACATACCTGCCTGGTAGATGTCCAGGACAGGAACTTCGCATACCAGCACAGTGGTAGCAGCTTTGACCCTGGTGGAATGAGTTTGCAGTTCACTAAACAGCTGCTTCTTGGCCAGTGCATAGCAGATGCTAATGCGGAACATGATTCAGTGGAAAATGGGCCTTTTCTGCATTTCTTTGCTCCAGGAACTCCACATAAAATGATCATTATCCAGTGATCTCCTGTCCAATCAATGTTAGAGATCAAAGTACTTTAGAGGTCCAAGCAAAATAGTCTCTAAACCCCTTAAGAGGGGTGAGGCAGAGCAAAGAATGTCAGCAAGGTTATCTGTTGACCGACGTAGAACAGCATCACAACTTTTGGCAAAAAGGATGCTAGTGTTGCAGCCTGTCTGGGAAGAAAGTAGTGTACCACAGGTTGAAACAGGGAGTTTGAAACTTACTCACTGGCTGCTTTGATGTTATGTTAACGAGAAACAATGTCTTGAGGAACATATTTCAAGCAACTGAAAGGGAGTACACTCAAAATATGTGAGGACCAAGTTAACGGCCCACTGTGTTATGACAAAAGGAGAGGGAGGAAACAGATGGCGTAGACCTTTCAAAAACACATAACAGATGATTTAAACAATGAGGATTGGTCCTGCAACAGTAGAAAGGGCAAAAGACACCATTCAACTGTGCCCAGAGCACGGTCTTGAAGAGCGACACCAACCACCTGGACATTGACATCCGAAGTGAGACAACCTGTGCATGGCTCCTGGTCTTCCTCAGAGTCGCCTGGTCCTTACAGCTGCAGCAAAAAGGTCACAGTCTTCTCTTCTGAGCCTCTCGTCATTGGTACGCATTGTGCTTGTGTGCCTCCTGGTCACATTAGAGTGGCATAGACTAGGGGCGTGCTGTGGCGGCGAATCAAGATGGCCACCCCATGAGAGGCTCCATAACACCGAGTAACTGTCGGAGCAGAAGGGCACCTTTCAGGCTAGCGGTGCGGCATGGAAAGGATGTATTTACTGACTGGAGGCAGTAAGGAGTCCTGAGGCGACCTCGGATTCGTCGACTTGGATACCTTTTCCTTCATTCTTTTTCTGCCTCAGTGATCCCTCACAATGCGGCCGCCATTTTGTGCTTTGGCTTCGAGCATTTCTTTTTGGCAATATCGTCAGCATGTGAATAGTTTTGGGGGCATTGAGCAACGCAGTTGCTAAACAGTTTAAACTTCAGCAGAATGGGTTTTTTCCTTTTTTGAAAAAAACAAATGTAACAATAATACACCGAATGCTATGCTATCTTCATTATCAAGACTAAGAGAGAACTGCCCCGTTTTTAAATAATTGACTGCTACGTCGTGCTGCATAAGACAAGAGGGCATGCCTGCTATGTTGGTGGAAACGCCCCTGTAAACTTTATTTTCTGCTCATTTGTTTTTTTCTCCTCATTACCAAGCATATATCTACTTCTGCTGGTCATCTTGGTTAAGCCCTCATCTGAATTTTTAGTGCAATTTTTATCATTTCGTAGTGGAGTTACAGATTTTTGTGCCTAGAAAAAGAAGATTTTTGGGATCGAGTTGCCATTTATTTCTCAAACATCGATTCCTCACATCCTACTAAATCTCAAGGAGCACCTGGGTACCACATTAATAGTCACAAAGATTCTTCTGGTAACACTAATAAGCGTGCTAAGAAAGACCCATCCTCCCCAAAGAAGTCATCTCTCCCTCTGACTTTGGAGGACATCATGGATGTACTGTGCAATATTCAACCTTTTATGACAGAAACCACTGCGACACTTCAAAGAATTGAATGAAAATTTTCTGGTCTGGATTCATAGCTCTCGGATGTAGAGCAAAATATTAGTGATGCACAAGATGTTGTTGCTAAAGTAGACTTCCTTTTTCGAGAAGTGGCGCAGCTGAAAAAAACTACAGAGCACTTAGATATCCGAAATAGGCGGAACAACCTACATGTTTATGGTGTTCCGGAGGGCTCCGAAGGGTCGGATATGATCTCCTTTTTGAAGATTCATATTCCTCAGATAGTCAGTTTGTCAAAATCTACTGATCTCAACATTCAAAGGGCTCACAGGATAGGCCCCCAGAATACATCACCCTCTAGCAAACCACTAGGAATCATTGCTTATTTCCTATTATACTCTGACCTTATGGCGATTCTCAATGCAGCAAAACAACATAAACAGATGCTCTGGTCTGGTCAAAAAATCTTTTTCAGTCAGAATGTCTCAAAACCTACTGCTACTCGCCGTAAGGAGTTTCTAGATCTCAGACCGTCGCTGAGATCCATGAATGCCCGTTACGGTATCATTCATTCATGCTTTTTTAAAGTAACTTACAAGACAGAACTTATACTTCTGAAGATCCAGCTGAATTTAAGAAATTAATTCACGTTCACAGGGAAGAAGCTATGGAACTGACCAAAAATTGAATGTTTTCTCACTTGTTTTCACTTTTATTGCACAGATTTCCCCTTCATGTCCTGTTTAATGTTGCTGTTCTTATGCACGATGTTCTCCTGTTTGTCCAATATGCCTCACCCCTTGTGTTATCCCCCTTATTGTTCAGTAAGTCCACTTCCAATATGTTTATATTTAAGATTATATTTTTCTGATAATTTTTGTGGTTATAATACTCGTCTTTCTCGGTGTCCTGCTTGGGGTGGCCTCTGTCCTTCTCGCCCCACCACGCCTACTTCAATGTTCTTCTTTTTGTTTGTGGCAATTATGACTGAAGTCTTGTGGTTTATTGTCATCTTCCCTTTTGTTATTTTCTGAGGAGACTGAATTCTTCTTTTGCTTCCTTTCCTTATAACTTTCACTCCCTTCCTACTATCCACCTTTTTCCTTTTCTCTATGCTTTCAATTTTACTGCAACTTCTTCTCTTTGTCACTAAGTTTTTATTTTTATGGTTTTCTTTTATCCTAAAGCGTCTTTTCTCTGTCACTACTTTTTCACTTTTTTGGTTCTCCTTTATTCTCTCTCTGGACAGTCTAAATGGTTACACCAGTCTAGTTGCTTTTCTCTCATTCATATATCTCAACTCTTATTTTCTATTATTCTCGAATCTCCACCTGTTCCTCTCTTCTCTAGACTTACTTCTATTCAGGATTTGCATTGCTTGTTTCTACTTTGCCTTTTTCATTTAATTTATTATACTTTTTTCATGTTTTATAAAGTTATGTGCTTCATTTGCATACATTTTTTCCAATTAATTGTCTAGGTACTATTTCTTGGAATGTCATGGGTATCCGTAATCCAATTAAAAAACAATGTGTACTATCTCACCTTGCCAAATCGAAATGCCATGTAGCGTTACTGCAAGACACACACCTTAGAGAAAAGGACCTGTCTTCCTTACAGAAAGCATGGGTTGGCCAGGTATTTTGTTCCCCAGCAGTTAATAACAAAAATGGGGTAGTAATACTGTTTCACAAATCATTATCTGTTTGTTTGCAAAATGAGGTTAAGGACACTAACTGCAGATGGATTTTATTGAATGTTACTGTAGGAGAGTGGGGTCTGCAATCCTATGGTCACCCCAGATTTTTGCTTTTTGCTTCACTGGTTTACGACTTTCCCTGGCTGTGGGCCTGCTAATCAGACCCACAGCCTAGCTGTTCTCTCTCTAAATTGACATCCATGTACTTTAGGTGCATTTACCAATTGGTACTGGGCCACCTTATCAGTCCCTGTACAGTGTACCTTAGGTACCCAGGGCTAGGTGTACCCAGGGCCTACCAGGGGCTGAAGCATGTATTATGCCACCCCTGGCTGGCCATCTAAACAGACACAACTGGCTGGTAAGACAGCTGGGGCAAGGTGGTGTAATCACCCTTTGCTATAGATATAGTATACCTATATCTAACCCTAAAATGGACACATATATTCCTATCAGTCACTCCTATGGCAAGCCTTATTAATCCTGAAGGCAGAGTGCTTGGAATTATGTGAGATGGTGCTCTGGCATGAGCTGAGCCCGTCTGCAGCTTGCGGAACCAAGTCCTAATAGCTGTTCCATGATAACGCTATACCATATACTCTTAAGTGCATTATAATCCTCGCGGTTGAATGCTAACTCTGGTATAACATTATCAAAACATGTTGAGTAAGGTGTCATACGAATTGGAATACTACCCCCTCGCCAATTCTGGCGACGGGGGTAGCATTCCACCCTTCTAGAGGGACACGACATGTATGTAACTGTAAACCCCGGTTAAAGTTAACTCGAGCCTAAGCATCACAAAATGGATGCTGCCACCACAGACACAAGTCTGACCTCCTGCTGCTGGGAGTCCTTCCAGCGAGGGAGGCCTGGACAAAGGGTTTCCTGCCTTGGGAGGTGCTAGCACCACCCCAGACAGGATTTTGTGTATTGAGGTAGGGAGGCCTGAAAGGAATGAGACATGCCTGGGGCACACAAGGTGCCCTGTGCATACACCGGTTCAAACAAGTTGCTGGGGCACTCCAGCACCAGTTCTGGCGCGAAACCGGACAAAGGATAGGGGGTGTAACCACCCCCCTTCCTGGTCCCACCCAGGGGAGGGACCAAGTCACCAGTACAGGCCCTTTAGGAGAATAAAGGTAGGAGCTGGTCCCATTCCAAATTAGATTTACCCTGACAACTTTACAAGAAGAAACTCTGGACTTCGACGTTCTGCTCCACAGAAGACTGAAGAATCTCCCTTGTGGGCAAGAAGTGTCCACCCTGCAACTGCAGGCACCATCAAGCGTCCTAGCGGTCCACTTTGTCGTCCTTCCTGCCGGATCCAGACTTCAGAGCCCGACGAGACCCGGACTCCCAGACCTCTCCGACCTCTACCTACATCTGCAGCACAGCTGAGACCCGTGGGTGCGACGAGACACGTGGGACCGGCCATCTTGAAGAGACTGCACTTCGCTTCCAGCACGACTTCAGAGGCATCCTCGAGAGAGTGCTTTGGGGATTGAGAAGCCCCAGCCCCGAGCAGCTCCTGCACTGAAGATCAGCCCCACAGCATCCACGAGATCTGCGTGGGGCCCTTTTGCTTGATCGCTGCTCGATGCGTTGTCTGGTCACTTGCCGGCTGGCTAGTGGCCTCCTAGACGACGAACCTTTAAATCTTCACTGCTGGTCTGGTTGCTCCAGACTGGCCCTTGCTCCCTTCCAAGAGAGGAGCACCCTGGACCCTCCTGGTCCACTCCAGACGCCGTTTCCACTCACTGCGTGGGTTGCCTTTGCCAAGGACTGTTGACTCTAAATCCCGATCCGACACCGCTGACAGCGAGAGCCTGCATGGGACAGCTCATGACTCCATCCTGGTCGTCGAAGACACCTCCTGGTCCACGTGGCTGCAGAGACAAGCGTCCACTCTTCACCTGATCGCGACAACAGCATCTGGTTCCTTCCTGGTTCCACACCGGTCACTGGCTAGTGACTTTGAACACTGTCCCCTCTGCTTTCAGGTCCTCTTCTTCCTCGATCCGCCCGTGGATCGCGCCGGACATCTTCCTCCTGGTAGCCTGCAGCATCTTTTCTTCCGTGCTCCATAGACTTCAACGCAGAAACCCGACACGACTTCGCACCTATGCACCCGCAGCCAGTGGGTGAGGTAACAAGAGCATTTCGGTGCTCAAGGGTAGCTGGACTCTCCTAGTGTCCAGATTCACAGTCATTTTAGTCCTAACCAGTCAGGATTGTCCGTACTCACCTTTTTCTCTGAACTGTACTGTCCATAGACGTTGTTACGCATCTCGCGTGTGAGTTCACACTCTGCACACGCGCCCCGGGGGCCTCCTATTACTTACCTGAGGTTAGGATAGTGTAGTCCCAGCGAACCTACAACCTCTGGACAGCTCCATTCCTTCTATTGATTTCCTTATACCATTTACTTAGTATATGGTTTGCCGTGCCTCTAGGGCACCATTGTAATTTTGGCCAACATATCGTATTTTTCCTAAGAGATTGTCATGTGCTTAGCCCTCTGATCTCATAAAGAGTTCAGAGGTGTTTGTTATTAATAAATATACTGTTTATTTTCATAACAACCTGTGTGGTGTCCTTTCATCTGGTATTCAAGGGGTTATATGTGGTAAAACAGCTGGCTTCACATGCCGAAAGAGTTTAGCCTAAGACTGCTTTGTCCATGCTACCATTAGGATAGCTGGTCTATAAGGTTGACTTACAACCAATCACCATAAGGGTTGTTTGGACTAATGCAAGGTGATCACTAGAACTAGTGAGCATCATATATCAGGCCAACTTCTCACAGTTATAGTTAACAATATTAAATTTTCTTTTTTTAAAGTATACGGTGTCAATTGTATTGATTTAACATTTTGGAATTATTTCTTCTCTTTCCTTTCTTCCAATTCATTCGAAAATCTGATTTTGGGTGGTGACTGCAATCAACTTAAGGATCCTTTTTTAGATTGTAAATCCCAAACCAAATTTATGCCCCATAGAATGCACAAAACACATACGCACGGAGAGGAGAGCAGTCTGAAGCGCACACACTTAAGATTCCAAACCACAAGATACTCAACCAGGCTTCCATACTTAAGAAAGATACCACATCAGAGACCACACATCAGGAACCTTATTGGACTTTAAACTAGGTACACAACTACTACCAAGATTATCAATATAAGGAACCGGGAGTCAACCTAATCACAGCCGGAATGGAAGTAGAACCGGCGGGGAGAACGCAACAGATTTCATCCACCTGCTCAACAGCCCTGAAGAAGTCGTTTGGGGTATCACCCACGACGAAATACGCGTTGGCTGGATAATCTTACTAAATAATAAAATCCATTATCATTACAGAAATCTTGTTTTACATCAATGTGTATCCAATATGTAATGACAACATTGTGGTATAATAGTATCATGACATGTTAAAGAAGATAGCTTGTGCATAGGATTATAGTATTTGCTTACAGAGGACCACATTAAGAGTCCCGGTTGAGGGTTTAGGGTGTTAGTTTCCCTCACCTCTGCACCGCACAAATAGTCCACACAAAAATGTGTGTACACTAAGGAGGTGCCGGTTTCACACTAGGAAAACACCCCTTTGGTTTGTGTCCTGGAATTTTCTTTCTTCTCTCCTGTTCATAAGTCTCATTCCCGAATTGATTACATATTTCTCACCCAATCATCACTTCAATGTATGACGAATGTTCAGATTGGATCTATTCTCATTGCTGGCCATGCCCCCCTGTCATATTAGATATGGATTACTTCACATACACACCTACCTCACGCAGATGGCGTTTTAATAATGCCCTCCTGTTGGACACTCAATTTGTTGAACAATTTACACAGTTTATGCATGATTTTTTTAATGATATCTGTTTCACAATTCCACCTTATTCGGGACGCTTTTAAAGCCACTGCTAGAGGATTTATAATTAGGGCTCCCGGTGTTATGGTATTTATTTTTTTTGACATTTCTGTCTGTATTTATCCATATTTATTTTCTGCTAATTGTATCTGTATTTATCCATATTTATTTTGGGTTTTGTGGGAAAAAAAGCTGAAATTAGTATATTTCCTGATTTTTTTCTCAGGTAAATATGTGCGCATGCTTGAATACCTACTAGGTTTAAATACTGTAAACACCAGCAGAAGAGAAATTAATGCACTTTTTTAGAAAATCTGCAAATTTAGTATCAACCTTGTACATTTCTACTGCTGTTAAAGCCTCTTTACTAAAATTCCTTTCTTTTTTAGCCCCCTTACCTTGGCCTGACAGTCATGGCAGATTGTATTTAGAATTACTCAAAAAGTAACTGTAGGAGGGAGGATACCTGACTATGGTTACCCCAGATTTTTTGCCTTGTGTTTAGCTGGTTTTCGACTTAGTTGGCCTGGGATCCTGCTAATCAGGGTCCCAGGCTATCTGCTCTCTCTTTAAAATGGAATCCATGTACCCTAGGTGCATAACTAATTGGATATTGGGTCACCTTATCAGCCCCTGTACAGTGTACTATAGGTACCCAGGGCATAGGTGCATCCAAGGCCTACCAGGGGCTGCAGCATATCTTTTGCCACCCCTGGCTGGCCATCCAAACATACACAACTGGCTGATCACTCAGCTGGGGCAAGGTTGTGTAATCACCCCTTGCTTAGATATAGTATACCTATGTCTACACCTATATCTGGACACATATGCACCTATAAGTCACTCCTATGGCAGGCCTTATCAATCCTGGAGGCAGAGTGCTTGGTTTTATGGGAGATGGTGCTCTAGCATGAGCTGAGCCTGTCTGCAGCTTTCGGACAGGCTCAGTGTGGATAAAAATTTCCATTTTTATCCACATTTAAAAATAAATACAGACAAGAAAATAAATTTTTTCTGTCTGTATTTATCTGTAAAAATCAGTCAAAACGGAAAACAGGAACCCATTTATTTAATTAATACGGACTGTAAAATCGTTGCCAAATTATTAGCCCTTTGTATCAATCTGGTAATCCTGGGCCTAACCAACATATATTAATCAGGATTTGTTAAAGGACGCTCCACTACAGACAAGTCAAGGACTCTCCTTAACATTATATATTTAGCCTACAAGGATAATTCACTGATGGCTGCTATCACGTTGGACGCTGAGAAAGATTTTGATAGGGTAAATTGGGAATTCATTTTTGGAGCATTAAAATGGCATGACTTTAGCCCTCCCATTCTTAGATACATCCAGCTATTATACTCTTCTCCTTCCACTTCCATTTGGGTTAACGGCCACCAATCCAGATATTTTCCTCTTCACAGAGGAACTAGACAAGGTTGCCCTTTATCCCCTCTTTTATTTATTCTTGCCTTAGAACCATTTTTGGAAAAACTATCGCTCTCCACTTTATACGGGTTTCCAATGTAATCATACTGAAATTAAGTTTACTGCTTATGCGGACGACATCTTATTATATCTCTCCAATCCCGCTACCTCTTTGCCGACATTTTTCTCTTCGCTAAAAGAATATTCTGTAGTCTCTGGTTACAAGCTTATTCTTGACAAATCCGAGGTTATGCCACTGAATAAACATGGCTTTTTTCATATGTTTCAAGATACAGGCTTTAAATGGAACCCTAAGGATATTAAATGCTTAGGTATCCTCTACACTAATAATATCAAAGAAACAATTAAAATTAACCTTGCAGGCATACTTAAAAAACTTTCTGCACTTATCGATAGTTGGTCTCCACCATTTTTAGCCTGGTGGGGCAGACTTGCTACAATTAAAATGATGCTGCTTACGATCATCAATTTCTACCTCTCTATGCTCCCTCTCACTATTCCACTCTCTTTTTTAAAAATCATTAACCGTTCCCGAATCAAATATCTATGGATTAACCATAAATCCATGATTTCACATATCCGTCTTTAACAGTCCAAAGAATTTGGTGGGGTTAATTTTCCTAACATTAGACGTTATATCACTCTGCATTCCCCCTGAAACAAGTTTGGACCTTTTTATCGGATTCCTCACATATACCTTTAACGGCCTGAAGTTCGTTGGAACAATCCGAAGATGATCCATTCTCTTTTGCTATGGCCACTCGATTGTATATATATATACACAATATATTATCTCACCCCTCTGATCCTAGAACTAAATCCAATATTGAACTTTTATGGGAAAAGTATTTCGCACAAGAATTCTCGTTTCATACCTGGAGCTCCATTTCGTTAAAAATTCACACATCCTCACGATCAGATAGCACAACGCAAACTCTATACTATTACTATAATGGGCTGTTCCTCACCCATATGGATCTTCATAAGTTAAAATTAATGGATGACACGAAATGCTGGTCCTGTCTGGATGGTAACAGTGACTCACTCCATATGTTTTTTTTATTCCCTCTGGTTAAGAGTTTTTGCTTTCTCATCTGGAAGTAATTGAATGAGATTTTATCCACTAATGTTCCTTTTGACATTGTACAAGTTTATTTGAGTGATTCCTCTCCTGTATTGAGCTCCCAGAGAAGTGTGGGTAAATGTATTGATTTTGTTTATAGATATTACCTTACAGATTATTACCACCAACAGGAAGGACACTTCTAAAATTTCATACCAAGCTTGTTGGAACCTGCTATGTCATCATCATAGACTAGATCATGCATATGCTACTTCTACACCCCTACTGATTAAAAAAAGACTTATTTTGGTCACCACTTTCCACATTTGTTTCCAGGTTATCCGTTTGAACTACTTACTGTACACTGTTTTGAACTTTCTTAAAAGTATCATGTTAATTTTTTCTCATTGTTATTTTTACATTACTATTTAGCTGCTGCTTATCATTCTCCTTATCCCTCTTTGCTCCCCTCTCTCATTTCTTTCCTTTTCTCTTTCCCCTCCTCACCTCCTTTTAAAATATTAAATTGCATTTTTGTCTAAGTATAGGTTTAGAATGGTTACATTTGATTTTAATATATTTCATAATATAGTCCTGACTTGTTACTTCAATTTTTATAATGATACTTTTTGACTTCTGTTTATATAATGTATGCTGATGTTTTACTCTGTATTTCATACTAGCAGCCCGTCCCGACCTTGTCCGGGTGCAACAGGCTTCCCCGACCCCCGCCCGCCCCGACATTGTGCAGCAGCCCGGGCCCCTGCCCGGCCCGTCCCCTGCCTGCCCCAACCCCCGCCTGCCCCGACATGGGTCCCCTTACCTGAGCCGCCGCTCCTCCCGCCTGTCCGCTGCTCACACCGCCGCTGGCCTGCCCGCTGCTCCTCACGTCACCACTCCTCCCCCGCGCCATGTCCGCCGCTCCTCGTCGCGCTCCTGGACGCCGCTCCTCCCCGCGCTCCTGACGTGAGCACGCACATCGCGGCCGGCGCTACTTCGGAGGGACTACTTTTTTTTTTACTGTAAATTTTTTAAATAACGTTTTTTATTTTTTATTTATATAGCCTATAACCATCTACACACCCTGACGATTCCGACGGTGTATCGAGTGTGTGGATTGGCGCTTTGGTTCCCGAGTTTACCCGCCTCAAAGGCTGAAAGGTCTTCCTTTATTATAGTAGTATAGATCAATAAAGCATTCTAAACAAAACAAAACGAGTGGCATAGACTCTGTCCCCTCTACTTGCAGGGTCTCCTCTTCAAGAATCCATGTTTCGATTTCACCGGACATCTTCAGAGGCCTTTCTTCCCAAGTCTTTCATTGTCGTCCGCGGCAGGTTCCGACGTCACTTCACCCCTATGCACCCGGCTTCCCTGTTGCAGGTAACCTGGTTCCTGGGGCATCCACTCTTTGGGCGGCTCTCCAACTTTGTATCTATGAAACGGTTTCTTCAGGGTTTTCTGGGAAGGGTCCTTCTTTAAAACTGCACCCGTGACTTCTCCAATGATTTCCATTGGCAGGCGGTTGTGTTTCCACTCTGCACACAGCCTTCGTGTGGTTCCTGGGTACTTACCTTGGGTGGTTCTGTGTGTCCCCAGCACCTGTGAGTCTTCTGGTCCGAGTCCAATTCTCCTTTGGAGTTCACATTTCACCTTCTTAATATATAGTTTGGTCTCCCCCTGGAGACCAGTGTATTTTATGCTACTTACCTGATTATTTCAAAGTATTCTTGTGTATTGTGTTGATATCTCCGGGTAGGAGATATAGCAATGTGTTAGTGATTGTGTGGTTATTTTTCATTTAGCTTACACTATTGATTAAAGTTGATATAACAATCTGCTTTACCCTCCTTCAAGATAAGCCTGAAGGCTGCTCTCAACAGGTATCACTTTGAGAACTTTCTGTAGCTATCAAAGACCATTAAAATCACCATAAGGGTTGTCCGGATTAGTGCAAGATACATCACTTTGATAAGTGTGCACCATATACTAAGCCAGCCGCCTAGACCACCCAAGGTGGAACAAGTCACCTAGTGAGAAACGCCACAGATAATCCAATGCGAAGGACTGCTGACATTGCGTGTACTGGGTGAATTGATCAAGACAATGTTCTCCCCATTAGAGAACGAGACCTCCGGGTGCAGCTGCCACTCGTGGGCCACAAGGTGTCAGCGACTGAGTTCATCTGCCCTGGCATTCTAAGATCTCATATAATGGCTCATCACCAGGAAAATTCCTTGAAGGCCCAGCCCGGCAGAGCGCCTCCTTCCTTATCCTACTCCGCCCTGTTGGTTGCAATACCACATGGCAGCGGGGTTGTCTGAGAGCACCTGCAATTGCCTCCCTTTGATGGATGGTAGGAAGGGTTCAAATGATAAGTGGATGGCCCTCAGCTCCAGAAGGTTGATATAGATCTGGAACTCCACCGGAGACCAGAAACCTCTGATCTCCACCTCTCCCGGGTGGCCACCCCAACCCATAAGGGATGCATTGGTAAATGTAGGAAGCTGGCTCTGTATACACTATACCAACGTAAGATATAGTGTGCAGAGTTATAGAAAAGACTAAGGGGGTAAGTACTAACAACTCTCTTTGTGGGAGTGTGGGCGAGCAGTTAGGCCTATCCATATCCAGGTGTTAAGCATTTACCGGATTCACTCAATCAAGGAATGATACACACACTCAGAGACAGAATCCAGACCAATTAGTTGAGTATAAAAAATATATACTTATGTTTTATTTTGGAATCAAGCAGGACTTAGCACAGGTGAGTAAAATATGCTTTCAAATGCAAGATTGTAAAAGGAAATGCAGTTGTGCTTAAAATTACATTTCTTACAGGTTCGTATCACTTTCAAAGTGCAGTTGGAATCATACAGTATGTATGTATGAGATACTTTAGGATTACTTTGAATACTGAGGGTTGTATGCCAGAGTACCACACCTTAGGATCTCTACATACAAGGTAAGTATGACTTTGCATACTTTGCAATAAGATTCCATTTTCTTCATACATCCCAGTTAAACACGTAGACATTTTTTAGGCCCAAAATCTCCATACCTGGGTTCCTATGGGGAAACAGTGTTAACGGTTATGAAGGTAAGAACACAACTTACGAGGTCGAGTTTTGGGGGTTAGAACCAAGGTTCTAGATGGGCACATGAAATGCACAACCAGCGCAACTGGGGCAGCTAGGTGCAGAGCACAGGGGCCCAATGTTAACAAATAGGACCTTCAGTTAGGGACTGCTGACTAGCAGACCACTTGGTTGTGGGAGCCAAGCTCCTGGGGTTAAGGTCAGCACTGCAGGGGACAACGACCAGCACAGGAGCTGCACCACCAGTGGCACTCTAGTGGCCAGGTGCAAAATGGATGTCAGGGACCCTGTGCTCCCCAAAAGGAGACCTACGGTTTTGGAAAGATGCTGCAGGCTCAAGCATGGAGTCTTCATGAAGGCGACCACCAGCTGGAGAGGTAAGTTGGGATCTAAGGGGATACCTGGAACCCGTCGGGTGGGCCACCCAAGCCCGTGGGCGTCAGGTGCAGGGGTGTCTTCTGCTGTCGGGTTTTCTTACCAGCTCCGGTCGCGGTTGGGGAGAACCTTCAGGTTGGGTTTAGGTTGCAGGCGTCCTCTGGAGTCTTGAGGGAGGTCAGGGATCACCAGATCCCAGGTGAGGATTGCTGGGGAGACCACCTTGGGGTGTTGAGCCACTCGAACTCAGTTTGGGCGTCGGGTGCACAATTGCAGAGTCAACAGAATCCGGATTCTGGAGGCGAGGCAAGCAAATCCGGTGCTCATGGGAGACTGTCAGTGGGAAGGTCACAGGGCAGGTCCTCCGGGCTCTGGGGAGGGGGCTGCCTGCTGGACTTGCTAGGTTTCTTGCTGTAGGCAGGTATAGACGGGACAGGCCGGTAGGGCTGAAGCCAAGGCTTTTGGTGTCCTCTTCTTCCTGGGTCAGCACAGCTCTTCGGTCCTTCTTTCTTCCAGGAATCTGAGAAGGCAAGATTCAGGGTCACCCCTAAATACTAGATTTAGGGGAGTTAAAGGGGTGTACAGGCCGGGAACAATGATCCCTTCCTTGGGATGGTACAACTCCTATTATGCCGACCTCCAAGGGGAAGGTTCATGAGCTTCTTCCTATTTGTCCGGTTCCCTCAACTTTTTTTTTTTGACAAATAAACTTTATTTTCATATGCGCACAGTGATCATAACTTGACATCTACAACCACCGGGATCTTTTCAGTAATAATTGCGATTCCACATAGCACAGCCTTTTTGCCGACATCTCTTAGGCCCAGCGGCGGTTTAGCCCTCCAAACATTGGAGGTAGCAATGTAGCATATATTAATTTTGATGCTCTTAGTCGCTGCCGCTGTATTAATCCTTAAAACCCCCAAAAACCTGAAATAATCCCCCCCCTGTTCCTTTCTGCCTGTCAGTCCCCAGATGTTCATCTGATTGTGCACATCCACCTGCTCACCTGCTGTATGTGTACTATATGCACAAATTACTTACCTTCGGTAACGGTATATCTGTAAGGAACAGTAGTTAGTATTAGATTCCTTACCTTAGAATACCCCCAGGCGTCAGAATGGATCCGGAAACTTTTGCGTAGCAGTACTCTTGCGCGTCGGTAGGCGTCGTCTGCGGCTCCGCGTCCGTCGCCGGCGTCGTTGGTGCCGGGATGACGTCGCCGGACGCCCTCGTGCGCTGACGTCAGTTCCTATACACAGCTTTTCCACGCCAGAAAACGCAGAGCCATGATAAAAACTAACACTGGAGCCATAAAACTAGAGCCCTGAAAGGGGATGACCTTAACCCTAGATATCAGTTCGCAGAACGAGGAGGATGGGTGGGGTGCTAAGGAATCTAATACTAACTACTGTTTCTTACAGATATATCTTTACCAAAGGTAAGTAACTTGTGCATCTGAAAGAAACAGGTTAGTATTAGATTCCTTACCTTAGAATAGATACCCCAGCAATACCAACCCCGGTGGTGGGTCTGCGAACCAATGATCACACCAGAAAGTCCTGGAGAACGGAACGGCCGAAAAAGCCATCTCTCTGGACTTGGCTGTCCAGGCAGTAGTGTCTTGCGAATGTGTGCAGCGAGGCCCATGTAGCTGGCTGACAGATGTCCTGCAAGGGGATTCCCCAGCCCAGGGCAGTAGTAGCCGCCGTGGCCCATGTAGAATGGGCACGAAGCCCCACGGAGGCTCCTTTCAAGCCAAAGAGTAACAAGACTTGATGCACAAGACAACCCAACGAGAAATGGTCGGTTTGTGCACCGCCCGTCCCTTCTTAGCGCCCACATAACCAACAAAAAGTTGGTCATCCACTTAGAACTGGCGTGTGCGATCCAGATAGAATGAGAGCGCATTTTTTGGGTCCAGACGGTGGAGCCTCTCTTCCTTTTTCGAGGGATGCGGAGGCGGAAAGAAAGTGGGCAAAGTGATGGACTGCCCTATGTGGAAGGCTGTGAATACCTTGGGCAGGAAAGAGGGTCGCGTCCGCAACACAACTTTGTCCGGATGAACTGAAAGGAAAGGTAGCTTAGAAGAAAGGGCCTGGAGCTCACTCACTCTCCTGGCAGAGGTGATGGCAACCAGGAAAGCGCTCTATAGAGTAAGGAGACGAAGAGGACAGTTATGAAGCAGCTCAAAGGGAGCGCACATCAGAAAAGTTAGAACCAGTTTCAAGTCCCACTGAGGCATCACGAAAGGAACTGGAGGAAACATATGGGTGATGCCCTTCAAAAGCACAAGTTACTTACCTTCGGTAACAATATATCTGTAAGAAACAGTAGTTAGTATTAGATTCCTTACCTTAGAATATCCCCAGGCGTCAGACTGGATCCGGAAACTTTTGAGTAGCAGTACCCGTGCGCGTCGGTAGGCGTCGTCTGCGGCTCCGCGTCCGTCGTTGGCGTCGGGTTGACGTCGCCGGAGTACTTAGACGCCGCCCTCGTGCGCTGACTTCAGTTCTTACACACAGCTTTTCGGCGCCAGAAACGCAGAGCCATGATAAAAACCAACACTGGTGCCATGAAACTAGGGTCCTGAAAGGGGATGACCTTAACCCTAGATATCGGTTCGCAGAATGGGGAGGATGGGTGGGGCGGTAAGGAAACTAATACTAACTACTGTTTCTTACAGATATATCGTTACCGAAGGTAAGTAACTTGTGCATCTGAAAGAAACAGGTTAGTATTGGATTCCTTACCTTAGAATAGATACCCCAGCAATACCAACCCCGGTGGTGGGTCTGCGAACCAATAATCACACCAGAAAGTCCTGGAGGACGGAACGGCCAAAGATGCCATCCCTCCGGACTTGGCTGTCCAGGCAGTAGTGTCTTGCGAACGTGTGCAGCGAGGCCCACGTAGCTGCCTGACAGATGTCCTGCAAGGGGTCTCCCCGGCCCTGGGCAGTAGTAGCCGCCGTGGCCAGAGTGGAATGGGCCCTCAGCCCAACAGGAGGCTCCTTCTTAGCCAAAGAGTAGCATGCCTTGATGCACAACACGACCCACCAAGAGATGGCCAGTTTGAGCACCGCCCGTCCCTTCTTAGCGCCCACGTAACCAACAAAGAGTTGGTCATCCACCCGGAACTGGCGTGTGCGATCCAAATAGAAAGAGCGCACGTTTTGGGTCCAGACGGGGGAGCCGCTCTTCCTCTTTCGAGGGATGCGGAGGCAGAAAGAAGGTGGGCAAGGTGGTGGACTGCCCGATGTGGAAGGCTGGGACTACCTTGGGCAGAAAAGAGGGTCTTGTCCGCAACACAACTTTGTCCGGATGGACAGAAAGGAAGGGAGGCTTGGATGAAAGAGCCTGGAGCTCACTCACTCTCCTGGCAGAGGTGATGGCAACCAGGAAAGCAGTCTTAAGGGTAAGAAGATGGAGAGGACAGTTATGAAGTGGCTCAAAGGGAGCGCACATTAGAAAAGTAAAAACAAGGTTCAAGTCCCACTGAGACATCATGTAAGGAACAGGGGGGAACACATGAGTGATACCCTTTAAGAATCAATTAACAACTGGGGACTTGAACAAAGAAGGCTGATCAGGTAGCCTTAAGAAGGCGGAAAGGGCAGAAAGGTAGCCCTTGATAGTGCCCAGAGCAGAGCCCTGCTTGGCAAGGAAAGAAGGAAGAGGAGAACCTCAGGAAGAGGGGCAGAAAGGGGATCCACAGCCTTTGCTGTGCACCATGCCACAAACTTGTTCCATCTGCAGGCGTATACCGACTTTGTGGAGGGACGTCTGGCTGCCAGAATCACATCACAAACTTCAGAAGGCAAGTCAAATGGCCTCAACTGTCGCCGCTCAATCTCCAAGCATGGAGGTGGAGACTGGACAGGTTTGGGTGGAGGACCGTCCCCTGCTGCTGCGACAGAAGGTCCTCCTGAAGAGGCAGACGAACCGGGGGATCAACAGACATACCGAGTAGCTCGGGATAACAGTATCTTCATGCCCAGTCCGGAGCCACAAGGATAACTTGGGCCCGGTCGCGCCTGATCTTCTTTAGCACTCTGGGCAGAAGTGGTATAGGCGGAAAGGCGTACAACAGACCGCAGCTCCACTCGTGACGAAAAGCGTCTCCGAGCGAGTGCCGCCTTGGAAATTCCAACGCGCAGAACTGATGACATTGCGCGTTCTCTTCTGTGGCGAATAGATCTAACCAAGGCTCTCCCCACTGCTGAAAGAGGCCTTGCGCCACGTCCGAGTTCAGACGCCATTCGTGATCCATCATGCACCGACGGCTGAGTTTGTCCGCCCTGGCGTTCAGGGAACCTGCAAGGTGTTGAACCACCAGGGTCACGCCCTGATGTTCCAGCCACTGCCAGAGGTGCAGAGCCTCCTGGCAGAGGGTCCACGACCCTACCCCGCCCTGTTTGTTGCAGTACCACATGGCAGTGGTGTTGTCTGTGAACACCTGCACTACACTTCCCCGGACAGAGGGGAGGAATGCCTTCAGTGCAAGCCGGATCGCCCGCAGCTCAAGAAGGTTGATGTGGAGCCGGGACTCCGCCAGAGACCAGAGGCCTCTGATATCCGCCTCTCCCATGTGGCCTCCCCAGCCCTGGAGGGACGCATCCGTCACAACTACGTGCTCCGGGTGGGGTAGGGAGAGGGATATGCCATTGACCCAATCGCGGTCCATGAGCCACTACTGCAACTGTCTTGTAGTGCCCTCCAAGATCAAGACATAGTCGAAGAGATTGCCCTGATGCTGGGCCCACTGAAACTTCAGGTCCCACTGCAGAGCTTGCATCCGCCACCTGGCGTGATGCACCAGAAGGATGCAGGAGGCCATCAGCCCCAGAAGCCGCAGCGTCAACCTGACCGAGACTCGGGATAACGGCTGAAAGATTGGAATCAGAGCCTGAATATCCCGAACCCGCTGCTCGGGAAGATAAACCCGAAACTGCGCCGAGTCCAGAACCGCTCCGATGAAGAGGATCATCTGAGAGGGACACAGGTGTGACTTCGGCACATTGATGGAGAACCCAAGCAGGTGCAGGAGGTCGGCTGTAGTCTGGAGGTGGCTGACGACTGTCTGGGGCGAGCCTGCCTTCAACAACAAGTCGTCGAGGTAGGGGAAGACTGAAACCCCTAACCAGCGCAGATGAGCTGCGACCACCGCCATCACTTTCGTGAACACCCGTGGGGCGCTGGTAAGGCCAAAGGGGAGCACAGTAAACTGAAATAGCAGAGGCGGCGTGTTTCTGAACTAGAGGAACGTCACGGTGTTGGTTTATCGAGACCAAAAAATCTGGTGACTACCATGGAAATATTCGTCTTTTGGGAATCTTGAATAATATATACCTACATCTTTAATAACATGGACTCATAACTTGAGATTGCTGACCCAATAGAAGGTATCGGTTCCTAGTTAGCTCTGTCTATACATATATTGAACTAGACGAAGGAGAACCTCAGGAAATATATATATGACTCCTAACAGAGAGTCTGCCGTGGGGAGTGAGACAGAAAGGTTTTTTCCCCTTTTCTTGTTGGACAATACTGCACATGGGACCGTTTTTTCTGCCCTGAAGAAGTTCTATCTCAGAACGAAACGCGTTGGCTGGCTTTTGTCCAATATGGAACATTAAACAAGCATTGAAATATATATCAAGACTCAGCGTTTATATACAAGGATATTGGGAGAGTTATCTATCTCTCGTATTTGATTGGATTGATTTTCAAAGCGGTGCTTTTTCAAAACTGGACACAAAAATTGACATTCACCCTCTGGTTTGGGGTGGTGCCCTTAGGACAGGGGGCATTTGAAAAATAGCACGCTAAGCGTTGGAAATACTTTGGTTTGTGAAAATATAGGATTGGTGCCTCTTCTTTCTTTGACAGGTCCACTGTCCAAGGTGTTAATGTATAGGTAAACTGAAAGTGCTCGTGGCCTACCGTGAGCCGCAGGTAACGCCGGTGGACCGGCAGGACGTAGATATGAAAATAAGCGTCCTGCAAGTCCAACGCTACCATCCAGTCTCCTGGGCCAGGGCAGCTAGGACCTGAGATAGAGTCAGCATCTTGAACTTCTCCTGCCAGAGGAAGCTGTTGACGTTTCGCAGGTCCAAGATAGGGCGTAGGCCCCCTTTGCCCTTCTTGGGAACCAGAAAGTAGTGGGAGTAACAACCACACCCTACTTCTGGCCCAGGAATGCGCTTGATGGCCCCCTTGGCCAAAAGGGCCGTAACTTCCTCTCGAAGAAGTGCCACGTGATCCCCCGACATGCGGTGGTATTGCCGTCGCATGGCTGGAGGGGTCGCCTCGAAGGGGAGGGAGTAGCCCCTTTGGACGATTTGCAGCACCCACCTGTCCGATGTGACAGTGCGCCAGTGGAGGTGGTGATGGCGAACCCTGCCCCCCACTGGCGTCACATGGGCATGAAAGCTCGGACTAGGAAGGTTTTGAGGCGGATGCTGAAGGGGCAGGTGTGAACTGGCCTCGCCGTTGTCCCCGACCGCCGCCACGGCGGTTTCCACATCCGCCACCGCGCTGGACGGCAGTCTGCGGCCCGTGGCTGGCAGGACGTGTGGGGGCGCCCCTTCCTTGGCCACGAAAGGAGCTAAAGGCAACCGTTTGCTGGCGCGGTGCCGAGAGGCCCAAGGACTTGGCCGTAGCCCTGGAGTCCTTAAAGTGCTCAAGCGCATGGTCTGCATTGTCGCCAAAGAGGCGACGGCCATCAAACGGCATGTCCATAAGGGTGTATTGGACATCAGCCGAAAAGTTGGCGGACCTCAAACAGGCGTGGCGACGAATCGGCACCGTCGTTGCCATCGCTCTGCCCAGTGAGTCCGTGGTATCCAGCCCACACCGGATGCCCCATCTCTATCCTCCGCAAGGGCTTGGGTGAGTTTAGTCAGGACCTCCGCCGGACATTGGGGCAGCACGTCGGCGACCGTGTCCCACAGAGAGTGGGTATAACGGCCCAAGAGGCACGCGGTGTTGACTGACTGCAGCCCTAAACTCAGGGAGGTGTATACCTTTTTCCCGTATTGCTCGTACCTCTTTGATTCCCGATCGGGGGGAGCCGTTGGGAATGCGGTCTGGGAGTTAGAGGCAGAGGCCTGTATGACCAGGCTCTTGGGAGTGGGGTGGGTGGACAGGAAGCAAGGGTCACCCGGAGCCGGACGGTGGCGTCTGGCCACGTTCCTATCTACAGGCTGACCTGTAGCGGGCTTGGACCAAGTGCCCAGAAGAACGTCAGACAAGGCCTCATTAAATGGCAGCAGAGGCTCGGCCAAGCTTGCTGCGGTTTAAGGACCTCAGTGAGGAGGTTAGTCCTCACGGCCGCGACGGGGAGCTCCAGGCCCAAGGCCTTGGCAGCCCGCGTCAGCACCACACTGTAGGCAGCCCCCTCCTCCATAGCCGCGGTAGGAGGGGAGACAAAACCAGTGCCCGGCGAGGTGTCCAGACCACTGGCCTCCCCTAGCTCACCTGTCCAGTCCTGATAAGACTGGCACTCCTGTGCCAGAGGGTCCTCCCAATCTGCCTAGCCACCCATCTCCTGGTGTTCAGGGTCAAAAGATGGGGCCGGATCATAGAAGTAAAAATCTCCCATCGGCGTCCAAAGCGGCGTCGAACGACGCCGCTCCGGTGTCGGAACCGGACCGAGGGGGAGACTGAGGACAGCATCGACCGTGGTCGGCACTGGGGATGACACCCTAGGAGCCGGCACCAGCGAGGTCGTAAGGTCGACCGGCGACGACCCGGATCCGGGCCTGGATCAGGTGGAGTCCTGTGGTTGCGGGACCGAAGTCGCCGACGGCGCCGGGGCCGAAGAACCCGGCCCGCTTGGGCTCCCAGTCTGGGCCGTGGGGTCCGAAGGTGCCGCTTAATCCGACGGAGGAGTGAGCGACCTCATAGCCGAGAGGAAGGCGTCAATCTCCTCCAGCGTCGCTTTCTGCCCAGGGACCGGCAGGTATGGAGCAGGCCGCGACGCCAGCTGCTCCGACGGAGCCGCGTGGGCGGTGTCACCCGAACCCCCAGCTGCGTCACGCGAGCGTCGGGCGAGTGGGAAGAGCGATGTTGCCTCTTCGACTTCTTGTGCCTCTTACCTGAGGACTTGGAGATCGAGGAGTGGTGACGGTCCTACGAGCCATGATGACTCCGGCCCCGCGACCGGTCCCTCGACCTCCTTCCTGACCAGGACCTCGAACGGCGCAGGCCAACTGCCGGAGCTCGAGGCGGCTGCGGGACCGCTCCTGCCTAGCCTTCGATGTCAAGGCCCGGCAGTCGGGGCACGACTTGTCATCGTGGTCGGTGTGAGAAGTTGGCCTGATATGTGATGTCCACTATTCTAGTGGGCACCTTGTATCAGTCCAAACAACCCTATTAGTGATGGTTGTAAAGTCAACCTTATAGACCAGCTATCCTAGTGGTAGCATGGACAAAGCAGTCTTAGGCTAAACTCAAAAGGGCATGTGAAGCCAGCTGTTTTACCATATGCAATCCCTTTAATACCAAATGAATGGACACTACACAGGATATATATATAAAATGTATGTGTTTTTATTACTAAATTAATCCTCTGAACTCTTTATGAGGTCAGAGGCACAAGTACATAACAAGAGACTTAATCAACATACAATAAGTTGCACAAAATACAGTAATGCCCGAGGGGCACTTCGAACCATATACTAAAATAGTGGTATAAGAACCACGTCACAAATGGGGGGGGGGGAGGTGGAGCTTGCCGGAAACGAAGATGTAGCTCCGCTCGGCGATTTACAATATCCTTAATTTGTCCTGCATCTGCAGCAGTTACGACACAGTTAATGCGATCCCTCGTCCAGTGAACACTAGCGACTTGCGGAACGAACTTCCCGGCGCTGAGCCGGCTCTGGGTCCCTGGGAGCGACGGAGGCGAGGAGCGCAGCCGCGGCGGGCCGTGGAGCCGCGACCTTGAGTGGGGGCGGAGTCTGGGCGACGTGACGGTGCGTGCGGCCTGGGGAGGACGAGCTCCCGGGCAAGCTTAGTGCCCGTCTGCGCTGATCGGACCCGATCTGTGTCCTTGACCTGCGGTCGCCGCTGACGCTGTCAGGGGCGAGTAGTCTGTTTCTGATAGTCCCTAAAGCCCGGATCACTCTCCTACGCTACTGGGCAGGTGCTGCGGCTACAGACGGATACGGCCGGGGGAGGCCTCGCGGCGAGTGCGGCGCCTTGCTGACCTGGGCCCTGACGATTCAGAGTGGAACGGGGTGCTAGAGCCAACGAGGCAAGGTGGTGCCTGTGGGAGCAGCGGAGTGACCGGATAAGCCCGCTGGTAAGGCCAAAGATTATCCCCATACGGCCTTGGCTCTGCTCCTACGGGGATGGTGCAGCGGGGGCCGACGGAAGAGACCACGCTGGGGCGCGTTGGTGCGCATTGAGGTGATACAACTGGCGTTGCGGCCCATATACAACGTTATCAGCGGCGCCTGCCCTAAACTTACAGACAGTCGGGGCTGGGGTGTAGGGGTACGGCCGCTCCTGCCTCTATCTATCCGGAGAGCACAGAAACCTGAAGTGCGAGCCCTAGCCACGTGCGTGCCGCGGTGGCTGGTTTGATTGCGTGCATCACATGAGAGGTTGTGAGCCGCCTAGCTGACGTGGATGCTACTGACCTGGACCGCGTCACGGTGGAACGAGCTGACCCGGAGAGTCGGGAATTATTCGCTAACAACGGTGTGAGCATGACACTACCATTCAGATAGTGGCTGTCATCGCAGGTGCTTTGCACAGCTCAGAGTGTGCCTGGCCTCAGCGCACGTACCACACGGAGAGAGGGGTGGCTCCAGCCTGCGCCATACAAGATGGGCCTAGGAGACAAGACACAACCTAAAATCTCGTTTGAGCAACGGCGCTCTAAATCCCAAGACACCGCGCACTCAAAAAATGACGCGCTGCAGGAGGACGAGGGCGCCACAGAGACCACTGACATAAAATCCATGCTACTGGCAATGGAAAAGGGCCTTCAGAATAGCATGGCGACCTTGGGTTCAAAAATTGATGCCCTCACCTACAGAATGGACAGGATGGCCGAAAAGATTGATAAACACGCTGAAAGGCTGGATATGTCTGAGCGGAGGCTGTCGGAGGTCGAGGAGGCGCACATGGAGCTGGACACTGGCCATAAAAAATGTGAGAAATTAATGCAAGTACTGCAGGATAAAACTGAGGACTTGGAGGCACGGTCTCGGCGCTGCAACCTGAGAATTACGGGCCTTCCAGAAACAACGCAGACTGGCAACATGGAGAGATTTGTTGAAAAATTGCTAATTTCCCTTCTAGGAGAAGAAACTTTCTCTTCCATGTTCGTGATTGAGCGTGTGCACCGTTCCCTGGGACCACGACCAAAGCCGGGCGCCCACCCGCGCCCGATCATCGCCAAAGTGCTCAACTACAGGGATAGAGATGCTGCTCTACGACAGGCCAGGGACAAGAAAGTGCTCCGTTACATGGGATCGGAGATCTCCCTATACCCGGATTACACAGCCAGAGTGCAGGAAGCCGCAAACTCTTTGCCCCTCACAAGAAGCAGCTCAGGGACCGTATTAATGCTTGTTCCCAGCCAGAGGACACACCTGGGCGCTTGTATCCTGTATACGAACTGATTACGTGCTCCATCATTACGTCCTTGTTGCCCACACTGTTGATGTAATGCCACCCATGAACAATTTGATTTTACTGAAGTGCCTTTTGTATTGTTGAATTTTAAAAATGCCAATAAACAGATTTCACACAAAAAAAGAAGCAGCTCAGGGACCTAGGCTTAGACTACACCATGCTATATCCTGCCAAACTCTGAGTGAATAGACAGGGCCACTCCCACCTGTTCACGGACCCCCGAGCTTTGCGGCAGGCTTTGAAGGATTGGTCTAGAGATAGCTGCAGGAAAACTGGGGGCCGGAAGCTGAGGCTGGGGGCAGCAGTCAGCTTGACGAACAGGAATGACCGACCCCCCCGGGTCCGCCCTTGCTGGCGGTGAGGTAAAGGTACTGAACTGCATGTTTAGATTCATAGGGAATGGGGGTAAGTTGTTTCCCAGAATGCCGGTGAAACCCGAAAGGCATAGTTGAAATGCTAATTCTAACAATGTGTTTACTATAGAAGTTATGTACGATTAATGATCTGAGAATAGCCCTATGCACACGGGCGCAGAACCGCTTCTGTGGGGTTTGGAAAGTAGTACAATGCTGTAGGAATGTTATGTTTGTGTTAAGTGATAGGGGGTTCTAGTAATAAGCATCAAGTATTTCCTCAGTGCTTTTCTTGGGCGAGTTCAGATGGCGCGTTCCCCCCAGGGCTGTTGGTGCATAATATAAATCGCAGCGGACGGTGGGTTCCATGACTCCGGTGCAGTGCGTACTTGCACTTATTGTTGATAGCATGGCAACCTCGGCCCCCACGCGCAATGCTCCCGTTTGACTCTCAGGAGTTTGAACTGTTTGTGGGGGGTTTGAGTGGGGGGGTGGGATTGGGTCCGGCGAGGCCAGATTGGGGGCGGTCTGCTGTGGGGGGCAGTTTTGGTTGTTGCTGTTTGGGGGAGGAGGGGGGGAGATGGTTGACTCATTGTTTAAACACACTGCTAACCCTAGACCTGCGCACTGGCCCTACACATGAGTTTCCCAAATTGTAGACAGATGGCGAGCACAACTGACATAGATACAGGAGACGAGCCGACAGTGCGTGCTTAACCTGCTGCGCTTAGAGCTCTCACATGGAACTTTCGGGGCCTAAATAACCACCAAAAACTCCGAAAGATCATACACTATCTACAAAGGCAAAGAGTAGACTTAGCCCTCCTACAGGAGACCCACCTTCCACTTACAAGTAAGATGTTGCTGAGTAGGGGATTGGTGGGCAACTCTACAGCGGCAGGATTCACTACACACTCCAGAGGCGTGTTCACGTGGGTCAACCCGCGATCGAAACTGGCGCTGACGCTGCTTAGAGCGGATCAGGGGGGTAGGTTTTCGATATCGCGCTGTGTGGGGATGGGGCTCGATCTAGTGGTCGTAAACATGTATGGCCCGAACTACGACTCCCCGGAATTCTATAGTGAACTGGCGTCACTCATGCACACATATTCCACTGCACAGATATTATGGGGGGGAAACTTCAATCTAGTGCTTAACCCGGCGCTGGACAGGTCATCCGGCCCGCCGAACAGGCCCTCGGCAGCTGCACAGGCGTTAATGGCAGAACTCACTGGTATGGAACTGGCGGATGTATGGAGACACAGGCACCCTACACAGGGAGGTTACACACATTACTCGACATTCCATGACATCCACACCAGAATTGATTACTGGCTAGCCTCTACCTCCTTGCTGGGATGCATTCAAGACAGCGCAGTCCTGACCCGCACTCTATCTGACCATTTCCCAATCCTATTGACCCTGGAGGCCCCCTCGAAGAGAATCCCGCCGTTCACTTGGCGCTTCCCCCCATATTCGTTGCTCGACCCACTGTTCAGGGGTGAGCTGGGGAAGGCGATTGACACCTTTTTCAAGACTAACATGGGGTCAGTGGACAGCTTTCAAACGGTCTGGGAAGCCTTTAAGGTTTACATCAGGGGTATTGCAATGTCAAAGCACTCTAGTGTACTTAAAGTGATTAGACAGAGACTAGCAATGTTAGAGAAGCGACTAGCGATCCTGGAGCAGCAGCAGCAGCACTCCACAGACACGACAATAGCTGATGAAATAAAGTCCCTGGTAATTGAATACAATGAGGAGGCCGACAGGGAAGTGCAGCACATGGGGAAATACGCCACGACACGCACTTACGGAGAGGGGGACCAACCAAGCTCGTTTCTAGCTAGATGACTACGGGGTAATAGGAGACAATCCCACATCACAGAGTTGAGGAGACCAGATGGCCATGTGGTTACTGATGACACCGACATAGCACATGAGTTTAGAAGATATTACACAGAACTATAATCCTTGAGGAGTGGCAATGCGGCAGAGGAAATCATAGATTATCTGGAGCATATAGACCTGCCTATGCTAACGAACGCCCACCGTGAGTTCCTGATGCAACCTATAGAGAGAGACGAAATCGTGGAGGCACTGGCGAGCATGCGCTCAGGGAGTGCGCCGGGGGCAGATGGACTCACGGTTGGATTTCACAAAGCATTCCAGGACAAACTGATCCCACATTTTCCCACACTGTTCGACAACATTTGCGTGGAGGACAGTATGCCGCGGTCCATGAGGGAGGCCCTTATAGTTACAATCCTCAAACCTGGGGCATGACAAGTGTAGCTCGTATAGGCCGCTTTCACTCCTCAATGTGGATGCCAAAATATATGCCAAGGTACTTGCGACTCGTCTGGCTTTACTGGCGCCCGAGCTGGTTGCGCCAGAGCAGGCGGGATTAATTCCCAGCAGAAACTTGACATATAACATACGAACAGTCCTTGGAACTCTGCAGCACATTAAACAGGACGCGAAAGCTATCGCGGTCTTCTTTGATATGGAGAAGGCCTTTGACTCGGTCGAATGGCCCTTTATGAGTCAGGTGCTGCGGCGCATGGGTCTGGGAGAACCGTTTATGCAAATGATGGGTGCCCTATACCATAAACCAACGGCCAGACTCCGCCTGGGCGACTTAGTGACGGAACCCTTCCCAATATGTAGGGGTATCAGACAGGGGTGCCCGTTATCCCCCTTACTGTACGCTTTAGTCGCAGAGCCGCTCGCATGCGCGCTGCGGGAATATCATAGCAACGAGGGTGTGAGCTTCTCAATGTATAAAATAGTGGTCTCAACATACGCGGACGATACCCTGCTGTACGTTAGAGACCCAGAAATTAACTTGTCTTCTATGCTCCGCGAAGTTGTCAGGTTCAGAGCGCTATCCGGACTGCGGGTCAACTGGTCGAAGTCAGTTGCCTTCCCCTTAACGCCGGCGACCAGCAGATTTGAGATGGAATTCCCCTTACAGTGGACCACGGAATCGGTAAGGTACTTAGGAGTGTGATTACACCCAGACTCGGACACTCTACTCAGAGAAAACTATGGGGTCGCATTCAGCAGGCTGGAAGATGATGTGGGGTATGGAGCAGACTACCACTATCCCTTATGGGACGCATAGCTATCATGAAAATGGTGGTCCTGCCCAGATTCCTATTCCTATTTAGCGCCATTCTGATGGTGCTGTCGAAAGCCTTCTTCCAAACTTTGACGCAACTCATGATTAAGTTGGCATGGGCAGGCAAACAACCTAGGGTGAAATGGACGACCCTCACTCTACCTTGCAGCGCGGGCGGGCTGGGAGCCCCAGATCTTGAGACTTATTACAGGGTAGCACAGACCGCACATCTTCACACGTGGATACATAGAGATGCAAATATCCCCCATGTGCGTATGGAACGTATCTTCGCTGACCCGCTTCCTCTCCCAGCCACGGTCTTCAGGCCAGTGGACCGACGGACGGGCATACTGGACTCCATCATGGCCACAAATCATGCATGGCACTCTCTATTGCAGGCGCAGAATGGAGTTCTGCTATACTCACCAAGCATGCCCCTGGAGTGGGCCCTTTGGCTACTGCCGGTTAGAGAAAGGGGGGTGGTAAACGCTCTCCACGCAATGGGAATGCGATTGGCCGGTGACTTATTCTTAAATGGCAAGGTGAAGACCTGGGACCAGACAGCTGCAGAAGGAACACTGCTCCGGTTCCAATACCATAGGGTGCGAAGTACCCTTACCGACCTGCTAGGGCCAGATATGGCAGAGCCACCTGAGGGTCCGAAACTCTCGTATGTTGTCAAAACAGAGATGCCCCGAAAACTAATAACTAACTTATACAAATTGGCATTGATGCACCGACAACAACAGTCCATGAAAGCCAGAATGGCCTGTGTAGGAGAGTGGGGTCTGCAATCCTATGGTCACCCCAGATTTTTGCTTTTTGCTTCACTGGTTTACGACTTTCCCTGGCTGTGGGCCTGCTAATCAGACCCACAGCCTAGCTGTTCTCTCTCTAAATTGACAACCATGTACTTTAGGTGCATTTACCAATTGGTACTGGGCCACCTTATCAGTCCCTGTACCCAGGGCATAGGTGTACCCAGGGCCTACCAGGGGCTGAAGCATGTATTATGCCACCCCTGGCTGGCCATCTAAAACTGACACAACTGGCTGCATGACAGCTGGGGCAAGGTGGTGTAAACACCCTTTGCTGTAGATATAGTATACCTATATCTAACCCTAAAATGGACACATATATTCCTATCAGTCACTCCTATGGAAGGCCTTATCAATCCTGAAGGCAGAGTGCTTGGAATTATGTGAGATGGTGCGCTCTGGCATGAGCTGAGCCCGTTTGCAGCTTGCGGAACCAAGTCCTAATAGCTGTTCCATGATAACGCTATACCATATACTCTTAAGTGCATTATCAACCTCGCGGTTAAATGCTAACTCTGGTATAACATTATCAAAACATGTCGAGTAAGGTGTCATACGATTTGGAATACTACCCCCTCGCCAATTCTGGCGACGGGGGTAGCATTCCACCCTTCTAGAGGGACACGACATGTATGTAACTGTGAACCCCGGTTAAAGTTAACTCGAGCCTCAGCATCACAAAATGGATGCTGCCACCACAGACACAAGTCTGACCTCCTGCTGCTGGGAGTCCTTCCAGCGAGGATGGCTTGGACAAAGGGTTTCCTGCCTTGGGAGGTGCTAGCACCACCCCAGACAGGATTTTGTGTATTGAGGTAGGGAGGCCTGAAAGGAATGAGACATGCCTGGGGCACACAAGGTGCGCTGTGCATACACCGGTTCAAACCAGTTGCTGGGGCATCCCAGCCCCAGCTCTAGCGGGAAACCGGACAAAGGATAGGGGGTGTAGCCACCCCCCTTCCTGGTCCCACCCAGGGGAGGGACCTAGTCAGTAGTGCAGCCCCCTTTAGGAGAAAAGGTAGGAGCTGGTCCCATTCCAAATTAGATTATCCTGAACTATTCAACAAGAAGAAACTCTGCCCTTCGACGTTCTGCTCCACAGAAGACTGAAGAATCTCCCTTGTGGACAAGGAGTGTCCACTCTGCAACCGCAGGCACCATCAAGCGTCCAGCGGCTTCACTTTGTCGTCTTCCCTTGAGGATCCAGACTTCAGAGCCCGACGAGACCCGGATTCCCAGACCTCTCCGACCTCTACTCACATCTGCAGCAAAGCTGAGACCCGTGGGTGCGACGAGACACGTGGGACCGGCCATCTTGAACGAACCTGCACTTCGCTTCCAGCATGACTCCCAAGGTAAACTCGACCAAGTGCTTTGGGGACTGAGAAGCCCCAGCCCCGAGCAGCCCTGCACCGAAGATCAGCCCTCCAGCATCCACGAGATCTGCGTGGGGCCCTTCTGCTTGTTTGCTGCTCGACGCGTTGTCTGGTCACTTGCCGGCTGGCTAGTGGCCTCCTAGACGACGAACCTTTGAATCTTCACTGCTGGTCTGGTTGCTCCAGACTGGCCCTTGCTCCCTTCCAAAAGAGGGGCACCCCGGACTCTCCTAGTCCGCACCAGACGTCTTTTCCCTTCACCGCGTGGGTTGCCTTTGCCAAGGCCTGTTGAGTCCAATCCCGGATCCGACAACGCCGACAGCGAGAGCCTGCGTGGGACAGCTCGTGCCTCCATCCTGGTCGTCGAAGACACCTCCTGGTCCACGTGGCTGCAGAGTCAAGCGTCCACTCTTCACCTGATTGCCACGTAGACATCTGGTTCCTTCCTGGTTCCACTCCAGTCACTGGCTAGTGACTGTGAACATTGTCCCCTCTGCTTTCAGGTCTCCTTCTTCACCAATCCACCCTTGGATTGCACCGGACATCTTCCTCCTGGTCGCCTGCAGCATCTTTTCTTTCAGGCTCCATAGACTTCAACGCGAGAACCCGACGCACTTTGACACCTGTGCACCCGCAGTCCGTGGGTGAGGTAACAAGAGCATTTCGGTGCTCAAGGGTAGTCTAACTGTCCTAGTGTCCAGTTCCACAGTCGTTGTTGTCCTACCTAGTCAGGATTGTCCGTACTCACCTTTAACTTGTACTGTACTGTCCATAGACGTTGTTACGCATCTCGCGTGTGAGTTCACACTCTGCACACGTGTTCCGTGGGCCTCCTATTACTTACCTGAAGTTAGTGTAGGGTGGTCCCATCGATCCTACAGCTTCTGGACAGCTCCATTCCTTTTATCGACTCTCACATTCCACTTACTTAGTATATGGTTTGTCGTGCCCCTAGGGCACCATTGTAATTTTGTGCAACTTGTCGTATTTTTCGTAAGAGATTGTCATGTGCTTAGCCCTCTGACCTCATAAAGAGCTCAGAGGTGTTGTTATTAATAAATAGACTGTTTATTTTCATACCAACCTGTGTGGTGTCCTTTCATCTGGTATTCAAGGGGTTATATTGTGGTAAAACAGCTGGCTTCACATGCCAAAAGAGTTTAGCCTAAGACTGCTTTGTCCATGCTACCATTAGGATAGCTGGTCTATAAGGTTGACTTACAACCAATCACCATAAGGGTTGTTTGGACTGATACAAGGTGATCACTAGAACTAGTGAGCATCATATATCAGGCCAACTTCTCACATTGGTGTGCAGCGGTTGGGATTTGAGCTTGCTGTTGTTTTTACCACGTATAATCTTGAAATATCATTTGAAAGATCACATAAGGTACCTAGGTACATATAACAAGCTTAGAAATACTCTGAGTTCTACTGAACCAGCTGTTGTAGTAGAAAGGGCCTAGCACACCCTGACTACAACTCTTAGCAAGGGATCAGTAGGAAAACCCATAGTGTAGGTAGGTGCATCACTTACACCTCACTAGAAAGCATGTCTACCCATGGCGAGACTTCAGAGACTCCCCTAGTGGTTAGTGACCCTCCACAGGTCCTTTCCAGATATGCAGCTCTCAGTTTCCAGGAGATGAGACGATTGTGTACCTCCAGGAAATTGAAACAGGGTTCTAACCCTACCACTCCTTTTCTGTTAGGTCTCTTAGAGACATATGATGCCAGAAGGGCTGCCAACACAGACCCCTCTAATCCAGATAGGAGCATGCCAGCCTTAGAAGGTACTCTTGGAGATCCAGACCTCCCTGAAACAGAGAATGTAGAAGAGGAGGAGGAAGAAGAAGAACCATCTGGGGATGAGGCAGACAATGGTTCTGTAATAGTCAGCAGACTCACAAGGGCCAACTTAGACCTACATAGGGAAGGATCTGGGGGACCCCAGTACTGACCCTGAGCAGGCCTAACCTTGGAGCTAGAAGAGATAGGTCTCATTCTAGGGACTCCAATAGATCTGTGCACTCTCATGCCTCTGCTCAGAGGAGAATGACATCCCCTCAGAGGAGAGACCATGAAGCAAGGATGAGACAGGCTAACCTAAGGATCCAGAGGGAAGAAATTGCCCTTGCCAAAGAGAAGCTTGCATTTGCTAGAGAGCAACAGTTGAGTGGGGTAGTCCCCACTGGTGGCAGCAATATCCCTAGGGATAGAGACAGGAGTTTTGATAATAGACACCTGAGTAAAATAGTGCCCTCCTATAAGACAGGAGATGATATCCACAAGTGGATAACTGCTTTGGAGAGAGCCTGCAAAGTACAGCAGGTACCCCAGAGTCAGTGGGCAGCTATATTGTGGCTCTCCTTTGAAGGTAAAGGTAGAGACAAGCTCCTCACTGTTAGAGATGAGGATGCTAATGATTACCAAGTCTTGAAAACTGCTCTGATTGATGGGTTTGGCCTAACCACTGAACAGTACAGGTTGATGTTCAGGGATACCCAGAAAACTCAGGCTCAAGATTGGACTGAAATTGTTGATTGTGCCACTAAGGCTCTGGAGGGCTGGTTACTGGGAAGTAAAGTTACTGATTACACAGGATTGTATAATCTAATTATGAGAGAGCAAATCTTAAATAATTGTCAGAACCAGTTGTTGCATCAGCACTTGATTGACTCAGATCTGACCTCTCCCCAAGAATTGGGAAAGAAGGCAGACAGATGGGTCAGGACAAGGGTCAAGCAGCAGAACCAGGGTGGTGGCCAGAAGAAAGCAGACCAGAAGGGTAATGAGAATAAGCAAAATGACCAAAAGTCTTCAACAGGGCCCCAACAACCTAAGGAGGGTGGGTCCCAAACTTCCCAAAAGAAGAAGAATGATGGTCCTAAGAAACCATGGTGCCAATACTGTAAAAGTAAGACTCACTGGTTTAGTGAGTGCACCAAGAAAGACCAAACTCCTACCTCTACTGTCCATAAGACACCTGCACCCCCTAGTACATTTAGTAGTGGTAGTGTACCTCCCAAGGCTATAGTTGGGTTAACCCTGGGAACTGAGGTGGGTTCTGACTTAGTCAGAATTCCTACTCAGGAAGTTCTTGTTTGTACTGGGGACATGGATATGACCCCTACTGTAAGTCCTAGTACTCTGGGCATATACAGACAAACGCCTTTAATCAATGGAAAAATGGCTCAGGCCTACAGGGACACATGTGCCAGTGTCACCATGGTGACACCAACATTTGTGGACCCTGACCAGATCATGCTAGGTTCAGATTACCTAGTGACCAATGCTAGCAATGTCACTACCAATCACAGTATGGCAGTTGTTAATTTCTCCTGGGGAGGGGTAACTGGCCTCAAAAGGGTTGTAGTTAGTTCAGACATCCCAGTAGATTGTCTTTTGGGCAATGATTTGGAATCCTCACTGTGGTCAGATTTGGAGTACAGGACTCATGTAGAAATGCTAGGTCTCTCCTCGCATGTCCTTTCTGTGACTAGGTCACAGGCCAAGAAATGCCCAGCTGAACAAGTGCTGGATCCTGGAAGAATGGACCAGACACTACCCAAGAGAAGGAATGGTAGGGTTAAGGCAGAGCCTTCCCCCCTGCCTCAGGTTGAGGATCAGCCCTCTCAAGAGGCTGACCCAGAGACCCCAGAAGGAACTGTCCTAGAAGAGCTTGAACCTGATCAGGTTGAGTTTCTTGGGACAGGGGGACCTTCCAGGGCAGACTTGAGACAGGCCCAATTAGACTGTTCCTCTCTTGAACCCCTCAGACAGCAGGCTGCTGCTGAGGCTGCAGGGAATGCTACAGGTGCCCAAAAAGTTTATTGGGAAGATGGCCTCCTATACTCTGAGGCAAGAGACCCCAAGCCTGGTGCTACCAGGAGGCTGGACATCCCCTTGTCTCTTAGAGGTTTCCTTCTCACCTTAGCCCATGAGATTCCCCTTGCAGGTCACTTAGGCCAGAACAAGACTTGGGACAGGCTTGCCCCACACTTTCACTGGCCTCATATGTCTGAAGACACCAAAGAGTTTTGTCGCTCATGTGTCACCTGTCAAGCCAGTGGCAAATCAGGTGGCACAACAAAGGCCCCCCTTATACCACTACCTGTGATGGGGGTTCCCTTTGAAAGAGTGGGGATTGACATTGTTGGACCAATGGACCCCCCAACAGCATCTGGGCACAGATTTATACTGGTGGTAGTGGATCATGCCACCAGGTATCCAGAAGCTATTCCCCTTAGGACCACTACAGCTCCTGTTGTGGCCAGGGCCCTACTTGGAGTTTTCTCCAGAGTGCGGTTTCCTAAGGAGGTTGTCTCTGACAGAGGTGCAAACTTCATGTCAGGATACTTCACTGCAATGTGGAAGGAATGTGGTGTCAATTATAAATTCACCACACCCTATCACCCACAGTGCAATGGGCTTGTGGAGAGATTCAACAAGACCCCCAAAGGGATGATAAAAGGGTTACCTGAAAAGCTCAGGCGAAGATGGGACATCCTTTTACCCTGCCTCCTGTTTGCTTACAGAGAGGTCCCACAGAAGGGGGTTGGTTACAGCCCTTTTGAGCTTCTTTTTGGGCATCCTGTAAGAGTACCCCTATGTCTGGTGAAGGAAGGATGGGAGTTACCTCTCAAAAAGCCTAAATTGACATAGTGGACTATGTACTTGGTCTCCGCTCCAGGATGGCAGAGTACATGGAGAAGGCATCTAAAAACCTTGAGGCCAGCCAGGAACTTCAAAAAGCTTGGCATGACCAAAAGGCTGTCCTAAGTGTGTATCATGCAGGACAGAAGGTGTGGGTGTTGGAGCCAGTGGCCCCAGCAGCTCTCCAAGACAAACGGTCTGGACCCCATACCATCATTGTGCAAAAGGGAGAGGTCACCTACTTGGTGGACATGGGAACTCCCAGGAGCCCCCACAGGGTGCTTCATGTAAACAGGCTCAAATCATTTGTCAACAGGGAGGACATGGGCTTGGTCATGGCCACAGATGAGGGGCAGGAGGAAGAGAGTGACCCTCTCCCAGACCTGCTCACTCAGAACCCTGATGATGGGTCAGTAGATGGTGTAGTCTTTTCTGACAGCCTCTCTGCTCATCAACAAGAGGATTGTAAACAGGTTCTTCAATCCTTCAGGCAAATGTTTTCACTAACCCCCAGTCAGACAAACTGGTGCACCCATGAGGTGGACACTGGTGACAGTCTGCCTGTCAAGAGTAAAATCTACAGGCAACCTGACCACGTCAGGGACTGCATTAAGAAAGAAGTCCAAAAGATGTTGGAATTGGGAGTCATTGAACCCTCAGAGAGCCCTTGGGCTAGTCCTGTAGTTCTAGTGCCTAAACCTCACACCCAAGATGGTAAGAGAGAGATGAGGTTTTGTGTAGACTACAGGGGTCTCAATGCTGTCACTAAGACAGATGCCCATCCAATACCTAGGGCAGATGAACTGATAGACAAGTTGGCTTCTGCAACTTTCTTAAGTACATTTGACCTAACAGCTGGTTATTGGCAGATCATGTTAGCTGAGGATGCCAAGGCCAAAACAGCATTTTCTACCCCAGGAGGTCATTACCAATTTGTGGTGATGCCCTTTGGTTTGAAAAATGCACCTGCCACTTTTCAAAGGTTGGTGAACCAAGTTCTCACTGGGTTGGATGACTTCTGTGCAGCATATCTAGATGATATTGCTGTTATGGTGGTGGCCCAGAAAGGGAAGGCCAAGAAAAACGTAATGACACTGCAATGTAATGGTCATAAATTGACAAGAGTCTCCAGATTCCCTTATTTGGGGGTTGTATTTGATGATTGTTTGACGTGGCATCCCCAATTGTTGGAGAAAAAAAATGCCTTCGCACGTTCCATTGCTGCAGTGCTGGGCTTTTCACGTAAACTGGGGGTGAAACCTTTGGAGGCAGTTTTAAAGGTATATGCTGCTAAGTGCATTGCTATTGCCATGTATGGTGCAGACCTGTGGGGTTTTAGGCCAGTTAAAATGCTTCAGATTACGGAAGATAATTTCCTTAAAACGATTGTCTCCCTGCCAAGATCCACTGCCGGCTTTATAGTACATCAGGAATGTGGCGTGGACTATCTGGAAGATCGAATCGCCATGGCCCCTTTATTAAAATGGATATCAGTCTGGCTTAACCAGGAACTGGAAGTGAACCATGACATTTTTATGGATTGCCTAAAGCTAGTTTATTGGGACAAGATCCCCTGGCTGAAATATGTACAACAACTATGTGTAAAGCTAGGCCGGCCTGAACTGTTTACTAAACCATCTAACTTGGTGAAAGGTGACTTGAAGTGGGTTAAAAACACTTTTCTGTTGAACCGAGGGATGGACAGAGAAAGGTCTGGAGCTGTTAAAGCCATCAGTCAGGTCTCACCAACTGATTGCATCCTCTGCACATGATCTGGAACTTTATCTAAAGGTTGTTAATAACTCAAATCATAGATTCCTTTTAACCAAGTTCCGATTAGACAAAATTCATCTGTTAATTTCCGGCCGTCCAGGTTGGACCAAGCCTTCTGATCTAGGTTTGTGTACATGTGATGGCTTTTCGATTATGGATACTGTTCACTTTTTGTTTTTCTGTGATCATTTTAAGGATATTAGGAAAAAATTCATTTTACCCCTGCTAAAAGGGAAAGGGTTTAGGCAAGTAAAGCCAGCTTTATTATATCTCCAATTACTATCAGATATATGGGAAATTAATAATGTAGCTAGTTTTTTTACAATAGCGGTGAGACTCTGTAAAAAGATCACCTGGTCCTAGATGTACTATTGTAAATATTAATCTTTGCAACTTGAATCAAGTTTTTTAAAACTCTTTTATGTTTCTTTCCATTAATTAAATGAAATATGTATCATAGTTTTTTAATATTGACATTATGTGTTAGCTCTATTAAAAAAAAAAAAAAAAGGGTACTTTATCCCCCTTTTTTTTGTATTTTTATGTAACTATGTTGGACCATCTTGTGTGTTTTTGTATTTTTGTGGTTTCTGAAATTGAACCGAATAAAGTATTTCTTGACTTGATGTTGCTGTCTTTAGCTCCACCTGGGAGGATCACCTGATCCACCTGAGGAAAGTTTTGGAGGCCCTGCAAAAGGCAGGCCTCACTATCAAGGCTACTAAGTCCCAGATAGGGCAGAGTCAGGTTGTGTACCTGGGCCACCTTGTGGGTGGAGGCCAGGTTCAAACATTGGAGAGCAAGATACAGGCCATAAAGGACTGGGCTCCTCCAACCACCCAGACACAGGTCAGAGCTTTCTTGGGCCTGTCTGGTTACTATAGGAAGTTTGTCAAAAATTATGGGTCCATTGTGACACCACTTAATGACTTGACAAGCAAGAAAATGCCAAAGAAAGTTCAGTGGACAGTTAGCTGTCAGAAGGCATTCGATGACCTAAAGCAGGCCATGTGTACTGCACCTATTCTCAAGAGTCCTGACTACTCCAAAACCTTCATTGTCCAAACAGATGCATCTGAGTTGGGTGTGGGAGCTGTTCTTTCTCAACTGAATATTGATGGTCATGACCAGCCCATTGCTTTTATAAGCAGAAGGCTGACCCCTAGAGAGAAACGTTGATCAGCTATAGAGAGGGAGGCCTTTGCTGTGGTTTGGGCCCTGAAGAAGTTGAGTATATTTACAACAAGGGGTGGTGATGGACAGAGTCTCTGAATTAAGCAGAATACTCTCACCCAGTCAAGAGATCAGGGATAGATCCAACACCGTTTTTTAGCTCATTGCACCATCCCAGTTTCAGAACCTGGCTGTATGCAAATTAGTCTGTCCCTGGCCCAGTGCATCATGGGAACAGGGCAGACCAGACTACAAAAGCCAATTCTTACACTGGGAAGGAAACAAGCTTCCGGGGACCGGTTTCTGGCATTTCAGCCATCTTCGGCCCGGCTTGCTTGAATCCTGATGGTGCAATGAGCAAGGGACTCACATCTGAGTATACCCTTCCACGCTTAGGGTGGACAAAAATATTTACAACAAGGGGTGGTGATGGACAGAGTCTCTGAATTAAGCAGAATACTCTGACCCAGTCAAGAGATCAGGGATAGATCCAACACCGTTTTTTAGCTCATTGCACCATCCCAGTTTCAGAACCTGGCTGTATGCAAATTAGTCTGTCCCTGGCCCAGTGCATCATGGGAACAGGGCAGACCAGACTACAAAAGCCAATTCTTACACTGGGAAGGAAACAAGCTTCCGGGGACCGGTTTCTGGCATTTCAGCCATCTTCGGCCCGGCTTGCTTGAATCCTGATGGTGCAATGAGCAAGGGACTCACATCTGAGTATACCCTTCCACGCTTAGGGTGGACAAAAATATTTACAACAAGGGGTGGTGATGGACAGAGTCTCTGAATTAAGCAGAATACTCTCACCCAGTCAAGAGATCAGGGATAGATCCAACACCGTTTTTTAGCTCATTGCACCATCCCAGTTTCAGAACCTGGCTGTATGCAAATTAGTCTGTCCCTGGCCCAGTGCATCATGGGAACAGGGCAGACCAGACTACAAAAGCCAATTCTTACACTGGGAAGGAAACAAGCTTCCGGGGACCGGTTTCTGGCATTTCAGCCATCTTCGGCCCGGCTTGCTTGAATCCTGATGGTGAAAGAAGTTGAGGCCATACTTGTTTGGAACTCACTTCAAGATTCAGACCGACCATAAGCCCCTCTTATGGCTAAATCAGATGAAGGGTGAAAATCCCAAACTTCTTAGGTGGTCCATTTCCCTACAGGGGATGGACTTTACAGTGGAGCACAGACCAGGGACTGACCATGGCAATGCAGATGGTCTCTCCAGGTATTTCCACTTAGAACAGGAAGACTCACCTGGTCAAGGTTAGTTTAATGTCCCTAAGTTTGGGGGGGGTTATGTAGGAGAGTGGGGTCTGCAATCCTATGGTCACCCCAGATTTTTGCTTTTTGCTTCACTGGTTTACGACTTTCCCTGGCTGTGGGCCTGCTAATCAGACCCACAGCCTAGCTGTTCTCTCTCTAAATTGACAACCATGTACTTTAGGTGCATTTACCAATTGGTACTGGGCCACCTTATCAGTCTCTGTACCCAGGGCATAGGTGTACCCAGGGCCTACCAGGGGCTGAAGCATGTATTATGCTACCCCTGGCTGGCCACCTAAATCTGACACAACTGGCTGCATGACAGCTGGGGCAAGGTGGTGTAAACACCCTTTGCTGTAGATATAGTATACCTATATCTAATCCTAAAATGGACACATATATTCCTATCAGTCACTCCTATGGAAGGCCTTATCAATCCTGAAGGCAGAGTGCTTGGAATTATGTGAGATGGTGCTCTGGCATGAGCTGAGTCCGTTTGCAGCTTGCGGAACCAAGTCCTAATAGCTGTTCCATGATAACGCTATACCATATACTCTTAAGTGCATTATCAACCTCGCGGTTAAATGCTAACTCTGGTATAACATTAGCAAAACATGTCGACTAAGGTGTCATACGATTTGGAATACTACCCCCTCGCCAATTCTGGCGACGGGGGTAGCATTCCACCCCTAGAGGGACACGACATGTATGTAACTGTGAACCCCGATTAAAGTTAACTCGAGCCTCAGCATCACAAAATGGATGCTGCCACCACAGACACAAGTCTGACCTCCTGCTGCTGGGAGTCCTTCCAGCGAGGATGGCTTGGACAAAGGGTTTCCTGCCTTGGGAGGTGCTAGCACCACCCCAGACAGGATTTTGGGTATTGAGGTAGGGAGGCCTGAAAGGAATGAGACATGCCTGGGGCACACAAGGTGCGCTGTGCATACACCTGAACCAGTTGCTGGGGCATCCAAGCTCTGGCGGGAAACCAGACAAAGGATAGGGGGTGTAACCACCCCCCTTCCTGGTCCCACCCAGGGGAGGGACCTAGTCAGTAGTGCAGCCCCCTTTAGGAGAAAAGGTAGGAGCTGGTCCCATTCCAAATTAGATTATCCTGAACTGTTCAACAAGAAGAAACTCTGGCCTTCGACGTTCTGCTCCACAGAAGACTGAAGAATCTCCCTTGTGGACAAGGAGTGTCCACCCTGCAACTGCAGGCACCAATAGCGTCCAGCGGCTTCACTTTGTCGTCTTCCCTCGAGGATCCAGACTTCAGAGCCCGACGAGACCCGGATTCCCAGACCTCTCCGACCTCTACTCACATCTGCAGCAAAGGTGAGACCCGTGGGTGCGACGAGACACGTGGGACCGGCCATCTTGAAAGAACCTGCACTTCGCTTCCAGCACGACTCCCGAGGTAAACTCGACCAAGTGCTTTGGGGACTGAGAAGCCCCAGCCCCGAGCAGCCCCTGCACCGAAGATCAGCCATCCAGCATCCACGAGATCTGCGTGGGGCCCTTCTGCTTGTCTGCTGCTCGACGCGTTGTCTGGTCACTTGCCGGCTGGCTAGTGGCCTCCTAGACGACGAACCTTTGAATCTTCACTGCTGGTCTGGTTGCTCCAGACTGGCCCTTGCACCCTTCCAAAAGAGGGGCACCCCGGACTCTCCTAGTCCGCACCAGACGTCTTTTCCCTTCACCGCGTGGGTTGCCTTTGCCAAGGCCTGTTGAGTCCAATCCCGGATCCGACACCGCCGACAGCGAGAGCCTGAGTAAGACAGCTCGTGCCTCCATCCTGGTCGTCGAAGACACCTCCTGGTCCACGTGGCTGCAGAGTCAAGCGACCACTCTTCACCTGATCGCGACGTCGACATCTGGTTCCTTCCTGGTTCCACTCCAGTCACTGGCTAGTGACTGTGAACATTGTCCCCTCTGCTTTCAGGTCTCCTTCTTCACCAATCCACCCTTGGATTGCACCGGACATCTTCCTCCTGGTCGCCTGCAGCATCTTTTCTTTCAGGCTCCATAGACTTCAACGCGAGAACCCGACGCACTTTGACACCTGTGCACCCGCAGTCCGTGGGTGAGGTAACAAGAGCATTTCGGTGCTCAAGGGTAGTCTAACTGTCCTAGTGTCCAGTTCCACAGTCGTTGTTGTCCTACCTAGTCAGGATTGTCCGTACTCACCTTTAACTTGAACTGTACTGTCCATAGACGTTGTTACGCATCTCGCGTGTGAGTTCACACTCTGCACACGCGTTCCGTGGGCCTTCTATTACTTACCTGAAGTTAGTGTAGCGTGGTCCCATGGATCCTACAGCCTCTGGACAGCTCCATTCCTTTTATCGACTCTCACATTCCACTTACTTAGTATATGGTTTGTCGTGCCCCTAGGGCACCATTGTAATTTTGTGCAACTTGTCGTATTTTTCGTAAGAGATTGTCATGTGCTTAGCCCTCTGACCTCATAAAGAGTTCACAGGTGTTGTTATTAATAAGTAGACTGTTTATTTTCATAACAACCTGTGTGGTGTCCTTTCATCTGGTATTAAAGGGGTTATATTGTGGTAAAACAGCTGGCTTCACATGCCAAAAGAGTTTAGCCTAAGACTGCTTTGTCCATGCCACCATTAGGATAGCTGGTCTATAAGGTTGACTTACAACCAATCACCATAAGGGTTGTTTGGACTGATACAAGGTGATCACTAGAACTAGTGAGCATCATATATCAGGCCAACTTCTCACAGCCTGGCAAAGTGATCTGCAGGTCCCGATAGACGACACCATGTGGAGGTATTGCTGCACCAGTACTAAAATGATCTCTCTGAATGGAAGGCACAGGTTAGTGCATTTTAAATTCCTACAGAGAGTGTACTACACCCCCGAGAGACTTCATAGGTATGACCTCAGACAGTCGGCCCAATGTGAGAGGTGCCATGAACCAGTAGCCGACTTTATGCACCTCACCTGGAGCTGCCCTGGGATACAGTAATACTGGGACAGTATATTCACAGCAGTAAACGCAACACTGGACCTTGAATTGACCCTGGATCCAGCGCTGGCGCTGCTCGGCCACTCTAGGGGCCTACCGGTGGCAGTTAGACGGCTTGTAGACATGGGAATGTTAATGGCTAGACGTGTGGTGGCATGCTGCTGGATGAGAGGTCCACTCCCGACTGTTAAGAGGTGGACGCACGATTTGCTGTGCTGCTGCACGGAATCTGAGAATTATAGTGAGCTGTTGCCTCCGACCAGCAGGCCAAAGAACTTTTGGGCCCTGTACCAGACTCGGCTGAGGGCGGATGACGCTGGGACTACTGAGGTGGAAGAAACTCTGGATTTAGAGTCGCTGCCCGGGGAATTGAATGCTTCAGGAATTCACTAGTCAACACTTTTATGGGGGAGCATGCCTGACAGGAGACTCAAAGGAACCCTGGGGAATAAGCGGAGGTGGGGGCGGAGGGTCGATGCTAGGCGCCTGACACTCCTGTGGATCTTCATAACAGCTTCAAGACACTTAGATTGATGAGTGACCAGGCTTAGGCCATGTACTGGCACGGCAGAGACTTGGGGCACCAGTTCGGGCAGTTGCCATCACCATGTTTGAAACACTTAGGCTGTGGATGCTACATTAGATGTCGGTGGGAGGGGGGGCAGTGTGTGTGTGTATTGGGGCAGGGGGGGAGGGTTTTAGTTTGCTCACTCACAACACAACACAGGGTCTGGCCAGGAGACTGCGGGAAGATAGACATAATTTTGGATAGGGACGGGGAGGGAAGCCAGGAATCCCCGTAACTCACAGGAGAGGAGAAGATATACATGGGGTGCCTCTGCTTTTCTGGTGGCTGGACGGAGGGCTGCTGCTGAGACGGACTTTGCTGTCCTACACCGATTGTTTGGCTTTTCTGCCCACTACGCCACTCCTCGCGGCCCCCGCTTCGCGGGAGCCGCTCACTGGCTGGGGAACTCTGTTCTGTGCTTTTGCCTGGGACCCTGAGGACTTGCCTGTTACCATCTCCAACACATACGGACTGAGGCGGGACTGCGAGGACCAGCCTGCTTAGCGGCGCTGACCGGCCGCAGCTGGTCCTCTTCCCGCCCCCTCCTGCACAAAAAGACCTTGCTGGGAGTGAATCCGGTGGATGCCTCTGCTTTTCTGGTGGCTGGACGGAGGGCTGCTGCTGAGACGGACTTTGCTGTCCTACACCACTTGTTTGGCTTTTCTGCCCACTACGCCACTCCTCGCGGCCCCCGCTTCGCGGGAGCCGCTCGGTGGCTGGGGAACTCTGTTCTGTGCTTTTGCCTGGGACCCTGAAGACTTGCCTGTTACCATCTCCCCCACATACGGACTGAGGCGGGACTGCGAGGACCAGCCTGCTTAGCGGCGCTGACCGGCCGCAGCTGGTACTCTTCCCGCCCTCTCCTGCACAAAAAGACCTTGCTGGGAGTGAATCCGGTGGGTGCCTCTGCTTTTCTGGTGGCTGGATGGAGGGCTGCTGCTGAGACGGACTTTGCTGTCCTACACCGCTTGTTTGGCTTTTCTGCCCACTACGCCACTCCTCGCGGCGCCCGCTTCGCGGGAGTCGCTCGCTGGCTGGGGAACTCTGTTCTGTGCTTTTGCCTGGGACCCTGAGGACTTGCCTGTTACCATCTCCCCCACATACGGACTGAGGCGGGACTGCGAGGACCAGCCTGCTTAGCAGCGCTGACCGGCCGCAGCTGGTCCTCTTCCCGCCACCTCCTGCACAAAAAGACCTTGCTGGGAGTGAATCCGGTGGGTGCCTCTGCTTTTCTGGTGGCTGGACGGAGGGCTGCTGCTGAGACGGACTTTGCTGTCCTACACCGCTTGTTTGGCTTTTCTGCCCACTACGCCACTTCTCGCGGACCCCGCTTCACGGGTGCCGCTCGCTGGCTGGGGAACTCTGTTCTGTGCTTTTGCCTGGGACCCTGAGGACTTGCCTGTTACCATCTCCCCCACATACGGACTGAGGCGGGACTGCGAGGACCAGCCTGCTTAGCGGCGCTGACCGGCCGCAGCTGGTCCTCTTCCCGCCCCCTCCTGTGTCTCCTCCTTCAAAAGGAGTATTAGCAACGAGCACGCGGGACCCGCGTGGGACTGAGCACGGGGCTAAGCCCGGGCCAAGGGCGGGCCCGTTGTAGCCCTTTAGAGCCCGTGTAAGGCCGGGCTGGGCCAACCGCCTAACTCCTGAACTCAGATAGGTTCCGTATGCAGGGGCACTTTTAATAATAGTATTGCACTACGTACTTGTCTGCAACAGGGAACATTATTGCTGTAGATACTTCTGTGGTTAGTACTTATTCGTGATAACCATGTGCACGAGAGGGTCTAGAAGTAAAACGGCAGCGGGGGGCTCTTTACAAACCGGCACTCTGGATAATTTCCTTTTAAGGGCCAATTCCTTTATAGACCAAGAAATTACCTCGCTGGGAAAGCGAGTATCACAAGATCTTGCCTTTGCGAAAAGATCCTCTATGGGTCAGTTTTCTACAGCTAAAACTCCTGAGCAATCTATGGCCCGGGCCCCCCTATTGACCCCAATAATAGTTAATGCCGACATACACGCGCATAGGCAGAGCCTACCCGCTATGGTAGACCTCTCAGTATCCCACCTCTCTTCAGACCCACAACTAAGTGTAGATTTAGAAAAAACCCCGGATCTACTTCCTACCACTCCACCCACTGATCTGAGTAATAGCCAGCAGAAGGCTAGGAGGGAGGGAGCTATTCCCAAAAAATCTAAGTTAAACAACATAAGGGGGAGGGGTAAACAACATTCGAGGAAGACCCCAGTGGCTCTCGCCCAAAACTTGACTATAGCTACAGATTGCCCTAGTAATGCCCCTACCAATGAAGCTGCCTCTAGTGTGAATACAGAAGCCAGTGCTTTGGATAGGATTAGTGTTAGGGATGATGAGGTAACCATTTCATTCTTACCAAGGATTGCTGAACTTTTCAAACTTTACCTCACCCCTATTGAGGTAAGACTAGCCCGTTTCGAAAAAAAGATAGCTGACCTGTGTGATGCCCCAAAAACAGTAAATCCTAGGGGGATAATCAAAGTAGGGGGAACCAACTCAAGCACAAACCCAACCAAACCCAGTGTTCCCGTCATTAAAAAACCATCAACAAATGTGACTAACTCCAAACCAAAGCCTGACCCCTCTTCTGTGAAGCCAACAGCACCACAAACGAGAACCTGTGCTACCCCTTTGAGGGAGGGGGCCCATTCCTTCTAGGGATCCTTTGATGCAGTCAAACAAGAACAATGATGATGGTGGGCCACATAGGAGACGTCCGGTGAACCTGCCTCCTCAGGCAAGCCCCTATGTGAGGGTCATGACGGGGGTACCAGAACTGGGCGAGGCTGAGGAGGAAGCTAACTGGTCTCTAAAAAACAAAGTCCAACATTGGCTAAATACAAATCGGCCCCTACCTCCGTATCAAACTAGTAAGATCCTGACAGTGCGTAGGGTAGCGTGGGTGGGTCATGAAAGGAAAACGGTCCAGGGTGACTGTATATTGGTCAACTTTGAGGACCCCCATACTGCTGATTATATATGCACCTGGAATATCCAGGACAGACACGAGGGGATCACAACACGACGCCTTTCTTTTTTTATCCCCCCTGGAGTGGACCAACACGCGATTGGAATAATGACAGCAACTGATACACTGTAGGGCGTCATGTCAGGAATGGAAATTGGGGTACCTGGGGCTCACAGGGTTTCAGAGAACAAGCATATAGGGGTAATTGGGATGGCCTCCCGACCGCTAACAGATACAATTGCCTAGAGATGGTGGATTGACAGCCAAACTCTAGTAACCTACTAGTGGCGGATATGATGGACTGTGAAGCCATACGGGGGGGTTCAGACAGGCATTGTAAGCTCATTACACTTAGGCTCAACAAGAAACATCCCCCCCTTTCTAATAAGAGGAGTCCTAGTCCGTGCAACCAGAATAATTTGCAGCCTGTGCCCAGTCTGGGCAAAACAGCGGCAAATGGGTCGACTAACTCTTTTAATGCAGATCTCTCTGATAAGGGTTTTATTTCCATTGTTTCCTGGAATTTGGCGGGTTTAGCAAATACATTTGATTCCCTGGACTGGGGGGGCATTTATAGATTCAAAGGATGTCTGCCTCTTCCAGGAGACATGGGCAAGAGAGGACCATCAGCGCTCAGGTTTTGATACATTCTCAATCTGGGCGAACTGGAAGGGGAAGGGACGGCCGTCTGGTGGATTGCTTATCTGGGTGGCTTCTCACCTGGGCTGTAAAGCCAGGGCTTTACCAACTAACTCCCTAGACGTTCAGTGCGTACTCTTGGAATGGTCTGGTGTAACAAAATTGGCATTGATAAATGTTTAATCAAGACCAGTAGGTATAACAAAAATTTCTAGTACCGTTGAGGAACTAGCACTGTTCTTGAGCACTCTCCCCCAGGGTATCCCATATGTGGTTGGGGGTGACTTCAATTGTCCATTTGAGCCCCTTCCATTATTCTTAAAAGGTACAACCAATGAGGAAGATGAGCACTGGGGAATTCCGAGATTGGCGGGCCCACCAGTGAAGTCTTGGTCGCCCTTAGCGACGCAAATTACTTGTTTGACCCTAGCAAACTCTCTAAGGGCATGCAATGGCCGGGTAAGTGGTGATATTCCACCTAAACCGACATTTAATAAAATGGGGCATGACTCTAGATTAGACTATATATTTGTGGAAATGTCTGAATGGGCCAGAATTGTGGATTTTAATGTAATTCCCCGAAAAGACAGTGATCATAATGCGCTGATCCTAAAAATCTCGGTTCCGGGTGTCACAATCCAAATACAGGATGGCAATGACCACATGGACTCCAGAAAGATTTGATCTACTAATCGGCGTAGAGTCCGCTGGCCCAAAATTCTGGGAAATCCTAAGGATATTCAGAGGTTGTATGCAAAAGCTGCTCTAGTTTTGGAAAAGGTTGACAACCTTATACATAATCCCGTCACGCCTGAGGGGACTCATAGAGAACTCGGTGCATTTCATTTAGAGCTGTGTAGTACCCTAGCTGATGTTCTGAATCCTGAGCAGAGGCAAGGCAAAGGGAAAGGCAGGGGGACACGCGCCTCATGGTACAATGCTGCCTGTAGGCCAAGGCTGATCTACTAGCGGCTATGAAGCAACAGTTCAATACCTCCCTGGTCAGAACTAAGAGGAAGGAGTACAAAGATCTCATTTATAATGCAAAGATCGAATGGGATTATGCTAATTGGGCAGATATGATTGATGCTCTCAAGTTCTGCGATGCCAGTAAATTCTGGCAGATTGTAAAAAATGGCTCGGCAGTTCCCACCCCGGCAGTTGATGCCAATATTGCACCCAGTGTGTGGGAGGACCACTTTAGATCCCTGTACACTGCGGCTAGCATAGATTTTACTCGGGTTCAAGATGATCCGGGGGCAGGCACGACCCACACGCCACCGTCGGATATGGATAAATTTACCCTGTCAGAAGTAGGGGCAGCTATTGCTAGACTTGCCTCAGAAAAGGCCCCTGGGCTAGACAAACTCCCTGGTGACTTGTTTAAAAATGAACCCATGATTTGGGTTCCTTATCTACAGGTTCTATTTAATGAAATTCTGGGGGGGATGCCTGTGCCTCCTACTTGGCTGGGGGCAGAGATTGTCCCCATCTTCAAGAAGGGTTCTTCACTGCTCCCAGCCAACTACAGGCCTATTAGTCTAATAGACGTCCCCCAAAAGATTTTTGCCAGGCTGATTCTGGACCGTTTATTGGAATGGATGCAAGACTACTCAGTCTTGAGCCCTTACCAAGCGGGTTTCAGGAACAAAGTCTCCACCATAGACCAAGTCTTTCGACTTGCCATTATATTTTGGAAAACGGTACAGTTGGAGGGTGGCAGCCTCTATACTGTATTCGTTGACCTACGTGCAGCCTTCGACCTGGTACCTCGTAGGAAACTCTGGTCCGTCCTCTCTGGCTTAGGGGTTCCACAACATCTTCTAACTATGATCATTAGACTACACACGGGTAACTATGCCCAGGTTAGAAGTGGTCGGGAGGGGATATTGTCCTACAAGTTCCCCGTTGACAGGGGGGTTAGGCAGGGCTGTGTGCTTGCACCGACCCTGTTCTGCCTTTATGTCAACGGGGTAATCGCGCATCTGAATGGGGTTGAGAATACTGATGCCCCTAAACTTGAAGGCAGCAGGGTGCCCGCAATTATGTTTGCGGTTGACACCCTGCTGCTCTCCAAGTCCCCAATGGGGATCCAGCGAGTTCTCAATGGCTTCGAAGCATTCTGTAAAGACCATGGCCTTGAGATCAACGCCCTAAAGACCAAATATATGGTCTTTATTCCCCCAACCAGAAGCCGCCCTAATCCGTACATTGGACCTAATGTACTAGAGAGGGTTCGAACCTTTGAGTACCTAGGAATCACCCTAAACGAAAAAATTTCATGGACGCACCAAGGGGAAAAATCACAAATAAAGCTGGCCCAAATAGCAGGAGGGATTATCAAATTAGTCTCCAAGAACAAGTCTTCTTTTATATTCAAGTCTGTTTATTTTAAACACAGCGATGAGCCTACAACCTCGTATCGAGGCCGGCCGCGTAAGATGCAATTGCTGAGTGCGGCGGCAAAGCGGCCAGAAGTACAAACTTTAACACAGCGCCTTGCCTACAACCCTCTCAGAAGGGCCGGCCGCACGGCTTGCAGATACAGTGTCAAAGCGTTCGCGGCAGGCAGGAGGTTATTCACAGTGGTGAGTAGGATACGTAAAGGGCAGATGGCCCGTCTGTCTCTAACTGCCCAACGGGGCATAACCGTCTCTTAGAGAAACAAGTGCCATAGTGGCAAGTAGGAAGAAAGAGAGTAGGAAAGACAGAGAGTCCTAGGTGGGGACATGGAGTGGAGGGGGGGCAGAATGTCAGGCACTGGCGGCATGGCGGAGGACAGCTGGTGCAGGGGCGTGTGTGTCTGTAGACGCAATTGCGTTGTGCATGGAGGTCAGGGACGCAGCCGGGCCGGGTCTCCAGGGACAAGCGCATCTTCGAAGAGGTGCAGAGTGCGGAGCCTAGTGGGCATGTATCACGCATATTCTATAGAGCAGAGATGTCGTACTAAGGGATCCCATACCGCCTTGAAGCGCGTATCCTGCGCCTGCAGCCGCGCTGTTAGGAGCTCCATTGCAAGGACCTGCCAAAGGCGCACAAACCAAGAAGCTATGGGTGGCGCCTCCACTCGCTTCCAGTACAATGCAATGAGCTGCTTGGCAGCACCCAGCATATGGAGCGTGAGGATCCAATCGCCGCGGGTGAGCGCCTTGAGAGCGGTAGGGCGTATGCCCAGCAGGACCGTGGTCACATCCTCTGGCAGAGGGAACCCCAGTACCCCCTTGATATGGCTAAGCACCTCCTTCCAGAAAACAGCAAGGGTCGGACACGTCCACCAGATATGCACAAAGTCACCAGTCGCAGATTTACACCTCCAGCACACCGGGGAAACGTTAGGGAACATCTGGCTAAGGCGGAGAGGGGTGTAGTACCATTGTGTAAGTAGCTTGTAGGCATTTTCCCTCTGTGGGATGCTGCGATATACCTTGGGTATATCCCGCCATAATCTGCTCCACTGAGAGGGGCTAATGTCTGTGCCCGATGTTGAATGCCAATTCCTCTGATAGGGATGCGCTGGCGCCACTGTAGGGTGCTGCAGTATGCTATAGATTTGGGAGATCAGCTTCTTCAGACCCCGAGAGTACGCGCCAGCTTCTCAAAGGGCGTGTACGCCCGAGTAACTGCCTGATACATTTCGTCGCTGGTGGTCCAGTGGCGTAGCTGTATATGTTGAAGGCTAGCTTGTGGCGGCACCCGGAATTCCTCCCTGCAATCCTTCCAAGTTTTAGGCATGCCCTCCAGAAAGAGATCCCCAGCTACTCTACAGTCCCCCTGAGTCCATTTCTCAAACGCCCGAGTCCGGTGGGCCGGGGGAAACTGCGGGTTCCCAGCTATCGGGGTGTGCGGGGATGGGAACGAGGTCAAACCTCTTGTCACTGCTATGCTGTCCCATATATCCAGCACCGTTTTCGTGGGGACTGCAAGGTATGCACTTCTGGATCGAGCCGTCCGCGGGAGCCAGGGTAGGTCCCATATGGTACGGCCCGTGACCGCTCGGTCCATATGGAACCAGTGTTTATCGCTTTCGCGTGCACCCCATTCCACCACGAAGCGGAGATGTGCCGCCCAGTAGTAATGCACCAAGTTGGGGCACGCCAGGCCCCCTCTGTCTCTTGGCTCCATGAGGACCTTTTGCGAGAACCGGGGGCGCTTCCCTCCCCAGATAAAGGATGTGATCTCACGCTGGAGGCTCCGAATACAGTGCAGGGGAATAGGGGTGGGCAGGCATTGGAACACATTTAGGATGCGAGGGAGGATCGACATCTTGACTGCGTTAAGACGCCCCAACCAGGATATCATCAGGGGCTTCCACTTCCTAAGATCCTCTAGTACTGCTTTGCGGCATTCCGTCCAGTTCACCGAGGACCAGGAGTCCAGATGCGGAGTAAGGGTGAGGCCCAGATAACGAATGTGGTTCTCCGCCCATTGGTAGGGCACAGCCTCTTTTAGGTAATGAACGTCCTCAGTAGGCACGGTGAGGTTGAGAGCCCAAGACTTAGTATGGTTAATTTTGAGGCCCGACGCCCGTTCGTAGAGGCAGAGGACGTCGTGGACTGCCGGTAGAGACGTTCGAGGCTGCGAGAGAGTGAGGATCAGGTCATCCGCGAAGAGCGCCACCTTATTGACCCTCCCCCCGAGGGTTATGCCATGTTTTCTGGGGTCCCGTCTGAGCATTGCCGCTAGGGGTTCTACTGCCAGGGCAAACAGGAGCGGCGAGAGCGGACATCCCTGCCGCGTGCCTCGGTGGATCGTTAGTGGTGGCGTTAGCTGGCCATTTACCTTGATCCTGGCCTGTGGTCCCAGATATGGGGCCATGACTCTCGCTATCATTTTGGGGCCAAGGCCCATTTTCCGGAGGACCTCCTTTAAGAAGGACCAGTCCACCCGGTCGAAAGCCTTCTCTGCATCGAGCGAGAGAAGGCACGCGGGGATATCCCAGTGTCGCGCCTTGCCCACCAGGTGGGCCAGTCTGCGCACGTTGTCAGCCCCCTGTCGATCTCGGATGAACCCCACTTGATCCGGGTTCACCAACCCCGGCATGTATGGGTCTAGTCTTTTGGCCAGGATCTTGGTGTAAATTTTCAGGTCGGTGTTTAAGAGGGCGATGGGCCGATAGGAGGCACATAACGCAGGGTCTTTCCCTGGCTTTGGTATTAGCGCGATCTCCGCCATTCCCATGTCGGAGGTCGGCCCCACCAAGTCCGAGAAGGAGCTGTATAGTCTCAGCAGCTGTGGGCGAAGCTGGGTTTGGAAGACTCGATAGAAGGATAGCGGCAAGCCATCAGGTCCCGGGGTTTTCCCCATGGGGAGGTCCTTGAGAGCCAAGGAAATCTCACCTTCTAGAATGGGCTCTTCCAATTCCGCTGTTTGGGGTGGCGACAGGGGGGTCCCCTCAAAGTCAGCGAGGACGGACGCCCGCGCCTCCGCCGATGTAGGTTCCTCCGCGTACAGGGAAGTATAGTAGGCCACAAAGGCGTCCTGTTTGGCTCGCTCAGTGACCGCACACGTGCCATCATGATGCCGTATTGTAGCGATATGAGCTCTGGCCGCCCGCGCCCTCAGTCGGCCCGCCAGCTGTCTCCCCACTTTATCCCCCCCTTCGTAATATTTTTGTTTCAACGCAAGGAGGGAATGTTCGGCCTTGTTAGTGCGTATGAGGCGAAGCTGTCCCCTGAGATTGGCCAGCGTCCTTCTGGATGCCAGCGAAGGCCTCTCTCTGTCCTGCGCCTCCGCCTGTTTGATCTCGCTCGCCAAGTCAGCCTCCAGCTTATATGCCGCTCTCCTCCTCGCAATCGCCAGGGAGGTGATGTGCCCCCGTATGGTGGCCTTAAAGGCATCCCACACCACCTGAAATGGCGTCTCCGGAATGTCGTTGAGGGCCAAGTACGAGTCTATGGCTTCCCGAATGCTGTCAACGTCTTCCGGGTCTCGCAGGATGCTCGGCGGAAGAGTCCAGCGTCGTTCTCGAGGGGCGCATGTCATCGGGTCCTGCATCTGCAGTTCCACGTGTGCGTGATCCGAGATCGAGATATCAGAGATGGTGACCTTCAGTGTATCCCGCGCCAGATCAAGAGATGTGAATAGGTAGTCAATGCGCGAGTACGTTCGGTGGGAATGCGAATAGAAGGTATAGTCGCGGATTCCGGGGTTGTGATATCTCCACGCATCCACTAGCCCTAAGTCCGTAATCTGGTCCTTCAGCGTGGCCGACATTGCGCCCACACCGCTAAAGGCTGCGTCCCCACGATCAACTCCAGGATCCCACACTAAATTGAAGTCCCCGCCTAGGATTGTGCGCGCCGCGCCAGACTGAAACTGTTCCCGTAGAAGTGTCTGAAGAAACTTATCTTGCGACTGGTTGGGTGCATATATATTGCCAAGGGTGTACTGTGTTCCTCCCATCTGTACCGTGGCCCGGAGGAAGCGTCCGTCACCACTCTTGTAGGGCTTGGTGGATCCCCGTCTAATGCCAGCTCTACAGAGGATAGCCACCCCCGCCGCTTTAGTGTCAGCTGATGCCCAGAACTGTGTGGGGTATCTGGGGTATGCCATGCGTCCAGTGTCTCCCCTCAGGAGATGCGTCTCCTGAAGAAAGACAATGTCAGGGGAGTGCTGCAGGAGGTAGCGCCATACCTGGTTCCGCTTGTTGGGGGAGTTAAGTCCCTTGACATTAAGGGTCATGAGTTTGAGAGGCGCGGGGATAGTCATCGCCATATCACTAAGGGGAAGAGGACCGCCTTTACACTCAGCATCACCCACCCCATCAGGCAAAGGGGTTGCTCTTCCCCCACCCACCGCAAACGCAAAAGCACCCCCAGCAACCCCCAGGACACCACAGCACACAACTGGAATGAAAGCCAGGTAAAGGGAAAGGTTGAGCAAGAAGTAGGAGGAAAAGAGCAAGCAAGTAGGGGGAGAACATAGAAGAAGTATAGAACCACAACAGGCCAACAGGGCCGTAATACAATGTCCCAGGTTCCGGGCATCCTCTACCCGAGGGTTCGGATGTACTCAGGAATGTCACTTCCTAGGGGACAAAGTCGGGGGTTTTCTCGTCAGATAGATGAGTCTCAGGCACCCTGAGGTCCGTCGACCCCGCTGCTCGGGGTTGATTCGGGGGCGGATAGCGTGGAGGCAGTGTAGGGAGAGTCGTACCATTGTAGGCGGTTCAGCAATGTCAGGCCTCAACCCGTGGGACACCCTACCCAGGCCATTCGGCCGCCAGTAGCAGCTGTCAGTGGCGTCCACGGGAGAATAGCTGTGCACCATTCCGACTAGGATAATCACTGTCCCATCAATGTCCCTGAGTGGCCATCCATCACGCCTTGTCGGTGCCCCCCAGAGGAGCATAGCAATGATGAGAGTGTGGGCAATCACGGAGTGTGGGGCTCCAGGGTGCGATCCTCGCAGTCGTGCTCAAGGGAACGGATATGAGCTACGATGTCCTGCTTCGCCTGAGACATGGAGCCTGCATCCATCGGAGGGGATCGGCGGCGTCGATTTACTGTGGTCCACTCTGGCCGGGCCGGGGGCCTCTCCGGGCGGTTGCCGCGAGCGGGACTGCGTTCCGGGGGTTCCGAGAGCTTGAGCAGCTGCGCCGCCTCGTTATAGGAGCGGATCACTTTGCGTGTACCTTCCCAGCGAAAGATGAGAGCAAAGGGATGACCCCACTGGTAGGGGATCTCAAGGGCCCTCAGTTTCTCGGTCACCGGGCGAAAGACCTTCCGCCTGTGTAACGTGTTAGGGCCCAAGTCCTGGAATATTTGGATCTTGTGGGCGCCATATCGCAGGTCCTGCTGGTCCCTCGCCGCTTTCAAGAGGGCTTCCTTTTCTGTGAAATAATGCACACGAGTGATGATGTCTGGAAGGAGGCCCGACTTGCCTCCCGCTCCGAAGATTCGATGAGCCCGGTCCAGAAGCGGTAGGGGGGCCTCTTTGTCGCCCCTCACCACGTGCAGGAGCTGTGCCGCGTAGGCCATGGTGTCCGTCCCTTCTTCTCCGAGTGGCACACCCCGGATGCGGAGATTGTTGCGGCGTCCCCTATTTTCGAGGTCCTCCTGCTTAATCTGAAGTTCGATATTCTGCTCCTCCAGGGTTGCCACTCTCTGCCACAGGTGTTCTAAGTCTTCAGTGCGTGTGTCCACCAGTTTCTCAAGACCGTCGACTCTGTCCCCCAGCTCTGTCACGTCCGTGCGCAGTTCTCTGACGCATGATTGCACCTCCGATCGTAGGGACCCTATTTCCGACTTCAGGTCCGCCATGAAAGAGGTCATGAAGGCCTGCGTCACCGGCGGAGATTCAGCGGCCGTTGGTGGCACTTCCTCAGGTGATGCCGTTGCTCCTGCTTTGCCCCACATGGCAACCACCGAGGTGCCCTGTGAGGCCGTCGTCTGAGCTGTCTTGCCTCCTCTCCCGCGAGTCATGGTTCGTCGCTCGCTGTCTGTAGTGCAGCACCCCCCTGGTGCTGTAGAAGCGCGGCAGAAGGGCAGGGCCTCACCGATCAACTTCCCTCGCGGCAAGCGCTCTCTCCCACGCCGTCCTCTGTCTCCCAGACGATGAGACACGCAAGCCCCCCTCTCTTCAGGGAGTTGCAGGGTGAACTCAGTGGTCGCAGTGGTCAGCGGTTTCACCTTCCAGAGGTGGCCGATGTGCGGGTCACTCCCCACCTCCGCCGCCCTCTTTGAGCCAAATCTCCGGCCCCTCCGAGAGAAGGGGTCTACCCACAGTCCCAGGCCGCAGGGGGAGTGTCCTCCAGGAAATAGCGCAGGCCAGTCAGTCAGCCACTCGCGGATCCCCCACCAGCAAGGGGGGGCCGCAGGCCACACGCTCACTCGGCACCGGTCAGCGAGCGTGCAGAGGGGTGCTCAGATCGCCCTTACGGCCAGCCAGGCAGCGGTAAGCGCTCGAGGGGTAGATCAGGTGCCAGGGGTGTGGGGCCAAGGTCCGCTCTAATGTTCTTGTAGGGCCGCCGCCGACGGGTGACCTCCGGTATTCCCCACAGCCCGCCGGGATGGGCGCACCAGGTCCCTACGCCGGCGTGGAGAGGCAAAATGGTGGGCAGACTCGCGCCCTGGAGAACAAGATGGCGGGCCGCTCCTCCAGTGCACCAACCCCCCGTGCAGGAATTCAGGGCGCCTTCACGAACACAAGTGGCGGGGCAGCTAGGGTCCTCCAGACGCAGTCCACCAGGTTAGCCCCCCAGCGGGCAGCGGCCCCACAGACGTTCCCCCCGAGAGGGGCTCCAGGACCCTCTAGTAGATGTTGAGGTACTCACTGTTCGTAGGGGGCGCAGGCCCAAGGAGGTCCCCGCCAGCAGTGCAGGCCACACACTCTCTCTGCTCTTGGCTAGCGAGCGCTGTTGTGTCCAGTAGTTGAGGGACAGCCCAGGTGCCGGGGGGGGGGGGGAGGCAGGGTCCAGGGCCCACTCTGTCGCTCACGCAGGGCCACCTCCGCCGAGCACACACCGGTGCCTCCCACTGTCCGCTGGATCCGGCGCTACGGACACAGGCGCCGGCAAGGGGAGACAGGTCAGCAGGCAGGCACCCGATAGATAAGATGGCGGGCGGCTCCTCCAGCGCGCCAACCCGCAGCGCCGTAGTTCAAGGCACCACCTCTGCGCCCGGCAGCAAGGGTCCGCCGATTGCAAGGGACCGCCTGGCGCGGATCTCCAGGGCAGCCCCCCCAGCGTCAGGGGCTCCACAGGCGCGCGATCAGGGTCCGCTACACTTCCGATGCGGCCCCGCCGCCGCTCTAGAGCCGGGGTCCTCTCGTAGGGTCTGCGGCCAGTATGAGAGCACTTCTCCGGCCCGCGGACACTCAGTCTATGGCGGCTCCGCTTCAGCCGCTTGCAGGGCCCGCGATTGCCAACCCCAGTCGGAGTCCGTCACGGTGTGTCCGGCCAGTCGCCAAGGGTCCCCTCACTCAGATCTCTGCCCGCCAAGCAAGCGAGGCTGAGACGCGGCGGGAAGATGGCCGCTATGCGATGTTCTGACAGCCGGGTCCGCAGGCTTGCAGGCACTCCTCGCAGCAACCTCCGCCCGGGAGCGGCCACCAAACGTGTCTCTACCCACTCAGGAGCCTCACGGGGGTCAGGGACATCGATGGGGCCCCCGAAAAATGCTTTCAGACGCTCGTGAAGGTAGCGGGGCGACGGAGCTCGCCCAAGTTGTGTCCGTTTACATCGCCGCCGAAGCCACGCCCCCTCCAAGTCTTCTTTTAAACCAGTGGGTCCCTCTTTAGAGATTTATAGAGCCCAAGCAAGGGGAGCTATTATGTATGGAAGCGAACTTTGGGGCCACACATGTAATCATGCTCTGGTAGTAACTGAGAACAAATTTATCAGACAGCTCCTATCACTTCCTTCAACTACTCCGCTCCTGCCCATTAGACTCGATCTGGCCTTGAGACCCCTTGATAAAGATATGGGCCTGCGGCCTTTATTATTCTGACGCAGGATCTGGTGTGTACCAGAGCTAGCGAATTATAGGCTAGAATTGCAGGAAATTCTCACCCTCCCAAACATCGGGAAAATTCCCTGGCTAAATTATATTAAGAAAGAACTAGGGAAGTTAGGGCTATCTACCTTATGGTCTGACCCTCTTTTATCATGTCAGCTACAGCTACAGGTTTGAAACTGTTTTAGATACCATATCCCCAATACTAATCAGGAAACTGTATCTCCAATGGAGGTATGGCAGTCTACCATTACGAGCCTACACCAGTAAGTGGGCAGACCCTTCCCCGTCTCATTGCCCAGGGTGCAAATCTGAGCAGGAAACTGATTTGCACGTATTGTTCTTCTGTAGTGCTTATGTGCAGGCGCGGAGGAAATGGATCGTCCCACTATGTAAAAATCTGGGCTTCTCACACTGCCTGCAAGCATGTAGGGTCCTTAAGACCGATTTATCAGGGCATATAGTCTTCGCCGTAGCCAAATATTTGGGGATAGTTTGGCGTAAGAGGAGACATCTTTTAGATGGGGAATTATGATAAATTGTTAAAATGATAAATCGTGATGTAGTTATTTTTAGTATATAGAATGGCTAGTCCTTAGACTTGTGTACTGATTTTATATGTTTTAATAGTTGTACATATTTTAACATTACTGTATTAGATCAAATGTCATTTGTACCTTTTATGGCACATGTTGCCGAAATAAAGATGATGATGATGATGATATACATTCTATATTTGATAACGAAGTGACAGATGCATGACAGTAAGTGTAGGAGAGTGGGGTCTGCAATACTATGGTCACCCCAGATGTTTGGTTTTTGCTTCACTGGTTTACGACTTTCCCTGGCAGTGGGCCTGCTAATCAGACCCACAGCCTAGCTGTTCTCTCTCTAAATTGACATCCATGTACTTTAGGTGCATTTACCAATTGGTACTGGGCCACCTTATCAGTCCCTGTACAGTGTACCTTAGGTACCCATGGCATAGGTGTACCCATGGCCTACCAGGGGCTGAAGCATGTATTATGCCACCCCTGGCTGGCCATCTAAAACTGACACAACTGGCTGCAAGACAGCTGGGGCAAGGTGGTGTAATCACCCTTTGCTATAGATATAGTATACCTATATCTAACCCTAAAATGGACACATATATTCCTATCAGTCACTCCTATGGCAGGCCTTAACAATCCTGAAGGCAGAGTGCTTGGAATTATGTGAGATGGTGCTTTGGCATGAGCTGAGCCCGTCTGCAGCTTGCGGAACCAAGTCCTAATAGCTGTTCCATGATAACGCTATACTATATACTCTTAAGTGCATTATCAACCTCGCGGTTAAATGCTAACTCTGGTATAACATTATCAAAACATGTCGAGTAAGGTGTCATACGAATTGGAATACTACCCCCTCGCCAATTCTGGCGACGGGGGTAGCATTCCACCCTTCTAGAGGGGCACGACATGTATGTAACTGAGAACCCCGGTTAAAGTTAACTCGAGCCTTGGCATCACAAAATGGATGCTGCCACCACAGACACAAGTCTGACCTCCTGCTGCTGGGAGTCCTTCCAGCGAGGGAGGCTTGGACAAAGGGTTTCCTGCCTTGGGATGTGCTAGCACCACCCCAGACAGGATTTTGTGTATTGGGTAGGACAGGCCTGAAAGGAATGAGACATGCCTGGGGCACACAAGGTGTCCTTTGCATACACCGGTTCAAACCAGTTGCTGGGGCATCCCTGCCCCAGCTCTGGCGCAAAACCGGACAAAGGATAGGGGGTGTAGCCACCCCCTTCCTGGTCCCACGCAGGGGAGGGACCTAGTCAGTAGTGCAGCCCCCTTTAGGAGAATAAAGGTAGGAGCTGGTCCCATTCCAAATTAGATTATCCTGAACAACTTTACAAGAAGAAACTCTGGACTTCGACGTTCTGCTCCACAGAAGACTGAAGAATCTCCCTTGTGGGCAAGGAGTGTCCACCCTGCAACGGCAGGCACCATCAAGCGTCCAGCGGCTTCACTTTGTCGTCTTCCCTCGAGAATCTAGACTTCAGAGCCCGACGAGACCCGGATTCCCAGACCTCTCCGACCTCAACTCACATCTGCAGCAAAGCTGAGACCCGTGGGTGCGACGAGACACGTGGGACCGGCCATCTTGAAAGAAACTGCACTTCGCTTCCAGCACGACTCCCGAGGTAAACTCGACCAAGTGCTTTGGGGATTGAGCAGCCCCAGCCCCGAGCAGCCCTTGCACCGAAGATCAGCCGTCCAGCTTCCACGAGATCTGCGTGGGGCCCTTCTGCTTGTTTGCTGCTCGACGCGTTGTCTGCTCACTTGCCGGCTGGCTAGTGGCCTCCTAGACGACGAACCTTGAAATCTTCACTGTTGGTCTGGTTGCTCCAGACTGGCCCTTGCTCCCTTCCAAAAGAGGGGCACCCCGGACTCTCCTAGTCCGCACCAGACGCCTTTTCCACTCACCGCGTGGGTTGCCTTTGCCAAGGCCTGTTGACTCCAATCCCGGATCCGACACCGCCGACAGCGAGAACCTGCGTGGGACAGCTCGTGCCTCCATCCTGGTCGTCGAAGACACCTCCTGGTCCACGTGGCTGCAGAGTCAAGCGTCCACTCTTCAACTGATCGCGACGATGACATCTGGTTCCTTCCTGGTTCCACTCCAGTCACTTCCTAGTGACTTTGAACATTGTCCCCTCTGCTTTCAGGTCTTCAGCATCTCTGATCCACCCTTGGATCACACCGGACATCTTCCTCCTGGTCGCCTGCAGCATCTTTTCCTCCAGGCTCCATAGACTTCAACGCCGGAACCCGACACGACTTTGCACCTATGCACCCGCAGCCGTGGGTGAGGTAACAAGAGCATTTCGGTGCTCAAGGGTAGATTGACTCTCCTAGTGTCCAGTTCCACAGTCATTTTAGTCCTAACTAGTCAGGATTGTCCGTACTTACCTTTTTCTTGAACTGTACTGTCCATAGATGTTGTTACGCATCTCGCGTGTGAGTTCACACTCTCCACACGCGTTCCGTGGGCCTCCTATTACTTACCTAGAGTTAGGGTAGCGTGGTCCCAACGATCCTACAGCCTCTGGACAGCTCCATTCCTTCTATCGACTTTCACATTCCATTTACTTAGTATATGGTTTGCCGTGCCCCTAGGGCACCATTGTAATTTTGTGCAACTTATCGTATTTTTCCTAAGAGATTGTCATGTGCTTAGCCCTCTGATCTCATAAAGAGTTCAGAGGTGTTTGTTATCAATAAATATATTGTTTATTTTCATAACAACCTGTGTGGTGTCCTTTCATCTGGTATTCAAGGGGTTATATTGTGGTAAAATAGCTGGCTTCACATGCCAAAAGAGTTTAGAAGACTGCTTTGTCCATGCTACCATTAGGATAGCTGGTCTATAAGGTTGACTTACAACCAATCACCATAAGGGTTGTTTGGACTGATACAAGGTGATCACTAGAACTAGTGAGCATCATATATCAGGCCAACTTCTCACAGTAAGTTTGACCCGCCGCCGGACCCCATGGTTGTCAGCTAAACGGCTGTGTTGAAAGTGCAACTTTATGTCCTATCCTTCTCCTCTAATGCTGCCGGCCCCCGGGTTGTAGGCGTATGGCAAGATGTTATCAACAAATGGAGCAATAAAGGTTTTTGAAAATTTTAAAAAAAAACACGTCCCAAACAAAAGATAGACCTAGGGCCTGGAGAATTGCTGGGCCTACACTGCACTACCAAAGGATAGGGAGCAGGAGGCCCACGGGATGCGCGTGCAGTGTCTACACGCAAGGGAGTCACCATAGAGTTAGAATGGGAACGAAAGAAATGGAAATTAGTTCTTTTAGGTCACTTCCGACTGGACTAGGGAAAAGCTACTCAAAACTTAGACACTGGGATAGTCAATACCCACAGGAGCACAGAAGTACTCGCGTTACCTCACCCACAGGAAGCGGGTGCATAGGTGTCAAAGTGTGTCGGGTTTTGTTGCTGATTCCTATGGAGCCTTGGAGAAAGATGCTGCAGGCGACCAGAAGGGAAGTGTACGGTTGGATCCGAGGGCGGATTGAGGATGAAGAGTACCTGAAAGCAGAGGGGACAGAGTCTGGGTCACTAGCCAGTGACCAGGATGGTACCAGGAACGAACCAGGCGATGTTGGGATGCGATCAGGTGATATCGTGAAGCTTGTCTCTGCAGCCACGTGGACCAGGAGGTGTCGACGATGACCAGGAGCTGCATACGAACTGTCCCACGAAGGCTCTCGCTGTCGGCGGTGTCGGCTTCTGAATTGGAGTCAACAAGCCTTGGCAAAGGCAACTCACGCAGGAATCGAAGATGGCTTCTTGATCAGACCAGCAAGGTCTGATGGGCTTCTCCTTTTCAGGGAAGCAGGGGCCAGTCTGGAGGAACCAGACCAGTGGTGCAAATCAAAGGGTTCGTCGTCACAGAGGCCACTAGCCAACGGGCAAGTGACCGGACAGACGCGTCGAGCAGGAAAATGCAGAAGGGCCCCACGCAGAACTCGTAGAGTGTGGAGGGCTGATCTTCGGTGCAGTTGGTGCTCGGGTCTGGGGCTTCTCAATCCCCAATGCACAACTTCGAGAGTGCGTCAGAAGTTGCACGGAAAGCAATTCACTGGCTTTCCAAGATGGCCGGTCCCACGTCTCTCGTCGCCTCCACGGGTCTCAGCTCTGCTGTGACTGTGGATCGGGCTGTTGGAAGTCTGGAAGTACGGGTCTTGTCAGGCTCTGTGCTCGGGCTCCGGCAGGAGCGCCGACAAAGCAACCGTTGATCGCTTGATGGTGCCTGCTTGTGCAGGGTGGTCACTCCTTGACCACAAGGGAGATTCTACAGTCTTCTATGCCGAGTAGAATGTTGAAGGTCCAGAGTTTCGTTTCAAGTTTCAGTCAGGATAAAATCTAAAGTCTTGGGACTCAGCTCCTACCTATATACCAATTTTAGGGGATGGATTACGTGCTAGGTCCCTCCTATGGGTGGAACCCAGGAAGGGGGTGGTAACACCCCTTTCCCTTTGTCCAGTTTCACGCCAGAGCTGGGGCTGGAGGTCCCCAGCACCAGTTCGAACTGGACTATGCATGGGACACCTTGTGTGCCCCAGGCAGTGTCTCATTTCATTCAGCCCTCCCTGCTCTAATACACTATGGCCTGTCTGGGGTGGTGCTAGCACCTCCCAAGACAGAAAACCTATTGTCCAAGCCTCTCTCGCTGGAAGGACTCCCAGCAGCAGGAGGTCAGACTTGTGCCTGTGGCAGCAGCATCCATTTTGTGATGCTGAGGCTCTTGTTAACTTTAACCGGGATTAGTAGGAACAACATGTCTTCTCCCTCGAGAAGGGTGGAATGCTACCCCCGTCGCCAGAACTGGCGAGGGGGTAGTATTCCAAAGCGTATGACACCTTACACGACATGTTTTGATAAAGCCAAACCAAAGTTAGCATTTAACCGCGAGGTTCATAATGCACTTAAGAGTATATGGTATGGCTATATCCTAGAACAGCTATAAGGACATGGTTCCGAAAGCTGCAGACAAGCTCAGCTCATGCTAGAGCCTCATCTCACATAAAACCAAGCACTCTGCCTCCAGGATTGTTAAGGCCTGCTATAGGAGTGACTTATAGGTGTGTATGTGTCTAGACGCACAAGTTACTACTTGTGTAACGATATATCTGTAAGAGACATTTGTTAGTGATAGATTACTTACCTTAGAATATCCCCAGGCGTCAGACTGGATCCGGAATTTTTTTGCGTAGCAGTACCCTTGCGCGTCGGTAGGCGTCGTCTGCGGCTCTGCGTCCGTCGTCGTGGGCGCCGTGATGACGTCGTCAGAGTACTTAGACGCCGCCTCCACGTGCTGACGTCAGTTCTTAGACACAGCTTTTCCGCGCCAGAAACGCAGAGCCATGTTAAAAACCAACACTGGTGCCATTGAAACTAGGGCCCTGAAAGGGAATGACCTTAACCCTAGATATCGGTTCGCAGAACGGGGAGGATGGGTGGGTCGGTAAGGAATCTATCACTAACTAATGTCTCTTACAGATATATCGTTACACAAGTAGTAACTTGTGCATCTGAAAGAGACACGTTAGTGATAGATTCCTTACCTTAGAATAGATACGCCAGCAATACCAACCCCGGTGGTGGGTCTGCGAACCAATAATCACACCAGAAAGTCCTGGAGGACGGAACAGCCAAAGAAACCATCCCTCCGGACTTGACTGTCCAGGCAATAGTGTCTTGCAAACGTGTGCAGCGAGGCCCACGTAGCTGCCTTGCAAATGTCCTGCAAGGGCACTTCCCGGCCCAGGGCAGTTGTAGTCGCCGTGGCCCGAGTGGAATGAGCCCGCAATCCAACTGGGGGCACTTTCTAAGCCAAGGAGTAACAGGCTTGGATATACAAGATGATCCACCGGGAGATGGTCCGCTTGTGCACTGCCTTTCCCTTTTTAGCGCCCATGTAACCAACAAAGAGTTGGTCATCCACCCGGAACTGGCGTGTGCGATCCAGATAGAATGAGAGCGCACATTTTGGGTCCAGACGGTGGAGCCGCTCTTCCTCTTTAGAGGGATGCGGTGGCGGAAAGAAGGTAGGCAAGGTGATAGACTGCCCGATGTGGAAGGCCGTGACAACCTTGTCCGGATGGACAGAAAGGAAAGGGGGTTTAGATGAAAGAGCCTGGAGCTCACTCACTCTCCTGGCAGCGGTGATGGCAACCAGGAAAGCAGTCTTCAGAGTAAGAAGGCGGAGAGGACAGTTGTGAAGTGGCTCAAAGGGAGCGCACATCAGGAATGTAAGAACAAGGTTCAAGTCCCACTGACGCATCACAAACGGAACAGGAGGGAACGTGTGTGTGATGCCCTTCAGAAAGCGATTTACAATAGGGGACTTGAACAAAGAAGGTTGATCAGGCAGCCTTAGAAAGGCTGAAAGGGCAGAAAGGTAGCCCTTGATAGTGCCCAGAGCAGAGCCCTGCTGGGCAAGAGAAAGAAGGAAGAGAAGAACCTCAGAAAGTGGATCCACAGCCTTTGCTGTGCACAATGCCACAAATGTATTCCACCTGCAGGCGTATACCGATTTTGTGGGGGGATGCCTGGCTGCCAGAATGACATTACAGACTTCAGGAGGCAAGTCAAATGGCCTCAACTGTCGCCGCTCAATCTCCAAGCATGGAGGTGGAGACTGGACAGGTTCGGGTGGAGGACCGTCCCCTGCTGCTGCGACAGAAGGTCCTCCTGAAGAGGCAGACATGGATACCAGTACCATCGTGCCCAGTCCGGAGCCACAAGGATGACTTGGGCCCGGTCGCGCTTGATCTTCTTCAGCAATCTGGGCAGAAGTGGTATAGGCGGAAAGGCGTACAACAGACCGCAACTCCACTCGCGACGAAAAGCGTCTCCGAGCGAGTGCCGCCTTGGAAATTCCAACGCGCAGAACTGATGATATTGCGTTTTCTCTTCTGTGGCGAATAGATCTAACCAAGGCTCTCCCCACTGCTGAAAGAGGCCTTGCGCCACATCCGTGTTCAGACGCCATTCGTGATTCATCATGCACCGACGGCTGAGCTCGTCCACCCTGGCATTCAGAGAGCCTGCCAGGTGTTGAACCACCAGGGTCACGCCCTGATGTTCCAGCCACTGCCAGAGGCGCAGAGCCTCATGGCAAAGGGTCCACGACTCCACCCCGCCCTGTTTGTTGCAGTACCACATGGCGGTGGTGTTGTCCGTGAACACTTGCACTACACTCCCCCGAACAGAGGGGAGGAATGCCTTCAGTGCTAGACGAATCGCCCGCAGCTCCAATAGGTTTATATGGAGCCGGGACTCCACCGGAGACCAGATGCCTCTGATCTCCGCCTCTCCCATGTGGCCTCCCCAGCCCTGGAGGGACGCGTCCATCACAACTACGTGCTCCGGTTGGGGAAGGGAGAGGGATCTGTCGCTGACCCAATCGCGGTCCGTGAGCCACCACTGCAGCTGTCTCGCAGTGCCCTCCGAGATGAGGACATGGTCGGAGAGGTTGCCCTGATGCTGGGCCCACTGAAACTTCAGGTCCCACTGCAGAGCCCGCATCCGCCACCGGGCGTGATGCACCAGAAGGATGCAGGAGGCCATCATCCCCAGAAGCCGCAGCGTCAACCTGACCGAGATCCGGGATAAAGGCTGAACGAGTGGAATCAGAGCCTGAATATCCCGAACCCGCTGTTCGGGTGGATAAACCCGAAACTGCGCCGAGTCGAGAACCGCTCCGATGAAGAGGAGCTTCTGAGAGGGGCACAGGTGTGACTTCGGCACATTGATGGAGAACCCCAGCTGGTGCAGGAGGTCTGCCGTTGTCCGGAGGTGGCTGACGACTGTCTGGGGCGAGCCCGCCTTCAACAACCAGTCGACGAGGTAGGGGAAGACTGAAACCCCTAACCTGCGCAGATGAGCTGCGACCACCACCATCACCTTTGTGAACACCCGTGGGGCGCTGGTAAGGCCGAAGGGGAGCACGGTAAACTGAAAGTGCTTGTGGCCAACTGTAAACCGCAGGTAGCGCCGGTGGGCTGGCAGGACGGGGATGTGGAAATAAGCGTCCTGCAAGTCCAACGCTACCATCCAGTCTCCTGGGTCCAGGGCAGCAACAACCTGAGCCTGTGTCAGCATTTTGAACTTCTCCTTCCGGAGGAAGCCATTGACGTTCCGTAGGTCCAAGATAGGGCGTAGGCCCCCTTTGCCCTTCTTGGGTACCAGAAAGTAGTGGGAGTAGCAACCACACCCTACTTCTGGCCCAGGAACGCGCTTGATGGCCCCCATGGCCAAGAGGGCCGTAACTTCCTCCTGCAGAAGTCGCAAATGATCCCCCGATACACGGTGGTTCTGCGGTGGCATGGCTAGAGGAGTCGCCTCGAAGGGGAGGGAGTAGCCCCTTCGGACGATTTGCAGCACCCACCTGTCCGACGTGACAGTGCGCCAGTGGAGGAGGTGATGGCGAACCCTGCCCCCCACTGGCGTCACATGGGCCTGAAAGCACGGACTAGGAGGGCTATGAGGCGGATGCCACGGGGGAAGGTGTGGACTGACCTCGCCGTTGTCCCCGACCGCCGCCACGGCAGTTTCCACAGCTGCCACCGCGTTGGGTATTACCCTGCGGTGCGTGGCTGGCAGCACGTGTGGGTACACCCCTTCCTTGGCCACGAAAGGAGTGAAAGGCAGCCGATTGCTGGCGCAGGGCCGAGAGGCCAAAGGACTTGGCTGTAGCCCTGGAGTCCTTAAAGCGCTCAAGCGCATGGTCTGCCTTGTCGCCAAAAAGGCGACGGCCATCAAACGGCATGTCCATGAGTGTGTTCTGGACATCAGCCGAGAAGTTGGCGGACCTCAACCAGGCGTGACGATGAATCGCCACCGTCGTTGCCATCGCTCTGCCCAGTGAGCCGGTGGTATCTAGTCCACACCGGATAGAATAACGTGCCGCATCTCGGCCTTCCACAAAGGCTTGGCCGAGTTTAGCCCGTACCTCCAACGGACATTCTGGCAGCACGTCCGCGACCGTATCCCACAGAGAGTGGGTGTAGCGGCCCAAGAGGCATGCGGTGTTGGAAGACCGCAGTCCCAGACTCAGGGAGGAGAATACCTTTTTGCTGTATTGCTCATACCGCTTGGATTCCCTGTCCGGCGGAGTCGACGGGAATGCGGTCTGGGAATTGGAGGCCTGGATCACCAGGCTCTCAGGGGTGGGGTGGGTGGACAGGAAACAAGGGTCACCCGGGGCCGGGCGGTGGCGTCTGGCCACGTTCCTATCTACAGGCGAACCTGTAGCGGGCCTGGACCAAGCGCCCAAAAGAACGTTGGTCAAGGCCTCATTAAACGGCAGCAGAGGCTCAGCCAAGCTTGACTGCGGTTTAAGGACCTCAGTGAGGAGGTTAGTCCTCACGGCCGCGACGGGGAGTTCAAGGCCCAAGGCCTTGGCCGCCCGCGTCAGCACCACACTGTAGGTTGCCCCCTCCTCCGTAGCCACGTTAGGAGGTGAGACAAAACCAGTGTCTGGCGAAGTGTCCAGACCACGGGCCTCCCCAAGTTCACCTGTCCAGTCCTCTTGGGACTGCCACTCCCGTGTCAGAGGGTCCTCAGACCCCTCCCAATTCTCCTCATCACCCATCTCCTGGTACTCAGGGGGGTCATATAATGGGGCCGGCTCATGGAAGACAAATTCTCCAAACGGCGTCGAGAGCGGCGCCCAGCGGCCCGCTTCGGCGCCGGAACCGGAGCGAGGGAGGCATCGGGGACGGCGCCGGAGGTGACACTTGAGGGACCGGCGCCGGTGAGGTCGACAAGTCAACCGAGCTCTGTAAAATGAAAATAAATAGCACTATTGACTTTTGCAATAATTCAAGGTATTCATCACACAGCTTAAATGACACAATAGATTCACCCTCACACTCCCCTTATCACCCAATTGAAGTTGTATGTTTTTGCACACTATTGTGTCATTTAAGCTGTGTGATGAATACCTTGAATTATTGCAAAAGTCAATAGTGCTATTTATTTTCATTTTACAGAGCTCCTTGAGAAAGGGCCATGCCCGAAATGCATTGGAGCGTGTTTTTGTTTGCATTGACAAATGTACATTGTTCAACCACTCAATCATAATTGGAAATGAAATGAAATGAAACATCCTTGAAACAAAATTTGATTCAAATGAACTGTTGAATTTGTAATCAAGAATAAACCAACATATCATTGACAACGGAGTCTGTGTTTCATAACGAACCATATGGTGTGCCCACAGGGACGCACTAACATTGTCAGTGCGCTAATCAAGTACTCATTTATCCAGCGTATTTGGTCGGTTACGCTACTTGTTGGAGCACCCAAACCTCAAACAAGCTACATCAAAACTTAAACCTTGTAGCTGTGCACTCAGCCACCTTTTTTTGCTGATCAGCCAGTTGTGTCAGTTTGGATGGCCAGCCAGGGGTGGCAAAAGATATGCTGCAGCCCCTGGTAGGCCTTGGGAGCACCTATGCCCTGGGTACCTATGGTACACTGTACAGGGACTCATAAAAGTGACCCAACATCCAATTAGGTATGTACCTAAACTACATGGAGTCCATTTTTATAGAGAGAGCAGATAGCCTGGGGCCCTGATTAGCAGGATCCCAGGCCAACTAAGTCGAAAACCAGCTAAACACAAGGCAAAAAATCTGGGGTAACCATAGTCAGGTATCCACCTTTCTACAGTTGGGCCCCAGGCAATGAAGACACCAGCGATGGCGGTCAGTAACCGACATCAGTTGGTTGCAGTCGACGCAGGGTATAAACCCGGGCATCCCTACCGGCACCATCGGAGTCATTCGACTTCGAAAAATATGATCAAAAAGAAACAAAAATGTAGTAAAAAAATGACTAAAGGGTACCACTGTTCCCAGATCGGCGCTTGCTGGCGCGGAAAATAGGAACTGACGTCAGCGCGCGAGGTGGCGTCTAAGTACTCCGGCGACGTCATCCCGGCACCAACGACGCCGACAACGGACGCGGAGCCGCAGGCGACACCTACCGACGCGCAAGGGTACTTCTACGCAACAGTTTCCGGATCCAGTCTGACGCCTGGGGGTATTCTTATGTAAGGAATCTAATACTAACCTGTTTCTTTCAGATTCTTACCTTTGTTCATCAAAATTAAGTTCCCTGCCCACACTATTGACCGGGCTGTCCCAACCACTCTCCCCCCGAAAACACCCTGTACGTCCCAACTCTGGCATATCTGTTAAATAACACCTTGAAGATCTGCCCCCTGACCCCAGCCACCTTGCAAATGGCTCCCAGATATCCACAGGCCTAGTTCTAGCTGGCATCAGTTCCCAATAGTTTGTCAGTTGATCTCTACAATACGTAGCTGCGGATAACCAACCCGCTATCGTAGGGGGCCGTTGCTTCTTCCAATTCATAGCCGCCTGCCGCTTTGCCAATAGTAGCAACATCGCTGTCAATTTACGCAAGCTTTTCGGTATTTCCAACACAAACCCCATTAATGCTACCAACGGTGTGAGGTGTAGCTGTGTCTCAGTAATATCACCAATGTGCCTACCTACTTCCTCCCAATAGTGCGCCACCGCCCCACAAGTACAGGCAAGGTGCAGAAATGTTGCCTCTTGCGATCCACATCTCCAACATCATGTGTCCGGTTGTAAGCCCATACGATGTAATTGTAACGGCGTTCTATATACCCTTTGTAAGAACTTGAAGTGTATGAGCCGCAGCCTATAGTTCGGAGATAAATGTTCTAGCTGCGAATAACAGAATTGCCACTGTTTATCTGTTATAATGTTACCTGTTTCAGCCTCCCACTGCATTTTGATGTGCTCGTCATGATGGTGACGAGTTCAGTGTAGTACTATAAATACGGGTAATCAATTTGCGAGGAGACGCATTGGACAGTACCTCTTCCAGTGCTGTCAAAGTGGGGGGTACCTGCGGAAAGTTATCATATCTAGCCCTACCTGCAGCCCTGAGTTGGTAACACAGTAGCATGTCAGATGCCGATGGTGTCTGTTGTTTGCACGTCTGTTGGAGAGTAATAAATGTATCTCCTGGATAAAGGTCCCCTCCCTTCGTCAGGTCATGGGCCTTCGCCCTTAGTGTAGTGGCGCGGTCCGTCAGCGGTGCTAGGAGTGTATTCCCTCCCAATGGCATTAAAGGTGCATACAGTTCACTGTGACCTGTCCTTTTTGCTATTTTCCTCCAGGCCCATCTCGTTGTTTCCACCGTGTTTATTTCATCATGGGGCCTCCTATATGGCTAGTACACTGCCGTGTTTAGCGAGGTGGGTGCAACTCTGTTAATTTCTATTGCCACATGCGGTTGGTATGGGGTATGATGATGCCAGAAATGTAAATATTGCGCCTGTGCGCTATATGCATAGAGCTCAAAATCTGGGGCCGCAAGCCTCCCCTGACCAAATGGCAGTGTTAGCAGGTTCCATGACACCCGGGGTTGTCTACCCGCCCATGTCAATTCGATGATATTGGTACGCAATCGTTTAAAAAAATGCGTGTTCAGTGGCATCGGTATATTTACAAAAAGATATAAGAGTTTGGGGAGTATAACCATTTTCGTTACAGCTATGCGTCCTGATAGTGACAGTGGAAGTCCCTTCCAACATCTGATCTTACTTCCGATCCAATCCATCACCCTCCCGTAATTAGCCAGCCATATTTCTTGTACAGTTCTACTTATCCATATGCCGAGGTAGCACGTTGTACAGTCCGCCCATTGAATTTGAAATTCTGTCTCAATTGGTACTGTGCCGTCAGTGAGTGGCAGCATCACCGACTTTTCCCAGTTTATCTGTATTCCTGTTAATCCTCCAAAGCACACCAGTTCTCTCATAATTACATTAATGATTTCACTGCGGTTCACAAGATAGATCCCCTTGTCATCTGTGTACATACATATCAGTAGTCCCTGGGACGTGAAACCTATGCTCCGTTGGGTGTGATGTTGACGGAGTCTAGATGCCAGAGGTTCAGTTGCGATGGCAAATAGCAACGGCGAAAGTGGACACCCCTGTCATGTCCCTCTTGTAATACCAAACGAATCCGGTATCCACCCGTTTACCTTTACTCGTGCCATTGGGTTGCTGTAAATTAGCTGTATTTTCTTCACAAATAGGGGGCTAAATCACAACCGGGGCAATAGAGTGAATAAGTATTTCCACTCCAGCTAATCAAACGCTTTTGTAGCGTCCAGTAAGGCCGCAACTACCTGCACGTGAGGGGCCAGATAATGCAATATCCCAAATATATTTCCTAGGTTGTGCGCCGTTGACCGGCCCGGGATAAACCCAGATTAGTCTGGTAGTGCAATTAGCAGCAGCATTGGCTGCAGCCTATTCGCGAGTAATTTAGCGTATATTTTAGCTTCCAAGTTAATTAAGGACAATGGCCTATAAGATTCCGGCCTAGCCGGGTCTTTGTCGGGTTTTAATATTGTAATTACCAGCAGTGAAGATTTCAAGGTTCGTCATCTAGGAGGCCACTTGCCAGCCAGCAAGTGACCAGACAACGCGTCAAGCAGCAATCGAGCAAAAGGGCCCCACGCAGATCTCGTGGATGCTGGAGGGCTGGTCTTTGGTGCAGGAGCTGCTCGGGGCTGGGGCTTCTCAATCCCCAAAGCACTTGGTCGAGTTTACCTCGGGAGTCGTGCTGGAAGCGAAGTGCAGTTTCTTTCAAGATGGCCGGTCCCACGTGTCTCGTCACACCCACGGGTCTCAGCTGTGCTGCAGATGTGGGTAGAGGTCGGAGAGGTCTGGGAGTCCGGGTCTCGTCGGGCTCTGAAGCCTGGATCCGGCAGGAAGGACGACAAAGTGGGCCGCTAGGACGCTTGATGGTGCCTGCAGTTGCAGGGTGGACACTCCTTGCCCACAAGGGAGATTCTTCAGTCTTCTGTGGAGCAGAACGTCGAAGTCCAGAGTTTCTTCTTGTAGAGTAGTTCAGGATAATCTAACTTGGAATGGGACCAGCTCCTACCTTTATCGTGCTAAAGGGGGCTGTATTGCTGACTAGGTCCCTCCCATGGATGGGACCAGGAAGGGGGGTGGTTACACCCCCTATCCTTTGTCCAGTTTCGCGCTAGAACTGGGGCTGGAGTGCCCCAGCAACTGGTTTGAACCGGTGTATGCACAGGGCACCTTGTGTGCCCCAGGCATGTCTCATTCCTTTCAGGCCTCCCTACCTCAATACACAAAATCCTGTCTGGGGTGGTGCTAGCACCTCCCAAGGCAGGAAACCCTTTGTCCAGGCCTCCCTCGCTGGAAGGACTCCTAGCAGCAGGAGGTCAGACTTCTGTCTGTGGTGGCAGCATCCATTTTGTGATGCTTAGGCTTCGTTTAACTTTAACCGGGGTTCACAGTTACATACATGTCGTGTCCCTCTAGAAGGGTGGAATGCTACCCCCGTCGCCAGAATTGGCGAGGGGGTAGTATTCCAATTCGTATGACACCTTACTCGACATGTTTTGATAATGCTATACCAAAGTTAGCATTCAACTGCGAGGATTATAATGCACTTAAGAGTATATGGTATAGCGTTATCATGCAACAGCTGTTAGGACTTGGTTCCGCAAGCTGCAGACGGGCTCCGCTCATGCCAGAGCACCACCTCTCATAATTCCAAGCACTCTGCCTTCAGGATTGATAAGGCCTGCCATAGGAGTGACTGATAGGAATATATGTACCTCCTGTGATTCTGGGCAAATCACTTAATCTCCCCCTGCCTAAAATGAAAGTGTGTCCTCATGTAACGTAACTGGAAAATATGTAAAGCGCTCTGATACCTGATTCGGTTCGGGTCTAGTTCGCGCTATATAAAACTCAGCAACAAAAAAAAAAAAGAAAATGTGTCCATTTTAGGGTTAGATATAGGTATACTATATCTATAGCAAAGGGTGATTACACTACCTTGCCCCAGCTGTCTCACCAGCCAGTTGTGTCTGTTTAGATGGCCAGCCAGGGGTGGCATAATACATGCTTCAGCCCCTGGTAGGCCCTGGGTACACCTATGCCCTGGGTACCTAAGGTACACTGTACAGGGACTGATAGGGTGGCCCAGTACCAATTGGTAAATGCATCTAAAGTACATGGATGTCAATTTAGAGAGAGAACAGCTAGGCTGTGGGTCTGATTAACAGGCCCACAGCCAGGGAAAGTCATAAACCAGTGAAGCAAAAAGCAAAAATCTGGGGTGACCATAGGATTGCAGACCCTACTCTCCTACATAACCCCCCCCCCCAAACTTAGGGACATTAAACTAACCTTGACCAGGTGAGTCTTCCTGTTCTAAGTGGAAATAACTGGAGAGACCATCTGCATTGCCATGGTCAGTCCCTGGTCTGTGCTCCACTGTAAAGTCCATCCCCTGTAGGGAAATGGACCACCTAAGAAGTTTGGGGTTTTCACCCTTCATTTGATTTAGCCACAAGAGGGGCTTATGGTCGGTCTGAATCTTGAAGTGAGTTCCAAACAAGTATGGCCTCAACTTCTTCAGGGCCCAAACCACAGCAAAGGCCTCCCTCTCAATAGCTGACCAAAGTTTCTCTCTAGGGGTCAGCCTTCTACTTATAAAAGCAATGGGCTGGTCATGACCATCAATATTCAGTTGAGATAGAACAGCTCCCACACCCAACTCAGATGCATCTGTTTGGACAATGAAGGTTTTGGAGTAGTCAGGACTCTAGAGAATAGGTGCAGTACACATGGCCTGCTTCAGGTCATCGAATGCCTTCTGACAGATAACTGTCCACTGAACTTTCTTTGGCATTTTCTTGCTTGTCAAGTCATTAAGTGGTGTCACAATGGACCCATCATTTTTGACAAACTTCCTATAGTAACCAGACAGGCCCAAGCAAGCTCTGACCTGGGTCTGGGTGGTTGGAGGAGCCCAGTCCTTTATGGCCTGTATCTTGCTCTCCAATGGTTGAACCTGGCCTCCACCTACAAGGTGGCCCAGGTACACAACCTGACTCTGCCCTATCTGGCACTTGGTGGCCTTGATAGTGAGGCCTGCCTTTTGCAGGGCCTCCAAAACCTTCCTCAGGTGGATCAGGTGATCCTCCCAGGTGGAGCTGAAGACAGCAATATCATCTAGATATGCTGCACAAACGTCATCCAACCCAGTGAGAACTTGGTTCACCAACCTTTGAAATGTGGCAGGTGCATTTTTCAAGCCAAAGGGCATCACCACAAATTGGTAATGACCTCCTGGGGTAGAAAATGCTGTTTTGGCCTTGGCATCCTCAGCTAACCTGATCTGCCAATAACCAGCTGTTAGGCCAAATGTACTCAAGAAAGTTGCAGAAGCCAACTTGTCCATGAGTTCATCTGCCCTAGGTATTGGACGGGCATCTGTCTTAGTGACAGCATTGAGACCCCTGTAGTCTACACAAAACCTCATGTCTCTCTTACCATCCTGGGTGTGAGGTTTTGGCACTAGAACTACAGGACTAGCCCAAGGGCTCTCTGAGAGTTCAATGACTGCCAATTCCAACATCTTTTTAACTTCTTTCTTTATGCAGTCCCTGACGTGGTCAGGTTGCCTGTAGATTTTACTCTTGACAGGCAGACTGTCACCAGTGTCCACCTCATGGGTGCACCAGTTTGTCTGACTGGGTGTCAGTGAGAACATTTGTCTAAAGGATTGAAGAACCTGTTTTCAATCCTTTTGTTGATGCTCAGAGAGGCTGTCAGAAAAGACTACACCATCTACTGACCCATCATCAGGGTTTTGAGTGAGCAGGTCTGGGAGAGGGTCACTCTCTTCCTCCTGCCCCTCATCTGTGGCCATGAGCAAGCCCATGTCCTCCCTTTCGACAAATGACATGAGCCTGTTAACATGAAGCACCCTGTGGGGACTCCTGGGAGTTCCAAGGTCCACCAGGTAGGTGACCTCTTCCTTTTGCTCAATGATGGTATGGGGTCCAGACTATTTGTCTTGGAGAGCTGCTGGTGCCACTGGCTCAACACCCACACCTTCTGTCCTGCATGATAAACAGTTAGGACAGCCTTTTGGTAATGCCAAGCTTTTTGGAGTTCTTGGCTGGCCTCAAGGTTTTTAGATGCCTTCTCCATGTACTCTGCCATCCTGGAGCGGAGACCAAGTACATAGTCCACTATGTCAAGTTTAGGCTTTTTGAGAGGTAACTCCCATCCTTCCTTCACAAGACATAGGGGTCCTCTTACAGGATGTCCAAACAGAAGCTCAAAAGGGCTGTAGCCAACCCCCTTCTGTGGGACCTCTCTGTAAGCCAACAGGAGGCAGGGTAAAAGGATGTCCCATCTTCGCCTAAGCTTTTCAGGTAACCCTTTGATCATCCCTTTTAGGGTCTTGTTGAATCTCTCCACAAGCCCATTGCACTGTGGGTGATAGGGTGTGGTAAATTTGTAATTTACACCACACTCTTTCCACATTGCAGTCAAGTATCCTGACATGAAGTTTGCACCTCTGTCAGAGACAACCTCCTTAGGAAACCCCACTCTGGAGAAAACTCCAAGTAGGGCCCTGGCCACAACAGGAGCTGTAGTGGTCCTAAGGGGAATAGCTTCTGGATACCTGGTGGCATGTTCCACTATCACCAGTATAAATCCGTGCCCAGAGGCTGTTCGGGGGTCCATTGGTCAAATAATGTCTATCCCCACTCTCTCAAAGGGCACCCCCACCACAGGTAATGGTATAAGGGGGCTTTTATTGTGCCACCTGATTTGCCACTGGCTTGACAGGTGACACATGAGCGACAAAACTCTTTAGTGTCTTCAGACATATGAGGCCAGTGAAAGTGTGGGGCAAGCCTGTCCCAAGTCTTGTTCTGGCCCAAGTGACCTGCAAGGGGAATTTCATGGGCTAAGGTGAAAAGGAAACCTCTAAGAGACAAGGGGATGACCAGCCTCCTGGTAGCACCAGGCTTGGGATCTCTTGCCTCAGAGTATAGGAGTCCTTCATCCCAATATACCTTGTGGGCACCTGTAGCATTCCCTGCAGCCTCAGCAGCAGCCCGCTGTCTGAGGGGTTCAAGGGAGGAACAGTCTAACTGTGCCTGTCTCAAGTCTGCCCTGGAAGGTCCCCCTGTCCCAAGAAACTCAACCTGTTCAGGTTCAAGCTCTTCTAGGACAGTTCCTTCTGGGGTCTTTGGGTCAGCCTCCTGAGAGAGCTGATCCCCAACCTGAGGCACAGGGGAAGGCTCTGCCTTAACCCTACTGCTCTTTCTCTTGGGTAGTGTCTGGTCCATTCTTCCAGGATCCAGCACTTGTTCAGCTGGGCATTTCTTGGCCTGTGACCTGGTCACAGCAAGGACATGTGAGGAGAGACCTAGCATTTCTACATGAGCCCTGTACTCCACATCTGACCACAGTGAGGATTCCAAATCATTGCCCAAAAGACAATCTACTGGGAGGTCTGAACTAACTACAACCCTTTTGAGGCCAGTTACCCCTCCCCAGGAGAAGTTAACAACTGCCATACTGTGATTAGTAGTGACATTGCTAGCATTGGTCACTAGGTAGTCTGAACCTAGCATGATCTGATCAGGGTCCACAAATGTTGGTGTCACCATAGTGACACTGGCACATGTGTCCCTGTAGGCCTGAGCCATTTTTCCATTGATTAAAGGCGTTTGTCTGTATTTGCCCAGAGTACTAGGACTTACAGTTGGGGTCATATCCATGTCCCCAGTACAAACAAGAACTGCCTGAGTAGGTATTCTGACTAAGTCAGAACCCACCTCAGTTCCCATGGTTAACTCAACAATAGCCTTGGGAGGTGCACTACCACTACTAACTGTACTAGGGGGTGCAGGTGTCTTAGGGACAGTAGTGGTAGGAGTTTGGCCTTTCTTGGTGCACTCACTAAACCAGTGAGTTTTACTTTTACAGTATTGGCACCATGGTTTCTTAGGACCATCATTCTTCTTCTTTTGGGAATTCTGGGACCCGCCTCCTTAGATGGTTGGGGCCCTGTTGAAGACTTCTGGTCATTTTGCTTATTTTCATTATTACCCTTCTGGTCTGCTTTCTTTTGGCCACCACCCTGGTTCTGGTTCTGCTGCTTGACCCTGGTTCTGACCCATCTGTCTGCCTTCTTTCCCAATTCTTGGGGAGAGGTCAGATCTGAGTCAATCAGGTGCTGATGCAACAACTGGTTCTGACAATTATTTAAGATTTGCTCTCTCATAATTAGATTATACAATCCTGTGTAATCAGTAACTTTATTTCCCAGTAACCAGCCTTCCAAAGCCTTAGTGGCACAATCAACAAAGTCAGTCCAATCCTGAGCCTGAGTTTTCTGGGTATCCCTGAACATTAACCTGTACTGTTCAGTGGTTAAACCAAACCCATCAATCAGTGCAGTTTTCAGGACTTGGTAATCATTAGAATCCTCATCTCTAACAGTGAGGAGCTTATCTCTACCTTTGCCTTCAAAGGAGAGCCACAATATAGCTGCCCACTGACTCTGGGGTACCTGCTGTACTTTGCAGGCCCTCTCCAGAGCAGTTATCCACTTGTGGATATCATCTCCTGTCTTGTAGGAGGGCACTATTTTACTCAGGTTTCTAGTATCAAAACCCCTATCTTTATCCCTAGGGATATTGCTGCCACTAGTGGGTACTACCCCTCTCAACTGTTGCTCTCTGGCAAAGGCAAGCTTCTCTTTGGCAAGGGCAAGTTCTTCCCTTTGAATCCTCAGATTAGCTTCCTTCATCTTTGCCTCATGCTCTCTCCTCTGAGGGGAAGTCATCCTCCTCTGAGCAGATGCATGAGAGGCATGAGAGTGAACAGATCTGTTGGAGTCCCTAGAATGAGATCTATCTCTTCTGACCCCAAAGTTAGGTCTGCTTATGGATAGCACTGGGGGTCCCCTAATACTATCCCCCTATGTAGGTCTAAGTTGGCCTTTGTAAGTCTGCTGACTAAAGGTTGCCCATTGTCTGCCTCATCCTCAGATAAGTTTTCCTCTTGCCTTCCATTGATATTCTCTGCCTCTGGTAGGTTGGAGTCTGGATCCTCTGGATCACCTTCTAAGGGGGGCATGCTGTCATCTGGATTAGAGGGGCCTGTGTTAGAAGCCCTTCTAGCATCATATGTCTCTAAGAGACCTAACAGAAAAGAGGAGATAGGGTTAGAACCCTGTTTAAGTCCCCTGGAGGTACACAATTGTCTCATCTCCTGGAAACAGAGTGCTGCATATCTGGAAAGGACCTGTGGAGGGTCACTAACCACTAGGGGAGTCACTGAAGTCTCTCCATGGGTAGACATGCTTTCTAGTGAGGTGCAAGTGATGCACTTACCTACACTATGGGTTTTCCTACTGATCCCTTGCTAAGAGTTGTAGTCAGGGTGTGCTAGGCCCTTTCTACTACAACAGCTGGTTCAGTAGAACTCAGAGTATTTCTAAGCTTGTTATATGTACCTATGGTACCTTATGTGATCTTTCAAATGATATTTCAAGATTATATTTGGTAAAAACAACAGCAAGCTCAAATCCCACCCGCTGCACACCAATGTGAGAAGTTGGCCTGATATATGATGCTCACTAGTTCTAGTGATCACCTTGTATCAGTCCAAACAACCCTTATGGTGATTGGTTGTAAGTCAACCTTATAGACCAGCTATCCTAATGGTAGCATGGACAAAGCAGTCTTACTCTAAACTCTTTTGGCATGTGAAGCCAGCTGTTTTACCACATATAACCCCTTGAATACCAGATGAAAGGACACCACACAGGTTGTTATGAAAATAAACAGTATATTTATTAATAACAAACACCTCTGAACTCTTTATGAGGTCAGAGGGCTAAGCACATGACAATCTCTTTGGAAAAATACGATAAGTTGCACAAAATTACAATGGTGCCCTAGGGGCACGAGAAACCATATACTAAGTAAATGGTATAAGGAAATCGATAGAAGGAATGGAGCTGTCCAGAGGCTGTAGGTTCGCTGGGACTACACTATCCTAACCTCATGTAAGTAATAGGAGGCCCACGGGACGCGTGTGCAGAGTGTGAACTCACACGTGATATGCGGAACAACGTCTATGGACAGTACAGTTCAAGAAAAAGGTGAATACGGACAATCCTGACTGGTTAGGACTAAAACGACTGTGAATCTGGACACTAGGAGAGTCAAGCGACCCTTGAGCACCGAAATGCTCTTGTTACCTCACCCACGGGCTGCGTGTGCATAGGTGTGAAGTCGTGTCGGGTTTCTGCGTTGAAGTCTGGAAGAAAAGATGCTGCAGGCGTCCAGGAGGAAGATGTCCGTGCGATCCACAGGTGGATCGAGGAAGAAGAGGACCTGAAAGCAGAGGGGACAGTGTTCAAAGTCACTAGCCAGTGACCGGTGTGGAACCAGGAAGGAACCAGATGCTGTCGTCGCGATCAGGTGAAGAGTGGACGCTTGTCTCTGCAGCCACGGGGACCAGGAGGTGTGTTCGACGACCAGGATGGAGGCACAAGCTTTCCCACGCAGGCTCTCGCTGTCGGCGGTGTCGGATCCGGATTTGGAGTCAACAGGCCTTGGCAAAGGCAACCCACGCTGTGAGTGGAAACGGCATCTGGAGTGGACCAGGAGGGTCCGGGGTGCTCCTCTTTTGGAAGGGAGCAAGGGCCAGTCTGGAGCAACCAGACCAGCAGTGAAGATTTCAAGGTTCGTTGTCTAGGAGGCCACTAGCCAGCCGGCAAGTGACCAGACAACGCGTCAAGCAGCAATCGAGCAAAAGGGCCCCACGCAGATCTCGTAGATGCTGGAGGGCTGGTCTTTGGTGCAGGAGCTGCTCGGGGCTGGGGCTTCTCAATCCCCAAAGCACTTACTTGAGGATGCCTCAGAAAGTCATGCTGGAAGCGAAGCGCAGTCTCTTCAAGATGGCCGGTCCCACGTGTCTCGTCGCACCCACGGGTCTCAGCTGTGCTGCAGATGTGGGTAGAGGTCGGAGAGGTCTGGGAGTCCGGGTCTCGTCAGGCTCTGAAGTCTGGATCCGGCCGGAAGGACGACAAAGTGGGCCGCTAGGACGCTTGATGGTGCCTGCAGTTGCAGGGTGGACACTCCTTGCCCACAAGGGAGATTCTTCATTCTTCTGTGGAGCAGAACGTCGAAGTCCAGAGTTTCTTCTTGTAGAGTAGTTCAGGATAATCTAACTTGGAATGGGACAAGCTCCTACCTTTATCCTGCTAAAGGGGGCTGTACTGCTGACTAGGTCCCTCCCATGGGTGGGACCAGGAAGGGGGGTGGTTACACCCCCTATCCTTTGTCCGGTTTCGCGCCAGAACTGGGGCTGGAGTGCCACAGCAACTGGTTTGAACCGGTGTATGCACAGGGCACCTTGTGTGCCCCAGGCATGTCTCATTCCTTTCAGGCCTCCCTACCTCAATACACAAAATCCTGTCTGGGGTGGTGCTAGCACCTCCCAAGGCAGGAAACCCTTTGTCCAGGCCTCCCTCACTAGAAGGACTCCCAGCAGCAGGAGGTCAGACTTGTGTCTGTGGTGGCAGCATCCATTTTTTGATGCTTAGGCTTCGTTTAACTTTAACCGGGGTTCACAGTTACATACATGTCGTGTCCCTCTAGAAGGGTGCAATGCTACCCCCGTCGCCAGAATTGGCGAGGGGGTAGTATTCCAATTCGTATGACACCTTACTCTACATGTTTTGATAATGTTATACCAGAGTTAGCATTTAACCGCAAGGTTGATAATGCACTTAAGAGTATATGGTATAGCGTTATCATGGAACAGCTATTAGGACTTGGTTCCGCAAGCTGCAGACGGGCTCAGCTCATGCCAGAGCACCACCTCTCATAATTCCAAGCACTCTGCCTTCAGGATTGATAAGGCCTGCCATAGGAGTGACTGATAGGAATATATGTGTCCATTTTAGGGTTAGATATAGGTATACTATATCTATAGCAAAGGGTGATTACACCACCTTGCCCACGCTGTCTCACCAGCCAGTTGTGTCTGTTTAGATGGCCAGCCAGGGGTGGCATAATACATGCTTCAGCCCCTGGTAGGCCCTGGGTACACCTATGCCCTGGGTACCTAAGGAACACTGTACAGGGACTGATAAGGTGGCCCAGTACCAATTGGTAAATGCACAAAAAGGACATGGATGTCAATTTAGAGAGAGAACAGCTAGGCTGTGGGTCTGATTAGCAGGCCCACAGCCAGGGAAAGTCATAAACCAGTGAAGCAAAAAGCAAAAATCTGGGGTGACCATAGGATTGCAGACCCTACTCTCCTACAGCATGCCCCAATGTTTATCCATCACAAAAATACGTATAGTGTGCGACAACCCACCGGCCGCCCTACAGTATATGTAAGTCCACCATTGTCCCCCACACCCGGGCGCTGCCCTCATGATGTCCCAGCGTCCAGGCCTCAATACTTATCTACATGATCTTCTCCCATCGGCCATCGCTCAGTCATTGTCGCTCAGGCTATTCACGGTCTACAGGTCGCTTGACCCATCGCGTTGCTTGAAGTCTTTCGCCATTTGCTTAGCGTACGTGAGCGTTGCTTTTGCATCTGTGAAGAAGGTAGGTTTCCAAGGCCCCTGGACTCTCAGTTTTGCAGGATAGATTAAAGAATACTTGTTACCAATTTGTTGGAAGATCTTCTTGGCCGGCATAAATTTCCTCCTCGCCGCCTGAACCTGTAGTGTGAAATCTGGGTACATCCCTTACCTTCCGCAAAATAGTATCCCAATCCCTGTAGTTCAGCACTCGCACCAAAATGGGTCTCGCTGGCACTCCAGGTCTTGGTCTCGGTCCCAGCGTGCGATGTGCTCGTTCGATAAGAAACATGGCTGATAGATCTTGGCCAAATAGGTCTTTCATCATCGTCTCAATGTAGTGCTCCATATTCTGTATATCGGTGGATTCCGCTATACCCGTTATGCATACGTTATTGCGCCTAGATCTAGCTTCCAAATCCTCATTCTTCTTCTGGATCTCATATAAGACCCCATCCATGCTGCAAATCTTCTTGTCCATTTCCATTTGACCCTCCTCCGTTTCGGTGACTCTGGTTTCCAATATACTCACTCGGCCCTCCTGCATGTCCATTCTTTGCCTGATCCTGTCCGCCAAGGAGTCCATCTTAGTGTCAAGGCCCTGGAGACTAGCCTTAAGGTCTCGAAACATTTCACGGATGTCGTCAGCCGGTGGTTGTTGCGTCTCCTGGTCTTCTGCCTGATCTTGTTGGCTAGTGTCTGTGCCTGTTACCTTAGCATTCTTTTTGTCAAAGGTTATCTTGGGTTGTCTAGTGTCCGGTTTACCCATTTTGATCCTACACCACCTTAGTATCCAATCGCCGCCAAAGATATTTCTTAGTATAATGGCCTAATACAAATGCTCCTTAGTGGGCACTGTCCCGGACACGTGTTAGGGGGCTGCCCGCTATACACCGCTTTTCCAAATCACGAACCCGTGGGGTGCCTCTCCTGAAGGTGACCGCTGTCCCAGCAACTGTATCACCTGTAACGTCTGCTTAGTGCAGCAGTCCTCCACTGTCTCTACATGAGGGCGCACTAGGAATAGACTGCATGGATTAGCGTCGCGGCCCGGGCAACTATCTCACCTCAGGGGCACCGCTCCTTCCAATCAGCCCGCACCTTGGCGTTTTGCCACCAATCCGCAATCTGCACACGATACACAGCACTAATGCCCCAATTCCATAGCCACCTTCCTTAGGCAAGCGCGTGCCTGCTAATTCCGTCCAGTGAGCAATGCGGGCGAGCCTGCGGGCTTTCAGCGCAATCTCCTACGTCTAGTCCAGGTCAGCCAATATTTCTCATACACAGGGTCCGACTAGTCCTCCTCTCACAACGCTGCACCTCCCGGGCTGCAGGCCTTACGCCCGAGTTTCTCCTTGCGCTCTCAGCAGTTATTCCATCTCTGTCACCATCTCTAGCTGTTTTTTCTTCTAACTCTTTCATGCACTGTGCACCCCCAGGGGGAACCTCAGTTCGCCGTCTACTGGAGGGGGGGAGGCGCCGTTCATTACAGGCACCTCAGGAGTCAAAAATAATGGCGTTGCTTTCTCCAACACAGATTCGGCGTCCTCTATCATCCAGCCGAGCCGCGAGGGGGGGGCACCGCTTTCCCCTGCTAGCACCCGCCGGTCCCAGCTCGCGTCTTTCTTCTCCGCTTCGGTTGCGTGCCCGCAGCTCCTCAGCATTCGTTAAGTACCTTTGTTCCCCGTCTCACGTCTCCGATAGCGATCTCCCCAGCCAGCTCCGATGTCAGGTTTCTGTCTTCTCTCGGGGCGACGCCAGCGATCTTTCCCGTCTCTGGGTCCTCCTCACCTTCGTGTTGCCTTCACACGCCCCACAGTGCTCCGCCTTCTTCTGGGTTATGCGCACGATCTTCTCTCTGCACGGACGGCGCCCAAATCCAGTCACTGGCTTCTCTTCATGCGCTGCAGGTCTAGGCCCCACAGAGACGCGTAAATCTCTCTGTCTCCCAGCTTGAATTAATTCACGCAGTTGGTCCTCCTCCGGTTGCCGGGCAGTTCTTCTAACGGTGTCCTGCTCATGATCACTCTCGGTCGTGTCATGCACGGATATTTGGCAGATTAATTAAGTCGCTGGCGGAGCCAGTCTACAACGCGGCCATTCCGTTGCACGGCCAAGCCACGCCCCCGACTGGTCCCCACATCTTCAAGATGGAGGGGACTGAGATGTGCGCTTCACCTCGCCTCCCACAACAGAGAGATGGGATTGGCACACCTCTCTTCCAAGCTTGGATTTCCTGCTGATTCTCCTGCCCAAAGTAGGGGCCAGAAGTGGTGGGAGGCAATTGCCAGGGGCAGCAAAAGGCAGGCACAGAATCCAAAGATGGCAGGCCTTTGAAACTTCCCCTCTCGTGGACGCCGCGCATCCTGTAAGAGGAGGCATGACACTCTGCCCAGGATGGCCTTTGTTTCTGGACCCAGAGAGCGGAGGCTTTCTACCAAGGGGTCCAGAAACTTGTCTGGTGGTTGCAAATGGCAGGTAGTCATTCAGGAACCACATCAGGTCAGGTCGATTTCAGGGGGCATCTCTAAAATGCCCTCTGGCATCAGTGTGGGTTTAATGTGCTGAGAGGTTTGCTATTGTAGTGTAATTCCTATATTCCCAATAGGCTCTGCGCATTGGAATAACATAAACGATAGTTTAGACGTAGGACTGAGGTAGACTAGGTCTCTATTGAATATGTTAGACTTAATTATGAATGCCAGCTAGCTCAGAGGTCACTAGAAACTTTCTCGAGTAAACAAGAAGGTGTGAACTTTCCTGAATAGACAAGAAGGGATTCGTTTCTGACAACCGCATAAACATGACAACTTTGCTCCCTCCAGAATAAGGAGTATACCTCCAGAGTCGCGGAAACAATAGATAACTATTTCACTCAGTCAATCGTGCATACTTAGTTTCACCAGACGCGCAGAGAAATAGAGAGACGGGCGTTTTCAATAAAAGTGGTTATTTATTGAACAGTCTTCTTTCTCATGCAAGAGAAGTGAGTTGCCACAATTGCAATACTTGTCATAAAGTAAATTGCGTACATTAAAAGGAGTATTATAAAATATTACTGTAAAAGCATGCTATGGTTTCTAAGCCATACAGTGTTTAAAATAGATAAAATATATACATAGATAAAACCATGACTAAACGTACTCAACTGGTGCTTCTAAGATACGCCTACCCCGGTGTACCTAACCTAAGCCTAGTATGTGGGAAGGAGTAAGTGAGCTGCAGTTTAAGTTAAGATAGTTTTTGCCAAGAATCTGAATCAAGAATTCTTTAAGGATCTAATCAGCTCCGTACCTTGGTTATAGAATGAAGGAGGTCTTGTATCTCTTTCTCAGGACTCGATCTCCCAGCAACCCGCAAGGGTGACTGGAAACACTGAAGCTGGATTTCTCGGCAGGAGAAAAGACCGCGTCTCTCTCAGTGCGTCAATGGGAGGGTCAGCTTCCTTCGGCACTTGCCACAGCAGGGCGTCGGGCAAGTAGATAGCTGATCTGCTCCAAACCACTGTGTGTTTGCTAAGGCAGATGCTGGTATATTTATACCTGGAAGGTGCCGAGTTTGACGTACGGTTGGACATAAGACGTCACTAAGAACTCGCAGTTCTTTCAGGACTCCAGGAGTTCCTGGACAAATCAAAACAGAAGCAGGGGGAATTCCCGGGCTGCTGGAGGCTTGGTTTGTTTAAAAAAGCGTTGTACTTTCTAGGAGTCTATGGGAGTAGCCTTGCCGTATTTGGACTGCATTGGCTATGACTTAATATGGATATGATTCTTATGCCTTTATAAGGATATGATTTGTTATAACCACATAAGGGCAAAAATCGGGAATATTTAAATAGGGTCCTAGATAACAGGATTGTTGAGGCCTACCATAGGAGTGGCTTATAGGTGTATATGTGTCTATATGTAAAGGTAGATATAGGTATACTATATCTAAGTAAGGGGTGATTACACCACCTTACCCAGGTTGTGTGAACAGACCTGTGGTGTCAGTTTGGAAGGCAAACCAGGGGTGGCACAATACATGCTGCAGCCCCTGGTAGGCCTAGGGTGCACCTATGCCCTGGGTACCTATGGTACACTATACAGGGGCTCACAAGGGTGACCCAGTAACCAATCTGGTATGCACCTAAAGTGCATGGTATCAATTTAGAGAGAGAACAGCTGGGTTGTGGGTCTGATTAGCAGGCCCACAGCCACACTAAAGTCGGAAAACCAGAGAATCACAGCAAAAAGTGGGGGTGACCATAGGAAGCAGACCCTACTCTCCTACATCCAGTTTCACGCTAAAGCAAATAACAAAGGTTTCCTGATCTGGCTCAAACCGGAGTATGCAAGGAGGGCACCAAATGTGTACTTCAATGCAGTCTGGAGGCGCCGAAAAGTGCCCCCACCCTAGCCCAATACAATAAATGCTGTCTGGGAGGTGGTCACACCTCCCTGTGACAGGAAACCTTTTGTTCTACCTTCCCCTGTTGGAGCTCAGCTCAGCGGCAGGAGGTCAGAACAATGTCTGTGGTCAACAGAAGCACTAGCTTGCTGACAGACCCGGAAAGGCTGTAACCGGGTTTACAGGGGGCTCCAAGACCAGAATCGGTGTTAGGTTATGATTCCAACATGTTTGATACCAAACATGACTAGGTTTGGCGCAGACATTATATAGTTAGACATCTCGTAATGACTGATGTCCACTATATGTCTTAAAATGGCTGAACGCACATACAAAGTCTGGAGAATTGACTCCAGGGTTTGTAGGGGTGTCCTGCTCATGCAGGGGCACCCTCACACTTATACCTAAGAACCCTGCCCTCAGGACCAGAGGGGTGATTTACAGGTGTTAAGTGTAGTGACTTCAGATATACAGAAACTTATATTAAGGACCATCTCACACAGGCTGCAATGGCAGGCCTGTAGTCACAGTTTAAGTGGACTCCCATGGGTGGCATAATACATGCTGCAGCACTTAGGAGACCCCTGGTTTACCTATGACCTGGGTATCTTAGTACCATATATTGGGAACCTTCAAGGGTACACCGGTAGCCAATTGTGGAGGTATGAAAGTACTTACCAAAGCCATTTTGGGAGCAAAAGTAAATATGTTGGGGGTATGATTAGCAGAATCCCAGCAAACTACAGTCAAGTCAAGTCATGAAGCTTTATTCGGTGCATAAAAATGTACCATAAAAGCACAAAACAGATGCATAATAAAGCAGGTACCATGATTTAAAGTTAAAAGACTACCGATATGACAGACTGCATGGTTTAAAAACACATACTTTTCCTAGCCTTGATAGATTTAGTTAAAAAAGTGGCAGTAAAAAAACAGACCTCGATAAATTGCAAATTAAAAATAAGACTCATTGCCTGGATAACTGTACGTACACCATATTTTAAAAACATCGGTTTTTCAAAAGGTTATACGAAAATTCATATACAGTTTACAGAACAAGAGAAAGTGCAGAGTGCTTTGTTTAGTTATACCATCACACATACAAGGCCCCTGAGGGTGTTTCTTAAGTGTTGGTAGTGCAACTAGGTGGTGGGCTACACCAAACCTCAGTCTAGTTAGCACAAACTTATGTGAAGGCCTAGTCACCCATATTAAATAAATTGGAAAGCCTCCAACAATAGAGTAACTATTGTAAAACGTGACAGTAGATAAAGACCCATTCGCAACAGCTCATCTTCTCGCAACGAAAGCCCGGAATTTAGATTTCAATTCAGCCTTAGGTATTGAAGACGCTGCGCCAGGGTCAACCACAACATTAATGTTGAAGATCTCAGAATAGCAATTAATAACATATTTTAACCAGGGTATGTTACAGTATTTATCCAATGAGAGGCAATCCTCAATGATGGATCTGGTAAGAGATTTTTCCACCTGAAGCCAAATTGACTGCCAAATCATAAGTGGCCTCAGTGATAACTGATCGATCAAATAATTGGTATCCAATTCCCGGTGGATTAACTCAGTTGAGGCAGATGTTGGCAAACACAGGAGCTTTTAAAAAAAAAAAAATGTTCCTCCTGCTGCAACTTGTGGTCGCATCTATGTCCCCAAATACCTGCCCCGTAGAGTGCGATAGAGACACACCTGGCTTGGTAGATCTTCAGCATGTCACAAGTACGTCGATCCCCAACCTTGCTGGCAAATCTAAAAACTCCGTAGGCATTTTTTGCCATTTTAATACTGATATTTTTTAATTCATTAGACCACGTTCTATCTTTAGAAAAGGTGATCCCAAGATAACAAAAGGTATCCACCTGATACACCTTATCTTTATCAACAAAAAAACAGCTTGCAGTTTTACTTTTAGCCCCACAGGTCATAGTGAACGTTTTCCCTTTATTAATTATTACTTTTCTGTCACTAATAAAACTAGAAAATGTGTTGATCAGGCGCTGTAATCCTAGCGGAGTTCTAGAAAGCAGGACAGTGTCATCGGCATATAATAACACCGGCACAGAAACTCCATTGATCCGAGGCGCATCCACCGTAACTTTTTTTTAAATTTCATCGATTCCGTTAATAAATAAAATAAAAAGGAGGGGGGCCAGGACACAACCCTGTCTAATCCCTCTTTTAGCACCAAATTTAGGGGTGCATTCACCGTTGGTACCAAAGCGAACACAGGTTTTTAGTTTCCCATACAACCTAGCCAGGAAATAAATTATGCCCTCTGGTGCTCCTAGCTGCAGCAGGGTTGTCCATAAAATACAGTGGTCAACCCTATCAAAGGCACTACTTAGGTCTGCGAAGCAGAGATAGATAGAGCCGGATTTTGCTTCGGTGTACTTCCCGATCAGTAAATCAAGATTTAAACACTGATCGAGTGTACCCATGCCCTTTCTAAATCCGTACTGACTATCAGCAAGGATTCCCTCTTGCTCCGCCCTTTCCTCTAACCTCGCTAACATTACTCTACTCATTATCTTAACTGAGGAGTCAAGGAGAGAAATGGGGCGATAATTTTTTACCTCCGACCTACTGCCCTTTTTATGTATCGGGATAATAATAGATTCCCCCCAAGTTTCAGGGGCCTCGGTACAAACTGCTGCATTAAAAACAATAACCAAAAGAGGGCTCCACATTTGCGGCGCAGCTTTATAAACGCCGATAGGCACCCCATCGGGGCCCTGGGCTTTCCCCCCCTTGCTTGCCCGTATGCCTAATTCTACCTCACTGGTTGTAATATCCAGGGGCCGAACTTCCCACCTATTCGCTTCAGTGTCCAACCTACAGTTAGAGTAAAAAATATTTGAAAAGTGGGCGACCCAACCATCACTCGAGACGTTAGAAGTTAACACAGGAGTATTTTCATCCTTAAGAAAAGGAGAATTCACAGTGACCCAAAACAGAGTACTATTTGCGCATTCGGCAGCCTGGTTGAGTGAATCCCATGCCAACTGCTGCAGCTCCCCCTTCCTCTGCTTTAAGGCACACTTATATTCACGTCTTAGTTTTACTACAGAGACGGTATCCCTGTTTTTTTTTGTTGCAAGGGCATGTTTTAATCCTGTTAAAAGCCTGGTACATGAGTGATCAAACCATGCCGGTTCATTACTACGCTGCCCCCTTTTAGGTTTGGTAAACCTGGCATCAATAACTTTATTAATATCACTAAAAGCCAGTAAAACCTGTTAATGATCAGCATTACTATCAAGGATAAGAGTAATGTCTCCCATACAATCCCTGACAATAGAGCCCAGATGTTCAGAAGCTTTATCCCCTACCCATCTCAAACGTACTCCGTTAGGTCTATGGGGTTCCACATGGGAAACTGAATTGCCCACATTAACAGAACATTTACCCCACAAGGATGTTTCAAGAATAATACGATTATGGTCACTTAGAGTAGTTGATACAATCCTAGGGGGGGCACAATAGGGTGTAATATCAGAGGAGACAATTACATGGTCAATAACTGAGCTGGCATTTCGGCTCTTAAAAGTAGGGGTAATTTGACCATTTTCATCTTTTGAATACACCAAAAACTCCAGATCATACCGACCCAGGAAATTATTTAGGGTCTCTCCATATCGGTTATGCCCAAAGTGTAATCCATCCAAACCAGTCTCATCCGTGAACCCACACACTTTTCCTATAGTCTGTTCACATAATGGAATATTAAAATCACCGACCCATATAAAATCGAAAAAGACATTAACATTTGTAGTTAAATTTTCCACACTGTTAGTCAGGTCATCCACAACTGCAGCCCTTGTGATGTCAAATATGTTATTGTAAAAGTTAACCAAAAGGATATTTCGGTCTCGCCCCTCAGTTAGCCAAAGGATTTGGGCATGTGCTCCCACAGTCAAATACCTTTTTACAGTAATCTGACGAAGGATAGATATTAAAACCAAAAGACCGCCTTTTGCTCTGCCTGGCCCAGAGCCCTGCGCCGGGAGGTTGTATGAAACGAACCCTTCAAAGTTAACTTCTTCCCTACACCATGTTTCCTGGAAACAATGGATATCATTACTATTGATAAAATTCAGCCATCCCAATACATTCCTCTTTGATTTTAGTCCTGCCACATTCCAACTAGTAATAATTACCCCACTTTCCTCTGAGCTAGCCCCAACTGATTGTAGGGTAACTTTTGGTCTGTCATTTCCCCTGGGATCCCAGAAGGCAACATCACACTATCCGTTAGGTAGTTTGGGTTCTCTAGCCTAATTACCATAGGGTCCACAGAGCTTATGTTTGTTACCGATGTGAGGTACTGGGTTTTTAAGAACTGGCACAGACACCGGTAACCCAGCGGTGTCAGGGAATACACACCCAGAGACCTCGGGTTCTTCCTGATCCAGACCACAGAAACTCAGAGTCTTCTAGGTGAAGTCAAAGATTAGTTTATTGGCTGCAACCAAGGTAACAAGTGTCCTAGAAGTACAACATATGGAAGTATATTCTCAGGAGACTGCTCGCCTTTACAAAGTCAGGCTTCCCTCCTTTTATACACAATTTTAGGCTTCAGGCAAAACATTCTTGGTTGTAAAGTAAATCGTTAACATATTTCTAGTACAAAGAAAAAGCAGAGTCATGATGACATGTCCATATTTCACTTCGTGCTGCCTACAACAAATCATTTGGCAAGGCCCAACATTTCATCAGATATCACTGGACCCCTAATAAAAACGGGCACCTCCCCACCATAAAGTAAGTGAAGCAAAAGAGTGGAGATAGATGTGAGCGAGATATGGCAGGTGTGCGCGCTGAAATGGTTTTATAGTTTGTTGAGCCTAGATGCTATCTTGCTCGGCCACTGGGAGGGGAACTGACTTAACGAGTTCGGCCTGGGGCAATGGTTCCAACTTGTACAGGTCATGGAAAAGTCGATTAAGGAGTATGTGTCCTTGTGGAATCGAATTCAGCTGGATTAAGGCCTATGTAAAGGGCAACACATAAATGGAAGCCAAGGGTTTAGAACGCAAATGACGATTTCGGGGTGAAATCGTCACTCGAATGTGCTGAAAATATATGTACATGATGTACTCGTCATTCTCGGTCTTTTGATACCCAATTCGTCATGTTCCGACGAAGTTTTAGTTCTCGAGTCCAGAACGATTACACGGACCCAGATTTCCAGAACCACAGATGGTGGGGAATTAATAACCTCTAGCATGACGGATGTACTGTCCACGCTGAGTCAATCATTAGAATCCAAGCTATTTAAGGCTTGAAAACTATTTTGCAGAGGGATAGTAAATCCAGGCCTAAAAAAAGGTGGGAGTGCCTTGGGCTGATTAATACGTGTGGGTGGAATATTACTGAGGTGGCTATAGAAAAAAAACGAGTGGGTGGGCGCATACTGTATTTTCAGCAAATGGTAGGGAAGCTGCTCTGAGCAAAACTGTGGCAACACGTTGAGGGTACTTAAAATTACCAATAATACAGTCCCCCTTGCTACTCTTTCTAAAATTACCAATCCCGCTAACTCTCCTGGTAGATAAGATATCCTTGGAGTAGGCAATTGGGAACCCACAATTTTTGTTCAGCCATGATACTGATTTATTTTTCAGGGAGCCGTGGGTTTCCTGTTGAAGCTCCGTAAAATGAGAGTCAGCCGGGGGTACATTAGTTAATACAACCACGTAGGGGGTGCAGTCTGGGGGGAGATTAACAAAGCGTCTTCTCCCAACTTCCTTCCATCCCTCATTATTATTCTCCACTGCTGTATTTAATTGATTGGGAGGTTGGTTAATATGAATTACTGCGGGTGGTTGATCAGTTGGGACTGTTTGAATGACGCTAAACCCCCCCCCTGAGATGTGTCTGCAACCTTATTTACAATGTTGTCCACTTTTTTAACCTTATTTGCTTCAACCTGGGTAATGTGGGTATTCACAAGATCACGCAGTCTAATTACTTCTTTGGAGACCTGATCTAATTTGGCCACCAGAGGTTTAATTACCAATTCCAGTTTTGCTTCAATAATGCTGACTAACAAATCAAATTGATCGGGATTCAGGGTAGTCAACCCATCCTTGTTCAAAGGCTCGTTAACTCCTGCTGAGCTTTTTTGTGGAGTGCCCACTCTTTTGGTTTTCCTGTTACCCCCCCGCTTATTCGGTAATTTCCTGCAAGCCCTTACTACTCTACGTACTGGGGAAGGTTGTTGTGAAGAGTCAGAAGGGTCATCCAGCACAACCTCATTTTGTACTGGGGAGGCCGAGCTTTCATTAATAATAATGGCTTGTATACCTTCGTTACAGCCATTATCTAGCACATGAGCTTCTGGGGGGGGGGGTAGAGAGATTAGTAGGCGAAGCCGGGGGGCTAACCCTGCTTAATGAAAGGCGTCGGTCTTTGTTAATTTTATCTACCATTTTGACTAAATAGTTGTCCATAGTAGTGTTTACTAAAGGGGTTTTGGCTGATCTGAGTTTTGACATTGTAATATTACAGGAGTAAACCTGCAAAACAATATATTAAAAGCACCTAAGCAATCATGAAACACTCACGCTAATATAAACTATGTTGACATAAAATCAAGAAGTAACACTCCCAGGACCATAAAAAGAAAGGGATGAATAGTCTCACGTATATGGGGGAGCAATAGTCCGCAGGAGCCGATAGTCCGTGGCCCAGCCCAGCCTCGTTCGTCCCCGGACGGCCAGCCCTTTGCCCGGGCTTTGCCCGGCGTCCCGCGACGCGGGGACCGCGCTGCCTAAATACGCCTCCTGGTGCGGTTCGCAGGTCAGAAGTGCGCGCCGCCGTTTAGCCTGCCGGGATGTGTAGACCCGGGGCGACGGCGTGAAAAGTTTTTCCACAAGTGACTCTTGGCGGTGGCGGCTGCGGCAGGGAAGCCTTCGCTCTCACTGCCCTGGCTCCTGGATGGACTCGGCTGTGTCCAGGTAAGTGGCCCCCCGCTCCTGCCGGGGACCGCGCTGCCTAAATACGCCTCCTGGCGCGGTTCGCAGGTCAGAAGTGCGCACCGCCGCTTAGCCTGCCGGGATGTGTAGTCCCAGGGCGGCGGCGCGAATAGTTTTTCCACAAGTGACTCTTGGCGGTGGCGGCTGCGGCAGGGAAGCCTTCGCTCTCACTGCCCTGGCTCCTGGATGCTGGATGGACTCGGCTGTGTCCAGGTAAGTGGCCCCCCGCTCCTGCCGGGGACCGCGCTGCCTAAATACGCCTCCTGGCGTGGTTCGCAGGTCAGAAGTGCGCGCCGCCGCTTAGCCTGCTGGGATGTGTAGTCCCGGGGCGGCGGCACGAATAGTTTTTCCACAAGTGACTCTTGGCGGTGGCGGCTGCGGCAGGGAAGCCTTCGCTCTCACTGCCCTGGCTCCTGGATGCTGGATGGACTCGGCTGTGTCCAGGTAAGTGGCCCGCAGTCAAAACACACTGACACCAGGCAAAAAGTGGGGCCAATCATGAATGCAGATGCTACACTAAAGCATAGTGAAAGAGTTGCTAAATAAATGAAGGAAACAATTAACAAATAAAACCCTGGCTGAACTATCAGTGAGGCACCTACAACGACTGCAAAGAAGAGGCATGGTCTATATTGACTCAGAGTGGAATCCAACACCTGAAGACAATGAAAGACGCCCTAAGGTTCTTCCATGCAAGGATAAGGTAGAGAGAAGAGATTCTTCATAAGAGGAATCATTTCCACAAATACGTATATAAAAATATATAAATATAATCCGCTAAAGGTAATAAGACTATGGTCCCTACAAGGGATACCAAAGGAAACGTATATAAAGCTAATAAGCATTCTGAAAAATGCTCCACCAGGAGCAGGTACATAGGTAATCCCTCTTAACATATGAAAAAAGATCTCTTGAGCATGGAGCTCATCCTCAGAGAACAATAACCTCCTATACAATAGGCAGTAAATCCTGGTAGGGTTCTTATCTTATCTTATCTTATCTTATCTTAAGGGGAATTTCTATAGCGCTCTGACACCATGAGTTTCCTGGCGCTGCCGCCACCGGCAGCGCCAGTAAAAAGAAATCTTCACAAAAGAAATAATCTGTCCTTGACAGTGTTAAACAGTAATACCTAAGAATAGAGTAAGTGAGTGTAGTACAGAGAAGTTCATGCATATGCAATGTAAAAAATGAGAACTTTTAACTACAGGTGCCTGGGGAGGTGGGAGGGCGCGTATGAATCTATAGCTCTATAAGCCAAGAACAGATGCCTACTGAGTTCGAGGCATGTGTGCCATATGTGAGAAGTTGGCCTGGTATATGATGTTCACTATTCTAGTGAGCACCTTGCACCAGTCCAAACAACCCTTATGGTGATGGTTTTCAAGTCAACCTTATAGGCCAGCTATCCTAGTGGTAGCATGGACAAAAGCAGTCTTAGGCTAAACTCAAGAGGGCATGTGAAGCCAGCTGTTTTACCATATGCAAACCTTTTAATACCAAATGAAAGGACACCACACACGTTATATATTCAAAATATATATGTATTTATTTCTAAATCAATCCCCTTAACTATTTATGAGCACAGGAGCACAAGCGCATAACAAGTAACTTAATATAACATACAAAAGTTGCACAAATATGGATAATCCCTGGTGGCCCGCTAAACCATATACTAAAATAGTGGTATAAGAACCACGTCACGAACAATGGTAAGGCCTAGGGCCTTGGGAATCTCTGGGGCTACACTGGACTAACAGTAGTTAGGGAGCAGGAGGCCCACGGGATGCGGGTGCAGTGTCTAAATGCACACGCGTGAACACATAGAAGTCAAAGGGTGCGTAAAGTTAGAAAGTTAAAGTTTTAGGAGTCTTCCGACTGGACTAGAAGCTAACTACTTGAAACTAGGACTCTAGGAGTGTAAACCTTTACAGGAGCACCGCAGTACTCGTGTTACCTCACCCACAGGAAGCGGGTGCATAGGTGTCAAAGTGTGTCGGGTTTCGTCATGGAGTTCTATGGAGCCATGGAGAAAAGATGCTGCAGGCGACCAGAAGAGAAGAGTCCGGTTGGATCCAAGGGTGGATCGAGGATGAAGAGTACCTGAAAGCAGAGGGGACAGAGTCTGGGTCACTAGTCAGTGACCAGGATGAAACCAGGAAGGAACCAGGCGATGTCGGGGAGCAATCAAGTGATGTCGCGAAGATTGTCTCTGCAGCCACGTGGACCAGGAGGTGTCGACGACGACCAGGAGCTGGATACGGACTGTCCCGCGAAGGCTCTCGCTGTCGGCGGTGTCGGTTCTCAATTCGGAGTCAACAAGCCTTGGCAAATGCAACCCACGCAGGAGTCGAAGATGACTTCTGGATCAGACCAGTAAGGTCTGATGGGCTGCTCCTTTTCAGGGGAGCAAGGGCCAGTCTGGAGCAACCAGACCAGCCTTGGCAATGCAAAGTTTTGTCGTCACAGGGGCCACTGGACAATGGGCAAGTGACCGGACAGATGCGTTGAGCAGGAAAATGCAAAAGGGCCCCACGCAGCTTTCGGTGAGTGTGGAGAGGTGATCTTCGTGCAGTTGGTGCTCGGGCTGGGGCTTCTCAATCCCCAATGCAAAACGTCGAGGGTGCCTCAGAAGTTGCACGTAAAGCAATTCGCTGTCTTTCCAAGATGGCCGGTCCCACGTCTCGCGTCGCCTCCACGGGTCTCAGCTTTGCTGTGGCTGTGGATCGGGCTGAAGGAAGTCTGGAAGTCCGGGTCTTGTCAGGCTCTGTGTTCAAGCTCCGGCGGGAGCAACGACAAAGCAAACCGTTGAGCGCTTGATGGTGCCTGCTTGCACAGGGTGGTTACTCCTTGACCACAAAAGAGATTCTTCAGTCTTCTACGTCGAGTAGGATGTCGAAGGGTCCAGAGTTTCCTATCAGAGTTTCAGTGAGGATAAATCTAAAGTCTTGGGACTCAGCTCCTACCTATATACCAAATCTAGGGGCTGAATTACCTGCTAGGTCCGTCCTATAGGTGGGACCCAGGAAGGGGGTGGTTACACCCCTTTCCCTTTGTCCAGTTTCGCGCCAGAGCTGGGGCTGGAGTGCCCCAGCACCGGTTTGAACTGGCCTATGCATGGGACACCTTGTGTGCCCCAGGCAGTGTCTAGTTTCATTCAGCCCTCCCTGCCCCAATACACTATAGCCTGTCTGGGGTGGTGCTAGCACCTCCCTGTGACAGGAAACCTATTGTCCAAGCCTCCCTCGCTGGAAGGACTCCCAGCAGCAGGAGGTCAGACTTGTGTCTGTGGCAGCAGCATCCATTTTGTGATGTTGAGGCTCTGGTTAACTTTAACTGGGATTAATGGAAGTAACATGTCTTCTTCCTCTAGAAGGGTGTAATGCTACCCCCATCGCCAGAACTGGCGAGGGGGTAGTATTCCAAAGCGTACGACACCTTACACGACATGTTTTGATAAAGCCAAACCAAAGTTAGCATCTGACCGCGAGGTACATAATGCACTTAAGAGTATATGGTATGGCAATATCCTAGAACAGCTATAAGGACATGGTTCCGAAAGCTGCAGACAGGCTCAGCTCATGCTAGAGCACCATCTCACATAAAACCAAGTACTCTGCCTTCAGGATTGTTAAGGCCTGCCATAGGAGTGACTTATAGGTGTATATGTGTCCAGATATAAGGTTAGACATAGGAATACTATATCTAAGCAAGGGGTGATTACACGACCTTGCCCCAGCTGAGTGATCAGCCAGTTGTGTCAGTTTGGATGGCCAGCCAGGGGTGGCAAAAAATATGCTGCAGCCCCTGGTAGGCCTTGGATGCACCTATGCCCTGGGTACCTATAGTACACTATGCAGGGGCTCATAAGGTGACCCAATAGCCAATTAGGTATGTACCTAGGGTACATGGAGTCCATTTTACAGAGAGAGCAGATAGCCTGGGGCCCTGATTAGCAGGATCCCAGGCCAACTAAGTCGAAAACCAGCTAAACACAAGGCAAAAAATCTGGGGTAACCAAAGTCAGGTATCCACCTTCCTACACCATAGATACACATACTTTGCATAGACTATATAGCAGTATTCTCTCACAGGGGTTTCTAATCGGTAGGTGTTGCAGTGGTTTGAAAACTTGTCTTTAGCACTGCTTGCCCTACATTGGCTTGTTGACGTGCTAACATATCCACACAATAGTTGCTTTGTAAATGTGTGCGGTGTGGACCATGTTGGCGCCTTAAAATTGTTGCTGTAGGAATGTTACCTAAAAAGGCCATTGATGCTCCTATTTGACGAGAGGAATGTGCTCTAGGAGGTATAAAGTTCTGTTAGCTTCAGCATAGCATGTTTGAATGCATTTAACAATCCATCTTAAAGCACAAGTGTAGGAGAGTAGGGTCTGCAATCCTATGATCACCCAGATTTTTGCTTTTTGCTTCACTGGCGTACGACTTTCCCTGGCTGTGGGCCTGCTAATCAGACCCACAGCCTAGCTGTTCTCTCTATTCCAAATTGTACCCAGGTACTGAATTGGCACTGGGCCCTCTCTAAGTCCCTGTACCCAGGGCTGAGGTGCACCCAGAAGTCTCCCAGGGGCTGCAGCATGTATTATGCCATCCCTGGACTGACTAACCAAACAGACACAACTGGCTGCTTGACAGCTGGGGGCAAGGTGGTGTACTTTGCTTTAGATATAGTATCCCTATATCTAAACCTAAATGGGCACACAGATCTCCTATCAGTCACTCCTATGGCAGGCCTTGATAATCCTGAAGGCAGAGTGCTTGGAATCGTGTGAGATAGTGCTCTGGCATGAGCTGGCATGAGCTGAGCCTGTCTGCGGCTTTCGGGATCCATCCCTTAGCCGTTTCCATGATATCGCATACCATATACTCTTAAGTGCATTATAATCCTCGCGGTTATATGCCAACTCTGGTATCGCTTTATCAAAACATGTCGAGTAAGGTGTCATACGAATTGGAATACTAACCCCTCGCCAATTCTGGCGACGGGGTTAGCATTCCACCCTTCTAGAGGGACACGACATGTATGTAACCTGTAACCCCGGTTAAAGTCAGACATAGCCTTAGCTCCACAAAATGGATGCTGCCACCGAGACACAAGTCTGCCCTCCTGCTGCTGGGAGTCCTCCCAGAGCAGGCGGCAAGGACAAAGGGTTTCCTGTCAGGGGCGGTGCCAGCACCGTCCCAGACAGGATTTTGTGTATCCTAGGTAGGCAGGGCTTTAGAGGAAGGTGACTGCAAGTGGCACCCCGGTGCTCACTGTGCATAGGCCGGCTTGAACCAGTTCCAGGGGCACTCCAGCCCCTGCTCTGGGGAAAAGCCCGCCAAAGGAGAGGGGTGTAACCACCCCCCTCCTGGTCCCACCCATAGGGCAGGACTTAGTCGCGTGCCAGCCCCCTTTTTCAGGATAAAGGTAGGAACTGGCCCCCTTCCAAATTAGATCAATCTTTGAATCCTGAACCGACTTTCTACGAGAGGAACTCAGGACTCTTCCTAAGATTTTCCCCCTTGTGACTAAGGAGTAGTCACCCTGCAGCAGCAGGCACCAACCAAGCATCGCGGTCTGCTGTAAGTCTCTCCTCCGGATCAAGACTGCCCAGCACGACGAGAACCGGCTTCCCTGGCACCTCTGACCTCAACCTGCATCATCAGCCCAGCTGTGATCCGTGGGTGTGACGAGACCTCGAGGGACCGGCCATCTTTAAAGGCTGCACGACGCTTGTCCAGCACGACTCCCGAGTGACCCTCGACTGAGTGCTTTGGGGTAAGAGAAGCCCCGACCCTGAGCAGCTCCAGCACCGAAGTTCAGCCCCCCTGCATCCACGAGATCTGCGTGGGGCCCTTCTGCTCTTTGCTGCTCACCGCGTTGTCCAGGTCGCTTGCCCGTTGGCTAGTGGCCCTCTCACGACGCTCCACGACGACAAACACTGCTGGTCTGGTTGCTCCAGACTAGCCCTTGCTCCCCTCCAACAGAGGAGCACCCTGGACCCTTCTGGTCCACTCAAGACGCCATTTTAGGTCCACCGCGTGGGCCTTGCATTTGCCAAGACTTGTTGCCCAATCCTGGGTCCAGCGACGTCAGCAGCAGATACCTTCGTGGGACAGCTCGCACCTCCATCCTGGTCGCCGACAACGCCTCCTGGTCCGAGAGACTGCAGAGCCCAGCAGCGCCCACTCACCTGGTCGAGGTGACTTCGTCCGGTGCCACTCTGGTGCCCACCTAAATCACTGGCTAGTGATTCAGAACTTGGTCCCCTCTGCTTTCAGGTCTTCTTCTTCCCTGATCCAGGCTTGGATCACCACGAACTTTCTTCACTGGCCGCCTGCCAGCAACTTCTTTCTTCAGGCTCCTGGTTCTTCAACGAGGGTTTCCGACGTAACTTCAACCCTATGCAGCCGCAGCCCCTGGGCTAGGTAAACCAAGTACTCCGGTGCTTCAGCATAGTCCAACACTCTAAGTGTTCGGATCCACTCTTGTTTTCGACCCACCTAGTCGGGTTCGCCCGAGAACAGTAACTTTGTGACTACTAGCCTCCATAGACTTTTTCCCGCCTTACGCGTGAGAGTTCCCACTCTGCACACGACGTCCACAGGCCCCCTGCATCTAATCCAAGTGTTTAGAATTGTAGGCCAAGCGATTCCTAAGTCTATGAGAATAGTTACTTACCTGCTAGTAATTCGCATTCCACTTTTGTAATATATGGTTTTTCGTGCCCCTAGGGCATTTGTGTAAATTGTGCGACTTAAAGTATTTTCTTAAGAGTTCTGTTGTGTGCTTAGCTCCCTGACTCATAAAGAGTTCAGGGTAGTCTTGTTATAAATACATATCTGTTTATTTTCATAACAACTTGTGTGGTGTCCTTTCACTTGGTGTTCAAGGGGTAATGTGATGGTAAAACAGCTGGCTTAACACGCCCTCTAGAGTCTTAGCCTTAGACTGCTCGTATCCATGCTACTAGGATAGCTGGTCTATAAAGTTGACTTACAACCAATCATCAATAAGGGTTGTTTGGACTGATACAGAGTGCTCACTAGAATAGTGAACATTATATATCAGGCCAACTTCTCACATTGGTGAGCAGCGGTTGGGATTTGAGCTTGCTGTTGTTTTACCACACATATCCTAAGAATATCATTTGAAAGATCACATAAGTACTAAACGTACATATAACTTAGCTTAGAATACTCTGAGTTCTACTGAACCAGCTGTTGTAGCTCCTAGGGCCTAGCACACCCTAAACTACAACTCTAGCAAGGGATCAGTAGGCAAACAAATAGTGTAGGTAAGTGCACCACTTACACCTCACTAGAAAAGCATGTCTAACCATGGAGAGTCCACTGAGACTCCACTGGTAAGCATTGACCCTCCACAGGTCACTTCAAGATATGCAGCTCTCAGTTTCCAGGAGATGAGACAAGTGTGTACCTCCAGGAAACTGAAACAGGGGTCTAACCCCACCATTCCCTTTCTGATAGGTCTCTTAGAAACCTATGATGCGAGAAAGATTTCTCAGCTAGATGGGAATATGCCAGCCTTAGAGGGTACCACTGGGGATCCAGACCTCCACAACACTGACAATGCAGTTGAGGAGGAGGATCTTGAGGAACTCTCTGGGGATGAGGCAGACAAAGGTCTTGAGGTAGTCAGAAGGCTAACTAGGGCCAACTTAGACTTACTTGGGCTAGGATCTGGGGGACCCCCAGTACTGACCCTAAGTAGGCCTAACCTTGGAGTTAGGAGAGATAGATCTCTTTCTAGGGACTCCAATAGATCTCTGCACTCTAATGCCTCTTCTCAGAGGAGGAGGAACTCTCCCCAGAGGAGATTGACTTCCCCTCAGAGAATGGAGCATGAAGCTAGGATGAGACAGGCTACTCTGAGGATTGAAAGGGAAGAACTTGCCCTGGCCAAAGAAAAGCTTGCCTTTGCTAGAGAGCAGCAGATGAGTGGGTTAGCTCCCACTGGTGGCAGCAATCTCCCAAGAGAAAAAGAGAAGGGTTTAGATACTAAACACCTGACAAAGATAGTGCCCCCCTTTAAGCAAGGGGATGACATCCAGAAATGGATGGCTGCTTTGGAGAGGGCCTGCACTGTGCAGTGCATTCCCCAAAGTCAGTGGGCAGCTATACTGTGGCTCTCCTTTGATGGCAAAGGTAGAGATAAGCTCCTCACTACAAGAGTGGAGGATGCTAACAATTACCAGGTCCTGAAAAATACACTGGTTGATGGGTTTGGCTTAACAACTGAGCAGTACAGGTTGCTGTTCAGAGACACCCAGAAAACTCAGTCTCAGGACTGGTCTGACTTTGTGGATTGTGCCACTAAGGCTTTGGAGGGCTGGTTGCTGGGTAGCAAGGTTACTGATTACACAGGGTTGTATAATCTCATGATGAGAGAACAGATTTTAAATAATTGTCAGAACCAGTTGTTGCACCAGCACCTTGTTGATTCAGATCTGACCTCTCCCCAAGAATTGGGAAAGAAGGCAGACAAATGGGTCAGAACAAGGATCAAGCAGAACCAGAACCAGAACCAGGGTGGTCAGAAGAAAGCAGACCAGAAGGGTAATAACAAGAATGAACAAAATGACCAGAAGTTTTCAACAGGTCCCCAACAAACCAAAGAGGGTGGGGGTCAGGCTTCACAGCAGAAAAAGAAGACTCCAGAAGGCCAGTCAAAAAGGTGGTGCCAGTACTGTAAAAGTAAATCTCACTGGTTTAGTGAGTGCACCAAAAGAGGAGGGCAACCTCCTACCACTACAGCCCCTAAGGCAACTGCACCCCCTAGTACAGTCAGTAGTGGTAGTGCTCCTCCCAAGGCATTAGTTGGGTTAACCTTGGGAACTGAGGTGTCTGGCAACTTAGTTGGCACACTCACTCAGGCTGTCCTTGTCTGTACAGGGGATGTAGATATATCCCCTGACACAAGTCCCAATACTTTGGGCAAATACAGGCAGACACCTTTGATAAATGGAAAAATGGCTCAGGCCTACAGGGACACTTGTGCCAGTGTCACAATGGTGACACCTAACTTTGTGGACCCTGGACAGATCATGCTAGGTCCAGAGTACCTAGTGACCAATGCCAGCAATGTCACTACCCACCATAGTATGGCAATTGTTGATTTCTCCTGGGGAGGGGTAAGTGGCCCAAAGAAGGTTGTGGTTAGTTCAGACCTCCCTGTAGAATGTCTGTTGGGCAATGATTTGGAAACATCCCTATGGTCAGAAGTGGAGCAGAGGGGGGGGCGTGGCTACGCAAGCGGCGATGGCGGTTGTAGCCTGCTAGAGCTCCCGCCGGCCCGCCATTGATCCGACGTCTTATCCTGGTCCCCGAGCCACAGACCGCAACCAAAACGGGGCTAAAGTTACCAGAGGCGCCAGCGACCATCCGGTGTGTTCGGTGGCGATCCCGCGCTCCCGTGCGGAGCTGGGCAGCGGGGTGCGAGGTGCGGCCTGGTGGACTGCGGAGCAGCCGGGGCCTCGATTTTGGAGCAGCCGAGGAGTGGGTTGCGGCCAGGAGACGGCTGCGGCGCCCCGCTTGCCCTGGGGCCGAGAGACTGCTGGCATCCATCCTCCCAGGGCCAGGCTGAGCCCAGGGGCAGTGTAGACGTGTCAGGCGGACCGGAGCGGCAGAGGTGGCCTGGTGGCCCGGGCACAGCCGGGACCTCGATTTTCGCGGTCCGGTGTCAGGGGCCGGCAGCGTGGAGGAGAGACGGACGCCCTGGAGAGCCCGATCGGCGGTGAATGTGCCGAGGCAACTATCCGGCCTACCGACGGCAACAGTGAGTAGGGCCCCCCCCCCCCCCAGGCCCACAGACCAGAAGGGACATCGACGCTGTGGCGCAAGACGCTGTGGGTCCAGGCATCGACTGGAGGAGCGCTACCGGTCACTGAGAGCCCCATTCATCAGCGGCTGGGGGGGACAGCATAAGTGGGGGCAGTGTCTGAGGTCCACCCGGTGCTATACCCGACACTAAGCCGACCCGAAGTGACTTGTCCGAGACTCCCCCCCTCCCAGGGGCCAGCAGCAGTCCAGTGGCCCTGGTGCCTCTGCTATCATGACCAGGGGGGGTAGCAGCACCGCTAAACAAGTAACCATCGATAAATTCACCGGGCCTGGTGGGGGCCCTGGGCCGTCAGGAGGCGGCTCGCCTGGAGGGGGGCCGGACAACGCGGCCCTTATGGCGGCCATAACCCAGTCACGGGACATGCTGGATGCCAAGATAGGGGCTGTTGGCGCAGACGTGACCCTATTGCGCCAGGACCTAAGGAACGCCGTGGCACAGATCACGGAAGCGGAATCCAGGGTGTCAGTGGTGGAGGACGACGTGAGTAACCTTAAGAAGAGGATGGCGGCGATGGAAACTGCGCAGCGGGTTACGGCGCTCCGGGTGGAGGATGCAGAAGGGCGGGCGCGCCGAAACAACCTCCGCTTCCTTGGATTTCCAGAGAACTGTGGGAAGGGTGGCATGGAACAGTTCCTTACACAGTGGCTAGAATCATGGATGCCCCCGGGGACGCTGTCTGCATGCTTCGTTATTGAAAGGGCGCACCGCGCCCTGACGCAGAAACCACCTGAGGGCGAGCGGCCTAGGGCAGTAATCGCACGGCTGTTGAACTACCACGACAGGGACGCCATATTGAGGGAAGCTAGAAATAAAGAAACCCTCTTATGTGAAAATCAAAAGATCTTGATCTTCCCTGACTATACCAAACTCGTCCAACAGCAACGCCACTCTTTCATGGCAGCCAAGGCAAAGTTGAGAGGCCTTAAGCTACAATATTCCCTGCTGTACCCGGCGCGCCTGAGAGTGATCTTCCAGTCACGGACACTGTTCTTTGATACGCCGGAGGACCTTTTCAGATGGACCGATGAAACGGTGCAGGTCAGACCGCATTCTCAACCAGGGCTCAATCCAGGCTCCCCTGAGGACTCGCCTCGGCCACAGCGAGATCAGACGTCTAGACACGGACGAACCAAACGCTCCAAATCACGCAAGCGCGCAGCCTCGGCCGATGGCGCATGAAACACTGTTAGAACCGAGGACTCCGACCAATCTAGCACGGATCACTGAAGTCTCCGGGGCCTCGGCTCCCTCTTCTGCTATTACTGCTGTCAATCCTAGCTGGACGCACCTGGTCGCCTGAGACCCACTGTGTCGTCAGCCGTATCGCGGCCTTGTGTCAGTACATCTAATGTCTACTGCGCGTGGACGAGGTTGTGGGGTGGGGTTCGGGGACTCCATAATAGTGGCTGCCACTCTCCCGTTTGTGAGAGGGACACTGAGGGGAGGGGGTGAGTTCACTGTTCCTCTTTGGGATGTTGGGATCCATTGGTATGGATGGGCCTGAGCCCTCTGTTTTGGACTCGGGACTACCCATGCCGCGACAGGTACCTCATAGTTCATTGGGGTATAGGGTGGGGGGAGGTTGGGGACGGGCGGTCAGGGTTGTGGCTGCTGAGTTGGGGTTGGGGAATGTTGGGGATTGTGGGACTAGGGGGTTGGAGCTGTTCTCTGGGGTGGATGGTGCACTGCATGTGTGTGTTGTTCTAATGATTCATGTGACGTGGGGTGGGTGGTGCTGGAGTGGGGGGCTCGTGTGGTGGACTCCTAAGGACTATGGCTGATTCGACTCGTCGGATTCCGGAAGACTCTATGCGGGTGATTACGTGGAATGTCAGGGGATTACTGGACAAAATCAAGCGTGGGGCAGTGTTGCGATGGGGTAAGAGTGCAGCGGCAGATGTGTTATTGCTCCAAGAAACTCATATGATGGGCACAAAGGCGCTGGGACTGCAGAGGTTTGGGTATCAGCAGGTTTTCCATGCCGGGTTTTCGAGGGGATCCAGGGGAGTAGCCATCTTGATACACCGTAGAATACCATACGTCCACGAGAAACAATGGGTGGATCCCCAGGGTCGCTACCTGTTTGTGAAAGGCATGGTGGGCACGGAACCTATAGTGTTTGGGAGTGTGTACGCCCCCCCCCCCTTCAGTGGGCCCTGGCTGAGAGACTGTTTGCTGTATGGGAAGATATATCCGGGTCAGTGGCAGTGATTGGGGGAGATTGGAATGACGTAATGGATGTGTGTGTGGATCGCCGGAGGCGCCAAGAGACGACTGACACTCCTCCCCCTTCCCTTCCACCCACCAGACTGCATGCCATGAGTGAGGGGCTGGGATGGGTGGATGCTTGGCGACATATGCACCCGGCGACTCGTGAATATACCTATGTCTCGACGGTGCATGGGTCGTTCTCGCGCTTAGATTATGTGTTTTTACCTCGTGAATGCCTGAGTAGGGTGAAGAGCGCAGACATCTTGCCGAGAGGATTGTCAGACCACTCCCCAGTTTCAGTTAGCGTGGACCTCCTGCGAAAACGGCAGCCGTTCAGGTGGCGGATGTCCTCGTGGCATCTGCTACAGCCTGCCTATACTAAACACTTGCGGGAAACCATAGATCATTACTGGCGGGAAAACCTGATAGAAGGGGCTGACGTAGAAGTGGTGTGGGAAGCGATGAAGCCTACTGTACGTGGGGTGGATATCGCATGGTGCTCGGAGGCCCGTAGGCGGCGCCGGGAACAGACTACGGTGGCGGCTGAGCGAGTGGAGACCCTTGAACGGGAACGCCGCGAGGGTGGCGATGAGGTCGGACTGAGGCTGCTTCTACAAGCACAGCAATCGTACGCGTCCCTCTTGATGGATGAAGCCAGACAGGCGTGGCTGGCCACAAGAAGTAGGGTGTATCAATGGGGGGACAAGTCGTGCTCCATGCTCCATAGATTATGCCAGCACAACTTTCAACCCCTCGTGCTGCCGGGCATCACAGATGATAATGGGGAGGTACTGACTGACCCTGACGAGTTGGCAGCGAGCTTCGCCACGTACTTCGAAGCCCAATACGCCTCATGTGACCGATTGCCTGAGGGCGATTTAGCCCGGTTTTTTGCGAACCTCCCGCCCACCCAGGTGTCAGACGAGGCCAGGAAGGCCTTGGACGCACCCATCACAGCAGAGGAGCTGGGAGACGCTCTGGGGCAACTCAATGCGGGCAAGGCTCCTGGCCCTAATGGCTACCCGTGTGAATTTTTTAAGAAATTCCACGTACAGCTGGGGCCCCACTATCGCAGAGTTCTTGAGGCGGCGAGAGCGCGGGGCGCGTTGCCCCCAGATTGGCGCCATGCCGAAATAGTGGTGTTTCAGAAGCCCGGTCGACCCCCGGGTAGCCATGACTCATATAGACCTATTTCCCTCATCAATATCGAGGCCAAAATATTGGCCAAGGCCCTGGCAAACCGTCTGGCTCCGTATATTACGGGTCTGGTCCACTCGGATCAGGCAGGATTCATGCCCCACAGGGCGACGAGACATAATATCCGACGGGCACAGGCGGCGATAGACGCTGTTGGAGCCTTTGGGGACCGGGCGGCGTTGCTATTGGCCGATATCAACAAGGCTTTCGACTCGGTCAGCTGGTCGTACATATTTACATTGCTATCGTGGCTCAACCTAGGCCCAATTTTCCGGTCCTATGTCAAACTACTTTATACGGACATCACGGCCTCGGTGCGAGTCGCTGGGGCGGTGTCGGAGACGTTCCACATTGGCCGGGGGACTAGGCAGGGGTGCCCTCTTTCCCCTTATCTATTTGCCTTAGCCATGGAACCCCTAGCTGCCAGGGTCCGTAGTGATGCGCTGATTCGGGGCTTCGAATGGAATGCCACCCTATCGGATAGAATTGCATTGTACGCGGACGATGTCCTCTTCTTCCTCACCGATCTACAGCGCTCCGGCCCACGTGTCCTAGAGGTCATGCAATTGTTTGGGGAAGTTTCAGGTTTATACCTGAACTTACGTAAATCCACCTTATGGGTACTACATGGGGACACGGTGACGGAGCCCTGGGCTTCGGAACTGCAAGTGGCCACAGTTGGTATGAAATACCTCGGGGTGTTTCTATCAAACTCGGCGGATACGGCCTGGGAACGTAACCTACTGCCCGTCTGGGAGCGGGTCCAGACGGATGTCAAGACTTGGTCCCGGATGCCCCTATCGATCTTTGGCCGGTCAGCTATCTTTAAGATGGTTGCACTACCGCGCCTACTTTACCAACTTCAGAACCATCCGTATCCTATCCCACCCTAATGGTTTCGGCGGGTGAACTCGGTGCTGGGCCGCTTCCTCTGGGCTGGCGGTGCTGCCAGGGTAGCGCTGCGCACTTGTTTTCTGTCCACGTATTGTGGGGGCCTAGCCGCCTCGGATATACAATCGTACTACCAAGCCGCTCATCTCCTTGTTTTAAATGAATGGTGGTATGGTGACGGTGGAGATCCGGCCTATGCCCTGGAACGTACGCTGATGGGTGATCACTCGCTCCACACCATTCTGTACTCGTCCCGGCTCCGTCGGCCACTGCCGAGAGTCACTAAACTTATATTTGCGATATGGCGGCAGGCGCTGCGTCGCGTGGGCTGGTGGGGTCGACTGACCGCGGAAACGCCGTTATGGCGCAACGGGTTACTACCGGAACTGTCTAAGTTATCAGGCTTTGATGGCTGGGACTCTATAGGCATTTCGCAGCTCGGCCATGTGATGTCCGGGACGACTCTTAAGTCCTTTCAGGCCCTTCGTACCGAATTTGATATGCACCAATCTCAATTCTTTCGTTATTTACAATTCCGACATGCGCTGACGCCCAGTATAGCCAATCTTGACTCGCTCCCGGAATTCAGCCCAATCGAAGCGAAGGTCTTTATGGGCGATCTTGAGGACAAAAAAGTATCACGCATCTACCAGACCATGGTCACGCATTGCTCATCCACTCTTCTTCCGCTGAAGGCGCATTGGGAGGCCGATGTAGGACCGTTAGATGAGGATGATTGGCGGGAGGCGTTAGAATCCCCGAGGGGGGCGGCTATAGCGATACGGTTTCGCCTCGTACAGTTCAAGGTGCTACACAGGGCCTACTATACCCGAGAGCGTCTGTGGAGGGCGGGCCTGATTGGGTCCCCGGAATGTTTGAGATGTGGGGCGGAGGTGGGTACATTGCTCCATACAGTGTGGTCGTGCTCCAAACTAGTTGGCTTCTGGAGGGGTGTTTGGGGCTGTTTGTCAGAGGTGCTGGGCTGGACCCTCCCCCGTACCCACCGCCTGGGTCTATTACACATCCTGGAAGGGGTAGGTGGTAATATCTATAAGCGGCATCTGCTCCTACTGGGGCTGGTGGTAGCTAAAAGAGACATGGCCCGAGCATGGAAGGACGTGAGGCCCCCCCCCCTGAATGCATGGAAGGCAGGATTGGACTTTTGTATGGGTCTGGAGAGGCCAATCTTTGAGGCACGAGGTTGCCCTCGTAAACATTTCAAAATATGGAAGAGGTGGGCGGACTACAGAGGATTGACACTGGATCCCCCGGCGGAACCGGTGGAGGACCTGTAGCCATATATGCTCCTGCGAAACCCATTCCCGCACACACACTTGACACGTTAAAAGCTTCCGTCATTATGGTTCACACACACATGCATGGGGTTAGGGAGGGTTGAGGGAGGGCTCGGGGAGTTGGGTGGGTAGATTATTGAAAAGATGAAGGTGGGGTTAATCTTTTCGTGTATCCTTGATTCCATTGATTCATTGTTTCAACGCTCAGATTTATATTGTGATTGTAATTACAATGCCTGGTGGTATCGTCCTGAATGTGGGATGCCACCTTAATTCATCTGCTCATCTTTATCAATAAACCTGTTGTGAAAAAAAAGAAGTGGAGCAGAGGACTCACATGGAAATGTTAGGCTTGCCAGCACATGTGCTTGCTGTGACTAGGTCACAGGAAAAGAAATGCCCCACTGAACAGGTGCTGGATCCTGGAACAATGGACCAGACACCTCCCAAGAGAAGGAGCAGTAGGGTTAAGGCATTGCCTTCCCCCTTGCCCCAGGTTGAGGATCAAGTCTCTGAGGAGGCTGATCTCAAGGAACTGTGGGAAACTGAGCCTAAAGAACTTGAACCTGACCAGGTTGAGTTTCTGGGCTCAGGGGGACCCTCCAGAGCAGACCTGGGTAAGGCACAGTTGGACTGCCCCTCACTTGAACCCCTCAGACAGCAGGCTGCTGGGAATGCCACAGGTACCCACAAGGTATACTGGGATGAAGGACTCCTCTACTCTGAGTCAAGAGACCCCAAGCCTGGTACGACCAGGAGGCTGGTCATCCCCTTGTCTCTGGGAGGTTTCCTTCTCACCTTGGCCCATGAAATTCCCCTTGCAGGTCACTTAGGCCAGACAAAGACGTGGGACAGGCTTGTCACACACTTTCACTGGCCTCACATGAGTGAAGATACCAAGGAGTTTTGTCGCTCCTGTGTAACCTGCCAAGCCAGTGGCAAATCAGGTGGCACAACAAAGGCCCCCCTCATACCACTACCTGTGGTGGGGGTACCCTTTGAGAGAGTGGGGATTGACATTGTTGGTCCAATGGAACCCCAGACAGCATCAGGGCACAAGTTTATACTGGTGATAGTGGATCATGCCACCAGGTACCCTGAAGCTATTCCCCTTAGGACCACTATAGCACCTGTTGTGGCAAGAGCCCTAATTGGAGTGTTCTCCAGAGTGGGCTTCCCTAAGGAGGTTGTCTCTGACAGAGGTACAAACTTCATGTCAGGATATCTGACTGCAATGTGGAAGGAATGTGGTGTCAACTACAAGTTCACTACACCCTATCACCCACAGTGCAATGGGCTTGTTGAGAGATTCAACAGGACCCTAAAAGGGATGATTCATGGACTACCTGAACCTCTTAGGAGAAGATGGGATGTCCTGATACCCTGCCTCTTGTTTGCTTACAGAGAGGTCCCACAGAAGGGGGTTGGCTACAGCCCTTTTGAACTTCTGTTTGGGCATCCTGTAAGAGGACCCCTTTGTTTGGTAAAGGAAGGATGGGAGAGACCTCTCAAAAAGCCTGGAACAAACATTGTGGACTATGTACTTGGTCTCCGCTCCAGGATGGCTGAGTATATGGAAAAGGCATCTAAAAACCTTGAGGCCAGCCAAGAACTCCAAAAAGCTTGGCATGACCAAAAGGCTGTCCTGACTGTGTACAAGCCTGGACAGAAGGTGTGGGTGCTGGAGCCAGTGGCCCCAGCAGCCCTCAAAGACAAATGGTCTGGGCCCCACATAATCATTGAGCAAAAGGGAGAGGTCACCTACCTGGTGGACCTTGGAACTCCCAGGAGCCCCCTCAGGGTGCTCCATGTGAACAGGCTCAAGGCATATGTTGACAGGAAGGACATGGGCTTGCTCATGGCCACAGATGAGGGACAGGAGGAAGAGAGTGACCCTCTCCCAGACCTGCTCACTCAGAATCCTGATGATGGGTCAGTAGATGGTGTTGTCTTTTGTGGCAGCCTCTCTGAGCATCAGCAACAGGATTGTAGACAAGTTCTGCAATCCTTCAGACATATGTTCTCTCTGACACCCAGCCAAACTGATTGGTGTACCCATGAAGTTGACACTGGGGACAGTCTGCCTGTCAAGAGTAACATCTACAGACAGCCTGATCATGTCAGAGACTGCATCAAGACAGAGGTGCAGAAAATGTTGGAGCTGGGAGTCATTGAGCCCTCAGATAGCCCTTGGGCTAGCCCAGTAGTTCTAGTGCCAAAACCACACACCCAGGGTGGTAAGAAAGAGATGAGGTTCTGCGTAGACTACAGAGGACTCAAGGCAGTCACTAAGACTGATGCCCACCCAATCCCAAGAGCAGATGAGCTTATTGATAGATTGGCTTCTGCCAACTACTTAAGCACATTTGATCTGACAGCTGGGTATTGGCAAATCAGGTTAGCTGAGGAGGCCAAGCCCAAGACAGCATTTTCTACCCCTGGTGGGCATTATCAATTTGTGGTAATGCCCTTTGGTTTGAAAAATGCACCTGCCACCTTCCAAAGGCTGGTGAATCAAGTTCTCACTGGGTTGGATGACTTCTGTGCAGCATATCTTGATGATATAGCTGTCTTTAGTTCCACCTGGGAGGATCACCTGGTCCACATGAGGAAAGTGTAGAGGCTCTGCAAAAGGCAGGCCTCACTATCAAGGCCACCAAGTGCCAGATAGGGCAGACACAGGTTGTATACCTGGGCCACCTTGTAGGTGGAGGCCAGGTTCAGCCATTGGAGAGCAAGATACAGGCCATCCAGGACTGGGCTCCTCCAACCACCCAGACTCAGGTTCGAGCTTTCTTGGGCCTGACTGGTTACTATAGGAAATTTGTCAAGAATTATGGGTCCATTGCGACACCACTTAATGACCTGACAAGTAAGAAGATGCCAAAGAAAGTTCAGTGGACAGCAAGCTGTCAGAAAGCATTCAATGACCTAAAGCAGGCCATGTGCACAGCACCTATCCTAAAGAGTCCAGACTACTCCAAAACATTCATTGTCCAAACAGATGCTTCTGAGTTGGGTGTGGGAGCTGTTCTATCTCAGCTGAATTTTGATGGTAACGACCAGCCCATTGCTTTTATTAGCAGAAGGCTGACCCCCAGAGAGAAAAATTGGTCAGCTATTGAGAGGGAGGCCTTTGCTGTGGTTTGGGCCCTGAAGAAGTTGAGGTCATACTTGTTTGGCACTCACTTCAAGATTCAGACCGACCATAAGCCCCTCTTGTGGCTAAATCAGATGAAGGGTGAAAACCCCAAACTACTTAGGTGGTCCATTTCCCTACAGGGGATGGATTTTACAGTGGAGCATAGACCTGGTACTGATCATGGCAATGCTGATGGGCTCTCCAGGTATTTCCACTTAGAGCAAGAAGACTCACCTGGTCAAGGTTAGCTTATTGTCCCAAAGTTTGGGGGGGGGGGGGGTCATGTAGGAGAGTAGGGTCTGCAATCCTATGATCACCCAGATTTTTGCTTTTTGCTTCACTGGCGTACGACTTTCCCTGGCTGTGGGCCTGCTAATCAGACCCACAGCCTAGCTGTTCTCTCTATTCCAAATTGTACCCAGGTACTGAATTGGCACTGGGCCCTCTCTAAGTCCCTGTACCCAGGGCTGAGGTGCACCCAGAAGTCTCCCAGGGGCTGCAGCATGTATTATGCCACCCCTGGACTGACTAACCAAACAGACACAACTGGCTGCTTGACAGCTGGGGGCAAGGTGGTGTACTCACCCTTTGCTTTAGATATAGTATCCCTATATCTAAACCTAAATGGGCACACAGATCTCCTATCAGTCACTCCTATGGCAGGCCTTGATAATCCTGAAGGCAGAGTGCTTGGAATCGTGTGAGATAGTGCTCTGGCATGAGCTGAGCCTATCTGCGGCTTTCGGGATCCATCCCATAGCCGTTTCCATTATATCGCATACCATATACTCTTAAGTGCATTATAATCCTCGCGGTTATATGCCAACTCTGGTATCGCTTTATCAAAACATGTCGAGTAAGGTGTCATACGAATTGGAATACTAACCCCTCGCCAATTCTGGCGACGGGGTTAGCATTCCACCCTTCTAGAGGGACACGACATGTATGTAACCTGTAACCCCGGTTAAAGTCAGACATAGCCTTAGCTCCACAAAATGGATGCTGCCACCGAGACACAAGTCTGCCCTCCTGCTGCTGGGAGTCCTCCCAGAGCAGGAGGCAAGGACAAAGGGTTTCCTGTCAGGGGCGGTGCCAGCACCGCCCCAGACAGGATTTTGTGTATCCTAGGTAGGCAGGGCTTTAGAGGAAGGTGACTGCAAGTGGCACCCCGGTGCTCACTGTGCATAGGCCGGCTTGAACCAGTTCCAGGGGCACTCCAGCCCCTGCTCTGGGGAAAAGCCCGCCAAAGGAGAGGGGTGTAACCACCCCCCTCCTGGTCCCACCCATAGGGCAGGACTTAGTCGCGTGCCAGCCCCCTTTTTCAGGATAAAGGTAGGAACTCGGGTAAGCTGAGCGCGTTATAAGTTTCATATAATAATAATAATAATAATAATAACTGTCCCCCTTCCAAATTAGATCAATCTTTGAATCCTGAACCGACTTTCTACGAGAGGAACTCAAGACTCTTCCTAAGATTTTCTCCCTTGTGACTAAGGAGTAGTCACCCTGCAGCAGCAGGCACCAACCAAGCATCGCGGTCTGCTGTAAGTCTCTCCTCCGGATCAAGACTGCCCAGCACGACGAGAACCGGCTTCCCTGGCACCTCTGACCTCAACCTGCATCATCAGCCCAGCTGTGATCCGTGGGTGTGACGAGACCTCGAGGGACCGGCCATCTTTAAAGACTGCACGACGCTTGTCCAGCACGACTCCCGAGTGACCCTCGACTGAGTGCTTTGGGGTAAGAGAAGCCCCGACCCTGAGCAGCTCCAGCACCGAAGTTCAGCCCCCCTGCATCCACGAGATCTGCGTGGGGCCCTTCTGCTCTTTGCTGCTCACCGCGTTGTCCAGGTCGCTTGCCCGTTGGCTAGTGGCCCTCTCACGACGCTCCACGACGACAAACACTGCTGGTCTGGTTGCTCCAGAATAGGCCCTTGCTCCCCTCCAACAGAGGAGCACCCTGGACCCTCCTGGTCCACTCAAGACGCCATTTTAGGTCCACCGCGTGGGCCTTGCATTTGCCAAGACTTGTTGCCCAATCCTGGGTCCAGCGACGTCAGCAGCAGATACCTTCCTGGGACAGCTCGCACCTCCATCCTGGTCGCCGACAACGCCTCCTGGTCCGAGAGACTGCAGAGCCCAGCAGCGCCCACTCACCTGGTCGAGGTGACTTCGTCCGGTGCCACTCTGGTGCCCACCTAAATCACTGGCTAGTGATTCAGAACTTGGTCCCCTCTGCTTTCAGGTCTTCTTCTTCCCTGATCCAGGCTTGGATCACCACGAACTTTCTTCACTGGCCGCCTGCCAGCAACTTCTTTCTTCAGGCTCCTGGTTCTTCAACGAGGGTTTCCGACGTAACTTCAACCCTATGCAGCCGCAGCCCCTGGGCTAGGTAAACCAAGTACTCCGGTGCTTCAGCATAGTCCAACACTCTAAGTGTTCGGATCCACTCTTGTTTTCGACCCACCTAGTCGGGTTCGCCCGAGAACAGTAACTTTGTGACTACTAGCCTCCATAGACTTTTCCCCGCCTTACGCGTGAGAGTTCCCACTCTGCACACGACGTCCACAGGCCCCCTGCATCTAATGCAAGTGTTTAGAATTGTAGGCCAAGCGATTCCTAAGTCTATGAGAATAGTTACTTACCTGCTAGTAATTCGCATTCTACTTTTGTAATATATGGTTTTTCGTGCCCCTAGGGCATTTGTGTAAATTGTGCGACTTAAAATATTTTCTTAAGAGTTCTGTTGTGTGCTTAGCTCCCTGACTCATAAAGAGTTCAGGGTAGTCTTGTTATAAATAAATATCTGTTTATTTTCATAACAACTTGTGTGGTGTCCTTTCACTTGGTGTTCAAGGGGTAATGTGATGGTAAAACAGCTGGCTTAACACGCCCTCTAGAGTCTTAGCCTTAGACTGCTCGTATCCATGCTACTAGGATAGCTGGTCTATAAGGTTGACTTACAACCAATCATCAATAAGGGTTGTTTGGACTGATACAGAGTGCTCACTAGAATAGTGAACATTATATATCAGGCCAACTTCTCACAACAAGTTACTACTTGTGTAACGATATATCTGTAAGAGACATTAGTTAGTGATAGATTCCTTACCTTAGAATATCCTCAGGCGCCAGACTGGATCCGGAAAATTTTGCGTAGCAATACCCCTGCGCGCCGGCAGGCGTCGTCCGCGGCTCCGCGTCCATCGTCGGCGTCGTTAGCGCCGGAATGATGTCGTCGGAGTACTTAGACGCCGCCCATGCGCGCTGACATCAGTTCTGATACACAGCTTTTCCGCGCCAGATACGCAGAGCCATGATAGAACCAACACTGATGCCAAGAAACTAGGGCCCTGAAAGGGGATGACCTTAACCCTAGATATCGGTTCGCAAAACGGGGAGGATGGGTGGGTCGGTAAGGAATCGATCACTAACTAATGTCTCTTACAGATATATTGTTACACAAGTATTAACTTGTGCATCTGAAAGAGACATGTTAGTGATAGATTCCTTACCTTAGAATAGATACCCCAGCAATACCAACCCCGGTGGTGTGTCTGCGAACCAATAATCACACCAGAAAGTCCTGGAGGACGGAACGGCCAAAGAAGCCATCCCTCCGGACTTGGCTATCCAGGCAGGATGTCGTGCAAACGTGTGCAGCGAGGCCCACGTAGCTTCCTGGCAAATGTCCTGCAAGGGCACTCCCCGGCCCAGGACAGTGGTAGTCGCCGTGGCCCGAGTGGAATGAGCCCTCAATCCAACAGGGGGCTCCTTCTTAGCCAATGAGTAACATGCCTGGATACACAAGATGATCCACCGGGAGATGGTCCGCTTGTGCACCGCCTTTCCCTTCTTAGCGCCCACGTAACCAACAAAGAGTTGGTCATCCACCCGGAACTGGCGTGTGCGATCTAGATAGTAAGAGAGCATACGTTTTGGGTCCAGACGGTGGTGCCTCTCTTCCTCTTTCGAGGGATGCGGAGGCGGAAAGAAGGTGGGCAAAGTAATGGACTGCTCGATGTGGAAAGCCGTGACAACCTTGGGCAGGAAAGAAGGTCTCGTCCGCAACACAACCTTGTCCGGATGAACAGAGAGGAAAGGAGGTGTGGAAGAAAGAGTCTGGAGCTCACTCACTCCGCTGGCAGAGGTGATGGCAACCAGGAAAGCAGTCTTCAAAGTAAGAAGACGGAGAGGACAGTTATGGAGCGGCTCAAAGGGAGCACACCTAAGGTAAGTAAGAACAAGGTTCAAGTCCCACTGGGGCATCACGAAAGGAACTGGAGGGAACATGTGTGTGATGCCCTTCAAAAACCTATTTACAATAGGGGACTTGAACAAAGAAGGCTGATCAGGTAGCCTTAAGAAGGTGGAAAGGGCAGAAAGGTAGCCCTTGATAGTGCCCAGAGCAGAGCCCTGCTGGGCAAGAGAAAGAAGGAAGAGGAGAACCTCAGAAAGAGGGGCAGAGAGTGGATCCACAGCCTTTGCTGTGCACCATGCCACAAATCTGTTCAACCTGCAGGCGTATACCGACTTTGTGGAGGGAAGCCTGGCTGCCAGAATGACATTACAGACTTCGGGAGGCAAGTCAAATGGCCTCAACTGCCGCCGCTCAATCTCCAAGCTTGTAGGTGGAGACTGGACAGGTTCGGGTGGAGAACCATCCCCTGCTGCTGCGACAGAAGGTCCTCCCGGAGAGGCAGACGAATCGGGGGATCGACTGACATGCTGAGTAGCTCGGGATACCAGTATCTTCGTTCCCAGTCCGGAGCCACAAGGATAACCTGGGCCCGGTCGCGCCTGATCTTCTTCAGCACTTTGGGCAGAAGTGGTATAGGCGGAAAGGCGTACAATAGACCGTAACTCCACTCACGACGAAAAGAGTCTCCGAGCGAGTGCCGCATAGGAAATTCCAACGCGCAGAACTGATGACATTGCGCGTTCTCTTCTGTGGCGAATAGATCTAACCAAGGCTCTCCCCATTGCTGAAAGAGGCCTTGCGCCACGTCCGAGTTCAGACGCCATTCGTGATTCATCATGTACCGACGGCTGAGTTCGTCCGCCCTGGTGTTCAGCGAACCTGCCAGGTGTTGAACCACCAGGGTCACGCCCTGATGTTCCAGCCACTGCCAGAGGCGCAGAGCCTCCTGGCATAGGGTCCACGACCCCACCCCTCCCTGTTTGTTGCAGTACCACATGGCGGTGGTGTTGTCCGTGAACTTCTGCACTACACTCCCCCGGACAGAGGGGAGGAATGCTTTCAGTGCTAGGCGGATCGCCCGCAGCTCCAAAAAGTTGATATGGAGCTGGGACTCCGCCGGAGACCAGAGGCCTCTGATCTCCGCCTCTCCCATGTGGCCTCCCCAGCCCTGGAGGGACGCGTCCGTCACTACCACGTGCTCCGGGTGGGGTAGGGAGAGGGATCTGCCACTGACCGAATCGTGGTCCATGAGCCACCACTGCAACTGTCTCGCAGTGCCCTCCGAGATCAAGACATAATCGGACAGGTCGCACTGATGCTGGGCCCAATGAAACTTCAGGTCCCACTGCAGAGCCCGCATCCGCCACCGGGCGTGATGCACCAGAAGGATGCAGGAGGCCATCAGCCCCAGAAGCTGCAGCGGCAACCTGACGAGACTCGGGATAAAGGCTGAAAGATCGGAATCAGAGCCTGAATATCCTGAACCCGCTGTTCGGGAGGATAAACCCGAAACTGCCCCGAGACTAGAACCGCTCCAATGAAGAGGAGCTTCTGAGAGGGACACAGGTGCGACTTCGGCACATTGATGGAGAACCCCAGCAAGTGCAGGAGGTCGGCCGTAGTCTGGAGGTGGCTGACGACTGTCTGGGGCGAGCCCGCCTTCAACAACCAGTCGTCGAGGTAGTGGAAGACTGGCACCTACCTGCGCAGATCAGCCGCGACCACCGCCATCACATTCGTGAACACCAGTGGGGCGCTTGTAAGGCCAAAGGGGAGCATGGTAAACTGAAAGTGCTCGTGGCCTACCGTGAACCGCAGGTAACGCCGGTGGGCCGGCAGGACGGGGATATGAAAGTAAGCGTCCTGCAAGTCCAACGCTACCATCCAGTCTCCAGGGTCCAGCGCAGCTAAGACCTGAGCCAAAGTCAGCATCTTGAACTTCTCCTTCTCCTTCTCCTTCCGGTACCAGAAAGTAGTGGGAGTAACAACCACACCCTACTTCTGGCCCAGGAACGCGCTCGATGGCCCCCTTGACCAAGAGGGCCGTGACTTCCTCTTGCAGAAGTTGCAAGTGATCCCCCGATACGCGGTGGAATTGCGGTGGCATGGCTGGGGGGGACGCCTCGAAGGGGAGGGAGTAGCCCCTTCGGACGATTTGCAGCACCCACCTGTCCGACGTGACATTGCGCCAGTGGAAGAGGTGATGGCGAACACTGCCACCCACCGGCGTCACATGGGCCAGAAAACACGGACTAGGAAGGTTTTGAGGCAGGTGCTGCGGAGGGAGGTGTGGACTGGCCTCGCCGTTGTCCCCGACCGCCGTTACGGCAGTTTCCACGGCCGCCACCATGCTATTGAACATTCTGCGGTGCGTGGCTGGCAGCTCGTGTGGGGGCGCCCCTTCCATGGCCACGAAAGGAGCGAAAGGCACCCGTTTGCTGGCATGGGGCCGAGAGGCCCAAGGACTTGGCCGTAGCCATGGAGTCCTTAAAACGCTCAAGCGCATGGTCTGCCTTGTCGCCAAAGAGGCGACGGCCATTGAACGGCATGTCCAGAAGAGTGGCCTGGACATCGGCCGAAAAGTTGGCGGTCCTCGACCAGGCATGGGGTCGAACCGCCACCGTCGTTGCCATCGCCCTGCCCAGTGAGTCCGTGGTATCCAGCCCACACCGGATGGAATATCGCGCTGCATCTCGGACCTCCGCAAGGGCTTGGGCGAGTTTAGCCCGGACCTCCTCCGGACATTGTGGCAGCACGTCCGTGACCGTGTCCCACAGGGTGTGGGTGCAGCGGCCCAAGAGGCATGCGGTATTGACAGACCGCAGTCCCAAACTCAGGGACGAGAACACCTTCTTCCCGAACTGCTCGTACCTCTTGGATTCCTGATCGGGCGGGGCCATCGGGAATGCAGTCTGGGAAGTAGAGGCCTGGATGACCAGGCTCTCGGTGGTGGGACGGGTGGACAAAAAGCAAGGGTCGCTGGGAGCCGGGCAGTAGCGTCTGGCCACGTTCCTATCCACAGGCGGACCTGTGGCAGGCTTGGACCAAGTGCCCACAAGAACATCACACAAGGCCTCATTAAACGGCAGCAGAGGCTCACTGGAGCTTGCCTGCGGTTTAAGGACCTCAGTGAGGAGGTTAGTCCTCACGGCCGCGACGGGGAGCTCAAGGTTTAAGGCCTTGGCTGCCCTAGTCAACACTACACTGTAAGCAGCCCCCTCCTCCGTAGCCACGGTGAGAGGGGAGACAAATCCAGTGTCTGGCGAAGTGTCAATACCACTGGCCTCCCCAAGCTCATATGTCCAGTCCTCTTGAGACTGGCACTCCTCTGCCAGAGGGTCCGCAGACCCCTCCCAATCACCCTCGTCACCCATCTCCTGTAGAACAGGGTCAACAGAAGGGGCCTCCTCATTTAAATAAAAATCTCCAAAGGCCGTCGGATGCGGCGCCAGAGTCGGACCGAAGGGAACATTGGGGACGGCGTCCACAGGGGGCGCCGGGGGCGATACCCCAGGTGCCGGCGCCGGTGAGGTCGTGAGGTCGACCGGCGACGACCCGGATCCGGAAGCGGATCCGGTGAGGTCCTGCGGCGCTGGGACCGAAGTCGCCGGCGGCGCCGGGGCCGAAGCACCCGACGGCGCCAGGGCCGAAGCACCCGACCGGTTAGGGCCTCCAGCCGGGGCAGTTGGGCCCGGAGGCGCCACGGGACCCGGCGAAGGGAGGGACCTCATGGCCATGAGGTACCGCTCGACCTCCTCCGGCGTCGCGCGAGCTTCGGGGTGGGTCGGAGGAACGATGATGCCTCCGACCTCTCATGCCTCTTACCTGAGGACTTGGATCCCGATGACCGATGTCCACTCCCGGAGCTGCGAGGACTCCGACCCCGCGACCGGTCCCTCGACCTCCCGTGGGACCGGGACCTTGAGCGGCGCGGGCCGACTGCCGGAGCTCGAGCCACTTGCGGGACCGCTCCCGCCTAGCCTTCGACTTCAGGGCCCGGCAGTCGGAGCAGGTGCGGTCTTCGTGGTCGAGGCCTAAACACTTCAGGCACCGGCGATAGGGGTCGGTAACCGACATCAGTCGGTCGCACTTGGAACAGGGTTTAAACCCGGGCATCCCTACCGGCACCGTCGGAGTCGAAGACTCGAAAAGAGCAATGATCAAAAGATCAAAAAAGTTTAGTCAAAAAATTACTAAGGGGTAGAGCTTCTCCGGATCTGCGCTAGCTGGCGCGGAAAAAAGAAGAACTGACGTCAGCGCGCATGGGCGGCGTCTAAGTACTCCGACGATGTCATTCCGGCGCTAACGATGCCGACGACGGACGCGGAGCCGCGGACGACGCCTGCCGGCGCGCAGGGGTATTGCTACGCAAAATTTTCCGGATCCAGTCTGACGCCTGGGGATATTCTAAGGTAAGGAATCTATCACTAACGTGCCTCTTTCAGATATACCAGATTTCAAGATAGGACTGCCTCTGGGAAGTGTAGCTTATGCAACAAACAGTTGTTTTGTTTTGGGAAAATCTTTTGTTCTTTCAATATAGTATAACAATGCTCTTTTGACATCAAGTGTGTGAGGTGCTCTTTCTGCTACCAAATCAGGTTGAGAGAAGCAGACACCACTTCTGGAAGGAATTTTTGGGTTGGTGCAAAGAACTACTCTATCTTTATGAAGCTGAAAGAAGGGTTTGCCTAAGGTTAATGCTTGTAGTTTACCAACTCTCCTTAATGAAGTCAACCTTCCATAAAAGAAACTGTAATGGATAATTGTGCAATGGCTCAAATTGCAGAGCCATGAGTCTTGTAAGCACAATGTCCAGATTCAAACAGGTGCAGAAGGTTTATCTTGAAGGATTGTAAAGCAGCTTGTTTTACCACATTTAATCATCAGTGGAGATTAGATGAAAAAGAACCACACAGTGTTTTATAAAAATGCATCTGTATATTACACACCACACTCACTAACACATTGGTTTATCTCCTACCCGGAGATATCAATACAATACATGAGAATACCTCAAAATAATCAGGTAAGTAGCACTGCATCTCCAAGGGGGGCACCAAACCATATTCTATGAATGGGAACCGCAAAGGAGAATGGTACTTGGACCGGGAGACTCATAGGAGCCTAGGACACAAGGAACCACTTAAGGTAAGTACCCAGGAACCCCACAGAGGCTGTGTGAGGTGTGGAAACATAGCCGCGTGCCTAATGGAAGTCACTTCCCAGAGGACCCCGAAGATACGCTTTGGAGGACGGAAGATTGGAGAGTCATCTCACCCTTGGATTCCCAGGAACCAGGTTATCTGCACAAGGGAAGCAGGATGCATAGGGGGGGTTACGTGGAAACCTATCGTAGACGACAATGGGAGACTTCGAAGAAGATGCCTTTGGGAAAGATTGTGAGGGAGTCCGGTGGATTCAAGGATGGATTCTTGATGAGGAGAACTTGTAAGCAGAGGGGACTGAGTCTATGTCACTCGGAGGTGACCAGAAGGCATGGAAGAGCAATGCCCACCAATGTCGGGAGGTTCAAAAGTGAAGACGTGAACTTATCACTGGAGTTGTGAGGACCAGTCAGTGCTGAGGAAGACCAGGAGCTGTGCACCAGCTGTCCCACAGCGGATGTCGATATCTAGGTGTCGGTGTCTGGCAGGAGCACCAACAAGCCTTGGTAGCTGCAAATGATGAGGAAAGCAAAAGGATGCAAACGTTGGGACCAGCATGATCCATGGGACTTACCACGTGCAGGAGAGTCAGGACAGGCCCCAAGCAAGCAGTGGAGCCCACTGAAAAAGGAAGACCATTGAGCGGACCCACAGGTCGAAGGCACAGGAGTCACAAGAAGACCTCAGGCAGCTCATTAAAGATGGAGGCCCACGGTGCAGAGGATGCAGTGAGGATGCTGGTCTTCGAGGGTTGAGTTGCTGGAGGTTGGGACTTTTTGTAGCACAAAGATCTCTGGAGTGCAGAGCCAACAAGCCTTGCCAACAGCTAGTCGACAAGGTGCACAGGGGTTTGATTTCGAAAGTCTGACGAGGGATACAGTCTTCAAAACTGCTGAGAAGACAGGTCAGGCCTCTAGAGAGCTGCAGAACAACCACCTGTGTTGATGGACCTGAAGAAGTCCATAGGACGACAGGAGCAGCAGACCGGTCAGCTTCATTGCTGTGCCTGCAGATAAAGAGGAGTGACTCCTTCACTCCAAGGGAGATTAGTTTGGATTTCCTTTGATGCCCACAGGCCATCTAGAGAACCTGGATGAAGCACAGACACCGAAGATGAAGAAGACTTGAAGAACAGCAAGACCAAGATCAGCAGGAGTCTTCCATGATACAGTCTCTGTTCCAGTTGAAGTCCAAGAAGTCCCTGTGTCCAGATGGTCAACAAGTGTCTTGGTTTCAGAGGCGAGTCTTGTTCCACAATGAATCTAAGGACCCACCCACAAGGGAGCCTTTAAGTACCCTACGGAAAGGGTTGGAACGACTTGGGGGTACCTCCCAGAGGAGGGGCTGGACCAAGGGGGGGATACTTCTTTGTCCTTTGTCCTGTTTCATGTCAGAGCGGGAAACAAGGGTTCGTGAACTAGCTCAACCCGGAGTATGCAAGCAGGGTACCAAATGTGCCCTTCAACCTCTGGGTCTGTCACAGGAGCTTGCAAAGCTGCAACCAGGTCAGTACAGCTGTTCTAATCTTTTGACTCGTACTTGCAGGAGAGTAGGGTCTGCAATCCTATGGTCACCCCAGATTTTTGCTTTTTGCTTCACTGGTTTAAGACTTTCCCTGGCTGTGGGCCTGCTAATCAGACCCACAGCCTAGCTGTTCTCTCTCTAAATTGACATCCATGTACTTTAGGTGCATTTACCAATTGGTATTGGACCCCCTTATCAGCCCCTGTACAGTGTACCGTAGGTACCCAGGGCATAGGTGAACCCAAGGCCTACCAGGGGCTGAAGCATGTATTATGCCACCCCTGGCTGGCCATCTAAACAGACGCAACTGGCTGGTAAGACAGCTGGGGCAAGGTGGTGTAATCACCCTTTGCTGTAGATATAGTATACCTATATCTAATCCCAAATTGGACACATATATTCCTATCAGCCACTCCTATGGCAGGCCTTATCAATCCTGAAGGCAGAGTGCTTGGAAATATGTGAGATGGTGTTCTAGCATGAGCTGAGCCTGTCTGCAGCTTGCGGAACCAAGTCCTTATAGCTGTTCCATGATAACGCTATACCATATACTCTTAAGTGCATTATAATCCTCGCGGTTATTGCTAACTTTGGTATAGCATTATCAAAACATGTCGAGTAAGGTGTCATACGAATTGGAATACTACCCCCTCGCCAGTTCTGGCGACGGGGGTAGCATTCCACCCTTTTAGAGGGACACGACATGTACGTAACTGTGAACCCCGGTTAAAGTTAACTCGAGCCTCAGCATCACAAAATGGATGCTGCCACCACAGACACAAGTCTGACCTCCTGCTGCTAGGAGTCCTTCCAGCGAGGGAGGCCTGGACAAAGGGTTTCCTGCCTTGGGAGGTGCTAGCACCACCCCAGACTGGATTTTGTGTATTGGGTAGGACAGGCCTGAAAGGAATGAGACATGCCTGGGGCACACAAGGTGTCCCTGTGCATACACCGGTTCAAACCAGTTGCTGGGGCACTCCAGCCCCAGCTCTGGCGCGAAACCGGACAAAGGATAGGGGGTGTAACCACCCCCCTTCCTGGTCCCACCCATAGGAGGGACCTAGTCATAGTACAGCCCCCTTTAGCAGGATAAAGGTAGGAGCTGGTCCCATTCCAAATTAGATTATCCTGAATTGAAACTTTACAAGAAGAAACTCTGGACCTCGACGTTCTGCTCCACAGAAGACTGAAGAATCTCCCTTGTGGGCAAGGAGTGTACACCCTGCATCTGCAGGCACCATCAAGCGTCCTAGCGGTCCACTTTGTCGTCCTTCCTGCCGGATCTAGACTTCAGAGCCCGACGAGACCCGGACTCCCAGACCTCTCCGACCTCTACGCACATCTGCAACTCAGCTGAGACCCGTTGTTGCGACGAGACACGTGGGACCGGCCATCTTGAAGAGACTGCACTTCCCTTCCAGCACGACTTCTGAGGCATCCTCGAGAAAGGGCTTTGGGGATTGAGAAGCCCCAGCCCCGAGCAGCTCCTGCACCAAAGACCAGCCCTCCAGCATCCACGAGATCTGCGTGGGGCCCTTTTGCTTGATTGCTGCTCGACGCGTTGTCTGGTCACTTGCCGGCTGGCTAGTGACCTCCTAGACGAGGATCCACGAAATCTACACTGCTGGTCTGGTTGCTCCAGACTGGCCCTTGCTCCCTTCCAAAAGAGGGGCATCCCGGACCCTCCTGGTCCACTCCAGATGCCGTTTCCACTCACCGCGTGGGTTGCCTTTGCCAAGGCCTGTTGACTCCAAATGCGGATCCGACACTGCCGACAGCGAGAGCCTGCGTGGGACAGCTCGTGCCTCCATCCTGGTCGTCAAAGACACCTCCTGGTCCACGTGGCTGCAGAGACAAATGTCCACTCTTCACCTGATCGCGACAACAGCATCTGGTTCCCTCCTGGTTCATATATCGGGCCAACTTCTCACAGTACTTAATAAAAACAAGTTTTTTTTGTTTGGATGATGTAAAAAAATCTTTGATCGTTTCTTTGGTATTTTTTTATATACACAATTTATAACATTCTTATGGAGTCACTCCAGTTAGATGGTAAATTTTGTTTTTGTAATAACTTACTTTGCCAAATTGTTTTGGTAGTGAAGTGTGCATTTTTTTCTCAGCGTCTCTAAATGATTTGTAATGACTGATTAGTCTCACTTTTAATGTAGAGTGGTCATGTTATTTACAAAATGGCTGCTCAGATCATGTTTCTAATTTACAATATTTTGGGTACCCATTACCTCTGGTTATAACTTCGAGAGCCCCTAATCGATTATGTGTTCCATATACACAGAAGGAAGACAGAGGTAGAAAATAAGTTAAGGATTAAGTCATTTCCCACTCTCTTTTCTAATTCTATTGTCCTCTCACTAATTCAATTTGTTAAAAAAGTTCACTTCCTTATGTTTAACAAAAAACTAACATATATATTCAACTGAAAGCATGTTTAAGTTCACCTACATCTCGAGAACCAGGATAAAGCTGGTCGACGTCTCAAAGGTGTCAATGAGGCTGATGATCTGGGGATGCTGGAGATTCTGAAAAATTCCAAGTTCGTGGGTTACCTGGTCTCGCTTCATTAACTTCTTATTCACAAACTTAGATGCAACTATTCGGTGTGTTCCATTCTGATCACATTTCTTAACAACAGAAAACCTGCCCCTAGAAAAAATTTAATTTAATTGCAAAATTAGAAAGTCATAAAATTATGCTACAATGCAGCAATTGACATCCTTATTTTGTAACAATTGCATATAGTTTTCCCATGTACCAACCAAGACTTTTGTAATTTGGCTATGGCAACAAAAAGTTTAGCAAATGAGTATAAAATGGTCAGTAACACAAAACAGTTTGGAATGCGAATGCCTGCTTTGCAAAGGACAGCAATCAACTCGTTGCAACAACCAGGATTCCAACAATAGATCTTGAAAATAAATCACTCGCAATAAAGAAGAAAAAAAAAAGAAGATAGAAAACAAAACAAAATGAATCATCACACACACACTTTTAAATCAATTGCTGCTGGAGGGACAGTTAATGGAAGCTATGTATCACATAACTTAACGGGGATAATTTAGTGACAAAAATGAACAGATGTCATAATCATCCCAAAAGATAGACCCTTTCACCTTCATCATTTTGGTCAACTTCCCTTTGCTGCCTGTGCTTTTGCTGCTCCGGTACATTACTGGATAACTCTACTGTGGTGCCGCAAACCTCCGGACCGCGGGTCGCGACTGCCAGGAGATTACACCTCCCAGCAGGCAGTGCGGTCCTGCGAGAGGTGCCGCGAGATCCTGAGATCACCTGGAGATAAAACGGGCAGAGTGCTCTGGGGTTTCATGGTATTATTGCCTTTAATGTGTACCCTAACCTGATTATCATGTAACCGTGGTTTTTATAATTGTTTTTAGCTAGTATCTGACCAGTTTTAGTTACCTATTTTTTATGTGGTACCTTTTCCCTAACTGAAGTTTTTACTTTTTTGAAGAGGCATAGTGAATTCCTATTCCCGGCATATTTTCCACATTGGGTATCCAATTGTCGATTTTTAGGGCACCTGGCCCATTATAACTTGAACAAGCATTCTTTGCACATTTCGGTATCTTGCTGCTGGCTTATTGGCACTTTATCCCCTTATTCCCTATCTCAGCGTAATTTGCACAGTTTTCCTGCAGTGTGACGTTGTAGTACAAGCGTTGTTTGCACATATCGGTATTGTGCTGCTGGCTTATTGGCACTTTACCCCCTATTCTCTATCCCAGTTTAATTTGCACATTTCTTTTGTAGAGTGCCGTGGCGCGTTATTGACACATTTTTCTTTTGGGTAGGATATAGTTTAAACACAACACCATGGGAAAAAGAAAGAATGTTTCTACCGCCTGCACTAACCTAAATACAGGCGGTCGAGGTGGTCAACAATCACTAATGACATATTTAAGAGGGGCCATGGGTGCTATTGAGGAACAAATAATATCAGTAGAAGAGACATTAACACAGGGTAGAATATCCCTACCTACAGAATCAAGCGTAGGGGAAGAAGCCCTTCACAGTCGATGTGAGATTACCAATGCAGGGGAAATTAAGACAGGTGTAATAAACGGGTGCGTATAGGATGTCTCTGATCAGATTGAGGTGACGGATTCCGAACAAGAGACTGAGCCCCCATGCAAAAGATCGAAAAACCCTTTATTAAATAAGGGTAGCCAACATGTGATCGAAGATACGAATTTAAACAGGCTATACATAGAAAAACACCATGTAGAAAAAGGAAAGCTACTAGCAAGACATTTAAGATAACTTAGAATAGGAAACAGATGGGAGGTGGGCCTGATACAACTGGACATCCTTTGGACGAATATAGAAAAGATTTGGTTAATATAACAAAAACATTGGATAAATTGTATACTTTTTTAACAGGTTTACTTGGAAAACTCTTACAAAAAGTTGGGGTGATTGTGACTCAATTAAAAAATAGCAACCTACAGAGGCATAATGCCAATATAAGTCACCCATCCTTACCTGGTAGTTCATCGCAGCCACTAAATCCGGTAATATCTTGCGTGAATGGCCCTGTAGAGCACGTTGGTCCGGTAAAGTCTGATAACATTATTAACAACAATAATATGGCCAACTGAGCTACACAGAGCCAGAGTCTGGAATCACAAAAAACTAAGGGGTCAGAGGAGAGACAAAGAATAGAGAAGGCTACATTTAAGACGTACAGTAATAACGGTATCCACCTTGATTTGCCACCTGCTGCATCGCCCTATGTTATTGTGGTAGCAAATGTTCCTTCCCTATTGGAAGCAGATCATGAATCCTGGGAAACTCTACGAAACAGATCACTCTCATGGCTAGGGAAAAAAACTGGCCTGGACGAAGCTCTTTTTCCAAATTTTAAAATGGCCCGCCGTGTAGGCTGGGTAGGAAATAGAAGGAAAATGGTGGATGGGGACTGTATTGTTTTAACGTTTAGAGACCCCAGACTTATTCATGCAATATGGACAAGGATAGGAAAAACACATATTAATGAGAAAGAAATGTGTGTACTTCCTTTGGGTTTTTTCTATATTCCTCCAAACTCGCAAAGACAGTGTACCTACCCTGGGTTGAATTATAGAGCCAGGTAGAATCCTTTTAATGTGGCTGTGCAAAATATATTTGAATCTCTATCGTCATTAGGGAACGTTGATTGACTAACGCCCCAAGACCTCAGAGGGGACAGCAAGGATTATATGCAAACCAACCGCCCGGCTTTGGTGACTTCGGTAGAGAATAGGGTAATAGATATGTCTATATCACAATATGGTGTGAACGACTCCTTGGTGAGTAATATAATGATTGACCCCCAGCCACTTCCCATACTTAATAGTAACCAACAAGGAAAAATAGAATTAGAAACTGTGAGTCCTGTAAAGGAACAACTTAATAATAGTACTTCTAAAATTGACATAACTAATGTAAATCTAGAGTTATCTGGGAGGGCACAATCATTAGGGAAACAACAATGTAAATTATTGTTGTGGAATACTGCGGAGCTGGCTGCAAAAATAAAGGACCCAGCATGGCTGAAGGTCGTGAATGATCACCTGATAATCTGTTTACAAGAGACCTGGCAAATTAGTGAGCTGCACATGGAGGGGTTTCAGACCTACCATACACCAGCACTTCCTAGTAAAGCTGGCAGACCTTAAGGTGGTCTATGTACCTATATCTCAAATTTGTTAAGTATTGAAAAATTTATGTTTGTAAAAAATAACGAGTACTACCAGATTGTGGAGTTACAGCTGAAGGGAGACAGTTGTTTGATAATTATTAATTTCTATAACAATGTTCCGAAAGACATGATATTGAGTGTTTTGAACCAACTTCAAAGGATCTGAGGACATTTCAAGAGAGGTTCAAAGGGGTATTGTGTTTTATCTGGGGTGGGGATTTTAATTGCTATTTGTGTAGGCACTATCGGAGTGGTATTTGCGGCCTAGGGAAGAAATAGATGAAGCTGTACCTCATTTTACACATTCCGCTTCGGGAGATATGTTAAATAAAATTATGTTTGAATTCAATTTAGATTATGCTAATGAATTATGTATTTCACCGGTAGATTTTAAGCATACATATATAGGGAGAGGTTGTAATACGACGATTGATTTGGTCTTACTATCAAAAAATAAGAATTTTATAAGGATTCTAACATATAGGACACTTAGTAACGCGTTGAGTGATCACTACCCCAATAGTGTCTCTCTTGTATTTTAGAACTGTAACCGCAATAGATTGGGAGACGTGGGTTTTTCATATAACCAGGAAATCAATTTTTCAAGTACAAATGGTTATACACTGAAATGGCAGAAGGTGGATCCCACTGCCTTTCTGGGACAGCTTTTTAAGGAAACACAAGAGGACTTCAATGTGTGTTTAGAGGAGGAGAACAAGGATGTGGATGTGATAAAAGCTTTCTTGAATACTTCAGCTAAGATTAAAGAAATCCATACGGTCAAACAGAAGACGACATTGAGCAAAAGTCGGGGATGGTTTGATCATGAATGTAGCAAAGCACACAAGAACTTAAAATCAACCCTGAAAAAGACCCCTAGAAATAGAGAAGAGATAAGGGAAGCCAGATTGCTCTATACACAGGCCCAAAAGATAAGAAGGCTTAATTTAAAAGAAGAAGTTTGGCAAGACCTACACGATGCCTGTATAAAGAAAGATAATATTAAGTTTTGGAAGATAGTGAATTCTCCATATCTCTCGGAGAGGGACTGTGATAAGATGGATATAGCTATCACAGAAGATAGCTGGATTTGCTATTTTAGTGGTCTATATAGTGCCGGTATGAGTCAAGTAGAAAATGAGTCGGGGAAGGAAATATCTCAAGTAAGAGGTATCGATGTAGAGGGTAGTAATGAGAAAAATGCGGGCTTATCTGCATACCCTCTTGATATTAGTTGCACCCTGGATGAGATAATTTGTGCAATACAAAAAAGTGCACCAGGTAAGGTTCCCAGGTCTGATGGTGTCCCAGTTGACTTTTATCGGGTCAAATATCGACATTTGGGCACCACTTATAAAGAATGTTTTACATAAGTGCTGTCAAATTGGTTTTATAAAGTCCTGGTCAGATGCTATTTTAATACCATTTTTAAGTAGGGAAATCGTGATGACCCTAAATGCTATCGCCCTATATCCCTGCTAGACTCTTTTCTAAAGGTGGTAGGGAGGGTCATTTTAAACAATTTACAATCATGGACAGAGGAAAGGGGTGTGCTATCACGGTTACAATATGGTTTTAGATATGGACGAGGCACAATTGAGCAAGGCCTGAATCTTAGCCTAATAATTGATAAATATACTAGGGCAAAAAGCGGAAATTTGTTTTTAACTTTCGTCGATGTATCTTCCGCATTCGATTGTGTCATACACAACAAACTATGGGAAATTTTATCTGAGCTGGGAGTTGAAAAAGGCATATTGTCATTTATTAGAGAACTTTACCGGGAGTCGGGAGCAAGGGTGAGATATGGGATAAATGGGGAGTGTTCGGCTAGATTTGGTATTGGAAAGGGAGTGAGGCAAGGATGCGTCCTTGCCCCGTTCCTTTTCTCCTTATATATTAATAGTCTGGGAGAACGACTGGTCGAGCCCCCCTACGATTACCCAATAATAAATAAAAACCCAGTCCCAATATTATTATACGTGGACAACGCGGTTTTAATGTCAAGGACACAATTAGGCCTCCAGAAATCAGTAACACATTTTGCTAACTATATGCAGGTGAGGGGGCTACAAGTGAATATAAGCAAAACATTTAGTATGAAGTGTGGGAAAAGAATTACATAGAAATGTGATATCTTCATTAATGGCAAAAAAAATGAGTGTGTGGAAAAATGTGCCTTTTTAGGGATACACCTGGCCAGCTGCAATACTAGCTCGAAAAAGTATGTTCTCAAGAGCTACGGGGGCGCTAGTCAATCGGTCAAGATAATTAGGGTGTCACCAGTCCCAGAATTGCTTGTGTGAGAAGTTGGCCTGGTATATGATGTTCACTATTCTAGTGAGCACCTTGCACCAGTCCAAACAATCCTTATGGTGATGGCTGTAAAGTCAACCTTTTAGACCAGCTATACCTAGTGGTAGCATGGACAAAGCGGTATTAGGCTAAACTCAAGAGGGCACGTGAAGCCAGCTGTTTTACCATATGCAATGCCTTTAATACCAAACGAAAGGACACCACATAGGATATATATAAAATATATATGTATTTATTACTAAATGAATCCTCTGAACTCTTTATGAGGTCAGAAGCACAAGCACATAACAAGATACTTAATAAACATACAATAAGTTGCACAAAATACAGTAATGCCCTAGGGGCACTTCAAACCATATACTAAAATAGTGGTATAAGAACCACGTTATGAACAAAGGAAAGGCCTAGGGCCTGGAGAATCGCTGGGGCTATACTGTACTACCAAAGGATAGGGAGCAGGAGGCCCACGGGATGCGCATGCAGTGTCTTTACACACGAGTTACCATAGAGTTAGAATGGGAACGAAAGAAATGGAAACTAGTTCTTTTAGGACACCTCCGGATGGACTAGGGAAAAGCTACTTGAAACTAGGACACTAGGATAGTGTGGCTCACTGGTTAGAGGAGGCAGACCTGGAAGCAGAGGTCAGCCCGGGATCAGGGTTCAATTCCCGGCTTGGCGGGGTCTTGAGTCCTAAAATGTCCATGGACTCGACAATTCTCGCTCCGGTGCCTACTCGATTCACGGGTTCACACTCTGCGACTCTGGGCAATAGCTTGCTTAATCTCCACAATGGCCCCTCGCGGCGGGATGCCTGGCTTTCACCTTGTGGATACCCTGCCGGGGTTATCTCACAGGGGACTACCAGGACGGGTTCCCTAAGCAAGCACTTAGAAACCGCTCGGTGATTTGCGCTATATAAATTCCTGTACATTTACATTTACATTTACATAGTCAATACCCACAGGAGTACCGAAATACTAGCGTTACCTCACCCATAGGAAGCGGGTGCATAGGTGTCAAAGTGTGTCGAGTTTCGTCGCTGATTCCTATGGAGCCTTGGTGGAAGATGCTGCAGGAGACCAGAAGAGAAGTATCCGGTTGGATCCAAGTGCGGATCGAGGATGAAGAGTACCTGAAGGCAGAGGAGACAGAGTCTGGGTCACTAGCCAGTGACCAGGATGGAACCAGGAAGGAACCAGGCGATGTCGCGAAGCAATCAGGTGGTGTCTTGAAGCTTGTCTCTGCAGCCACGTAGACCAGGAGGTGTCGACGACGACCAGGAGCTGGATACGGACTGTCCAACGAAGGCTCTCGCTGTTGGCGGTGTCGGCTTCCGGATTGGAGTCAACAAGCCTTGGCAAAGCCAACCCACGCAGGAATCGAAGATGGATTCTTGATCGGACCAGCAAGGTCTGATGGGCTTCTCCTTTTCAGGGAAGCAGGGGCCAGTCTGGAGCAACCAGACCAGTGTTGTAAATCAAAGGTTTTGTCGTCACAGAGGCCATTAGCCAACGGGCAAGTGACCGGACAGACGCGTCGAGCTGGAAAATGCAGAAGGGCCCCACGCAGAACTCGTGGAGTGTGGAGGGCTGATCTTCGGTGCAGTTGGTGCTCAGGGCTGGGGCTTCTCAATCCCCAATACACAACTTCGAGGGTGCCTCAGAAATTGCACGGAAAGCAATTCGCTGGCTTTCCAAGATGGCCAGCCCCACGTCTCTCGTCGCCTCCACGGGTCTCAGCTCTGCTGTGACTGTGGATCGGGCTGTTGAAAGTCTGGAAATCCGGATCTTGTCGGGCTCTGTGCTCGGGCTCCGGCGGGAGCATCGATAAAGCAAACTGTTGATCGCTTGATGGTGCCTGCTTGCACAGGGTGGTCACTCCTTGACCACAAGGGAGATTCTTCAGTCGTCTTCTTGCAGAGTAGATCATCGAAGGTCCAGAGTTTCAGTCAGGATAAATCTACTAAAGTCTTGGGACTCAGCTCCTACCTATATACCAAATTTAGGGTCTGGATTACCTGCTAGGTCCCTCCTATGGGTGGGACCCACGAAGGGGGTGGTTACACCCCTTTCCCTTTGTCCAGCTTCGCACCAGACCTGGGGCTGGAGTGCCCAGCACCGGTTTGAACTGGACTATGCATGGGACACCTTGTGTGCCCCATGCAGTTCTCATTTCATTCAGCCCTCCCTGCCTCAATACACTTTAGCCTGTCTAGGGTGGTGCTAGCACCTCTCAAGACAGGAAACCTATTGTCCGAGCCTCCCTCGCTGGAAGGACTCCCAGCAGCAGGAGGTCAGACTTGTGTCTGTGGTAGCAGCATCCATTTTGTGATGCTGAGGCTCTGGTTAACTTTAACCGGGATTAGTAGGAACAACATGTCTTCTCCCTCTAGAAGGGTGGAATGCTACCCCCATCACCAGAACTGGCGAGGTGGTAATATTCCAAAGCGTATGACACCTTACACAACATGTTTTGATAAAGCCAAACTAAAGTTAGCATTTAACCGCGAGGTTCATAATGCACTTAAAGAGTATATGGTATGGCTATATGCTAGAACAATGCAAAAACAGCAGTTGATGGACAGAATGCAGAACAATGTCATACATTCACCCCAGTACAGAGATCTGGGCCTAAATCCATCGTTTTTTTGCACTCCACAACACCCCAGTTCAGACATGGTCATATGCAAATCAGCCTTGACCCTGTGCCTCATGGGAACAGTCCAGCCCGAACTGCCAAGCCATGCCTTCCCGATTATGAATCCGAAACCGGTCCCAGGATGCTTGTTTCCGGTCCATGGAAGACATGGCTTGGCAGTTCGGGCTGGACTGTTCCCATGAGGCACAGGGTCAGACTGATTTGTATATAGCCATGTCTGAAATGGGGTGGCTGAGTGTGCTAAAGAATGGTGATGGATTAAACCCAGATCAGTTGACTGGGGGTGAGTGTTTGATTTGCTCAAACGCTCCGTCCATCATCCCCTTTTGTATCGCTTTGTTCGCCCTAAGTGTGGCAGGGTATGCTCAGACGTGAGTCCCTTGCTCACTTGGCCACTGGATTCAAGATAGCCTGGCTGATGAGGATTATGAATCCGAAACCGTTCCCAGGATGCTTGTTTCCGGTCCATGGAAGACATGGCTTGGCAGTTCGGGCTGGACTGTTCCCATGAGGCACAGGATCAGACTGATTTGTATATAGCCATGTTTGAAATGGGGTGGCTGAGCGGGCTAAAGAATGGTGATGGATTAAACCCAGATCAGTTGACTGGGGGTGAGTGTTTGATTTGCTCAAACGCTCCGTCCATCATCCCCTTTTGTATCGCTTTGTTCGCCCTAAGTGTGGCAGGGTATGCTCAGACGTGAGTCCCTTGCTCACTTGGCCACTGGATTCAAGATAGCCTGGCTGATGAGGATTATGAATCGAAACCGATCCCAGAATGCTTGTTTCCGGTCCATGGAAGACATGGCTTGGCAGTTCAGGCTGGACTGTTCCCATGAGGCACAGGGTCAGACTGATTTGTATATAGCCATGTCTGAACTGGGGTGGCTGAGTGGGCTAAAGAATGGTGATGGATTAAACCCAGATCAGTTGACTGGGGGTGAGTGTTTGATTTGCTCAAACGCTCCGTCCATCATCTCCTTTTGTATCACTTTGTTCGCCCTAAGTGTGTCAGGGTATGCTCAGACGTGAGTCCCTTGCTCACTTGGCCACTGGATTCAAGAAAGCCTGGCTGATGAGGATTATGAATCCGAAACCGGTCCCAGGATGCTTGTTTCCGGTCCATGGAAGACATGGCTTGGCAGTTAGGGCTGGACTGTTCCCATGAGGCACAGGGTCAGACTGATTTGTATATAGCCATGTCTGAAATGGGGTGGCTGAGTGGGCTAAAGAATGGTGATGGATTAAACCCAGATCAGTTGACTGGGGGTGAGTGTTTGATTTGCTCAAACGCTCCGTCCATCATCCCCTTTTGTATCGCTATATCCTAGAACAGCTATAAGGACGTGGTTCCGAAAGCTGCAGACAGGCTCAGCTCATGCTAGAGCCTCATCTCACATAAAACCAAGCACTCTGCCTCCAGCATTGATAAGGCCTGCCATAGGAGTGACTTATAGGTGCATATGTGTCTATATATATATAAGGTTAGATATAGGAATACTATATCCAAGCAAGGGGTGATTACACAACCTTGCCCCAGCTGAGTGATCAGCCAGTTGTGTCAGTTTGGATGGCCAGCCAGGGGTGGCAAAAGATATGCTGCAGCCCCTGGTAGACCTTGGTTGCACCTATGCCCTGGGTACCTATGGTACACTGTACAGGGACTCACAGGAGTGACCCAAATCCCAATTGGTGATGTACCTAAAGTACATGGTTTGAATTTAGAGAGAGAACAGCAGGGCTGTGGGTCTGATTAGCAGGCCCACAGCCACATCTAAGTCGCAAACCAGTGAAGCAAAAAGCAAAAAGTGGGGTGACCATAGGAACGCAGACCCTACTCTCCTACAGCTTGCAATTTATACATCTAAATGTGTTTCAACAGCCATATATGGCGCAGGTATATGGGGGTTTACTAACACTCACTCTGTACAGAAATGTGAAAACAACTTCCTGCGCTATTTATTAGAAGTACCTAGTTCAACTGCCACATATATTTGCCACTCTGAGGTAGGCATGAAGCATATTGCTGATATTATAAAGTTGTGTCCTTTATTACTTTGGCATAAGATATGGAATACCCCCGAGGCAGTTTTTAACCAGGATGTGATTACGGACTGTTTAAAATTGGATAACGTGTATCGAATTCCATGGCTACGACACATTAAGGAGATGGCAGATGAAATTGGCCACCCAGAATTCTTTACAAACCCTGACTGTATGAACATCATCTCCAGAAAGGTTTTAAAAAAGGATTATCTGTCCTATCTGGAGGAAAAGCATTGGTTCCGGGAGAAAGAAAAACAATCGGTCATGGACAACCATATTATGCTGACATGTTCAGGGATACAGCCATATCTGTCATATGTGACAAGACCCTTTGATCGGATGTTATTGACACGCTTTCGCCTAGGTATTGTGCAAAGGCTCACCACATTCCCCATGATGAATGATTGGTCACGTACTCTAGCACCATGCCCTTGGTGACGGTATCTCGGCACAAACAACATTGCATGTAATTGTTTTTTGTAGGTTTTACACGTTGTCGAGGAGATCTTTTTTATTACCGATTTTAAAGCAGCATGGGCTAAAGCATTGTAGAGCTGCACACATAAAGTTACAATGTATGGAAAATGATTTGACAGTGGGACTGGTAGCAAGTTACTTAAAATGTGTGATTAGATAAAGAAAGACAATTAGGTTGTAAATTAACTGTATTGCCTTATTTATTTCCAAGGAAATGTAATTTTATCTGTGCTTTTATGTTTTTCAAAATGAAATATGAAAAAAGTAATTTGATTGACTGACTGATAGACCCTTTCACCATAAGTTATCCAGAAATCTGATATAATGGTTACATCAGCTGGGAAAGGCGCATTACTCAAAGTATACAAAGCACTGTCTGCTCACACTCAGTTCACAAGAATGCACACATACTCCTAAACACCCATCAACAATCCCACTCACACCTATCCATTCACAAGTACACTTGCGCACATACACCCACACATGTGAAAATACACAATAATTCATACAAATATGCACAAACCCCAACATGAATATTTTTTTTACTGGGCCGACGGAGTGACAACCTACCCATAATGCCCATAATCAAAGTGCTTCCAGACAGAGAAGGTGAGACTCCTCTCTTCCTTGCTTGTTGATATACCACATGGTAATTGTGTCGTCTATCAAGATTTGAATAGACTAGCTGCAAAGGGAAGGGAGAACTTCTTTCTGGGCTAAGAGATCTGCCTGCAGCAAGAAGTTTTGTCAATCTTCCTTCTCCTGAAGAGACAGTGCTGTTCAATAAAGGACAGGCTCATAATCCTACCTTTAGAATAAAAATCCAGGCGCATATGTGATTTAGGGCCCATTCTTAGAGTTTGGCAGAGAAGGTTCTCAGTCAAACTGAATGTCAGCCCACCTTATTTAGAGTCAGGCAGACCTTCAGTATGTCCGCTGGCCAAGACTACTCCTTTACGAATGACAAACACCTCCGGCGGAGTAAGGGCCCTCAGAGGTTTGGTCTGAAAAGTTTAAAATGGACCCCACATCATGGGAGAAAACTTTAATGAGAAGAGGTCATTGTTTTTTTTATTTTCAAAACAAAATCCTGCTTTGGGATTTCAAAGGACTCTCTTTCTGAAACACCATGCTCTCTTGTGCTCCTTAATCTATATAGAAACAAAGGGCTCACGTTGGTTCAATTGATGAAGTCTCTACTCCTTAGAGGGATGTGACTGAGTGAAAAAAGCTGGGAGCATGTTGGACTGTTCCACAAGGAAGGAAGGATGATAACACTTTTAAAAGAAGGGATGCCAGAATCCTGAGCACCAACTTATCGGAGGGTAAAAGAAGGCATATGACAGTTGTATTGCCAGAGCCGAAGGCTCACAGCAAGGACATGTTTGCCTCTGTGCCTGCTTTCATAGTACAGTGCAGGTGCAGAGGCAAAGTAATTCCCTCATTTACAGTCTGCATGATTACGGATTTTTAATATCTTGCCGGTTTGTGGATGTTGTACAGAACTGCCGACTATTACATTGTTGCAGTGAACACAGTTAGTGCATTTCTTCATTCCTGGTTGTGTTGTACATGTCTGTAGTTTAGGTGTCTTAGGTTTGGTTACCAGCTCTTTGAAATTCCTGCTGCGATTGTAAGGGAACAGTGGTTGATCTTTGAATAATCCTTTAAATTCATCATCAGTTTGTAACAATTCCCATCGCTTGGTGATTATGTTTTTTATCTGTTGTGATTGTGTTGAAAATTTAGTTACAAATACCATTCTTTCTTGTTTATGTTTCGCTTTGGGTTGCAACAATCGGACTCTTGAAATTCCGCGCATTCTGCTCTCAACCTGTTGTGTGACTTCTGGTGGATACCCTCTTTCAGTGAATCTGAGTTTTTGTGACTTTATTTCTTCATTGAGTGCCTGTTCTGTAGAAGAGATACGTTTTGCTCTTTAGAATTGTGAGAACGGAAAATTTCGCAGAAGTGCTCGAGGGTGGAAACTGGTAAATAACAATGTGTTATTGCAATCCGTGGGTTTATGAAAGACTCTAACCAAGTACCAGATCGGGACAACATTAAATGGTTGTCACAGAGAGAGATATGGTGGATTAAATACATGGATACCATGATACCAAAAGGTCTGAATGACAAATTAGACATGGTCTGTTTCTTATAGTGAGTTGAGACCTTTATCATTTGAAGAAGTCCGCTTTCACCGGCAGTATAGATTCAAATAGACAGATCGATTTTTCTAAGTCTGCTACATTCCATTAGACAAAGAGCCAACTCATCATTCATCACCCAGACTCCATAGCGGTCCCTCAATCAAACTTAGTACAGGTCCTCATTGAGACAATTTCCAGTATTCTGTTTGCTTTACAAACACTAAACATCCAGATCAAAATACACTTTTTGTAATTACTCTACTAGTGACTTCCCAACATTATGACATGTTATAAGGACTAATAGTAAATGTTTTGAACTTGACATAATATGCTCAGGCGGTTTTTCTAAACTAATGTTCACCAACAAACTTTCTTAATTGCATGATCTACAATTCATATTACTCATATACACATTGGGTGAAGGTTTCTTTTACTTGTGATTGAATAGGAGCAATTGGTAGCTCCACACGTGTAAGGTGCGTTCAGATAGAATTCAGAGCTTCCATTACTTCAACTTAGTTGACTGTACCTATATGGTCGCCGATTTTACGACTGTGTCATGACTGCTTCTATTTTACGTGACCCTGCCATTTCTTTCTCATTGCTCAACTACCTTTCTATAGCTAATATTACTATTTCATGAATTGACTTTTCTGAATCCATATACTTCTATGTACATAGATCCGATTGAACGGTTCCGGGTAAACATAGCTAGAGTAGAATTTTTATTAGCATCTGATATCGGTGACCGCAAGGGTTACTGTGAAGCGATATCTTCAGCTTCTCCTATTTTCGATATACACGGTTCCCAGTTCTTATTTCTTATTTCTTGCACATTATACTGTTAGATCCGAGCTGGTCACTATATAGTTTCTTGACTAGCTTAAGATGGCCAACATGATTGCTTATGAGATTCTAGTCCGTCGCTTACCTTCATGGAGTAATACGGAAGCATATAAACAACACGCGGCACATAGGATTTTGTGTTCCAGGGTATGCAGAGGTACTTTTTCGGAACTCAGACACTCTCGATAAGGTAAAATCTCGCCGGTTCTACATTACGTGTCACCCGGTATTTCCGGGCTGTTAGCAGAATTCAACAGCCATGCTTTATTTCTACAGGTCGAACGAATGGTTGTACTAGGATAGCGTCATTGATTACATCGCTTTGAGCACTCGACTTTCAGGTACTTTTACTCTTTCACTCTTTCTCAGTCCGGAATTAGTCAGAGCTTCATTCGCGTTCTCACGCTATTGCTAACTAGGCTTTTTTATTTGCAGGCTATATCCATAATTGTTGATTCAACCAACAAAATCTTTGCATGGTATTCTACCATTCAGATGTACGCTTTTCAATTAATACTATAAGGTCTACAATACGATAGACATAGACAGAATACCTATGCCCCTGATCGATGTCTTCTTGATCATAATATTTCCTGGTATATTTGATCTGTTCAAATCTATAACCAGATATAGTGTTTTTCACAGGACTTTAATCATGCTGATAATGATGCTCTCTTGGTCCATAGCTTGTTTCAAATCCCACACATGGGGGATTTACATGGACCTCACGAGAATCGCAATTGTAATACCACGACATTGTTGGTAAGCTTTATTTAGCATCACACCTAATTAGAACTAAAATGGGCTTTCTTTTGTTAACAACAGGGCCTTTTGACTGTCTAACTCAACACCATTTACTAATCCATGGTATAGCAATACTATATGCCATGATCATGGCACCACTTAGATCTATTAACACACCATAAGCTGATCCACAGATGTAATTGTTGTTATAAATTCATAGTCATGAATAGATTTGATTGTTCCACTTTGTTAGACTACAGTAAGTTGATATGAAATTGTTTTATATTTTTACAGTTCCCCTGAAGAAGAGATCCAAGGATCTCGAAATGCATTGGGATTAACAACATTATACTGTTAATTATAAGTGATTGTAACACCATGTTATTATTTGTATGTTATTGAATTGATTTCATGTTTAGAGCACAGATGACTTAAGAATATTTCAAATAAATAGTGCAAGACTGATTGACAAGAAGACATAATGAAGTAAAATTATTAACATTTGTCAAGATTGTCAAACACGAGTCACATATTATAGCTAACCAGTTGGCTAGCATCAGCTGTGCAGGAAGGATCTAGTGATTATTTTGTCTCTTAAATTTCTTTCTTCTTGAATCATACAGGAGAATTGCTCCCTCCTCCCTTCCTAGCACGCCCCGTTTTAAACTTGTTTACACTTTAAACGAAACAAATTAACATCAGAAATCGAGTGCGCAGTACATCCCCCCATATTCAGGTATTGGGATGCAGCCACCTTAGAAATATTTAGGGAGTATTCACTTTTCTCTTTTTTTTTTAAACAACTCAAGAACTGTATGCCAGTGAACTTAAGAGGGGGTAGCGGAATGTATGGTGGTGTTTTATATGAGGGGTGGTTTCGAAGTACAATAGTTTAACAAGATAGGATCATGGCACTGGATCTAGTTTCTTTCTTTACTGTTGATTTACAGTAATGTTTATGTTACTACTTATATAATTATTTTTTCTATATTTACCATATTTATACTAGTTTTCACACAACAATTGACAAATACTATGTCTGGCATTTGTTAAGTGGGATCTGCATCAAGTGAATCTGGATCCATAATCACTTGAGACATCAATTCCTGGACAGTTTTAGGGTGCATGAACAAGAGGCCTATAAGTGGCTTGATTAAAAAATAGTCTTCTCTAAACACAGACATGTTTCACGCATAAAGCCCCACAAAAAAATAATTTAAAGTACTTATTGATATTTTTTGCTAACAGCTTCTAATTCTTTTATTTTCCAGATGGGCTTAGAAATCGGAGTGAATAAGAAAAAAATCACTACCTTCTCACTAAAGTTCAGGTGTGTGCAACTGAAGATGGTCAAGGGCTATCGTCGTCCCGGGTTGGAATGGAACAGAAAATAGCCCTTAGCCCCAGAACAAAGGTGGCCCCAATTAGTGAATTAAAAAGTGTCCCACGTTCGCAAATTGGAGCAGTTTGGAAGTTGTAAAGGCACACTCTATAAGTGTTTTTCAACATATGGAATACTGCATGGACTTGAGCTTGATACAGGCAATGTTTGTTTTAATATCAGGGTGTAGGAGGCTGGCTTAGTATATAGTGCACACTCATTTAAGTGGGCAACTTGCACTAATCCAGACAACCCTTATGGTGATTTTAGTGATTTTAGACAACTCTGGAAAGCTCTCTAAGTCGTAGCTGTGGACAGCAGCATTCAGGCTTAGTCCTGAATGCTGTAAATTTAGAGTGTAAAGCAGTTTGTTTTACCAGGACGTAATCTTACTGGTATAGATTAAATAAAAAAGAACCACACAGTATAGTTATAAAACTAAGTATTTAATATAAGACACTCACTAACATATACAAATATCTCCTACCCAGAGATATGCACAATGAACACAATACTTTGCAATAAAAACAGGTAAGTAGCACAAATACACAGTGGTCGCGAGAGGGGAGACCAAACCATATACTAAAATAGTGGTTTGCAAACACCAACTTAAGTCAAAACTATACCCAGAAGACATAGAAGTGCTGGGAACCCAAGAAACCACCAAAGTAAGTAACCAGGAACCCCATGGAGGCCATGTGCATAGTGGGAACACAAGTGTGTGCTTAATTTAAGTCAATGGGCAAGTCGCGGTTGCAATTTTAAAGAAGAAGGACCCTTCCTAGTGGACTCTGAAGAATCCCTGTGGAAGACAGAAGGTTGGAGAGCTACCCCACCTGTGGATACCCTAGGAACCAGCATACAAGCACTAGAGAAGCTGGGTGCATAGGTGTCAAGTGGCGTCGGAAACCGCTGTAAAAACTCAAAGGAGAACTTCAGGAAGATGCAGCTGCTGGAGAAGGTAAAAGTGTTCGGTGGAACCCAAAGGTGGATTCAAGTTGAGAGGTACCTGCAAGCAGAGCGGACAGAGTCTATGCCACTCTGAAGTGACAAGGAGGAACGGAAGACGAATGTCCACTGATGTCGGGTGATGCAGGAGAGCTAACAGTGACCTTGTAGCTGCAGCCATGTGGACCAGGCGACGCTAAGGAAGACCAGGAGCTGTTCACAATATGTCCCATGTCGGATGTCGAGAGTTGAGGGGTAGGTATTTCCTCTGGGAGCACGAACAAGCCTTGGAAACTGCAACTAATGTAGAAGGCAAAAAAGGTATAGTGTCGGCCAAGCAAGGTCCAAGTGACTCACCACACAAAGGGGAGTCAGAGTAGGCTGGTGCCATTGAAACTAGGGCCCTGAAAGGGAACAACCCTAACCCTAGATACTGGTTCGCAGAACGGGGAGGATGGGTGGGTCGGTAAGGAATCTAATACTAACTAATGTCTCATACAGATATATCGTTACACAAGTAGTAACTTGTGCATCTGAAAGAGACACGTTAGTATTAGATTCCTTACCTTAGAATAGATACCCCAGCAATACCAACCCCGGTGGTGGGTCTGCGAACCAATAATCACACCAGAAAGTCCTGGAGGACGGAACGGCCAAAGAAGCCATCCCTCCGGACTTGGCTGTCCAGGCAGTAGTTCCTTGCCCACGTAGCTGCCTGACAGGTGTCTTGTAAGGGTACACCCCTGCCCAGGGCAGTGGTAGCCGCCGTCGCTCGGGTAGAATGAGCCCGCTGTCCAACCGGGGGCTCCCTCCTAGCCAAGGAGTAGCATGTCTGGATACACAGGATGATCCACCGAGAGATGGTCCTCTTGTGCACTGCTTTCCCCTTTTTCGCGCCCACGTAACCAACAAAGAGTTGGTCATCCACCCGGAACTGGCGTGTGCGATCCAAGTAGAATGAGAGCGCACGTTTTGGGTCCAGACGGTGGAGCCGCTCTTCCTCTTTAGAGGGATGCGGTGGCGGGAAGAAGGTTGGCAAGGTGATCGACTGCCCGATGTGGAAGGCCGTGAAAACCTTGGGCAGGAAAGAAGGTTTGGTACGCAGCACCACTTTGTCCGGATGGACAGAAAGGAAAGGTGGAGTACAAGAAAGGGCCTGGAGCTCACTCGCTCTCCTGGCAGAGGTGATGGCAACCAGGAAAGCAGTCTTCAGAGTTAGAAGGCGTAGAGGACAATTGTGAAGTGGCTCAAAGGGAGCGCACATCAGGAATGTAAGAACCAAGTTCAAGTCCCACTGAGGCATCACAAACGGAACAGGAGGAAACGTGTGTGTGATGCCCTTAAGAAATCTATTAACAATAGGGGACTTGAACAAAGAAGGTTGATCAGGCAGCCTGAGAAATGCTGAAAGGGCAGAGAGGTAGCCCTTGATAGTGCCCAGAGCAGAGCCCTGCTGGGCAAGAGAAAGAAGGAAGAGAAGGACCTCAGAAAGAGGGGCATTGAGGGGATCCACAGCCTTTGCTGTGCACCATGCCACAAATCTGTTCCACCTGCAGGCGTATACCGACTTTGTGGAGGGACGCCTGGCTGCCAGAATGATGTTACAAACTTCAGGAGGCAAGTCAAATGGCCTCAACTGTCGCCGCTCAATCTCCAAGCATGGAGGTGGAGACTGGACAGGTTCGGGTGGAGGACCGTCCCCTGCTGCTGCGACAGAAGGTCCTCCTGAAGAGGCAGACGAACCGGGGGATCGACTGACATACTGAGTAGCTCTGGATACCAGTACCTTCTCGCCCAGTCCGGAGCCACAAGGATGACTCGGGCCCGGTCGCGCTTGATCTTCTTCAGCACTCTGGGCAGAAGTGGTATAGGCGGAAAGGCGTACAACAGACCGCAACTCCGCTCGCGACGAAAAGCGTCTCCGAGCGAGTGCCGCCTTGGAAATTCCAACGCGCAGAACTGATGATATTGCGTTTTCTCTTCTGTGGCGAATAGATCTAACCAAGGCTCTCCCCACTGCTGAAAGAGGCCTTGCGCCACATCCGTGTTCAGACGCCATTCGTGATCCATCATGCACCGACGGCTGAGCTCGTCCGCCCTGGCGTTCAGAGAACCTGCCAGGTGTTGAGCCACCAGGGTCACGCCCTGGCGTTCCAGCCATTGCCAAAGGCGAAGAGCCTCTTGACAAAGGATCCATGACCCCACCCCGCCTTGTTTGTTGCAGTACCACATGGCGGTGGTGTTGTCCGTGAACACCTGCACTACACTCCCCCAGACAGAGGGGAGGAATGCCTTCAGTGCCAGACGAATCGCCCGTGCTCCAACAGGTTGATGTGGAGCCGGGTCTCCGCCGGAGACCAGAGGCCTCTGATCTCCGCCTCTCCCATGTGGCCTCCCCAGCCCTGGAGGGACGCGTCCGTCACAACTACGTGCTCCGGTTGGGGAAGGGAGAGGGATCTGCCGCTGACCCAATCGCGGTCCGTAAGCCACTACTGCAGCTGTCTCGCAGTGCCCTCCGAGATCAGGACGTGGTTGGATAGGTTGCCCTGATGCTGGGCCCACTGAAACTTCAGGTCCCACTGCAGAGCCCGCATCCGCCACCTGGCGTGATGCACCAGTAGGATGCAGGAGGCCATCAGCCCCAGAAGCCGCAGCGTCAACCTGACCGAAACCCGGGATAACGGCTGGAAGATGGGAATCAGAGCCTGAATATCCCGGACCAGCTGTTCGGGTGGATAAACCCGAAACCGTGCCAAGTCCAGAACCGCTCCGATGAAGAGGAGCTTCTGAGAGGGGCACAGATGTGACTTCGGCACATTGAGGGAGAACCCCAGCTGGTGCAGGAGGTCTGCCGTAGTCTGGAGGTGGCTGACGACTGTCTGGGGAGAGCCCGCCTTCAACAGCCAGTCGTCGAGGTAGGGGAAGACTGAAACCCCTAACCTGCACAGATGAGCTGCGACCACCGCCATCACCTTTGTGAACACCCGTGGGGCGCTGGTAAGGCCGAAGGGGAGCACGGTAAACTGAAAGTGCTCGTGGCCAACCATGAACCGCAGGTAGCGCCGGTGGGCAGGCAGGACGGGGATATGAAAGTAAGCGTCCTGCAAGTCCAACGCTACCATCCAGTCTCCTGGGTCCAGGGCAGCTAGGACCTGAGCCAGTGTCAGCATCTTGAACTTCTCCTTCCGGAGGAAGCCGTTGACGTTCCTTAGGTCCAAGATAGGGCGTAGGCCCCCTTTGCCCTTCTTGGGTACCAGAAAGTAGTTGCAGTAGCAACCACACCCTACTTCTGGCCCAGGAACGCGCTCAATGGCCCCCTTGGCCAAGAGGGCCATAACATCCTCCTGCAGAAGTCGCAAATGATCCCCCGATACACGGTGGTTCTGCGGTGGCATGGCTGGAGGAGTCGCCTCGAAGGGGAGGGAGTAGCCCCTTCGGACGTTTTGCAGCACCCACCTGTCCGATGTCACAGTGCGCCAGTGGTGGTGGTGATGGCGAACCCTGCCCCCCACTGGTGTCACATGGGCCTGAAAGCACGGACTAGGAGGGTTTTGAGGCGGATGCTGCGGGGGAAGGTGTGGACTGACCTCGCCGTTGCCCCCGACCGCCCGAACGGCGGTTCCCACGGCCGCCACCGCGTTGGGTATTGCCCTGCGGAGCGTGGCTGGCGGCGCATGTGGGCGCACCTCTTCCGTGGCCACGAAAGGAGTGAAAGGCAGCCGATTGCTGGCGCTGGCCCGAGAGGCCCAAGGACTTGGCCGTAGCCTTGGAGTCCTTAAAGCGCTCAAGCGCATGGTCTGCCTTGTCGCCAAAGAGGCGACGGCCATCGAACGGCATGTCCATGAGTGTGTTCTGGACATCTGCCGAAAAGTTGGCGGACCTCAGCCAGGCGTGGCGTCTGACCGCCACCGTCGTTGCCATCGCCCTACCTAGCGAGTCGGTGGTATCCAGCCCACACCTGATGGAATACTTGGCTGCATCCCGGCCCTCCACAGGGGCTTGGCCGAGTTTGGCCCGTACCTCCAACGGACACTCTGGCAGCACTTCCGCGACCTTATCCCACACAGAGTGGGAGTAACGTCCCAAGAGGCAGGCGGTGTTGGAAGACCGCAGGCCTAGACTAAGGGATGGGAAGATCTTCTTCCCATACTGGTCATACCTCTTGGATTCCCTGTCCGGCGGGGCCGACGGGAATGCGGTCTGGGAATTGGAGGCCTGGATGACCAGGCTCTCGGGGGTAGGGTGGGAGGACAGGAAACATGGGTTGCCCGGGGCTGGGCGGTGGCGTCTGGCCACGATCCTATCTACGGGCGAACCCGTAGCGGACTTGGACCAAGTGCCCAGAAGAACGTCGGTCAAGGCCTCATTAAAGGGCAGCAGAGGCTCGGCCGAGCTTGACTGCGGTTTAAGGACCTCAGTGAGGAGGTTAGTCCTCACGGCCGCGACTGGGAGCTCAAGGCCCAAGGCCTTGGCAGCCCTCATCAGCACCACAATATATGTTGCCCCCTCCTCCGAAGCCACGGTAGGAGGGGAGACAAAGCCTGTGTCCGGCAAAGTGTCCAGACCACTGGCACCCCCAAGGTCACCTGTCCAGTCCTCATGAGACTGACACTCCCTGGTCAGAGGGTCCTCAGACCCCTCCCAGTCCTCTTCACCACCCATCTCCTGAAACTCAGGGTTCTCAACTAATGGGGCCTGTTCATAAAAGTGAAACTCACCAAACGACGTCTGGAGCGGCGCCCATCGGGGCCGTCCCGGCACCTGAACAGGAATGAAGGTGGAACCGGGGACGGCGCCGCCCGAGGACGGCGCCGGAGGCGACACCGGAGGGTCCGACGCCGGGGAGGTCGTAAGGTCCACCGGCGACGAACCAGATCCCGAAGGAGGTCCAGCGGCATCCTGCGGCGCCGGAACAACTGAACCCCTCGGCGCCGGGCCCGAAGGCGCCGGCAGCGTCGGGATAACGGGAACCTGCGGCGCCGGGCCCGAAGGCGTCGGCGGCGCCGGGGCCGAAGCACCCGACGGCGTCGGGGCAGATACCCCCGACCCCCTAGGGGTCCCAGACGGGTCCGCTGGGCCCGAAGGCGCCGCGGAGCCCGTCGGAGGAGAGAGTTTCCTCATGGCCATGAGGAAGCGCTCGATCTCCTCCTGCGACGCGTGAAGCCCAGGGACCGTAGGGTATGGGGCTGGACGCGGTGCCTGCGACTCCGTCGGAGCCGCGTGGGTGGTGTCACCCGAACCCCCGGCCGCATCGTGCGAGCGTCGGGGGGAGTCCGAAGAGCGATGACGCCGCTTGGACTTCTTGTGCCGCTTACCTGACGACGACTTCAACCCGGAGGAGTGCGGCCTACCCTCGGAACTGTGGTGGCTCCGAGCCCGCGACCTGTCCCTCGACCTCCCATGGGATCGGGACCTCTTGCGGCGCGGGACCGACTGCCGGAGTTCGAGCCGCCTGCGGGACCGCTCCCGCCTGGCTTTCGAAGAGAGGGCCCGGCAGTCGGAGCAGGCCTTGTCGTCGTGGTCGACGCCGAGACAAGATAAACACACGCGGTGAGGGCCTACGGCACCGTCGGAGTCGAAAGACTTCGAGAACAATCAAAAGTGATCAAAAAGTTAGTCAAAAAATGAGTAGGGTTACTGCTTTTTCCAGATCTGCGCTTGCTGGCGCGGAAAAAAGAAGAACTGACGTCAGCACGCGGAGGCGGCGTCTAAGTACTCCGACGACGTCATCACGGCGCCCACGACGCCGATGACGGACGCGGAGCCGCAGACGACGCATACCGACGCGCAAGGGTACTGCTACGCAAAAATTTCCGGATCCAGTCTGACGCCTGGGGATATTCTAAGGTAAGGAATCTAATACTAACGTGTCTCTTTCATATCTATGATATAGCCATACCATATACTCTTAAGTGCATTATAATCCTCGCGGTTGAATGCTAACTTTAGTTTGGCTTTATCAAAACATGTTGTGTAAGGTGTCATACGCTTTGGAATATTACCACCTCGCCAGTTCTTGTGATGGGGGTAGCATTCCACCCTTCTAGAGAGAGAAGACATGTTGTTCCTACTAATCCCGGTTAAAGTTAACCAGAGCCTCAGCATCACAAAATGGATGCTGCTACCACAGACACAAGTCTGACCTCCTGCTGCTGGGAGTCCTTCCAGCGAGGGAGGCTCGGACAAAGGGTTTCCTGCCTTGGGAGGTGCTAGCACGACCCCAGACAGGATTTTGTGTATTAGGTAGGCTCAGGCTGAAAGGAATGAGACATGCCTGGGGCACACAAGGTGCCCTGTGCATACACCGGTTCCAACCAGTTGCTGTGGCACTCCAGCCCCAGCTCTGGCGGGAAACTGGACAAAGGATAGGGGGTGTAACCACCCCCCTTCCTGGTCCCAGGGGAGGGACCTAGTCGTAGTGCAGCCCCCTTTAGCTGAATAAAGGTAGGAGCTGGTCCCATTCCAAATTAGATTACTCTTGACAACTTCCACGAAGAACTCTTGACCTTCGACCTCCTGATCATCAGAAGACTGAAGAATCTCCCCTATGGTCAGGGAGTGACCATCCTGCTTCGCAGGCACCATCAAGCTCCTGTGCGGTTTGCTGCAAAGTCCTTCCAGCCCGGAATCCGACGATCCAGCTCGACAAGACCCGGACCTCCAGACCTCTCTGACCTCTACCCACATCCACAGCACAGCTGGGACCCGTGGGTGCGACGAGCAACGTGGAGACGGCCATCTTGAAGAAACCTGCACAGCGCTTCCAGCACGACTCCTGAGGGTTCCTCAAGTGAGTGCATTGGGGACTGAGAAGCCCCACACCGACGCAGCTCCTGCACCAAAGACCAGCCCCCCAGCATCCCCGTGATCTGCGTGGGGCCCTTTTGCCTGGTTGCTGCCCTTCCTGTTGTCTGGTCACTTGCCGGCTGGCTAGTGACCTCTGAGACGACGACCTCGAAGAAATCGACACTGCTAGTCTGGTCCCCCAGACTGGCCCTTGCTTCCTTGAGAAAGAGAAGCACCCCGGATCCTCCTGGTCCACACAAGACGCCATCTTTGTTCCACCGCGTGGCTTGCATTAGCCAAGGCCTGTTGTCCAGATCGACGATCCGACACCGCCAACAGCAGCAGACTACGTGGGACAGCTCGTGCCTCCAGCCTGGTCCCGAAGAGCAGCTCCTGGTCCGTGCAGCTACAGAGAGAAGCGACCCTTCCTTCAGCTGAACGCGGCGACAGCACCTGGTTCCAGCACCGTCACTGGCTAGTGACCAAGACTCTGTCCCCTTCCCTTTCAGGACTTCCATCTTCCAGTTCCATCCTTGGAACCACCGGACTCCTCCATCTGGCTGCCTGCCAGCAACTTCTTGTTTCAGGCATCACCGGGATCAACGCAGCAAACCCGACGCAACTTCAGCCCTATGCACCCGCAGCCTGTGGGTTAGGTAACTAAAGCTTCTAGGTGCTGAAGTCTGTGTCCACTATCCTAGTGTCCAGGTCCACTGTTGTTTTCCCTCCATCCAGCCGGGTTCGTCCGGAATCCGTAACTTTCTAAACTGTAGCATCCATAGACGTTGGTACGCATCCCGCGTGAGAGTTTCCACTCTGCACGTGAGTCCCGTGGGCCTCCTGCTCCTTACTTACCTAGTTTGAAGCATAGTCCCAGCGATCCTCCAGCCTCTGGATCTCCTTACAGTATTTTCCTTCCTCGCATTCCATTGTTTTGAGTATATGGTTTGCCGTGCCCCTCAGGCACACTTGTAGATATTGTGCGAACTCGTATTTCTTTTGTAGTATTGTCATGTGCTTAGCCCTCTGACCTCATAAAGAGTTCAGAGGTGTTGTTATTAATAAATATATTGTTTATTTTCATAACAACCTGTGTGGTGTCCTTTCATCTGGTATTCAAGGGGTTATATTGTGGTAAAACAGCTGGCTTCACATGCCAAAAGAGTTTAGCCTAAAGACTGCTTTTGTCCACGCTACTAGGATAGCTGGTCTATACGGTTGACTTTACAACCAATCACCATAAGGGTTGTTTGGACTGATACAAGGTGATCACTAGAATTAGTGAGCATCATATATCAGGCCAACTTCTCACACAAGGTTCTAACCCTACCCTTCAGCACCTGATAGAACTCCTAAAAGGTTATGATGTTCTTAAGGCCTCTAGCTCAGGTCTTACAGGTAATGCAGATGAGGTCCTGCCCTCCGTAGAGGATACCACTGATCCTACTGTCATAGATAATGAGGATGATGTGGGGGCAGAAGACTCTGAAGAAGAGGTAGGCAGCCAGGTCCAAGTTACGAGACTTAGCCAGGCTAACCTAAGCCTACATGGGGCTGGAGAGGGGCAAGCCCCATACAGACCTATCAGTAGACTTAACCAGAGGTATAGGAGGGAAAGATCCCACTCAGGGGAATCTCTCCACTCCAATGCTTCAAGGGGTTCTCAGAGGGGAATGACTTCCCCTCAGAGGAGAGAACACCAGGCTAGGATGAGGGAAGTCCAACTCAGAATTGAGAGAGAATAACTTGCCCTAGCCAAAGATAACTTGCTCTTGCAAGGGAGCAAAAGTTAAGTGGACTAGAGTCCACTGGTGGCAGCAATATCCCTAAGGATAAAGACAGGTCCTATGACAATAGACACCTGAGTAAGATTGTGCCCCCCTATAAAGTTGGGGATGACATCCACAAATGGATAACTGCTTTGGAGAGGGCCTGCAAAGTACAGTAGGTACCCCAAAGTCAGTGGGCAGCAATCTTGTGGCTCTCCTTTTCAGAAAAAGGAAGAGACAAGCTCCTCACAGTTAGTGATGATGATGCTAACAATTACACTGTCCTCAAGAGTGCTCTGATTGATGGGTCTGGCCTAACCACTGAACAGTACAGGTTGATGTTCAGAGATACCCAGAAGAGACAGACTCAGGACTGGACTGATTTTGTAGATTGTGCTACTAAGGCTCTGGAGGGCTGGGTATTGGGCAGCAAAGTACAGGACTTTACAGGATTGTATAATTTGATTATGAGGGAGCAGATCCTTAGTAATTGTCAAAACCAGCTTCTACACCAGCACCTGGTGGACTCAGATCTGACCTCTCCCCAAGAATTGGGTAAGAGGGCAGACAAATGTGTCAGAACCAGGATTAGGCCTAAAAATCAGGGTGGTGACCAGAAGAAGGATTCTACCAAGCCTCAAGAGAAAGGTGGGGATAACTCTAAGGACAAATCCACTACAGGGCCCCAAAATTCCTCTGAGGGGGTGGGGTGGGTGGGGGTCCCAAACTCCTTCCTCTACCATTAAGAAACCTTATTGCCATGTCTGTAAACAGCCTGGCCACTGGAAGACTGACAGCAGTTGCCCAAGGGCCAACAATAAGGAAAACATTCCCCCAAGTAATACTCCCAGACCTCCTGTTACTATTAGTAGTAATCCCCCAGGTGGTGGGAGTGCCCCCAAGAATTTGGCTGGGTTTACTTTAGGAACTCATGTGAACTCTGGCCTAACCAGGTCCCCTACAGCAGCTACTCTTGTCTGTAAAAATGGCATAGGGTTTGACAACTTCACTGCTTGTCCCAACACTTTGGGCAAGTACAGTCAGGAGCCCCACATCAATGGCCAGAAAGTTGAAGCCTACAGAGACACAGGGGCTAGCATCACTATGGTGACTGACAGTCTAGTCCCCTCAGGACAACTTTTACCTGGGTTCACCTATCAGGTGACCAACATTGATGGAGTGCAGAAAGATCATCCCATGGCAGTAGTAAATCTCAGTTGGGGAGGTGTCACTGGCCCAAAGAGAGTGGCAGTGTCTACAAACTTGCCTGTAGATTGTTTACTGGGAAATTATCTGAATATCTCAGCCTGGGCTGGGGTAGAACAAGAAACCCATTCCAAAATGGTAGGCCTTCCAGAAAAGGTTAGTGGGGCTGTGATGGCCACAGAATTCTTTCCTAAAGAGGTTGAAAGGGCTGTACTGGTCACAGCCCAAGCTCAAGCAGACTTCCCTGAAAAGGTTGGCAGAGCTGTGATGGTCACAGCCCACATACAAACAGAGTTCCTACCTGAAAAGGTTGTTGGGGCTGTGATGGTCACAGCCCACACTCACAGATTTTGGTGTTGTGAAGCATGAAACTATGGATCACTCCACTCAGACAGAGAGTATTGGGAGGAAGAAAAGTCTCCCTCCCACCAGAAATTAGGTGGAAGTCAGCCTCCTCAGGGAACTGACCTTACTCCTTGTGAAGGAACTGCCCCAGAGGTAGTCAGGCCTAGCCTGGCAGAGCCCCTGATGTCAGTGGACCCTTCCAAGGTGGGACCCAGTCTGGAGCAGGTAACCTGCCCCTCTCTATCCTGCCTCAGTCGGCCCAGGGCTGTAATAATAATACAAACTTTTGTAAAGCGCGTATAGTTACCTCAACCGGAGGTGTCCCGGCGCTGTGACCGGAGGTTTCCCGGCGCTGTGGCTGTAGAGGTCAGGGAGGCCAGTGGACCCCAAAGGGCTCCCTGTCCACAAGAACACCCCCATCAGCAGATTAGGGGCACCAAAGCTAGCAGCCCTAGCAAGGTGAAAATTTCAAAAACTCCTGAGGGATCTCCCTTACACTTAGTTAGGAACCTCCCCCAGATGGACTCTGTTGGGCACAGCCAAACCTGGGACCCAAAGGCCCCAAACCTGACCTGTCCCTCCAGTAAGCCAACAAAAGGGACCCAGCCTCCAGCTGTAAGCAGCCAGAGGTTGACCCTGAGAGCACAATGCAACTCAGTCATGGAAAGAAAGGCACACATGGTGGATAGTGATTGGAGGAAGCTGAGCCCTACATTAGTGGAGCCTCACTTCAGTACTCCATCTCAACACCAGCCTTTTACTTTACTTTGCCAAAACACACCACAGGTAGAGATTCCCTATGGTGGAGACCCTCTGATACCACTAGGGTGAGGGATTGCTTAGTGGACCATGAGACAGGGGGTAACCATGCTAGTGCAGGTACTTCTTTATATGGCCACTTAGGCAATATAGGCTTACCTGGTCAAGGATAGCCTCATCTCCTTTCGTTTGGGGGGGTTGTGTAGGAAGGTGGATACCTGACTATGGTTACCCCAGATTTGTTGCCTTGTGTTTAGCTGGTTTTCGACTTAGTTGGCCTGGGATCCTGCTAATCAGGGCCCCAGGCTATCTGCTCTCACTGTAAAATGGACTCAATGTACCTTAGGTACATACCTAATTGGATGTTGGGTCACCTTAAGAGCCCCTGTATTGTGTACCATAGGTACCCAGGGCATAGGTGCACACAAGGCCTACCAGGGGCTGCAGCATATCTTATGCCACCCCTGGCTGGCCATCCAAACTGACACAACTGGCTGATCACTCAGCTGGGGCAAGGTCATGTAAACACCCCTTGCTTAGGTATAGTATTCCTATACTTACCATTATATATAGACACATATATACCTATAAGTCACTCCTATGGCAGACCTTAACAATCCTGAAGGCAGAGTGCTGGGTTTTATGTGAGATGAGGCTCTAGCATGAGCTGAGCCTGTCTGCAGCTTTCGGAACCATGTCCTTTTAGCTGTTCTATGATATAGCCATACCATATAGTCTTAAGTTATATTATGTTATGTTATGTTATTATGAGTTTTATATAGCACTCAGCTACTCCGAGGAGTGTCCCGGCGCTATAATCCTCGCGGTTGAATGCTAACTTTGGTTTGGCTTTATCAAAACATGTCGTGTAAGGTGTCATATGCTTTGGAATACTACCCCCTTGCCAGTTCTGGCGACGGGGGTAGCATTGCACCCTTCTAAAGGGAGAAGACATGTTGTTCCTATTAATCCCGGTTAAAGTTAACCAGAGCCTCAGCATCACAAAATGGATGCTGATGCCACAGACACAAGTCTGACCTCCTGCTGCTGGGAGTCCTTCCAGCAAGGGAGGCTTGGACAATAGGTTTCCTGTCTTGGGAGGTGCTAGCGCCACCCCAGACAGGCCATAGTGTATTGGGGCAGGGAGGGCTGAATGAAATGAGACACTGCCTGGGGCACACAAGGTGACCCATGCATAGTCCAGATCAAACCAGTGCTGGAGCACTCCAGCCCCAGCTCTGGCGTGAAACTGGACAAAGGGAAAGGGGTGTAACCACCCCCTTCCCTGGTCCCACCCATAGGAGGGACCTAGCAGGTAATCCAGCCCCTTTGATTAGTATAGAGGTAGGAGCTGAGTCTAGAGACTTTAGATTTATCCTGAACTGAAACTTGAAACGAAACTCTGGACCTTCGACGATCTACGTCACAGAAGACGACTGAAGAATCTCCCTTGTGGTCAAGGAGTGACCACCCTGTACCTTCAGGCACCATCCAGCAATCTGCGGTTTACTTTGTCGACGCTCCCGCCGGAGCCGGAGCACAGAGTCCGACAAGAGCCAGCCTTCCAGGCTTCTCAGACCCCGATCCACAGTCCATGCAAAGCTGAGACCCGTGGAGGCGACGAGAGACGTGGGACCGGCCATCTTGAGAAGCCTGCTCCTTGCTACTTGTGCAGCTTCAGAGGCACACTCGAAGTTGTGCATTGGGGATTGAGAAGCCCCAGCCCCGAGCATCATCTGCACCGAAGATCAGCCCTCAACTCTCCATGAGTTCTGCATGGGGCCCTTCTGCATTTTCCTGCTCAACGCGTCTGTCCGGTCGCTTGCCCGTTGGCTAGTGGCCTCTGTGATGACGAACCTTCGAATCTACACTGCTGGCCTGGTTGCTCCAGGCTGGCCCTTGCTTCCCAGAAAAGGAGAAGTCCATCAGACCTTGCTGGCCTGATCAAGAAACCATCTTCGATTCCTGCGTGGGTTGCCTTTGCCAAGGCTTGTTGACTCCAATCAGGAAACCGACAGCGAGAGCCTTCGTGGGACAGTCCGTATCCAGCTCCTGGTTGTCGTCGACACCTCTTGGTCCACGTGTCTGCAGAGACAAGCTGCACGACATCACCTGATTGCTTCGCGACATCGCCTGGTTCCTTCCTGGTTCCTTCCTGGTCACTGGCTAGTGACCCAGTCTCTGTCCCCTCTGCTTTCAGGTACTCTTCATACTCGATCCGCCTTTGGATCCAACTGGACACTTCTCTCCTGGTCGCCTGCAGCATCTTTCTTCACGGCTCCACAGGATTCAACGACGAAACCCGACACACTGACACCTATGCACCCGCTTCCTGTGGGTGAGGTAACGCGAGTACTCCAGTGCACCTGTGGGTATTGACTATCCTAGTGTCCTAGTTTTTAGTAGCTTTCTCCTAGTCCATCCGGAAGTGCCCTAAAAGAACTAGTTTCCAATTCTTTCGTTCCCATTCTAACTCTATGGTAACTCACGTGTGTGTTGAGACACTGCACACGCTTCCTGTGGGGCTTCTGCTTCCTAACTCTTGGTAGTACAGAGTAGCCCCAGCGATTCCCTAGGCCTTTCCTTTGTTTGTGACGTGGTCCTTATACCACTATTTTGGTATATGGTTTTACGTGCCCCTAGGGCTCAACTGTATTTTGTGCAACTTATTGTATGATAATTGAATATATTGTTATGTGCTTGTGCCTCTGAGCTCATAAAGAGTTCAGAGGGTTGTGTTAGTAATAAATACATATATATTTTTATATATAACCTGTGTGGTGTCCTTTCATTTGGTATTAAAGGGGTTACATATGGAAAAACAGCTGGCTTCACATGCCCTCTTGAGTTTAGCCTAAGACTGCATTGTCCATGCTACCACTAGGATAGCTGGTCTATAAGGTTGACTTTACAACCATCACCATAAGGGTTGTTTGGACTGATACAGGGTGCCCACTAGAATAGTGGACATCACATATCAGGCCAACTTCTCACAGCAGACATGGAAATGTTAAAGGATATTGGGGAACTACGCATGAGAGCAGAATGAAAAGATGGAGGTGTGCTGACATGTGGGATGGAATGTATCCGGTACGGACAGTGGATGAGACTGTAGGAAGAAAATGTACGGAGAAAAGAAATACTCAGGTTTTAGAAAAGAATATGTCTGGAATGAGTGACACAGAGGACGAGGTGTTGGAAAGCATTTTGAATAAAAGACCTCCACCGTATCAGTCAACTTCTACAGCGGTATCTCCAAATGCACCACCAATATAGAAAGATATAGTAGAAACCCCAAAAAGATATTTAGAAGAAAAACATATTTCTGAAAGGTCAGAATGTATGCAAACTGAAAAAACAAGTACATCCGAATTTGAGAGGTCAACAAAAGAATTAGCAGAGAAAATTAAGGAATTAACCAAACATGTAGAAGCTGAAACAGTACCTGTAACGATAGGTCCTGTAATACCGGTTTTTGAAAATCAGAAAATTGTTGAGAATTCGTTAATTATTCCTTTAAATTCAAGTATGCACCATGTCAGGGAAAAGAATTATCCAGATCTAAATGAAACCAAGAATACTGTTAGGACAACACCACCTAATTTGACAATGAATCAGTCCCATATATAACATTCCCATGGGATCAGAATCAGCAACTGTAACTCCAGAGAAAAGTTTAATTGATTTAGATTTGACCAAAACTCCAGTAGGACCAACAGTTGAAGAATTAAATGATTGGATTAAGACATTACAGCAAAAAGATACAGAACCTAAAGTTTTAGATGTGGCTAACCTAAAAATAGATATGGAAGAATTGATAATAGGAACAATTGGAACAGAAAAATTAAAAACATATCAAGATGAAGAGTTGATTTTTATGAGTAAAAGTATATAATGGAGAGCTAAGAATCTTCATGACAGATTGGTGGAACTTGAAAATGAATTAGGTATAGAATTGGCAAAGGTAAACATTTTGCAAAAACCGTACAGAGTAGACTTTACTGAAAGAGGTATAGACTACATGAACACAGCAGGGAGATTGACCCAAATAAAATAATTAATTGTATTATTGAGGAAATGGGGAGATGTAGATCGATGGAAAATTAGATGGACGAAGAAAAAGGAAGAAACTAGTGATAAAATCTTGTTAACATTTCCTGTTAAGGAGAAAGAACCAGTTGTAGCAAAAGAATATCCTATGAGAGAAATACCAGGAGGAGGATATGTTCATGTACCTTGGAGTAGACAGGATATATTGTCATTTACGAAAGATTTTCAAAGACTAAGAGAAAAACCAGTAGAATGGTATATACAAGTAGACAGGTTTGTGAAGGTATCAAAAGTGTTATGGGAAGATTTAGATGGGTTATTCGACATAGTTGTACCAGCAGATTTATGGACAGAATGTAAAATCACAATTGTTTGGCCAAAGGAAAAATACACGATAGATGCAAAAACAGGTGTTCCAGGTCCAGAAGTAATGAGAAAATATGATCAAGTTATTACCTTTTTGAAAAATAAAATTCCACCAAAAGAAACTGATTGGTTAAAGATTGATAGAATTATTCAAGAAATGCATATTATGAAAGACTGCTTCTAGTTTTCAAACACTATAGTGGGTATGAAAACCTAAGTGAAAAGGATACGAGTCATTTTGTATATTGATTTGTGTTTGGTTTGAGACCTGAAATAGGTGACATGATAAGACACCATATAATGTGCAGGCAGTCCAGTTCATTGGACGATGTATTGAGATGCATAAAATATTGTAGTAATGATATTAAAGCGCGAAAGTTGGCACAAGTGAAAGTTTCAGAACAACAAATTACTAATAATGGAAGCCAAACAAACTTTAAAAATAATTTGAATAAAGGAAAAGGACAAATGAATATTGATGAGGCTAAAAAGAAATGGCCATGTCATAATTAGGGAAAAATGGGGCATTGGAGAAACGAGTGTAAATTACCACAAAGGGTTAATCTGGAAAATAAATCATTGAATCCGCAGGCGCAGAATGAGGTAAATCAGCAATCTCCACCACAGCAGCAGGTAAGTCACTCAACAGAATCATTTCCCATTGCCACCTCTTTCACAGAGTTTTAATCTTCAGAAATACAGTGCAGAGACAGGATTCTACGAAGGAGAACAGGTAAAAAGATCACCATGTGTGACTGCTGTTCCTCAGTTCTGGCTAAGATCGGATGGAAATGAATCTGATGAAAGTTTCTGACGGTGCCTAGGGGAGGAAGTGGAGTGCGTGCTTGGCGCAAGTATGGAGGTAGATCAATCTGGTCCTTTTTTGAATGGAAAGGTGAATGGTGTAAATTGTACTTTCCTAGTGGACACAGGTGCTACCCGTTGTACAGTTAGGTCAGTAGAAATTCAAAACCTTCCTCTCTCTGGTGATGTAATAAAAGTTGTAGGTGTGACAAACAGACAAATTAAAACCCCTTTGACACAACCCGTAGAAGTAGAAATTGGTAACTTCAAAGAAATGCATCGTTATGTACTATGTGACAGTAGTCCTGTAAATCTACCTGGACGTGACATATTGTGTAAAATGAACTGTGCCATTTACTGTTTACCAGATGGCATGAATTTTCAAACCGATACCAAAGGGGATGATGGACGGACCGTTTGAGCAAATCAAACACTCACCCCCAGTCAACTGATCTGGGTTTAATCCATCCTCATTCTTTAGCTCACTCCACCACCCCAGTTCAGACATGGCCATATGCAAATCAGTCTGACCCTGTGCCTCATGGGAACAGTCCAGCCCGAACTCCCAAGCCATGTCTTCCCTGGACCAGAAACAAGCATCCTGGGACCGGTTTCGGGTTCATAACCCTCTTCAGCCAGGCTATCTTGAATCCAGTGGCAAAGTGAGCAAGGGACCCACGTCTGGGCATACCCTGCCAACTTAGGGCGAACAAAGCGATACCAAAGGGGATGATGGACGGAGCGTTTGAGCAAATCAAACACTCACCCCCAGTCAACTGATCTGGATTTAATCCATCATCATTCTTTAGCTTACTCCACCACCCCAGTTCAGACATGGCCATATGCAAATCTGTCTGACCCTGTGCCTCATGGGAAAAGTCCAGCCCGAACTGCCAAGCCATGTCTTCCCTGGACCAGAAACAAGCAGATGATGATAGTTTGTATAAAATGACCTTGTCAATAATTGACTCAGAAAAGAGTGAAACATTTCCAGTATTTGATAGAGAAAATATTCCAATTGAATTAAAAGAAACAGTTAAAGAAGAAGTGTGGGATTTTTCACAAGAGAAGAAATAGGGCTAAAGAAAGAAGCAAGTCCTGTAAAAATCACGATAAAAGAAGATGCTATATATCCAAATTTCCCACAATATAAGTTGACAACAGAAATAATTGAAGGGGTAACCCCAATGATTAACAAAATGATTGAACAAGGGATTCCTAGAGAAATCATGGGTAGCCCATGTAATTCACTAATTATGGGACTGAAAAAGCCAAATGATACATTTAGAATTGTGCAAGATTTGAGAAAGGTAAATGAAATAGTTCTTCCATGTCGTACAATTGCGCCAAATCCAGCAGTGATATTATATCAGATTCCACATGATGCAGAATGGTATACTGTTATTGATCTGTGAAATGCATTCTTTACAGTTCCATTACATCCAGATAGCCAAACGATTTTTGCATTTCGGTTTGGAGAACGTATTTTAGCGTGGTGCCGAATTCCTCAAGGGTATACTGAAAGTCCTTCAATTTTTAATCAGATGCTTAAAAAGTCATTAGAAAGCTTAAACATGCCAGGAAAATCAGTATTGTTCAATATATTAATGACCTATTGGTGGCATCAAAAACAAAAGAAAATTGCATTTCAGATACTATTGAGTTATTGAACCATTTAGCAGAAGGAAGACATAAGGTGTCCCCATCAAAATTGCAATTTTGCCAGCAAGAGGTACAATAACTAGGTCATAAGATTGGAAAGGGAGTGAGAAAAGTGACCTCAGAAAGAATCAAAATTATCAGAGGGATGAGTCAACCAAAGACACAGAAACAAGTAAGAATGTTTTTGGGTATGGTTGGTTACTGTTGTCAGTGGATAAGTGGATTTTCACTAATTGCAAAACCGTTACAGAGATTGACAAGAGGTGATGTAAAAGATCCTCTAGTGCTGAATGAAAAACAAATGGAAGCGTTTGAACAATTGAAAAACAGTCTATGTGAAGCACCAGCACTAGGCATGCCCGATTATGAAAAATAATTTGAATTGTATTGCAGTGAGAGAGGGGGATGGGCATTGTCAGTTCTGATTTAAAGACATGGAAGAATGAGAAGACCCATTGCATATTTTTCAGCAGTATTAGATCCAGTAGCAAGAGCATTGCCTGGGTATCTGAAAGCTGTTGCAGCCACAAGTATGAGTTTTGAACAAAGTGAATGCATTGTGATGGGATATCCGGTGAATGTGTATGTGCCACATTCAGTGGAAATACTCTTAACGCGGACGAAAACACCAATAGACCAATAGTCGCCTGACCAGGTATGAAAAGGTGATTTTGGGTGCAGACAATGTGACAGTTGTGAGGTGTGTCAATGTGAATCCTTCAACCTTGTATGTACAGTGGCAGATGTCATGGAAGCATCTTGTATGAAAGGAATACGTTTGTCACAAGTAGCTGAACTGATTGCTTTGATTCGAGTATGCAAGTTGGGGAAGCATGTCTGAATTACCATAGGGACTGATAGTCAATATGGATTCAGAGTTGTTCATGATTATGGAGAGCTGTGGTCAGAGAGAGGTTATATGACCTTTGCTGGATCACCTATCTGGAATGTTGAGTTTGTGAAGATGTTGTTAGAGGCGATACAGCTGCCTAAAAGCATTGCAGTGGTAAAATGTGCTGCACATAAGAATGGAGATGATTATGTCACTGAAGGCAATAGATTTGCCGATGCAATTGCTCAATATTGTGCCAGAAATCTTGCTTCAATCAATCGGGACAGAGAAAAAGAACATGTTCCAAGTCCTTTAATGCTTACTAACATCGTTGAGACCTGGCAGGAAGTGAAACAATTTCAAGATGAGGCAGATGATGAGGAAAAAGATAGATGAATAAAATCAGGTTGCAGACAAAGAGAGGAAGATGCAATTTGGGTATACAAAGATGAAAGACCAGTTATGCCTAATAGTATGATGGCCCGAATGTACCATGGTCAAGCACACATAGGTATGGATGCTATGATAAGGAGGTTCAAGCAAACTTGGTGCAATCCGAAGTTCTGAATAATAGCTGGAAGTTTGTGCCAATGGACGGGAGGGTGGTCCTTTCACACGAATGCAATTGGACTTCATTCAAATGCCTACATGCAACAAGCTGAGGTAGGTCCTAGTGATCATCTGCTTACTTTCAAGATGGGTTGAGGCCTTCCCTACCAGGAGGAATGATGGAGTGACTGTAGCAAAGCTTTTATTAAGGGAAGTGATACCGAGATTCGGATTTTCAGTAACAATTGAATCAGAGAGAGGGAGCCACTTTCATAATGAATTGATACAATTGATTTGTGAAGCACTGGATATTGAACAGAAATGACATTGCACCTACAGACAAGAGGCTTCTGGGGTGGTTGAGCAGGTTAATGGAACAATAAAAACAGACTTGGAAAAATGTGTTTGGCCACTGAACTGAAATGGCCCGATGCTTTGCCACTTGTTCTAATGACCTTAAGAAGCATTCCTGATTTAAAGACTGGTTTAAGACCACATGAGATACTGATGGGACGAGTAATGAGACAAGTATTTGTACCTGTCAACAAACTGCTAACCATAAATGATGACATCATACTGGATTACTGCAAAGGCTTGTCTGACACAATACATTCTGTTTTTCACCAGGTTGGAACTGATGCATGTACTAAAGAAAAGCATCCAGCATATGATTTAGCCACACCATCCGAGTACCAGAGACTGAGAATCAACAATTACAAGAGGAAGAGACTAGTTCAGAGTCTGATGCAGAGGAGACAGCTGACAAAGTTCCAGATAAGAAAGATCGACCTGTGAGGCGACATCTAGAATTATCAGATACAAGTTCAGCATCAGAAGCAGAGACTGAAATAATTGAAATTCCAGATCTTGAAGATCGACCTGTAAGTCGACATTTGGCAAAAGAGAAAACCAGTATTGACGCCTAAAAAGAAAAGAATAAAACTAGTAAAGGAAGAAATTCTAAATGTCAAACGAAAAGTTCTGAAAGAAGGAATATTGATCTTGAAACTGGAGAAAAGGAAGTAACTCACGATGAGGATGAGATTCCAAGTACCAGTTATAAAGAGATTCCTGACAAAAGAACTGAATTGACTGGAGAAGAACAAAACTCAGAAGCTGAATTAGAAACAATAAAATTCAAAATACAAGGAAGTAAAGACAAATCTGAAACGGAGTCTGATGAAAGTGATGGAGAAACTACTCTAAGAAAGAGTTCCAGAAAAAGAGCTTGGAAAGTTGAACGTGAAACAATTGAGCCAGGGATTAAAAAGCCTAAAAAGGGAGATAATTGGCCTGCAGAAATAAAAGGACTAACATTCAAATTGATAAATATAAATGGAGTACCACAAGAACAAGTAGCGAGATATCTAGCCAAGAAGGTCAAAAGGAAAAAAATAAAGACATTTTACAAAGACCCAAAGAGTAAGAAGACCAAATCAAAAGTATAAGTCACCTGAGTGGGTATATATTTATTTACCTGACATACCGGAACTTGAAAGTAACCAAGTAAATCAAAGTGACTCTGGTGAGTGAGAAAAGACAAAGATAAAGAAAAATAATTTTGATTTCAAAACTGAGAAAGTAAAAGTGCCAAATGGAAAGAAAAGGTCAAATGGAATAAAAAGAAAGAAACATAACTAAATTAACAGACTTATAAAGGACACATATTTTGTGTGGAAAGTGGCAAAGAGACATTTCAAGTGATAGAGACATTTTAGAAAAAAATGTTGTTAAAAAATATGCCTGCAAGAAATACATCCAAACGTGGAATGATACGCAGATGGAGTAGAATGTGTTTAATATGTACTGCTTTATTAATGCTTATATGGAATATTTTAGCAATATTGATTCTATTTCATTCAAGTTTTGAACAGTCATATAGAAATAGAGGTGATAATAAGAGTGAGAAAATACATGATGTACAGAATAATGTAGAACTAATAGATAAAACACAATTACACAAAGATAGATCTATTAATGATTTTTCAAAGAATGTTTTTTCTAGATTATTGAAAGAATACCTAGAGACTATGGATGTACAAGATTGCTACGTCTGTATGCAGTTGCCTGCATCTGTATCAGAGGCTGTGACCTACCATCACCTTCCTTTGACGTATGGAATGACTTGTAGTGTTATAGCTAGTTTATCTTACCAAACTGGGAAATTAGAATATTACTATTCTGATGTTGGTGACATTTCTGCTAAAGTTCCTGTAGTAAATAGAATGAACAAAGTGAAACCTGCTAACGCTGTGGGTGAATTTTTCTTAGAAATTGATGAACTGACAATAGAATATGCATACAAAAATAATCTAACATGTAAATTGAAAAAGGCAGAAAAGGTATTTTTAGAAATGGCGAAGATAGAAGATTAGTCTATCAGAGAAAGGCTACTGCAAGTCAATTGAAACCATCCTCATTGAATTTTGATGAAGAACATTTTGTAAAAAGTGATACTAATGTTGCATTGGGAATAGATCTTCCACAACAGGGAAAATTTCGTATTCGAATAGACAATACAGTGTATAATAGCTATTTTGTGGGAGCAAGTAATTGCAAAGACACTTACAGAATTATTGGGGGAGGGGGATTTAAAGGGGCAAAGATCCTGTATTTCCTGGATTGTATTTTATCTGTGGTAGCAAAGCTTTTATAGATTGCCAGACCATTGGCATGGGACTTGCTACGTAGGTTTGGTCTTTCCTAAAACTTTTCATGTAGATAGAGGTACTAATGGAATTCATGAAATATGTAAACCATTAACACGCAGGAGAAGGGAAACTTTTCTAGAAATTGTAGGTGACATTTTCGATGCACTGATACCAGCAGTGGGTATATCATTCAATGCAAACAAAATTCTGAAATTGTCAATGATAGTAGATCGTTTATCAAAAAGCACAGCTGGGAGATTTTTAATGGTAAATACAGAAATTGTTGCCATGAGAGCTATGGTAAAGCAAAATAGACTTGCTCTTGATATTTTATTGGCAAAAGAAGGAGGAGTCTGTGGAATATAGAAAGTTCAACATTGTTTACTTATATTCCTGACAAAAGTCAGACTATACAAAGGTATATTAAAAATAAAACTGAATTGCATAAAGACATTATCCCACTGGAGGTGGATGGTGTTTTAGAGAAACTTGATAAGAGTTTTTCTAATGTAAAGAATTGGTTTGCTGAAATAGGTAGTTTGTTAATTGGAAAAATACTAATATCAGCAACAATAATAGTAATGATAGTATTGGTGATAAGATTAGGGTGTATCTGTATTACAAGAAAAAGAGCTGAAAGAAAATTGAAAAATAATATAGAAAAAAGAAAACAAATGGAATGCGAAATGGGTGACTTACAAGGAGGGACGAGGGACTGCTGACACTTACCCTGACCTGGGCGATCCTGCAGCTGGTCATTGCGCTCACGAGCGCTTCTCCTTCTGGGCACTTCGGTCCCCCCCGCCGCCGCCTACACCTTGCGGCCGCTGAGCGGGGGGACTACATTCCCCAGAGTTCCCGGCGGCCCTGCCCACACACGCCAGCTGACGCGCACGGAGGCGCTTAAATCACCGGCGCTTCCCCCGCATCGCGGGACGCGCGCGGGTCGAGCCGGGCGAAGCCTGGGCAAAGGGCGGGCCCTCTAAGGCCCTCAGAGTCCCGAGAAGGACGGGACGGGCCACCCCCCTTGGCCTCTACTCAATAAGGTATAGTGTGCCTTTGACCTACACTTCTACAACCACTGCAGAGTCACCAGGACTTCTATTGACTCTATGCGGGGCTTTGCCTGCTGCAATGTCTCATAAGGGGGCTCTCAATCCTTGTACTCTCCCAAGTGATCTTAGTAGGGGGAGGTTTGACTGCTATGTAGAAAGGATAGACAGGGCATTATTACCTGTTATTCGTGAGTTGGAAGACCTAGAAACCCGCTTGCCCTCTCATAGCGTAGACTGCAAACAACCCGAGGTGCAGCTAGTCAACACTACATCTAGTGTATCCTGGTTGGAGGAATTGAACGCCCTTTGTCACATTCAATATGTACCAGTTGAGAGTATAGTCGACCCACCTCAAGCCCTACCCAGCTCTGCACTTCCCGTACATCTGCCGACTAATTCGTTATTGAACGCAAATGATAATATCCTGGTTGCCCCACTCTTATCCCCGTTAGTAGAAGTAAACATTAAACAACTAGGGCTCCCCAATTCTCCTATGGTCACAAGAAAGCGCCCCGGGGATAACAGCATGGGGAGGGAAGCTAAACTACTCAAGCCTTGTACAAATCCCTTACCGTCCTTCAGCACGTCATCTATAGTACCCCAGGTCAGTGCTAGTATTGAATCCTTTGCACCTCCCCAACAGGCAGCCCTTCTGGCCCTGATTGAGCGAGTGGTCTCCTCTCTACTATCCCCCTTGATTACAAGAATCAACTCCTTAGGGAATAGACTAAGCGATATTGAGACCTCATTTAGGGCACCGACTCAACCTAATAAGAACCTGACAGGAGTGGGTCCATCACAGCCCTTATCCGCTACCAAGGTTTCCAAGCTAACACCTCAAAGAGGAAGCATCTCTCCTAATAGACCTATTGTCCCACAGAACTGCCCATGTATCTCCTCGCTACCCGTCACCGAATCCATTACCACGAAGAGTATCTTCTCTGATGTAGGGGTGCCAAATGTTCACCCTCTATATGAGGAGAAATCTAGTACTAACCCAGTTTACACTAAGCATATACATCTGCCCCCAATTGCCGCCCCCTTTGTTTGTGTCCTCACTGGTGTTTTACCAATTACAAAGGGAAAAACCGAGAGACCGGAGGATTTAAAACACAAGGTCACCTATTGGCTGTCTAGGAATCGACCCTTGCCAGCGCACATTGATGGTGCTATTCGAAGTGTTAGAAGGGTGGGATGGCTCGGCCCCCTTCCAAAGGCCCTTTCAGGCGACCTGGTGCTAGTTAGATTCTGGAGCGATCGGGTGGTGCCTTATCTACAATCTTGGTCTCCACAATTAAGGGATGGCCCGATCTCTGTCTGGGGTCTCCAAGATTTTTACCCCAGGTTCCGCTATCCTCGGCCCTCAAAGACAAGACCAGAGAGAAAACACTACTTCCCAGAAAGTATTAACTTAGAGAATAATTATCGGCTGGATCGGAGTGTGTATGTACAGAATGGCTCCAACATCCCCACCCGAAATTATTTCTTATGAAGTGTCTTCTAGTAGTGATTTCCTGTGTTTAGTTAATCATTTGAATCGATTTATTTCATCAACTATTGTATTGACTTATGACTAATGATTATGTAATTTATGCATTATTTTGGTTTTGATCGTTCACAACAACTGGAGAATAGGGACGTGATACTTATTAACTCATTATGATGTGACATATGAATTTGTATATTTAGTGATTGCTTTTTGAACTTTTTTAATTGTTTGTATGGAAAATGTTAACTCATCTGTTCCCTGTGTAGATATGTTTTTCTTCTGGTATTTTTTATTTGGATTTTAATTATAAATTGATTAATGCAATGTACGCTTTTATGATATCCTTGTGATAATCGAATAAAGCTCTTTGATTTGATTTGAGATTGAAGAGCTAAAAGATAAAATAATTAAGAATTCAAGAGATCAAATTATGAAAGATACTAAGGTCTAAAATTGAAGAGCCTGAAACATCTTCTTTAAGACAATTTAGGTGAGGTGATTGTGTGGTGATAAAATCACCAAAGGGGGGAGTTGATGGAGCGGGGTGAGACAAAAATGTGTGTGTACCCCCTGTGAAATTAAACTTGCATAACTATAACCGATATAACAGTTTGAGGGGGATCATACCTGGACCTTGGGGGCTGCCATACTGCCACCTGCTTGACACTCCTGGGGGTCACACGCTGTGGGTCTCCCCTGCCGCCGCACTTCAACAACAACGAGAGGCCGCTGTAGGGGGAGACTACAGCTCCCAGGCTGCTTGGCGTTCACATCCGCAAACACCACCCACTTCCGCCTACCATCGCGCCCGGAGGCGCTAGAAAAGGACGAGGCTCCTCCCGCGTCGCGGGACGCGTGCGGGCTAAGCCTGGGCAAAGGTCGGGCCGTCTGTGGCCGTCCGGGGCCAGATGAGGCCCGGCCGGGCTACCCCCCTGAAATCTACGAAATGGGTAAGAGAAAATAATTGGGTAACCAGGGCCAAGGGGGTAAGAAAGCTAAAGTACCAAGGAAAGCAGACTCATTTATTTCATATTTGACCTCAGCTGTGGGTGCTATTAATAAAGAAATTGCCGACGCTGAAAAAGAGCTGGGTATGCCTCCTATGGTGGCTTTGTCGGCTGATCTGCGTCCACCTGATGTTGTTGTGGAAGGAGAGAAACAAGTCACCGAACATTCACAATTATTGCTCAGTGGTGGTTTAAGTTGTGATACACCGTCAGTCCCTGAAGTAGGGTCAGAAACTTTGGTAACGCTGTCTTCTCTTCAAGAAATTAACTCTAACATCACGGACCAACAGGAGAGAGGGGGTCGTCCAACCAAGAAGTGCCTGAGAAAGACTAAAAACGTGATGAATCAATCGGTTAACATGGAAGACCTAATTATGAATAAAGTTAGTGCTGAAATCGAGGAGATGTTTATTTCCCTCTTAGAACCTGCTCTGGTAGCCACCGCAAAGGATATTATAGACACTTTAAACACCTGTGTTGCAGGACTACTTAAGAGATGTGAGACTATTGACGCCTTTATACATGAGTATCGTGGGTTGCCTGCGACAGGGACACCCCCTCAGATATTACATCCAAATAATGTGGGGCACAATGTGAGTAAGGGCCCAATTGCTACAACAAGTAACACACAACTTAGTGCTGATTTATCTCCTACCACCGTTATCTCGAAGATAACTCTTAGGCCCCCCGTTTGTTTGGCTAACCCATTAGTAAAGGTAAAATCACAAAAACCTGCCCAAACTGCTCAGTCTACTAACAAGTCGGCCTATGTCTTATGCCAAACTAAGTTAAATCTCCCTCCCAACGCAGCACCTCTAGTGGCAGTATAAACAGGGGTTCCACCGCTGGGGTTGGATATCAGGTAGAGCACCCAGGAACTCATGGAAAAATCTAAAAAGTGGTGCCGACAGTACTCTAGTGGGGGCACAGATATATCTAACAGTATCAACATTGCGAGAAGAGTAGGATGGGTCGGACCGTCTCATAGGAATTTGGAAGGGGATTGCATTGTCTTAAATTTTGACAAATATAATGTTGCGGACTACCTATTTTGGGATGGTTCCGACCCACAAAACTCTCGTATTAGGCCACTTCCCTTGGGGTATTTTTATCCCCCTCCTACCAAAAAGCAATGGTACCCTGCTGCTCGGACAAGGACATTGTCTACTCACTGTCAGAATGTTTCCCCCCACACACAAAGTACATTAGGGGTACGGAATGCACCCTTGATGTCTGATAGACAAATTGACTCGGGTTTGTCATTGGTTAACCGTTTTAACCCATTAATGACATTGGAGGAGAACGACTGACTAAAAGACAACCCAGGGTAAGATATACAGTCTCAGGCCTCCACTTGTAGGATCATGAGCTGGAATGTTGCTGGTATTAAGGCAAAAACTGGAAACGAAAAGTGGGTAAACATGTTAAAAACGTTTGATATAATAGCCCTCCAAGAGACATGGGACTCCATAAACAGCTTTTCCCTGGATGGTTATAGTTATTTCTGTATCCCAGCAACACGTAGTAAGGCAGGTAGAGCCAAGGGGGGCTTAATCAGCCTAATTAAATTAGATCTGAAGGGCTCCTTAACACAATGTGACTCAGGATGCCAAAACTGTTTAATAGTGGAACTGTCATGTCCTGACACTCCTAATATTTTATTTATGAATTTTTATAACTCATGTGCCAATGATAACACTAATCATAATTTGGATTTAGTGGAGAAATTTCTGTCAGCTTATAGCATAACTGCAAATGCTTTTGGGATTATATTTATGGGGGACTTTAATACTCACCCCTGCGACCAACTCTGTGCCAATACAGTGGATGAGGGCCCCCTATACTCGGTCCCCATATATTTTGAACACTCAAAGCGGGGGAGGTACTCGAAATTTTTTTGGCCTGCTGGAACCTTTATGAGTCAGGTTGCGGGGAAGGTGGACCTAGGGCCCCCACGTTTAAAGGGATAGACGCGGGTACAATTATTAATTATATTTTTTTGACTTCTTTTATTTTATCTAAGGTTTTAAGGTATAAGACTGAGGCAGCGACGGTTCTACCATGGGGGCGTTTGGGCGCCGCCCCCCCTGCTTTCTCGCCGTGCGAGAAGAAGGCAGAAACAAATGGTAGTTATTTATTTATAACTACCATTTGTTTCTGCCTGCCCTTCTCGCACGGCGAGAAAGCAGTCAGTAGAACTTCCTGATTACGAGTCGAGCCTCAGGGCAGGGGGGAGTGGCTTGGGGGAGTGGCTTGCCCACTGTTGTGAATACGGACTGTTTGGACAGCCTGAGAGGCTGTCCAAACAGACAGTATTAGCAACAGTGGGCAAGCCGCTCCCCGAAGCCTCCTCCCACTCTCCGTTCTGCAGGATGCAGACAGCAGAAATGACGTGGTTAGGGCAGCCGGCCGAACCAATCAGCGCCGGCTGCCATGGAGGGGAGGGAGGCTGCCTGCAGCCTTCAGTGACGAGAGCCCACACCACTTACACCACGTCAGACGCAGCGGGTGGCAACATTCAAAATCCAGGTCTGCAGTCTCGGGAATCCAAGGTAAGTTTTTTATATTTATACATAGCACCAGGCAGCCTCGCTCCACAAACCCTGAGAGAGATAGAATCATGCGTGCAGTCGAAGTCTAGAAATGTCTGATTGGAACTGGTGAGTTTAAACAAATAACTTTAATATTTTCTGTTTTGAGTTAAGAAAAAAGGCAGCGCGGCGGCGGTTTCTTTACATTGTGGCTACCTGGCATCACACCAGCACACCCTGTATTGATTGACTGGGCACACCCAGTACTTCCTGAGCACCTCCTGCACATAGCTCGCCCTGCGAGGGAACGACGCAAACACAGTCTGGTTAATTTTATAGTTATGCATTCTGACAACTTTTTATGCCAAACGACCTGTGCTATTCTTAGCCGAGGACTTCGAATTGCAAACAACCTCGGCTAAGAATAGCACAGGATGTGTGAGATACGAACGCGGGCCCTGTGTGGTCTCAAACAGTAGGCGCAGCAGGTCACAGATTGGGGTATTATGTAATGCAAATGTTTGCAATGTAATCGTGAGGTACTCATCTTTAACTTGCGATTTCAAGAGCAGCCTTTGTTAAATGAAGTGTAACATGTGCAGCTGGCGATTATTTTCAACCCTATTGTTTTAAAATAATGTAGTCAGTCTAAATCGATGGCATGGGTGGAAGCAGGAATGAAGCACGATATGGAACAATTTTAAATGTGTTTAATAATTTCAAGACTACATATCCTAATTACTTTGATAAATATCCTTGCTTTCTTGAAATGTGGTTTAACTTGCACCATTTGGTCCTTTTTTTGTTGTTCTTCAAGATTTTCTTGGCGTGAGGATCCCGCAGTTCCCCTTTAGTCACTCAGGTTCGCTTGCGACACAACACACATTCAGACCCTTCCTTTACGCCCCGCCACTTTCAAATGTCACCAGCTGCCACTGGACTGAGGTATCTGTTTTTAGTGATCATAATCCTGTTATTATAGAGATGGTGTCAGGGGACCTTTTTGGTTTTAAGATTGTATCACATAAGGGCGGGAAGGATGTGATAACTGAAAGATCAGGGACGAAGACTAAAATGGTCCAAAGTGGTTCCTGAAACTTTCTTGCAGGATGTTTTATCCAGGGTTGAACCTGAGGTAGCTATATGCTTAAATAACGAATCCCTGGGTTCTCAGGTGGTTGATGCCTTTGATACTATTTGCATACAAATAAATCATAGTCTATTGGCCGGAAAAAAGCAGATTAGGCACTTAGGCAAAAGATGGTTTAATAGAAGCTGCTCAAAGGCACACTCTGCCCTACTTAAGGCCATGAAGGACAGCCCTAAAGATAGGGCACAAATAGCAAGTACAAGGACAGCATATAAACAAGCTATACAAGCGAGGAACGTGAGCTGAAAGAGGAGGCTTGGACTCAACTTTTAGCTCCTGAGGTTCTGAGAGACAGTGGAGAATTTTGGGCAACCATAAATCAACCACTGTTCTCGAACGACGAGAACTCGCCACTCGAGTCTAACATAGCAGACGATGATTGGATAGCTCACTTCGAAAAAATATATTGTTCCCCAGGTATTGAGAATTCCATAATTATTAATTTCCCTGGAAGTGTGGTTTCTCCTGTGGTCTTCGAGGTCATAGAAGTGGAAAAGGCGATAAAGCAGACGTTAAAGAACAAGGCACCAGGCCCTGACGGGGTCCCCGTTGACATGTTTAAATGCGCCCCAAAACTTTGGTCAAACATTTTGTGTAACGTGTTTAATGCTTTGGACCCAAGTAACATCCCAGTATCATGGAAGAAATCAACCATCATCCCCGTTTTTAAAAAGGGGGATAGGCAGGACCCCTCATGTTATAGGCCTATCTCCCTGATAGACTCCTCAGTCAAAATACTGGGTCGTGTTATCCTGCATAAACTAAAGGAGTGGCTGGATGATAGAGGGGTCTTGTCGAATGTACAATACGGCTTTAGAGCCAAAAGGAGTACTCTAGACCAATGCCTTAATCTTCAACTTTTAATTGATAAATACACCAAAGCTAAGGAGGGGTCAATGTACCTGGGGTTCATGGACCTCTCCTCTGCATTTGACCTAGTGAACAGGTCAAAGTTATGGCAAATTTTATTAAATATGGGTTTTGACCAGGCCCTAGTTAACCTTTTAGCTGATTTGCACTCTGGTCTTCTAGCTTCTGTAAGGGTTACTTCTGAGGGACGCTGTACTAGTTATTTTAACTCAGAGAGGGAGGTCAGACAAGGGTGCATTCTGGCCCCCCTTCTCTTTACATTATATATTAACGCCTTGGAGCCCACATTGAGGGAGGCGTCACAGGATATACCGCGTATAGGGGATCTGGTTATTCCGGTCCTCTTGTACGTGGATGACGCTGTTCTCTTGGCCCGTACGGGGGTAGGACTTCAAAGGTTGTTAGATGCTTTTGGGAGTTTTATGAAGACTTTGGATTTAAAAATTAATGCCAACAAATCCCAAGTTATGATTACGGGGAAGTGCAGAGGGAAAAATAAAGTTAAAACTTTCTTCTGCTGTGGAGAAGAAGTCAGTAGAGTGCCCACATTTCCCTATCTGGGAGTCCTTTTTGACGACAGAGGGAATTGGGGCCCGCAACAAAAAAATAGAAATATTGCATTTGTAAGAACAACCTCTGCACTCTTGGGATTTACTAAACAATTAGGGGCTAGACCAGTAGAAGCAATAATGAAGGTGTATAAAGCCAAATGTCTTGCGGTTGCCACCCATGGTAGCTCAATATGGGGTTACTGCCCCCAAGACAGAATTCAGGTGACTGAAAACAAATTCCTGAGATCAGTTTTAACAGTGCCGCAGTCCACTCCTACCTATACTATCCATACTGAGCTGGGGGTGAGGTACGTTTCTGATATAATAAAAATAGCCCCCCTAATCTGTTGGATGAAGACCTGGCTAAACCAGGAAATTTCCCTGAACTACATTATCCTGAAAGATTTTCTTCTGCTGGAAAATGTTAGCAAAATCCCTTGGCTGACATATATTAAAACTAGTCTTCACAAAATAGGGCGACCCGAGCTTTTCTCCTCCCCTGAGTTCATAACATCTAAGGACATCGCACAAACTAAAAATGCAATGTCGCAGTTGTTGTCACTAGAGAGAGAGGAGGTAGAATTAAGGAAACCAACTGTTAGAGCTAATTTTATCTTAGTTAATTCAGCTGGACCCAAATTCTATCTCTCTCTGGTGAACCGCCCCTATCATAGGCACCTTTTAACTAGCTTTCGTTTTAATTTGATTCACTTGACTTTAGGCTGCTTTCCCAAATGGTGTAATCCGGAAAAGGCTAGCCCATGCAACTGTGACAACTTCTCTACACAGGACACAATACACTTTTTAATGTTCTGTGGATATTATGCGGATATCAGGAAGAAGTTCCTGCTTCCTATATTGAGGGAGGCAGGGTTTCTACAAGTAAAGCCAGCTCTCCTGTACCTACAATTATTAAATACCCACTGTATAATTTTCCATGTTGCTAGCTTTCTAGTAGCCGATGTCCGGATCAGGAACAAGATTAATTGTGTCCCTATGAACTTGGTTGATTCCAATTAGAATGAACTTATTTTAGACAATGACAGTGATGTAGCAATGAAAGTCAAAATAGTAGATTGCCATTTTTATTCTGATTTTATCAAATTTTAATGGAAATATATTTGCTATATTTTTGTATAACATTGTTGTATATATGGTGTAATATATTTTTAATTGTACCGATCTCTTTTTATGATATTGATTTATCGAATAAAGTATTTGACTGACTGACAGTTTGAAGCATGAATAACTAATCGACAAAATGCACTTAGACATTTTATATTACATGTGGGAAACTAATTGCCATTTGCAATAATAATATATCAACAATTGTGAACAAGTCGTATTAACATATTGCTATAATAATATAAATTAATCAAAGAAGCATGTATGTTTAGGCTTCATTAGAGTGTATGTATTCATCGTGGCAAGAGAAAAAGAAATGGACTTAGTAAGTAAAATAAAGCTATATGTCACGCTTTTGCTAGGTAATCACTAATTAGGGATATTAGAATGGTGGGAGGTAAACAGAAAAACTATAATTCTAAATCTAATGTCTGTTGTGTTTGTTTTCGCACTAGTTCTCATTGAGGCCTATGCGGCCTGGTTGTTGAAAATGGCTGCTGACTGCGGCGTTGACATTAGATTGAGAAAAAGAGCCTCTACGTATGCGCATAAATGAAAAGCTGAGTAAGCAGAATGGCTGGTACGCAAAGCGAAGTGATGCCAAGGTCAGCTTGGCCTAGGGCGCGGAAGTGTGCCAAAGGATGTTTGCATTTAAGACTGTGGGAACTGAATCAATGAATGGAAGAGAATAGCAAATCATGTAACAAAAAGTGAATGACAAGCATAAACGGAGATGACTGCCATGAGAACATGTTAAGGATGACTATGCATTTTGGAAAACTGGTTTGGGCAAGGACGGGATGAGGTGATCATAGCCGCCCCTCTAATGGACCAATCAGAATAAACTGTGGACCCTAAAAGTTTCAATTTTAAGCTAGATAGTTAGTGAAAAAGGGCATAAAAAGAGCTTGTTCGAAAGGATAGAAAAGCTTGCTACTTGGATTTTATTTTGCACCACGACATGCTGTTGGTTTGAACTATTTTATGGTGCTAGAGACTTTGAATATTTTTGGACTTTAAATTTTGTAGCAATGAAGATGATCAAATGCAGAAATTTTGTTTTGGAAGGGAGGCGTTGAGGAGAATAGAGAGGCAGATTGAGACTTGTGCGACTGTTATTTTCATATAACAGAACTTGGCAATATGATTTCTAAATTTCATTTTCTTTTAACATGTACTAAATAAAATGCTTAATTCTTGCTGGTCTAAATAAACTAAAGTTCAGTTTTCTTAGATGAAGTAGATAAATTCAAAATTTTAATTTAAACTCGAGTTGTGGTTTTATTTGATTAAAATGTTATCACAGAATAAAATGCTAAAGTTATAGGATTACTATGATTAAGCTGGTCTTAGTCTTCATCAACTAACTTCTACTAGATGATCTATTGACCAAATAGTGGAATACTTTGGTGTAGAGTTTTCCAAGTAACAGATTAGCATATGTAAAGAAATTCTATAAATGTATAAAATGTACAAAATATGAACATTAGGTACCCCGCTAACCAGCAGCTCGCCTTCTTTGTCACTGATTCAGGAGTAAAGGTACATGTGTGTGAGAGTGTATGACTCGCAGTGCTATGGGCCCACTGATTAGTAAAATTGATTGCTCCTGAGTTAAGTGAGATAAATATTGAGGGTTGTTTGAGAGCCACGCTGGATCACTGTCTGTGTACATATTGTATTCCACCGCATTGCTTATTATTTCTATGTGTATTTATTGTTGCTTGTACCTGAACCACTGCCAGATTGCTTAATGGGCCAGTCCAACCCTGTTGTCACATGACAGTACATAATTTTGGATAATGACAGATAAATTGGAGCCAGCACATTCCGGTCCTTCCTGCTCATTTATATATAATCGAACAAGGTAGCTGCTAGAGATCGGGTATTACTCAAGCTAATTAAGGTTTTATGATAATAATAAGCCACTAAAATCATGGAAGATGAAAAATTACCTTCCAAGCTCAACCACTTCACTATACATGGAATCAAAGTTGTCCTTCCAGGTTACCCTGATGCCCTCGATTTCAGGACCTGCAGAAAAGAGAGTTTGTTTATTTAATGCAATAATGTATTAAAATACATCAGTGTGTATTCAATTCATACGCATTTTAACAAGAACCTTTCCAACCATTACAGAAAGAAGTACATGTTAGATCATGGTGATTTTCATATGTAGGTCATGTGCAGTACCACGTGGAAATGTGTACTTGTGCTTTGCAAGTACACATTTCCAGGTGGTACTTTTAATTCACAAAAAGAGTATGACTAACTCACATGCGGTGAGGTCCTAATAAACTGAATGTGTACGCTTTATACCGGATTCTAGTCACTGGTCTTACCAGCTGTAGCCCTCAGTTCATTTTTTTCAAGTTTCTTTATTAAGTGTTAACATAGTAATAACAAAACCAGATGTGGAATACAAAAGCCTAAGCTTCCAGGGACAAATAATAATGTATGTTCAGGAATCACAGTAAAGCTTTTCTAAACAACCTCCAATCAGATAAGTTTACTGCCAAATTAGCATCATTAGGTCTCGCCTAAGGCAGTGCATTTGTTGCAAGACATTGTGTTAGCATACAGTGGGGCTAGAGCCCTCACACCGTTTACCACTGGTGGGCCTCACTGTCACTCTGATTTGATGTCTTGTGCAGCCTTTACTTCCCCCGTCGTGAGTTTCCTCCTCCCAAAAAAGATGGAAACATTACTGTGTTCTCACACTCAGGAGTGGATCCTCAGTTAAGGCAGAGGAGCATCACCCACTGCCCGCAGAGCAGGAAAAAGGAAAAATAAAATGATGATAACATCGTTATTATCATTTCATTCTTCGAAGCTATAGGGCTGGGTTAGGGCGGGGAGGGCAGGGGCTTGTGTAACAGGGAGGAGGAGTGGTTGGTGCACAATAAGTTTGCATGACTGGCCGGCCGTCTTGGGCAGCCAAACAGTCATGCGCACTTAACATGTTCTCCATCGGGTTGTAATACACAGCCTGGGTGGAGAACATGCAGAGACTCCTAGTCCCCATCTGAGCACCGAACCACAGATCTCATACCAATCACAACGCTGCTGACGGCAGCATTGTGATTGGCTTAGGGGAGCCTGTGTGCTTCCGGGACTTGTCAGGAAGAGAAGCAACGACAGAGGAAAGACCGGGGCCCTGAGGAGGTAAGTATTTTTTTGGTTTCTTCTTAAATCCCACCTCCCCAGCCCCACCAACCTTGTTCCCTGACAGCAGCCACTGCTCATTTATTTTGTGCTACTTTTTACTCAAGCACTCTATGAGAGTGTGTTTTCCCGGAATCTTCCTCGCATGCTCTCAGTGTTAATCTGTTTCACTGAGTGCTTTGCTGCCGCCCATCTTCATATTGCTCTATTTTGCTGTGTGCTTTTGTGCTCCTCCCGTCCTGACCTGTGTTGCTCTCTCTTGCTATATTCTTCTGTGCTCCCCCCACTCCGTGTGCTCGGCATCTGATTCTGTACCTCATGCTGCTTTGTCTCACCATGTGCTTCTCTTTCCCACCCATGTTCTTTCAATCTTCTGTGTTGCTACCCCTGCTTCCCATGTCCCTCATTTTGCTTCCCCACCCGCATCCCCCGTTTTCCTTCTACCTCTCTCTGCAGTGTTTTTTCTCCTTTTTAGTTAACTATCCAACTCGGATAAGTAACTAAAAATTATAAGAAAGCGCTTGTGCCATTTTGCAGTTGCTAATACTTACAAAATGGCGCGGCCGTCCATCCCAAACATTTCAAGAAATATTTAGCCATTTTGTACAGCATCATGACTAAAACTCGTTGGCAAAGCCAATAGTTCCTAAAGGTGATACTAAACGATTTTGCCAGTGATTGTTTTCTTATGTCCTCTTATCGAACAAGTTACTTACCTTTGGTAACGATATATCTGTAAGAAACAGTAGTTAGTATTAGATTCCTTACCTTAGAATATCCCCAGGCGTCAGTCTGGATCCGGAAACTTTTGCGTAGCAGTACCCCTGCGCGTCGGTAGGCGTCGTCTGCAGGCGTCCCCTGCGGCTCCGCGTCCGTCGTCGGCGTCGTGCGCCGTGATGACGTCGCTGGAGTATATACACGCCGCCTCCGCGCGCTGACGTCAGTTCTTTGTACACAGCTTTTCCGCGCCAGAACACGCAGAGCCATGTGAGAACCAACACTGGTGCCATTGGAAACTAGGGCCCTGAAAGGGATGTCCTTAACCCTAGGTATCAGTTCGCAGAACGGGGAGGATGGGTGGGGCGGTAAGGAATCTAATACTAACTACTGTTTCTTACAGATATATCGTTACCAAAGGTAAGTAACTTGTTCATCTGAAAGAAACAGGTTAGTATTAGATTCCTTACCTTAGAATAGATACCTCAGCAATACCAACCCCGGTGGTGGGTCTGCGAACCAATACAATCCTACACAAGAAAGTCCTGGAGGACCGAACGGCCAAAGAAGCCATCCCTCCGGACTTGACTGTCCAGGCAGTAGTGCCTCGCAAAGGTGTGCAGCGAGGCCCACGTAGCCGCCTGGCAAATGTCCTGCAAAGGGACTCCCCGGCCCAGGGCAGTAGTAGCCGCCGTGGCCCGAGTGGAATGGGCCCTCAGCCCAACAGGAGGCTCCTTCCGAGCCAAAGAGTAGCACGCTTTGATGCACAGAACGACCCACCGAGAGATGGTCCGTTTATGTACCACCCTTCCCTTATTCGCACCCACGTAGCCAACAAACAGTTGGTCATCCACCCGGAACTGGCGTGTGCGATCCATATAAAATGAAAGCGCACGTTTTGGGTCCAGACGATGGAGCCGCTCTTCATCCTTTGAAGGATGCGGAGGCGGGAAGAAGGAGGGTAAGGTGATGGACTGCCCGATGTGAAAAGCAGAGACAACTTTGGGCAGGAAAGAAGGTCTAGTTCTCAGAACCACCTTGTCTGGATGAATTGACATGAAAGGAGGTTTGACAGAAAGAGCCTGGAGCTCACTCACCCTCCTGGCAGAGGTGATGGCAACCAGGAAGGCCGTCTTTAAAGTCAGGAGACGGAGAGGACAGGAATGAAGTGGCTCAAAGGGAGCGCACATCAAGAAAGTCAGAACCAGGTTCAAGTCTTACTGAGGCATCACGAACGGAACAGGTGGATACATGTGCGTGATGCCCTTCAAGAATCTTGTTACAATAGGGGACCTGAACAAAGAAGGTTGATCAGGCAGCCTTAGAAAGGCCGAAAGGGCAGAAAGGTAGCCCTTGATAGTGCCCAGAGCAGAGCCCTGCTGGGCAAGAGAGAGAAGAAAGAGGAGAACCTCGGAAAGAGGGGCAGAGAGAGGGTCCACAGCCTTTGCTGTGCACCATGCCACAAATCTGTTCCACCGGCAGGCGTACACCGACTTTGTGGAGGGACGCCTGGCTGCCAGAATCACATCACAAACCTCAGGAGGGAAGTCAAATGGCCTCAACTGTCGCCGCTCAATCTCCACGCATGGAGGTGGAGACTGGACAGGTTCGGGTGGAGGACCGTCCCCTGCTGCTGCGACAGAAGGTCCTCCAGAAGGGGCAGGCGGATCGAGGGACCGACTGACATGCTGAGTAGCTCGGGATACCAGTACCTTCGAGCCCAGTCCGGAGCCACAAGGATAACTTGGGCCCGGTCGCGCCTGATTTTCTTCAGCACTCTGGGCAGAAGTGGTATAGCCGGAAAGGCGTAAAATAGACCGCAACTCCACTCGCGCCGAAAGGCGTCGCCGAGCGAGTGCCGTCTTGGAAACTCCAACGCGCAGAACTGATGACATTGCGCGTTCTCTTCTGTGGCGAATAGATCTAACCAAGGCTCTCCCCATTGCAGAAAGAGGCCTTTCGCCACGTCCGAGTTCAGACGCCATTCGTGATCCACCGAGCACCGATGGCTGAGTTCGTCCGCCCTGGCGTTCAGAGAACCTGCCAGGTGTTGAACCGTCAGAGTCACGCTCTGACGTTCCAGCCATTGCCAGAGACGCAGAGCCTCCTGGCAAAGGGTCCACGACCCCACTCCGCCCTGCTTGTTGCAGTACCACATGGCGGTGGTGTTGTCCGTGAACACCTGCACTACACTCCCGTTGACAAAGGGGAGGAATGCCTTCAGTGCTAGGCGAATCGCCCGCAGCTCCAACATGTTGATATGGAGCCGGGACTCCGCCGGAGACCAGATGCCTCTGATCTCCGCCTCTCCCAAGTGGCCTCCCCAGCCCTGGAGGGACGCGTCCGTCACAACTACGTGCTCCGGTTGGGGAAGGGAGAGGGATCTGCCTCTGACCCAATCGCGGTCCGTAAGCTACCACTGCAACTGTCTCGCAGTGCCCTCCGAGATCAGGACATGGTCGGATAGGTTGCCTTGATGCTGGGCCCACTGAAACTTCAGGTCCCACTGCAGAGCCCGCATCCGCCACCGGGCGTGATGCACCAGAAGGATGCAGGAAGCCATCAGCCCCAGCAGCCGCAGCGTCAACCTGACCGAAACCCGGGATAACGGCTGAAAGATCGGAATCAGAGCATGTATATCCCGGACCCGCCGTTCCGGAGGATAAACCCGAAACTGCGCCGAGTCGAGAACCGCTCCGATGAAAAGGAGCTTTTGAGAGGGACACAGGTGTGATTTCGGCACATTGATGGAAAACCCCAGCTCGTGCAGGAGGTCTGCCGTCATCTGAAGGTGGTGGACGACTGTCTGGGGCGAGCCCGCCTTCAACAACCAGTCGTCGAGGTAGGGGAAGACTGAAACCCCTAACCGGCGCAGATGAGCTGCGACCACCGCCATCACTTTCGTGAACATCCGTGGGGCGCTGGTCAGGCCGAATGGGAGCACGATTAACTGAAAGTGCTCATGGCCTACCGTGAACCGCAGGTAACGTCGGTGGGCCGGCAGGACGGGGATGTGAAAATACGCGTCCTGCAAGTCCAACACAACCATCCAGTCTTGTGGGTCCAGAGCAGCCAAGACCTGAGCCAAAGTCAACATCTTGAACTTCTCCTTCCGGAGGAAGCTGTAGACGTTCCGTAAATCCAAGATAGGACGTAGGCCCCCCTTGTCCTTCTTGGGTACCAGAAAGTAGTGGGAATAGCAACCACACCCTACTTCTGGCCCAGGAACGCGCTCGATGGCCCCCTTGGCCAAGAGGGCCGTAACTTCCTCCTGCAGAAGTGTCAAGTGGTCCCCCGACACACGGTGGTTCTGCGGTGGCATGGCTGGAGGAGTGCTCTCGAAGGGGAGGGAGTAGCCCCTTCGGACGAGCTGCAGCACCCACCTGTCCGATGTGATGGTGCGCCAGCGGGAGCGGTGATGGCGAACCCTGCCACCCACTGGCGTCACATGGGCCTGAAAGCTCGGACTAGGAGGATTTGGAGGCTGATGCTGCGGGGGGAGGTGTGGTCTGACCTCGCCGTTGTCCCCGACCGCCTCCACGGCGGAATCCACGGCCGCCACCGCGTTGAGAAGTGTTCTGCGGTGCGTGGCTGGCAGCACGTGCGGGACCGCCCCTTCCGTGGCCACGAAAGGAGCGAAACGAACCCGTTTGCTGGCGCTGGGTCGAGAGACCCAAGGACTTGGCCGTGACCCTGGAGTCCTTGAAGCGCTCCAGCGCGTGGTCCGCTTTGTCGCCAAACAGGCGACTGCCATCGAACGGCATGTCCATCAAAGTATTTTGGACATCCGCCGAAAAGTTGGCGGATCTCAGCCAGGCGTGGCGACGAATCGCCACCGTCGTGGACATCGCTCTGCCCAGCGAGTCGGTCGTATCGAGACCACACCTGATGGAATATCTTGCTGCGTCTCGGCCTTCAATCATAGCCTGGCCGAGCTTTGCCCGTAACTCCTGCGGGCATTGTGGCAGACACTCCGCGACCGTATCCCACAGAGAGTGGGTGTAGCGGCCCAAGAGGCATGCGGTGTTGCAAGACCGCAGTCCCAGACTCAGGGACGAGAAGACCTTCTTCCCATACTGGTCGTACCTCTTAGATTCCCGGTCGGGCGGGGCCGACGGGAACGCGGTTTGGGAAGTCGAGGCCTGGATCACCAGACTCTCAGGGGTGGGATGGGTGGACAGGAACTTGGGGTCATCCGGACACGGACGGTGGCGTCTGGCCACGTTCCTATCAACAGGCGAACCTGAAGCGGGCCTGGACCACGTGCCCAAAAGAACGTCTGTCAAGGCTTCGTTGAACGGCAGCAGAGGCTCCTGTGGGCATGACTGCGGTTTGAAGACCTCAGTGAGGATGTTAGGCCTCACGACCGCGACGGGGAGCTCAAGGCGTAAGGCCTTGGCAGCCCTCATCAAGACCACTGAATAAGCAGCCCCAGCTTTCGAGGCCACAGTAGGAGGCGAGACAAAACCAGGGTTAGGAGAGTCGTCCAGACCACTGGCGTCACCCAAGTCACCTGTCCAGTCCACGTCGTACTGACACTCGCGTGACAGAGGGTCCTCAGACCCCTCCCAACCCTCTCCATAATCTGCATCCTCACCATATTCTGAGTCAACGATGTAGACCGGCTCCTCTGGGTCAATGGGCCCCATTGGCGCCGGACTCGGCGTCGGACGACACCGGTCCGACTCCGCGTCCGGAGTAGGAGAGGGAATGGGGGTGGCACCGCCCGGAGCCGGAGCCCCGACGCCGGCCGGAGCCGGCGTCGGAGTCCCGGCGCCGCGCGGAGGCGGCACCATGGGTTGCCCCGATGGAATCGGCGCCGGAGAGGCCGGCGGACCAGCCGGCGTCGACCCTGAAGGGCCCAGCGGCGCCGGGGCCGGAGCCGCCGGCGGCGTCGGGGCCGGAGCACCCGACGGCGTCGGGGCAGGAGCACCCGAACCGCTCAGGCCCCCGGACGGGACCACCGGGCCCGCAGGCGCCGTAGGCCCCGTCGGAGGAGACAGTGCCCTCATGGCCATGAGGATCTCCTCGCGCGACGCGCCTTGCCCAGGGACCGTCGGGTATGGAGCAGGCAGCGCCGGCGACCCACGCGGAGCCGCGGGGGTGGGGCCACCCGAACCCCCGGCCGCATCGCGCGAGCGTCGGGGGGAGTCGGGGGTACGATGACGACGCCCCGACTTCTTGTGTTTCTTACCTGAGGAACCAGAGGAATGGTGACGACTTCCGGAGCGCTCCCTCGACCGCTCCCTCGACCTCCGGCCGGACCGGGACCGCTCTTGACGCGGGGCCGACACCCGGAGCTCGAGTAGCTTGCGGGACCGCTCCCGTCTAGCCTTACTCGTCAAGGCCCGGCAGTCGACGCAGGATTCCACGTCGTGGTCCGCGCCCAGGCACCGGAGGCAGAGTCGGTGGTGGTCCGTGACCGACATAGTGCGGTCACACCCGTCACAATTCTTAAAACCGGGCATCCTACCGGCACCTTAAGAGTTAGATAGTAATCAAAAACTTTGGTCAAAAGACCGGAGTACTGCTCTTCGGATCTGCGCTAACTGGCGCGGAAAAAAGAAGAACTGACGTCAGCGCGCGGAGGCGGCGTCTATATACTCCAGCGACGTCATCACGGCGCACGACGCCGACGACGGACGCGGAGCCGCCTGCAGACGACGCCTACCGACGCGCAGGGGTACTGCTACGCAAAAGTTTCCGGATCCAGACTGACGCCTGGGGATATTCTAAGGTAAGGAATCTAATACTAACCTGTTTCTTTCAGATAACTTATTTAACAAAACCACAGACGGGAAGCTGTTGCCACTCATCATCCCAGAGCCAGTGGCTTCCGATAAACCTCCATAACTCAAAGATCTTAAAAGTTTAATTGCTGCACTCAAGAGAGTATTCAGATATCCATTTCACATTTAAAGCCTTTACACCAAACAGAAAAAAATAAATAGTGAATAATTAAACTGTAAGTTTTGAATCTCCAACCTGTCTGATGGCAATATTACTGCCTTGTGCTGTGTGCTATCTTCAAATTGAAAGTAGAAATAAAAACACACATAGTAGCTAACTCACATACTCACAGTAATGAGGCTAAGGAAGATAACGAAAAAGAGGCAGGAACAATGCAAACAAAAGGTGAACAGGAAGAACTCTGTTATAAAAATGATGGCATTTTCTCTTCTGAGTATTCTTCTTCTTGAGTTACATGTCATAATCAATCAATCAATCAATCAATCAATCGTGAATGCTTATGATTAATATAATGCACATTCATTTATATTATTATGCTCTGCAACATAATAATCAAGTATTGCTTCAATATAATTGCAGTATTTAATATAAGTGCTAACTGTACTGGTTTATAATACTGGTTATTAATCTATGAAGAGTTTCTAGAAGGTTGATAACTGCCCTTATCATTTATTGTTGTTGTTCAAAAAAACAGTCTAGTGGAACAAAATAAGAGAAAGAGACTCACGTCACTCTCTACTAAACAAATTACTAACATTCAATAGCACTCTATCTGATAGCTACTCAATCCAACTACAGATACCTGAGCCTCTGAATATTCCTCAAGCATTCAAATGGATTTGGAAAGTTTTCAGTGGTACCTCCACGTGCCTGTAGGTAATGCTGTGAGGCTCCAAGTCGGCGTTCGTTCACTCTCAGACGCACTGAACCCCATGCAAGTGCATCTTGCGCGTATTGATGTCTGTTGATATGTAGGTTGTCCACGCTCCAAGCCACAGAGCCAAAGAGCCAAAGAGCAAATTGGCTTTAACCAGTGATCAGATCACTATACTTGAGATCTTTTAGGTGGGAAAGAGCACAGTCACAAAATTGAGAGAATGGGGGGTTCGATGAGGAATCTGAAGTTAGAGTATCTCCTACAAAGGGCATTACCAAAGGTAAGTAGCTTATCCTTTTAAAACATACTTCTAATCGCAGATTGCTCACATTTCGAATAGATAACATAGCACTACCTTCAAGTTGATAGGCCTTTGAAAGGGGTCTAATCAAGAAGTCCTGCAGGACTGAGCCGGCAAAATCCCCATTTCAACATACCTGGCTGTCCAGGTTCTTCGTAAATGTGCAGAATAACACCTATACAGCAACCTGGCAAATGACCAGGACAGATATTCTGTGTGTCAATGCAGTGATAACCTTGTCTCTGGTAAATGCGCCTGCAAACCTTCTGGTGTTCCTTCGTGGCCGATTCATAGTATATTTTAATACAGAGCATGATCAATCGTAAAATGGTCCTCTTCTACACTACCCTGGCTTTTTGCGCTCCAGTGAATCCCACAAACAGCCGATCTTCCACACAAAGTTCCCTGGTACGAGCGATGTAAACGCTAAGAACCTTTTTAGGATGCTATTGGTGGAGTTTCTCCTCCTCCTTGGAGGGGAGAGGCAGAGTGAAGAATGCCAGCAGTGATGTTTTGCAAGATGTCATAAGGAGTCACCACTTTTGGAAGAAAGGAAGCCCGGGTGTCAGGACCAGCTTGTCTGGAAAGAAAGCAGTTTAATGTGGGTGGACAGAAAGGGCTCGCAGCTCACTCACCAGGCATAAGGAACATTGTCTTGAAGATAAGAAGTTGTAATGGACAACTTTGGTTCAAAAGGAGTACACATTAAGAAGATGAGGACTTAGTGAAGATCGACTGGGGCATGATGAAGAGAAAGGGCGAAAACAAAAGTTGCAAACTCTTCGAGAAACGCATCACAAAGAATTATTTAAACAAAGAGGGCTGATCTGGCAGCTTCAAAAAGCAGAAAGAGCCGATAGGTACCCCTTAACTGTGACCAAAGCAAGTCCTTGCTGGGTTAGGTATAACAAAAAAAAAAACTCAACTCTTCTGATAGCTTGGCTTGAAATGTATCAATGTGTTGAGAACTGCACCAAACCACAAACTTGTTTTAACAGCAGATAAATACAAATTTTGTAAAGTGATGCCTGACTGTCAAGATGACATCTACAGCCTCGGAAGTGAGTTCAAATGCAGTCAACTGTCACTGCTCAATCTCCAAGCATGAGTGTGAAGATTGCGCAGATCCCTACCCAGCTGCTGCGGAAACAAACCCTCCTAAGGTGACAGCCTGATCAGAGGATAGATGGTCAAGCTCAGGTGTTCTGGAAACCACACTCACCATGCCCAATCCACTACCATGAGGATGACACATCAGGATCATAGCTTGAATGTGCTGGACACTCTGTGCGGGAGTGGGGCAGGAGGGGTTGCCACAAAACTCCCTTGTGTTCCGAATGGCTCTGATAAAGGGTTTTGACTTTCGCATTCAATGGTGTTCCTGAATGATGTTAAGATATATATCGTAATCTGGTGGTGGGTGGTCCTTTTTGAACTGCTAGATTCAGTTTTTTTTATCTGACAGTGCACTGAAGCCCGCTAACTAGGCTTCAGTGGCAGTGTTTTCCCCCCTAAATTGACATGTTGATTGTAACCGAATTGGCAAGGGCTTTAGCACCCCGTAAGTCCATGGTGTTCCTGGTACATCTGGTTCCCTACGCATGGGTACTAAAGAGGGCCTTTGAAGGCTGTAGCATTGTAGGAAAGTAGGATATGCTTTTGATGGTTACCCACACTTTTTGCTTGATGTAGTGCTGTTTCTGACTAGTCTGACTGGGATCCTGCTAATCGGGATACCAGTCTCTGTGCTTTCTCCTCTAAATTGGTTTGGTAAGTACTTAGGTAAATCCCAGATTGGACACTGGTGTACATGTACCAGTCCCTAGTATTTGGTACCAAGGTACCCAAGGTTTAGGTACACCAGGGTTCCCCATAGGCTGACGCACTCATACCCAGTGAATTCATAACATGAACTTTTCGTCTCTTCTGAGATAGCACCCACTGAATAATATACTGATGAAACGAAGATTAAAAGAGTAGCAATGTTAAAAGACTCTAAGCAAACAGAAGGTCCACTGACAGCATGGGAAGAATTACGTGCCACGTTAAAAAATGATCCATCTATTTAAATGTTGCAGGCATCGCAGTTGTGTTTGAGGTTTTTTTACAAGTAGCTATGCTAGATATCAGGAGGAGATTTCGAGTGAGAGAAGTAGTTGTAACAGTATGTGTTTAGCTAAAGTTTAATGGTCATCAAAAGTATGTCACTGTAAAAAGTGTTTGAGGGTTAAAGCACATAAGAATAATGCATTCTGGTATAACGAGGGATTCTCAATTATGAGGGCAGAAGTGATTAAGGTTTTTGTAAAACAGCACCTGGTGATCATTAAGGAGGGTGGGAACGCATTTGAAATGCAGAGCAAGAGAGCTCTTTGAATCAGCCTGCTAGAACGAAGAAGCTGGCCGTGATCGTACGCTAGAAAAATGAAATGAAATGGAGACTGTTTGGCACAGAGATGGTTGAGCGTGGATGCTCTGTTTTTATATATGTTTTGCCTAAATGTCACGGTAAGCACAGACTTTAAACTCGAGTTCTCACATAGTGACAGAACAGATTTGAGATAATAGTGGGATTTCTCTTAAGTAACTACGTGAAATCTTGGGAGGGCTACCAGAATACTTGTTGCAGAAATGATGAACCCAGTTTGTTGTTTGAACACGTTTCACATTTAAATGTAATATATGGCAGTGAATTAGCTGTTTAAATGGATATGTTTTCAGCAACTTTTAGATCGTAATATGATGACAGAGGTTTTTTGGCACATAGTGTTTAAAATGATGTATTTGTTTACAATTGTAGATGTCCCTGACGAAGGGAGGGCTCCTCCCGAAATGCATTGGACTATAGACAATAAATCGTGACATGGAACGAACCCCATGCGTCTGAGTGCTGTTTAAAGGAAAACATTGATTGAATAAAATGAATTGAACTTAAGAAGAAGCATGGTTTAAATGTGAGGAGATAAAGTTAAAAGAAAAGAAGATTGTAATAAACTTGATTCATTGGATTTAATCCTGAAACTTGGCTGTGCAGCTTTTGTGGAACCGAAAATGGGCCCACCGTACTTGTAGATATTGTCACAGCGCAATGAGACGAGCGCGAAGAAAGTTTTGCACGCTAAATACGTTGAAAGTGTTTTAATAAAAATGGGACAAACATAAAAGTGATAGAATGGAATATATTCGGTGTGCATCTCATACCCAGTGAATTCATAACATGAACGTTTCGTCTCTTCTGAGATAGCACCCACTGAATAATATACTGATGAAACAAAGATTAAAAGAGTAGCAATGTTAAAAGACTCAAAGCAAACAGAAGGTCCACTGACAGCATGGGAAGAATTACGTGCCACGTTAAAAAATGATCCATCTATTTAAATGTTGCAGGCATCGCAGTTGTGTTTGAGGTTTTTTACAAGTAGCTATGCTAGATATCAGGAGGAGATTTCGAGTGAGAGAAGTAGTTGTAACAGTATGTGTTTAGCTAAAGTTTAATGGTCATCAAAAGTATGTCACTGTAAAAAGTGTTTGAGGGTTAAAGCACATAAGAATAATGCATTCTGGTATAACGAGGGATTCTCAATTATGAGGGCAGAAGTGATTAAGGTTTTTGTAAAACAGCACCTGGTGATCATTAAGGAGGGTGGGAACGCATTTGAAATGCAGAGCAAGAGAGCTCTTTGAATCAGCCTGCTAGAACGAAGAAGCTGGCCGTGATGGTACGCTAGAAAAATGAAATGAAATGGAGACTGTTTGGCACAGAGATGGTTGAGCGTGGATGCTCTGTTTTTATATATGTTTTGCCTAAATGTCACGGTAAGCACAGACTTTAAACTCGAGTTCTCACATAGTGACAGAACAGATTTGAGATAATAGTGGGATTTCTCTTAAGTAACTACGTGAAATCTTGGGAGGGCTACCAGAATACTTGTTGCATAAATGATGAACCCAGTTTGTTGTTTGAACACGTTTCACATTTAAATGTAATATATGGCAGTGAATTAGCTGTTTAAATGGATATGTTTTCAGCAACTTTTAGATCGTAATATGATGACAGAGGTTTTTTGGCACATAGTGTTTAAAATGATGTATTTGTTTACAATTGTAGATGTCCCTGACGAAGGGAGGGCTCCTCCCGAAATGCATTGGACTATAGACAATAAATCGTGACATGGAACGAACCCCATGCGTCTGAGTGCTGTTTAAAGGAAAACATTGATTGAATAAAATGAATTGAACTTAAGAAGAAGCATGGTTTAAATGTGAGGAGATAAAGTTAAAAGAAAAGAAGATTGTAATAAACTTGATTCATTGGATTTAATCCTGAAACTTGGCTGTGCAGCTTTTGTGGAACCGAAAATGGGCCCACCGTACTTGTTGACGCATGAATTATGCCACCCATGGGAGACCACTCAGTTGGTAACTACAGGACTGCCATTGCAGCCTGTGTAAACTGATGCTAGCAGCATTTACAAAAGATATAGGTTTCCCTATATCTAAAGTCACTGCACTTAAAACCTATAACTCACCCCTAAGGCAGGCAATTCAATGATGAAGGCAGGCTGCTTGGTTTTAAGTGTGAGGGTGCCCAGCATGAGGAGGACAACCCTAAAACCTATGGAGTCCATTCTCCCAGGTTGTGAGACAGCCATATGACATATAGAGGGGCACTGCGTCAGTACGCGGTGACCATCTCGAAACTAGGTGGAATGAATCCTATCACGCTTGGTATCAAACATGTTGGAATCATACCACCACACCTGAAACGGTGTCGGAGGTATGATTCCATTTATTTATTTATTTATTTAGGAGATTTATAAAGCGCATGGTTACGCGCACCGGCGTGTCCCCGCGCTGAGAGTATACAGATGAGAAGAGAAGACAAGAGTTTACAGCAATGCTTGACGGAAGAGATGGGTCTTAAGGGCTCTACGGAATTTGGTCTCAGAGGGTTCAAGCCGTAGTTCGGAGGGTAGCATATTCCAATTCTTGGCTGCAAGAAGCCGGAATGATCTGCCCCCCATTCGAGCTTTGTGTATTTTGGGGACAACAGCCAGACCCGTGCCAGAGGATCTGAGCATCCGCTCTGGTCTGTAAGGGGTGATAAGGCTGTTCAGAGGACTGGGTGCCCTACCTCCAAAGATGCGATGGCACGTGCATAGAGCTTTGAAAGTAATCCTTTCACGGACTGGAAGCCAGTGAAGGGACCCTAGCGCAGCTTTGGAGGGTGCTCTCCTGGGAAGCCTCAGCACCAGGCGGGCTGTGGCATTTTGCAGTACCTGGAGACGATTGAGATTTTTGGCTGTGATACCCAGGTAAAGTAGGTTGGCATAATCAAGTCTCGATGTGACCAAGGCATGCACAAGCGTTTGTCTGGCATCCACTGGAAGCATATCAAGCACTTTGCGTAGGCTTTTAAGTATCCCGAAACAGATTCCAACCACTCTGTTTACTTGAGGAGTAAAAGACAGGTCAGAATCAAATAGAACCCCCAGGTTTTTAGCCTGTTGACCTGGTACGGGATTAGGTCCGAGGCAGTCCGGCCACCATGCCGAGGTCCACACAGAAGGGCCCCCCCCCCCCATCACAAGCACTTCCGTTTTGGAGCCGTTCAACTTCAGGCAGTTGTTAGACATCCAGGAGGCAAGCTCCTGCATGCAAGCACTGAAGTTGAGTGCCGCAATTTCGGGTGCCCGTGATAGAGAGATGACCAGTTGTGTGTCGTCGGCGTAAGATACCAGTTGGATGCCGTCTCTTTCAACAATGGTGGCTACAGGGGAGGCGTAAAGGTTAAACAGGGTGGGGCTGAGGGCTGAGCCCTGAGGGACCCCTTGATCGAGATTGAACACCCGAGAGTAGTGTTCTCCCTGTTTAACCTGAAAACCCCTCTCAGTCAGAAAGGACCATGCACCGTAAAGCTCCTTTGGGAGGTCTTCGGTGCTTCCGGTACCAGTCTTCCAGACCCGAACAGAAAGCAAGGGCTGCTGCCAGCCACACACACATTTCTGCCCTCTTGCTGCTGAGCCAAGCTCAGGCACGGGAAGGCAGAACAATAGGTATCCTGTCACAGGGTCTGTGTGCAGGGCACACTTGGTGTCCTCCATGCATATTCCAGTACTAACCAGTTCAGGGAGGCCCTGACTCCCGCTCTGGCGTGAAACTGGACAAAGGACAGGGGAGTATCCTCCCCCTTGTCCAACCGCTCCTTTGGTAGTGACCCCTGAATTGTCTCAACCCTTTTTTTAGGGTAATTAAGGTCTTACCTGTGAGTGGGTCCAGAGATTGTTTGTGGAACACGATTCATTTCAGACACCACATCTTCGACCGTCTGAAACTCTGGACTTCGCTCTGGGCTTGAATGCTGCAACCGGGAAAAGGCTCCTGCTGCTCCTGATTTTGTCGCCCTGCTCGTCGGCTACAACGTCCATGCCTTTGCATCATACAGGAACTTTCCAAGGCCTGTGGGCATCCAAGACAACTGAAGGAATCTCCCTTGAAGTGAATGAGTGACTTCCCTGCATCTGCAGACACTGCAACTAAGCTGACCGGTATGCTGATCCTGGGCTCCTACAGACACGGAAAGGCTCAGCAACAAAGGTGGTGGTTTTTCACATTCCTCGAAGCCTGCCCTGTTCTCTCACTAAGTTTGAGGCCAGTACTCCTCGTCGGAGCCGCAGGAACTGAACCCTTGTGCACCGCATCGACTTGCAGTTACAAAGGCTTGTTGGCTTCCTTCCACCAAGATCTACGGGCTCCAATCAGCCCCAACCTCCAGTATCTCCTGTGACCAAGATCTTCATCCTCACCACATCACTTCCACCATGGGCTTGCATCTCTGGTGAGCTGCTCAAGGTCCTCTTGCGACTCCAGAGCCTCCGGCCTGTGGGTCCTCTTGAGAGTCATCTTTGAATTCTTTGGGCTCCTCTGATTGCTCAGGGCCTGTCCTGTCTTCACTGCTTGTGGTGAGTCTCCAGGACCTTGCTGGTTCTGACAGTGAACCTTCTTCAACTTCCACGTTGGTTGCTGTTGCCAAGGCTTGTTGGTGCTCCCGCCGGACACCGACCCCTCAACTCCCGACATCCGATGTGGGACAGCTCGTATACGGGTCCTGGTCTACCAAAGCATAACCTGGTCCACAAAGCTGCAGTTTCAAGGTCACCGTCAGCTCTCCTGCAACACTCAACATCGTGGGCATTCGTCTTCCGTGCTTCTTGGTCACTCCTAAGTGACATAGACGCTGTCCCCTCTCCTTGCAGGTTCTTGACATCTTGAATCCACCTTTGGGATCCACCAGACACTTTCCCCTTCCCCAGCACTGGCATCTTCCTGAAGTCCATCATTGGGTTCGACAACGGTTTCTGACGCCACTTACACCTATGCACCTGGCTTTCCTGGTGCAGGTATCCTGGTTCGTAAGCTATCCATGGGTGGGGTGGCTCTCCAACGTTCTGTCTTCTAAGAGGTTTCTTCATGGTCCACTGGGAAGGGTCCTTCTTTAAACTTGCAACCACGACTTACCCATTGACTTGCATTGATCCCGCGGTCGTGTTCCCACTCTACACCCGGCCTCCATGGGGCTCCTGGTTACTTACCTAGGGTGGTTCCTTGGGTCCCTGGCACGTATATGTCTTCTAGGTATAGTCTTGACTTGAGCCGTGATTTGCATACCCCTAGTTTAGTACATAACTAGTCTTCCCCTGGTGACCACTGTACAATATCTGCCACACTCTCTTCCTCCAGCCCGAATTTACTCGGGCTACCAACCTCTATACAAGCCGACTCTATCAATTCCTGGCTTCTGTCTGGTTGTGACTCGGTCGCCCCCCTCAGACGAGTGTCCTCCAGACGGGCGAAAGATGCCAACCGCTGGTTCAACGATGAATTGAAGGCCTTAAAACTTACAGTCCGTCATGCTGAGCGAGCCTGGAGACGAGATTACTGTCCCAACCTCAAAGCTCAGTTCACCATCCTTCTATCTCAATATAAAAAAGCTATCCTGACCACTAAAACAGCCTATTTCTCTTCTAAAATCTTGGCTGCCGAAAACCAGCCCAGAGAAATTTTCTCCATCGTCCACGATCTCGCCTACTCCGATCGAGCTACCCTCAAACCCTCCCCTTCCCAGGACTTATGCGACTCCCTTAATATTTACTTTTTGGACAAAATTTCAAAGATCAAAGCCAATATCCCCCCCATCCCTTCTTTTCTTGACCCCCGATGTCCATCAGTTGAAGCACGCCTCGACTCGTTCCCCCCTCTAACGGAAGAGTCTTTCCTCTCCCTCCTTCCCTTGGTCAAATCTGGTTCCCCTTTAGACCCTTGTCCTGCCCACATCCTCAGGCACATCTATTCGATCTGTGTGCAACCGCCTCTTACTTTTCTTAACAGCTCTCTGTCTCAGGGCACTGTTACTCCATCTCTAAAATCAGCCATCATTGTCCCCATACTCAAAAAACCTGGCGCTGATCCATCCGCCCCTGTCAACTATCGCCCCATCTCTCTACTGCCCTTTCTGGGGAAGGTATTCGAGCGACACGTGACCAGAGCACTTACTACCTTCGTGGAGGAAAACGGGGCGTTAGCCCCCCGTCAGGCCGGTTTCCGCCCCGCACACTCCACGGAGTCTGTGGTGTTATCGGTCCTTGACAACCTTAGAGAGGGCATGGACACCAACCTTCCCCAGGCCCTGGTCCTCCTCGACCTCTCCGCCGCCTTTGACACGGTTGATCATTCCATCTTACTCTCCCGTGTCAGGGCGGCCGGGGTTGGAGGGTCAGCCTTGGTCTGGCTATCGTCCTTCCTCAGGGACCGCACCCAAGCAGTGCGCCTGGGTGACTTCTCGGCGAATCCACGGATGGTACAATGCGGGGTCCCTCAGGGCTCCTCCCTTTCCCCACTCCTTTTTAATTCGTACATTGCCCCCCTTATTTTTGCCCTTCAGCAAATGGAGGTCTCCGTTTATAATTATGCGGACGACCTCCAGCTTATTTTTTCGTTGTCATCATCCCCTGAGTCCATGGCCAACTTCCAATCTATTATGATCTTCATCCGGGACTGGATGAACCACAACCACCTGAAATTGAACCCTGACAAAACCGAGCTGGTTTTGACAGGTGGTTGCTCCAGTCCCTGGACCCCCCTTTTTTGGCCCCCTCCCTAGGTCCCCCTCCTTCTTCATCTTCCTCTGTAAAAACCCTTGGGATCAAGCTTAATGATCAACTCACCCTGCACTCCCAGGTTAGCTCAGTGGTGTCCTCTTCTTTTCTCTCACTTCGCACAATCCGTAGGGTCTCCCGTTTCTTTTCTTTCTCTGCCCTCAAACTTATTGTCTTGGCAATGGTTATTTCTCGCCTAGACTATGGCAATGCCCTCTACTGTGGCCTTCCCGCATACAGTATGCGGCGACTTCAGCTGGTCCAAAACCAGGCTGCCTGCCTAGTCTATAACCTGGCCAAATTCCATCACGTCACTCCGCTCCTCAAGTCCTTGCACTGGCTCCCCATCCGTGAACGATCCCATTTTAAGATGGGATGCATCACCTTTCAGGCTCGGGTCGGATCCTCCCCTGCCTTCATCTCCTCAGAAATAAAAACCTATGTCCCCGCCAGGGAACTGCGCTCATCCTCCCAACATCTACTGACAGTTCCCCGCTTTAGATGCAAAAAATGGGGAGGCTCGAAATTCTCCACACTCGCCCCTACCTTCTGGAACTCTCTACCGACCCACCTCAGATCTTCCACCCATTACTCCCACTTCCGCAAGGCACTTAAAACCCTTCTTTTTCTTCCAGCTTTTCCACAATAAACCACTCCTTTTTTCCGACCTCCTCGTCCTCTGAGGTTCAGCACATCATAGCGCCATGAAACCGCCAGGTGAATGTGCGCTTTATAAATATTTTAAACTCAAACTCAATATGTGCTACTTAACTCTTTCTAGTGAAAGGTATTGTGCGCATTGTGTACATCTCCGGCCAGCAGATATCTGTATGTGTTAGTGAGTGTCTTATAACAAATGAACAAGTTACTTACCTTCAGTAACAATATATCTGTAAGAGAGATATATTAGGTATGGATTCCTCACCTTAGAATTACCCCAGGCGTCAGAATAGATCTGGAGAAATTTTTCGTCAGCAGTACCCCTGTGCGTCAAAAGGTGGCATCAGTCGGCTCCGCATTCGTCGTTGGCGTTGTGGTCACCGGGATGACGGAGCCGTAGCTACTTAGACACCGCCCTTGTGTGCGGACGTCCGTTTTTTGCATGACATTACATGCCAGAAGTGCAGAGCCATGCAAGACACTGACCACTGGTGCACAAAACTAGGGCCCTGAAAGGGATTCCCTGACCCTAGAAGTCGGTTCACAGAATGGAGAGGATGGGTGGGGCGGTAAGGAATCTATAACTAATCTATGTCTCTTACAGATATATCATTACCGAAGTTAAGTAACTTGTTCACCTGAAAGAGACAATTAGTTATAGATTCCTTACCTTTAGAATAGATACCCCAGCAAAACTTACCTCGGAGGTGGGTCTGTGAACCAAGTTCACACCAGAAAGTGCTGGAGTACAGAACGGCCAAATAAACCGTCTCTCTGGACTTTGCTGTCTAGGCAGTAGTGTTTTGTGAACGTGTGCAGAGATGCCCACCTAGCTGCCTGACAGATGTCAATGAGGGGGACTCTGGAGCTCACTCAATCTGCAAGCATAGGTGATGGCAAACAGAAAGGCAGTCTTTCAATTGAAAAGTCTGAGAGGACAGTTATGTATCGGCTCAAAGGGAGCGCACATTAGATAAGTAAGAACCAAGTTCAAGTCCCACAGAGGCATTACGAAGGGAACAGGAGGAAAAAGATGAGTAATGCCATTAAGATAGTGATTTACAATAGGGGACTTGAAAAGAGAAGGCCGAACAGGAAGCCTAAGAAAGACTGAAATGGCTGAGAGCTAGCCCTTTAGAGTGCCCAGAGCAGAGCCCAGCTGGGCCAAAGAAAGGAAGAACACGAGAACCTCAGAAACAGGGGAAGAAAGGGGATCTACAGCCTTTGCTGCGCACCATGTAACCAATTTGCTCCTTCTGCAGGCGTATACCGTCTTAGTAGAGGGACGCCTGGGTGCCAATATAACATCACAGACTCCGCGAAGAAGGTCGAAGGCTGTCAATTGTCCCTGCTCAATCTCCACGCAAAGAGGTGGAGGCTGGACAAGTTTGGGTGGAGGACCGTCCCCTGCTGCTGCGACAGAAGATCCTCCTAAAGAGGCAGTCTGATCGGAGGATCGATAGCCATGTATTAGAGCTCAGGATACCAGACTCTTCGTGCCCAATCCGGAGCCACAAGTATGACTTGGACCCAGTCACGCTTGATCTTCTTCAGCACTCTGGGTAGAAGTGGTATAGGCAAAAAGGCATATGGAAGACCCAACTCCACTCACGACGAAAAGCGTCGCCTAGCGACTGCCGCTTTGGAAACTCCAACATGCAGAATTGTTGACATTGAGTGTTCTCTTCGGTGGGGAATAGATCTAACCGAGGCTCTCGCCACTGCTGAAAGAGACCTTGCATCACCCCCGACTGAATACGCCATTCGTGATCCATCAATGGCCCTTAGGCTGCATTTGTCCGCCCTGGCGTTCAGTGAACCTGCCATGGTGTTGAACCACCAGAGATATGCACTGATGTTCCAGCCATGTCCAAAGACGGAGAGCCTCTTGACATAGGGTCAAACGACCACACCCCACCCTGTTAGTTGTAGTACCACAAAGGTCGGTGATGTTATCCGCAAACACCTGCACTACTCTTCGCCGGACAGAGGGAAGGAATGCTTTTACCGCAAGAAGGTTCGCCTGGTGCTCCAGAAGGTTGATGTGGAACCCAGACTCTGCCAGAGGCCTCTGATCTCCGCCTCTCCCAGTGGCCGCCCTACCCCAGAAGTGATGCATCCATCACCACTGTGAACTCCGGTTGGGGAAGGGAGTAGGATCTGCTGTTGACCCAATCCTGGTTTATCAGCCACCCCTGCAAATATCGTGCAGTGCCCTATGAGATCTGAACACAATCGGACAGATTCCCCTGATGCTGTGCCCACTGGAACTTCAGGTCCCACTGCAGAGCTCGCATATGCCACCTGGCATCATCGACCAGTAGGATGCAATAGGCCATGAGGCCCAGCAGTCTCGGGGTCATTCGGATCAATACCCGGGATAGAGGCTGAAAGATCGGAATCATAGCCCAAATATCTCAGAGTCGCTACTCAGAAGTATAACCCCGAAAATGTGTTGTGTCCAGAACCGCTCCGATGAAAAGGATCTTCTGAGAGAGAATCAGGTGTGACTTTGGCACGTTTATAGTAAACCCCAGCGACTGCAAGAGGTCCGCCATAGTCTGGAGGTGGGAGATGACTGCTTGGGGCGATCCCACCTTCAAAAGCCAATCGACAAGCTAGGGAAAGACTGAAACCCATGATCTGCGCAGATGAGCTGTGACCACCGCCATCACTTTCGTGAAAACCCAAGGGGCGCTGGTAAGGCCAGAGGGGAGCACGGTAAATTGAAAGTGCTTGTGACCTACCATGAATGGTAGGTAATGCCTGCGGGCCGGCAGGATGGTAATGTGAAAAGAAGCATTCTGCAAGTCCAACGCTACCACCCAGTCTCCAGGGTCAAGGGCAGACAGGATCTGAGCCGATTTCAACATTTTGAACTTCTCCTTCTGGAGGAAGCGGTTGACGTTCCGGATATCCAAGATAGGACGCAGGCCCTTGTCCTTGTTGGGCACCAGAAAGTAGTGGGAATATTTATTTATTTTATTTATTTATTTTAAAGGTTTTATATAGCGCTGGCTAGACCCGGAGGTATCAGAGCTCTTTACATGAGTATCAGACAATAATTGCAGGTTACATCTTTACAAAGGTTACACAGTTATTAGAGCATGGCAACATAGTGACAAGTAGGGTTGAGACAAACAAAAAGGAACATATAGGTAAGGGAAAAAGCAGGCAAGGGGAAATATTCCGGGGAGTGGGGGGTAGGAGCAGGGGAAGTAGACAGAGAATGGAGGAGGGAAAGAGGAGGGGAGGGTTAGAGACACGGCATGGCAAGAGGAGGGGGAGGGTGACAACAACAACCTACTTCTGGGGCAGGAACTCACTCGATGGCTCCATTGGCCAAGAGAGTGGTACCTTCCTGGTGGAGGAGGGCCAAGTTATCCTCCAACATGCAATGGAATTAAGGTGGCATGTATGGAGGGGTAGTTTCAAAGGGGAGGGCGTAGCCCCCTCGGACTAGCTGCAAAACCCACCTGTCTGACGTGATTTTGAGCCAGTGGGGGAGGTGATGGCGAATCCTGCCACACACTGGCGAATGGCGGCCCTGAAAGGTTGGACTAGGAGGGCTTGGAGGCTGCTGTAGAGGGGCACTGGTGGAGTAGCCAGCCCGCTGGCCCCAGACCCACGACAGTGGGTCCCACATCCCCGGCTGTGCAGAGGCTGGACAGCTTGTTCAGGCCTGTGGCTCTGGGCAGAACGTGGTGGGGCACTCCTTCTGCACCCACGAAAAGGGAGAAAAGCAAACTGTGCAGGGAGAGTGTTGAAAGCGAGGCCGAAGGACCTGGCAGTAGCTCTGGAGTCCTTAAAGGGCTCAAGCGCGTTGTCTGCTTTGTCGCCAAACTAGCGACGGCCATCAAAGGGCATGTCCAAAAGAGTAGCTTGGACATCACCTGAAAAACCAGTGGACCTCAGCCAGGCGTTGCGTCTCAGGGCTACGGACATTGAAATCATCCTGCCCAGCGAGTCAACAGTGTCCAGCCACATCGTCGGGCGAACTTGGCTGCATCTCTCCCTTCGGCAACTCCACGGAAGAGCACGGCCCGGGCCACCTCCAGGCACTGTGCCACCACCTGCACGACCGTGTCCCACACAGAATGGGAGTAACGGCACAAGAGACATGCGATTCACCAACTGCAGTCCTAAACTGGAGGAAGAAAACATTTTCTTCCCAAGATGGTCCAGCTTCTTGGATTCTTTATCAGGTGGAGCGGTAGGGAATGCGCCCTTGGAAGCTGAGGTTTGGACCGCCAAACTCTTGGGGGTGGGATGTTGGGAGAAGTAAATGGGGTCGCCCCGCCGGGCGGTGGCTTCGGGCAATCATTCTATCCACAGGAGCCCCTGTGTTGGGCTTGGACCAAGTCCCCAAAAGGATGTCCCTGAGGGCCTCATTGACCGTCAGCAGGGGCTCTGAAGAGGCTGCTGCTGGTCGAAGCACCTCGGTCAGGAGGTTAGTCCAGACCATCACGGTAGAATGCTCAAAGTTTCAGGCCTCAGCCACCCTACGCAACACCACTGCCTATGATGCACCCTCCTCTGTAGAAGGGAGGTAGCCAGGGTGCCCTGCACAGCATCACTTTCAGGAGAACAGTCTACAGTACAAATGTTAAAGCCATGCAGAGCTGTTTCATTTCTGTACATCAGGTTATTTCAGTGCATTGATAAGTATTGCCCCTGTTTCAAGTGCTAGTCATTAAAGTATGCATTTGAACATATTGACTCTCCCCCCACCATGACAACAATGCAAGTATTGAACTAAGATATGAATAATCTGGGTGGCCTGGGTTCCAATTATACATAAAGATGTTGTAAGTTGCTAAGTTACTGAGGCCTATATTTTCTTGTAGGTGATACTGAAAAATGTGTCTTTATATACATATTTATGTGTGTATGTATGTGTATATATACACATATATAAAAGGGGGAATTAAATGCCCAGGATCACACAATTTGGTCAGGTTAGGTAACTGGCCATCCCCAAAAGCACATATGGAATAGCACTAGGTATATGGAGTTCTGGCGGGGTCTTGCCTAACCATCGGCATTTGCTGTAGGGACAAGTTATAGTACAATGTTTTAATTCTTCTTTTGCTTTTGTGTAGTGTAGTTCCTATCTTCCCAATAGGCTCTGCGCATTGGAATAATACCTACAGCAGTAAAGGCCTAGGCCAGACGTTAACTAGGTCTACTACTGTCGATACTAGACTTAAGTTTTGGGTTTGCCAGCGTAGCTCAGAGTTCGCTAGAAACTTTCTCGAATGTTCAGGAAAGAATTAACTCCCCTGATTAGACAAGAAGGGATTTAGTTTCTGACAACCATAGAACATGACAACTTTGCTCTCCCCTAATCAAGAGTGTATCTCCAGAGTCGTGTGAGCACAAGGCAATTATTTTACTCAGTCAGTACGTGCATTCTTAGTCTCATCAGATTGTAGAGAAAAGGAAGAGACGGGCGTGTTCAATAAAAAGGTGTTATTTATTGATCAGTCTCTTTTCTCGTACAAGAGAAATGGATCGATATTATTGCAATACTTATAGTTAAGTAAAGTGCATACATTAAAAGCAATAGTATAAAATAATACTGTAAAAACATTGATATGGTTTCTGAGCCATATGATGTTTAAAATGATTAAAATATATTTACATACACATATACATTTGACTAAACGTACTCAACTGGTGTTTCTAAATACGCCTACCCCGTGTACCTGACCTAAGTCTAATGCGTGGGCGGGAATAGAAAGTTACAGTTTAAGTTAAGTTTGTTTTTGCCAAGTAAATAACTAAAGAATTCTCTGTGAGGGGTTATTCAGTTCTGTACCTGGAAGTTAGGATGAATGAGGAATGGTATCTCTTTCTCTGTTCTCGATATTCCAGGCTGCCTGCGAGGGCTGCCCGAAAGCGCCGGTGCTGGGTCTCTCGGTAGGAGATAGCAGCGCGTCTCTCAGCGCGTCAGGAAGGCGGGGCTGCTGCCAGCGGGGTCCGCTCTGCTTCTGGGCTTCGGCAAGTATGGCTGCTCCGTCTCGTCACCACGCGTGTGTTTGCATAGGGCAAGATCGGCAATATTTATACCTTAAAGGTGCCGAGATTGACGTAAGGATGGACATAGATACGTCAATAAAGATGTCATACGACTTGCTCGTTAGCACATTCTTTTACTGAAGTTCTCTGTGAAATCAAAACAATGGCCGCACGGATTTTCCAGGTTGTCATAGGTTTGATTTGTTATGAGAACGTCGTATGCCTTATCAGGGGCTGGAGGAATGTCGCTTGTCTAATTAGATCTCAAGCGTTATGACCTAATCAGATAACACGTTCCTGTGCCGTAGTGTGACTGCGTCAGATAACGGTATCTGCATCATGGGGGCTTTTCTTGCCTCATGGGCTGACTGTTAGTTAACTTGATAGTTAGTTTAACCAGAATAGGGTCAGGAATAGGGGGATCGATTCAGAACCTATAGGAATACATGACACCCACTCCACGCTAACTATGGTCATATTTACTAATCTATGCATAGTATAACATAGTACAACATACTATAGAGTATAGTGTATACCTCACCACCCCAAAATACATAAATGCATTTTGAAATTTTCAAATATACTGAAAAATTGCAGTCATAAATATTGTATGCACTTAAGCTATGAATTAAACGCTAAAGTAAACACACATTTGTAGACATTATTGCTTATTTGGTATATGAGAAACACACATGAAATGGCTCTTAATATGGCTATACAGAAAGAAAGTTCGAGACCATTTCATCACATAATAAAATATTTGTGAACATACCAGCGGGCAACTAAAGTTTATAAAGTATCTAAAAATAGAAATCTTAGTTCTCTAGGAATAGTTTCTTACTTTAAGCAGAAGATAAGTGTCCCGAAAATGTTGTAAAAAATAATTTGGGGCTGCTAAAAAATTGCTGTCCGTGAACTGGTGGGAAAAATTGTTCATGTGACTTTATTTTTAAAGTTGAAGGCCGAATTCAGGGAACGCCGTGTGCGAGCTTGCTCAAAAGTCTATTTCTGTTCTGGAGAGAACATCATATCATTAAGGCTTTCGAAAAAACTGTCAACAGCTTCATGGGAAAGTTCCACTAAGTCGGAAATAGGTGTAACCATGCATTCGTGCGCATGATTGTCTCCATTGACATTCTGATTCGCATTGCTGACAGAAGGTCGAACCTGATTAATGCTGCTCTCATCTTGAACTTCACTACTCTTCAATCGTAGTGGTGAAGACTCCACGAATGCCGTCATCAGGATTGGCAGCCTTTGAGGGCAGCACAAAGCGTGAACCTTGGTAGGAACCAACAATGTATCTGCATCCACTGGCGCATCCGATTGTAGCGTCAGACAGGTGTCTAACACGCATTCTTCTCCGCATAGCAGACATCTCAATACAGGTAAAACACATCTTTGCCACATTGGTCGAAATGATAGAAACCAAGTCATGTTCAGGTCTCTAAGCCGGGATAGTCCCAGGATTTTTGATATCCGGTCCCGGTATCCAATGGCTAGGATTGTATCTTCCATTGTCGCGAGAGTTTGATCTGTGACATGGGTTGCCATAACGAAAAATAAGGACTAAGAATAGGATTCCTGCAATTAGTCCCAGGATCAGGGGAAGTCCGCCAAAAATCGAATGGACGAAATCTGGAAAAATACCCAGTATGGCTTTGAATGGTGTTAATGCCATCGAAAATACTGTCTTAAATACCTTTGAGACCCCAGTGGTATCAGAAATATTTAAGATTTCGCTCAGGATTTCCGCGAAATGTACGGGGGAATTAGTCGATAATAATGTATGTATCTCTGCAGTCGTCCTTGCGACTTGTAGATCATACGTTTCTTTTGATGACGTGAGCCTTGTAGGCATCTGAAGAAGCACTGTTTTCATTCTGCTTAAAGTATCTATTCGAATAGAAGTAATTTTCAAACTGGGCCATGCCCTTGCCTCCCTGTCTGGAAAGGAGCTGGGGAACAAAGAACGTCCACAGCACTTGACCTTCGCAGTCGTAGTGACTAGATAAGGAGTCCCGGGCATAAGACTACAACATTTGCGGTCTACAATAAGAATGTAACTCCCATTATAGAGTCTTTGAAAGAATGGTTCTATTTCGGTTGCAGGTGCGCCTTGCTGGTGACATGAAAGGTTGTATGAATTCCCTTCACAGGCTCCATGCAAACTAATTCCGTTACACAGAAGCGTGCCGCTTAGTGACATAGCACAATTGTTGCCACTAAGAAACACTTTCTGTCCTTTATTACTGACACATGCATGCGAATAGGGCAGGTTCCAAGTTGTTTTAAGGTACCCCTTTCCCAATTTCTCATACATGCCAGCCTGTATATATTTTTGGCAGTATTGAAACCTGAAGGTTGAGATTGGAATATTTATGATTCCGTGGATTATCCATTCACTGACAGGTCGTTCTGACATTGTCATTGGTAATCTTTCTAGTTTTTCAATGCTCAAGATTGTATAATCAGCACCCTTTTGCGCCATACCAATTTGTCTATCAGTAAGGTTAAAGATTTGGAATAGTGACGTTGTGTTGATTAAACGCCAAGGCACATAGCCTGAACGCAGATTTTGTAACGTCCAGCCAAGCTGTACAATAGAACGCAATTGTGACTGACCATGTTGTAATAACAGTAAGTCTTGCGATAATATATCGATTGCTGACGACACAATGCTGTCCAATGAAAAAATTCTGGAGGACAGAGTCATTAACCCATTGTCCACTACAGAAAGTGATTTTTCCAAATTAATACGGTCAATTTCCCGTATTCTCTCTGCTGTTTCAATTTGATTAACCTTCCAGGCCTCATTGTATGCTGCATATACAGAGGCTGCTATGAAACGCTTTTGACGCTGTTTGCGTGGTCCCATTATGAAATCACGCAAGTCAGCACCATCAGTAAGTAAAGTTAGGTGTTGCTTAATTTCAGGCAGTGTGGAAGTTTGTAGCCACTGAAGGCATAATTTGCCCACACTGTAGGTTGTTATTATCCCTGGGTGATGTCTTTGGGGATATCTAGGGTCTGGCCTGGTCATTTTGAACCCCTGTGTTTTATTCAGGAATCTGTCTTGACAGTTATTTGTATCTGTGGGCCAGATCAACCATTGTTTCCAATTAGGATGTGTTCTGTTTTGGTTTAATATATGGTTTACGTCTATCTCTTCATCTGTATCAGAGTTATTGCTAAACATTGTTGGCTTTGGAATAGACGGTTTATTTAAATCTTTGATTTTGGCTAGGCCAAGACAGGTGGTTTGTTGAACAGTGTCATTTAAAAATATCATTTGTTCTGGGATCATGCAAGCTCTAAACAAAGCTTCTAAACCCTGTACTTGCCATTCTTTTGTACCCCAAACACTTTTCAAATCAACATTTTTGTCCCAATAATTAAATCCTAAAGTATTCATTTCCTCGAAGAATGAATCTGAATATATCAACTTTGTGTTGGTTATCATGGTTTTCATCCCTGTCTTGTTTGACAATTTAAAATAAAATGTTTCAGCATTACTTGTGTTAAAACCTGAAAAATATGAATATTTGTCGTAAACAGTTCTTGAGCTCCCTTTTGGAGGTGTTGCACAATGTTCCCATTGATTATAATTTAAAACATTTCTAGGTTGTGCAGATTTATGTAAAAAATGGTTACCATAGTGGTTATAGCACTACATACTATCATAATTTGTAGAACCTTGCAAATAATCATGTTTTGTAAATTTAGCAGACATTACTAAGTCAGACATCATGTTATTAATGCTTTCGAAGTCCCAATCATCAGCAAATGAGTTTGGTTTTGCAAAGTCACTCAAGGAGATCTTGATTTGGTGTGGGTATTTCAGGATCTCGACCGGACCATAAATTTCATAGTCAGTGTTGTCCCAGGCTACCCCACCAGGTATAGGATTGGCTGTGAAGTTGGCTGAAGAAAGTTCTCTTTTCTCGACGTGTGAAGATGTGTGTGGTTTGAGGACCAAGTTGATGTTCTGACTTGCGGTGTCCATTTTAGCATATTTTCCCTCAATGAAGCGTCCCAAAGTTAATACCATGATGAGCCAAAGTATGAGGATAAATGCACCAAAACCCACCCAAAATTCAATCCATGGAGAAATCAGATATGTTTCTTTCAGTTGGTTCAAAAGTTCCTTAGCTTTGTCTTTAAAGGATTTTGATGATGGCTGTGTCTTTGATTCACTGAGGCTTTCAGAGGAATCATCGAAGTTGATGAAGTAGCCGGATGCAGTTCTGTCAATTGTTCCAATTGCTTCAGGATTTTTGTTTCTTGCATTTTCACTTGGTACTTCATTATAGATTGGTGTGTCTCTGCTAAATGTTTTTATTTGGGTTTTCAGAGGTCTGAGTTCTATTGCATCGTTGCATAGTCCTTGTTGTTCTTCTGTAGGCGTTTCGAATGTGATGAGCCTCTTTGTTAGGACCTCTGTACTGGTAGCAAACCTTGGTGTTCTGCTACTTATTGGGAGTCCACTTGGCCTACTGTTTGTTATCGGCCACATGTTGTGGTTTTACCAGGTCGATGGATACAACTCGGTTCTCCTTTTTACCAGCAAGTGGCGGTAGTACAACTGATCTTGTCCCGTTGACAGACAAGACAGGAACTGCTTTTCTGTAAGAAGGCCCAAATTCCTTCTTTACCGCGATCTTCTCCCTGACTAGATCCCCGACTTTTGGAATCCAGACAGGTCTTGCTGGGACAGGTGGTGATTCTTCAGTGGTTGTTGGCTGTTGTTTCAACTGTATGTTGCTCAGGTCTTTTCTTGTTTTGTTTAAGTCCTGCAAAATAGCCAAACGGTCTTTGACATCAAAGCTTTTTTCTTTAACCACTGAAGTCTGACTGTCGAGGTCAGAGATAATCATTCTAGTTCCGAATAATAATTCGTACGGACTGAATCCCTTCAGAGAATTTCTTGGCAAGTTATTTAGACTACGTTGGACACTTATTAGATGTTTGACCCACCCAGCTCCCGAACCTAATATCCTTTCCATTATAGATTGCTTTCTGCCTTGGTTTTTTCTTTACACCATCCCGTACCCTCAGGAAGGAAGTGAGAAGATTCCCGCTGGACTGTGCTCATTCGGCCATGTTTCCCCCCAGGCTGGTGGGCTTGAGTGAAAACAGTGGTCGAACGTAGCATGCTCTTAGCGTATATGCCATTTAGACTCGCAAATCTTTGTATAACAGTCCGGACGTCAGCCGAGTGCTGGTGATCTACATTATAAGTGGAAACTAGCCTGTATATGTTAATCGCAAGCCCTGCTTTTTATTGGTCATATTATCTGCCTTGATACGACGAGGTATTAAACTGTTTCTCTCCCCACTGCGATCTCTGTTGCAGTTTGGGCAGTTTTTTACAAACATGGTGTAATGCAGGCTCATGCCTGGCCACCAGTACCGTGATTGTAATTCTTCCAGAGAATCTTTCAGTTTGAGGTGTCTGAGACCCTCGCCCATGTGTGCGTCTGCGATTAACAAGCTTCTCCTGTCCATGTTTGGAATCACTCTATCCCCCACTCCAGGGATTCGAGCAAAAGGGACGGAGTTTGCATCGATTATGTATGTATAATTGAGTGGATAGTTGATCGGTAACGCTGAGCAGTCGCCTTTTGATGACGTTTTCACCGCCAGCATTGTTTCACCGTCAATGTATTTTAATGTACGCTTTTTCCGATCTACGGGAGCCGGTATAGTGGCTGCCGCTGCGGCTGTTTCAGCCAATGAATTCCCTACAACGTGAACGCCATCACGCTGATGACTCAGTGAGTGTGTCACGTGAGTCTTTGGTAGTTCTTTTTGTAAAAGAGCTATTTGTTCCCAGAGCAATTTCTGCTTTATTGGTGCATCTGTGTCATCTTTGTAACCGTTCTGAATCCATGTCTGCAAATCCTTGTTATATGCTTTGACGCAGTAATATGAATCTGACACTATAAGTGTCGGGAATTCGCGATCCGCATTATCCAGCGCCATTTTTAATGCTATTATTTCAGTTTGTAGTTCTGAATTAGTTTCTACTGAGTGTGATTTTGTTAATAGAGGTCTTAGTTTACCTCCGCGCCACACTTCTTTTGTAATCTCACATGTGGGGTTGTATGCATGTTCTCCCCAAACGGAGGGTTGAGCATGTCCGTCTGTATAGATTACACAGGCGTAATGTCTTAGAGGCAGAATGTCGATTGGCAGAGGATACGTCTTTTCATATTTTAGATTTTTTAATTCTTCTAGTTCTGGATCAAAGTAGTAGTATACTTTGTCCGTTGTGATTGAATTCACCCATTGTATCCATTCCGGATTCAATGTTGTTGTTGGTAAATTACACGGTGTTGTTAGTGCCTCAAAGGCTGATTCTGCTGTTCTGACTGTGATATGTCTACCGTCAGCTATCTCTTTTTCTCTAGCTATTGCGGTTTGAACTGCACGAATGATTTTTTCTGTATTACTGAATTTCTGTTCAGCTTCTGTGTATAAGTGTGATTTGAATGCAATTGGTACCTTTTCTCCCTCATTAGAGGTTAGGTATGTGAATCCGCATCTCCCTGGGATGACTCGAATCACAAGATTGCGTGTGTTATCACGTGTTTCTAATTTTGTTTTAATTAGCATGTCTGTTTGTAAGGATCTCAAAATCTCTGTGTGTGTTTGAGTCCAATTGGATCTTTTAAAGTCTGGTTTAATTAGATCATAAAGGGGTTTGACCCTTTCTGCGTAATTTGCAATGTATGTTCTTCCAAAATTTAGGAAGCCTAGAATTGACTGTAGGTTTTTTAGTGTTTTAGGAGCTTGGATTACGGCACATTTCTCTAGGAAATTGTCAGCCAGGCTTTTGCCTTCACTTGATAACTCATATCCTAAGAATAGGACTGTCAGATGGGCAATTCTAGACTTTTTAAAGTTGAATTTGTAACCCTCTGCTGCGAACCCAAGTATTATGGTGTTCACTCTTTTCAAGTGAGTATCCAAGTCATCATCTGTTAAGTAAATGTCATCGACATAAGATAACGCTTCATCATCATATAGTTGCAGTAATTCTGTTACTCTCGCTGAGAATACCCCCGGGCTGTTCTTGTACCCCTGGGCTAACCGACAGAATTGCTTTTGAGTGCCATTTACTGAGAATGCAGTTAAATATCTGCTCTCTGGTGCTATGTTTTGACAAAAGAATCCATTGGAGATGTCCAAGGTTGTTTTGTATTTTTTGCGCACTATGTTATTCATTAGTGCAGCACTGTGTGAGTTTTGCACTGCAAAGGTTTTGCAACATGTGTTAAGGTGTCGGTAATCCAAAACTAGACGATATGAATTGTCTGGTTTGGAGACCGGAAACAAAGGATTGTTCATTTGTGAGGTGCAAGTTTCAATCACCCCCTGGTATTCTAGCTGATCTAGTATTTCATTTACCTGTTTTTTAGCTTCTTGCTTAATTGGGTACTGCCTTTGTGCAGTAGGTTGTGATTTTAACTGGATTTTGTGAGGAGGAGAATCCTCATCCCATCCTACATGATTTTTATATAAAGCAGGTGCTAAGGCCACTGCCCACTTTCTAGCAAGTGTGTATTTTTTATGAATCGGGATTTGATTCGAGAAGGCAGGCATAATTACTTCTTCGCCATGAGGGCACTCCCTGACAAACTCTGGTGGCCAGTCTTTTTCAGCTAGAAGGATGTCATAACCCTTGGAGAGGTTATCCCAAAATAGTCCCCTTATTTTCCTAGTCTTATCTCCCTCTATACGTAATGTTATCTCTTATATCTTGTGGGGTTTGCTAACTCTGGTGTCTGCAGTTTCCACTTGAAGATATTCATTCGTGTCCACTGTCTCCAGATGATTCATAAGGACTTTGCGAGCTATGCTCACTTCTGCTGCACTGTCTAGCATTGTCTGAGCCCACTCTCCGTTTTTCAGTTGTGTCCTCAGTATTCTCGGCATTGTTAACTACCTTGATACTGGCTACCTTCTTTTTTGGAAATTGTAATTTCTTTTTTTGTTGAGCAGGTTCCTTGTCTTTGGACTTGGCGTGCTCTTCTCTTTGTTCTGATCGTCCTCTTCTTTCCGATTTCTGCGAGGAAGTCTGAAAAGATTGAGAGGGACGTGTATCAATGTCTTGATATCTATCAGGTTTTTTAATATTATCCCTATTTCTAAGGTTATATCTTTTCCCAGAGGGGTCACTCTGGGGTGACCTGTGTCTCTGGTTCGGAGATTTCTCCCTTCGCCTAGGAGACCTTCCTCGGGACTGGAATTTCTTTTCTTTTGGATTGGATTGTTTGTTTCCATCCCAGTTCTTTTTTGGTGAATTATTATTAAAAAATATTTTTTCTGGACTTTCAGTCAGTTGCGGTTTTACTGGTATTCCACCTAAACTATCTCTACCTAGTTCTTCATAGGATTTTTCTATGATTCTGGCAATTTCAGCTGGTTGGTCTGCTATATCTGTCTCTTTTAACCTCTGGCGGATCGCCACGTTTGCTGCTTCACCTTTTATATTGGCTAGTAATATAGCCGAGACCTGCTTGAAGTCTTTCAGTAATTTCATACCAAGAGTTAAAGCTGGTTCTGGACCGTATTCATCTTGAATTTGTTTTAGCACATCTGGTATTACCGAAATGGATGGAACACCGTGCGTTTTTGTGTAGATTGAAGCAAAGACTGTACCCCAAGTGTCACAGTCCTCTATGTGTGGTGCGATTCCCATTGGGAGACATATAGTCAGAATCCTGTGTTTTTCTAGCGGGGGGGTGTCAGGAAACACCGCCTCTATTTGGGTGATTTTCTGTGCCAACCAGAATGGTATCTGTTCCCGTTTAGCCGGAACTTTACCTAGGCAGGATTGGATGTTCTGTGGTGTGATTTTATTTGTGTTCCCCTGGTGAGGGGTCAGCTGTGGAAGTTTAATCGCTGGCTGAATTGTTGAAGTCCGCATTACATACTGGACTAATTGTCTATGAATTTTTAGTAATTGTTTTAGCTGTATTAACAGCTCTCCTGTAGACATTCCTTCGATGTCTGGGTGTGGTGTGTATCCGGCTAAGACCGTCCACGTTGCTCCTGGTCTACCTAAAGGACCGAGCCTTGTAATGTGATTGTTATGTATTAGGGCGCCATCAAATAAGAGCAAATGCTCTTGGAATTTGAGTGGTACTTCCACCTCCTCGAAAGGAGTGTAAATGTCGGGTGGAACCTCTATTTTGTAATAGTGGAAGTACTTTGTTACAGCATTTGCTGCTGGAAAATGTATCCATGTATAGTATACCTCTGTCTGCCGATATTCGTGTGCCTCAATTACGAATATGACTGTGCCACCTCTAGGTGTCAGTCCATTTTCTATAAGTTTTAAGGTTATAGATTTCCTTTTGGCGACCGGGATGAGTATTATATCCCCGTCCGCATCTAGTGCTGCAGTATCAGCTGCTGCTATTTCAGCTGCTAATCTAACTGCCTCTCTTTCATCCTCATTGTCAGACATTTTACTGTCAATAAGGTTATTTTGTGTGTTTGCAGATCAGGTTTCTTATGGAACAAAGATTAGATGCACAATATTTTGGAACAGTGTATCCTTCAACGTTGACTAAACCAAGAACCTTACATAGGAGTTCCCTCCTGCGAGGTTTTGGAGGATATTACCTTTCACCCACTCCAGATGTCTTTGGAGTATTTGGGAAAAGGGGTCTGAGTGAGAAAGCACGACTGAGTTACTCTAAATGTCTTACGTTAGTTTTATCGCCCTTTCCAAACGCGTTGGGCGCCATGTAGTGTAGTTCCTATCTTCCCAATAGGCTCTGCGCATTGGAATAATACCTACAGCAGTAAAGGCCTAGGCCAGACGTTAACTAGGTCTACTACTGTCGATACTAGACTTAAGTTTTGGGTTTGCCAGCGTAGCTCAGAGTTCGCTAGAAACTTTCTCGAATGTTCAGGAAAGAATTAACTCCCCTGATTAGACAAGAAGGGATTTAGTTTCTGACAACCATAGAACATGACAACTTTGCTCTCCCCTAATCAAGAGTGTATCTCCAGAGTCGTGTGAGCACAAGGCAATTATTTTACTCAGTCAGTACGTGCATTCTTAGTCTCATCAGATTGTAGAGAAAAGGAAGAGACGGGCGTGTTCAATAAAAAGGTGTTATTTATTGATCAGTCTCTTTTCTCGTACAAGAGAAATGGATCGATATTATTGCAATACTTATAGTTAAGTAAAGTGCATACATTAAAAGCAATAGTATAAAATAATACTGTAAAAACATTGATATGGTTTCTGAGCCATATGATGTTTAAAATGATTAAAATATATTTACATACACATATACATTTGACTAAACGTACTCAACTGGTGTTTCTAAATACGCCTACCCCGTGTACCTGACCTAAGTCTAATGCGTGGGCGGGAATAGAAAGTTACAGTTTAAGTTAAGTTTGTTTTTGCCAAGTGAATAACTAAAGAATTCTCTGTGAGGGGTTATTCAGTTCTGTACCTGGAAGTTAGGATGAATGAGGAATGGTATCTCTTTCTCTGCTCTCGATATTCCAGGCTGCCTGCGAGGGCTGCCCGAAAGCGCCGGTGCTGGGTCTCTCGGTAGGAGATAGCAGCGCGTCTCTCAGCGCGTCAGGAAGGCGGGGCTGCTGCCAGCGGGGTCTGCTCTGCTTCTGGGCTTCGGCAAGTATGGCTGCTCCGTCTCGTCACCACGCGTGTGTTTGCATAGGGCAAGATCGGCAATATTTATACCTTAAAGGTGCCGAGATTGACGTAAGGATGGACATAGATACGTCAATAAAGATGTCATACGACTTGCTCGTTAGCACATTCTTTTACTGAAGTTCTCTGTGAAATCAAAACAATGGCCGCACGGATTTTCCAGGTTGTCATAGGTTTGATTTGTTATGAGAACGTCGTATGCCTTATCAGGGGCTGGAGGAATGTCGCTTGTCTAATTAGATCTCAAGCGTTATGACCTAATCAGATAACACGTTCCTGTGCCGTAGTGTGACTGCGTCAGATAACGGTATCTGCATCATGGGGGCTTTTCTTGCCTCATGGGCTGACTGTTAGTTAACTTGATAGTTAGTTTAACCAGAATAGGGTCAGGAATAGGGGGATCGATTCAGAACCTATAGGAATACATGACATTTGAAGATAATGGATTTCTTTTAAAGTCTTGTACAGGGAAGACAATATATCTTTTAGGTTCTCTCCTTCATTCCCCTACAGAGTGTAACAGGTTTCCTGTTTTTTAAATGTTTGCTTGCATGTGCTTAATGATAAACATTTCACCCTCTCATATCTGGTTAGAAAGCTCCACTGGTGCAAATATGTTCTATAATTCTGACAATTTGGCCCACACATTGCACCACTACTGATTTCTCACTGATTTCTCACCTAGCAATGGGTCATAGACAGGGAGTGTTTGGTAAAGAGTAATGCATGTGTGCTATCTACAGATAAGTATGCAAATGTTCAGCGTGATTTAAGAGGCACACCTTTCCCCGATGGAGATATAGCTCTAATTCTGGTTCATGCTTCAGCAACAACACAAGATCACTGCAAAATTCTTAAACAGTGGGCACAGCTGGAAAAGTACTGGAAGGGGCAAGATTAAAAACATTCAAGAGTGCTCAAGCAGCAGAACTTGTTGCTTTAACAAGAGCATGTAGACTGGCTGAAGGAAGAATAGTGAACATCTACACAGCTGGCCAACATATACCATGCACCATTAATAGAACAACTATTGCAAGGCCTGTTGCCACCAAAGAGAGTTGCAATTGTAGAATGTGCTGCACACACCTCCTCCAAGGACTATGTATGACTAGGTAAAACCTTCATTGATGAAGGAAAAAAACGGAATAGCTTTAACTGATTGTGAGAACACAATGGTTCAAATTGCTTCTACTCCACATGATGTCATGATATTAAGATAAAGGATGATGATATGTATTACGACCCAAAGTATATTACGCAAAGGGCAGGGTGGAAGAAAAGGAAGAATGGAAAAGGGGACGATATAGGCAAATAGAAGAGGGAAGATGGATAGGCCCAAATGGAAAAATATGTTTACCAATGATAATGCTTGCTCCCATGGCCCTACTTTTTTCATGGTCAATCACATGTAGTACATGATGGAATGGAATGATCAGACTGTTTTTCCAACGCTGGTACATTGTCCACACATGGAATGGACTTCATCAACATGCCCCCCTACTCAAATGTACAAGTACGTATTGGTTATTGTGAGCATGATCAGCAAATGGACTGAGGCATGCCCATCCAAGAACTGTGATGCACAAACTGTTGACAAATGCCTTCTGAAGGAATTCATTCCACGCTTTTAAGTGCCTATGCTTTTGGTTTTTGACAATGGACCGCCGTTCATCTCACACATGATTGAGGGGTTGTACAAGGGGCTAGGAGTTACACAGAAACTACATTGTTCCTGTCATCAATGAGCAGAGCGCGATGTTGAGAGAAAGAACTGAGTGTTGAAAAATAATACAGAAAAGATTTGGGCACCCACTGAACTGACCTAAATTGATGCACTACCACTTACTCTTTTGTTCATGAGAAGCACTGCAAAGACTAACATCGTTAGATGCTGTAGGGCCTTCCTGAAGAAGGGACACCAGCAGCATATGGCCTCCAGCAAAGGTGACTGGGTCTGGATAAAAGCTCACACCAGACAACACTGCCTCCGGCCAGGTGACATCCTGGATCCACAGCTCCCACACCAAAAAAGGAGCAGGGCCGGACAAAAGAGGGCAAGCTCGACCTGCACCAATAGTGTCATCTGAGGTACCCCCCAGGTACAATATTCGCTCCAGCAGACCAGCAACAACAAAGAAGGATTAGAGGAGAGGCAGATCCCTGCTCGCCACAGGCCAGACCTCCAACAGTAAGCACAACTCAACTGAGGCAGCTCCCTGCTACCCACAGCAGGCCAGGCCTCTGGATACTATCTTCCAAGGATCCCTACGTTCTCTTCAAGTGCTAGTGACTGACTTCCTGGATCCATGGTTCTCATACAAAGAAAGCAGTGACTTTGCCCCAACCAGAAAACCTCCAGTGCCTTCCCCTGCTTTGCATCCAGGACAGCCTTATTACAACCTGCGTCCCACAAAAGGTACCAAGTGATAATGATATCACAGCTCATGCTGAAGGTTTGCATGTGCTACACACAGCAGAGAAAGGAAAGTGTGTAAGCGGAACATCAATGCCCCAACCCCTCAGTCTACAAGTTGTGAGAACGAGACATCTATACCATCCTCATCTCTTTGTTTTCTTCATATTGAAAGTGCCTAAGTAATAGAAGTGCTTGTAACCTCTCAAATTACTTGAAGACAGGCACCAACGGTTACTTTTTCTGTTTGCAGGTATGATCACTAAGACTCTGCATTATTCCTCAACAGAATTTTGAAAAAGACTGAAAGTGCAATAGAAGATAAGACAATTTTTCAACTAGTCACACTGGCCACACATACCAACGACTGGAACAATGCCTCAAGGCTTTCAGAACAATGAGAGAATATGGCCATGGGTGCTACTAGCAATATTTTTCTCCATTGCTGCTGTTATAATGACTACGCTCTTTATAGTGTATTGTGCTCACATTGCTATACCTAGCACTGGCACTGAGATACTGCTTAAATGACACTGAGATATTGTACCAAAATGAATAAATAAGTAATTGATAAAGATGGGACAGGGGGACAGTTGGCAGGGCAGGTAAGAAATAAGAGAGCAAATTGGGAAAATAACGCACAGAACAAATATGTTCAAAAGTTACATTTCTGATCTATGAAATAATGTAATGCATTGTTATGTCTGCACATATCACCAACATCTCTTGGTGAGCAAGACAGAGAAAAATAGAAATTTGAAAACGTATGATTATGCCTGACGAACAAGTTACTTACCTTCGGTAACGATATATCTGTAAGAAACAGTAGTTAGTATTAGATTCCTTACCTTAGAATATCCCCAGGCGTCAGTCTGGATCCGGAAACTTTTGCGTAGCAGTACCCCTGCGCGTCGGTAGGCGTCGTCTGCAGGCGTCCCCTGCGGCTCCGTGTCGTCGGCGTTGTGCGCCGTGATGACGTCGCTGGAGTATATAGACGCCGGCTCCGCGCGCTGACGTCAGTTCTTTGCACACAGCTTTTCCGCGCCAGAACACGCAGAGCCATGTGAAAACCAACACTGGTGCCATGTGAAACTAGGGCCCTGAAAGGGATGTCCTTAACCCTAGGTATCAGTTCGCAGAACGGGGAGGATGGGCGGGGCGGTAAGGAATCTAATACTAACTACTGTTTCTTACAGATATATCGTTACCGAAGGTAAGTAACTTGTTCATCTGAAAGAAACAGGTTAGTATTAGATTCCTTACCTTAGAATAGATACCCCAGCAATACCAACCCCGGTGGTGGGTCTGCGAACCAATACAATCCTACACCAGAAAATCCTGGAGGACCGAACGGCCAAAGAAGCCGTCCCTCCGGACTTGACTGTCCAGGCAGTAATGCCTCGCAAAGGTGTGCAGCAAGGCCCACGTAGCCGCCTGGCAAATGTCCTGCAAAGGGACTCCCCGGCCCAGGGCAGTAGTAGCCGCCGTGGCCCGAGTGGAATGGGCCCTCAGCCCAACAGGAGGCTCCTTCCGAGCCAAAGAGTAGCATGCTTTGATGCACAGGACGACCCACCGAGAGATGGTTTGTTTCTGTACCGCCCTTCCCTTCTTCTCACCCACGTAGCCAACAAACAGTTGGTCATCCACCCGGAACTGGCGTGTGCGATCCATATAAAATGAAAGCGCACGTTTTGGGTCCAGACGATGGAGCCGCTCTTCATCTTTTGAAGGATGCGGAGGCGGGAAGAAGGAGGGTAAGGTGATGGACTGCCCAATGTGAAAAGCAGAAAACACTTTGGGCAGGAAAGAAGGTCTAGTCCTAAGAACCACCTTGTCAGGATGAACGGACAAGAAAGGAGGTTTAACAGAAAGAGCCTGGAGCTCACTCACTCTCCTGGCAGAGGTGATGGCAACCAGGAAGGCCGTCTTTAAAGTGAGAAGACGGAGAGGACAGGAATGAAGCGGCTCAAAGGGAGCACACATCAAGAATGTCAGAACCAGGTTCAAGTCCCACTGAGGCATCACGAACGGAGCAGGTGGATACATGTGCGTGATGCCTTTCAAGAATCTCAGTACAATAGGGGACTTGAATAAAGATGGCTGATCAGGTAGCCTTAAGAAGGCGGAAAGGGCAGAAAGATAGCCCTTGATAGTGCCCAGAGCAGAGCCCTGCTGGGCAAGGGAAAGAAGGAAGAGGAGAACCTCGGAAAGAGGGGCAGAAAGGGGATCCACAGCCTTTGCTGTGCACCATGCCACAAATCTGTTCCAACGGCAGGCGTATACCGACTTTGTGGAGGGACGCCTGGCTGCCAGAATCACATCACAGACTTCAGGAGGCAAGTCAAATGGCCTCAACTGTCGCCGCTCAATCTCCACGCATGGAGGTGGAGACTGGACAGGTTCGGGTGGAGGACCGTCCCCTGCTGCTGCGACAGAAGGTCCTCCTGAAGGGGCAGGCGGATCGAGGGACCGACTGACATGCTGAGTAGCTCGGGATACCAGTACCTTCGAGCCCAGTCCGGAGCCACAAGGATAACTTGGGCCCCACTGAAACTTCAGGTCCCACTGCAGAGCCCGCATCCGCCATCTGGCGTGATGCACCAGAAGGATGCAGGAGGCCATCAGCCCCAGAAGCCGCAGCGTCAACCTGACCGAAACCCGGGATAACGGCTGAAAGATGGGAATCAAGGCCTGGATATCCCGGACCCGCCGTTCCGGAGGATAAACCCGAAACTGCGCCGAGTCGAGAACCGCTCCGATGAAAAGGAGCTTTTGAGAGGGACACAGGTGTGATTTCGGCACATTGATGGAAAACCCCAGCTCGTGCAGGAGGTCTGCCGTCATCTGGAGGTGGTGGACGACTGTGTGGGGCGAGCCCGCCTTCAACAACCAGTCGTCGAGGTAGGGGAAGACTGAAACCCCTAACCGGCGCAGATGAGCTGCGACCACCGCCATCACCTTCGTGAACACCCGTGGGGCGCTGGTAAGGCCGAATGGGAGCACGATAAACTGAAAGTGCTCGTGGCCTACCGTGAACCGCAGGTAACGCCGGTGGGCCGGCAGGACGGGGATGTGAAAATACGCATCCTGCAAGTCCAACGCTACCATCCAGTCTTGCGGGTCTAGAGCAGCCAAGACCTGAGCCAAAGTCAACATCTTGAACTTCTCCTTCCGGAGGAAGCCGTTGACGTTCCGTAGGTCCAAGATAGGATGTAGGCCCCCTTTGTCCTTCTTGGGCACCAGAAAGTAGTGGGAGTAGCAACCACACCCTACTTCTGGCCCAGGAACGCGCTCGATGGCCCCCTTGGCCAAGAGGGCCGTAACTTCCTCCTGCAGAAGTGTCAAGTGGTCCCCCGACACACGGTGGTTCTGCGGTGGCATGGCTGGAGGAGAGGTCTCGAAGGGGAGGGAGTAGCCCCTTCGGACGAGCTGCAGCACCCACCTGTCCGATGTGATAGTGCGCCAGCGGGAGTGGTGATGGCGAACCCTGCCACCCACTGGCGTCACATGGGCCTGAAAGCTCGGACTAGGAGGATTTGGAGGCTGCTGCGGGGGGAGGTGTGGACTGACCTTGCCGCTGTCCCCGACCGCCACCACGGCGGAATCCACGGCCGCCACCGCGCTGAAGAGCGTTCTGTGGTGCGTGGCTGGCAGCACGTGTGGGACCGCCCCTTCCGTGGCCACGAAAGGAGCGAAACGAACCCGTCTGCTGGCGCTGGGTCGAGAGACCCAAGGACTTGGCCGTGACCCTGGAGTCCTTGAAGCGCTCAAGCGCGTTGTCCGCTTTGACGCCGAACAGGCGACTGCCATCGAATGGCATGTCCATCAGGGCATTCTGGACATCCGGCGAGAAGTTGGCGGATCGCAGCCAAGCATGGCGACGAATCGCCACCGTCGTGGACATCGCCCTTCCCAGCGAGTCGGTCGTGTCAAGACCACACCGTATGGAGTACCTCGCCGCGTCCCGGCCTTCAACCAAGGCCTGGTTGAGCTTGTCCCGCACCTCCTGCGGGCATTGCGGCAGACACTCCGCGACCGTATCCCACAAAGAGTGGGTGTAGCGGCCTAAGAGGCATGCGGTATTGCAAGACCGCAGTCCTGCACTCAGAGACGAGAAGACCTTTTTGCCAAACTGGTCATATCGCTTAGATTCCCGATCGGGCGGAGCCGTCGGGAATGCGGACTGGGAAGTGGAGGCCTGGATCACCAGACTCTCAGGGGAGGGATGGGTGGAGAGGAAGGCAGGGTCGTCCGAACACGGACGGTGACGCCTGGCAACGTTTCGGTCAACAGGTGGACCGGAAGCGGGCCTGGACCAGGTGCCCAAAAGGACATCCGTCAAGGCGTCATTAAACGGCAGCAGAGGCTCCTGTGGGCATGACTGCGGTTTGAATACCTCAGTGAGGATGTTAGGCTTCACCTTAGCGACGGGGAGCTCAAGGCTCAAGGCCTTGGCAGCCCTCATCAGTACCACCGAATAGGCAGCCCCAGCCTCCGACGCCACAGTGGGAGGCGAGACAAACCCAGGGTTAGGCGATTCGTCCAGACCACTGGCATCACCTAAATCACGGACCCAGTCCACATCGTACTGGCATGCTCGTGACAAAGGGTCCTCAGACCCCTCCCAACCCTCTCCATAATCGTCCTCATCGCCATAGTTCGAGTCAACGATATAGACCGGCTCCTCGGAGCCAAGGGGCCCCAACGGCGCCGAACTCGGCGTCGGACGACGCCGGTCCGACTCCGCGTCAGGAGTCAGAGAGGGAATGGGGGTGGCACCGCGCGGCGCCGGCGCCGGAGCCCCGACGCCGGAGACACGGCGCCGCGCGGAGGCGGTACCACGGGCTGCCCCGATGGAATCGGCGCCGGAGAGGCCGGTTGACCAGCCGGCGATGACCCTGAAGAGCCCAGCGGCGCCGGGGCCGGAGCCGCCGGCGGCGTCGGGGCCGGAGCACCCGGCTGCGTCGGGGCAGGTGCACCTGAACCGCTCGGGCCCCCAGATGGGACCGACGGGCCCGCAGGCGCCGTAGGCCCCGCCGGAGGAGACATCGCCCTCATAGCCATGAGGAACTCCTCAATCTCCTCGCGCGACGCGCCTTCCCCAGGGACCGACGGGTATGGGGCAGACGGCGTCGGCGACCCACGCGGGGCCGCGGGGGTGGGGCCACCCGAACCCCCGGCCGCATCACGCGGGCGTCGGGGGGAGTCGGGGGTACGGGGACGACGCCCCGACTTCTTGTGTCGCTTACCTGAGGAACCGGAGGAATGGTGACGACTCCCGGAGCGCTCGTGGCGGCTCCGCGATCGCTCTCTCAACCGCTCTCTCGACCTCCGGCCGGAGCGGGACCGCTCTCGACGCGGGGCCGACACCCGGAGCTCGAGCAGCTTGCGGGACCGCTCCCGCCTAGCCTTACTCGTCAAGGCCCGGCAGTCGACGCAGGACTCCACGTCGTGGTCCGCGCCCAGACACCGGAGGCAGAGTCGATGGTGGTCGGTGACCGACATCATGCGGTCGCACCCGTCGCAACTTTTAAAACCGGGCATCCTACCGGCACCTGAAAGAGTTAGATGTAACAAAAACTTGGTCAAAAGACCGGAGTACTGCTCTTCGGATCTGCGCTAACTGGCGCGGAAAAAAGAAGAACTGACGTCAGCGCGCGGAGGCGGCGTCTATATACTCCAGCGACGTCATCACGGCGCACGACGCCGACGACGCGGAGCCGCAGGGGACGCCTGCAGACGACGCCTACCGACGCGCAGGGGTACTGCTACGCAATAGTTTCCGGATCCAGACTGACGCCTGGGGATATTCTAAGGTAAGGAATCTAATACTAACCTGTTTCTTTCAGATTATGCCATCGTAGAAACATGTGGTATCCCAACTGGTATTTCTGGAAACGCCAGCTCCATTCGACTTGCAGTGAAGCCGCCGAACTCGCAGAGATTCAATCTCCCCGCTCCGATCACTGACTGGATCGGTTTGAAGGATATCACTCCTTTCTGGACCCCCCTTTACAGCACGACTTATCCGTTTGTCCTGAAGCCCCAACCATCGCGGACCCCGCTAAACCCTTATCAGCAGTCCCCACACGGACGATTCTGAACACGAGTCACATGTGCCACACGGCCTGACGTTGCCCGTTGCCCTGATTCGATCCGATTTCGTCCTCCACAGCACTGCCCTCGACCCAGTCCTGATGAAGATCCTGAAATAAGTGGATCGAAACACCGTCGACCATCCAGCGCAATCACAGGCGCAACACACGAAGTGGATCACAAACACTACATTGAACCAAATAAATACGAACTGTAGAAAACTTACTTGGAACCGCTTTGTATCAAATGTTTCACTGTATATTCTTGCACCAGTCACCTTGCGCCGCCCACGCTGTTCACATTGTCACATGCATCGCTACCTTGGTTTTCACTGACAAACCTTGAGCACCACGTACAATTTGGGTTGTTCTCAATTTTATCAGTTGTACATTTCAGTGCTGTAATAACTGTGAATTGCTCCCTCCTTGTTTCTTTTCCCTAAAAATGTTTTTTCCCTAAAATATTTACATAAATGATGCCTTGAGCACATGCTATAATCATATAGAGTCTCCTTGCTTCCTTATGGATAATGTTGTATTTATATCCATTCTAACTGCCTTCAAATAATACCAGTTGGGATACCATAAGTTTCTACTATACTATACCCCAATCCCAACACGGTTGACGGGTTTTTGCTCCTGTTGTTGATACATGACTATGCCATCATCATTGTTTATCAAAAGGGCGGGAATGTGGAAGCTAATTTTAGATAACAGTGGTGGTATCCATTTTGTATAATTTGACATTGTGATAATTCAATGATGATGGAAATTATATACAAATATAATAATTGTTTGATATCATGTGACAGTCTTAAATAAGAGTTAGAACTTTGCTTTTAGTAAGCTGCCTGTAACATGACACATTGCAAGGCTTGCACGAAGATTACATTTCCATGTTATTACATTTCTGCCTGCTTGCAACAGGCCCGGTAGGCCTCAAAAGTGTATTCAGCCACAACAGCTAATGTAGACCATTGTGATTGCAGTTGGGCGTAAATGTAGTAGTTAACAATCTGGCTTTAGATACACAGGACTTTTCATGTACACATAGGGTGATTTCCATAGGATTCTTGTGTAACAATGGACTGTAAGTTTCTGAGCACAAAATGTTTCTTCACCACCTGCTGGGACATGAGGGCCTAGACATGAGGGCCTTGTCATGACCTGTTACGCAGACAAATTATAATGAAATGTTGTGGTCTGCGGCTATAAATGCTTGTGTTTTACTTCTGTTATTGGAGCACTCAGCACCCATCTGAGGCTCCCGTGCACATTAAATAAATTCTCTTTATTTTACTCAGGTGGTTGTGACTGAGTTATGATTTTGGGTTCTACAAATCTTTTCAGTTTCTACAATGGTAGGGGGAGAAGCATGCTAAGGTCTGGAGAGGTGTCCAAACCACTGGCCCTACCCAATTCCACTCTCCAGTCCAGTTCTTCTAACTGGTCTGCCAGAGGGTCCACAGACACCTCCCAGTCCTCCTCACCCTCCTCTGGTAGCCACTCAGGGTGATAGGGAACACCAGGGGAGAACAGCGGTACAAAAGTAGCGGTCAACGCCGGTCAGGCTCGGTGTCCACATCGAGGGGGAGGCTGGGGTCGACGTCAGTTGGGGACACAACTGGTGTTGGACGGTGTGGAGGTGTCGCCAATGGATTTGGCACCGGGGAGGTGATGCTAGGTCGACTGGTGCCGATCCAGGCCTGGATCCCTAAGGACCCTATGGCACGGGATTCAATGCCACCGGCATCGAAGGCCTAGAACCCCCAGCCGAGTCTGCGGGGGCCAAAGGCGCACTGTCAGAGTCGAGCTGCCCAAAGGTCGAATGGAGGGCTTCGTAAAAGCTAAGAAGTTGGGCAGGGGTCACTCCAGCTCCCGGAAATGAAGGGAGGCTTGGAGCCGACTCCTCAGGGTCGTTGGACCACTACCGTCTGCAACCCGCCTTGTGTCGGCCAACAGACGGGGAGAACGCAAAGAGCGACGATGCTTCTTCACCTTCTTTTTGTGCTTTGACTTATCCAAAGACGAAGACTTTGACGAGAAGTGGTGGTGATGGCTCTGCGACCGGTCCCGCGACCTCCCTCTCAACCGGGACCTCGAGCGGCACGGAGCGAACTGCCGGGCCTCCAGAAGCTTTCGAGATGCTCCAGCAAAGACTTCAGGCCATGACCCAGCAGTCGGAGCACGACTTCGGGTCGTGGTCGGGCTCCAGGCACCATAGGCACACGAGATGGGGGTCCGTTACCGACATCAGCTTGTGGCAGGAGCCTTAAGGCTTGAAGCCGGTCCACCAAGATGACATCCCTGTGCACCAGGAGTCGTGATGACTCAAAAAGATGTCAATAAAAAGTCGCAAAAGAGAGTCAAAATGTGACTCGAGGTACATCTCTCTCTGGATCTACGCTGGCTGGCACAGAAAAAAAAAGAACTGACGTCAGCACCTAGGGGCGGCCATCTAAGTAGATACCGTGATGTCATTGCGGCGACCACGATGTCAACGATGAATGTGGAGTCAACCGACGCCACCTACCAACACGCAGTGGTACTGCTGAAGACAAAATTCTCCGGATCCAGTCTGACGCCTGAGGATAATTCTAAGGTGAGGAATCTATAACTAAGAGTCTCTTTCAGATGTATGGAGTTTTGCAATAAAAGAACAAGGAACCGTCTCCCCCACCCACACATACAGCCTAAACCCGCATGCGAAGTGCACCCAACATCAACCCCTGAAATGACACATTAACCGGGCGTGAGCTCGCCCACACCCAGTGGCCTAACAAAAGCACTGAGGCATGTGTTAGAATGACATGCAAGTACCTATAGGATGGATCGACCCTGATGAGGAACCAGTTTGCAATGGAGAGGCCATAGTGACAACAGGCGAAGTAGATAGAAAGAACTAATTCACAGAAATATGGAGAAGTGGAGAACAGAAAGAAAAACAGAAAGAAAACAATACCCAACCTCTGAGGAATACCCATTGGGGTTTTATGCTAGAGAGCCTGGCTTCACTCCCCGGGTGAATGGGGGGGGGCTCGGGGGTCAGTATAATAACTGTGTCGACCAGGGCATTTTACCAAACTTCATAGAGGAATTATAAATACCAGAATTTAGCAGTAGTATCGATGTATGTCCTATAAGCGTAACTTGTCGCCTCTAAAAACTGTGAGAAAAGCGGTCTTTAAGTTTGGTGCACCAAGCCAAACCACTGTCAATTAGCATTAATAGTTCTTAATCATTGATCAAGAGCGGGGAAGTTGGTCTGGATTTGCTCCCCTCCCTCTCCGATAGGGGACCATGAGCAAGTATATTCTTGAGAAACTCCTGTTCCTGCTGGAGTGTGGTAAAGACATGTTGCTTTCCCCAGTGTGTCACACGCAGTTTCGCTAGATGTGGAATGGCATAGGGAATGCAGGCCTGCTGCAACTTACGCTTTACAGGAACAAACCTTTTGCCTGCCTGTTGGACTATCAGCGTAAAGCCCGAAAAAGTAGAGACGGAGTGACCGTCATAGTTTAAATCTCACTTTTCACGTGCCATTCGGAGGATAGCATCTCTGTCATTATAATTCAAAAGACGAGCAATGGTGGGTCTAGGGGTGGAGCCCAGCGGAGGTCTGGCAGTAAGTGAGCGATGGGCGTGCTTCACTATCAGGACTTTAGAAAAGGAGGATGCACCAAACAGACCTATAAGTAGGCCCTCTATGTAATCTTCTATCCACCCTGCATGTGTGGACTCCGGAATGCCAAGGATACGGATGTTATTACGGCGCGAGCGCGCTTTTAAGTCTTCGTTTTTTGCCGCAGTAACCTTCAGGAAGCGCTCTATGTTCTGCATTTGTTCTCCCCCAGCCATCATCATGTCCTCCAATTGCGAGATCCTGTGTCTGTCTCACTGATGCGTCCATCATGTTTATCCAACCTTTGGGTGATGAAGTCTATGCGCATATTCAGGGCATCAATTTTGGCCTCTGAAGCACGATGATCAACAGGCAGTGTAGATCTGGGTCATCAGATTTGGAGCCTTCTGCCATGTTGGAGTCTGTGTCTCCACAGGGCCTCTTGATGACTTCTGCAACTCGAAGGGCATCTTCGTCTGTTTGCCCTCTGTCCTGCCCATGGCTGAGCCTGCAGCACAGTGGTGGAGACCGATCCCTGGGTGATCAGGGCACAGTGCCTTCCCAATAGACTCAGGAGCGAAAGCACAGCTCAATCCAGGAATCAGTCCAGCCTGTGGAGGGTTGCTCCTGTCACAGTAGAATGATCGGCGAGGCCCTCCGCTGCCCCTCACCGTTGTTTCTCAGTTCTGTGAGATCTATCCTACGAGTTTGAACTGCGGCCCATGTGGTGGTATTTCTGACTTGGCAATAAGTTCTATCCCATCCCCAGACCCCCAGAGCCAATGCATGTTTTGAGCAGGTGGAGATTCAGTCACCTCCGGCGATCATCCTTACCTGCGTGTCTACAAACCCTGAATGTGTGATGTCTCAGGGGGTTGTGTTCACATCGATGATATCCAGCTCTTCCGCAGCGATCCAAGGGCCTTCTCAGCTCCAGATGAGTTGCACAGCCGGGCAGCCCTCAAACCAGCCAGTAAGCAGGACCCAACCGCATGTGAACGCGGGATTAGCAGTGCACCCACAGCCTCTCCCAGCCCAGGCAGAGGACCTTCAATGCACCAGACAGTGCTCAAGCTCCTCCCCCCCCAAAGCCCGCATGGCCTCCGCTCACCTCAGTGCGTCCTCGATCCAGGGAGCCGGCCAGCCCCACCGGGGGGAGGGAGGGGGCAGCACTTCCAGCCCAGGCAGCCAGGCCACCTCCTAGGCCCAGTCCACGCCAACGCCTGCATCTCTCGGTCTCCCGTGCAGCAGCCCAGCAACCTTCACTGCGGAAGCAGCTCAGCAGCCTGGTTTCAGTAAAACTCAGAGTTTGTGCTGTTATTGTTGTTCTACAGATGCACGGTTGGCAGAATCCACACATGCAAGTCCTGAGGGTAGTCCTAATATTGATATGTATGTAAAACATGGCCTTGGCCCCATTATGTTTAGTACGTTATACCAAAAATAAATGAGGGACAATGCAGAGTTACAGTGGCCTTTGACAGGCTCCTTTGATGAACAAAAGATGGAATTTTTTCAGGAACAGTTGTTTAAAAGACGTAGTAAAGAGTCCATGTTTGACTCTTTTTGTACTAGGCAGAAGGAGGCCAAACAGAGGCCATTAAAAATGGAACAGGATGCTAAAAGGTGAGATACGCAGACCTTTACGCAATAGGCTGTCGCTTACGAAAAGTAGAAGCAGGAATCAGGAATAGAATGCGCAGGAAGACGGTGATACTTTTATGGAGACCCTATAAGATGCCTGGACCCGCCACCATATGTCCCAGAATGGATATATCCTGTTGTTCCCCATCAGCAACAACAACCTGCATACGTCTCTACAGCTGTTACACCTACAGGCCCAGCTAAAGTACCCCCTATTCCTTCCCTTTCACTACAATCTCTGACTGCAGCAATACCTGTTACTTCCGTTACAGTTATTCATCTCCCATTGCCACTATATACTAACACACCAGTGCGCTGTCCGGAAGATAGAGATTTGAGCGAATTCAGGGAACGGTTAGGTCTGTTAATGCGATCTGTAGTCAGGGGGAGGAGAGTAATAGCGGACCAGGCAATACGGTGAGCTCGAACTTAATTTACAGTCTTGAGGATATCTGGCAGGTAATGAGAGACTTCGCCGCTTTCCTGCAACAACATGCTTTTAAATACTTGTCCTCCACCCTAACTGACCTTCGGATTACACTCATCAAAACAGAATCACCCCAAGTGCCATTTGATATTAACAAAGGCGCTTATGTAATTAATTTGAAGCTGACCTCCCTGTACAGGAATGCTACCGCACTACTGACTTATAGAGGTAGACTGCATGATAATAGTCCCACCCAAATAACTCAGTTCCCAATGAGAGAAGTTCAGCCCATTTATCCCCCATAAACTCCTTCAGTGGAGGATCAACATGGAGTGACTATCAGGCGAGCTGTGGCTGCTCGTTTTCAGGAACAATGGGTCTATACTCCATAGAAACAAAGTGAAGTTCTGGCCCTTAAAGCTACATTGCCTGATACTAGGAAAAATCCTACTGCTTACTATAAAGAATTGACAGACGCTGCCTCTTCCACTGTGACGGCTCTTGTTGATATTGAAATGTTTTTGGCCAACTAGAGTCAGTTGATATTTGGCAACAGGTGCATACCCAAGACCATGCTGCTGTGTTAGGCGAAATGTGGGATGTGATTAAGGGTTGGGAACGAGATAGGAAACCAGAAGACAAACCATGCCTTGTCCAGTCGCATAATAGCACAAGTTACTTACCTTCGGTAACGATATATTTGTAAGAAACAGTAGTTAGTATTAGATTCCTTACCTTAGAATATCCCCAGGCATCAGTCTGGATCCGGAAACTTTTGCGTAGCAGTACCCCTGCGAGTTGGTAGGTGTCATCTGCGGCTCTGCGTCCGTTGTCGGCGTCGTTGGCGCCGAGATGACGTCGCCGGAGTACTTAGACGCCGCCCTCGCAGGCTGACGTCAGTTCTTATACGCAGCTTTTCCGTGGCAGAAACACAGAGCCATGATATAAAACGACACTGGTGCCATAAAACTAGGGCCCTAAAAAGGGATGACCTTAACCCTAGATATCGGTTCGCAGAACGGGGATGATGGGTGGGGCGGTAAGGAGTCTAATACTAACTACTGTTTCTTACAGATATATCATTACCAAAGGTAAGTAAGTAACTGAAAGAAACAGGTTAGTTTTAGATTCCTTACCTTAGAATAGATACCCCAGCAATACCAACCCCGGTGGTGGGTCTGCGAACCAATGATCACACCAGAAAGTCCTGGAGAACGGAACGGCCGAAAAAGCCATCTCTCCGGACTTGGCTGTCCAGGCAGTAGTGTCTTGTGAACGTGTGCAGCAAGGCCCACGTAGCTGCCTGACAGATGTCCTGCAAGGGGACTCCCCGACCCAGGGCAGTAGTAGCCGCCGTGGCCCGAGTGGAATGGGCACGTAGCCCCACAGGAGGCTCCTTTTTAGCCAGTGAGTAACAAGCCTTGATGCACAAAATGACCCATCGAGAAATGGTCCGCTTGTGCACCACCCGTCCCTTCTTAGCGCCCACGTAACCAACAAAGAGTTGGTCATCCACCCGGAACTGGCGTGTGCGATCCAGATAATATGAGAGGGCACGTTTTGGGTCCAGACGGTGGAGCCTCTCTTCCTCTTTCAAGGGATGCGGAGGCGGAAAGAAGGTGGGCAAGGTGATGGACTGCCCGATGTGGAAGGCTGTGACTACCTTGGGCAGGAAAGAGGGTCGGGCCCGCAACACAACTTTGTCCGGATGGACAGAAAGGAAAGGAGGCTGTGAAGAAAGAGCCTGGAGCTCACTCACTCGCCTGGCAGAGGTGATGGCAACCAGGAATGCAGTCTTAAGAGTGAGAAGATGAAGAGGACAGTTATGAAGTGGCTCGAAGAAGCGCACATCAGATAAGGCAGAACAAGGTTCAAGTCCCACTGAGGCATCACGAAAGGAACAGGGGGAAACATATGAGTGATGCCCTTCAAAAACCTATTTACAACTGGGGACTTGAAAAAAGAGGGCTGATCAGGGAGCCTTAAGAAGGCGGAAATGGCAGAGAGGTATCCCATAAGAGTGCCCAGAACAGAGCCCTGCTGGGCAAGACAAAGAAGAAAGAGGAGAACCTCAGAAAGGGGGGCAGAAAGGGGATCCACAGCCTTTGCTGTGCACCATGCCACAAATTTGTTCCACCTGAAGGTGTATACCGATTTTGTGGAGGGACACCTGGCTGCCAGAAACACATCGCAGACTTCAGGAGGCAAGTCAAATGGCCTCAACTGTTGCCGCTCAATCTCCACGCATGGAGGTGGAGGCTGGACAGGTTCGGGTGGAGGACCGTCCCCTGATGCTGCGACAGGAGGTCCTCCTGAAGAGGCAGACGAATTGGGGAACGACTGACATGCTGAGTAGCTCGGGATAACTGTATCTTTGTGCCCAGTCCGGAGCCAAAAGGATGACTTGGGCCCGGTCGCGCCTGATCTTCTTCAGCACTCTGGGCAAAAGTGGTATAGGCAGAAAGGCGTACCACAGACCACAGCTCCACCCGTGACGAAAAGCACCTACGAGCGAGTGCCGCCTTGGAAATTCCAACGCGCAGAACTGATGACATTGCGCGTTCTCTTCTGTGGCGAATAGATCTAACCAAGGCTCTCCCCACTGCTGAAAGAGACCTTGCGCCACGTCCGAGTTCAGACGCCATTCGTGATCCATCATGCACCAACGGCTGAGTTCGTCCGCCCTGGCGTTCAGGGAACCTGCCAGGTGCTGAACCACCAGGGTCATGCCCTGATGTTCCAGCCATTGCCAGAGACGCAGAGCCTCCTGGCATAGGGTCCACGACCCCACCCCGCCCTGTTTGTTGGAGTACCACATGGTGGTGGTGTTGTCCGTGAACACCTGCACTACACTCCCCCAGACAGAGGGGAGGAATGATTTCAGTGCAAGTCGGATCGCCCGCAGCTCCGGAAGGTTGATGTGGAGCCGGGACTCCGCTTGAGACCAGAGGCCTCTGATCTCTGCCTCTCCCATGTGGCCCCCCCCCAGGCCAGAAGGGACGCGTCCGTCACAACTACGTGCTATGTTGGGGTAGGGAGAGGGATCTGCCGCTGACCCAATCATGGTCCGTGAACCACCACTGCAACTGTCTTGCAGTGCCCTCTGAGATCAAGACATGGTCGGACAAGTTGCCCTGATGCTGGGCCCACTGAAACTTCTGGTCCCACTGCAGAGCCCGCATCCGCCACCTGGCGTGATGCACCAGTAGGATGCAGGAGGCCATCAGCCCCAGAAGCAGCAGCGTCAACCTGACCGAGACTTGGGATTAAGGCTGAAAGATCAGAATCAGAGCCTGAATATCCCGAACCCGCTGCTCGGGAGGATAAACTGAAACTGCGCCGAGTCTAAAACCGCTCCGATGAAGAGGAGCTTCTGAGAGGGGCACAGGTGTGACTTCGGCACATTGATGGAGAACCCCAGCAGGAACAGGAAGTCGGCCGTAGTCTGGAGGTGGCTGACGACTTTCTGGGGCGAGCCCGCCCTCAACAACCAGTCATCGAGATAGGGGAAGACTGACACTCCTAATCTGCGCAGATGCGCTGCGACCACCGCCATCACTTTCATAAACACCCGATGGGTGCTGGTAAGGATAAAGGGGAGCACAGTAAACTGAAAGTGCTGGTGGCCTACCGTAAACTGCAGGTAGCGCCGGTGGGCAGGCAGGACAGGGATGTGAAAATAAGTGTCCTGCAAGTCCAACGCTACCATCCAGTCTGCCGGGACTTGGGCAGCTAAGACCTGAGCCAGAGTCAGCATCTTGAACTTCTCCTTCCGGGGGAAGTCGTTGACGTTCCGCAGGTCCAAGATAGGGCATAGGCCCCCTTTGCCCTTCTTGGGAACCACAAAGTAGTGGGAGTAACAACCACACCCTACTTCTGGCCCAGGAACACGCTCAATGGCCCCCTTGGCCAAGAGGGCTGTAACTTCCTCTTGCAGAAGTTGCAAGTGGTCCCCCGATGCGCGGTGGTATGTGGTGGCATTGCTGGAGGGGTCGCCTCGAAGGGGAGGGAGTAGCCCCTTCGGACTATTTGCAACACCCACCAGTCTGATGTGATGTGGCGCCAGTGGAGGAGGTGATGGCAAACCCTGCCCCCCACTGGCGTTAAATGGGCCTGGAAGCTTGGACTAGGAATGCTTTGAGGCAGATGCTGCGGAGGTGGATGTGGACTGGCCTCGCTGTTGTCCCCTGGCACCGCCACGGCGGTTACCACGTCCACCACCGCGCTGGATGTTAGTCTGCAGCCCGTGGCTGGCAGGACTAGTGGGGGTGCCCCTTCCTTGGCCACAAAAGGCGCGAAAGGCAGCAGTTTGCTGGCGGGGGCCGACAGGCCCAAGGACTTGGCCGTAGCCCTGGAGTCCTTAAAGCGCTCAAGCGCACTGTCTGCCTTGTCGCCAAAGAGGCCACGGCCATCAAACGGCATGTCCATAAGGGTGTTCTGGACATCAGCTGAAAAATTGGTCTGACCTCAGCCAGGCGTGGTGGCGAACCGCCACCGTCGTTGCAATCGCCCCGCCTAGCGAGTCCGTTGTATCCAGCCCACATCGAATGGAGTACCGTGCCGCATCTCGCCCCCCTCCACAAGGGCTTGGGCGAGCTTAACCCGGGCCTCCTTCGGGCATTGTGGCAGCACGTGCGCGACCGTGTCCCACAGAGATTGGGTATAACGGCCCAAAAGGCAAGCGGTGTTGACCGACCGCAACCCCAAACTAAGTGAGGAGAAAATCTTTTTTCCGTACTGTTCATACCTTTTGGATTACCGATCAGGGGTAGCTGTCAGGAATGTGGTCTTGGAATTAGAGGCCTGGATAACCAGGCTCTCGGGGGTGGGGTGGGTGGACAGGAAATGGGTCGCCCGGGGCCGGGCGGTGGCGTCTGGCCAAGTTCCTATCTACAGGGGGACCTGTAGCGGGCCTGGACCAAGTGCCCAACAGAACGTCAGTTAAGGCCTCATTGAACGGCAGAAGAGGCTCCGAAGAGCTTGCCTGCGGTTTGAGGACCTCAGTGAGGAGGTTAGTCCTCATGGCCGCGACGGGGAGCTCAAGAGACAAGGCCTTGGCTGCCCTCGTCAACACCACGCTGTAGGCAGCCCCCTCCTCCGTAGCCACGGTAGGAGGGGAGACAAATCCAGTGTCGGGCGAAGTGTCCAAACCACTGGCCTCCATTAGTTCACCTGCCCAGTCCTGAAAAGACTGGCACTCCGTCAGACCCCTCCCAATCCGCCTCGCCCTCCATCTCCTGGTACTCAGGTTCAAATGATGGGGCCGGGTCATAGAAGTATTGCACTTCTCTCGACGTCTAATGCGGCGTCGATCAACGCCGTTCCGACGCCGGAACCGGATCGAGGGGGGGAATAGGGGACGACGTCGTCCGGGGACGGCGTCGGGGGCGACACCCTAGGAGTCGACGCCGGCAGAGGGGTCGTTACGTGGACCACGGCAACCCGGATCCGACGGATCCGGTGGGGCTCTGCGGCGTCGGGACCGAAGTCGCCACCGGGGCCGAAGCACCCGACGGCGCCGGGGCCGAAGCACCCAGCCCGCTTGGGCTCCCAGTCAGGACTGCGGGGCCCGAAGGCACCGCGGAACCCGACGGAGGAGTGAGCGACCTCATGGCCATGAGGAAGGCATCGATCTCCTCCGGCGTCGCATTCTGCCCAGGGACCGGCGGGTATGGAGCAGGCCGCGACGTCTGCGGCTCCGGCGGAGCCCGAACCCCCGGCCGCGTGGCACGAGCATCGAGGGTAGTCAGAAGAGCGGTGTCACTTCTTCGACTTCTTGTGCCTCTTACCTGAGGACTTGAAGCCCGACGAGTGGTGTCGACTCGCCGAGCTGTGATGACCGGTCCCTCGACCTCCTGCTGGACCGGGACCTCGAGCAGCGCGGGGCCAACTGCCGGAGCTCGAGGCGCTTACGGAACCGCTCCTGCCTAGCTTTCGACGTCAAGGCCCGGCAGTGGGGGCCCGACTTGTCATCGTGGTCGGCCCCTAAGCAATACAGGCACCGGCGATTGGGGTCGGTAACCGAGATTAGTTGGTTGCAGTCGGCATAGAGTTTGAACTCCCTACCGGCAAAGAGATCAAAAAGGATCGAAAAAGTTTAGTAAAAAAATTACTAAAGGGTACCACTTTTTCCGGATCGACGCTTGCTGGCGCGGAAAAAGAAGAACTGACGTCAGCGCGCGAGGGCGGCATCTAAGTACTCCGGCGACGTCATCCCGGCGCCAATGATACCGACGACGGACGCGGAGCCGCAGACGACGCCTACCGAGGCGCAGGGGTACTGCTACCCAAGAGTTTCCGGATCCAGACTGACGCCTGGGGGTTTTCTAAGGTAAGGAATCTAATACTAACCTGTTTCTTTCAGATACATATATGCATACACTCATTCCTCCCAACAAAGTTAGTTGGAACAGATTGACTGCCTGCCGGTAGAAGAAAGACAAAAGTCTTTCTGATTTTTCACTAGGTTTCAAGAGATGTTTTTGGATTTCAGTGGGCAGGATATGTCCACGGAGGGAGGAGTCCATCTATTCGTTGATAGGTATTTACTAATTTTCTTCCCGAAATAATGTCTAAACTTCAAGCAGCTGAGAGTACTTGGTTCACGTCTTCCCCCTCAGTGATTTTAAATATGGCCCAATATTACGAGCATAGGGATAATGAAGAGTAAGACGAAACTGATAAAAAGTATAAGGATCTGAACACAAAGGTATTACTGCAACAAACATATCAAGGTAATACTAGGGGAAAGGGACGCCAACACAACCCTGCTGTGCTAGGCAGCCACCCTTTATACCTTTGGGACAGAATCAGGGTACTTACTGCAAGAAAGAAGGTCACTGGCGCAGCCAGTGCCCTATAGTTTTGCACAATGATTCATCCACTAGAGGAAGAGGTTCTGGTAACAGGGGCCATGGGATCAGTAGACAGCAATACACTACTGCCCCAGTGGACCATCCTTATAATTATTTAGACGACACCAGGGATAGGCAATACTACAATGATGACTATGACGTTGAAGATATGAAAGGGATGTCTTTCAGCTAGGACAGCCAGGGACAGGGTACGGGACCAGCTTACATGCCTGTAGACCAGTGTGGCCCTTATGTCAAGATAGATCTGCAAGGATCTCCTAAAGAGTTCTTGGTTGACACAGGCACCACAAAAAGCTCTATTTCCCGACACCTGGTCCCTGGGGTGCTCCTGTCTGACCATAATAATGTTTTGCTGGGATTTTCAGGAGTACCAGTTGTAAGCCCCATCGTACACCCTCTTGCGCTTACTGTTGGCTCTTTTTCTGTGAATTCCCCATTACTTCTAACATCCAATTGTGGTGAAAATCTGATGGGCTTGTATCTACTAAAGAAGTTGCACACTACCATATATTGTTCGCCATATGGTGTCTATTTTACCATGGACTCGGACGTGGGTCCTAGACAATGTCTATCTAAGAATGCTCTCCTTCCAACTGAATTTGATTGAGTACCACCCACGTTATGGGCCACCAGTGACACTGATGTAGGCTTGTTGCACATACCGCCAGTTTCTATACAAGTGAAGGACATTGCCATATTGCCCCACACTCCTCAGTATAAGATACTGCAGGCAGGAGAACAAGCTCTTCTTGATATTGTTCAGGACTTAATATGCAACTGAGTTGTCAAAGGAGGGTAGAAGGTTAACGCCGGAATGCATCAGTGCCATTAATAAAATACCCTGTCCTCAAACTCAAAAGGATGTACATGCTTTTATAGATATGAATTCCTACTGTCAGCAGTGGATCCCTAACTATTCCTTACTAATGAAACCCCCTGCTTGCGTTAATAACAAAAGCTGTGCATGAACCTTTACCTTGGACGCTAGATTATCAGCAATCTTTTCAACAATTAAAAGTTGCGCTTTGCTTTGCTCCAGTGCTAGGTACACCGGACTATAACAAACCTTTTGTGCTGTATGTCTACGAGGTGGCTGGTTGTGCTCTTTCTGTCTCGGCCCAAAAATTTGGCGATAGACAGGACCTTGCGCTTATTTGTCTGCCCTTGCTCAACCCTTTCGCATGGGCCCTCCTGAGCGGTCTGCGAGCAGTCACGGCCGTGGCCACTTCAATCAGACAATCGTCTGGACTCGTACTTGATACTGATCTCACAGTTATGGTACTCCATGCTGTGGATACACTTTTGAATAAAACAAGGACACAGCACCTCACCAGTGCAGGTCTTACTGGCTATGAATCGACATTGTTTGCTAAGCATATTATGAATAAAAGATGTGGCACTCTGAATCTAGCCACGTTACTACCCCTCCCTTCAGAGAATGATGCAGTCAACAAACAAAAGGAAGCTTCGAGAGGACGGGTAGACTTGACTGATGTCCCCTTATCTGATCTCCAAGGAGGACTATATGTTGATGGCTCCTATTTTAAATTATCAGATGGCACCACCGTTGCAGCTTATGCTATCACTACATTACACACGGTGGTCGAAACATCACGGGTCCCCTATCAATCTGACCAGGCAGCGGAACTCGTTGCCCTTATACGAGGTTGTGAACTGAGCACAGAGTTAGTTGTCAATATTTATACAGACAGTCAGTACGCAATTGAGGTCGCGCACAACTTTGGACACCTGTGGGCGGGAAGAGGGTTTCTTACCTTCCATGGTACTAAGATACAACATGGACACTTGATATCACGATTGTTATTTGCACTAACACTTCCTAAGAAAATGGCTATTGTAAAGTGTTGTGCCCCTCAAGAAAGTGACTGACGACGTAGGTAGAGGGAATGCATTTTCAGATCAGACAGCTAAGGAAACGGCTCAGAGTAAGATGAAGAGAATGTTTGTTGCAGGTCCAGCTAGATGGGTTCTGAGAATGCCATGTTTGAAAACACAGTTGAGAGTGTGAAGGAGAAGTGAGGCCATGAATTAGCAGTGTGGCAAGAGAGTACAGCACGTTTAGATGAGGAAGGGTGTTGTATTGATTTGTGTGGAGAACAGAAATGGATGTTACCCGATGCATATGTACTCCCTGTGGTTAATATGGCTCATGGTCCAGCTCACATTAGTGCAAAAGGTATTTGTAAACGATTGGCTTCTGTTTGGTGTAATGATTTCCAAGATCGCTGCACATTTAGTGAAAAGTTGCATGAATTGCATGAGGCACAATCCAGGAAAGGATACCCCCAACACCATCCAGTAACTTGGAACATTTCCTTTCGAAGTCCTCCAAATGGACTTCATTGAGCTAGAAGAACAAGTTACTTACCTTCGGTAATGCTTTTTCTTGTGGATACAATATCTGCCTGTGGATTCCTCATCTTGGGCCAGATGTAGGTAGGCTATTACTGGTCGATATCGGCCGTTACCGACCGCTAATAGACTTTTGAGATGTAGGTGGTATATTTACAGATTCGGTAAATAACAAATCGGTATTTACCGATTCGGTATTTACCGAATCATTTACCGATTCGGTATTTACCGAATCAGTAAATGAGATGTAGGAAGCACTGCAAAGAGTGCTTCTGGGGAACTTCTGCTGCCCTTGCTGCCGTTGTTAACTTTTGCCTCGAGCGTACTACGGACCTCTGCAGACCCTTGACTGCCTCCACGGACCCGCCCGCCTGTCTCCCGCTGCCCGACCGCTCAGAATCCAGCTAGAGCGGGGCCGCCGAGAGGAGACCGGTGAGGGGCAAACTACATCCCCCAGAAGCCCTTGCTGGGGTCCGTGTCACCTGGGAGCGCCAGGCGGCGCATTTAAACCGCATCAGACCCATCGAGTGGGGGAACTTCTGCTGCCCTTGCTGCCGTTGTTAACTTTTGCCTCGAGCGTACTACGGACCTCTCCAGACCCTTGACTGCCTCCACGGACCCTCCCGCCTGTCTCCCGCTGCTCGACCGCTCTGAATCCAGCTAGAGCGGGGCCGCCGAGATGAGACCGGTGAGGTGCAAACTACATCCCCCAGAAGCCCTTGCTGGGGTCCATGTCACCTGGGAGCGCCAGGCGGCGCATTTAAACCGCATCAGACCCATCGAGTGGGGGAACTTCTGCTGCCCTTGCTGCCGTTGTTAACTTTTGCCTCGAGCGTACTACGGACCTCTCCAGACCCTTGACTGCCTCCACGGACCCGCCCGCCTGTCTCCCGCTGCCCGACCGCTCTGAATCCAGCTAGAGCGGGGCCGCCGAGAGGAGACCGGCGAGGGGCAAACTACATCCCCCAGAAGCCCTTGCTGGGGTCCGTGTCACCTGGGAGCGCCAGGCTGCGCATTTAAACCGCATCAGACCCGTCTCGCGGGACGCCGGGCGAAGCCCGGGCCAAGGGCGGGCCTGTTTTAGCCCGTTCTAGACTGAGCTAGGCTGGGCTGGGCCATCCCCCCTTGGACTTACGACCAGGCTTGCATGTTTTCCATTGGCGGTACTATTGATTTGCTTCACAAAAATACATTTAGTTATTTGCATTCTATTGTCTTCGTGTCAGGATTTTTGCTAATTCACTATGACCAGGGGGCCCAGAAGCAAGACGGCAATGAAAACTGCTTTAATCACTGGTCCTCTTGACCAATTTATTTCTAGAACCAACGAGGCCATTGATTTAAGCATTTCCCTACTGGAGCGTAGGGTATCACAAGACCTGGCAATTGCTAGGAGATCTTCACTGGGCCTCTTAGCTTCAGCGCAATCCCCACTTCAACCAGATTCATCAATTCCGGTCTTACTGCAACCAAACACCCTTGTTGAGGTACACTCCATCCCGAAAACAGTCGATTTATCAGCAACCAATCTCACCTCTGATTTCGACTCAACAGGAAACCTTGAGCATACCCCAGACCTTCAGATATCTTTAACTCAAGATCCAGGTACTGAGATTCAGCTTAAGGGGGCCAAGGAGGGTGCAGTCCCCAAACAGGGAAGAGACCAAAAAAAAAAGGGCAACCTTAAGAAACCCCAAGCTGTCATTACTAGTAAGAAGGGGGCAACCGCTCTCCCACCACAGGGCGCCCTTAATGAATCCACCACCCCATCTATCAACTTGCTGGTACCCACAGCTAATCTATTGACCCTGGGTAAGGAGGGGGCACCTGTAGTTCATGTAGTACTCATTCCCAGTTTTTAGGGAATCTTAGGGAATTGCTAAAACATCACTTACAACCTCTAGAACGGAGTTTAATGTCTATAGAAAAACAACTTCCTTTCCCAGAAGCCACAGACCCAGCATAGTTTAGGTCAAGTAGAACCTGGGTTGAGTATAACGAATCCCCCTAGCACAAGATCTGAAGGGGTCCTCTTGGACAAAGGAGCTAAGCCCTCCAAAACGCCAATAGCTCAACCAAAAACTAAGCCCAAAAAACCAGAACCACCTTCCCTATCTACCACAGGGATCGGTGTATGGCCGAGACTTCGGCTACCACTTCTTCTCAGCCTACCCTTTCCCAGTCCACTCCCATTCAGTCTATTCCCACTCAGTCTATCCCTAACAAGGAAATTCCCCAGCCACTGAATAAAAGGCCCATCCTTACATCAATGCCCCTGAACCCACCATCAAATCAATTAGAAGAGGGAAAGAGGGGTCCCAGGTCCAAACGTCCCGTTCATTTATCACCAGAAGTGTCCCCCTATACAGTCATCCTTACGGGGGTCCTTGAACTGCCCCCAGGCAAAGAAGAGCCGTCCTGGTCCCTTTGGAATAAGGTCTCGCAGTGGCTTAGTATTAACAGGCCCCTACAACCCCCTCACACAAATCAAATCTCAGCGGTGCGCAGAGTCCCGTGGATTGGGGCTGAACCCAAAAACATTCAGGGAGACTGTATCATAGTAACCTGCCACGACCCAGATATTATGGACTACATTTGCTCCTGGCCCGCTTTGGCTAAGAAAGGGGGGATTGACGCCTATCGCCTCTCCTTCTTTTACCCCTATGCGCATAACCATCAGAATTCGATAGCTCCCAATTGGGCGCAACCATCTGAGAGCCAGCACCCGATCGCTCCCAACTGGGTGCAACAACCCGAGCGCCAGCACCCGATAGTCCCAAACTGGGTGCAACTTTTTGAGCGCCAGCACCCGAAAGTTCCAAACTGGGCGCAACCAGCTGAGCGCCAGCACCCGATAGTCCAAAACTGGGTACAACAACCTGAGCACCAGCACCCGATCGCTCCAAATTGGGCGCATCCATCTGAGCGCCCCTGGAACCATGCGGGTCCCTGGTACACGCAGAGGAACAGGAGTAGAGAGTGGGAACACCGGCCGTGGCATTCTGGTAGAGACCATCATATGATGGGGGATGGCGAGGAATACCTGTCAGTAACAGATATGATTGCCTGGAAATGGTTGATTGACCATCGGCCACTCCATACAGTAGCGACCAGATCCAGGGGGTTATAGGACCAGACAAGAAGCTAGAGTATGTTCCTGTCTCAATAGTACCAACCCTATTTAATGACCCAAATACTATTACACAGTTAGAGGATATCCCCATCCCAGGTAGGTCTCCTGTTATCGAAGAAGATTTATTAGCAGATAAACAGGAGTCATCTGTAGTGTCCCCAGGGGTTGGGCAGGTCGCCTTTGATATACCACCTGTCCCACAACGAGATAGCGTTACTCTAACTGTAGATGCAGCCGCGGGGTACACAATTATTACCTGGAATATAGCTGGTATCTCAGGTAAATTGAATACCCCATTATGGGAGGAGTTTATCGGGGCTGGCCACGATATTATCTGTCTCCAGGAAACGTGGAGTCAAGAACCCATTTATGTAGAAGGTTACTCATCCTATTGTTTAGACGCCACTAGTTCTTCATCAGGCAGAGCCAAGGGAGGCCTACTGTTATTAATTTCCAACAAACTGACCAATTTTAAAACTAAAAGATATTCCAGTGTTGGAACACATAGTCGGGTATTACGGTTGGAATCTAACAAAAGCAAAGATCTAATTCTTGTTAACTTTTATAACAATAACTTTGATGCCTCTAGGGGAAATATCCTATTCCCGCTGGAAAGCGAAATCAAAATGGTACTGGGATCTTCACGCAGAATGGCAGCTATCCTTTGGGCAGGTGATTTTAATATCCAACCCTGCCCTTTAGCAATGGGTAACCCTTGTGGTTTCAGGAAAGAGATGGGCAATAGTGGTGTGGCAGACAGTGTGGATTGTTTGCACTTTCCACACTGCAACTATGGCACGTTATTAAATAGCTTGCTAGTTAAATTTGATCTAGATTTGCTTAGTTGCAATAAAAACAAGTTTAATCTTACCTGTCCTACCTTTACAGGTAGGAATGCCAACACTAACATAGACCATATTCTGTTGTCCAATAACAATGAATATACTAACCTGTGGGTTAGGGAAGGTATCCTTAGTGATCATAACAGCATTTCCTTGACCCTATTGGGTTGGGGAACAAAATCATCCACTAAGGAATTCTGCTCCACGGACATAGCTCCTACGAGACCGAACGGCCCAAGGATCAAATGGGCCGGAATCGATCCAGAAAAAAAACACAAGGAGGTAGTAGAACAATGTAGAAACGAGATCACCTACTGTCTTGGAGAAGCCACGAATCCTGCAACCCTGCTCTCAAGCTTTATCAGGATAAATATTACCATCGAAGGAATATTCACAAAGAAACAATCTAAGACCAGAACTATCAGGATGGGCTGGTTTGACAACCCTTGCACCCAGTCCCTACATGAACTCAAAAAGGCACTAAGTAATAAACCACGCAATAAAATTAACATCAAATTATTGCGTGCTAATTACAAGGTGGCTCTTTCCAATAGGAAAAAGGCTCTGCGAGAAGAAGCATGGTATAATTTAAATCTAGCGGCGGAAACACAAAACAGTAAACTCTACTGGGAGACTATCAACAGCCCCTTTTTAAATACAGAGGGCATCCCGGAACTAACATCTTACGTAGCTTGTAACGCATGGGTAGAACACTATACAAACATCTTCAATCCTGAAGAGAAGCCTTTAGAAGCCCCGGCCCATGAAGTTTCTGCTTGGCTGCCCCTACCATTGGGAATAAGCCTGGACGAGGTCTATGAAGGCCTGTTAAATAGTATAGGAGGAAAGGCCCCGGGCCCTGATGGAGTACCTGTAGACCTACTTAAAACCGAAATGAATTTGTGGGCACCCATTCTAGTGAGGGTTTTTAATGCAACGGCAGAGGGGTGTGTAGTAAGCTGACACTACACAAAGTTAAAGTTATGGGTATTTATTAGTGATAAATATTCCGGTGTACCCAGCTGGGTCGCATTCAGGTAATCAACGTTCCAATGCTGCCTCCAGGTTGGCAGCAGAGGGTTAAACCAAGGGACAAGAAATGGGAGGGGGGAAAACGGGAAGTGAGGGAAAGGGTCAAGCTAAGTTACAACAGGGTGTTTCCCATCTTCTTGGGGTCAGTCGGTCATTATACCTTTATTTAAGAAAGGCAGTAAATCGGAGGCATGTAATTATCGCCCCATTTCATTATTGGATGCTTCAGTCAAGGTAATGAGTCGTATCATGCTGGAAAGATTGGAAACCTGGGCAAATGATAATGACATTTTAACCAAGGTTCAATACGGTTTCAGGAAAGGCATGGGGATATTAGAACAGTGCGTCAATTTAGATCTTTTAATTAATAAATATACGGAAGTAAAAAAAGGTAGCCTATTTCTCTGTTTCGCGGACCTGAGTAGTGCGTTTGACTTGGTCGACCACTCTATATTATGGCAGGTTCTGTTAGAGTCTGGAGCACCCAAGGAGATTGTTCACTTCTTGGCCAGACTCTAAGAAAGATTATCATGCAAGGTGCGCTACGGTTCCCTAGGCGAATGTACCCCTCCTTTTAAAGTTTCAAGAGGCATCCGTCAGGGATGTGTTTTGGCCCCCCTTTTATTTTCCCTTTTTATTAATCAAATTGATTCCATTTTGTGCCAGATCCCTGCAGATGCACCACTGATAGGAGGGAAACCGGTCCCAATTTTATTGTATGCGGACGATGCGGTGCTACTGTCTCGCACACAGATTGGTCTGCAGCGCCTCATTGATAGATTTATGTTGTTTATCGAAAGTAGGAAACTTCTTGTAAATAAATCCAAAACCTTTGTAATGTCTTGTGGGATCAAAACTAAGAAAGCAAATTCCAGTTTCTTTATAGAAAAGGTCAAAGTGTCACAGGTTAAAACCTTTTGCTATCTAGGAATTACCTATGCAAACAATGGATCATGGCAACCTGAGTTTGACAATATCAGTTTAAAAATGATGAGGTCCACTAACAGTATCTTTAAATTTTCATCCAAACTTGGGGTGAGGAGCATTAGAGATATGTTGAACATTTATAATGTAAGATGCGTTACCTCAGCGCTGTATGGTGCGGGGGTGTGGGGTCACTGCGTTGCTCCAAATGTGCAGAGAGATGAAAATAAATTCATTAGAAAGCTGCTATGTGTCCCACCCTCAGCATCAGTAGAACTGACCCACAAAGAAGTCGGAATTGAACTTATTTCGGATCTAGCAGCTCTACGCCCTCTGCTGCTATGGCGCTCAATCTGGGCCAAGACTGAAACACAATTTACCCAGGAGATAATCCTTGATTGCCTTAGGTTAGACCATTCTTCACGTTTTATGTGGCTTAAGTATATACAATGTTGGTTCTATCTCCTATTTCAGCAAGACATATCTCTTGATCCCAAATCTGTTGTTTCTATCCCCAAAAACGTTATAAAACAAAGGTTTTTAAATCATAAAAAGGAGTGTCGCGAAAGGGGGTCTGGAATGACACAATCTGTGATGTTTTATCGGGATTGCAATCTTATTACCGGTTTCCAACCTTATCTTTCTGGTGTCACTCGTAATTCCCACCGGTTTGTTTTAACACGCTTAAGGCTGGGAATCGTACACCACCTTGTTGCACTTACTGTTATGAAAGCCAGATCTGATACCGTATGCCCTTGTGATAACACTTCACGCCAGAGCTGTTGTCACTTTTTATTGTTTTGTAAATTTGATCATTTCCTTAGGGTAATATATTTAAAACCCGTCTTTTTAAAAAATAATGTCCGTTCTACAAAAAATGCTTTACAGGTATTATATTCCCTAAAGGATTTGGACATCTGTTTTTTCGTAGCATCATATATACTAAAATGTACAGCTGCCAGGAAGGCCATAGTTATCTGATAAATATGACTGAGCCTTGACCTAACTTTGGCTTCCTATCTGTATATTTGTATATTTGTACATTTGTCTATATAGCTGTATGTATTCTTAATGAATCTAGCTTTTATCAAGCAACAAAATGTGTACCGTCCAAACCCTAATTTTATTGGTTAAACTGTGTTTTTTAAAGTAACATCAATTATGTTTACGATGGTTTTTAGATTGTCTCAAATTTAGTGATTTTAATGTAATTTTTGGAAATGTATGTTGCTGCTTGTATGGTTTGTTTTACAAATCGAATAAAAGCTTTTGAACTGAACTGAGTGCTTCTGGGCTTTAAGGATTCATTATTTACCACCAACTATTAGTTGGTGGTAAATAACGAATTCATATGTAAATGCAAATATATGCATTTACACCTGTGCCATGTGACAGACATACATGCCCTTAGGGCATGTGTGTGTGCCACATGTGCACACAAGCACTAATCAGGGGTGCAACAGGGTGTCAAAGTGACACCCTGCCACCCTTGACTTTTTACCAATTTTACAGAATCGGTATTTACCGATTCGGTATTTGACATTCATTCCTATGGGCCTCATTACCAATTCGGTAAATACCGAATCTTAACGATTCGGTATTTTTTACCGACTTTTTACCTATATTGCATTTACTGATTCGAAAATACCGAATCGGTAAAATTCGGTATTTTCGAATCAGTAAAATACAATTACCTACATCTAGCCCCTTATGAATATCCCCTGCGCCAGCATTCCGTGGAAACTTTTTTCCTAGCTCTGCACGCCAACGAGGACGTCACAATGCCACGGCTCCGCTCGCGACTCCGCATGACGTCACCAGAGCCATAAGAGAGCCTCGTTGGCGTGATGACGTCAGTTCCACCCATTTTATCCGTGCCTCTGATGCGAAAGGGTGAACCGACAACAGATTCAAAGTATACACAGTACACAATATTCAACAACTACACATAGTTTACATTCAAAAGAAAAGCCAGAGAGCAAAGCATTTCCTATCAACCACACTATGCAAAATGATACATCAAATATTAAAACAATCATGGTAAACAAAAACACCTTTAAGGTATATGTAACAAGGTCGGGAAGGGTGGCCGGGAGGACTGGTGGACACCTGATGGTATTTCCCCTTCTACTCTACAGACTGGAAGAACGAGGGATGCATGGGAGCTTCAGGAGGAGGAGAGCGAAGAAGCGTCCTCGGGCTCCTTTAAGTGGGCGTATTGCAACGAAGAGGAATCCCCGCCTCCTGATGACGTCTCCTCTCCCGGATGGATGAATACGGGGGAAGTCCTCTACACGGCGTGTGACGACACCGGGACAGGAAGGACCGGCGCAGGCGAGGAGAACGGAGACGCGAGCTGAGGACAGAGAAACCGAAGGGACCGACTGTGGAGGAAAGCCAGGAGGCCAACGTTTTCACGCTCCGCCGTGCCATACTCCCGAGGGAGGAGTATGGCTTAGCCAGGTACGCCGGCGTTTGGCGGGCTGGTTGGGGAAGGGTCCCCCTGTTGCTAGCGTAAAAGATTCTTAAGTCTGTGCGCGTCTGACCACAACTTTTCCCCCCCCTCTTTCCGCTACCCGTACCTGCTACCCTGTTTCCCGTACCCCTGTACCTCACACGTATCCTCCCTCCTCAGAGCACGTTAGTTAGTACGGGTGTCCCTGCACAAACACCGGGTTCCTTTTGGGCAAACGCGATAAGGACAGTAGTAGCTAACGGCGTCCCTCTCTCCTTCTTCTCTTTCCATGACCGGAGTCCTGAGACCTCACGGCGGTGAGAGACGATCCAGGAGGGAGACCAGTAACCCGGGACACTAGAAAGACCAAGAAGACCAACAACACGGATAACTCAGTGTTTGCGAGGGAGAGACTTACGTATAGAACACGTCGTACCATAAAAATAAAACCCAGTTTAAAGAAGTACACTGGTCAGCCTCTTACTGCTGTAACCCCTGTTCCGATACCGGAAACTGCTCCTAGTACCCCTCCCACGCTTACAGTGGTGTCAGAAGTGGGATCTTGCCCCTCAGGCACAGAGGCGGCCATGGAACAGGTGGTGCAGCAGCTTATAGAAGGACAACAGAAATTAGAATGGGCCATCGGTCAACAGATGTCGGCAGCCGATGCTGACCGAGACATGTTTAAAAACACCATAGCAGCCCAAATTGAGGGGCTCCAGAAAGCGGTACAGAACCCCGGAGTGCCTATTCCACTGGAAAGACGGAGTTTCGGTCCACATCCATCAGGAATGCAGCTACAAAAATACGTGCCAGGAGAAGACCCTGACGCCTTTCTTCTCAATTTTGAGCGGGCAGCCAGAGCCTGTGGGTGGCCTGAGGAGAAGTGGCCTTTCTTTCTAGCACCCTTGTTGTCTGGTGAGGCGCAAGCAGCCTACCAAGTGGCCAACCATGCGGGGGTAACACCATATGTGACAATTAAGGCGGTGATCTTAGACCATTTAGGACTTGATGCCGAAGCCTACAGACTGAGGTTCAGAAAAGAGAAAGGGATCGCTGGCGAACACCCTAAGACTTTATATCTGCGGCTACAGATGGCCGCCGATAAGTGGCTAAAGCCCGAGACTAGGAGTAAGGAGGAAGTGATGTCCAGCATATATCTGGAACAATTCATGGAGGCGCTGCCTTATGGTACACAGCGTTGGCTCAGACAACATTCAGGCCTAACTGCTGAACAAGCCATTGAGATGGCTTCAAACTATAACAGAGCTATGCCCCGTACTTTTCCATGGGAAACGGATAAAGGTCTCAAAGGTGTCCCAGGAACAGCAAAACAAGAAAAAAAAACGAAACCCGGATCAGAGACATTGAAGGTCCGCCCTATGAGATTCGAGACCCCACCCACAAGAGGACCTCAGTGTTTTGAGTGTGGGGAATGGGGGCATATAGCCAGAATGTGTCCACGGAAAAGGTCAACAGAAGAACCGATGGAGGTCGGGTACATCCCGAAGGCCGTGATGTACACTGCGGAGATGGGACCGTCGTTTTATGTAAGGGTACAGCTGAACAGCAAATGTGTAAAAGCCCTTTTAGATTCTGGCTGTAAACAATCAGTTGTCAAGAAGCAGTTAGTGCGACCTTCCCAGATAGGTCCCAACATGGTAGTACACATTAGATGTGTACACGGCGACGTGAAGCCCTACCCTGTAGCACAACTGTCCATAAAACCCCTGGGAGGGAACACCTGTACTGTAAAGGTGGGAGTAGTGGATACGTTACCTGAAGACCTCATCTTAGGGGTAGATAATCCGGATTTTTTGAGTCTCTTCAAAAAGAAGATAGAACAGACCAGAGGGATATACCTAACTACAGAGCCTTGGGAATTAGATCGGGGTTTCAAATTTGCTCAAAGCAATGACCCCACCCTTCTGAATGCATGGGAGGCAGCACACATAGGGGAGACTACCCAGAGACAAGGATACCCCAGGTTCAGAATTATTAACGATCTGTTATACAGAGAAGGAAAAGCAGACGAACCACCTCAACTGGTTGTTCCAAAAGACTTTAGAGAACAGATACTGTTCTATGCACACACGCATTTAACTGCAGGACATAGTGGAGCTGAGAAAACCCTTCAGAATATCACCAGACTTTTCTTTTGGCCCGGTATTTACAAAGCAGCAGAGGTATATTGCCGACAATGCGAAGTATGCCAAAAGAAAAATATGTACCGACCACCAGCAGTCCCCCTTCAACCCCTTCCCATCATTGGTCACCCTTTTGAGAGGGTAGGGATGGATCTCATAGGCCCCCTCCCTCGTACAACTAGGGGACATACCTATGCTTTGGTTGTTGTGGACTACAATACCAGGTTCCCTGAAGCTTTTGCCCTCAGTGCTCCTACAACCAGAAATGTGGCAGATAGATTAATCGAACTGTTTTCAAGAGTAGGATTCCCCAGGGAAATCCTTACAGATCAAGGTACCCCCTTCGTTTCTAAAATGATGGCTGAGGTATGCAAGACCCTAGAGCTCAGACATATACGTACTTCAGCTTACCATCCCCAGACAGATGGGTTAGTTGAAAGGTACAATCGTACACTTAAGACAACCCTCAAAAAAATGTTAACAGCAGAGAATAGGGATTGGGACAAGTTATTGCCTCTGGCTCTCTATGTCCTAAGAGCTCAAGTACAGAGCAGTCTAGGGTATTCCCCATTTGAGTTGTTATACGGGCGTCAGCCAAGATCCCTCCTGGAAATAACAAAGGAAGCCTGGGAGAAGGAGGAGATGGCAGAACAAAGATCTCTGCTGGAGTACACGAGGCAGTTGAAATCCAGACTAGGAAAGCTTAGGGACCTAGCTTACTCAAACCTGGAGAAATCCCAAGAGAGTCAGAGGTACCAATATGACAAAGGCAAGAAATGGAGAGTCCTGAACAAGGGTGATTGGGCATTGGTACTTCTTCCATCGTCCACTCAAAAATTCAGGAGTGAGTGGAAAGGGCCATATGAAGTGGTGGAAACTATAGGAAAAACAACATACCGCCTACAGGTTTCACCAGGAAGACAACAAACTTTTCATATCAATATCCTGAAGAAATGGATAGGGTCTCCCCCCAAATCAGCAAACCTAACGTTGCCAATAGCAGATAAAAGCAGTACTCTGGAGATGCTCCCCATTAATCCCGAATTATCATCTGGTGAAAAAAAAGAGCTATTACTTAAACTACAAGAGTTCTCCCCCATGTTTTCGGATGTACCAGGCCGAACACATCTCGCAGAACACTGCATAGACACTGAACCAGGCAAGATAGTCAAACAGAGGGCCTACCGTATACCGGCGGCACGTAGAATTGATGTGAAAAAAGAAGTCAGGGATATGCTTCAACTAGGAGTCATTAGACCTTCAAGAAGTCACTGGAGCTCCCCCATAGTGATGGTACCAAAACCGGATGGGTCCACCCGGTTTTGTATGGACTTCCGCGCGCTAAACGCTATATCCTCTTTTGATGCGTTTCCTATTCCCAGGGTGGATGAGTTGATAGAGAGGATAGGAGAAGCAAAGTACATCACTACGCTAGATTTAACCAAGGGTTATTGGCAGGTTCCACTAAGAGAAAAGGATAGACACAAAACTGCCTTTGCCACCGACGATGGGTTATTCGAGTTCACAGTACTACCCTTTGGACTCCATGGAGCCCCAGCAACTTTTCAGAGACTAATGAACAAGGTGTTGGCTCCACACACTGAGTACAGTTCGGTGTATCTAGATGATATTGTCATCTTCAGCAAGACCTGGGAGGATCACCTAGAACACTTAGAACGCATACTACTGGACTTACAAACAGCCGGGTTACATGTTAACTCAAAGAAATCTAGGGCGGCTTTCCCCAAGGTCAAATACCTGGGGTTTATGTTGGGAGAAGGGGTCATCGCACCTCAGGAGGAAAAGATAAGAGCTATCACGAGTACACCTTTCCCATCCTCGAAGAAGGAACTTCGGGCTTTTCTTGGGCTGATCGGATACTACCGGCGGTTCATCATGAATTTTGCTGTGATCGCTGCCCCCTTGACCGATCTCCTAAAAAACAACGCCAAGAACAGCATAGGGAAGTGTCCATCCCAGGAAGCCAAAGCAGCCTTTGAAGTGTTAAAGAAGGCTATTACCTCAAGCCCTGTGCTGATTCCACCAAACTTTGAGAACACTTTCTCCCTATCTACAGACGCCTCCGATGTAGGCATAGGGGCAGTTCTATCTCAGAAGGGCGAGGATGGATTGGAACATCCCATCCTCTTCATAAGCCGGAAACTCCATCCCAGGGAATACAAGTACCCAACAGTCGAGAAAGAGTGTCTGGCTATCCGCTGGGCGGTGGACAAGTTGAGATATTACTTGGAGGGTAGACCATTCACTCTATTCTCAGATCACGCGCCCTTGCAGTGGATGCAGAGAAACATGACTCAGAATTCCAGGGTGTTAAGATGGTTTTTGTTCCTCCAACCCTTTTCATTCAGGATTGTGCACAGAAAAGGAGTTGACAATGGAAACGCTGACTATTTGTCAAGGACACCCATTCTCCCCGATCGGGAGAATCCAGGGGGGGAGGAGTGTAACAAGGTCGGGAAGGGTGGCCGGGAGGACTGGTGGACACCTGATGGTATTTCCCCTTCTACTCTACAGACTGGAAGAACGAGGGATGCATGGGAGCTTCAGGAGGAGGAGAGCGAAGAAGCGTCCTCGGGCTCCTTTAAGTGGGCGTATTGCAACGAAGAGGAATCCCCGCCTCCTGATGACGTCTCCTCTCCCGGATGGATGAATACGGGGGAAGTCCTCTACACGGCGTGTGACGACACCGGGACAGGAAGGACCGGCGCAGGCGAGGCGAGGAGAACGGAGACGCGAGCTGAGGACAGAGAAACCGAAGGGACCGACTGTGGAGGAAAGCCAGGAGGCCAACGTTTTCACGCTCCGCCGTGCCATACTCCCGAGGGAGGAGTATGGCTTAGCCAGGTACGCCGGCGTTTGGCGGGCTGGTTGGGGAAGGGTCCCCCTGTTGCTAGCGTAAAAGATTCTTAAGTCTGTGCGCGTCTGACCACAACTTTTCCCCCCCCTCTTTCCGCTACCCGTACCTGCTACCCTGTTTCCCGTACCCCTGTACCTCACACGTATCCTCCCTCCTCAGAGCACGTTAGTTAGTACGGGTGTCCCTGCACAAACACCGGGTTCCTTTTGGGCAAACGCGATAAGGACAGTAGTAGCTAACGGCGTCCCTCTCTCCTTCTTCTCTTTCCATGACCGGAGTCCTGAGACCTCACGGCGGTGAGAGACGATCCAGGAGGGAGACCAGTAACCCGGGACACTAGAAAGACCAAGAAGACCAACAACACGGATAACTCAGTGTTTGCGAGGGAGAGACTTACGTATAGAACACGTCGTACCATAAAAATAAAACCCAGTTTAAAGAAGTACACTGGTCAGCCTCTTACTGCTGTAACCCCTGTTCCGATACCGGAAACTGCTCCTAGTACCCCTCCCACGCTTACAGTATATAAGGGTGGACATCGGGGAGGAGGGTGGGTCAGTGAGGAATCCACAGGCAGATACTGTATCCACCAGAAAAAGTGTTACCGAAGGTAAGTAACTTGTTTTTCTGATAAATACATCTGCCTGTGGATTCCTCACCTTATGAATAGATTCCCACAGCAGTCCCACTCCTGGAGGAGGGTATCCACCCTTCTATACCAAAAAGTCCTGTAGGACAGAGCGCGCAAAGTGGCTCTCCCTCCTCACTTAAAATCCAAGAAATAATGCTTTGCGAAGTGTGGAGGGAGGCCCAAGTCGCTGCCTTGCAAATGTCCACTACAGGTACACCGCTGGCCAAAGCAGAAGTTGACGACTTGGCTCTGGTAGAATGAGCCCTAATACCTTGAGGAGGTTCCTAACCAGCCAGGGCATAGCAGATCTTGATGCACAAGATGACCCACCTGGATAGAGTGTGCTTGTGCACAGCCTTGCCCTTCACGCATCCAACGTAGCCCACAAAGATCTGATCGTCCACTCGCAAGTCCTTCGTCTTGTCCAAATAAAAGCTAACCGCTCTTTTAGGATGCAGACGGTGAAGTCTCTCCTCCTCCTTGGAAGGGTGAGGGGAGAATAGAGCACAGGAAGAGTTATGGACTGCCCTAGATGGAAGGGAGTAACCGCCTAAGGCAGAAAACCAGCCCTGGTCCTAAGGACCATCCTTTCAGCATGTATGGTTAAAAACAGGGGTTTTGAACTGAGAGCCTGAAGCTCACTCACCCTCTTTGCTGAGGTAATAACCACAAGAAAGGCCGTTTTAAAAGACAAAAGCCTCAAAGGACAACTATGTAAGGGTTCAAACGGGGAACCCATCAAGAAAGTTAAAACAAGATTCAAATCCCATTGAGGCATAACAAAAGGGGCAGGTGGAAACCTATTAGTGAGGCCTTTATTAAACCTCAAAACAATGGGAGATTTGAATAAAGACGGCTGATCCGGCAAACAAAGAAAGGCTGAAAGAGCCGACAAATATCCTTTAACAGTGGCCACAGCACATCCCTGCTAAACCAAGAAAAGTGAAAACTGAAGAACATTCGACAAGTGGGCCGTTAAAGGATCAATGGATCTCTCTGCACACCATTTAACAAATCTTGATGATCTATAAGAGTAAATAGACTTAGTGGAGTGTCGCCTGGATGATAAGATAACATCCACTGCATCCGGTGGGAGAGAGAAGGAACTCAGATTGCCCCGTTCAATCTCTACAATGAAAAACAAATTCCCAGGCAGTGTGGAACATAGGCACACTGCACACTGCCTGGGAATGTTGTTTTTCATTGTATGCTTTACCAGGATTGATATCTAATTAGAGGGGATCCTTGTTACTTACAAGTCCCGTTCTATCTCTAGGCATGAATGTGCAGGCTCTGGAGGTGAGGGTGTAGAACGCCCCAGCGACTGTGAGAGGAGGTCTGCCCTGAGAGGGATACGGAGCAGCGGGTGCGATGAGAGGTGAAGTAGATCTGTGTACAACACCCTCCTTGGCCAATCCGGGGCAATCAATATAACTTGGGCCCAGTCTTGGCGAATCTTCCTCAGAACCCGAGGAATCAAGGGAATGAGAGTAAACGTGTAAAGGAGTTGTGAGCTCCAATTTAATTGAAAAGTGTCCCCCAACGCTCCCTGCACCGGATACTGAAGACTACAGAACAACGGGCAGTGCGCGTTCTCTTGAGTGGCAAATCGGTCCAACCAAGGAGTCCCTCACATCTGAAAGATGTAATGAACCACCTCCGGATGAAGTCTCCACTCGTGATCGGCTGAGTAATGCCGATTGAGACTGTCCGCACGAACATTTAGCACACCGGCTAGATGATTTGCAAACACACAAATCAGATGGTTCTGTGCCCAGGACCAGAGTCGCGGAGCTTCTCGGCAGAGACGATACGACCCTACACCTCCCTGCTTGTTGTCCGTCAGGACCTGAAGTGACTGACCGCGAAGGGAAGGAAGGAAAGCCTTTAGTGCTAAATGTATAGCCCGCAATTCCAGGAGGTTGATGTGATGCAACCTTTCCCCCGGAGACCAAAGACCTTTGACCTCCAGATCCTTGAGATGAGCACCCCACCCCAGAGTGGAGGCATCCGTGATCACTGTGGCTACCGGAGGAGGAGACTGAAAGGGCTTCCCTTGAGTCAGGTTGCCCTGCACACTCCACCAAGTCAGCTCCACTGCAGCTTTTCTGGAGATCCTGACTGACTACCTGAGATCTCCGTTGTGTTGATACCACTGCCTGCGGAGGCGCCACTAGAGTGCCCTCATGTGCCAGCGCGGATGACTGACCAACAGCATGCAGGAAGCGAACAGACCGAACAGGTGAAAGACCTTCAGGACCAGAACAACCGCTCCATTGTAAAACAAAGGAATCATCTCCTGAATGTCGAGAATTCTTTAAGCAGAAGGAAAAGCTCTACACACAGTAGTATCCAGTACCTCCCCTATGAACAGGTTGCGCTGAGAGGGCACCAGGTGAGATTTGGGCACATTTATTGAAAAGCCCAAGTTGAACAGATGAGTTGCTACATGCAGATGATGAAGCACCATCTCTGGCGACTCCGCTTTGACAGTGAAAGAAGGAAAAATCCCAAAGGGTAATATTCTCTGTCTCAACCTTTAAGTTGCCAGAATTATCTGACCACGTTCGACACTCTCCTTCCACATTCACCCCAACAGTTTTTGTGCCATATATAACTAGGATACAAGTTCTATCAAATTCAACTAATGAGCGTTTGTGCAGGTTAAAAATTCAATAATGTTATGCGGAGTCGCGAGCGGAGCCGTGGCATTGTGAGGTCCTCATCGGCATGCAGAGCTATGAAAAACGTTTCTGCAAAATGCTGGCGCAGGGGATATTCATAAGGTGAGGAATCCACAGGCAGATGTATCCATCAGAAAGGTGTAACAATCTCAAGTACGAGTGGCACACAGACCACGAAACCCACTTCTACCCGGCACTGTACGGGGGAAAACATGGCGCCTGCGTGCTAAGTGGTAGCGCGCGCTCTCAGGGAAGCTCTCTCCCCTTCTCCTCCTCACTCAAAACGCTGCCTCTAAGGTCTCTAATGTGCGGGGGTCGCGGCGCATTTTAGGAGAAGACCTCACCCTACCTTGCGGTTCTGCGGATGTGTGGAGCTAAGGCGTGGCCGCAGTGCAGCGGCCCGCGGTCTCCTTCGGGGAGGTGCAGGTAGCAGCGGCGTGAGCGGTGAAGATCGCGGTAAGGTGACGAGAATACAAGGGATCGGAGCTTTCTTTCCTGTGGTGGCCGCTTCATCGGTCCTTTCTGCTTCTGCGGTGTTTCCGGAGCCCCCAGCATTTACAGTGTCTTTGGTGGGAGAGCTTGTCACTGCTGGTGTGGAAGGTGGGCAGAGGGAGAAGGCTGGAAGTGAAGGCTTGGGTGGGACTGGTCGGGCTGAGTGTATACGACCTAAGAGCCCTAACTCTTGTAAGAAAAAGAAAGCTGCTAAAAATAAATCTAGAAGAGGTAGGGGCAGGGGGTCAAAGGATAGTTACTGCTCCCAGGTTTCACTGACTGAGTGCGGTAGTGGGAGAGAAACTCAGAAGGGGGCCTCTGTAGGGTCAGGACATATAGTGGAATTACCAGTGGGAGTCGTAGTTGTGAGCAGCAATTTAAGACAGGAGAAGGGGAGCGCTGCTGAATTAAAAGGGCTCCCAAGAGCTGCTGCTAAGAAGGAGCGAGGAGACATCAAATCCTCCTGCATTACCCCCTCCTTGCGCTCATTCTTTAAAGTTTTGCCCCAGGTTTTGACCATTCAGCAACCCCAGCAAGGTCGCCATTCTGTTCGAGCAAATCTCCGTGAGCAAATGGCCTCCCATATGGCAGTTTCACCTCTGGCCAGCACGTTTTCTCCCACAGACAAGGCAGTTAGCAAGATCTAGATGGGCCAGATGGCAGAGGAAGTCAAGATAGCCGAATCAACTGAGGCAGCTGAGTTAGTCAGCCCTCAGCATGTTCAAGATACTCACGATATCCAGGCTTTAAGTAGTTTAGTGTCTCCTGATGTAGCTGCGACGCAGACATCTGAGCAGATTCCCACGCCATTAGAAAGGGGAGAGTCTGGTGGTGCGGACGTAGCCTGTTCCTCGATAGACTCTCTGCTAAATTCTCTGAAGGCGGATATAAGGCAGGGATTTATGGTCTCTGCTGAAAATCAATCGGAGATTAGGGCTGCATGTGACGTTTTGGAGCGGAAAGTAGATCGATTTAATGAAAGGACAGAAACCCTTGAAGGCTCCGTGGAGGAACTTAAAGCTAATCTGGGATCTAGGGGGCATACTAATCTGGCATCTGCCCAAGTAAAAATTCAAAATCTGCAAAGAGAGGGGGATGTGATTTGTGAGAGTGTTGAATCCTTGGAGAACTACTCAAGAAGAAATAATCTCCGACTTTTGAAGATTCCTCAGGGGAAGAGGGGAGCGACATTAAGTCTTTTGTTGTGAGCCTACTTAAAGACACACTAAATCTGGAGGAGACGTCGGATATTCTGGAGAGAGATATCCAAAGGATTCATAGGGATCCCTTTCGTTTGAATCCTGGCAGAGTTAGGCCCAGAAACATTTTGGTCAACTTTCTCACTTACTCACTCAAAAAAAAAAAAAATCTTAAATCTGGCCCTAAAAAATAAGACTCTAAAAGGTCCGGACTTTCCTTTCGAGATACGCTCAGACCTGTCAAAGACCACTCTGGACCGGCAGTGGGAGCTAGGTCAGAGGATGGAAACATTTCGAGCCTACCTAGCCTTAGGTGCAACAGTGCAAATGAGGTTTCCTACCTTTTTGCGAGTTATGTTCAATAACAAAATGCACAACCGTAGATCTCCTTTTGAGGCTGACGAAATGTTGGAGTCGTTAAGGGATCTTACCCGGGGGGAGCAGGAAATTCTTAAATGGCATGAGCTGACTCTCCTTATCAGGTCCGGGATGTACAGTAGAACTTACAGTATACCCCCAGTTGTTTAAACTATATGACCATAAAAGGTTTTAATTGGGAAGGAAAATTGGAAATAAAAAAAAAACAATATAAGGAAATCTAAAAACTACTTGTAAGGTGTTGGAGGGGTTTTCTTTTTGAAATTTTCTTTTTGAAAGTGAATGGAATTACCCTAGCACTTCTTATTTTGCAGCTCGGCAGCAGAGGGGGGAGTGGAGGAGGGTCGAGGGGCTAGAGGGCGCAAAAACTGGCAATACATCTGTCCAGTGTAGGTAGAGTGGGGTTTTCCAGGGGGGAGGGTGTTGCACAGGGTGGTAGGGGTAAAAATGATAAAAATCCTCATGGGGTGAGCCCGAGAATTACTTTAATGCAAGCAGTTTAGTCCACCAACCGAAATCTTTTGTTCCATGCTTTAAAAAAGACAGAGAAAGATATGACAATAGGGTCTTAGGGAATCTTGATGAGGTAGTGGGAGGTCGTGACGGTTTGATGAAATGTCACAGATAAACTTTTTATCCTGGAATGTCAATGGCCTGCGCACCAGGGGCAGGAGATCAAAGATTTTTCAATATTTGAGAGACTCCCCAGCACAGGTCATAGTCAAGAAAAATGGATAGACATTTTTTTGGGTACAGACCAATCGGCAAATATCAGGGTGGTGCTTTTTATCTTCAAGAAGCAGGCCAAAGCTCAAATTATGGAGTACAGGGAGGATAGGAGCGGTAGGTGGCTCATTTTAAGGGTTATGCTGGATGGCCTTCCATATACCCTGGCTGGTTATTACGGCCCAAACCAGGATGACTCTTCCTATTTGAACATCATACAGGACCACTTAGCAGTCTTTCACGACCCTGTTATTTGGATGGGTGACTTCAATATTGTACTAGATCCAAAATTAGACAAGTCTGCTAAGTCCAGGGCCTGTGTTCTTTCTAAATCTAGACAAGATATTCTAACAATAATGTCACAGGTAGGTCATGCAGATATATGGTGGGAAAGAGCAGGGGTTAAGTTGGGGGTTTCCTTTCGCAACCTTAAATATAAACATGTGTCTAGGATAGACTATGCTCTTTTCAGCTATAGCCTTAAAGATCTATTGACAGATATTTCTTACCTTCCCTCACATCTCTCCGATCATTCGGCCATCTCATTTATATTAAAAGAAGGTCACCAACAGACCCACGCTTCTTGGTCGTTTGACCGTACCATCCTTTTAGAAAATGAGGAGGTCATTTTTCTCCGATCAGAGACTCGGTATTTCTTGGAGGCCAATATAGATACTGCGGATGTTCCCACTATGTGGGACGCATTAAAAGCTTTCTGGAGGGGGTGTATTACAAGCTGAGCCTCGTACAGAAGAAAGAAATACAGGGAAAGTATTGAGAATTTGGAAGGGGACATGAAAGATATCGAAACAACTTGGGTGCCATATTAGATCAGGTGCGGACTATGAAAGACTTGGTGTGTTAAAATCCCAACTAGAAAATCTACTGCAGGCTAGGGTCGCTAGAAGGTGGGATGCGAGCAGAAACTCTCATTTTGAGTTCGGCGAGGTGGCTGGAAAAATCCTTGCATGGAAAGCTAAAGCCGACCAAGCACGAAACTACATTAGGTAGATAAGGGTGGAGGGGGAAGTAGTACCCCGGCTCACAAAAGTGGAAATAGGGGGTGCGTTCCGGGACGTCTTTCAGGACATCTACAAAGAAGATACCTGTGAGGACAAGGCAGGGAGGGAGGCCTGGTTGCACTTAATTTCCACCCCAAAGCTCTCATCAGGGCAAAGTGGGACTCTGGAAAGAGAGATTTCTGCTGAAGAGATTAGCAAGGTGTTGGGGCAAGTGAAGCGGGGGGAAGGCAGCAGGCCCCGACGGGTTACTGGGGGAATTTTATAGGGCCCTCAATGTGGAGATTGCCCCGGTCTTGGCTACCGTCTTCAACGGCATTCTCTTGGAGGGAAGGGACCCTCCAAAGACCTGGAATGACACCACGGTGGTTCTAATACCCAAACTAGGGAAAGATCTGAAAGAATGTGGGTCATATCGCCCGATCTCGCTCCTCAACAGCGATTATAAAATCTTCGCTGCTATTATGGCGGCTAGGTTGGGGATGGTGATAAGCTCAATTATTCACGAAGATCAAAAGGGCTTTATTAAAGGTAGACATCTAGCAGACCTCACGCAAGATCTAGTTGGGGTAATTGACATTGCTACCACCTTTTCTCTCCCCCTGGCTGCCTTTTCGTTGGACTGACCAAGGCCTTTGATAGGGTCAATTGGGCTTACTTGGTGCGGTCATGAGGAAATTCAACTTGCCTGAGAATTTCTGCCGTATGATATCGCTTATATATAAGGCTCCGACGACTAGGCTTTATGTAAACAACTCCCTGACAGAGCCCTTTAGAATTTCAAGGGGCACAAGGCAGGGTTGCCCGCTCTCCCCCCTCCTTTTCAATCTCTATATCGAGCCCTTTGCTCAGATTCTTAGAGAGGAGGCTAATATACCATCATTTAGCTTTGGAGGGTGGGATAAGCGGGTAGCCCTATATGCGGACGATATCCTCATATTGACATCCAATTTAGATCTGGCTCTTCCCTCGGTGATCAAGAGGGCAGAGGAGTTCGGCAATATCTCCGGATATGAGATAAACTCCGATAAAACGGAAATCATGGCCTGGAACATTACTAGTACGCAGGTGGAGGTTGTCTCCTCCATGCATTATCTTGGCATTAGGATTACCCAAGATGTTAGTAAAATCGCCGCCTATAATCTGGAGCGAGTACATAAGGAATGTCAGAAGCAGCTAAGGGCATGGAATCATCTCCCGTTATCCATCTTTGGGAGGACAAATTTACTTAAAATGTCTATCCTGCCTAAATATACTTTTTTGTTCAACTCTATCCCAATGGCCTTTGATAACAAGCAAATAGCTAAATGTCAGCAATAATTAAATTCCTTTATCTGGAGGAATGGAGCTACAAGATTGGCTTGGAAAAAGTTGAGGAGAAGGAGGGAAAGGGAGGGCTAACGTCACCAGACCTGCAATACTATGCCTGGGTGTTTCAACCATCTTATTCTAGAATGCTTCTAAAAACACCAGTGGATAGCTCTAGGGGAAGGATATTTCGTACTATGTTAAAAGGGGCCGATCTTCCATCTGACTGCTTCCTTTTCAAGTTTGGGGACCAGAAATAAAAAATAAAAAAAATTTAAGTCTTCAATCACTGGCCAGATGTTGGTCCACAATTAGGAAACGAATAGGGCTGAGCTATTTTTCCAACGGAGCACCTTTGTGGGACTCGCCAGGTACTCCATTGTGTCTTAAAGACAGACTGGCGTGCCCAATAAAGGATGCTGGAATTTTGAATTGGGGAGACCTGGTGGCAGGCGGCTCAATGGTATCTTGGGAGGTGCTGCGGGAGAGAGTCGGGCCGGGCCTCTCTAGTTTCAAATATACACAACTGACTAGCTGGGCTCAGGCATTTTCTTAGGAAGGGGGTCCCCCCTGGGCAATTATAGTAACCTGGAAAATCAATTGGCGACAAGCCAGGGGGGGGCAAGGAGGTCTCATGTTGGTACTGGGCGATCCTGGAAGAAATAGATGGTGATTTTAAACTCCTGAGGAGCTATGGGGAAGTGAGGTGGGCGACCAGTGTCAGCAGCTGTGGCTGAATTCATTTAGTTCTTTATACAAGATCATGAAACCAGCTTGCTTGAGGCGAAACCACCTGTACACGTTACATCGAGCATATCTGTCTCCCCAAAAGCTAGCCAAATTCCAGCCATGGAAAAAATGTAATAAATGCGACCTCCCCGAAGCCTCGGATGTGCATATGTTTAAAGACTGCCCTGCCATTAGTCGTTTTTGGGAGGAGGTGACGGATGCCCTGCGCTCTATTCTTAACATCACACTGAGCATTACTCTCCCCTTGATCATCTTTGGGATGGAAAAAAACATCTCTGGGCATTCCAGATCCTTTCTTTTTTATGCAATTCTCATGGCTAGGAGACAGATTTGCAGGTTTTGGGTGGATGTAGCCCCTCCAACATATGCGGGGCGGCTGTCGTCCCTATATGAAGTTTCTAAGGTGGACTTGGCCAGATCTTGCAGCTCTTGATACAATGGAGGAAGGATTTCCGGGTTCCCCCCCCCCCGGGTCCTATGATTATGCCTTTTTTCCTGCTCCATGGACCTACAGTAAGGGTCTTCTCCGAAATATCTGGTCCAACAGGTTGTAATACGCCTAGATGGAGTATTGAAGGTCGCCCTTTTGTGTGTTGCTCTCCTTTCTTCCGCCAATAAGTCTCTTGTGCTTGTGCCCGAGCCCTACTTTTAGATCTGGGGGCTGGACAATGGAGCACACAGTGGTGGTCGGTGGTTTTACTCACACTGGGATATCGGCAAATGAGGACAAAATAAAAAAAAATTTAAAACTATAAAAAAAAAAACAATCTCAAGTACGCCCTAGTGGTTATATGTACATTCAGTAAATGGGTTGAGGCTTACCCTACTAAAGATAATACGGTTACCACAACGGCAAAGGTACTCATCAAAGAGTACTTTGCTCATTTCGTAATGCCCAGAATTATCTGAAGTGACAACGGGTCTCATTTTAATGGGAAAGTGATTACCCTAATTTACAAAACAATATTGTATGGGGCAGAACTGTGGGGATATGAGAATTTGGATTCCTTAGTGGTGGCCCAGAATAAATTCCTAAGGCCCATAATCGGCCTCCCCCAGTCCACCCCATTAGCACCTCTTTATCTGGACTTGGGATGTTATTCAATTAGGGACGGGGCACATTATAGGATAGTAGCTTACTGGAGGAGACTCTGTGTGACTCCTGAACTCACACATTATGCCATGGCCCTCTTAGAAGTCAGAGATTTAGATGTAAACAGGAAGATTGTGTGGTTCAGGTGTGTTAAAAATATACTTTCTGAGATGAGGTTGAGCCATCTGTGGACCTCGCCATCCGGAGGTATATTTCCATCTAAAATTGAGTTTAAAGCTGCTTATTGGAACGTGGTAAACACGAAGCGTTTGTAGTGTCCTCTAGTTCAATTTTGTCCAAAGTTTTTCTTGACTTCAAGTAGGAATCCAAATATGAGGGGTACTGGGACACAATCTCATCAACTGGAGACAGGAAACTATTCCATCAGTTAAGGGTGGGAACACTACCTACCAATCCTTTTACTGCAAAATTGTGCAACTCAAACACTAACAATTGCCCCTTCTGTCTGGACATGACTGAAACAATGGGTCACGTTTTCTTTGTTTGCCCAGCATACTGCAAACCCAGATCTAGATGGTTCAAACCCACATGTTCTAGCCTGGGCACCAGGTCCGGCAGTGAGGCTCTTAGAATCCTGAAAACAAGAGTGGATGGTTCAACTGTGGTTGCTACAGCAAAGTTCCTAGGTTGGGTGTGGGTGATCCGATGGAAAGAAAGGAGACCTAGGTAACTGTCTCTGTGATGTCTTGTACCCCTGCTCTCCGAAACTGGCACTATGCACTTTCCTGTACTGATATGATATTGCCATTGCAAACCCAAAGTTCAAAAGCTGATTCCCAATGTAGGCTGCATAGCATGGGTGTGTTTTAAAGTCTGTTAATTTATTTATTGTTTTATCATGAACATCCAGGGTGCACGTTCCTATATCAAACCAATCAATAACTCTCCTGTTTCAAAAACATGTTGGATTGTCCCTTTCGACTTTTATGTATATGTTGTTTTAACTTTTGTGATTTAAAAAAATCGAAATAAAGTTTATGAACAGAACTGATTACACTAATATGTGAAGGCTTGCACATTAAGCAGAAATTCCATGCCGCCAATTACCCACAGTCAGCGGGTCTTGTCAAGAAATATAATGGTACCCTCAAATTGAAACTGGCAAGATTTAGGAGACAACAGGGTTGAGATGGCCAGATGCCCTTCCTTTGACTCTTTTTTCAACTAGGACTACAGCACATCCTAGAACTGGCTTATCAACCTATGAGGTCGGTTCTGGCTGCCCAGCAAACGCCTGGGGAGTTCCACAGCCTAGAAAATATTACGATATTGAATATGCTGTATTGCTTGATTATCTTGGGCAATTGATGGGAAGGTTGTGTTCTGTTCACCAACAGGTGCGAGACTCCTTACCTCCTAAACCAGAGGGACCCGGCCACAACATCTAGCCTGGGGATTACATCCTAATAATGAATTTTCAGAGGAAGAAACATTTGGAATCCAGGTGTAAAGGTCCTGAGCAAGTTCTTCTGGCTACACAGACAGTAGTAAAGGTTGCTGGTCGAAAGAATTAGATCCATGCGACTCACTACAAAAGAATACATTTACTGTTGCCCGCCCCTGTGCACTTGACCATCAAGGCAATAATGTTTAGCAAACGTGTGCAATGATGCCCACGTTGCTGCCTGAAAGAAGTCTTGGACTGGGACAGCCTGAGCCAAGGCGATCGTCGCAGCCTTTCCCCTGTTGCCATGGGCCCTTAATCCCTCAGGGGGCAGATTCTTCACCAAGGCATAACAGATTTTAATATAGAGAATGACCCAGCAAGAAATGGTCCTTTTCTGCACTGCCCTTCCCTTTTTCACTCCCACATACCCCACAAAGAGTTTTTCGTCGACCCGGAACTCTTTTATACGGTCATGGTAGAACGACAACGTTCTTTTTGGGTCCAGACAGTGCCGACGCTCTTCTTCCTTAGAGGGATGTGGGGAAGTGAAAAAGGTGGGCAAAGTGATGACTGACCCAGATGGAATGGGGTCACAACCTTTGGCAAAAGATATGTCCTGGTGCGAAGCACCTCCTTGTCCAGAAAGGACATAAGATAAGGAGGCGAGCTAGATAATGCCTGAAATTCACTCACACTCCGGGCCTATGTAATCGCCACTAAGAAGGCTGTTTTGATGTCAGCAGCCGGAGGGGACAATTGTGCAAAGGTTCGAAAGGAGCATACATCAGGTAAGTGATGTGAGAAGTTGGCCTGGTATATGATGTTCACTATTCTAGTGAACACCTTGCACCAGTCCAAACAATCCTTATGGTGATGGTTGTAAGTCAACCTTATAGATCAGCTATCCTAGAAGAAGCGTGGACAGAACAGTCTTAGGCTAAAAGACTCTTGAGGGCGTGTAAAGCCAGCTGTTTTACCATATGTAACCCCTTGAATACCAAATGAAAGGACACCACACAGGATATATATAAAATATATATGTATTTATTTACTACCACACTCCTCTGAACTCTTTATGAGATCAGAGGCCAAAGCACATAACAAGTTACCTAATCAGAATACGTTAAGTTGCACAAAATACAGTTAGGCCCTAGGGGCGAAGCAAACCATATACTAAGAAAGTGGTATAAGTACCACGTCACTAGAAAAGGAAAGGCCTAGGGCCTGGAGAATCGCTGGGGCTACACTATCTGAACCTTAGGTTAGGAGTAGGAGGCCCACAGGCGGCGCGTGCAGTGTCTTCACACACACGCGTGAGTCAGTCAGTCAGTCAAAATACTTTATTCGATTTTAGATAAAATCATAAAAAGACATACATTCCATACATTTAAAAATTTTAAAATACATTTACAAAAATTGTTTCAACACAATATATTCAGTAAAAAAACTGTTAAAAAGGGAATTAGTGCAAAAAGCCAAAGTTCCACGTACTAAATAACAATATGGGCTGCAGGGGGTGGGTGGTCATTAGGGACTGTCTATTGTTGTATTACTTGATTTAATGCGTGATGCTGCTACCAAATAATTTCCCATACAAAATATAGTGCGAGTGTTACTCATGGACTGGAGGTAAAGAAGAGCTGGTCTAGCTTGTATAAAACCAGCCTCCCTCAGAATTGGTAACAAATGTTTTTTGCGAGGAACTGAGAATAAAGAGCAAAACATGACAAAATGCATGGTGTCCTGGGTTGAAAAGTTGTCACAAGAGCAGGGAGGGGCTGACTCTGGTCTAGCCCAAGACTGATAATTGCCCAATTAATAACGGATCAAATTAAATCTAAACTTAATTAAGAGGAATCTGTGGAAAGGCCTAGTAACAATGCTGAGGTAGGGTTCCAGTGAGGTCGAGCTTTTTGATATATAATGAGACCTCACAGAGGGCTTCTGCAGTTCCCTTTCCTCGCGGGCTAATCTTGCCATGGTCATAAACTGCCTCTTTACTGAGACTACATCCACATTCCTAATGCAAGAAGGGGATTCAAAGAGTTCCGGTCTCCCCACTTGAGCAAATGACTTCCTCATATATTCCAACCAGGGGATCTTTTTGGAATGATCTAGCGACATGACGTCCTCCATGATTAAATGATTCAGAGTCAGCTCCTTATTGAGCCATGTCCTTAACCAAAAGATCAGCGGTGCCAAATTGAGCCTGTCTGTGACATAATCCATGCCCACCTCCGCATGGATAGAGTATGTTGGAGTAGATATTGGGACTGACAATAGGGTACGCAAAAACCTATTTTCTGCCCTCTATATAGGTTCAAGCCGTACATATCCCCAAATTGGAGCACCATACATGGCAATTGGAATACATTTGCTACTATATACCTTCAATAAGGCCTCCATCGGCCTAGCCCCCAGTCTTTTTGAGAAGCCCATGAGAGCCGCAGATGACCTGGCCACTGATAGGCTTTTTGCCCTAACCTGTGGGCCCCACGATCCCCTCTCATCGAAGAGCACCCCCAGGTAGGGGAAAGTCGCCGTTCTTGAGACTACTTCGCCCTTACACCTAAAGATTTTTGGTTTTCCTTTGCGACTATGGGCTCCGACCACCATCGTGTGAGATTTGCCTGTGTTGACCTTCATGTCCAAGTCGTCCATAAAGGCACCAAATGCGTGCAGCAAACACTGGAGGCCAATGCCAGTGCGGGCTATGAGGACTGCGTCATCCGCGTATAGGAGAGCAGGAATCTTAGCTTCTCCTACACGCGTCTCCCCCCACCTCCTCCAGGTGACTACCCAGGCCGTTGATATATATGGTGAACAGTAGGGGCGCTAATATACAGCCCTGCCTTAGCCCACGCATGGACTTAAACTGGGGGCTACATCTTCCCTCCCTGGTGACCTGACCATAGCAAACAAATCCTGGTGAAGGGAAGCCATGAACCTAACTAGAGCCCCGTCTATCCCGATCCTCAACAGAGTGGACCACAACTTGGACCTATTCACCAAGTCGAAGGCTGAGGAGAGGTCCATAAACGCCAGGAATAAGGACCCCTCCTTAGCCACTGTGTACTTGGCGATCAGAAGGTGCAAATTTGAGCACTGCTCCATTGTTCCCCTCTTCTCCCTAAACCCATATTGGATGTTGGCCAACCCATCGCAGTTCTCAATGCTCTCCCTCAACTTGACTAATAGGACTCTGCCTAGGATCTTAATGGCAGAGTCCAGGAGAGATATGGGCCTATAACACCCTGGGTGGTCCCGGTGGCCCTTCTTAAAGATTGGGACGATGATGGAAGTTGCCCAGGTGGTTGGGAGAGAGTTACTATTAGTGGCATTGAATAAATTGGTCAAGACTCCCGCCCAGAGGCTTGGCGAATGTTTATAAAAATCTGCCGGCACCCCATCGGGGCCGGGGGCTTTGTTCTTTGTGGTGTCATGAATAGCTTTTTCCACCTCGCTCTTGTTAAAACTCACAGGGGGCGCCTCAGGGACTGTGAGTCATTGTTAAGTCAATGGGAACTTGGAGTTTAGAAAAAGAAGGATTTAGGACACTTCCGATTTAGCTCGGAGGAAACAACTAAAAACCTAGACACTTGGATAGTCAATAACCTTGGGAGCACCAAAGTACTCGCGTTACCTCACCCACAGGTAGCGGGTGCATAGGTGGGGAGATGTGTCGGGTTTCGCCGTTGAAGCCTATGGAGACCTGGAGAAAAGATGCTGCAGGCGACCAGGAGGAAGACGTCCGGGTGGATCCAAGGGTGGATCGAGGATGAAGAAGACCTGAAAGCAGAGGGGACAGAGTTTGGGTCAATAGCCAGTGACCGAGTGGAACCAGGAAGGAACCAGACGACGTCGAGGAGCAATCAGGTCCTGTCGTGAAGCTTGTCTCTTCAGCCCCGCGGACCAGGAGGCGTCTAGGACGACCAGATGCTGGAGAGGAGCTGTCCCATGAAGGTTCTCGCAGATGGAGGGGGCGACAGCCGGATTGGAGTCAACAAGACTTGGCAAAGGCAACCCACGCAGGATTCAAAGAAGGCTTCTGATGCAGACCAGCAAGGTCTGAGGTGCCTCACCTTTGCAGGGAGGCAAGGGCCAGTCTGGAGCAACCAGACAAGTGAGTTGGTTCAAAAGGATTGTCCTCACGGAGGCTACTAGCCAGCGGGCCAGCAACCTGACAACGTGTCGAGCAGAACACAAGCAGAAGGGCCCCACGCAGAACTCGTGGAGTGTGGAGGGCTGATCTTCGGTGCCGGTGGAGCTCTGAGTCGGGGCTTCTCAATCCCCAGTGCACAGCTGCGAGGATACCTCAGGAGCTGCACAGTTAGCAAGTCGTAGACTTTAAGATGTCCGGTCCCACGTGCCTCGTCGCCTCCACGGATCTCAGCTATGCTGCAGACGTGAAGAGAGGGTCAGAGAGGTCTGGAAGTCTGGGTCTTGTCAGGCTCTGTGCTCGGGTCCCGGCGGGAGCGTCGACAAAGCAAGCCGTTGATTTGCTGGATGGTGCCTGGTTGCCTAGGATGGTGACTCCTTGGCCACAAGGGAGATTCTTCAGTCTTCAGCTTCAGCAGAACGTCGAAGGTCCAGAGTTTCATTTCAAGTTTCAGTTCAGGATCAAATCTAAAGTCCTGGGGCTCAGCTCCTACCTTTATACAACTAAAAGGGGCTGGATTACTTTCTAGGTCCCTCCTATGGGTGGGAACAGGAAGGGGGGTGGTTACACCCCCTCTCCTTTGTCCAGTTTCACGCCAGAGCTGGGGCTGGAGTGCCCCTGCAACCGGTTTGAACCGGGGTATGCATGGAGCACCTAAGGTGCCCCAGGCAATGTCTCAATCTATTCAGCCCTCCCTGTCCCAATACACAAAGTCCTGTCTGGGGTGGTGCTCGCACCGCTCCAGGCAGGAAACCTATTGTCCAAACCTCCGTGACTGGAAGGACTCCCAGCAGCAGGAGGTCAGACTTGTTTCTGTGGCAGCAGCGTCCATTTTCTGACGCTGGGGCTCTGGTTAACTTTAACCGGGATAGTCAGCAACAACATGTCTTCTCCCTCTAGAAGAGTGGAATGATACCCCCGTCGCCAGAATTGGCGAGGGGGTAGTATTCCAAAGCGTATGACACCTTACACGACATGTTTAGATAAAGCCAAACCAAAGTTAGCATTCAACCGCGAGGATTATAATGCACTTAAGAGTATATGGTATGGCAATATCATAGAACAGCTATAAGGACATGGTTCCGAAAGCTGCAGACAGGCTCAGCTCATGCTAGAGCACCATCTCACACATAACCAAGCACTCTGCCTCCAGGATTGTTAAGCCTGCCATAGGAGTGACTTATAGGTTACTGTGTGTCTATATATAAGGGTAGATATAGGAATACTATACTTAAGCAAGGGGTGATTACACGACCTTGCCCCAGCTGAGTGATCAGCCAGTTGTGTCAGTTTGAGTGGCCAGCCAGGGGTGGCATAATACATGCTGCAGCCCCTGGTAGGCCTTGGTTACACCTATGCCCTGAGTACCTAGGGTACACTTCTACAGGGGCTGACAAGGTGAACCAATTCCCAATTGTGGATGTACCTAGAGTACATGGTGTGAATTTAGAGAGAGTGCATCTGGGCTGTGGGTCTGATTAGCAGGCCCACAGCCACATCTAAGTCAAAACCCAGTAAAGCAAAAGCAAAAAGTGGGGGTGACCATAGGAAGCAGAACCTACTCTCCTACACAACCCCCCCCCCCCCAACTTAGCGACATTAAACTAACCTTGACCAGTTGAGTCTTCATGTTCTAAGTGGAAATATCGGGAGACTCCATCTGCATTGGCATGGTCAGTCCCAGGTCTATGTTCCACTGTAAAGTCCATCCCCTGTAGGGAAATGGACCACCTAAGAAGTTTGGGATTTTTACCCTTCACCTGATTTAACCATAGGAGGGGCTTGTGGTCTGTCTGAATCTTGAAGTGAGTGCCAAACAAGTATGGCCTCAGCTTCTTCAGGGCCCAAACCACAGCAAAGGCCTCCCTCTCTATAACTGACCAACATTTATCTCTAGGGTCAGCCTTCTGCTTATGAAAGCAATGGGCTGGTCTGACCATCTATATGGAGTGGTGTGGCTCACTGGTTAGAGGCGGCAGACCCGGAAGTAGAGGACGGCCCGGGACCAGGGTTCAATTTCCGACGCGGCAGGGTCAGCAGACTCGATAATTCTCGCTTCGGTGCCTACTCTAACCAGGGATCACACTCGGCAACTCTGGGCATTAGCTTGCCTCATCTCCACAACGGCCCCCCACATACACCGGGGATGCCTGGTTTCACCTTGGAGATACCCAGCAGGGATCATCTCACAGGGAAAGCCAGGACGGGTTCCCCAGTGGTATACAGCGCTGGGACGCCCCATTGCTGGGGTAGCCATGCGCTTTACAAGACAACATAACATAACATAACATTCAGTTGTGATAATACAGCTCCCAAACCCAACTCAGAAGCATCTGTTTGGACTATTAACTCTTTGGAGTAATCTGGACTTTTCAGAATAGGTGCAGTACACATGGCCTGCTTCAGGTCATCAAATGCCTTTTGACAGCTAACTGTCCACTGAACTTTCTTTGGCATCTTTTTGAAAGTGAGGTCATTCAGTGGAGTCACAATGGACCAATAGATTTTCACAAACTTCCTGTAGTACCCAGACAGGCCCAAGAAAGCTCTGACCTGTGTCTGGGTGATTGGAGGAGTCCAGTCTCTGATGGTCAGGATCTTGCTATCCTGTGGTTGAACCTGACCCCCACCTACCAGTTGGCCCAGGTACACAACCTTGCTCTGCCCTATCTGGCACTTAGTGGCCTTGATAGTGAGGCCTGCCTTTTACAGAGTCTCTAAAACATTCCTCAGGTGGACCAGGTGATCCTCGCAGGTGGAGCTAAAGACAGCAATATCATCTAGATAAGCAGCACAATAGTCATCCAGTCCTGTGAGAACTTGATTCACCAGCCTTTGGAAAGTGGCAGGTGCATTTTTCAAACCAAAGGGCATTACCACAAATTGATAATGTCCTCCTGGGGTCGAAAATGCTGTCTTGGCTTTTGCATCCTCGGCTAATCTGATTTGCCAGTAGCCTACTGTCAGGTCAAATGTGCTCAAGAACTTGGCAGAAGCCAATCTATCAATGAGCTCATCTGCCCTGGCGACGGGGTGGGCATCTGTCCTAGGGACAGCATTGAGACCTCTGTAGTCCACACAAAACCTCATCTCTCTCTTACCATCTTGGGTGTGAGGTTTTGGCATCAGGACTACTGGACTGACCCAAGGGCTCTCTGAGGGCTCAATAACTCCCAGCTCCAACATCTTTTGGACCTCTGTCCTAATGCAGTCCCTGACATGGTCGGGTTGCCTGTAGATGTTACTCTTGACAGGCAGACTGTCACCAGTGTCCACCTCATGGGTGCACCAGCGTGTCTGACTTGGGGTCAGTAAAAACAGGTGTCTGAAGGACTGACGAACTTTGCTGCAGGTCCTGTTGCTGATGCTCAGACTACACCATCTACTGACCCATCATCAGGGTTCTGAGTAAGCAGGTCTGGGAGAGGGTCACTCTCTTCCTCCTGCCCCTCATCTGTAGCCATGAGCAAGCCCATGTCTGCCCTGTCGACAAATGCTTTTAGTCTGTTGACATGAAGCACCCTGTGGGGGCTTCTGGGAGTCCCAAGGTCCACCAAGTAGGTGACATCTCCCTTCTGTTCAACTATTGCATGGGGTCCAGACCATTTGTCCTGGAGTGCTGCTGGGGCCACTGGCTCCAACATCCATACTTTCTGCCCTGGCTGGTACACAGTCAGTACAGCCTTTTGGTCATGCCAAGCTTTCTGAAGTCCTTGGCTGACCTCAAGGTTTTTGGAAGCCTTCTCCATATATTCAGCCATCCTGGAGCGGAGACCAAGTACATAGTCCACTATGTCCTGCTTAGGCTTTTTGAGAGGTAACTCCTATCCTTCCTTCACAAGACATAGGGGTCCTCTTACAGGATGCCCAAACAAAAGCTCAAAAGGGCTATAGCCAACCCCCTTTTGTGGGACCTCTCTGTAAGCAAACAGAAGGCAGGGTAAAAGGATGTCCCATCTTCGCCTCAGCTTTTCAGGTAACCCTTTTATCATCCCTTTGAGGGTCTTGTTGAATCTTTCCACAAGCCCATTGCACTGTGGGTGATAGGGAGTGGTAAACTTATAGTTGACACCACACTCCTTCCACATTGCAGTCAAATATCCTGACATGAAGTTTGCACCTCTGTCAGAGACAACCTCCTTTGGAAGCCCCACTCTGGAGAAAACTCCAAGTAGGGCTCTTGCCACAACAGGAGCTGTTGTGGTCCTCAGGGAAATAGCTTCTGGATACCTGGTGGCATGATCCACTACCACCAGTATAAATCTGTGCCCAGATGCTGTTTGGGGGTCCATTGGTCCTACAATGTCTATCCCCTCTCTCTCAAAGGGTACCCCCACCACAGGTAGTGGTATGAGGGGGGCCTTTGTTGTGCCACCTGATTTGCCACTGGCTTGGCAGGTAACACAGGAGCGACAAAACTCCTTGGTATCTTCGGACATATGGGGCCAGTGAAAGTGAGGGACAAGCCTGTCCCAAGTCTTGTTCTGGCCCAGGTGTCCTGCTAGGGGAATATCATGGGCCAAGGTAAGAAGGAACCCCCTAAATTGCAGAGGTATCACCAACCTCCTGGAAGCACCAGGCTTGGGGTCTATAGCCTCTGAATAAAGGAGCCCATCATCCCAATACACTTTATGGGTAAAATACTGCGGTACGTGGTTGGGTAGTGTCTTGCGCAAAACCAATACAAGTAAGAAAGAAAACAATTATCATGTAGCAGATGCTCAAGGGAACAACAGGCAGCGACCACTAGCGTGCCAGAGAAATCCCTCTGTAGACACAGAAGGAACTAGATAGAAACAAACTTGATTCCCGAGCACAACAGTACAATATTAAATGATAGATATCAGTCCAAAAAAGGTTCTTCAGGTTGTATCAAAAATAAAGTCTTTATTGTTGGAATACAGATTTCTGTTGGTGATCCTACGTGAACGGGATCATCCAATGTAGCCAGACAAAAAAGCAGCTGCTGGATGATCCCGTTCACGTAGGATCACCAACAGAAATCTGTATTCCAACAATAAAGACTTTATTTTTGATACAACCTGAAGAACCTTCTTTGGACTGATATCTATCATTTATTATTGTACTGTTGTGCTCGGGAATCAAGTTTGTTTCACACTTTATGGGTACCTTGAGCATTCCCAGCAGCCTCAGCAGCAGCCTGCTGTCTGAGGGGTTCAAGAGAGGAACAATCTAACTGTGCCTGCCTCCGATCTGCCCTTGAGGGTCCCCCTGTCCCAAGAAACTCAACCTGATCAGGCTCAAGCTCTTCTAGGACAGTTCCATCTTGGATCTCAGAATCATCCTTCTGGGAGGGCTGATCCTCAACCTGAGGCAGGGGGGAAGGCACTGCCTTAACCCTCTTGCTCTTTCTCTTGGGTAGTATCTGGTCTATTGTTCCAAGATCCAGCACTTGTTCAGGTAAGCACTTTTTGGCCTGTGACCTGGTCACAGCAAGGACATGTGCTGATATTCCCAGCATTTCTGCATGGGTCCTATACTCCGCCTCAGACCAGACTGAGGTTTCAAGATCATTACCTAACAGACACTCTACAGGAAGGTCTGAACTCACAACAACTCTTTTGAGGCCAGTTACCCCTCCCCAGGAGAAGTTAACAACTGCCATACTGGGAGGTAGTGGCATTGCTAGCGTTATTCACTAGGTAGGTCTCACCTAGTATGATCTGTTCAGGGTCCACAAAGTTAGGTGTCACCATGGTGACACTGGCACATGTGTCCCTGTAGGCCTGAGCCATCTTATTATTAATAAAAGGCGTCTGTCTGTACTTGCTCAGATTACTGGGACTTACAGTAGAGGAGATTGCTATGTCCCCATCACAGACAAGAACAGCCTGAGTTGGTACTCTGACTAGGCCAGAGTCCACCTCAGTTCCCAGGGTCAACCCTACTACACCCTTTTGCTGGGAACCACCACTAACAGCTGGACTAGGGGGAACGGTTGCCTTAGGGGCAAAGGTGGTTGGTGCTGTGCCCTTCTTGGTGTACTCACTAAACCAGTGAGAGACTGATTTACAGTATCCACACCAAGGCTTCTTTGGACCTTCTTGTTTCTGTTTGTTCTTTTTGGAGCCACCCTCCCCCCTGTGCCTTTTGGGGGCCTGGTCAAGACTTCTGGTCTTTTTGTTTCTGCTCATTACCCTTCTGGTCTGCCTTTTTCTGATCACCCCTCTGGGTCTGGTTTTTCTGCTTAATCCTGGTTCTGACCCATTTGTCTGCCTTCTTTCCCAATTCTTGGGGAGAGGTCAGATCAGAGTCAATCAGGTACTGATGCAATACCTGGTTTTGACAGTTGCTAAGGATTTGCTCTCTCATGATCAAATTATACAATCCTGTATAGTCCCTAACTTGACTTCCCAATAGCCAGCCTTCCAGAGCCTTAGTGGCACAATCAACAAAATCAGTCCAGTCCTGAGTCTGTGTCTTCTGGGTATCTCTGAACATCAACCTATACTGTTCAGTGGTTAGGCCAAACACATCAGTCATAGCACTCTTCAGGACAGAGTAGTTGTTAGCATCCCCATCACTAACTGTGAGGAGCGTATCTCTATCTTTTTCAGAAAAGGAGAACCATAAGATTGCTGCTCACTGACTTTGGGGTACCTGCTGCACTTTGCAGGCCCTCTCCAAAGCAGTTATCCATTTCTGGATGTCATCCCCTTCTTTGTGGGGGGGCACAATCTTGCTTAGGTGTCTATTCTCATAGGACCTATCTTTATCCTTAGGGATATTGCTGCCACCAGTGGGTTCTAACCCACTCTCTCTATGCTCACTAGCACAGGCAAGCTTCTCTTTGGCCAGGGCAACCTCAAGTTCCTGCCTGTCAATCCTAAGAGCAGCTTCTCTCATCTTTGCCTCATTTTCCTTTCTCTGAGGGGAAGTCATCCCTCTCTGAGCAAGGCCATGCGAGCTATTTGAAGCGTGAGATTGGAGAGATTCCCTGGAATGGGATCTTCCTCTTCTCTGCCTCTGGTTAAGCCCACTGAGGGGTCTGTATGAGGGCTACCCATACTGACTCCCACGTATGCTTAAGTTAGCCTGGCTAAGTCTTCTGACTAGGACCTGGCTGTTTGTCTCAAGATCATAATCATCTTCTTCTACCCCCTCTTCTTCCTCTGGTACAGGAGTATCAGTATTATCATCAGAAGAGGGAAAGACTTCATCTGCACTACCTGTGTCACCTGTCTTAGGTGGCTGTTGAGCATCATACTCTTGTAAGAGCTCAACCAGGAACTTGATGGTAGGGTTTGAACCCCGTTTTAGCCTTCTAGAAGTACACAATTGTCTCAATTCTTGGAAGGCTAAGGCTTCATATCTCGAAGCAGTCCTCAAGGGATCTACTTCTGCAGGCAGAGAACCACTGGGGTTCACTGTCTGAGACATGTTTTCTAGTGAGGTGTGGTGTTGCACCTACCTACACTATTTGTTTTCCTATAGAACCTCTCTAGGAGTTGTAGTCAGGGTGTGCTAGGCCCAGGCTCTACAACAGCTAAGTTCAGTAGAACTTAAGTATACTAAGACTTGTTTTTATATGTACCTATAGGTACCTATGTGATCTTTCAAATGATATCTCAAGATTACAAGTGGTAAAACAACAGCAAGCTCTAATCCCACCGCTGCCACCAATGTGAGAAGTTGGCCTGGTATATGATGTTCACTATTCTAGTGAACACCTTGCACCAGTCCAAACAACCCTTATGGTGATGGTTGTAAGTCAACCTTATAGACCAGCTATCCTAGTGGTAGCGTGGACAGAACAGTCTTAGGCTAAAAGACTCTTGAGGGCGTGTAAAGCCAGCTGTTTTACCATATGTAACCCCTTGAATATCAAATGAAAGGACACCACACAGGATATGTATAAAATATATATGTATTTATTTACTAACACACTCCTCTGAACTCTTTATGAGATCAGAGGCCAAAGCACATAACAAGTTACTTAATCAGAATACGTTAAGTTGCACAAAATACAGTTAGGCCCTAGAGGCGAAGCAAACCATATACTAAGAAAGTGGTATAAGTACCACGTCACGAGAAAAGGAAAGGCCTAGGGCCTGGAGAATCGCTGGGGCTACACTATCTGAACCTTAGGTTAGGAATAGGAGGCCCACAGGCGGCGCGTGCAGTGTCTTTACACACACACGTGAGTCAATGTTAAGTCAAAGGGAACTTAGAGTTTAGAAAAAGAAGGATTTAGGACACTTCCAGTTTAGCTCGGAGGAAACAACTAAAAACCTAGACACTTGGATAGTCAATACTCTTGGGAGCACCAAAAGTAGTCGCGTTACCTCACCCACAGTAAGCGGGTGCATAGGTGTGAAGATGTGTCGGGTTTCGCCGTTGAAGCCTATGGAGACCTGGAGGAAAGATGCTGCAGGCAACCAGGAGGAAGATGTCCGGGTGGATCCAAGGGTGGATTGAGGATGAAGAAGACCTGAAAGCAGAGGGGACAGGGTCTGGGTCACTAGCCAGTGACTGGGTGGAACCAGGAAGGAACCAGACGACGTCGAGGCGCAATCAGGTGCTGTCGTGAAGCTTGTCTCTTCAGCCCCGCGGACCAGGAGGCATCGAGGACGACCAGATGCTTGAGAGGAGCTGTCCCACGAAGGTTCTCGCAGATGGAGGGGTTGACTGCCGGATTGGAGTTAACAAGCCTTGGCAAAGGCAGCCCACGTAGGATTCAAAGAAGGCTTCTGATGCAGACCAGCAAGGTCTGAGGTGCCTCACCTTTGCCGGGAGGCAAGGGCCAGTCTGGAGCAACCAGACCAGCGAGTTGGTTCAAAAGGATTGTCCTCACGGAGGCTACTAGCCAGCGGGCCAGCAACCGGACAACGCGTCGAGCAGAACACAAGGAGAAGGGCCTAACGCAGAACACGTGGAGTGTGGAGGGCTGATCTTCGGTGCAGGTGGAGCTCGGATTCGGGGCTTCTCAATCCCCAGTGCATAGCTGCGAGGATACCTCAGGAGCTGCACAGTTAGCAAGTCGTAGACTTTTCAAGATGTCCGGTCCCAAGTGTCTCGTGGCCTCCACGGATCTCAGCTATGCTGCAGACGTGAAGAGAGGGTCAGAGAGGTCTGGAAGTCTGGGTCTTGTCAGGCTCTGTGCTCGGGTCCCGGCGGGAGCGTCGACAAAGCAAGCCGTTGATTTGCTGGATGGTGCCTGGTTGCCTAGGGTGGTGACTCCTTGGCCACAAGGGAGATTCTTCAGTCTTCAGCTTCAGCAGAACGTCGAAGGTCCAGAGTTTCATTTCAAGTTTCAGTTCAGGATCAAATCTAAAGTCCTGGGGCTCAGCTCCTACCTTTATACAACTAAAAGGGGCTGGATTACTTTCTAGGTCCCTCCTATGGGTGGGACCAGGAAGGTGGGTGGTTAAGCCCCCTCTCCTTTGTCCAGTTTTGCCCCAGAGCTGGGGCTGGAGTGGCCCAGCAACCGGTTTGAACCGGGGTATGCATGGAGCACCTAAGGTGCCCCAGGCAATGTCTCAATCTATTCACACCTCCCTGTCCCAATACACAAAGTCCTGTCTGGGGTGGTGCTCGCACCTCTCCAGGCAGGAAACCTATTGTCCAAACCTCCGTGACTGGAAGGACTCCCAGCAGCAGGAGGTCAGACTTGTGCCTGTGGCAGCAGCGACCATTTTGTGACGCTGGGGCTCTGGTTAACTTTAACCGGGATAGTCAGCAACAACATGTCTTCTCCCTCTAGAAGGGTGGAATGCTACCCCCGTCGCCAGAATTGGCGAGGGGGTAGTATTCCAAAGCGTATGACACCTTACACGACATGTTTAGATAAGCCAAACCAAAGTTAGCATTCAACCGCAAGGATTATAATGCACTTAAGAATATATGGTATGGCAATATCATAGAACAGCTATAAGGACATGGTTCCGAAAGCTGCAGACAGGCTCAGCTCATGCTAGAGCACCATCTCACACATAACCAAGCACTCTGCCTCCTGGATTGTTAAGGCCTGCCATAGGAGTGACTTATAGGTTACTGTGTGTCTATATATAAGGGTAGATATAGGAATACTATACCTAAGCAAGGGGTGATTACACGACCTTGCCCCAGCTGAGTGATCAGCCAGTTGTGCCAGTTTGAGTGGCCAGCCAGGGGTGGCATAATACATGCTACAGCCCCTGGTAGGCCTCGGTTACACCTATGCCCTGAGTACCTAGGGTACACTTCTACAGGGGCTGACAAGGTGAACCAATTCCCAATTGTGGATGTACCTAGAGTACATGGTGTAAATTTAGAGAGAGTGCATCTGGGCTGTGGGTCTGATTAGCAGGCCCACAGCCACATCTAAGTCGAAAACCAGTAAAGCAAAAGCAAAAAGTGGGGGTGACCATAGGAAGCAGACCCTACTCTTCTACAAGTGAGGACCAAATTAAGGTCCCATTGTGGCATAACAAAGGGTGTAGGTGGAAATAAATGAATCAACCAGAGAGGAGCGCTGCAGTCTGACGGCGGCTGGCCCTGAGGTGCGTGAGCCAGTGCACGGGCCGGATTGCCCTACAGCCATCAAAAGAAGGCGGCGGGGTGCGACAGGTCAGTGCAGTAGAGACGGCGATGCGGCCTGGTGAGGACCCCCTGCTGCGGAGTGCCACGACCTGCCAGCGGCCGGCCCTGAGGTGGTGCGGGTAGCGACCAACGGGCCGACATGATTTGCAGATGGCTGGGGGAGCAGTGAGTACCCTGTGGGCGCAGCGGCGAGTGCAGTTACCCGGCCTTCCCACGCCGGGGTCAGTGGTGCCCGGTTGCGGTCTATAGTGCAGAGCGGAGGCCTGCGTGGGACTCGGGGAGGCGGCGCAGGACAGGCGGAAGGTGCATGGCGGCTGCTCTGGGGGACCTGAGCTGACATACCTGGAGAAGCGAGGCAGATCGGTGGGACCATCCTGGGTGAGCGGCGGGTGGTGGACTGCGCAGCGAACCTCTGGTGGCGGCGGCAGACCATCGAGCCTGCTGAAGGGGTGACGCGGCGGGGGCTATTGTAGGGAGCATTGACTCAGGCAGCACTGGGTGACTCTAGTCATTGCCTGCTGCTGTCCAGTGTTGGGTCCTGCTCCTCGCTCTCCCCATGGCGCTTACTAGCTGCCAGGTTAGCCCCCATTTTGAACCGATTGGCGAGTTGTCCTGGGGGTCCTGCAGGCGAGCGCCGCCATTTTGTGGCCCGGCCTGGAGGTTCCGCGTTGGCACCTTGTAGCGAGTGGTGGGCGCCTAGGGGTCCTCCAGGTGAGTGCCACCATCTCGAGGCCCTGATCTAGATGCCCCCCAGGGACTGGCGATGTTGCAAGAGGCCTCCCCCCTTCACCTGCGCTGCACCTATGGACTTGGAGGGAGCTTGAGGCGGACTGGTGGTGTGCTGGCGGTGCGGTGAGGACCTCTACCTTTTGTGGTGCTGGGATCTGGTGGGGCCAACTGTGAAAGTGGCAGTGGCGTGGACTGGCACACTCTTCGCTTTGGCTATCCACTGAGTGACTCCTGCGTGCCGGCTGGCCCTGGTCCTGGCAGGGTCTGGGGGATGCTTTGCAGTGCCTGAGTTGGTGAAGAAGCGGCTAGGCCGAAGCGCTTGTTGTACAAGGACGTTTTTCATGTACTGTTGGCTTGTTAACAGTGCCCAAGGTGAAGGGGGGTTGCAGCGAGCGGGTGAACAGCACACCCCCGGACTGCCCTGCACGAACACTTAGTAGAGGTTGCGCTGCTCGCTTGTTCAGGCTGGGGACAGGGGGGGAGCGCGTAGTTCGGTGGGAGGGCCCGCTACCTGTATAGCAGTTCTCTGTTTTTGCTGGCTCTGGGAGGTTGGGGTCTTAACGCACTTGGTCCTCTAGATACTTCCCTACTTACTGCCAGTTAGGCTTTTTGGGACGGGGGTTGGGACTGGACCTTCCCTGGGCGCACACTATCTGGCAGGTGCAGAACACGCTGATAGACTACCGTTGCGGACCTGGTGATGAAACGGTCCAAAGGGGGCAAAACCGATCAGATGGCGGCCTCCAGAGGCAATTCAGTTGTACCAATGTGGGGTAAAGCCGGGGCATTGGCGCCTGCTGAGGAGCCACCACAAGCTGCTGGAGACACAATGCCAGTGACCCAGGCCTTTATGTCCTCCTTCATGTCCGAACGCAAAATGGAAATAGGCTTGCTACGTTCTGAGGTGCACTCCTGTGCACGGGAACTGCAGAAGGAGGTCACCGATCTGGGGGACCGGGTGGATGGACTGGAGAAAACAGTCGATGCTCGCGAGGAGGATCAGGAGCAACTGTGGCAACGCCTGGCGGCGCTGGAAGAGCAAAATATAGAATTACAAGTCAAACAGGAGGACCTAGAAAACCGAAGCCGCCGGAACAACCTCCGTATCCGGGGGGTCCCTATTGGGGTGGAGGGGAAAAACATCATGACCTACGTGGCGCAACTCCTCTACGAGGTTTGGGGGGACGAGGACGCTTCCCCGCCGGCTTCGGACCGGGCCCACCGAGTTTCCGGACCCGCGGGGAGACCGGGTCTTTTCCCAGACATCCTGACACGGGTGCGTTTTTTTTTACTGAAATGGGGGCTATATTGAAGGCAGCGAGGGACAAGCCAGATCTCAGCTACGAGGGGCACAATATTCAAAATTTTCAGGACCTGGCGCCCAACACCCTGCACAGACAACGAGCTTTCAAGCCAGTGACGGAGAAGCTACGGGCCCTCAACGTCTCTTACCAGTGGGGCCATCCCTTTGCCCTCATCTTTCAGTGGGAAAACAAACGTAGAGTAATCAGGTTGGCAGGCCGTCATGGACTACCGTGCAGCGCCACCGTCGCTCCCGTCCACTAGATGAGAGATCTGCCTCGCAGGTCAAGCAAGACATTATAGCGCACATCAAGTCCCTCGAAGGGGACCGAGAAGGGCCGCCATCGCGCCCATCCACCCCGTGACCTCTCGACCAGCAGTAGGCTATACAACGATGCCGGCACCTCTGCTGACAGTGGCTTCTCTCCCCTGGATCTGCCCTGGGTAGTCAGTCTTATGCCTGCGCCCCAGCTCCCGATTTGGGTGGTGGGGCACCGGGGCTCTAGTGATGCTAGCTTTTGAGACAACTGTAGGCCCCCCCAGGCTGTTCCCTAGGGAGTGACATCCGAACACTTGGGTAGAGGATGCCCTGTGAATGGAACAGAACAGTGTGGCCCTGTTGGCCTTTGTTAACCTCCATTGCTGGGTGGCCTGGTTGGTCGCCTTTTGAGCTCTTGATCCTCTCTCCCTCTCTTTACTGACCCTCTTTCTCCTCTTTTCTCTTCTGTGTGCGATGGGTGGGGGAGGCTGCGGCCTATTGAATGGGAGGGGATGGGAGAGGTCTCTTCTGAGTCCATAATCTTGCAGTGGCGGACCTGGGGGTCGGGGGTGGGCCCCGGTTGACGCACAGCATGACCGCAACCTTGCCTAAGCCCTTAAAGATCTTAACTTTTAATGTTAAGGACTTGAACTCCCCAAACAAGTGGAGGCAAGTATGGCGCTACCTCCTCCAGCAGAGCCCCAACATCATATTCCTACAGGAAACTCACTTGTTGCAAGCGGATACGAAGCGCATGGTGCACCCTATATATCCCGCTTTCTTAAAGTCACAGTGGGAGTCGGGAGGCGAAGGTTCACTCTATGCAATGTATATGCACCCAATCACTTGCAGGATAGATACCTACAGACACTTTGCAGGAACAGATACCATGTGGTGACCTCTCTTTGGTTTTGGGGGGGATTTTAACTTAGTCTGGGATCCAGACACGGATCGTAGTGACGCTTCGTTTAGTGGATCCGGGGCCATGTCCTCTGCGCTGCGTACACAGATAACAGAACTGGGGCTGATAGAGGCGTGGCGCTACCATTGCCCAGGGTTGAGGCACTACTCATTCTACTCCCACACTCACCGCTCGTACTCTCGCATAGACTTCTTATTTTCCTCGCATGATTTGGTGCGGGACATGCTAGCTGCCTCTATGTCGGATATCTCGTTGTCTGACCACGCTCATGTTGAGCTGCTCTTGCAGGACCCGGCCGCTTGCCCTGCTCAGGAGACGCGTTTGGTGTTTGCGCCGAGTATTCTCCGGGATGCAGCCGACGTTGAAAGCATCCGGGCTGCCATTGACTCTTATTTTACTAGTAATGATATCCCGGAGATGACCTTTCCTGTGGTGTGGGACGCCTTCAAGGCCACGATCCGGGGCCATATTACCTCTCTATCGATCGCGAGAAGGCGTTAGGCTGGTAAATTAGAAGACAGCTTGGCAAAGGACATAAAGCGTGCTGAGCTACAGGATCGGGAGCATTCCTCACTAGAGTCCAGGCGGCGGCTCGCCAACCTAAGAGGGCAGCTCAGGCTCTTGCGCACTAACAGGGCAGAGCACGCTCTGCTGGCGCTGAAGCAACGCTATTTTGAGGGAGGAGATAAGGTGGGCCGTCTGCTGGTGGAGAGACAGAGCGTGTGCCTCCAGGGCCCACATAGCCAATGTCCAGCTCCCGGATGGGAATAGGTCTATTTCGGAGGGAGACAAGCGTGAGGCATTTCGGGGCTATTATGCCGCTCTGTATTAGAGGAAGACTCCCTCTACAGCTCTGGTCGAGACCGTTCTCACTAGCAACGAGGGGACGCCACTACATCCATTGTGTGCGAAGTCTCTAGAGGACCCTATCCTCGAGAAGGAGATAACTGCAGCCGTGAAGGACCTCCCTTTGGGGAAAACCCCGGGGCTGGATGGCCTACCCATGGCCTTTTACCGCACGTTCCAGTCACAGCTTTCGGCCTTACCTTCTGAGGTTGTTCAACTCTTTCACGGATATCAAGGGGCCGTCCCCGACATGGGCATGGCGGAGATTGCATTGATATCAAAGCCAGGGAAGGACCCCACGCTGTGTGCATCCTACCGCCCCATAGCTTTGCTGAATACCGATCTCAAAATCTACACTAAGCTTCTCGTGAAACGCCTAGATCCCTATATGCTTGTGGACCCGGACCAGGCTGGCTTAATCCGCAACCGGCAGGGAGCGGACAATGTGCGTAAGCTAGCGCACCTGGTGGAGAAAGTGCACTACTGGAAAATCCTGGCCTGCCTTCTGTCGCTAGACGCGGAGAAGGCTTTTGACCGTGTGGACTAGACCTTCCTGCGGGCGGTCCTGCAAAAGGTTGGGCTGGGTCCGAACATGATCAAGAGGATAATGGCTCCAAATGTAGGGCCGCAGGCCACGATTCCGGTCAATGGTCAACTTACGGTGCCGCTCAGTATTCATAGGGGTACCAGGCAGGGGTGCCCCCTATCGCCCCTGCTCTTTGCTCTTACAGTGGAGCCCCTTGCCGAGATGATTCATCGTGCGCCCGACATGCATGCTATCACTCATGGCGGCCGGGAAAACAATTTGGCGCTTTTTGCGGACTATCTTATCCTCGCGCTTACGCGCCCTCGTGAGTCTCTCCCGGCACTGCACAAGGTCCTCTGCCTCTTCGAGAGGGCCTCTGGCCTTAAGATCAACCACGACAAGTCCTGGGCCCTTAATCTTACCATTCCGAAAGAGGAGATACCCCCTCTGAGAGACATGATACAATATCAGTGGGCCGAACACCATGTTCGCTATCTAGGCCTCCTGCTGACCCCCTCCTTGGACACATGGACATTGGTGAACTGGCGGGAGTGTTGCAGAGCGGTCCTTGAAGACCTATGGCGGTGGAGACTCCTGATGTTGTCGTGGTTGGGCAGACTCAACGCCATCAAGACGTTTGTCCTCTCCAAAATCTTGTATTTGTTCTAATGCCTTCCCACTCCTGTCCCACTCCATTGTATACGAGGCCTGCAGCGAGAGCTCACATCCTTTATATGGGGTGGAAAGCGGCCCCGGTTTTCACAGAAGCCTCTTATGACACCGCGGAATAGGGGGGGACTAGCCTGCCATAATTTAGTGGACTACTATTGGGCCTCGCACCTCCGCTTCGTGGTGGAGTGTGGGGTGAGGGAGAGCGAGAAGGGATGGTTGCATATGGACCGAGCGGTAACGGGGCGAACCATCTGGGACTTGGCGTGGCTACATCGGGCGGCCCGATCTAAGAGCGCTTATATGGCGGTGCCCACGAGGAGAGTCCTAGAAATATGGGACAACATAGCTGTGTCCAGGGGTCTCACCACGTTTCCATCCCCACACACCCCCATAGCGGGGAACCCGCTTTTCCCGCCAGCCCATCGAATCCGCGCCTTTGACAAATGGGCGTAAGGAGACTGCAGGGTGATCTGGGACCTATAAGAGGGGGGCGCACTTAAGACCTTTGACCACTGTCAGGAGGAGTTCTGTGTACCACCAGAGGCGAGACTGCAGTATGCCCAGCTGCGACACTGGGGCTCCCAGGGGGGAATGTACCAGGCGGCTACCCGCAAACTTACCCCTTTTCAGAAGTTGGCGCGCTCTCTGGGGGATCAAAAGGGCTGATCTCTCAGATATACCAGATTTTACAACACCCGCCGAATATACCCTCTCACCCATACCAGCACCAATGGCAGCTGGCGATCGGCATGGACATCGAACCCTCGCAGAGGGATAGACTTTGGCGAGACATCCCCAAGATATACCGGAGCAGCCCGCAAAGGGAAAATGCTTACAAGCTCTTGACTCAGGGGTACTATACGCCTCAGCGACTCCATAGGATGTTTCGCACTTCCTCTCCCCTGTGCTGGAGGTATCAGTCTGCATCTGGGGATTTTGTTCATGTCTGGTGGGTGTGAGAAGTTGGCCTGATATGTGATGTCCACTATTCTAGTGGGCACCCTGTATCAGACCAAACAACCCTTATGGTGATGGTTGTAAAGTCAACCTTATAGACCAGCTAACCTAGTGGTAGCATGGACAAAGCAGTCTTAGGCTAACACTTCAGAGAGAATGTGAAGCCAATTGTTTTACCAATAATAACCCCTTGAATACCAGATGAAAGGACACCACACAAGGTATATATTAAATATATATGTATTTATTTCCAACACAACCCCTCTGCACTCTTTATGAGGTCAGAGTTCGAGATACAGCACAAGTAACTTAATAAGCATACGTTAAGTTGCACAATTACAATTCTGCCCTAGGGGCCTCGTAAACCATATACTAAAGAAGAGGTATAAGTACCACTGCAGGAATAGTGAATAGGCCTAGGGCCTAGGAAATCGGTGGGCCTACACTGAATAACCACAGGTTAGGAAGTAGGAGTCCCACAGGATGCGTGTGCAGTGTCTAAACACACACGCGGGTTCTCATAGACTTAGAATGGGAACGTAAAGTTTAGTAACTAGTTGATTTCGGACAGTCCGGGTGGACTTCGAGGAAACTCAGTTAAATTAGGACACTTGGATAGTTATTACCCACGGGAGAACCGGAGTACTCGAGTTACCTCACCCAGGGAAGCCAGGTGCCTAGGTGTGAAGTTGTGTCGGGTTTCGTCGTCGATTCCTATGGAGAGCTGCAAGAAGATGCTGCAGGCGGACGAGGAGGAAGATGTCTGGATGGATCCAAGGGCAGATCGGAGAAGTGAAGTACCTGAAAGCAGAGGGGACAGAGTCTGGGTCACTAGCCAGTGACCAGGATGAAACCAGGACGGGACCAGATGATGTCGAGCTGCGATCAGGTGAAGAAGTGAAGCTTGTCTCTGCAGCCACGTGGACCAGGAGGTGTCGATGATGACAAGGAGCTGGATACGGACTGTCCCACAAAGGCTCTCGCTGTTGGCGGTGTCGGCTTCCGGATCGGAGTCAACGAGCCTTGGCAAAGGCAACCCACGCAGGATAATGGTACAGACCAGCAAGGTCTGTGGAGCTTCCCTTTTGCAGGAAAGCAGGAGCAAGCCCAGAGCAACCAGGCAAGCAGCGTTGTTTCAAAATGGAGTCTTCAAGATGGCCACTAGCCAACGGGCTAGCAACCGCGAAGACGCGTCGAGAGAAATGCAAGAGCAGTCCCCACGCGACACTCGTTGAGTGTGGAGGGCTGAGAGTCGGTGCACTTACGACTCGGTGTTGGGGCTTCTCAAGTCCCAATGCACAACTTCGAGTATGCCTCAGAAGCTGCACAGTTTAGCAAAGAGCAAAATAGCCAGGTGTCTGGTCCCACGTCTCTCGTGTCCGCCACGGGTCTAAGCTTTGCTGGAGGCGTGGGTTGGGTCGGGGAAGTCTGGAAGTCCAGTCCTGTGAAGCAGAGTCGTCAGGATCCTTTGGGAGCGTCGACAAAGCAAACCAGCAATTCACTAGTTGGTGCCTGTATGCACAGGGTGGTCACTCCTTGACCACAAGGGAGATTCTTCAGTCTTCTAGTTGCAGTAGAATGTCGAAGGTCCAGAATTTCTTTCAGAGTTTCAGTTCAGGATAATCTAAAGTCTCTAGACTCAGCTCCTAGCTTTATACGAATTAAAGGGGCTGGCTTAACTGCTAGGTCCCTCCTATGGGTGGGACCAGGGAAGGGGGTGGTCACACCCCTTTCCCTTTGTCCAGTTTTGCGCCAGAGCTGGGGCTGGAGTGCCCCAGCAACTGGTTTGAACCGGACTATGCATGGAGCACCTTGTGTGCCCCAGGCAGTGTCTCATTCCTTTCAACCCACCCTGCCCCCATACACTATAGCCTGTCTGGGAGGTGATAGCACCAGCCAAGGCAGGAAACCTATTGTCCAGGCCTCCCTTGCTGGAAGGGCTCCCAGCTGCAGGAGGTCAGACTTGTGTCTGTGGCAGCAGCATCCATTTTGTGATGCTGAGGCTCTGGTTAACTTTAACCTGGTAAGGGGGCGCTAGAGGGCACACATACCAAATGGCCGCCTAGCTGTGACGCTCCCATTCCCTGGAGCATTGATCCTTAAATAATCCTAACCTGCTGGAGGTTTGACTCTCCCAAAAGTAGCTACATCTGCGCTGTGTGGGATCGCCCACGCTCGGTCCAACTCTTGGATCTCTGGAGGTGACCGGGACCGAGAGAGCGTCCTTACAAAATTTGCCGGTGGGACGAGAGGGTCGGACGCCGGCTGTCACGCAAGGCCGGTGCTTGCCACGAGACGGCGGGCCCCGGGCACGGCTGCGGGCACTGCTGCGTCCCCGGCTGTTGTCCTGGCGATCGGCCCCATCCCCTGCCTGCTGGGAGCCCCCCCAGAGTCCCGACGACGATCGAGGTCCTACACCCGGCGAGGGAGCCGGGGCTGGTCGGGGGAACCCCGCAGGACTTGCTGTGTGCGGTGGCCGCCGGTGGGAACATCGTCTCTCCTGCCCCGACCCCTGTCGGCGGCACGAAGGTACAGGGCACTGCTGGGGGCAGGGAGATTATCCCTATTGCCTACGGAGGTGCGGAAGATCGGACTAGTTGCTGCTAGAGGCCGAGAGGGGTGGCCCTGCCAAGAGGTGTTTCCCGATCCTGCCGGGAGTCGTGCACGGCGGGGGATTGTGTGCCTGCTGCGCCGCTGCGACGAGCGCAGCGCTGAAGAGATCGCGGGGGATCGCAGGCTATCCGACCCCCTGGCAGAGCATTGAGGTCAGCTTACCCAGAGCTGGTAGGGGCGCCGAGGGGGGCGCGCGAGTGGCTACTGCCTGCTGTGTGGCTCTCTGCGTGGCTCTGCTTTGTTGGCCCGTGACGGCACTGCGGCCCATGCTGGTGGAACGGCCGAGTACTGCTGGGCACTGAACACGTAGCGGAGCCTGCCACGGAAGCATTATCAGCACACATGGATTCTGGCATTTTACACCACATACTACGTTTACCTGTCCTGTGACACAAGCGGTGCACAACGTTCGTGGCTGAGAGCTGGTCTGGAAGAGCCTGCCCCCACTATATGCGGTTTCTGGCCGATATTGACTGGGACCTGTGAATAATCCTTGTTATATGTTGCTTCCCCTGTACCTGCGACCTGGCTTAGTGACTCGGTGTGCAGCTTCTTAATTTGTGAAGACTTCTTAGCGCCAAAGGACACGAGGCACAATACTAGACAGGCACCTTGCACAGAGACGGGCTAGAGGGTGTCACAACGCCTTACTTAGCCAAGAGGCACTCACCATCGCATCAGTGAACCCCAGGGCGGCGGGCAGCGAGAGGCGCAAAAGCACGATGGTGTGCCCCAAAAACCGCCAGACGAAAATAAACTTTGAGGGCGCAAGGAAGGGGTCGAAGTCGGTGCCAGCCGAGCCGGGGCCTAATGGCGCGGACCTTACTGTTGCAGCCTCTCCCTCTAAAGAACTAGATATGCACTGCCTGCTTCAGGAGATGCGACAGGGTTTCGCCACTGTGGTGGAGAAAGTGGACAGGATGTCCTCCAGGATAGACGCCCTAGTGCATAAAGTAGGCCAACATGAGGAGCGGATAACAACAACGGAGCAACGGATTTCGGACAACGATGACATCACCGCCTCCCATACCTCCCAACTAGCCCGCATGGATAATCTACTACGAGTTATAGCAGCCAAGAACGAGGACTTGGAAGCCCGTAGCAGACGCAACAACATCCGCGTTACGGGCGTTCCGGAGTCCACAGACACTGGCAGGATGGAATTATATGTGGAGAAGCTCCTTAGAGCGTCGGTGGGAGAGGATGCCTTCTCACCTCAGTTCATCGTAGAAAGGGCGCATAGGTCGCTGGCCCCCGTCCCTAAACCCGGAATGCCGCCTAGGCCAATCATCGCCCGTCTGTTGAATTATCGCGACCGAGACGTCGCACTGAGAGCAGCTCGGACCAAACAGAACCTGCATTACAATGGCGTCACCTTTTCTATCTATCTTGATTTCACTCCCCTAGTGCAGGAGGAAAGACGCAAATTCCTAAATGTTAAAAAGAAACTGCGAGAGGCCCAGCTGGACTACGATCTGCTCTACCCGCCGAAGCTACGGGTGACACCCCAAGGAAAGCAACGTTTTTTCACCAATCCGCAAAAAGCAGAAGATTACTTGAAAGCGCTCCGCAGAGCACAGAGGGAAGGTCGGGGTGACAGCGCGGACCTCGAGAACGACCCACCATTAGCAGAATATGGCAATTGATACGAAGTGACCTTCATAGACCAAACTGCTCGGGCTCTGCCCTGTTGGGCTCGACCCTTAAGACACTTAACCAGATAGCTTGGACACCTTGCTCCAGTGTGGGACTACTTAACTTCTCTAGTGGTAAAGTATTCCAGGGACCACTATCCCTGCCCAGGACTCCACCGAGGGTGGTACAGTACGGGAGGCTACCGGAGGGAGAAGTGGCTGTGCGCCCTTGGAGCAACACGCAATTTTTACTGAATTACTCCCGATCTCTAGCAGGCCAAGTGACATCTGTGGTCCCCTAGTCCGCTATCTACTGGCCCAGGCGGATCGGGACGAGGGCCAGGTTGGGGGAGATATCCGGAGCGGCAGTGATGTTCAGATGTGACGAATCTATCCATACAGATAAAATCACCACTGGGTGGCCTCTGATTATGAATGTTTGCTATATATGTGATTGTATAATTCACCGACTAATATGGTTCACCACTATCTACTGTCGATATGTTTAAACACACCAGATGTTGCCTCTTGCACTCCCTTGTTATGTGTTGTTGTCATGGTCACCTTCTAATGTATGCTAGCGATATGACACTACCCCTGATTGACAAACATTGTGCTCACTCTGATGACCTTCCGTCACCATCTTCGTGTTGTTCAATTGCCATGTACTATCAATGCTAAATGTTTCGGGTGTTGCCTCACTGAACCGTAAAACCGAACCCTTGTATTGTTCTGTGTTGAAAAATCAATAAACGGAGTTTAAAAAAAATAAAAAAATAAAAACTTTAACCGGGTAAAGCTACAACTACATGTCTTCTCCATCTAGAAGGGTGGAATGCAACCCCCGCTGCCAGAACTGGGGGGGGGGGGGTAGTATTACAAAGCGCATGACACCTTACACAACATGTTTTGATAAAGCCAAACCAAAGTTAGCAATAACCGCGAGGATTATAATGCACTTAAGAGTATATGGTATGATTATATCATAGAACAGCTATAAGGACATGGTTCCGAAAGCTGCAGACAGGCTCAGCTCATGCTAGAGCACCATCTCACATAAAACCAAGCACTCTGCCTCCAGGATTGTTAAGGCCTGCCATAGCAGTGACTTATAGGTATATATGTGTCTATATATAATGGTAGGTATAGGAATACTATACCTAAGCAATGGGTGATTACACAACCTTGCCCCAGCTGAGTGATCAGCCAGTTGTGTCAATTTGGATGGCCAGCCAGGGGTGGCATAAGACATGCTGCAGCCCCTGGTAGGCCTTGGATGCACCTATGCCCTGGGTACCTATGGTACACTATACAGGGGCTCACAAAGGTGACCCAATCCCAATTAGGTATGTACCTAAAGTACATGGAGTCCATTTTACAGAGAGAGCAGATAGCCTGGGGCCCTGAATAGCAGGATCCCAGGCCAACTAAGTAAAAAACCAGCTAAACACTAGGCAACAAGTTGGGGTAACCATATAGTCAGATATCCACCTTCCTACAGTGGGCGTGCCCAATACGGACCGTTTTTTGGAAGGAGTTCCTGTTATAAATGGGATTTCTGGTTGGCTAAGGCTTGCGCCAAAGTCAGGCAGAAACCACCATTCTACGTCAGGGCAAGGAAGTCACCCGCCAAGATAACCCCTGCTCACCCCTTGGTAGCTTGGCACGAGCAGTCAGGCTTATCTCGGAGGCAAGGTGTAAAGCGTTTGCACGCACACCCAGCAACCACGCCCAAGGCCCACCACAAAGGAAACTCCACACAAGGTTATATATAAAAATATATAAACAATAAGATCCACCTCTAAGAGGTTTCCTGTGAGCCAAGATATGACAGGCATACACAGTATTTGTTCAAATACCCCTCACACACCAAAAGGACCCTTAGTGTCATGCTTCATCATCGGGGTCTTCCAGCCCCACTGCGGGACGGGGCGTGCTACGACTAGCGACTACGCTGGAGCAACTCTCAACCCTTTTGAAGGTTTGAGCAACACGGACCCTAGTCCGACCAATGGAGATTGGGATGAATTGGCGACTCTGAGAAGGACACAAATCAAAACGGCTCTACACGGTCTTCTAATGACCGAATACCTTAAGGCAAAAGCAGCACCACCAGGCTTAATAGTCAGGAATGAACCTTTCATTTTTACACACGATGCAGCATTAAAAAAAGACTGGTCTTTGATCTCCTGGCATTGTACCAGAGACTGGCTAGTCCTCATTATAAAAACGGCGATAGACTAACTCAGGAACTCAAAATTGATATACAGAAATTGGAGGTCCAAATTAAGAGCTACCAAACCCAGACAGCACTGAAAAAAAGGTTAGACAAACTCAACCAGCAAATGATAGAGTTCGAATTAACACTCAAGAAGAGCAAATACAAGAAACTTAAGAAAGACACTGATGGGTTCAGCCATGAACGCGTGTACCCATACATCAAGAACGATTATGTGTCTAAAAAGAACTATAGTGACCAGAGTACAGACACTGACCCATCCAGCAGAAACAGTAACCCCGGTAACAGGGGTGGTGGAGCATGTTTCCAGAGACCGCATGCACCAGGGGGAAGAGGATGGGCATCCTACCAAGCCCCTCCTGCCTACATGCACTACCCACCGGTACCACCATACATGGGCAATCCGTACCAACAATGGAACCAGCACCCACCCCCAGATTTCAGCTACTATGGCTCACCGCCTTTTTTAGGTCAGCGCCGCGGTCCACGAAGAGGCAGAAATCGAAAGGGAAACCAGGTTCATTGGAACCAGAATCCAGAAGCACCGCCACGTGTATCAATACGGAGCTTGACAGCATCAACCAGCCAGGGTATTTAGTAGTTTACTTATCCGACCTCCAACTCACTGAATCTCAACGCCAGGTTCTTGAAAAAGGCCTAGGATTCGTCCCCACGAACAGAATGGACAAATTTAAAATTGTCAAGAAATGAAAGAATTCATATGCAGACTTAAACTGAAAGCCTTCTTTAAGGATACCAATGAGAATGGGGTCAATGACATTGACCCAACAGACACAGGCTTGAGGAAGAAGTCCACTTTCACTCCTCTAGACTCAACCATACCGGTGGAGTTATTGGCTTTCGAGAAAGCGGTCATGGAGGAGCTAGTAAACCTACCAGCCACTGACAATACGACATTTCAAAACACCTCACTAAAAGAGAAAGAGGCCCTGCACGTATTATCAAACAACTCAGATATCATCATCGAACCGGCTGATAAGGGCGGCGCTATTGTCATCCAAACCCAGTCTAATTATGACAGAGAATGCCGCAAATTACTAGATGACAGGAGAAATTATGAGATACTACGGGATGATCCAACTGAAGAAATCCGTATCCGGATTCTTATGATGGTTGAATAGGCCACAGCCCATGATTGGATATCTAAAAAAGAGGCAGATTTCCTCATTCAAAACAACCCCATAACACCGTATTTCTATACTATACCAAAGATTCACAAAGAGGCAGCCTATCCACCAGGGCGCCCGATAGTGTTCGGTATCGGTTCCATATTGGAACCTCTCTCAAAATTCGCGGATGCGTTTTTGAGACCAATAGTACAAGCAACCAACACCTATCTTAAAGTCACAAAGGCGGTACACCAATTAATCGAAGAAATACCATTCGACCCCGAGCATGACCTATTATTCGGGTTGGACGTAGAAAGCCTTTACACAAGACTTCACCATCGTGAAACACTTGAGATAATCGAGGAGGTACTTTTCTCAACACCCTGGCAATACCAGACCCCGAGACAAGTAGTTATGGAATACATCAGTCTGGCATTGAGAAACAATTTCATTCTCTACGAGGGCACTCATTACTTACAAAAGCATGGGACCAGCATGGGGAGCACATTTGCTCCCAGTCTGGCTGGTCTCTATGTTCACCATTTGGAGACCACAAGAATTCTCCAACAACAGAACCCCTACCGTGACCATGTGGCTAGCTGGAAACGCTACATCGATGATGTGCTTGTAATCTGGAGGGGTGACAATTCAATCTGTTCAGGAATTCGTGATCTGGCTCAACCAACAAGATCGGTTTCTCAACATTTACCCGAATCAAGGTAGATTACAGACCAGCACCCACTTCAAACCTACCGCCAAAAACTGTCTCCTACTATATAACAGCTTCCACCGAGACACCTGCGGGATAACCTCCCCAACGGACAATTTCTTCGCCTCAGGCGAAACTGTTCTAACATCGCAGAGTTCAAAAGCCAACCAGCTGACCTTGAACGAAAACTACTGAACAGAAACTATACGGAGAAAATTGTCAAGAAGGGCCTAAAAAGGGCCAGAAATAATCATAATAGAGATGCCCTATTGGAACCTACAATGCCTAAAGAACAAGAAAGCCGCCCAATTTGTGTAACCACATTAAACACTAACTCAAACAAAATCACAAAGATGGTAAACAAAAATTGGAAAATCCTGAACTGTGGCTCCTTGAATTTTCCAAAACCAATGTTTTCCCACAGAAGGGGTAGAAACCTGAGAGACATCTTGGTCCATAGCAGACCAAGAACCACGAGAGACAGTGGCCCTCCCAAATTAACAGCTGTGAATGGCCACCATCCTTGTGGCTCATGCAGCGCATGCAAACTTACCAGTAAGAGCAAAACTATCAAGTTCTCAAATGGAACCACCTGGGAACAACGTGCTTTTACGAACTGCAACAGCAGAAATGCTGTCTACCTTATCACCTGCCCATGTGCCAAAGAATATATTGGAATGACCTCAAGACCAATCAAAATACGCATCGGTGAACACAGAAGCAACATACGTTGCAAAAAAACCACTTCTAAGATGGCCAACCATTATTTAACCATGGGCCACAGTATTCAAGATCTTCGCTGGACAGTGATTGAATCTATCAAGTCAGAAAAAAAACTCCTAGAGAAAGAACAACGTTGGATGTTCCGTTAGGGGAACACACATCACAGGGTTGAATGATGATATACCCTGGGCACAACTGAGCCAGAGATAGTCCTCAATTGACGTCTGTATTTTCCCATACATGCATATTTTCATTTCTGGGAATTACCAATGAAACTTGACTGCCTCTCCTTTGAACCTTTACAAACCCCAATGATGAACTGTCTGCACACTGCATGCCATTGAAGGGAAATGAGTTTTAACATCTGTTTCCCCCTTCTGAACAAGAATTTTTAGCCTTGCACAAATGTATGTCTGCATGCCACACAAACACACTGTATGCGGCATGTTGCTAAAGATCACGAGATGCTTGGCTCATAATGGAGCACTTTCCCTATCAGAAGGTAACATCTGAACTTCATTCTTGGTAGACGGGCCTTCGAAACCCATTAGATAAACACTCCGCGCATGCGCACAATAGAGGCGCGCTGGCCTTACCTATTGCCCTACTTATTTCATAGCGCGGCCTCACTTTTCACCTCTTAGCCACTATTATTTAAAAAACGCACCCGTAGGAGCACTCGTGACACGAGAAATAGCCTCGGGGAGAACCCGGTGTTTCCAATATGGCCGCCGCTCACTGCCACCATTGAATAACATAGACCGGCCTAGTTCTTACTAGACTCTCGGCCGCTCCCCACCAACACAGGTGCAATCCATGATCCAGTTCCACCCAGTATAAAAAAGCATCCCCCGCTCTACTCGCTTACACCACGGAAGCCGCGGACGAGGGAGGATGCGAGGATTTCTCGACAAGTAGTGAGTACGGCATAGCCGCGTTAGGGAGCACAGAACCTTGACTTTAGAGTATTGCTCCCACGATCTGGTACTGAACTTGTGCATACCCCGCTTTTTTCCTTCTCCTATACCAACAGATGGCAGTTACATTTACCCCTCTTCCAGATCGGCTCATGGGGCATTGACTCCTACTTATTCCAGTATATATTGAGCGGAATATACAATTTACCATGAGCATTTCTTTTGCAGCTCTCCACTGTTTATGCAGATCTTCACGACATAGAGTGTGTGTTTTATGTTATGTGTGTGTTCCGTCATATAGTGTCTTCCTTTCTTTGAACAGGTCACAGCACCATAGTGTGTCTTAAAATTAGAGACTCACAAAAAGTCACCATGCTTTTTCATTCCACAGGTGACATATAAATGCGAATTGGGAAGCGTGCTGGAAGTATTTACGTGCTCTCATTTTATCTTGCAGGCTTACGATTCAGAAATACTGATAGGGCTGTAACTGTAATTTAATCTCCCACCACATAGTTATTATATTCTAGTTTTTCACTTGTATATATACATTGCACATATTGATGGCAACGTTAGTGAGTGACAGAGAGATCTGACCCTGTCCTGATGAAGAGACAGGCAGCCTCGAAACATGTTGACATCACCAGGAGAACTAGCTCATTGTTAAGCTTTGGTTTCTCCGCCACACTCATTTTAACGATACCAGCCTATGACCAATAAATAATTTTTTTGTTTTCATAGGGCCAGATATTTTTTAACCTCACTTTTCTAATCACTCCTGACCCTACTTACATTCACTCAAATACACCTCACATAGCACTTACAATATCTAAGTGCTCCAGCATAGTCGCTAGTCGTAGCACGCCCCGTCCCGCAGCGGGGCGGGAAGACCCCGATGATGAAGCATGACACCAAGGGCCCTTTTGGTGTGTGAGGGGTATTTTAACAAATACCGTGTATGCCTGTCATACCTTGGCTCACAGGAAACCTCTTAGAGGTGGATCTTATTGTTTATATATACCATTGACTGGAGGAAGGTGCGTCCACCTTAGTGCTTTCTAGCACTACCTCTACACTCCCTAATTTGATTTTTTGTTTACTATTTATAAAAATAGCCTTTGTATTATACCAAACACATTAGATAATAAATACACACTGTACAATGTGCCATAGGCACGGGCAGAATTTACAGGGGGATCATATACACAGGACCGGGCCTCCTGGACCACTGTCAACAATAAGTACTTGGTAGAACTAGCACTTTGTAGGAATAACACTTAGGACATAGAACACTTGTAGCACAAAATAGCGAATGTAGCACGCAATCAGTAACCACTGGTGAAAGGTAAGTACCACCTACGCAACCCTAACCACCTTAGGAAAATATCACGCAGGGAATCATGAACTCCCTAGTAGGACCTATATTAGGAAAAACAACCTCCTAAGCATCACATACATTCAGAGGTATAAAACATTACACATGATGCAGAAATCACATTAGGCAGGTAAATCATAATTGCGCAAAAATATCACAGAGGGCATAAACACATAAATTGTCCCCAGGCCAACTGGCCTCTCAGGGGCTGAAATGCCCTGTGTCCAGCAAAGTCAGGGCAGGCTGCGCAGGCAGCCAAGAGAAGATTGTGCAGAGGGGCAAGCCTAAACGAAGCAGCTGCCCACTAAGTGCTGGGCAGCTGTAGGATCTCTTCTGGGCTCTCTGTAGCCCTGTGAATAACCTGTGCCACGTTGGAGCCCTCTGGCTCAAGAAACAAATGCCCTCTGGAGCCCCTGTGGGCTCTAAACATAACGGTGCCTCCTCTAACGTTAGAGCCACAGGACTCGGAATACCAAATGTGCCCAAGAGCCTCACAGGCTCTAAACAAATGCCTCTGAGCTCATTGGAGTCCCGCTCGGGGGACTCAAGAAGACAAGGGCCCCTGGGAGCCTCGGGGCTCCAAATTACAAAATGCCCCTGAGCCTTCTAGGCTCTCGCCATAATAATGCCCCAGGATCGTTGGAGCTTCGGGGCTCGAGAGAAATGCCCTGCACAGGTGGAGCCTCAACAGGCTCAGAATAAACAAACACCCTCATACTGCAAAACGGAGCCCCACTCACCACGGACAACTCTGGGGACTCCGACGCCTCTCTCTCCAGCGCTGCTCCTGGTACAGGTGCGTCACGGGGGAGCGCTCCTCATTGGGGCTCCTCGGACGTCTGCAGGCTCGTTCTCCTTTGGGGCAGCGCAGGGCTTTCCTCAATCACCGGAGCCCCGCCTGCACCCTCGGCCACCCTCCTCTCTTCGCACTGCGGCTGCGGGGGCGGGACTTCCGGGCAAGCCGCGTTGCAGTTGGGCGGCCAGCCAGTCGCTTCCGGGTTGGGTTTTCTTGGTGGCCCGGGCCGGCGGCGGTGATCTCTTTTGCAAAAGTACGGGGTGGGCACCCATCTTAAGGCACAAAACAAAGTCTGCAATTAAGCGGGGTGGCACCCATGCCGCGATTCGGCCGATTTGCGGCGCCACACGCAGGCTGGGCACCTGCTCTAAAAAAAGAGGCACACAGGGGGATCCCCACGCCGGGGAATCCCTCAAGGTAGGGCTTTGCCGCTCCGGGCTGCAGGAGCCAATGGCAGCGTTCCTGGGCAGGCAGAACACAGCGTTGCTGGAAAGTAAAAGTACAGCGCTCCCAGGCGCTAGCGCAAAGTCCAGTAAAAGATCCTTTAGCCAGGCAGGGGGGGCAAGGCTGGGCCCAGGGTCCAGCTCACAGGGCCCTCCAGGCCGGGAGGCAGTCCCAGTGGCGGTTCTCCTGGTGCCCAGCAGCAGCAGCGGCCCCCCTCAAGATAGGATCAGACAAGAGAACTTTTTCATGGGGTCACAGCCACTCTTTTATACACCTTTTCCCTTTGTCCTTAGGTGCAGGTTGGGGGGAGAACCAGTCGCAGCTGGTTCTGGAGCACTTTGTTTTTCTCAGCCCCTCTCCCTATTCACTGGCCAGGCTAGGGACATCAGTCGCACCTCAGGGGGCGGAGCCAGCATTGTGTGGGGAAAGCCCAGCCCTATTCAGGTCCCAGGTGCACCCCTCCCTCACATTAACATGCAGATCTCCCATTCACCACTGGGACAGACCCATCCTGACTCCTGGAGCCTGGCACACCAGCCCGCTCCAGCCAATCACAAGCCAGCACATTCACTGCACAGGTACACCAACTTCTAGAAGTGGCACTTCCACACTAGGTACATTAACGCCACACACATCATCGTGCTGCATTTAATCACACCAGTCCGCACATACCAAACTCGAGTCTGCCAACCCCACGCATCACGAACTACCAGGGACACATACATTCCCCATGTATTCCTATGGGAGGGCAGGCCAACCTCACCACCCGCACGCACTTTACCCTGGGACACAGTGGTAAAGTGTGCAGAAGCCAAAAATCACTAACACCATGTCACATATCAAAAGCAAAAAGTTTCGGGGTGAACCTGCCAGAAGGGCCAAGTCCAACAGGTCCTTAGCCACATCATGGGGGTGCTGGGGTTCCCCTGCCTGAAGCCACGAGCACGATCTTACTTGGCATCAAACCTGCCAACCTTAAGGCACTCACCCGCAGTGATTGGATCCTGACGCTCCAGATGCTGGGAGCGGCTAAGCAGCTTATAGCCCTATACTGGAAGAGAACTGAGGCCCCCCCCCCCAATTGCAGCCTGGTTTGTACGGCTCTGGCACGTCATAACGATGGAGCTTTGTACAGCGCGACTGCAAGCACGTGAGACGCGATTTAGGGCAGTCTGGCAGCCCCTAGTCCACTACCTTTGCTCTGTAGAACATGCTCGTCACATGCCTACCAGGCTCAGAACGCTGCGCCTCTTTGAAGATGATATTGCTCCTCCTGACCCCGGTAGGCTACTTCCCTAGACACCCCCGGTGGCGTGGTCGTTGTCTTGGGCCTTCCCTGTTGCTCCACCCTTAGCGCACACTCTCTTTGCTTTTGCTGTCCTTTCCTCTTCTCTCACCTCTAGTGTTCTCCCTTCCCCCCCTTTTTCTCTTTTTCTCTTCTTTGATTCTTGGTTACTCTTATGGCTACCGAGCCCCGTTGGGCTAGTTGCCCATTCACTTCTTGTCACTGATTTAGGAATCCGGATTGTCTGCATATCTGCAGCTTGCATCATGTCACGCGGCTGGCCCCAGTGGGGTTGTAGGCAAGACGCTGTGTAAAACATTGCTTTTCTGTGCAGGCCCTGAGGCCCCAACACTGAGTTACTTCGCGGCCGGCGCTGTTCAGGGTTGTAGGCTTAACGCTGTGTATTACCATATCTGCAGCAAGTGTTATCACCTGAAAATAAAATAGACTTGAATACAAAAGCTATCAACTGTCGGCGCTCAATCTCCACGCATGGAGATGCGGAGCTGACAGGTTCGGGTAAAGAACCCTCCCCTGCTGCTGCGACAGAAGATCCTCCCAAAGGGGAAGCCTGATTGGAGGATCAACACTCATGCTCAGAAGCTCTGGATACCAGACTCTCCTTGCCCAGTCCAGTGCCACAAGGATGACTTGGGCCGGTCGCTCCTGATCTTCTTCAGTACCCTGGGCAGGAGTGGTATGGGCGGTAAGGTGCACAAAAGACCTGAGCTCCACTCGAGACAAAACGCATCGCTGAGCGATACCCGCCTTGGAAACTCCAGCATGCAGTACTGCTGACATTGTGCGTTCTCTTCGGAGGACAAATCTAACCAAGGTTCACCCCACTGCCGAAAGACACCTTGCGCCACCTCGACTGGAGATGCCATTCGTGATCCTGAAGGCATCGACAGATGAGATTGCATGCCCTGGTCTTGAGAGAACCTGCCAGGTGATAAAACACGAGGGTTATGCCCTGCTGTTCCAGCCATGTCCGGAGACGCAGGGCCTCTCCACAAAGGGTCCATGACCCAACCACACCCTGCCTGTTCCAGTGCCACATTGCGGTGGTGTTGTCTGTGAACACCTGCAACAGCTTCCCCTTGACAGACGGAAGAAATGCTTTCAATGCCAACCAAATCGCTCGTAGCTCCAGGAAGTTTATGTGCAGCCCCATCTCCGCAGGAGACCAGTGACCCCTGATCTCAACCTTTCCCATGTCGCCATCCTGTCCCAGATGTGACGCGTCCATCACAACTGTGAAATCTGGTCGGGGAAGGGAGAGATGGCTGCCGCTGAACCAATTGCAGTTCGTTAACCACCACTGCAGATCCTTCGCAGTTCCTTTCGAGATCTGAACCACGTCAGTGACATTTGCCGATGCTGTGCCCATTGGAACTTCAAGTCTCACTGCAGAGCCCACATATGCCACCTGACGTGTCTTAGCAACAGGATGCAGGAGGCCATGAGGCCCAACAGCCTCAGAGCAGTGGTGGCTAGTGGCATTTGAAAGTGGTGAGGCGTAATTACTGTACTGTGGCGTGCGAGCTTAGCGAGCGAGCCTGAACCACCTACAAGGGGTTCCCCGAGAAAAATTTGAAAAAAGAGTGGGCAAATGGTGCACTCTCAAGCAAATTTGAGAAAGAGGTGGCTTGGCAAACACATCTCTGTGAGTAACCAGACAAGTCTCTTTGCACTTGCACAGATACATCACTCTCCCGGCATTCACATAGGCACACTACTCACCCTGCACTCATAGACCAATTGCTCACACTTCCCTGACACATCACTAAGCCTGCATTCACCCATCCACATCACTCACCCTGGACTCACACAGGCACACTGCTCAACCTGCACTCACACAGATATTACTCACCCTTCGCTGCACTGCACTCAATAGGTTTAATTTATTATAGCCTGTCTAGGCCTGACATTGCCTGGTAACAGACTACAGTAGAACCACCATGCTTCAGCAATCCCCAGGAAAGCTCATGGAACATAACACCCTACAACACGACTTAAAATCATAACAAGTTCCCACTGCCCACTTCCATGTTTTCTCCATGGCCACCATATGATCTACCTTAATGACCACAATCACATTCATATTGTGAATGGAAGTGGCATCCAGATGTTTGCATTCTCATATATGTTTGATCCAGACTCAAGCATGACATTTAAGATTCTTATTCATTCATTCAATGTGTAGGCGCTGTTTAAATTGAGTTCATAAAGTCTGAACTGCTCGTGTTGGGTGACAAACACACTGGATTGTTCACGCGCTATTACTGCTGCAAACGGCTTGGATACATAACTTATGACAGGGGTGCAGAATAAAAGAGCTATAAATGACTTGGATGCATCGCATTAGACAGCAATGCACAATACTTTACTAGAAAGAGCTGTGAATGACTTGGATACAAAAGTTATGCAAGGGGTGCAGTCAGAATCAAAGAGCTGTAAGTATCTTGAATGCATAGCATACAACAGGGTTGCTGAATACTTTAAGGGCAAAGAAAGCTCCATACATGGTTTGAATGCACAGAATACAACTGGGATGCATAAAACATTACTGCAAATGACTTATGAACATTTACATGATAAAATGCTGTAACATGCTTTCATTCTATAAATATTTTTATAATTCTTATCAAAAATACACTAGAGAGTAGAAATACGATGTCACTTAAAGGCCTGGGTAAATGACTTACTAATTATCGAGCACGCATCAAGAATCAGCCTCTAATACACAGTCCCTTATTTATTTACCACATCCTCGGTCATAAAAAAAACTTGTTTACATTTCTGCTGCTCAACGGTGTGTATCACTGCTTACTATATTATGAAGGACTTCCTCGCCATTGGGCCACCTTGACAGCTTGAGTGAGAACGGTCAGCATTGATTTGGCAGGGATCCTGCCATAAGTGGTGGCTTGATGCTGGTTTGTGGATTGGTCATTTATGGACCATAAATAGTTGGCTTGATAGGTCTCTCAAGCCTGCATTACTTTTGGGCATTTCTCCGGCATTTGTTAGCTGCTACAATCAAGTAAAGGCCAGCCAATCTTTCCGTTAAACGCACGCGCACCTCCTTTCCCGGCATCCCCTAACTGTGACCCATTTTAATTAGTTACCCTAGTTGCCTGTTCCGATGGCGCCAAATTCTATCTGCTGTATGTATATTCTGTTCAAGGGCACGCGGCATAGATAGAACAAGTGCAGTTTTATTAGAACTTCAAGTCTGGTGCCTTTAAAATTAATAAGTGACAAAGATCACTGGCACCACGGTTCTACTTTGCTTCCCCATTAGCCGTTTAAGGTGACAGCTGCTGCAGTGCACATAAAGATGAGGCATTCGTGAAGGGGTGATAGGGGCTGTGCTGTGATACCACTGGCATAAAGCATTATCAAGCCACCCGCTGTGTTTGGAAGGATGTCGCGCAGGGGGAAATAAATATAAAACAAAACTTACCTCACCGCCGGTCCGGGGTCCGCGCCACCTCTGCTCCCCCTGGCACCTTCACATCACGAACGGCACTGGACTCGCCACCCCTCTCAGCCAATTGGCTTGGGGCACAGGTTACTCTTCGCCCGCAGCACGCCCAATAGGAGACCCAAGGGCTCCTAATGGGCATGCGCAAAAAAGTGCAAACACAAGTGCGCATGAGTGGGCACGGGTAAATAATTTGCCCTCCGTCCCCACTCATGCGCACTTGTGTTGCTGCCTGTTGCCCTGGTGACAATCATGTCAGTCAAAATGACGCCAGACTGCCCACCCCCTTCAGACTCTGAAGGGGGTGGGCGGTCTGACATCATGCTGACTGACATGATTGTCAGTTCTCCCGCCTTGGCGTCTTTTAACTTAAGTAAACTGATTCAGTTTACTCAAGTTCAAAAATGCAGAGGGAGCTGCGGGCAGCTGCGGGCTACGCTCCCACGCCCCAATGGACGCACTGCGCCTGCCTCAGAGTCAACCTCACCGAAATCCAGGATCGAGGCTGAAATATCGGAATCATAACCTGAGTAACCTGGACTCGCCGCTCAAGAGGATAAGCCCGAACTGCACTCTGTCCAGAACAGCTCCGATGAAAGGGAGAGTCTGAGAAGGAACCCAGTGTGACTTCGGCACGTTTATAGAGACCACGGCTAATGCACGAGGGTCGCCGAAGTCTGAAGGTGGGAGATGACTGCATGGGACGAAGACACCTTCAACAGCCAGTCGTCCAGGTAGGGGAAAACTGATACCCCTAACCTGCGCAGATAATCTGCAACCACATCCATCACCTTGATGAACACCCACGGGGCACTGATAAGACCGAAGGGGAGCACAGTAAACTGCAAGTGCTCATGGTCTACCTCGAACTGCAGCTAACAACTGTGGCCCGGCAGGATGGGAATGTGATAATACGCATCCTGGAGGTCCAACGCCACAATCCAGTCTTCTTGGTCTAAGGCAGACAAGACCTGAGCCAATGTGAGCATTTTGAATTTCTCCTTTTTGAGGAAGAGATTGACGGTCCGAAGATCTAAAATGGGCTGAAGCCCCTTGTTCTTCCTTGGAATTAAAAAGTAGCAGGAGAAACAGCCACTGCTTCTTCTGAAGGTGGGACTCTTTCAATAGCTTCTTTGGCCAAAAGTGCTGTAACTTCCTCTTGGAGCAACTTTAAATGATCCTCCGCCAGCTGTTCCTGAGTTGGCGGAATAGGAAGAGGAAAGGAAAGGAAGAGAATAGCCCTCCTGGACGATCTGCAAGACCCACTTGTCTGTTGTTATAGATCTTCAGTGGGGGAGATGATGATGAATTCTCCCACCAACTGGAGAGGTGTGGTCCTGCAGAATTAGCCTAGGAGTGCTTGGAGGCTGCGGCTGCTGGGGGCTGTGTGGAAGACGACTTCTGGCCTCCATTCCGAGGAAAGAATGTACCGCATCCATGTCCACGCACAACTTGGGATGTCATTGCGGGAGGGTGGCTAGGATAGGGCTGACGCAGCTGGAAATCCCTTCCGTTGCCACAAAAGTTTCGAAAGGAAGACTGGCCACGAGGAGTGGAGGATAGGCCATTGCACTAGAGTCCTTGAACCTGACGAGGGCGGAGTCTGCCTTTTCCCAAAAAAGGCGGGTTCCATCAAAGGACATGCCCATCAAGTTGGCTTGGACATCCCCAGAGAAGCCAGAAGTACGAAGCCAGGCGTGGCGTCTCAAGGCCACTGTTGTTGAAATCAAACTGCCCAGTGAATTGGTCAGATCTAATCCACACCTAATGGTGAATTTAGCTGCATCTCACCTGTTTTTGACAGCTTGGGAAATCACAGACCGGGCCTTCTTCAGGACTTGTGGCAGCACCTGTGCAACCATTTCCCAAAAAGAATGGGAGAAACGACCCAATAACCATAAGGTATTCACCGACCGCAATGCCAGACGGAGGAAGAAAACATCTTCTTCCCAAATGAGTCCAGTCTCTTGGATTCCCTATCCGGAGGGGCAGAAGGGAATGCGCCTTGGAACCTTTTTGGGGTGGGTGTTGGATGAGGAACTTTGGGTCGCCCGGAGCTGGTAGATGGCAGCGTACAATTGTCCTATTGATAGGAGCACCTGTGCTAGGCGTGGACCACATTCCTAGAAGGACGGCCGTAAGTGCCTCATTAAAGGGCAGTAGAGGTTCAGAAGTGGAAGCCCCAGGCTGAAGCACTTCAGTCAGAAGATTAGTTCTGACCTGCACTGAGGGAAGCTCCAGTCCAAGGACCTCAGCTGCACTGTCAACCACTATGGCATAGGACGCTCCCTCCTTCATAGCCACTGTAGGCAGAGAGAGCATGCCAGTGTCTGGAGAAGTATTTAAATCACTGACTACCCCAAATTCCCCATACCAGTCCATTGTCTCCTTTGAGACATCCTGGTTCTCAAGAGGGTTTACAGACTCCTCTAATACCTCTCCTGAGCGCATAGAAACCCTGGGTTCTGTCAACGTCGGAATCGGCGTCGCTCGACGCCGTTCCGGCTCTATGTAATCGGGGATGAGGATTGGGCTTGCACCATCGACGGGCACTGGCGATGCCGTAGGCACCGACTTTGGATTCGATGCCAGGGAAGGTCGCGTTGGCATGACCGGCGTCAAACCTGAGGCTCCACCGGCGCCGTGACCGAAGCCGACAGCACTGAACCCGATGGGGCCCCTTCTGACCCCGCTGGGCCCGAGGGCTCACCAACTGGGTTGTTCTGCTCCAATACGCGGTGCTTGGCCTAGTAAAACTCTTTGATTTGAGCAGAAGTAGCTCCGGCTCCCTAAAAGGGTGGGGAGCGCGAAGTCGACTCAGACTGAAGCTCCACAGAACCGTGCCTACAGCATCGGTGTTCCTTACCTCTCTTGACGACGAATGCCAGTTGAGGTTGCTTAGCCTTCTTCTTCTTGTTCCTCTTCCCAGAGTGTCCATGAGACCTCGAATGGGAGGAAGAGGACTTAGGACTCCATGAGAAGTCTCGCGACCTCCTCTTCTTCAAACAGGACCATGACCTCCTCAGAGTCTCGCTCCACGGTGTTGACTGCCGGGCTGCAAGGAACTTCATGGATCGCTCCCTCAAAGTCTTCGGAGCCATCGCCCGACAGTCTGAACACAACTTCGAATCATGGTCGTGTTCAAGACACCACAGACATACACTGTGGGGATCGGTAACCAACATCATGCGGAAACAAGCCCCACATGGCTTGAAACCTGTCTTTCTCGAAGACATACCTCGCACATAAACTCAAATCCAAAAATATCGACAAAAGGCAAGAAAAAACCTGCCAAAAAGCAGCAGAGGGTTAGCTATTCCTGGATCGGTGCTTAACTGGCGTGGAAAGAAAATAAATGCCGTCCGCACGCCTGTGTGGCACCTATAGAGGCACTGTGACATAATAACAGATGCTACCTATGCTGACGATGTCTTGCGGAGCCGAATGGAGTCACCGACATCAAGCGCAAGAGGTATTGATCAGCAAAAGTTTTACGATCCAGCCTGACGCCTGGGAAATTCAGAGGTAAGGAATATGTAGCTAGAAGTCTCTATTAGCTATGCAGTGGATTTTATATTGGCAAAGAATGGTGGAGTATGCATAATAATTGGCGACCAGTGTGTTGTTGGTATAGGGAATTTGGAAAAAAATATGACACAACATACTATGACCATCATTGGTAATGTTGAGGGGATGGAAAGTGGAAAATGGAGTTGGCCCCTCTTGGGTAATTGGGGTTGGATCCTCAAGGAAGTAATTTATTTTATAGCGGTATTACTATCCTGTTTCATTCTCATTCACTGCCTTTCCCTTGTTGTTCCTATTGTGGCACTGTTTTAACACCCAAACAGGAAATATCAGCCCATGTTACCAACGCCGCTATGATGCTCCAAGTTGATATCGTTGGTCTTATGAATATAGATGAGGTAATATTTGAGGACTCATCCCTCCATGCTGTCCCAATTTTTGACGTTGACTGTAAAGTGTGCCTATAGCATCACATAGATTGCATGTCTAATTTGGATGTTATATTCGCTTATGAGGATTTCACAGTTGCCCCCAAGTATGTACCTGTTTTCCCTATTTTTTGCATAATGGAAAATGTCTTTAGCTTATGCTAAAATGAGGGTTTTTAGATTATGCTTGTTGATGCTCTTGTAATGCCATGTATAAGTTAGCATTCGCTACGCCATTTACTTGTTTGGACTCCATTTTGCGTAATGTTCTAAACTAATCCTCCTTTATTCGAGGAAAATACCCTTTGCTAAGTTGTGTTTCTGTAACGAAGAACTGCTTGTTCCACTGCATAGTTTAGCCCCAGATAAAAAAACATCTCCCACCTGTTTGGCAGTTTGATCGCAGCACAGGATGGTACGACTTGAGAATGTTCTGAACTACGCAAGATACGTGAGGAGAAACCTTTTTTTGTCTTTAGCTGTCCGGCCACATCTGTTTGGTAAATTCCACTGTGGGCGTTCTTAGCAAATCATGCAATGTACATAATGCACAAGTTACTACTTGTGTAACGATATATCTGTAAGAGACATTAATTAGTGATAGATTCCTTACCTTAGAATATCCCCAGGCGTCAGACTGGATCTGGAAAGTTTTGCTTAGCAGTACTCCTGCGCGTCAGTAGGGGGCGTCCTGCGGCTCCCCATCCGTTGCTGGCGTCGAATGCGCCGAGATGACGTCACGAAGGCTACTTAGCCGCCACCCATGACCGCTGGCATCAGTTCTGTACATGACTTTCCGCGCCAGGAACGCAGAGCCATGCAAGATACTGACCACTGGTGCATTGAAAACTAGGACCTTGAAAGGGAAGACCTTAACCCTAGTAATCAGTTCGCAGAACGGGGAGGAGGGGAAGGGCGGTAAGGAATCTATCACTAACTAATGTCTCTTACAGATATATTGTTAAACAAATAGTAACTTGTGCATCTGGAAGAGACATGTTAGTGATAGATTCCTTACCTTAGAATAAATACCCCAGCAATACCAACCCCGGTGAAGGGTCCGCAAACACCAGAAAGTCACGGAGAACAGAACGGCCAAAAAAGCTCTCTCTCTGGACTTCAATGTCAAGGCAGTAATGCTTGGCAAACGTGTGCAGCGAGGCCCACAAAGCTGCCTGACAAATGTCCGGCAAGGGAACACCACGTCCCAAGGCAGTAGTCGTTGCCGTTGCCCTGGTGGAATGGGCACACAGCCCCACAGGTGACTTCTTCTTAGCCAACGAGTAAGAGGCTTTGATGCAGAGAATGACCCACTGAGAGATGTTCCGTTTGTGCACGGTCCAACCTTTCTTGGCACTCACGTAGCCAACAAAGACCTGGTCATCCACCCGGAACTGCTGTGTGCGCTTCAAATAAAATGAGAGCGCACGTTTAGGGTCCAGAGAGTGGAGCCTCTCCTCCTGTTTCGAAGGATGTGGAGGTGGAAAGATGGTCGGCAAAGTGATGGCCTGCCCGATGTGGAAGGGTGTGACAACCTCTCGCATGAAAGAAGGACGGGTCCTTAAAACCACCTTGTCCAGATGAACAGAAAGGAAAGGAGGTTTAGAGGAAAGGGCCTGGAGCTCACTCACTCTTCCGGCAGAGGTGATAGCTACCAGGAAAGCCGTCTTTAGAGTAAAAAGACACAAGGGACAGTTATGAAGGGGCTCAAAGGGAGCGCAAATCAGATATGTGAAGACAAGGTTTAAGTACCATTGAGGCATTATGAACGGCACGGGAGGAAACGTGTGCGTAATGCCTTTCAGGAAACTATTAACAACCGGGGGCTTAAAAAGAGAAGGCTGATCAGGAAGCTGCAGAAAGGCGGAGATGGCAGAAAGATAACCCTTGATAGTGCCCAGAGCAGAGCCCTGCTGGGCCAAGGAAAGAAGGAACAAAAGAACCTCGGAAAGAGGGGCAGAAAGAGGATTCACAGACTTATCTGTGCACCATGCCACAAACTTGTTCCACCTGCAGGCGTATACCATTTTCGTGGAGGGACGCCTGGCTGCCAGAATGACATCACAGACTTCGGAAGGAAGATCGAAAGCTGTCAACTGTAGCTGCGCAATCTCCACGCATGGAGGTGGAGGCTGAACAGGTTCGGGTGAAGGACCGTCTCCTGATACTGCTACAGAAGATCCTCCCGAAGAGGCAGTCGGATCGGGGGATTGATCGGTATATTGAGTAGCTCGGGATACATCTTCATGCCCAATCCGGAGCCACAAGAATGACTTGGGCCGGTCGCACCTGATCTTCTTCAGCACTCTGGGCAGAAGTGGTATAGGCAGAAAGGCGTACAACAGACCGCAGCTCCACTCGCGACAAAAAGCGTCGCCGAGCGAGTGCCGCCTTGGAAATTCCAAAGCGCAGAATTGATGACATTGCGCATTCTCTTCTGTGGCGAATAGATCTAACCAAGGCTCTTCTCACTGCAGAAATAGACCTTGCGTAATGCGAATTGCCCTGGCGTTCCAGCCATGTCGAGAGGCGCAGAGCCTCCTGAAAAAGGGTCCAGGACCCCACTCCGCCCTGCTTGTTGCAATACCACATGACAGTGGTGTTGTCTGTGAACACCTGCACTACACTTCCCCTGGCAGAGGGAAGGAATGCCTTCAGTGCCAGACGGATCGCCCGAAGCTCCAAAAGATTGCTGTGGAGCGGGACTCCGCAGGAGACCAGAGGCCTCTGATCTCTGCCTCTCCCAAGTGGCCACCCCATCCTAGGAGGGACGCATTTGTCACCACTGTGTGCTCCAGTAGGGGAAGGGAGAGAGATCTGCCATTGACCCAATCATGATTCGTGAGCCACCACTGCAAGTGGTGTGCAGTGCCCTCCGAGATCAGGACATGATCTGACAGGTTGCCCTGATGCTGTGCCCACTGGAACTTCAAGTCCCATTGTAGAGCCCGCATATGCCACCTGGCATGTTGCACTAGCAGGAGGCCATCAGGCCCAGGAGCCGGAGGGTAATCTTGAATGAAACCAGGGATAGAGGCGGAAAGATTGGAATCATAGCCTGAATATCCTGGACTGGCTGCTCGCGAGGATAAACCCGAAACCGTGTCTAATCCAGAACCGCTCCGATGAAGGGGAACTTCTGAGAGGGACTCAGGTTCGACTTCGGCACGTTGATGGAAAACCCAAGCAAATGTAGGAGGTCGGCCGTAGTCAGAAGGTGGGTGACAACTGCTTGGGGCGAGCCAGCCTTCAACAACCAGTTGTAGAGGTAGGGGAAGACTGACACCCCTGACCTGCGCAGATGAGCTGTGACTACCGCCTATCACTTCCATGAACATCCGAGGGGCACTCTTAAGGCAAAAGGGGAGCACGGAAAACTGAAAATAATCTTAGCCTACCGTGACCCGCAGGTAATGCCGGTGGGCCGACAGGACGGGAATGTGAAAATATGCATCCTGCAAGTCCAGCGCTACCATCCAGTCTCCAGGGTCGAGGGCAGCCAAGACCTGAGCCAGAGTCAACATCTTGAACTTCTCCTTCCGGAGGAAGCGATTGACGTCCCTGAGGTCCAAGATGTGGCGCAAGCCCCCTTTGTCCTTCAGGGGAATGATAAAATAGTTGGTATAACAACCACGTCCCACTTCCGGCCCAGGAACGCAATCGATGGCCCCCTTGACCAAGAGAGCAGTGACTTCCTGTTGGAGGAGCGCAAAGTGATCCCCCAACATGCGGTGGAACTGAGGCGGCAAGGCCGGGGAGGGTAGATACAAAGGGGAGGGAGAAGCCCCTCCGGATGAGCTGCAACACCTACTTGTCGGAAGTGACAGAACGCCAATGGTAAGGTGATGGCGAATCCTGCCACCCACAGGTGTGGGGTGCGACCCAAAGCTCAGACTAGGAAGGCTTCGAGGTAGACGTCATGGGGGCGGAGGTGGACTGACCCTCACGCTGGCCCCCGGAGCCACCTCGGCGGCCTCTGCGCCCACGGGCACACGGAGTCTGTATCTGCACAGGCTTTTAACTGAGCGAACGGGCAGTAGTGCCTCTGCCATGGCCACAAAAGGAATGAAACATAGACATGTGACAGAAAGGCCCAGGGACTTGGCCGTAGCTCGGGAGTCCTTAAAACGCTCCAGTGCAGTGTCGGCCTTATCACCAAACAGGCGAGTGCCATCAAAAGGCATGTCCATGAGCGAGCTCTCGATGTCCAGGGAGAACCCAGTGGACCTCAACCAGGCCACGGCCAAAGCGCCACGGTCGTGGAAATTGCCCTACAGAGAGAGTCCACGGTGTCCAGGCCACAACAGATGGCGAATCTAGCCGCGTCCTTACCCTCAGCCACAGCCTGAGACAGCAGAGTCTGGACCTCCTCCTGGCACTGAGGCAAACCTCAGCCACGGAATCCCACACCGAGTCGAAATCGCAGCCCAGGAGGCATACGGTGTTCACTGACCGCAAACCTAAGCTGGCCGAAGAGAACAACCGCTTGCCAAACTGCTCCAATTATCCTTATTCGCGGAGCCGTCGGAAAGGCACTCTGAGATGTAGAAGCTTGAATGACCATGCATTCAGGTGTAGGATGAGTGGTCAAAAAGGCAGGGTCAACCGGTGCCGGGCGATGACGCCTGGTGACGTTCTTATCCACAGGAGCCCCACTGGCAGGCCGTTACCAAGTGCCCAACAAGACTTCAGTGAGGGTATCATTAAAAGGCAGCAGCAGCTCCGATTAAGTGGACGCCAGCTGGAGCACCTCAGTGAGGAGATTTGTCTTCAGGGTCACCATGGGGAGATCGAGGTTAAAGATCTCAGCAGCCCGACGGTGCACCTCCGTATACGAGGCGCCTTCCTCCATAGTGGGTGGGGGAGAGGCAAGCCCCTGATCACAGGAGACGTCGAGGCCACTGGCCTCCTCCAAGTCATCCACCCAGTCCTGCTCAGAATCACACTGACGAGGAAGAAGGTCCTCAGACCCTTCCCAGCCATCCTCCTCTATGGCGCCATAGGCACAGGCTTCGGCGGCAGGGACCGGTGAAGGAATAACCACCGCCGGGAACGGCGCCGGCCGGGGCTGAGCTGACGCCGGTTCCCAATTCGGATCCCAGGCGGGGACAAATCCCTCGGGGAACCAGGGCAGAGGCAGAACCAGTGGTATCCACTGCGGCGCAGAGGGCGGAGCCAGCAGCATGGGACCTCTTGGCGCCGAGGCCGGAGCCAGGGCCGCAGGATCTTGCGGCGATGGAGCCGCTGGCAGAGTCGAAGCTGGATCCGCCGAAGGAGTCGACGGACCAGCAGGATCCAGACAAGGGGCCCGAGGCGCACCGGCAGGAGTCCGAGGCCTAAAAGGCTGCCAATGGCAGCAAGGAATTCTTGCATTTGTGCGGGAGTCGCCAACGGACCCGGGTAAGGCGGGTAGGCCGCGGGACTCCCAGGCTCCAAAGGAGCCACAGGGGCGGAGCCCCTGTCCCCCTCGTCCTCATCCGGGGTCCGACGGGGGGACGCCGGAACGCAAAAACGCTTCTTCGACTTTTTTTGTGCCGTCTCTTACCAAAATCCGAAGGGGAAGAGAAGTGGTGGTGACGACTCCACGAGCAGTCAGGGGAACGACCCCTGGATCTCGAATGGCGCGGGGACAGGTACCAAACTTCAAACGACTTCCAGCGCCGTTCCCTCAGGGCCAAAGCCCTACAGTCCAGACAGGACCAGGAATCATGGTCGCGATCCAGGCAATAGAGACAGACGTCATAAGGGTCCACCACCCACATATTGCGACAGCAGGACTAGCAAGACTTAAAACCAGGCATCCCTACTAGCATCAGAGAAAACCAACATGAGACAAAAGTCTAAAAAAGATAGTAAAAAAATGGCTAGGGTACATGCTCTAACCGGATCTGCGCTTACTGGCGCGGAAAAAGAAAGAACTGACGCCAGCGCGCATGGGTGGCGCCTAAGTAGCCTCCGTGATGTCATCTTGGGGCATTCGATGCCAGCAACGGACGTGGAGCCGCAGGACGCCACCTACTGACACGCAGGGTACTGCTAAGCAAAACTTTCCGGATCCAGTCTGACGCCTGGGGATATTCTAAGGTAAGGAATCTATCACGAACGTGTCTCTTTCAGATGTATCTTTATGCTTACTGTTCTTCAGTTCCTTCTGTAGCTCTCTTACAATACTGTGCAGATGGGGCCCCGCTCTCCGCGTATACTAATAAACAATTATTGGTGTATATTCCCCACTGCTTCTCTGACTCTTCACTTGGTATGGAAGGCTAAGAGGTGGTTTGCAGTGACCCGGTGGCCCTAAGCAGGTCACTTCCTTCACAACTCCCAGGCCATATACTCTTTATGACTTTACTACACTTACAATGTATAGGAATGGGGCTTAGACACTGTAAGGGTACAGGGCTCTTTCAAGGTACACTCACCTGTGGGCTAGTGCACCCTGCTAGACAGGTGACTTACCTAGGCCTAAGGCAGTGGGTTGCAGGCATGGTACACAGGGATATGTTACAAAACACTTATGGCGGTCAAAGCGGTACAAAAGGGGGTGGTGATGGACGGAGCATCTGAACCAATCAAACACTCACACCCAGTCAAAAGATCTGGGTTTGATCCATCACCGTTCTTTAGCCCTTTCTGCCACCCCAGTTCCGACATGGCTATATGCAAATCAGTCTGACCCTGTGCCTCATGGGAACAGTCCAGCCCGAACTGCCAAGCCATGCCTTCCCTGGACCGGACACAAGCTTCAGAGGACCGTTTCTGGCATTCCAGACGTCTTCAGCCCGGCTTGCTTGAATCCAGTGGCAAAGTGAGCAAGGGACTCACGTCTGAGCATACCCTGCCACACTAATGGCAGCCAAAGTGGTACAAAAGGGGGTGGTGATGGACAGAGCATCTGAACCAATCAAACACTCACACCCAGTCAAAAGATCTGGGTTTGATCCATCACCGTTCTTTAGCCCACTCTGCCACCCCAGTTCAGACATGGCTATATGCAAATCAGTCTGACCCTGTGCCTCATGGGAACAGTCCAGCCCGAACTGCCAAGCCATTCCTTCCCTGGACCGGAAACAAGCTTCCGAGTACCGGTTTCTGGCATTCCAGCCGTCTTCAGCCCGGCTTGCTTGAATCCAGTGGCAAAGTGAGCAAGGGACTCACGTCTGAGCATACCCTGCCACACTTATGGCGGCCAAAAACAGTACAAAAAGGGGTGGTGATGGACGGAGCATCTGAACCAATCAAACGCTCACACCCAGTCAAAAGATCTTTTGTGTGAGAGGGTGCCCATGCATGAGCTGAGCCCCTCTGCAGCTTCCGGAATCTATTCTCTGAAGCTGTTCTGTGATGCAGCCAGACCATATACTCTTAAGTGCATTATAACCTCGCAGTAAATGCTAACTTTGGAATGGCTGCATGGAAACATGTTGTTTTTGGTGTCAAACACTTTGGAATCCTACCACCCAGCCAGTCTTGGCGGCAGGGGTAGAATTCCACCCTTCTAAAGGGAGAGACATATACACACTGGTCTAACCGTTAATAGTTTAAAAGAACCCTAGCATCACAAAATGGATGCTGCAGCCACAGACACAGGTCTGACCTCCTGCTGCTGGATGAAACTTCGGCAGGGGAGGCCTGGACAATAGGTTTCTTATCAGAGGGAGGTGTCACCACCTACCAGACAGGCTAGAGTGTATTGGGGCTGGGTGGGGGCACTCAAGAGAGTGCTTTACAGACAGTGCTGGGGGCACACTTGGTGTCCCTGTGCATACCCCAGTTCACACCGGTTGCAGGGGCACTCAGCCCCTGCTCTGGCACGAAACTGGACAAAGGGAAAGGGGTGTAACCACCCCTCTTCCCAGATCCTCCCTTAGGTGGGTCCTCAGAGTATGTCCAACCCCTTTCATCAGTCTAAGTAAGGGACCCCTGGCAACAGGACTTTAGATTATACCTGGATGAAACTCTGAAGCTGAATCCTAGAACTTCGACACACTACTAACGACTAGAGGACTGAAGAATCTCCCTTGGGGTCAAGGAGTGGACTCCCCTGCTCAAGCAGGCACCAAAGAAGCATCTTGCTGGTCTTCATTTCCGAAGCTCCCGCCAGATTCCGAAGTATTTGCGACTCAGGACACAGACTTCCAGACTTTTCAGAGGCCGATATGAGATCCCAGCAAAGCTGAGTCCTGCAGCCCTCATGAGTGACGTGGGACCGGGACTCCTGGACACCGTGCACATTTCCCAGTGCATCGACTTCCCGAGCTTTCCCGAAGTTGTGCATTAGGCCACTTGTAGTCCAAGCCCCAAGCACCATCTGCACCAAAGATTGTGGGCCTATACTTCACGAGTGTTCCGTGAGCCCACTTCTAGCATTTCTGCTCGAGGCCCCTTCGCGATCCCTGGTCCGTCGACTGGTGGGTCCCCTCGAAGGTAACTCTACTTTTCATTGGGCTTCCCTAATTGCTCCAGACATGCCCTGACTCCCCACCGAGTGGTGAGTCCCTCAGACCTTGCTGGTCTGAACCGAAGCCAATCTCTGCTTTCTGCGTGGGCTGCTGTTGCCAAGGCTTGTTGGGTCCAATTTGGAAACCGTCACCGCAGCAGTCAACATCCTTCGTGGGACAGCTCGATTCCACAACCTGGTTGTCGTGGCTGAAGAGTCAAGCTTCACCTTCTTCACCTGAAATCACCAGACATCAGTGGGCAGCCGCTCATCGCCTTCCTGGTCACTGTCAAGTGACCCAGACTCTGTCCCCTCTGCTTTCAGGTTCTTCTCTTCCTTGATCCAGGCTTGGATCCACCCGGACACTTTCCACTTGGACGCCAGCAGCACTTTGCAGCAGATCGCCATTGAAAACGATGATGAAACCCAACACGAAAAGACACCTATGCACCCGGCTTCCCTGGGTGAGGTAACTTGAGTACTCCGGTGCTCCCATGGGTGTTGACTCTAGAATCGCCCAGTTCTAAAGGGATTTGCTCCAAGTCCTCTTCTAAGTGTCCTTTATCTTTAAAATTCCAACCGTGACTTTCCCCATAGAAATTAATGATGATTCGCGGCTGTGTTCAGACACTGCACGCATCCCCTGTGTCACTACCTTGGGTGGTTCCTGGTGGCCCCAGCGGTTCTACAGGCTCTAGGCCTTGTCTCTATGTTAGTCGTGGTTCTTATACCACTTTCTTAATATATGGTTTGGTACGCCCCTAGGGCTCAACGTATATTGTGCTAATTTACTGTGTGCTAATTAAGTTTACTGAATGTACTTTTGCCTCTAGCCTCATAAAGAGACTAGAGGGATGTGTTTAGAATAAATACATAATATATATATATATATATATATATATATATATATATATATATATATATATATATATATATATATCCAAAACACCAGGTTGCCCTGCTCAGGTTGCCCTGCAAGGAAACGCCAACACAGATGGAAAATCTCCTTCATTTATTATGGGCAGCAAGTACAGCGTATTTACTCCTCCAACAGAAGCGCCATACCGGTTTCGGGCTCCATGCCCTTGATCACTGGCTCTGTGCTCAAAGTCCCGACAGCTGAGTGGACTTATTACCATTCTGCCCCGCCCTTGTGGGATTTCCTGCAAAATTGCCTTCTGGGACAGGTAGTCCGTAACTTTACCAAAGTGGTTGCTTCAGGGGCTTTGTGCTCAAAAACTGTATTCCCCAAGTGGGTACTGTGGAGGGGAAACACCAAGGTACCTGCCAATGTTCATTTCCCAAAATACCGGCTTTCCATCTCCTCATAGCGTCCGTCTTTTTCTGGGCGCTGCGGCCTGCAGAGTATGCAGCGGGGCGTTTCCGCGGCGAGGCGCGCCGCTATTTAATGTCCAAAACACCAGGTTGCCCTGCTCAGGTTGCCCTGCAAGGAAACGCCAACACAGATGGAAAATCTCCTTCATTTATTATGGGCAGCAAGTACAGCGTATTTACTCCTCCAACAGAAGCGCCATACCGGTTTCGGGCTCCATGCCCTTGATCACTGGCTCTGTGCTCAAAGTCCCGACAGCTGAGTGGACTTATTACCATTCTGCCCCGCCCTTGTGGGATTTCCTGCAAAATTGCCTTCTGGGACAGGTAGTCCGTAACTTTACCAAAGTGGTTGCTTCAGGGGCTTTGTGCTCAAAAACTGTATTCCCCAAGTGGGTACTGTGGAGGGGAAACACCAAGGTACCTGCCAATGTTCATTTCCCAAAATACCGGCTTTCCATCTCCTCATAGCGTCCGTCTTTTTCTGGGCGCTGCGGCCTGCAGAGTATGCAGCGGGGCGTTTCCGCGGCGAGGCGCGCCGCTATTTAATGTCCAAAACACCAGGTTGCCCTGCTCAGGTTGCCCTGCAAGGAAACGCCAACACAGATGGAAAATCTCCTTCATTTATTATGGGCAGCAAGTACAGCGTATTTACTCCTCCAACAGAATCGCCATACCGGTTTCGGGCTCCATGCCCTTGATCACTGGCTCTGTGCTCAAAGTCCCGACAGCTGAGTGGACTTATTACCATTCTGCCCCGCCCTTGTGGGATTTCCTGCAAAATTGCCTTCTGGGACAGGTAGTCCGTAACTTTACCAAAGTGGTTGCTTCAGGGGCTTTGTGCTCAAAAACTGTATTCCCCAAGTGGGTACTGTGGAGGGGAAACACCAAGGTACCTGCCAATGTTCATTTCCCAAAATACCGGCTTTCCATCTCCTCATAGCGTCCGTCTTTTTCTGGGCGCTGCGGCCTGCAGAGTATGCAGCGGGGCGTTTCCGCGGCGAGGCGCGCCGCTATTTAATGTCCAAAACACCAGGTTGCCCTGCTCAGGTTGCCCTGCAAGGAAACGCCAACACAGATGGAAAATCTCCTTCATTTATTATGGGCAGCAAGTACAGCGTATTTACTCCTCCAACAGGGATTTCCTGCAAAATTGCCTTCTGGGACAGGTAGTCCGTAACTTTACCAAAGTGGTTGCTTCAGGGGCTACCTGTCCCAGAAGGCAATTTTGCAGGAAATCCCACAAGGGCGGGGCAGAATGGTAATAAGTCCACTCAGCTGTCGGGACTTTGAGCACAGAGCCAGTGATCAAGGGCATGGAGCCCGAAACCGGTATGGCGCTTCTGTTGGAGGAGTAAATACGCTGTACTTGCTGCCCATAATAAATGAAGGAGATTTTCCATCTGTGTTGGCGTTTCCTTGCAGGGCAACCTGAGCAGGGCAACCTGGTGTTTTGGACATTAAATAGCGGCGCGCCTCGCCGCGGAAACGCCCCGCTGCATACTCTGCAGGCCGCAGCGCCCAGAAAAAGACGGACACTATGAGGAGATGGAAAGCCGGTATTTTGGGAAATGAACATTGGCAGGTACCTTGGTGTTTCCCCTCCACAGTACCCACTTGGGGAATACAGTTTTTGAGCACAAAGCCCCTGAAGCAACCACTTTGGTAATGTTATGGACTACCTGTCCCAGAAGGCAATTTTGCAGGAAATCCCACAAGGGCGGGGCAGAATGGTAATAAGTCCACTCAGCTGTCGGGACTTTGAGCACAGAGCCAGTGATCAAGGGCATGGAGCCCGAAACCGGTATGGCGCTTCTGTTGGAGGAGTAAATACGCTGTACTTGCTGCCCATAATAAATGAAGGAGATTTTCCATCTGTGTTGGCGTTTCCTTGCAGGGCAACCTGAGCAGGGCAACCTGGTGTTTTGGACATTAAATAGCGGCGCGCTTCGCCGCGGAAACGCCCCGCTGCATACTCTGCAGGCCGCAGCGCCCAGAAAAAGACGGACGCTATGAGGAGATGGAAAGCCGGTATTTTGGGAAATGAACATTGGCAGGTACCTTGGTGTTTCCCCTCCACAGTACCCACTTGGGGAATACAGTTTTTGAGCACAAAGCCCCTGAAGCAACCACTTTGGTAAAGTTACGGACTACCTGTCCCAGAAGGCAATTTTGCAGGAAATCCCACAAGGGCGGGGCAGAATGGTAATAAGTCCACTCAGCTGTCGGGACTTTGAGCACAGAGCCAGTGATCAAGGGCATGGAGCCCGAAACCGGTATAGCGCTTCTGTTGGAGGAGTAAATACGCTGTACTTGCTGCCCATAATAAATGAAGGAGATTTTCCATCTGTGTTGGCGTTTCCTTGCAGGGCAACCTGAGCAGGGCAACCTGGTGTTTTGGACATTAAATAGCGGCGCGCCTCGCCGCGGAAACGCCCCGCTGCATACTCTGCAGGCCGCAGCGCCCAGAAAAAGACGGACGCTATGAGGAGATGGAAAGCCGGTATTTTGGGAAATGAACATTGGCAGGTACCTTGGTGTTTCCCCTCCACAGTACCCACTTGGGGAATACAGTTTTTGAGCACAAAGCCCCTGAAGCAACCACTTTGGTAAAGTTACGGACTACCTGTCCCAGAAGGCAATTTTGCAGGAAATCCCACAAGGGCGGGGCAGAATGGTAATAAGTCCACTCAGCTGTCGGGACTTTGAGCACAGAGCCAGTGATCAAGGGCATGGAGCCCGAAACCGGTATGGCGCTTCTGTTGGAGGAGTAAATACGCTGTACTTGCTGCCCATAATAAATGAAGGAGATTTTCCATCTGTGTTGGCGTTTCCTTGCAGGGCAACCTGAGCAGGGCAACCTGGTGTTTTGGACATTAAATAGCGGCGCGCCTCGCCGCGGAAACGCCCCGCTGCATACTCTGCAGGCCGCAGCGCCCAGAAAAAGACGGACGCTATGAGGAGATGGAAAGCCGGTATTTTGGGAAATGAACATTGGCAGGTACCTTGGTGTTTCCCCTCCACAGTACCCACTTGGGGAATACAGTTTTTGAGCACAAAGCCCCTGAAGCAACCACTTTGGTAAAGTTACGGACTACCTGTCCCAGAAGGCAATTTTGCAGGAAATCCCACAAGGGCGGGGCAGAATGGTAATAAGTCCACTCAGCTGTCGGGACTTTGAGCACAGAGTCAGTGATCAAGGGCATGGAGCCCGAAACCGGTATGGCGCTTCTGTTGGAGGAGTAAATACGCTGTACTTGCTGCCCATAATAAATGAAGGAGATTTTCCATCTGTGTTGGCGTTTCCTTGCAGGGCAACCTGAGCAGGGCAACCTGGTGTTTTGGACATTAAATAGCGGCGCGCCTCGCTGCGGAAACGCCCCGCTGCATACTCTGCAGGCCGCAGCGCCCAGAAAAAGACGGACGCTATGAGGAGATGGAAAGCCGGTATTTTGGGAAATGAACATTGGCAGGTACCTTGGTGTTTCCCCTCCACAGTACCCACTTGGGGAATACAGTTGTTGAGCACAAAGCCCCTGAAGCAACCACTTTGGTAAAGTTACGGACTACCTGTCCCAGAAGGCAATTTTGCAGGAAATCCCACAAGGGCGGGGCAGAATGGTAATAAGTCCACTCAGCTGTCGGGACTTTGAGCACAGAGCCAGTGATCAAGGGCATGGAGCCCGAAACCGGTATGGCGCTTCTGTTGGAGGAGTAAATACGCTGTACTTGCTGCCCATAATAAATGAAGGAGATTTTTCATCTGTGTTGGCGTTTCCTTGCAGGGCAACCTGAGCAGGGCAACCTGGTGTTTTGGACATTAAATAGCGGCGCGCCTCGCCGCGGAAACGCCCCGCTGCATACTCTGCAGGCCGCAGGGCCCAGAAAAAGACGGACGCTATGAGGAGATGGAAAGCCGGTATTTTGGGAAATGAACATTGGCAGGTACCTTGGTGTTTCCCCTCCACAGTACCCACTTGGGGAATACAGTTTTTGAGCACAAAGCCCCTGAAGCAACCACTTTGGTAAAGTTACGGACTACCTGTCCCAGAAGGCAATTTTGCAGGAAATCCCACAAGGGCGGGGCAGAATGGTAATAAGTCCACTCAGCTGTCGGGACTTTGAGCACAGAGCCAGTGATCAAGGGCATGGAGCCCGAAACCGGTATGGCGCTTCTGTTGGAGGAGTAAATACGCTGTACTTGCTGCCCATAATAAATGAAGGAGATTTTCCATCTGTGTTGGCGTTTCCTTGCAGGGCAACCTGAGCAGGGCAACCTGGTGTTTTGGACATTAAATAGCGGCGCGCCTCGCCGCGGAAACGCCCCGCTGCATACTCTGCAGGCCGCAGCGCCCAGAAAAAGACGGACGCTATGAGGAGATGGAAAGCCGGTATTTTGGGAAATGAACATTGGCAGGTACCTTGGTGTTTCCCCTCCACAGTACCCACTTGGGGAATACAGTTTTTGAGCACAAAGCCCCTGAAGCAACCACTTTGGTAAAGTTACGGACTACCTGTCCCAGAAGGCAATTTTGCAGGAAATCCCACAAGGGCGGGGCAGAATGGTAATAAGTCCACTCAGCTGTCGGGACTTTGAGCACAGAGCCAGTGATCAAGGGCATGGAGCCCGAAACCGGTATGGCGCTTCTGTTGGAGGAGTAAATACGCTGTACTTGCTGCCCATAATAAATGAAGGAGATTTTCCATCTGTGTTGGCGTTTCCTTGCAGGGCAACCTGAGCAGGGCAACCTGGTGTTTTGGACATTAAATAGCGGCGCGCCTCGCCGCGGAAACGCCCCGCTGCATGCTCTGCAGGCCGCAGCGCCCAGAAAAAGACGGACGCTATGAGGAGATGGAAAGCCGGTATTTTGGGAAATGAACATTGGCAGGTACCTTGGTGTTTCCCCTCCACAGTACCCACTTGGGGAATACAGTTTTTGAGCACAAAGCCCCTGAAGCAACCACTTTGGTAAAGTTACGGACTACCTGTCCCAGAAGGCAATTTTGCAGGAAATCCCACAAGGGCGGGGCAGAATGGTAATAAGTCCACTCAGCTGTCGGGACTTTGAGCACAGAGCCAGTGATCAAGGGCATGGAGCCCGAAACCGGTATGGCGCTTCTGTTGGAGGAGTAAATACGCTGTAGTTGCTGCCCATAATAAATGAAGGAGATTTTCCATCTGTGTTGGCGTTTCCTTGCAGGGCAACCTGAGCAGGGCAACCTGGTGTTTTGGACATTAAATAGCGGCGCGCCTCGCCGCGGAAACGCCCCGCTGCATACTCTGCAGGCCGCAGCGCCCAGAAAAAGACGGACGCTATGAGGAGATGGAAAGCCGGTATTTTGGGAAATGAACATTGGCAGGTACCTTGGTGTTTCCCCTCCACAGTACCCACTTGGGGAATACAGTTTTTGAGCACAAAGCCCCTGAAGCAACCACTTTGGTAAAGTTACGGACTACCTGTCCCAGAAGGCAATTTTGCAGGAAATCCCACAAGGGCGGGGCAGAATGGTAATAAGTCAACTCAGCTGTCGGAACTTTGAGCACAGAGCCAGTGATCAAGGGCATGGAGCCCGAAACCGGTATGGCGCTTCTGTTGGAGGAGTAAATACGCTGTACTTGCTGCCCATAATAAATGAAGGAGATTTTCCATCTGTGTTGGCGTTTCCTTGCAGGGCAACCTGAGCAGGGCAACCTGGTGTTTTGGACATTAAATAGCGGCGCGCCTCGCCGCGGAAACGCCCCGCTGCATACTCTGCAGGCTGCAGCGCCCAGAAAAAGACGGACGCTATGAGGAGATGGAAAGCCGGTATTTTGGGAAATGAACATTGGCAGGTACCTTGGTGTTTCCCCTCCACAGTACCCACTTGGGGAATACAGTTTTTGAGCACAAAGCCCCTGAAGCAACCACTTTGGTAAAGTTACGGACTACCTGTCCCAGAAGGCAATTTTGCAGGAAATCCCACAAGGGCGGGGCAGAATGGTAATAAGTCCACTCAGCTGTCGGGACTTTGAGCACAGAGCCAGTGATCAAGGGCATGGAGCCCGAAACCGGTATGGCGCTTCTGTTGGAGGAGTAAATACGCTGTACTTGCTGCCCATAATAAATGAAGGAGATTTTCCATCTGTGTTGGCGTTTCCTTGCAGGGCAACCTGAGCAGGGCAACCTGGTGTTTTGGACATTAAATAGCGGCGCGCCTCGCCGCGGAAACGCCCCGCTGCATACTCTGCAGGCCGCAGCGCCCAGAAAAAGACGGACGCTATGAGGAGATGGAAAGCCGGTATTTTGGGAAATGAACATTGGCAGGTACCTTGGTGTTTCCCCTCCACAGTACCCACTTGGGGAATACAGTTTTTGAGCACAAAGCCCCTGAAGCAACCACTTTGGTAAAGTTACGGACTACCTGTCCCAGAAGGCAATTTTGCAGGAAATCCCACAAGGGCGGGGCAGAATGGTAATAAGTCCACTCAGCTGTCGGGACTTTGAGCACAGAGCCAGTGATCAAGGGCATGGAGCCCGAAACCGGTATGGCGCTTCTGTTGGAGGAGTAAATACGCTGTACTTGCTGCCCATAATAAATGAAGGAGATTTTCCATCTGTGTTGGCGTTTCCTTGCAGGGCAACCTGAGCAGGGCAACCTGGTGTTTTGGACATTAAATAGCGGCGCGCCTCGCCGCAGAAACGCCCCGCTGCATACTCTGCAGGCCGCAGCGCCCAGAAAAAGACGGACGCTATGAGGAGATGGAAAGCCGGTATTTTGGGAAATGAACATTGGCAGGTACCTTGGTGTTTCCCCTCCACAGTACCCACTTGGGGAATACAGTTTTTGAGCACAAAGCCCCTGAAGCAACCACTTTGGTAAAGTTACGGACTACCTGTCCCAGAAGGCAATTTTGCAGGAAATCCCACAAGGGCGGGGCAGAATGGTAATAAGTCCACTCAGCTGTCGGGACTTTGAGCACAGAGCCAGTGATCAAGGGCATGGAGCCCGAAACCGGTATGGCGCTTCTGTTGGAGGAGTAAATACGCTGTACTTGCTGCCCATAATAAATGAAGGAGATTTTTCATCTGTGTTGGCGTTTCCTTGCAGGGCAACCTGAGCAGGGCAACCTGGTGTTTTGGACATTAAATAGCGGCGCGCCTCGCCGCGGAAACGCCCCGCTGCATACTCTGCAGGCCGCAGGGCCCAGAAAAAGACGGACGCTATGAGGAGATGGAAAGCCGGTATTTTGGGAAATGAACATTGGCAGGTACCTTGGTGTTTCCCCTCCACAGTACCCACTTGGGGAATACAGTTTTTGAGCACAAAGCCCCTGAAGCAACCACTTTGGTAAAGTTACGGACTACCTGTCCCAGAAGGCAATTTTGCAGGAAATCCCACAAGGGCGGGGCAGAATGGTAATAAGTCCACTCAGCTGTCGGGACTTTGAGCACAGAGCCAGTGATCAAGGGCATGGAGCCCGAAACCGGTATGGCGCTTCTGTTGGAGGAGTAAATACGCTGTACTTGCTGCCCATAATAAATGAAGGAGATTTTCCATCTGTGTTGGCGTTTCCTTGCAGGGCAACCTGAGCAGGGCAACCTGGTGTTTTGGACATTAAATAGCGGCGCGCCTCGCCGCGGAAACGCCCCGCTGCATACTCTGCAGGCCGCAGCGCCCAGAAAAAGACGGACGCTATGAGGAGATGGAAAGCCGGTATTTTGGGAAATGAACATTGGCAGGTACCTTGGTGTTTCCCCTCCACAGTACCCACTTGGGGAATACAGTTTTTGAGCACAAAGCCCCTGAAGCAACCACTTTGGTAAAGTTACGGACTACCTGTCCCAGAAGGCAATTTTGCAGGAAATCCCACAAGGGCGGGGCAGAATGGTAATAAGTCCACTCAGCTGTCGGGACTTTGAGCACAGAGCCAGTGATCAAGGGCATGGAGCCCGAAACCGGTATGGCGCTTCTGTTGGAGGAGTAAATACGCTGTACTTGCTGCCCATAATAAATGAAGGAGATTTTCCATCTGTGTTGGCGTTTCCTTGCAGGGCAACCTGAGCAGGGCAACCTGGTGTTTTGGACATTAAATAGCGGCGCGCCTCGCCGCGGAAACGCCCCGCTGCATGCTCTGCAGGCCGCAGCGCCCAGAAAAAGACGGACGCTATGAGGAGATGGAAAGCCGGTATTTTGGGAAATGAACATTGGCAGGTACCTTGGTGTTTCCCCTCCACAGTACCCACTTGGGGAATACAGTTTTTGAGCACAAAGCCCCTGAAGCAACCACTTTGGTAAAGTTACAGACTACCTGTCCCAGAAGGCAATTTTGCAGGAAATCCCACAAGGGCGGGGCAGAATGGTAATAAGTCCACTCAGCTGTCGGGACTTTGAGCACAGAGCCAGTGATCAAGGGCATGGAGCCCGAAACCGGTATGGCGCTTCTGTTGGAGGAGTAAATACGCTGTACTTGCTGCCCATAATAAATGAAGGAGATTTTCCATCTGTGTTGGCGTTTCCTTGCAGGGCAACCTGAGCAGGGCAACCTGGTGTTTTGGACATTAAATAGCGGCGCGCCTCGCCGCGGAAACGCCCCGCTGCATACTCTGCAGGCCGCAGCGCCCAGAAAAAGACGGACGCTATGAGGAGATGGAAAGCCGGTATTTTGGGAAATTAACATTGGCAGGTACCTTGGTGTTTCCCCTCCACAGTACCCACTTGGGGAATACAGTTTTTGAGCACAAAGCCCCTGAAGCAACCACTTTGGTAAAGTTACGGACTACCTGTCCCAGAAGGCAATTTTGCAGGAAATCCCACAAGGGCGGGGCAGAATGGTAATAAGTCCACTCAGCTGTCGGGACTTTGAGCACAGAGCCAGTGATCAAGGGCATGGAGCCCGAAACCGGTATGGCGCTTCTGTTGGAGGAGTAAATACGCTGTACTTGCTGCCCATAATAAATGAAGGAGATTTTCCATCTGTGTTGGCGTTTCCTTGCAGGGCAACCTGAGCAGGGCAACCTGGTGTTTTGGACATATATATATATATATATATATATATATCTGGTATGGTTCTCCTTTCATTTGGTCATTCACAAGATTATAGACTAGTAAAACAAGCTGCTTTACATTCCTTCAAGACATAGTGTGAAGGCTGCTCTCCACAGCTACCACTAGGATAGCTTTCTTTAAAGGTTGTCATAAACCTACCAACAATAAGGGTCGTTTGGACTGGTGCAAGGTGTCCACTAGAATAGTGGACAGCATATGCCAGACCAACTTCTCACAAGTTAAATCAAGGGAAGACCTAAGAGAGAAATGAGCCATGCTTCTGCCATGCAGCAAAAGGCGAAGCAATTCTGTTCGTGGCCCTTCAGGAATAGAAAGGAGAAGATTAGCAACTGAGTCCCAAAGAGCTGAGGATGTGCGTGCAAATACACAGTCCGTATTTAAAGCATGGACGCCTGCGCTGGCAGAGGCGAAAAGCTGGCGACCACAATCATCCAGCCACCGAGACTTCCTGGTGGGAGGTAACAATGGCAATGTGGGTGAATACTGTAAATTAAAAGCCGGCTGAACAACTAGGTCTTGAGCTGTTGGGTGAAGAGACAGGCAAAGAGGATCACCCGGAGCAGCGTGGTGCCTACGAGCAATAGCCCAATCAACAGAATCACCCAAAGAGGGTCTTGACCATGTGCCACGCAGAACGTCAAGTAGAGATTCCCCAAAGGATAGCAAACATCCTACTTCAATAGGCTCCAAATGGAGCAGATCAAATAAAGGATCGGAAAGTAGAGGCACCATTGGAGGCGGAAAGCTGAGTACAGCAGCCACCCTATGAACAGCACGCGCGAAGGATGCACTAGATATAGTCGCCATCCGTGTAGGTGACAACAAACTGTCTGTAGGAGACGGATGAAAGCTAAGCCTGCCACTAGACATGAGGAATGGAGGTGCCGGAGACTGACCCGAAGGCCAGGCAACACAGGGTACTTGCACTCTGGCTCCTTGATCTGGGGAGTCCAGGGAAGCATCACGTTGCAAATGAGGAGGCATAAGTGGTATTACCGGCGTCGACGGACGCCGCGTTGGAGACTTATCGGCGACCGAGGAGTTGAGAGGAGCAACCATCAAATGAATAGGAATCAATCAACGCCACATGGGAGTCACCTGGACGTCGAAAGCCTCCACAGAGGACTCGACTGGGACGCCGACCGACGTCGATCTCACTGCCAACTTCTGGGGAGGGGGGGGCACGAGGTGCGGGACCCGGCATCGCCAGTGCCACCTCCGACGTCGGCACAGGAAGCCGCACAGGGCTATGTGCTGACTGACGGGGAGGGCTGAGCTCTAGGCCCTGGCTTGGTAGTGTCACGCCGGCTCCGGAATCGGAGTCGACACACACACAGCCGGTACCGGGGAAACGTCCACAGACGAAGACCTGGCTACCTCTGTGGGACCCAAAGGCACACCAGGGAAAAGGGGCGTCTCAAAACAAGCCTGGTGTGCCTTAGAATAAGCCTCCATTTGGGCACGCGTTGCCCCAACACCCAGAAAGGGTGTATACAGAGGGTGAGGTTGCTGTGCGCCCTTACACGGCATAGTGCAAGAGGAATGGGCGGCAGCCGCACGGACATTGGAAAGAAATCTCCGTAAGTGACGCCTGTGCTTACGCTTACGCTTACCTGTTGTCGCACCGCGGTCGCGGGAGCGACCTCGGGAACAAGCCCGATCCCGAGAGGAAGAGCGGCGACGGGAGAGAGCCGGACTGGACATCCGTGCGGCCAGCAATTTCATGCGACGCTCCCTCAAGGACTTTGGTTTCATCCTCTGACAGGCGTTACAGTCCTTGGAGTCGTGGTGCACGCTGAGGCACCACATACAGATGACGTGCGGGTCAGTGCCAGACATCTGACACGCACAGGCTTCACAAGCCTAAAGGCCGGAAGGCATTGCACACTGTTCCCACGACACCGAGGGTGTCGAGAAGGCCCAAAAACCAGGCCAAGCAACTTCTGGTTTTCCAGGATACGCCCTCAGATGCGGAAAAGAAGAAAACTGCTGTCAGCATGCCGGGAAGGGCATATATGGCCCTGCTAATGTCATGTCCATGGACGACGTCAGGGCGAAGCCGCCCACCCCCCTCCCCCGGTGCGCGGAGGTGCTGCTGCGGAAAGTTTTCCAGTTCCAGTCAGACGCCTGGAGATATTCTAAGTTGAGGAATCTGCGGCTAGATGTTTCTATCAGATACACATAGCCTGCAATGGCAGTGTGTGGGTGTTAAGGTACATGGTCTCTAAGGGTGGCACAATAAGTACTGCATCCCTAGGAGGCCTTCCCTGGTCACAGTGCCCTTGGTACAAAAGGTACCTTTTACAAGGGGCTTGCTTACCTAAGGCCAGAGATGTGCCAATTGTGGGTACAAAGGTACAGTCTTGTGAACGAACACAGTCCCTGGGAACCTGATTAGCAAGGACCCAGGGCACATCAAGTCAAGTTTCATCAGACGTCAGGCAAAAATTGGATGGTAACCATACAAAAAGAGGCACTTTCCTACACAAGGGGCATAGAACTTCTTACCCCAGGCTCCGCAGCAGAGTCCCCAACTCACAGCCCCAGCCTGCCTTGTCCAGATCTTTTCAACACCTTCCTTGGGATCTACATTGTTTCCTCTGCCGGGTCTCTCTCTCCCAGTACTCCCATGGCATGCAGTATGGGCCTATAGTAATGAGGCGAGTATGGTAAAACAATGTTTATTTCATAAAGGAAAGTCAACAACTGGCGAGTTAACTGAATTCAAATGTTGGTGCGGACACAGCACGGGGGCTCACACACATACACAGGACGGAGGGGGGATATGGAATGGAACGAAGATCAGAAAATACATGACACGCTTCAACAAGGTAACTTATGCATTGTGTCATATACAATAAATGAAGACAGTACAGCTTCTTCCTCTTTCGAAACAAGCTAATGCAATACATAGTCTTTAAATCTAGAAGGAGGTGCAGCATTTCATTTGGAACGACCCATATCACTGAAAGGGACAGCATTGTTAGGACTGCATCCTCTATGGGAACTATTTCTATCAGTATCACTGATACTGGTACTAAAACCCATGTCGGCATTGGCATAATCACTTGCAAAAAGGGAATCACAATCCTGGGAGAAGGATGCGCTATTGAAGGTATGTGTAGGGATTTTAGAACAAACTGGCTTAGACACAAACAAATGGGACCTTTTCCTCCACAGGCCATTTCCAAAAGGACAGCTGTACCCCTTTTCTTGATCACTTTAAAATGGGTCACTGAATTTACTATTCACTTTTTTCTTCAGTACACTCAATCCTAACTTGATCACCTTCTTGGATGGATGAATTCTTACCCTTATTTCTGTTGTTGTAGTTACATTTTATTTTGTTGTTTCTCAACCACAAATCTATGTAATTGAATCTTATCTGTGACTCTTTTCCATGCTTCAGGCTAATATGGCAACACTCAGGTAATGGCCAGTCTTCCATGGAGTAATTCAAATGGTGTTTTACCAGTTGTTCTACGAGGAGTGCAATAGTAAGACAAAAATCGATGTTCCTCGATCTGCCTCAATTTGTACATGTGATCGAAGTGCAATTTGAATGGTTTCTTTGATTAGCCAATTCATCCTTTCTACTTGTCCATTGCTTTGTGGATGGTATAATGAACAATTCAAATGCTTAATGCTATTAACTTTCAAAAAGTTCAACATTTATTGGGAAGTGAACTGAACCCAACTGTCATTAACCAGATGGCGGGGGAAACCACAGCAGAAAACCATGTTAAGGAGGACTAACACCCTATGGTACTAGGCTGGAATAAAAATGTAACCTCCACTCATTTGCTGTAGTATTCTATAAGCACCAACGGATAACGCTTTTCAAGTGGAAGGGCATAAAGGGGTCTAATAAAGTCAATGCCAACCTTCAATCAAGGTCCTTCAGGTAATTTTACAGATATCATTGGACTTTTCACACTTTGAAAGTTTTGTCAGCGCACAAGCGCATAGTGCCTTAGTTAATAAATATTTCTACATCTTTGTCCATGTATGGCCACCAGTAGGCCATAGGTAACTTTTTTTCATGCCTGTTATACCCACATGTCCCTCAAGGACCAGGGTAATGAGTTTACCCTTGAGGGTATTGGGTGGGTCCAACATATCACCACAGAGCATAACATATTCCTCAATGGTAAAGTCTTCCCTTACCTTCCAAAAGGACACTTAGTATCCTCGAATCAGACCATCCATTCTCATTAATTTCTTAACTTCCTTAAGTACCTCAGCCTCACCAGATGTTTGCATCCATTCATTTTTGGATATTAACTCAATGGCTTCAAATTTATCATGCAACCATGCAACTGTTGACTCATCATGCTCTTCTGATTCTTCCTAATTTCTTTCATCCTCACATGGGGCATGTGATAGATAATCTGCAGACACATCATGTTGGCCCAAAATATGTACCACCAAGATTTAATACTCTTGCAGCTTGCGAGTCAGTTTTGATATTCTAAGGGAGATTTTTCTAGAAACCCCACCTTCCAGAATGCTCACCATGGGTTGTAGTTAGTTTGCAATATTAATTACTTGCCCCATGTAAAACTTTAATACTTGTTGACCGCCCACACACATGCCAACAACTCATGCTCGATGACAGAGTATCATGTTTCTGGCACCCTAAGTTTGTGTGAAGCAAAGGGAATGGTGTTATTACCTTCTTTTGACTCAGCACTGCCCATAAGCTGATTAGATTGCATAGGTAGTGACTATACACTGTAGGTTTTCATAAAAGGATTTCAATGACGGGCTTTTTCTACTTATTTCTTTAACTCTACCATGCCCTCTTTACATTCTTTATTCCAAACAAATCGTTTTTTTTTTAAATCAGATTCTGTGTAGGATCCACCTTTTCTGCATAGTTCTTAATGAACTTTGAACAGAAATTGCACATTCTTAAAAAATATGTCAATTATTATTTGTTGTGAGATGATGGTGCTTTTGAAATAAATGACACTAAAGATGGCTTGGATACTATTTTCTCCTATTACATGGCCTAAGTATTCTACACTGTTTTTATTGTTTTTAAATACATTTTTCTTTGTGCAATTAACCCACATTCTCTATTCTCTCTAACGCTCGTTTCAAAATTTCAACACGTTTAATAATAGTTTCACTGAACATTAAAACATTATCCCGTAATCTTTTACACCAGCCATTACCCCAAATAGTCTATTCATAATATGTTGAATAACAGCAGAAGCGGAATTAAGGCCAAAAAGCATGAGGCAAAAATGATATGCCCCCTCTGGTGTAATTAATGAAGTATATTTACTTGAATCCTTGTCTAAAAGCACTTGATTATATGCAGAACTGAACTCAAGTTTGGTGAAAACTTTGGCTCCTTTTAAGGTCATCTCCATAACGTTATCACTACATATCTGTAGTGATATAGGGGTGAGCGATTACAGTCATGGCTGAAGTCCAATCTAAGACTGTGTACAGTATATGAATCTTCAATAAAACATGCTGTGAACATGTATAGCTGCCTATACTTATATCAAATGTAAAAACAAAGATTAACAAAAATAAACAAACTAAACACTTGCCTTAATGTCATAAAAAAAATCAAGCTCTTTTGTATATTACTTGGAAAAGCTGCATAGTCTGAGGACAGTCCAGCAGATGCATGAACAGCACAGGTTAAAGTCATAACGAGACAGCCTGCACTGGAATCCAAACAATCTTCAGAAGATAGAACAAGTAATCACTAGATTTCTATTAAAAAGTGATTGAAATATCTCACATGGTGATTACCACACCAATAATTCACAATAAAACGAGCAATTTAAGATTGATAAGTCCCTATAGGTTTTATTGTGTACTGCTGTGACACACTTCCTACATGTTAGTACTGGAAAAGATACTCACCAAGAACTCGGAGGTTGGCAGATGATGTAACTGAACCAAGGTAATTTGCAGCTATGCAGGAGTAGGTGCCATTATCCTCTGAAGTTACATCTACAATTTTGAGGGTCGCTTCACCAACATCACTAAAAATACACAAGTACATGTAAGTGAGCAAATAAATGATCGAAAACTTACTTTAGTTGCAACGAACAAGTTACTTACCTTCGGTAACGATATATCTGTAAGAAACAGTAGTTAGTATTAGATTCCTTACCTTAGAATATCCCCAGGCGTCAGTCTGGATCCGGAAACTTTTGCGTAGCAGTACCCCTGCGCGTCGGTAGGCGTCGTCTGCAGGCGTCCCCTGCGGCTCCGCGTCGTCGGCGTCGTGCGCCGTGATGACGTCGCTGGAGTATATAGACGCCGCCTCCGCGCGCTGACGTCAGTTCTTTGCACACAGCTTTTCGGCGCCAGAACACGCAGAGCCATGTGAGAACTAACACTGGTGCCATTTGAAACTAGGGCCCTGAAAGGGATGACCTTAACCCTAGGTATCAGTTCGCAGAACGGGGAGGACGGGTGGGGCGGTAAGGAATCTAATACTAACTACAATTTCTTACAGATATATCGTTACCGAAGGTAAGTAACTTGTTCATCTGAAAGAAACAGGTTAGTATTAGATTCCTTACCTTAGAATAGATACCCCAGCAATACCAACCCCGGTGGTGGGTCTGCGAACCAATACAAACCTACACCAGAAAGTCCTGGAGGACCGAACGGCCAAAGAAGCCATCCCTCCGGACTTGACTGTCCAGGCAGTAGTGCCTCGCAAAGGTGTGCAGCGAGGCCCACGTAGCCGCCTGGCAAATGTCCTGCAAGGGGACACCCCGGCCCAGGGCAGTAGTAGCCGCCGTGGCCCGAGTAGAATGGGCCCTCAGCCCAACAGGAGGCTCCTTCCGAGCCAAAGAGTAGCATGCTTTGATGCACAGGACGACCCACCGAGAGATGGTCCGTTTTGTACCGCCCTTCCCTTCTTCTCACCCACGTAGCCGACAAACAGTTGGTCATCCACCCGGAACTGGCGTGTGCGATCCATGTAAAATGAAAGCGCACGTTTTGGGTCCAGACGATGGAGCCGCTCTTCATCCTTTGAAGGATGCGGAGGCGGGAAGAAGGAGGGTAAGGTGATGGACTGACCGATGTGAAAAGCAGAAACTACTTTGGGCAGGAAAGAAGGCCTAGTCCTAAGAACCACCTTGTCAGGATGGACGGACAAGAAAGGAGGTTTAACAGAAAGAGCCTGGAGCTCACTCACTCTCCTGGCAGAGGTGATGGCAACCAGGAAGGCCGTCTTTAAAGTGAGAAGACGGAGAGGACAGGAATGAAGCGGCTCAAAGGGAGCGCACATCAAGAATGTCAGAACGAGGTTCAAGTCCCACTGAGGCATCACGAACGGAACAGGAGGATACATGTGCGTGATGCCTTTCAAGAATCTCAGTACAATAGGGGACTTGAATAAGGATGGCTGATCAGGTAGCCTTAAGAAGGCAGAAAGGGCAGAAAGGTAGCCCTTGATAGTGCCCAGAGCAGAGCCCTGCTGGGCAAGAGAAAGAAGGAAGAGGAGAACCTCTGAAAGAGGGGCAGAAAGGGGATCCACAGCCTTTGCTGTGCACCATGCCACAAATCTTTTCCACCGGCAGGCGTATACCGACTTTGTGGAGGGACGCCTGGCTGCCAGAATCACATCACAGACTTCAGGAGGCAAGTCGAGTGGCCTCAACTGTCGCCGCTCAATCTCCACGCATGGAGGTGGAGGCTGGACAGGTTCGGGTGGAGGACCGTCCCCTGCTGCTGCGACAGAAGGTCCTCCTGAAGGGGCAGGCGGATCGAGGGACCGACTGACATGTTGAGTAGCTCGGGATACCAGTATCTTCGAGCCCAGTCCGGAGCCACAAGGATAACTTGGGCCCGGTCGCGCCTGATCTTCTTTAGCACTCTGGGCAGAAGTGGTATAGGCGGAAAGGCGTACAACAGACCGCAGCTCCACTCGCGCCGAAAGGCGTCGCCGAGCGAGTGCCGTCTTGGAAACTCCAACGCGCAGAACTGATGACATTGCGCGTTCTCTTCTGTGGCGAATAGATCTAACCAAGGCTCTCCCCATTGCTGAAAGAGGCCGTTCGCCACGTCCGAGTTCAGACGCCATTCGTGATCCACCGAGCACCGACGGCTGAGTTTGTCCGCCCTGGCGTTCAGAGAACCTGCCAGGTGTTGAACCGTCAGAGTCACGCCCTGACGTTCCAGCCATTGCCAGAGGCACAGAGCCTCCTGGCAAAGGGTCCACGACCCCACACCGCCCTGTTTGTTGCAGTACCACATGGCGGTGGTGTTGTCCGTGAACACCTGCACTACACTCCCGTTGACAAAGGGGAGGAATGCCTTCAGTGCTAGGCGAATCGCCCGCAGCTCCAACATGTTGATATGGAGCCGGGACTCCGCTGGAGACCAGATCCCTCTGATCTCCGCCTCTCCCAAGTGGCCACCCCAGCCCTGGAGGGACGCGTCCGTCACAACCACGTGCTCCGGTTGGGGAAGGGAGAGGGATCTGCCTCTGACCCAATCGCGGTCCGTAAGCCACCACTGCAACTGTCTCGCAGTGCCCTCAGAGATCAGGACATGGTCGGACAGGTTGCCCTGATGCTGGGCCCACTGAAACTTCAGGTCCCACTGCAGAGCCCGCATCCGCCACCTGGCGTGATGCACCAGAAGGATGCAGGAGGCCATCAGCCCCAGAAGCCGCAGCGTCAACCTGACCGAAATCCGGGACAACGGCTGAAAGATGGGAATCAGAGCCTGAATATCCCGGACCCGCCGTTCCGGAGGATAAACCCGAAACTGCGCCGAGTCGAGAACCGCTCCGATGAAAAGGAGCTTTTGAGAGGGACACAGGTGTGATTTCGGCACATTGATGGAAAACCCCAGCTCGTGCAGGAGGTCTGCCGTCATCTGAAGGTGGTGGACGACTGTTTGGGGCGAGCCCGCCTTCAACAACCAGTCGTCGAGGTAGGGGAAGACTGAAACCCCTAACCGGCGCAGATGAGCTGCGACCACCGCCATCACTTTCGTGAACACCCGTGGGGCGCTGGTAAGGCCGAATGGGAGCACGATAAACTGAAAGTGCTCGTGGCCTACCGTGAACCGCAGGTAACGCCGGTGGGCCGGCAGGACGGGGATGTGAAAATACGCATCCTGCAAGTCCAACGCTACCATCCAGTCTTGTGGGTCTAGAGCAGCCAAGACCTTAGCCAAAGTCAACATCTTGAACTTCTCCTTCCGGAGGAAGCCGTTGACGTCCCATAGGTCCAAGATAGGACGAAGGCCCCCTTTGTCCTTCTTGGGCACCAGAAAGTAGTGGGAGTAGCAACCACACCCTACTTCTGGCCCAGGAACGCGCTCGATGGCCCCCTTGGCCAAGAGGGCCGTAACTTCCTCCTGCAGAAGTGTCAAGTGGTCCCCCGACACACGGTGGTTCTGCGGTGGCATGGCTGGAGGAGTGGACTCGAAGGGGAGGGAGTAGCCCCTTCGGACGAGCTGCAGCACCCACCTGTCCGATGTAATCGTGCGCCAGTGGGAGTGGTGATGACGAACCCTGCCACCCACTGGCGTCACATGGGCCCGAAAGCTCGGACTAGGAAGATTTGGAGGCTGCAGCGGGGGGAGGTGTGGACTGACCTCGCCGCTGCCCTCTACCGCCACCACGGCGGAAACCACGGCCGCCACCGCGCTGGGGAGCGTTCTGCGGCGCGTGGCTGGCAGCACGCGTGGGACCGCCCCTTCCTTGGCCACGAAAGGGGCGAAACGAACCCTGCTGCTGGCGCTGGGTCGAAAGACCCAAGGACTTGGCCGTGACCCTGGAGTCCTTGAAGCGCTCAAGCGCGTTGTCCGCCTTGTCACCGAACAGGCGACTGCCATCGAAAAGCATGTCCATGAGGGCAGTCTGGACATCCGGCGAGAAGTTGGCGGATCTCAGCCAAGCATGGCGACGAATCGCCACCGTCGTGGACATAGCCCGTCCCAGCGAGTCGGTCGTGTCAAGACCACACCTAATCGAATACCTCGCCGCGTCCCGGCCTTCAACCAAGGCCTAGTTGAGCTTGTCCCGCACCTCCTGCGGGCACTGCGGCAGACACTCCGTGACAGTGTCCCACAGAGAGTGGGTGTAGCGGCCCAAGAGGCATGCGGTATTACAAGACCGCAGTCCAGCACTCAAAGACGAAAAGACCTTCTTGCCAAATTGGTCATATCGCTTCGATTCCCGATCGGGCGGAGCCGACGGGAAAGCGGACTGGGAAGTGGAGGCCTGGATCACCAGACTCTCCGGGGAGGGTTGGGTGGAAAGGAAGGCAGGGACGTCCGAACACGGACGGTGACGCCTGGCAACGTTCCGGTCAACCGGTGCACCGGAAGCGGGCCTGGACCAGGTGCCCAAAAGGACATCCGTCAGGGCCTCATTAAATGGCAGCAGAGGCTCCTGTGGGCACGACTGCGGTTTAAATACTTCGGTGAGGATGTTAGGTTTCACCTTAGCGACGGGGAGCTCAAGGCGCAAAGCCTTGGCAGCCCTCATCAGGACCACCGAATAGGCAGCCCCCGCCTCCGACGCCACAGGGGAAGGCGAGACAAACCCAGGGTTGGGCGACTCGTCCAGACCACTGGCCTCACCTAAGTCACCTACCCAGTCCACGTCATACTGGCAGGCTCGTGACAAAGGGTCCTCAGACCCCTCCCAACCCTCTCCATATTCGTCCTCATCGCCATAGGACGAGTCGACGATGTAAACCGGCTCCTCGGAGCCAATGGGGCCCAACGGCGCCGGACGACGCCGGTCCGACTCCGCGTCAGGAGTCAGAGAGGGATCGGGGGTGGCGCCGCGCGGCGCCGGCGCCGGGGACCCGACGCCGGCCGGAACCGACGGCGGAGTCACGGCGCCGCGCGGAGGCGGCACCACGGGTTGCCCCAATGGAATCGGCGCCGGGGAGGCCGGAGGACCAGCCGGCGACGACCCTGAAGGGCCCAGCGGCGCCGGGGCCGGAGCCGCCGGGGCCGGAGCACTCGGCGGCGTCGGGGCAGGTGCACCCGAACCGCTCGGGCTCCCAGACGGGACCGACGGGCCCGCAGGCGCCGTAGGCCCCGCCGGAGGAGACATCGCCCTCATAGCCATGAGGAACGCCTCAATCTCCTCGCGCGACGCGCCTTCCCCAGGGACCGACGGGTATGGGGCAGACGGCGTCGGCGACCCACGCGGGGCCGCGGGGGTGGGGCCACCCGAACCCCCGGCCGCATCACGCGGGCGTCGGGGGGAGTCGGGGGTACGATGATGACGCCCCGACCTCTTGTGACGCTTACCTGATGAACCGGAGGAATGGTGGCGACTCCCGGAGCGCTCATGGCGGCTCCGCGATCGCTCCCTCGACCGCTCCCTCGACCTCCGACCGGACCGGGACCGCTCTCGACGCGGGGCCGACACTCAGAGTTCGAGCAGCTTGCGGGACCGCTCCCGCCTAGCTTTACCTGTCAAGGCCCGGCAGTCGACGCAAGACTCGACGTCGTGGTCCGCGCCCAGACACCGGAGGCAGAGTCGATGGTGGTCGGTGACCGACATCATTCGGTCGCACTCGTCGCAACTCTTACCGGCACCTTGAAGAAGAGTGAAAGTTAACAAAACTAGGTCAAAAGACCGGAGTACTGCTCTTCGGATCTGCGCTAACTGGCGCGGAAAAAAGAAGAACTGACGTCAGCGCGCGGAGGCGGCGTCTATATACTCCAGCGACGTCATCACGGCGCACGACGCCGACGACGCGGAGCCGCAGGGGACGCCTGCAGACGACGCCTACCGACGCGCAGGGGTACTGCTACGCAAAAGTTTCCGGATCCAGACTGACGCCTGGGGATATTCTAAGGTAAGGAATCTAATACTAACCTGTTACATGTAAGTGAGCAAATAAATGATCGAAAACTTACTTTAGTTGTAACTAATAATCACACAGCTGTGATGATCCCTATTTGTAGTCATTATTGTGCAAATGGAATTATAAAAATAACAGTAAAGAGTGCAAGCATGAGTAAAAGTGAAGGGAAATAGCAAATGTCCAGACACATAGAACAAGTTACTTACCTTCTGTAATGCATTATCTGGTATAGACAGTATCTAGCTGCAGATTCTTTACCATAGAATCCTACCCAGGCGCAAGACTGAATCCGGAAACTTTTTCCACAGCATGTCAGCATGTTGACAGAGGGTGTATTGCGACTCTGAAGTGACCGGATGAGACGTTGACAGATTCCAAATAACCCCCTTGTCGACACGCTGACATTAGTTTCTTCTGTGACTATTTTCTGTACACAAAACGTGAAGCCACATATAGAAACCGCCTATTTAAAAAGTGTGTCAAATAATTAGAAAATTCCTAATTCAGGATATGAAGATCCATAATGAAATAATTCAGGGTTGTGAATTTCAATAACAAAATCACTGAAACAAAAGAGGACTCAGTTTGCAGAGCGGGGAGGATCGTTGCCATTCTTTGTGAGTGGGGAGGATCGTTAAGGAATCTACAGCTAGATCCTGTCTCTCCCAGATAATGTGTAATTGAAAGTAAGTAACCTGTTCATCTGATAGAGACAACTAGCTGCATATTCCTTACTTTAGAATCAAATACCAAAGCATAAAATCCCCGGAGAGGGGGTGGGGAGGGGGGGGGGGGGGTCTGCAAACTGATACCATTAAAGAGTCAAAGAGTCTCTAACTATAACAAAACCCCTGTAGAACATGAGAAAAAGACTGTTTTCAATGCAAAAATGGTCAGTCCCATGTACAAACTATATTTTGCGAGTTGCTAACCTATTAGCGACTCGCTATTAGGAAGGGGCGTGCCAAGGGTGTCCCTTCCTAATAGCGAGTGCAAAATTGCACATACCATTGTTTTGCAACCGCGGTTTACCACACTTTTCAAAAGGGTGTTAAACCATTCGCAAAAGGGAAGAGGTCCCCAGGGGACCCTTTACCCTTTGTGAATGGGTGTCAACATATTTTTTAAGGTCAGGCAGTGGTCCCAGGGAACACTGCCTTCCCTTAAAAATGTAAACTGAAAATTTTCATTTCTCTTTTATAAGTGCATCCAGTTTTCCTTTAAGGAAAATGGGATGCATTAAACAAAAAAATAATTATATATATTATATATATATATATATATATATATATATATATATATATATATATATATATATATATACCAACACACTCGTTCACGATTCACAAGAACGAAGTCCAGGCCACCAACAGTTTTCAAAATCCGGAGGATCCCGAAACGCGTCAGGCTCTGCTGACGCTGGTTATGCCTTTGTCTCCTCTTATGTGGAACGCGCTGATGTGGGAGTGAGCCCCACCCTGTGGGTAACTTGTGGACCTTGATTTGTACGGCTGACCCGGCCGGGGGGGCGCACCGTCGCAAATGCTTAGCGGTTCTGCTGCTGGTTGAAATAACTGCGGATCAGACCTATCTGGCGCAATTTTGAACGGGGGAGAACAGCAGAGGCACACCCGTGACTACAGAACTTATTTACTGAATTACAGCCTTCAGCCCACTGGGGTTTTATTGCAAAGACTACTGGTCCCAGAATGCAGTATGGATATGCTAACTCACCTGAGTGTTAGTGTTGCAATAAAAGAGGGACAAACACCGATGTCTTTTGTTGGCTGTCATTCGGTAGCAGAGAAGCCTTTGAAGAAGGGAGAATCCCGAAACGCGTCAGGCTCTGCTGACGCTGGTTATGCCTTTGTCTCCTCTTATGTGGAACGCGCTGATGTGGGAGTGAGCCCCACCCTGTGGGTAACTTGTGGACCTTGATTTGTACGGCTGACCCGGCCGGGGGGCGCACCGCCGCAAATGCTTAGCGGTTCTGCTGCTGGTTGAAATAACTGCGGATCAGACCTATCTGGCGCAATTTTGAACGGGGGAGAACAGCAGAGGCACACCCGTGACTACAGAACTTATTTACTGAATTACAGCCTTCAGCCCACTGGGGTTTTATTGCAAAGACTACCGGTCCCAGAATGCAGTATGGATATGCTAACTCACCTGAGTGTTAGTGTTGCAATAAAAGAGGGACAAACACCGATGTCTTTTGTTGGCTGTCATTCGGTAGCAGAGAAGCCTTTGATGAAGGGAGGATCCCGAAACGCGTCAGGCTCTGCTGACGCTGGTTATGCCTTTGTCTCCTCTTATGTGGAACGCGCTGATGTGGGAGTGAGCCTCACCCTGTGGGTAACTTGTGGACCTTGATTGATTGATTGATTGGTATATATATATATATATATATATATATATATATATATCTGCCTTATTGAAAAAGCATTCACAAACATGGTGGTATTCTGACCCCAGCAGGCCACCATCCCTGTGAGTGCTAGCCATTCACAAACTGTGGTAGAACCCAAGTAATAATATGAATAGAAAGCCAAACCCATGCATGCTCACTGCATAGGTCTTGCAGACGAAAATGCAGCTAAAAAAGAACTAAAGATCTTGAAAGCATGGAAGGATCGTAAACCATGATAGTAGGACAATTTTGCCAAATGACTCCATAATATAAAGCTTTCCCCGCGCATAACGAGACTCGAACAGTGTTCAATACCTGCAACACATAGATCAGCAGGCCATGCCATGGAGCAGATTCACTTGCCATATAGAATTCTATCGAGACCAGACATGCTCTGTAAACACAATGAAAGGTAATTTAACCATGAAAAAGCATAACAATTGCTCTATATAAAAGGCAAAGACAACACAACATAACCTGTGTATTTGCAACGTGCATAATACCTACAAAGGGTATGCCGGCATTGAATAACAGGTGTTTATTGTTACCCAACTCAATGGCACTCATTTTATCAACCTCAGAAGGATGAAAGGCTGAGTGGACCAGCTGAGAGTTGAACCTGTGACCATAGGAACAAACACAGGCCCATACAGTGGATACATTAGACCACAAAACCACCAGCAGCAATGACAAATATTGGCAAAGACTAGGCTAGGAAAATCTACTAGTGATAATACCAATACCTCTAGGATATCTCCAAGATGAACAAGTTACTTACCTTCGGTGAAACATTATCTGGTAGAGGCATAGTCTAGCCGCAGATTTCTTAACTTTTGAATTCTCCCCAGGCGTCAGTCTGGATCAGGAAATTCTTCAGCAATAGCTCTGTGTGCCGAGGATGGCGTCGTACGACTCCGTAATTATGTTGTTTCCAGTTGTGACGTCATATAAGTCCTCTCCAACGCGCAGACAGTTTCTTCTGTGAAAGCTTCTGCCCCACAACGCGGAGCCACGATAGAAACTGGCAGTGGAAACAGTGTGCCAACAAAGATAAATGTATATTTGAATCAATAGTTAGAAAGTGGAAATGAATAGTATGTTAATACCCAAAGTCTATAAGGAAAGACCAAATGGTTAGCCAAAGCACATAGCCATTCTAAACAGTGACCGCGGGTGTATAAACCAGGATTGTAAAAGGAAATACCTCTTATACTACAGATGGTTCGCAGAGCAGGACGGATGGGTAGGGCGTTAAGGAATCAGGGGCTAAGACTATGTCTCTACCAGATGATGTGTTACCAAAAGTAAGAAGCTTGTTCATCTGATGGAGACATCTAGTCGAAGATTTGTTAACTTTTTATTTAAATACCACAGCTATACATCACCCGGAGGAGGGTCTGTGAACTAATCTTACAAAAGTTCTCGGAGAGAACCAGCTAGCTGATACTTCACAAAAGACAAGACATGCTTAGGAATTAGATGAACATGAGCATGGGTCCCCTTACAAAAAGTGTGTCAATGACCACAAACAATTAATTAATTAATTAATTAATTAATTGTGGGTTTCTAAAGCGCTAGAATCGACTCCCAAAGGAGTATCTCTGCGCTGTAGACCGCTGGGGAACCCGTCCTGGCTTTCCCTGTGAGATGGTACCTACTGGGTATCTCCAAGGTGAAACCAGGCATCCCCGGCGTATGTGGGGTGCCGTTGTGGAGATGAGGCAAGCTAATGCCCAGAGTTGCCGAGTGTGATCCCTGGTTAGAGTAGGCACCGAGGTGAGAATTATCGAGTCAGCTGACCCTGGTCCACGACCCTGCCGCGTCGGGGATAGAACCCTGGTCCCGTGCCGTCCTCTGCTTCCGGGTCTGCCGCCTCTAACCAGTGAGCCACACTACTCCACAATGTAAGTAAAAACAATCCTGCAGGCACAGAACAACAGAGTTCCAAATGTAGCAAAAATATACTGTGTTAAAAGACAACAGTCAAAAGTAAAACAATAGTATATGACCCTCAAAAGGTGAAGTGAGCCTATGGACTAGGAGGACCAGAGGCAATAGTGAACGCCAAGTAAACTACAGTTTCTATCACCAGCAAAGAAATATCCAAGGGAAACCGGTCCTGAGAAACCAATAAAGAAGGGATCCCAGTTGACATACACACTAGAGCCAAGATTAGTAAATGTATTTATCACAAAGTCTGGAAGACCTAAACAAAAACAAGGACAGATCAGGGGTGGCTCCTCCGCTATGGCAGAGGAGCGTCGCCCCACTGCTGAAAGGCAGTAGACAACATTTTTAAAAACATGAGAATAAAACTATTTTATTGTCATTTTAGTTTTCACTTTCAGCCGTAGACTGTAAGGTGGGGTTAAGGCATGTTGCATCTCACACAGCAGGGGGAGACACTGAAAGTGAGCATGTCCATTTGGCCGTCCGTCAGCCACACCAAGATGAATACTTTGATATTTCCAGGCTGTTCCTTGGAGAGATCAGCAGTGCTCAGGACCACAGGCTCTCAGTCCCTGCTGGAGAGTAAACGCTGCCTGCTCTGTACAATCCTAGCGCTGCTCTCATGCTGGGAGTAATAGCATGGGAGCAGTGCTGGGATTGTGTGGTGGGCTGGAAGCCTGTGCTCATGGGATTGAAGTGCCAGGAGCAGCGCAGCACGGAAGCAGAAGGAGCAGTGTACATTTCTTTTTCTTGCTTTTTTTTAATCACCCCCTCCCTCCACCCCTGTGCTGCCCCTCAATGTCGGATTAGCAGCAGCCACCACTTAGACTGATGCAAATGAAAGCCTGTACTTGGTTAAAACAGTATTATACAAAGTAACCACTACTAGGTGGAGAAGTGTGGCTCAGGGGTTAGAGGCGGCAGACCCGGAAGCTGAGATCGGTCCTGGACCAGGGTTCAATTCCCCGCCTCGGCGGGTCTTGGGCTAAAAATTCCACGGACTCGACAATTCTCGCCCCGGTGCCTCCTCGACTCACGGGTTCACACTCTGCGACTCTGGGTAACAGCTTGCTTAATCTCCACAACGGCCCCTCGCGGCGGGATGCCTGACTTTCACCTTGTGGATACCCTGCTATCTCACAGGGGAATATCAGGAAGGGTTCCCTAAGCAAGCGCCGGGAAACCCACTGCGGGTAGCTGTGCGCTATATAAGCTCAACTACATTTACATTTACTAGGGTCACACAACACGTAGAACCATAGAGATGGAAAGATGGCAATTATACATATTTGAATCTGCTATAAATATAGATCGAATATGCCCAAATCTATATAGCCTGTGCTCGGTGTATATACATAGATCCATAACCATAGTACATATAAATATATCTTTATATATACCTACAAGGTATAACAATATAATCTTGCATCATTTTATATAGCTGAGTTATATCTAAATATGTATAAACACAGATACAAATATACCTGTGTACATATACATAACATTTACACACACTCAAATATTATACACGCATAGATATAATAAAGCTGAAAACCAGCACAGGAACCCATACAACAGAAAATAGAGGCAGAAAGTAAAAGAAAGGGGGTTCGCACCCTCAATAAACAACATGGTTGACTTAGCATCAAGGTAATGCCAGCTGACCAAAAGTATCCTGAGAGGCTATTACTACCATAATCCTGAAAGAAAACAACAGGAAAATGAAACCTCGCCAACAGCAGACACATTTGTTTTTTTCTCAATCAAATAAACTTTATTTGGTTTGGCGTCGGAGAACCATAAAAGTTACAAAAATTGCATGTACATAAAAACAGTAATACGTTAATACGTTAAAACATGATTTAAAAAGTAAAACCCCATACACAATTTATAAATAGAACCCAACACCCAGCCTCCCAAATTAATCAGTAACCATGAAGTGCAATGTGCCAGGAGAACATATCTTCCTATTATATTTACTTTATGACGCACGATAAGCCTTCAAATCTAAGATCTTACAGAGATCATCCATTACCTAAACATCCATACAGGCCCTGGATTTCACAGTATATTTTAAACTATGAAGATAATACCATCCTCTTTCAACAGTTGAAGATATATAAGGGCAGGACGGGACTGAGTAAAAAATTATTTTTTTATGGGAACCAGAAATGCCTTCAAGGGGTTTTGTAAAACTTACATAAAAACATAAAATGCAGAAAATCCTGAGGAGACAGTCCGTTGCAGCCACAGGGAGCTAGCACTTGACCTCTACTGCATCCGATAGGGCTAGCTAGTAGGAGGTGAAAAAGGTTAATCAGAAACCTAGTTAATAAGAACCTCTCATGTGTTGATAAAAACCCCATAAGATAAGGTTCTGTTGTCGGAGTTGTTTTGAGCATTAAAAACATATGAACACTTGGTTTCGACATCTCCTGCTCCTCCCTGTCCAATTTCCTTGAGGTTAAAAAGGTTACCCTGATTAGTTCCACATCTTTCTTAACAATGGATTCGGCCTACAGAATAAATCAGCGCGCCGTACTCCTTTAAGGCTACTTTTAATGTAATTCAGCCAAGAAATTCGGGATGCATAATCAAGGGACATACACTCTCTTAAGATTAAATGGTTAAGAGTTAACTCCTTATTCAGCCAGCACTTCAACCAAAATACAAGAGGGCGCAGGGCCAGGACATCACTTAAGTAGAGGACCCCCAATTCCTCATGGGCCGCTAGGTTAGATATTCTGCGCGGAACACACAGCAGGTGTAGGAAGGTAGATCCCTGACTATGGTTGCCCCCAACTTTTTGCCTGGTGTTTTGCTGGTTTTCTGACTTAGTTGACCTGAGGCCCTGCTATTCAGGACCCCAGGCCCACTGCTCTCTCTGTTAAAATGGATTCCATGTACCCTAGGTACATATTCAATTGGATACTGAGTCACCTCATCAGTCCCTGTACAGTATACCTTAGGTATCCAGGGCATAGGTGTACCCAGGGCCTACCAGGGGCTGAAGCATGTATTATGCCACCCCTGGCTGGCCATCCAAAACTGACACAACTGGCTGCTTGACAGCTGGGAGCAAGGTGGTGTAATCACCCCTTGCTTTAGATATAGTATACCTATATCTAAAACCTAGAATGGGCACACAGATCTCCTATCAGTCACTCCTATGGCAGGCCTTAACAATCCTGAAGGCAGAGTGCTTGGAATCGTGTGATATGGTGCTCTGGCATGATCTGAGCCTGTCTGCGGCTTTCGGGATCATTCCCTTAGCCGTTTCCATGATAGCGTCAGACCATATACTCTTAAGTGCCTTATAATCCTCGCGGTTATGGTAACTTTGGTCTGACATTATCTAAACATGTCGTGTAAGGTGTCATACGCTTTGGAATACTACCCCCTCGCCAGTTCTGGCGACGGGGGTAGCATTCCACCCCTCTAGAGGGAGAAGACATGTTGGTAGCCTGTAACCCCGGTTAAAGTTGGACATAGCCTCAGCTCCACAAAATGGATGCTGCCACCGAGACACAAGTCTGACCTCCTGCTGCTGGGAGTCCTTCCAGCGAGGAGTGCTTGGACAAAGGGTTTCCTGTCAGGGGCGGTGCCAGCACCATCCCAGACAGGGTTTTGTGTATCCCAGGTAGGCAGGGCTATAGAGGAAGGTGACTGCAAGTGGCACCCCGGTGCTCACTGTGCATATGCCGGCTCAAACCAGTTCCTGGGGCACATCAGCCCCTGAGCTGGGGAGAGACCGGACAAAGGAGAGGGGTGTAACCACCCCCCTCCTAGTCCCACCCATAGGGCAGGACTTAGTCGCGTGCCAGCCCCTTTTCTCAGGATAAAGGTAGGAGCAGGCCCCCTTCCAAATTAGATCATCTTTGAATCCTGAACCTACTTCTTCCTAAGATTTCTCCTTTGTGACTAAGGAGTAGTCCCCCTGCAGCAGCAGGCACCAACCAAGCATCGCGGTTTGCTGTAAGTCTCTCCTCCGGATCAAGACTGCCCAGCTCGACGAGAACCGGCTTCCCTGGCACCTCTGATCTCTACCTGCATCATCAGCCACGCTGAGATTCGTGGGTGTGACGAGACCTCGAGGGACCGGCCATCTTCAAGACTGCACGACGCTTGCCCAGCACGACCACCGAGGGATCCTTGAGTGAGTGCTTTGGGGTTTGAGAAGCCCCAACCCTGAGCAGCTCCAGCACCGAAGTCCAGCCCCCCAGCATCCACGAGATCTGCGTGGGGCCCTTCTGCTCTCTACTGCTCACCGCGTTGTCCAGGACACTTGCCCGTTGGCTAGTGGCCCTTCTGACGACGAACCACGACGACAACACCGCTGGTCTGGTTGCTCCAGACTGGCCCTTGCTCCCCTCCAACCGAGGAGCACCCCGGACCCTCCTGGTCCACTCCAGACGCCATTTTGAGTCCACCGCGTGGGCTTGAATTTGCCAAGAGTTGTTGCCCCAATCCTGGGTCCAGCGACGTCGACAGCAAATACCTTCGTGGGACAGCTCGCCCCTCCATCCTGGTCGCAGACAACGCCTCCTGGTCCGAGAGACAGCAGAGCCCAGCGTCGCCCACTCACCTGGTCGAGGTGACTTCGCCCGGTGCCATCCTGGTGCCCACCTAATCACTGGCTAGTGATTCAGAACTTGGTCCCCTCTGCTTACAGGTCTTCATCTTCATCGATCCAGGCTTGGATCACATCGAACATCTTCACTGGTCGCCTGCCAGCAACTTCTTCTTTCAGGCTCCATAGACTGCAACGAGGATTCCCGACGTCTTTTCAGACCTATGCAGCCGCAGCCCCTGGGCTAGGTACCCTAAGCATTTCGGTGCTCCAGCATAGCTTAACTATCTAAGTGTCCAGATCCTTTTTCGTTTCAGCTCTACCTAGTCGGATTCGTCCGATAACACTAACTTTGCATTTACTAGCCTCCATAGACTTTGTTCCGCATCCCGCGTGAGAGTGCACACTCTGCACCCGATCTCCCTAGGCCTCCTGCTAGTAATCTAAAGGTTCAGTAGTCTAGTCCTAGCGATCCCAAAGCCTCTGAGAATAGTTACTTACCTGCTAGTAATTCGCATTCCACTTTTGTAGTATATGGTTTTTCGTGCCCCTCGGGCATTTGTGTAAATTGTGCGACTTTAAGTATTTTCTTAAGAGTTTTGTGTTGTGCTTAGCTCCCTGACTCATAAAGAGTTCAGGGTAGTCTTGTTATAAATAAATATACTTTTATTTTCATAACAACTTGTGTGGTGTCCTTTCACTTGGTGTTCAAGGGGTAAATGTGATGGTAAAACAGCTGGCTTAACACGCCCTCTAGAGTTTAGCCTAAAGACTGCTCTTGTCCATGCTACTAGGATAGCTGGTCTATCAGGTTGACTTACAACCAATCATCAATAAGGGTCGTTTGGACTGATACATAGTGATCACTAGAATAGTGAGCACTGCATATCAGGCCAACTTCTCACATTGGTGAGCAGCGGTTGGGATTTGAGCTTGCTGTTGTTTTACCACACACGTATCCTAAGAATATCATTTGAAAGATCACATAGGTACATAGGTACATATAACTTAACTTAGAATACTCTGAGTTCTACTGAACCAGCTGTTGTAGTGTCATAGGGCTTAGCACACCCTAAACTACAACTCTAGCAAGGGATCAGTAGGTATACCCATAGTGTAGGTAGGTGCATCACTTACACCACACTAGAAGCATGTCTACCCATGGAGAGTCTTCAGAGACTCCCCTAGTGGCTAGTGACCCTCCACAGGTCATCTCAAGATATGCAGCTCTCAATTTCCAGGAGTTGAGACACTTGTGTACCTCCAGGAAATTGAAACAGGGGTCTAACCCCACCACTCCCTTTCTGTTAGGTCTCTTAGAGACATCTGATGCTAGGAAAGCTTCTCATACAGATGGGAGTATGCCAGCCTTAGAGGGTACCCTTGGTGATCCAGACCTCCTTGAAACTGAAAATGCAGTTGAGGAGGAGGAAGAAGAGGAACTCTCTGGGGATGAGGCAGACAATAGGCCTGAGCTAGTCAGCAGACTTACTAGGGCCAACTTAGACCTACTTAGGGAAGGATCTGGGGGACCCCCGGTACTGACCCTAATGAGGCCTAACCTTGGAGTTAGGAGAGATAGATCTCCTTCTAGGGACTCCAATAGATCTCTGCACTCTAATGCCTCTTCTCAGAGGAGAAGGAATTCTCCCCAGAGGAGATTGACTTCCCCTCAGAGAAGAGAGCATGAAGCAAGGATGAAACAGGCTAATCTAAGGATTGAAAGGGAAGACCTTGCCCTGGCCAAAGAGAAGCTTGCCTTTGCTAGAGAGCAGCAGATGAGTGGGATAGTTCCCACTGGTGGCAGCAATCTCCCTAGAGATAAAGAAAGGAGTTTAGACACTAAACACCGGAGTAAGATAGTGCCCCCCTTTAAACAAGGGGATGACATCCACAAATGGATGGCTGCTTTGGAGAGGGCCTGCACTGTCCAGTGCATCCCCCAGAGTCAGTGGGCAGCTATACTGTGGCTCTCCTTTGAAGGCAAAGGTAGAGATAAGCTCCTCACTACTAGAGTTGAGGATGCTAACAATTACCAAGTCCTGAAGAATACACTGATTGATGGGTTTGGCTTAACCACTGAGCAGTACAGGTTGCTGTTCAGGGACACCCAGAAAATTCAGTCTCAGGATTGGGCTGACTTTGTTGATTGTGCCACTAAGGCTTTGGAAGGCTGGCTACTGGGTAGCAAGGTTACTGACTTCACAGGATTGTATAACCTTATTATGAGAGCGCAAGTCTTAAATAATTGTCAGAACCAGTTATTACACCAGCACCTGGTAGACTTTGATCTGACCTCTCCCCAAGAATTGGGTAAGAGGGCAGACAAATGGGTCAGAACCAGGATTAGGCCTAAGAACCAAGGTGGTGACCAGAAGAAGGAATCAACCAAGCCTCAAGAGAAGGGTGGGAATAAATCTACAGATCAAACCACATCAGGGCCCCAAAAATCCTCTGAGGGGGGTGGGTCCCAGAATCCTTCCAATACCCAGAAGAAACCTTATTGCCAAACCTGCAAGCAGGTGGGTCATTGGAAAACTGACAGCAGTTGCCCAAAGAACCCCAATAAGGAGAACATACCCCCAAGTAACATTCCCAAGCCCACTGTTACTACTAGTAGTAATCCCCCAGGTGGTGGGAGTGCCCCCAAGAATTTGGGTGCATTTACTTTGGGAGTTCCTGGGGACTCTGGCCTAACCAGGTCCCCTGACTTAGATACTCTTGTCTGTGAAAATGGCATGGGGTTTGCCAACTTTACTGCTTGTCCCAACACTTTGAGCAAGTACAGACAGGAGCCCCTCATCAATGGTATACAAGTTGAGGCCTATAGAGATACAGGGGCTAGCATCACCATGGTGACTGAGAGTCTAGTCCCCTCAAGGCAACTTTTACCTGGTGCCACATACCAGGTGACCAATATTGATGGAGTACAGAGAGATCATCCCATGGCAGTGGTAAATCTCAGCTGAGGAGATGTCACTGGCCCCAAGAGAGTGGCAGTGTCATCAAACTTGCCTGTAGATTGCCTACTGGGGAATGATTTAGAGATCTCAGCCTGGGCTGAGGTAGAGCAAGAAACCCATTTCAAAATGGTAAACCTCCATGGTAAGGTTAGTGGGGCAGTGATAGCCACAGCCCCAGTCCAAGATGTCCTCCCTGAACAGGTCAGGAGGGCTGTGCCAGTCACAGCCCAATCTCAGACAACTTCCTTCCCAGAACAGGTTGGCAAGGCTGTGATGGTAACAGCCCATACCCAAACGGAGTCCCCTCCTGAAAAGGTTGGGAGAGTTGTGATGGCCACAGCTCAAACTCAGACAGATAATAGTGTTGTGAAGCCTGAAACTATGGATCACTCCACTCAGACAGAGAGCATTGAGGAGGAAGAGAAATCTCCCTCCCACCAGACGTTAGGAAAGGATCAGCCTCCTCAGGGAACTGATCTGACCCCTTGTGAAGAAACTGCCCCAGAGGTAGTCAGGCCTAGCCTGGCAGAGCCTCTTATGTCAGTGGACCCTTCAAAGTGGGACCCAGTCTGGAGCAGGTAACCTGCCCCTCTCTACCCTGCCTCAGTCAGCCCAGGGCTGTAGAGGTCAGGGAGGCCAGTGTTGGACCCCAAAGGGCCCCCTGTCCAAAAGAATTCCCCAATCAGCAGATTAAGGGCACTGAAGCTAGTAGTCCTAGCCAAGTGAAAATAAAACCAACTCCTGAGGGATCCCCCTTAAAATTAGCTAGGTCGGGGAAGCTTTGTCCGGTGTTGCTGTTATGTTCGCTCAGCTTAGCCAGACCTCACGGGCCGATCCGAGGGCAGGATTGGCACTTGCTGCTTTTGCTTGTCAGGTGCTGGAAGGTTACATTAATCTGGTATGGCAGGATTGAAAGTAGTGACTTTGAATGTGAAAGGGCTAAACAATCCCACGAAACGTAGGGCGGTTCTCTCCTTGTTAGAGACCTCACAGGCAGACATTTGTCTGCTGCAAGAAACGCACTTGCTGGTTGGTGACTGTCACAGGTTACGGTCCCGTTCCTTCCCCACACAGTTCTTTTCCTCCAACACCACTAAAACGGCAGGAGTAGCTATATTGGTCTCTAATTCTTTTAGGGGTGAGGTGCTACACAAATTAGCTGAGCAAAAGGGGAGACTGCTGGCGTACAGATTTAAGTTGGGGCCTTTGCAATTCACGGTGGGGTCGGTTTACTGCCCGAATGAGCGTCAGGAACACTTCCTCCACACTACACTGATGGATGTCACAGCATCTCCCGACAGGCATCTCATTCTGGGGGGGGACCTGAACCTGGTGTTTGATTCCTCACTAGATAGATCAGCGCAGCGCTTCCCACAGACCGGGGAATTGTCGTCCACTATGAAAACACATTTAGCTGACCTCGATATGCACGATCTTTGGAGAGGATTTCACCCCACAGATAGGGATTATTCTTATTTCTCGCACGCACACAAAACATATGCACGGCTGGATTATCTGCTGGTCTCTGGCCCGGTTCGTGACATGGCCACTGCCTCTGAGGTAGGGGTCATCTCCCTATCAGATCACGCACCGGTCTCGGGGACCTTCCTGCCCCCGTCGACCCCGGTTCAGCGCGGAGTCTGGCGTCTGCGAGACACCCTTCTACACAAAAAAGTAGTGGTGCAGCGTATCACTGAGGCAGTGACTGACTTTCAACTGCGTAACTCTAACCCCGACACCACATTGGCGACTCAATGGGGAGCGCTTAAGGCGGTTCTACGGGGAGAATTTATAGCAATATCGGCAGCCGAAAATAAGGAGAGGAAAGTTAAACGGGAGGAACTCACGCACAAGGTCAGGGAATTAGAGCAGGTGCATCGACGAACGGGGGCTCCTAGAATTTGGAAGCAACTAAAGGCGGCGAGGAAACTCCTGTCGTCTCTGGACCTAGACAGAGCTGAATATGCGGCTCTCCGTCTGAAACACGCATATTACACGGGAGGGGATCGCTGTGGCAGGTTATTGGCAGCTAAGCTCAGAATCGCACACCAATGCCGTCGAGTCAAAGAACTTGCGGTGCCAGGTGAGCGCACAGTCACAGAAGACGTAGAAATAGCTGAAGCTTTTCGACAGTTCTACTCTGAGCTCTATGCGGAGGACGGCGCGATAACTGGGGACCCTGATGAATATCTGGACTCGGTGACTCTCCCGTCCCTAGCTCCAATACAGACTGACTACCTAGACCGAGAGATTAGGATAGAAGAGGTTATTACGGCGATCGCTAGGCTGAAACTTGGGAAGGCTCCGGGACCGGATGGATACACCACCCTCTTCTATAGGACATTTTGCACTACCTTGGCTCCAATATTGACCAAGCTGTTTAACTCTTTCGGCTGCCCCGGTGCTATCCCACAGGATCTTCTGCATGCCACGGTATCGGTCATACCAAAACCGGGGAAGGACAGAGCACAGTGTGGCTCGTACAGGCCGATTTCCCTCCTAAACGTTGACCTTAAAATCTACACGGGGATCCTGGCTGCGAGGCTGGCACAGTATCTCCCTGGGCTGATTGAACCGGACCAGTCCGGCTTTGTACCCGGAAGGCAAACGGTGGATAATACCAAGCGTTTGGTGCACGTACTGGAGAAAGCTTCGCGGATCCCTGGAGAAAGGATGCTCCTCTCGGTCGACGCCGAGAAGGCGTTTGACCGGGTGCACTGGCCGTATCTTGAACGGGTGATGGCTCGAATGGGCATAGGGGAGAAATTTAGGTGCATGGTCTTTAATTGTTATAAGTTCCCGTCGGCGACGGTGCGTGTCAATGGCTGTGGATCGACACGCTTTTATATTGAGCGCGGCACGAGGCAGGGATGCCCGCTATCTCCTCTACTCTTCGCTCTCTATATGGAGCCCTTTGCCCAGAGAGTGAGACAAAATCCAGATGCTACGGGAGTGCGAATGGGGGGCTATACCCACACGGTTAGCTTATATGCAGACGATGTCATTTTTGCGCTAGAGGATCCGCAGAGGGCTTTACCCGCGTGTATGGGAGAGCTCGGGGCTTTCGCGAGAACGGCCGGGTTTAAGATGAATCTGGGAAAATCCACGGCGTTAGATGTCTCCCTGACACCTGGGACGAGACGAGATTTGCAGGGGCGTTACCCACTAAGATGGTCACGGGAACACGTGCCTTATTTAGGTATCCTGCTGGCTCCCACATTGTCAGCGATGGTGGCGGTTAATTACGAGGTGTTAGGCAAGAAGGTGAAGGAGGAACTGGGGAGGTGGAATAAGGGGACGATATCGTGGCTAGGCAGGATAGCGGCGCTGAAGATGACAGTGCTACCACAGATCCTATATCTCTTCCGGGCACTTCCGCTGCAGCCCCCTAAAGGCTGGATACGGATGATGCAGACTGCTCTATCCCACTTCGTTTGGCAAGGCCGTAAACCCCGAATGAAGAGAGCATTGACGACTCTAGCACCGGAAGCGGGTGGATTGGGAGTCCCTGACCTTCACAAATACTTCCAGGCGTCACAGTTGAGGTACTTGGTGGAATGGAGCAGGTGGGAGTCGGATAAGCACTGGCTCTTCCAGGATCAGGCAGTGGCGGGCCGGCCATTGCAGGAAATACCATTCCTGCGCAGACAACACAGGCCCCCAAATCTCTACGCCTCCTATGTTACTAGGGTGCCGCTGAGGGTGTGGGATGCCACTAGTGAACTATTCGAGCTTACCTCGTTCCCTTCTCCGTTCACTCCTATTGTGAACAATCCAGACTTCACGCCAGGGACGGAACCGGGTGCCTTTGCGCACTGGCGTGAGAAAGGCTGCAGAGCGCTTTTTCATGTGTACGGGAGGGAGGGGATCCTCCCCTTTGAGGACCTTAAAGAGAGTTACCAGCTGGCCGAGGCAGATAGGATGCGATATTGGCAAGTCAGACACTGGGCACTACAACCGCAGGTGCGGGACGCGGCGGACAGGGACTTGTTCCCTTACGAGCGATGGATGGCGACGCGTACATCGGATGCAAAACTCATATCGGATCTGTATAAAATGCTACAGCCTCCACCCACACACATATATAATCCTGGTAGGGAGAGATGGAACAGGGAATTGGGGAGAACGCTCAGCCACAAGGAATGGGAACAGATCTCATACCGAGTGCGACATTCTGCATATCATGTGGGGCTCACAGAAACCTTCACCAAGGTTTCAACGTACTGGTATCGCACTCCCGAACGCTTGCACGAAATGAACAGGCTCATAGACACTACATGTTGGCGCGCTTGTGGGCACACTGGGACACTGACACATATCTTATGGGACTGCCCACTGATACAGGACTACTGGAAGGAGGTGATCGATGAAATTGATAACTGTTTTGGGATAGAGTTACCTCGTTTCCCGGCCTATACTCTACTGGGCCTGCCTAATGCCTTAATGTTCCCATTGAAATCCCGGAGAGGGAGACACATAGCCATCGCTTTGGGCTCAGCTGTGCAGAACATTCTAATACACTGGCGCACTTCCACTGTTCCCTCGATCACAGGTTGGCTGCACAGGCTGTGGCACGTACTGGGCATGGAGAAAATTTCGCTTACACTGGCTGGGGAGGTCGACCAATTCACTGAGTTGTGGCAACCATTCCATACTTTACTAGCTACTGAATTCAGGGAGCTTACGTGCCCTAGATACCTGAGACTCCTTAGGCTTACACCACCGATCACTTGAACGGCCAGTAGGGAGTGGGAGGGCCGGGTACGCATGTTGGGTATATAACAGGAGAGGGCTTGTGAGTTTCTGAGATCTTCTTTGCAGAACACCGGACGGGGAGTTGGGGGTGGGGGAAGGGGTGGGCATGAGGGACTGTTGGGGTTGTTTGTTATACTAAATGTGAGGTACAGAGGGATTGTTATTTGCTTTCTGGTCGACACTCGATTGCAATGCCCGAGGACGCCACCCATGGCGGCTCTTGCCTAGCAAGGACTGTAGAACTCTGCAGGTGGCGGGGAGCTCTGGAGAAAGCATCAATTTTTCACGCTAGGAACTGTCTATTATCGCCTGATTTTCTTTTTCTTGTTTTACATTGCTGTACCACTGTACTTCCTTAATATAATACTTAAACCTAAAATTAGCTAGGGACCTCCCCCAGATGGACACTGTTGGGCACAGCCAAACCTGGGACCTAAGGGCCCCAAACCTGACCTGTCCCTCCAGTAAGCCAAACAGAGGGACCCAACCTCCAGCTTTAGGTAGCCAGAGGTTGACCCTGAGAGCTCAACACAACTCAGTCTTGGAAAGAAAGGCCTCTATGATGGATAATGATTGGAGGAAGCTGAGCGCAAAATTAGTGGAGCCTCACTTCAGTACTCCATCTCAGCACCAGCCTTTTACTTTGCCAAAACACACCACAGGTAGAGATTCCCTATGGTGGAGACCCTCAGACACCCTTAGGGTGAGGGATTGCTTAGTGGACCATGAGATAGGGGGTAACCATGCCAGTGCTGGTACTTCCTTATATGGCCACTTAGGCAATATAGGCTTACCTGTCAAGGATAGCCTTATCTCCTTTCGTTTGGGGGGGGGGGGTTATGTAGGAAGGTAGATCCCTGACTATGGTTGCCCCCAACTTTTTGCCTGGTGTTTTGCTGGTTTTCTGACTTAGTTGACCTGAGGCCCTGCTATTCAGGAACCCAGGCCCACTGCTCTCTCTGTTAAAATGGATTCCATGTACCCTAGGTACATATCCAATTGGATACTGAGTCACCTTATCAGTCCCTGTACAGTATACCTTAGGTATCCAGGGCATAGGTGTACCCAGGGCCTACCAGGGGCTGAAGCATGTATTATGCCACCCCTGGCTGGCCATCCAAAACTGACACAACTGGCTGCTTGACAGCTGGGAGCAAGGTGGTGTAATCACCCCTTGCTTTAGATATAGTACACCTATATCTAAAACCTAGAATGGGCACACAGATCTCCTATCAGTCACTCCTATGGCAGGCCTTAACAATCCTGAAGGCAGAGTGCTTGGAATCGTGTGAGATGGTGCTCTGGCATGAGCTGAGCCTGTCTGCGGCTTTCGGGATCTATCCCTTAGCCGTTTCCATGATAGCGTCAGACCATATACTCTTAAGTGCCTTATAATCCTCGCGGTTATGGTAACTTTGGTCTGACATTATCTAAACATGTCATGTAAGGTGTCATACGCTTTGGAATACTACCCCCTCGCCAGTTCTGGCGACGGGGGTAGCATTCCACCCCTCTAGAGGGAGAAGACATGTTGGTAGCCTGTAACCCCGGTTAAAGTTGGACATAGCCTCAGCTCCACAAAATGGATGCTGCCACCGAGACACAAGTCTGACCTCCTGCTGCTGGGAGTCCTTCCAGCGAGGAGTGCTTGGACAAAGGGTTTCCTGTCAGGGGCGGTGCCAGCACCACCCCAGACAGGGTTTTGTGTATCCCAGGTAGGCAGGGCTATAGAGGAAGGTGACTGCAAGTGGCACCCCGGTTCTCACTGTGCATATGACGGCTCAAACCAGTTCCTGGGGCACACCAGCCCCTGAGCTGGGGAGAGACCGGACAAAGGAGAGGGGTGTAACCACCCCCCTCCTAGTCCCACCCATAGGGCAGGACTTAGTCGCGTGCCAGCCCCTTTTCTTTTAGTCACCCTGCAGCAGCAGGCACCAACCAAGCATCGCGGTTTGCTGTAAGTCTCTCCTCCAGATCAAGACTGCCCAGCTCGACGAGAACCGGCTTCCCTGGCATCTCTGACCTCTACCTGCATCATCAGCCACGCTGAGATTCGTCGGTGTGACGAGACCTCGGGGACCGACCATCTTCAAGACTGCACGACGCTTGCCCTGCACGACCACCGAGGGATCCTTGAGTGAGTGCTTTGGGGTTTGAGAAGCCCCAACCCTGAGCAGCTCCAGTGCCGAAGTCCAGCCCCCCAGCATCCACGAGATCTGCGTGGGGCCCTTCTGCTCTCTACTGCTCACCGCGTTGTCCAGGACACTTGCCCGTTGGCTAGTGGCCCTTCTGACGACGAACCACGACGACAACACCGCTAGTCTGGTTGCTCCAGACTGGCCCTTGCTCCCCTCCAACCGAGGAGCACCCCGGACCCTCCTGGTCCACTCCAGACGCCATTTTGAGTCCACCGCGTGGGCTTGCATTTGCCAAGAGTTGTTGCCCCAATCCTGGGTCCAGCGACGTCGACAGCAGATACCTTCGTGGGACAGCTCGCGCCTCCATCCTGGTCGCCGACAACGCCTCCTGGTCCGGGAGACAGCAGAGCCCAGCGTCGCCCACTCACCTGGTCGAGGTGACTTCGCCCGGTGCCATCCTGGTGCCCACCTAATCACTGGCTAGTGATTCAGAACTTGGTCCCCTCTGCTTACAGGTCTTCATCTTCATCAATCCAGGCTTGGATCACATCGAACATCTTCACTGGTCGCCTGCCAGCAACTTCTTCTTTCAGGCTCCATAGACTGCAACTAGGATTCCCGACGTCTTTTCAGACCTATGCAGCCGCAGCCCCTGGGCTAGGTAACCTAAGCATTTCGGTGCTCCAGCATAGCTTAACTATCTAAGTGTCCAGATCCTTTTTCGTTTCAGCTCTACCTAGTCGGATTCGTCCGATAACACTAACTTTGCATTTACTAGCCTCCATAGACTTTGTTCCGCATCCCGCGTGAGAGTGCACACTCTGCACCCGATCTCCCTAGGCCTCCTGCTAGTAATCTAAAGGTTCAGTAGTCTAGTCCTAGCGATCCCAAAGCCTCTGAGAATAGTTACTTACCTGCTAGTAATTCGCATTCCACTTTTGTAGTATATGGTTTTTCGTGCCCCTCGGGCATTTGTGTAAATTGTGCGACTTTAAGTATTTTCTTAAGAGTTTTGTGTTGTGCTTAGCTCCCTGACTCATAAAGAGTTCAGGGTAGTCTTGTTATAAATAAATATACTTTTATTTTCATAACAACTTGTGTGGTGTCCTTTCACTTGGTGTTCAAGGGGTAAATGTGATAGTAAAACAGCTGGCTTAACACGCCCTCTAGAGTTTAGCCTAAAGACTGCTCTTGTCCATGCTACTAGGATAGCTGGTCTATCAGGTTGACTTACAACCAATCATCAATAAGGGTCGTTTGGACTGATACATAGTGATCACTAGAATAGTGAGCACTGCATATCAGGCCAACTTCTCACAGCAGGTGCTTCAAAAAATCGTTCTCAGCCACCTGGAGGGAATCCACGGCAATCTGCCCCCAGATTTCCCTTCCATAGCTAGCTATGGCCATGCTTTTGGCTTGATAAACTTTCAACATGGCTCCAATTGGTTTCTTCCCTATTTTTGAGGCAAAATTATAAATTGCTGCATTTGCCTGGGCCAGGTGCCCCCTTTTCCTCAAGATTAATGGACCCCATTTTAAATGATCATCAAAGAAAAACCCTAAATAGGAAAAAACATTAGTGTGGGGGATCTTAGCAGGGCAAACACTAAATTGAATACTTCTTTTGGGTCGTTGCCCTACTTGCATTATATAAGATTTAGAATTATTTATTGCCAAGTCCCGATCCGTCATAAATTTAGAAAATGCCTTTAATAGAGATTGCAAACCTAGTGCAGTTCTAGATATAAGGACGGCATTGTCTGCATAAAGCAAGACGGGGATGCCACGCCGCCCTACACACGGGTAGTCTACCCCGGTGGCTCTTAAAGCAATATCAAAATCGTTAATGAAGAGGTTAAACAAGAATGGGGCCAAGATGCAACCTTGCCTTACTCCCCTCTTGGTCTCCAGGTCCCTAGTGACCTGAAGGTCCTGAGAGAACCTGACGTTAGCCTTGGTTGACTTGTGCAAATCCTCTAAAAAGTTAACAATACTGTTATCCACCCCCATTGCCCTCATGGAGTGCCACAATTTAACCTTGTTGACACAGTCAAATGCAGAGGACAAGTCCATGAAGGCAAGGTAGACAGTGCCGGGGAGGGCAACCATATATTTGCTCAGTAACATAGATAAATTGCGACACTGAGCAATGGTTAAACGTCCCGACCGAAATCCTAACTGGACATCCAACATGATCTTATGCTCCTTCACCCAAGTGGCTTGTCTCTGCAAGAGAACACGAACTACAACCTTAACCACTGAGTAAAGGAGGGAGATAGGCCTGTAACTGTGGGTGCTATTCCTGTCACCCTTCTTAAAAGACAGGATCTATGGTGGAAGAGGCCCAAGACTGAGGACTACCGTTCTTTGCAGCTGCGTTAAACACAGCCTCCAGTACTTGGGCCCGGAACGAAGGGTCGGATTTAAACAGGTCCAGAGGGATACCATCTGGCCCGGCGCTTTATTGGTGGATAGCCCTGCAATGCCTGCCACAACCTCACCCTGTTCAGAAATCCTTACAGGGGCATTTATATCCCGACCTTCTTTGCAAGAGTGCTCCGTAGGGCTGTCAAACATAGATTTAAAATGGAGCAACCATTCCTTCTCAGTTATATGCGAGTCTAAGGCCCCCCACTTCATGACCAAAAAGGGGGCGATTCACGACACTACAAAACCTAGAGCTGTTCCTCAGAGTACTTGAGTCAATCATCTCCCTCCAAACCTCCTCCTTCAGGGCACCCTTCCGGCTGACCAGGGCTGATTTATATTCTTTACGGCATATGCATACCTCTTCTTTGATTTCTTGGTTTGGCTAACAGGACTTCCCTCAACATTTTCGCCGCCCGAGAGCAGTGAGAGTCAAACCATCTGGGGCTGGAAGCAGCCGTTCTACCAGCTGGGACACTTAGGATTTCACAGACTTTACGCGCTATGGATTCATATGCGCATGAAGAACCGTTTTTACCCACTTACGGGATCTCGGCGGCGGGGGAACCGCCCAAGTCTTCCATACCCTCCTTATATAGAAAAAAGGAGACACAGGAGTCTTCATCTGCAGGAGGAACCAAGTTTTATTCTAATAGCCCGGGCTATGGAACCGAGTCCCAAGCTCGTCGGAGACAAGACAGAAGAGGCTGCTGCTTCACTCCATAGTTTACAGGCCTTGTATACACATTTCCCACCTTAAGGAACCAATTCGGATGGGGGCCTGGCGCCCGAGTCAGAATGCAGTTACGCCATTTTTTGTTCAGTCAGGACGGTGCTGCAACAGATGGTGCAAAAGATTACGGACAGGTCTTGCAAAACAGGATATGTACATGAGAGAATAGACAGATCTTGAACAGCAGGATATGTGAAAGAAACAAGTTCTGGGACGGTGGTGTGACCAAGTCTTGCGAAACAGGGTGGGTGTGTGCAGGAGTTCAGTCCGAGGGTGGTGAGGCCAATCCTTTGTTCCCTTTTACGAAATTGGCTCAACCACAAGGAGCAGGAAGGGCAGGGTGGTCGTGACAGTTAAGAGTTTCATCAGACATCAGCAGAAACGACGAGGAGGGTCATGCAGAGGTGTTTGACACGAAATGGCAATCCAAAAATAATGGAGTCCTGACAAAAAATAAATGCCGACAAGAAGGACACTTCTCCTCAGACCCTCCTTTTGCTATTAAGTGGCAAATACTCTAGGAAACGTCGATATTCATGAGATCATCTGTATCTTGTTGGAGCATCATCTTCATATTGGTGTTGTGAATGTTAGAACGTTGAGGCTTGAGAGCCTGAACACACGTTGCACAGAGCATTGGCAGGCACTGAATGCACAAACAGCAGGAGACTAGGACAGCTACTCTCAAGGCAAGGAAGATGAGGACCCTCCATCCCCATTGGGAAAGGAGGCCCCCGGTCCAGCATGTGAGGGACCAGTTGCCTTCATCATGATGAATTTCAGAGGAAAGGTGATGCAGACGTTGGATGGCATCATATACTGTGGGTGTGTGATCTGGAATATACACACAGCAGCTGGAGCCAATCAATTTACACACACCACCACGATCAGCGAGGATGATGTCAAGGACCATACGATTTTGAAGTGTTACAAGGCGGTTTGCCTGTAGCTCTGCAGTGATGTTGGAGATGGCACCAGCTGTTTCTGTGATGGTGGCCTCAAGGACCCTGGTCAGTCCTCGTATGTTATGTTATGTTAATTTTGTCTTTTATAGCGCACGGCTACTCGTAAAGAGTGTCCCAGCGCTTTATTGACAACCTGAGAAAGACAAACACAACACCGAGATAAAGAAGACAGAGTCAGCAAAATGAAAGAGGGGAATCTAAAGGGCAAAAAGCCAGGTTTAAAGGCCCTTCCTGAAGGCCAGCAAATTTGAGGTGCTACGTAGTGCCAAAGGTAAAGCGTTCCAAAGCTGTGGAGCCCGCAGCCTAAAAGAACGGCCTCCGATGCGGGCCTTCTTCACACGAGGAACCGCAGCAAGGAACATCGATTCTGATCTCAGAGACCGTGCCGGATGGTAAAAGGCAAGCCTCCTTTGAAGATATTTAGCCCCCGAGGCGTGGAGAGCCTTGTGTGCCAGGGTCAGGGCCTTGAAGACTATCCGCTTCCGGCTAGGCAGCCAATGGAGAGACTGCAAAAGGCCGGAGACTCTGGCTCGCCTATGAAGGCCAAAGATGGCTCGCGTGGCCGTGTTCTGGACCACCTGCAGCCGTTGTAAGAGATACTCCGGCAGGCCGAGGTATAGGACGTTGGAGTAGTCCAATCTTGAGCCAATTAAGGCCTGTACCGTAGTCCTCCTATGGTCCTCAGAGAGCAAAGGAAGAAACTTCTGAAGCATCCTGAGGAGGCCAAAGCAGGTGCCCGTAAGGGCAAGGATCTGAGATCTTAAGGTCAGACCATTGTCAATCTTGATCCCCAGGTTCTTAGCCAACTGAGACGATCGAACTGGAGGAGACATGTCGGCGGACCACCATTCCTGCCAATCTGGGTCGGATTGGCAGCCGAAGAAGAGTACCTCAGATTTATCGGAGTTGCACCTGAGGCTGTTCAGCTGGAACCATTTAAAAACAGCCCCAAGGCACTCACGGATACTCTCTCCATCAAAATCCTCTCCTTTCCCGCAGGTAAAGAGGAGCTGGGTATCGTCAGCATAGGATACGATTTGGGCCCCAAAAGACTCAGCCAATGCCGCCAGAGGGGTCATAAAGATGTTAAATAGAGTCGGGCTCAGCACAGAGCCCTGCGGGACTCCGACTCCCAAAGGCGGCATCTCGGCAGAACTAGATGAGGCCCAGACCGTTTGTCGACGGCCAGCCAGAAACGATCTAAACCAGCTAAGCACCGTCCCCCTCAGACCGATCTCAAAGTCTGACGAGCAGACCCTCGTGGGGGACGGTGTCGAAGGCCGCCGACAAGTCAAGCATTACCAACATGGCTTTGCCACCCGAATCCAGTGCCTCCTTGATGGCTTCAGACACCTCCAGAAGCGCCGTCTCAGTACTAAGGTTAGGGCGGAAGCCAGATTGTGTGGAATGAAGCAGATCGTGAGATTCTAAGAAATTAGAAAGCACAATATGCACATGCTTCTCCAAGATTTTGGCCAGCGCATAGGCCTATAATTGGCCAAAGCCTCAGGATCAAGACCAGGCTTTTTAAGGAGGGGAATGACCATTGCCTGCTTCCAGGCCTGTGGGACCATACCCCGGCTCAGAGAGAGATTCAGGAGGATATTCGCCAACGGATTTACAACTACCGCCATCTTTGCCAGAAATTTGTCCGGGCATGGGTCAAGCGGCGAACCCGATTTGAGATTGGCCATAAGTGTCAATGACGAAGGAGCTAAAATAGGCGGAAAGTCTGACAGGACTGACCCTAGAGGGACCGATCGAACTGGTCCATCCTCAGAACTAGGGGAGACTACAACCGGCCTCAACGGGAAAGAGTCCTGAATCAGCTTTATCTTAGTAGTAAAGAAGTTGGCCAGATCAGAAACCCACGCCTCGGTAGGGGCGGTCTGGATCGAATTCGACCGTGGGGCCGTAAATTCCCTCACAATCGTGAAAATCTCCTTGCAGGAATTAGAGGCAGCCTCAATCCTCCTAGCAAAATAGCCTTTCTTTTCTAGGAGGATATCCCAATGATAGGTTTTAACCATAGTCCTATAGGCAAGCCTAGCGGCAGAATCGTACTGAGCACGCCAAGCCCTTTCAGCCACCTTGCACTGCCTACGAGAAGCCGACAGCGCTTCAGTGAACCAAGGGGCAGAAACCCGTTTAGATAACGAGCGAGGAGCCATCGCAGGGGCTAGATCATTCAGCCTGTCCACAAGCCACGTCTGCAAAGACTCCAGATCCCTATCCCTATCCGTATAGCCCGACTGTTTGCCATGGTGACCAGCCTGACTCCGTGTGAAGCGGTCGCTCCACCCTTCCTCCTGAATCCCATAGCGCTGTGACTGGTATCGTAGCGCTGCTCCCCCACCACTGCCACACTTTAAATTTATTTCAATTGAATTGGCACCCGCTCTGTTGCGTAGCGCTCCGCATTGCTTTGTGTCTATATAGTACTTTAACTGCGAACGCTCCGCATTGCTTTGCCTGTTGAACATACTTCACTTGTGATTGCTTTAATATTTTATTTAATGTAAATTGTGCCCGTGTGTTCCACCGCCAGCTTGCATCACAGCGTCCTGTTCTCCTGTTATTGTCTCGTCCATTTTGTTGTGCCTGCAGCCCGTCCCTCCCCCTACGCTCCCGCCTCCCAGCTCCCTCTCCCACCCACTAGACAACAGGAACGGCCCGGCTGAGGAACCTCTGTGACCAGCCTGACTCCGTGTGAAGCGGTCGCTCCACCCTCCTCCTGAATCCCATAGCGCTGTGACTGGTATCGTAGCGCTGCTCCCCCACCACTGCCACACTTTAAATTTATTTCAATAGAATTGGCACCCGCTCTGTTGCGTAGCGCTCCGCATTGCTTTGTGTCTATATAGTACTTTAACTGCGAACGCTCCGCATTGCTTTGCCTGTTGAACATACTTCACTTGTGATTGCTTTAATATTTTATTTAATGTAAATTGTGCCCGTGTGTTCCACCGCCAGCTCGCATCACAGCGTCCTGTTCTCCTGTTATTGTCTCGTCCACCGACAACATGGCCACCCTCAAGGCAGCCACCCGCAAACACCACCAACTGATCGATCCGCCAAGAAATCAGCATTCAAGGATCGCCTCGACAACAACTCGCACAACAGCAAGGAACTCTTCAACATCGTCAAAGAATTCACCCACCCCACCGCAGCATCTAACGACATCACTCCCTCCCAAGACCTCTGCGATGCGCTATCCTCCTTCTTCTACAACAAAATTGCCGACATCCACAACAGCTTCGAGAATACCCCCAGCGATCAGCCCTCCCCACCCCCCTCTGATCCTACTCCACCAACTAACATCCTTAGCAACTGGAACCCAATCACCACTGAAGACACCACCCGCTTAATGAACTCAATCCACTCTGGCTCGCCAACCGACCCCTGCCCCCACTACATCTTCAACAAAGCTGACTACATCATCGCACCCCATCTCCGTGACATCATCAACTGCTCGTTCAACTCTGCCACCTTTCCAGATAGCTGGAAACACGCCGAACTCAGCGCCCTTCTGAAGAAACCCACAGCAGACCCCTCGGAACTCAAAAACTACCGACCCATATCCCTCCTCCCATTCCCGGCCAAAGTCATTGAGAAAGCCGTCAATAACCAACTCTCCGCCTTCATTGAATCCAACAACTCCCTCGATCCATCTCAATCCGGGTTTCGAGCCAAACACAGCACCGAAACCACCCTCATCGCAACGACCGACGACATCCGAACACTACTAGACAACGGAGAAACTGTGGCCCTCATTCTACTCGAAAACAGACTTGGGCGTCCCCTCAACAAAGAAACCACACAGGTTGAGTATTTTACCCAAAAACTAGCATGCCGTTATTTCGGCGGGAAAGGTAAAGTTACAAAATTCTGGATAATAATCTCTAAGAGCAAACTTCAACTGGGGAGGCAAAGTCTATAGATCAACTATCTTATATTTCGGCAGTGACCAAGTTTTCAGTGAATTGCGTATATAGGAGAGTATTTCATAAAAACATTTTTAAAACATAAGCATTTTAAAATTCAAACATAAGCATTAATTTCTACGAGAATGAATGACAGACAGAACAATTTGTAGTGATTTAAAAGGATATTTTCCACACCATGAATTTCGTTAACCTCTGTTATACCTTTATTACATATTCAAAATTAATCTTCATACAATATACAAATTTTTTTAATTTTTTTTTAAAAAAACATCATTATACATTTCATAAAAATTTTTTTAAAAACAAGAATCACAAGTCGACGCGGCGTTTCGGTATTCTGTATTTGAACCTTCTTCAGGACTGATTCTTTAAATTAGATAGGGCAAGCCGCCCACTGGACACAGTTTAATTCAATTCTGCACCTTGTAGTCTTCGGATTATTTATATCTCCGGAATAATGATTCTCAGTGTTTGATGTCACTGGTATTTGAGGTAAATTAGCTTGGTCTTGGACTGCCAGGGGGAGCCACCGTCTTCCTAATTGTGGGTTTCATCAATGACCCATTCAACATATGGGCCGTCACGAACGCTGTTCGTGACGGCCCATACCAGACCTGTGGAAGGACGTGTGGACTGACTGCCAGAGACCAGGAGCAGGGAGGCCGAACTTGCTATCTAAGGAAGTACTTCGAACTGAAAAAGAAGGAACTTGGTAGCAACTTATCCTGAATATTGCGCCAGTCACCCAATGTTGAATGGGTCATTGATGAAACCCACAATTAGGAAGACGGTGGCTCCCCCTGGCAGTCCAAGACCATGCTAATTTACCTCAAATACCAGTGACATCAAACACTGAGAATCATTATTCCGGAGATATAAATAATCCGAAGACTACAAGGTGCAGAATTGAATTAAACTGTGTCCAGTGGGCGGCTTGCCCTATCTAATTTAAAGAATCAGTCCTGAAGAAGGTTCAAATACAGAATACCGAAACGCCGCGTCGACTTGTGATTCTTGTTTTTAAAAAAATTTTTATGAAATGTATAATGATGTTTTTTTTAAAAAAAAAATTTAAAAATTTGTATATTGTATGAAGATTAATTTTGAATATGTAATAAAGGTATAACAGAGGTTAACGAAATTCATGGTGTGGAAAATATCCTTTTAAATCACTACAAATTGTTCTGTCTGTGTCATTCATTCTCGTAGAAATTAATGCTTATGTTTGAATTTTAAAATGCTTATGTTTTAAAAATGTTTTTATGAAATACTCTCCTATATACGCAATTCACTGAAAACTTGGTCACTGCCGAAATATAAGATTGTTGATCTATAGACTTTGCCTCCCCAGTTGAAGTTTGCTCTTAGAGATTATTATCCAGAATTTTGTAACTTTACCTTTCCCGCCGAAATAACGGCATGCTAGTTTTTGGGTAAAATACTCAACCTGTGTGGTTTCTTTGTTGAGGGGACGCCCAAGTCTGTTTTAGAGTCACTATCCCCCCAGTCCCCAATTAACTTGTGTGGGGTCCTCCTTTCATTTCTTAACCTCATTCTACTCGACCTCTCCGCCGCTTTCGACACAGTCTGCCACAGCACCCTTATACAACGCCTCAGCAACATCGGCATACAAGGAAAAGCCTTGGACTGGATCATCTCATTCCTCGCTGGGAGAACTCAAAGAGTTCAACTTCCCCCATTCAACTCAGAGGCCACTGAAGTCATCTGTGGCGTACCACAAGGATCTTCACTCAGTCCCACCCTCTTCAACGTCTACATGAGTCCTCTCGCCCCCATCGCGCGTCAACACAACCTCAACATCATCTCCTACGCCGACGACACCCAGTTAATCCTTTCCCTCACCAAAGACCCCAACACCGCCAAAACCAATCTTCACGGAGGCATGAAAGAAGTAGCCAAATGGATGAAACATAGCCGCCTAAAACTCAACTCAGACAAAACCGAGGTCCTCATCCTAGGATCTTCCCCCTCTGCCTGGAACGACTCTTGGTGGCCCTCCGCTTTGGGCACAGCACCCACTCCCACAAACCATGCACATAACCTTGGCTTCATCCTAGACTCCTCTCTCTCGATGTCCAGACAAGTCAACACAGTCTCTTCCTCCTGCTTCAACGTACTTCGCATTCTCAAAAAGATCTTCCGCTGGATCCCCCTCGAGTCTAGAAAGACTGTCACCCACGCACTGGTCACGAGTCGACTGGATTATGGAAACACCCTCTACGCCGGAATCACAACAAAATTACAGAAAAAACTCCAACGCATCCAAAACGCATCAGCGAGACTCATATTAGACATCCCTCGCCAAGATCACATCACCGGACACTTAAAAGACCTCCACTGGCTTCCCGTCAACAAAAGAATTACTTTCCGCCTTCTCACCCACGCACACAAAGCCCTCTACAATCTAGGACCCGAATGCCTCAACACTCGATTGTCCTTCTACAAACCCACCCGCCAACTTAGATCGTCCAATCAAGCCCTCGCCACAGTCCAGCGCATCCGAAAATCCACCATGGGTGGCAGATCATTCTCCTTCCTTGCTGCCAAGACCTGGAACTCACTCCCCACTCACCTCCGCCTTACTCAAAACCACATCTCCTTCAGAAAAGAACTTAAAACCTAGCTATTCGACAAATAATGAACCCCTTCCCCAAGCGCCTTGAGACCCACTGGGTGAGTAGTGCGCTATACAAATGCTTGAACTTGAACTTGAACATGGGGCCCCAGAATGGGAGGAAACCCTTAAAGAAGTCCCTGGCTTCCTGGCCTACTGTATCCTCAGCCGATATGACATCCCTACATGAGCGGCGCAAAGCGCCCTTCATCAACAGGTGGTAATCTCCATGGGTAGAATACGTTGGTGGAAAAAGGAAGGCCAGATAGCAGGTACCAGACCAGTTATGGGGGGCCAAGTGTAGGCTGCTCTGCCACAGATAAAGTAAGTGTTGGGGGACGCCACCAACTTTGGAGGAGACATAGAGTTTAAAGTTTAAATGATGTCACAGATACTAGTACCAACTTTATTAGTTCCCAAGCCATGGATGCAGACACGGCCCGCACATTTATAACATTCAGAGTGTTTCGTACATCAGGTAGTAGCCTTCTGGTGTGAAATTTGGTAAAAGTTTGTGGAGAAGTTGAGTTAAAGACCACCATCTCACCGAGTTCATCCGTCGGTAATAGCAATGTTGATGAGCCGGTCGGGCAAAAAGGGGTATTGGTATTGCCAGCCCTGTTTCGACGGAGCTCTGCTGTAAATTTCCTTTGTGGGGCCACTGACCTTGTTGCCGCTGTTTTCCCTGCCCTGCCGCTGGTCTCTCAGGTTCCCCTCCCCGACGCAGCAGCCTTTCAGCATCGCAGCGCGGCCGGCGTGGTGAGGGGGGACTACATGTCCCAAGAGCCACTGCGGCGGAAGCTGCCACCGCCCCTACCGCGCCCGGAGGCGCATAAATTGGAACTGAACCCCGGTGGAGCGGGAGCTCTGCTGTAAATTAACTTTGTGGGGCCACTGACCTTGTTGCCGCTGTTTTCCCTGCTCTGCCGCTGGTCTCTCAGGTTCCCCCCCCCCGCCCCTGCAGCTTTTCAGCATCGCAGCGCGGCAGGCGTGGTATGGGGGGACTACAGGTCCCAAGAGCCTCTGCGGCGGAAGCCGCCACCGCCCCTACCGCGCCCTGAGATGCATAAATTGGAACTGAGCCCCGGTGGAGCGGGAGCTCTGCTGTAAATTTCCTTTGTGGGGCCACTGACCTTTTTGCCGCTGTTTTCCCTGCCCCTGGTCTCTCAGGTTCCCCCCCCGCCGCCGCAGCCTTTCAGCATCGCAGCGAGGCCAGCGTGGTGAGGGGGACTACAGGTCCCAAGAGCCTCTGAGGCGGAAGCCGCCACCGCCCCTACCGTGCCCAGAGGCGCATAAATTGGAACTGAGCCCCCGCGTCGCGGGTCGCGCCGGGTTAAGCCCGGGACCGTCTGAGGCCAGACGAGGCTGGGCTGGGCCCTCTCCCTGACACCTTGGTCAGTAGATTTTCTTTTTAATGTATTGCTGTGTCTGGTGTGATCCTGAGATCTTCTGAACTACTGCCTGCCTTTACCTGGAGTCAGAGTCTATCTGTAGCTGCAAGAGTGTGCCTGTAGCGGGAGGAATTTGCTGTCGCCCACGTCGCTTTTGATGTCTTCCGCACCTCAATAAGGCATATTGGGGCCGCGCAATTACCTGACATTGGGACACAAAATAAGCGAGCTAAAATCGTGGTTGATCGCTACGCCCTCCACAATTGACTGGCATGTTGTAACTGTTCTTTCAAGGTTCCTAAGTGCTTCCCAGTGCCTCCTAGTTAGCCACAGTTCCTTAAATTGCTGGATAGAATTTCCTTTACCACACCGGGTTACTTAAAAATCCCATAAGGTGTGTAATATAAATCGGGGGCTATGACCTCTAAACAAAATGGGGCGGGGCAAAATACAGGGGCTGGGGGAAGTTTTGTTGGTACAATGGATGCTTTTCTAGTTAGAGCTGGGAATATGCTCCAGCATGAAATAACGCTAACGGAGAAAAGGCTTTCGTTAGGAATTTATGCTGCCCAAAAAGATCTTCTATGGGCAATATCCAACTTGCTAAATCTCCTGAGATAGTGGCTGTAGGAAGGTAGACCCCTGACTATGGTTGCCCCCAACTTTTTGCCTGGTGTTTTGCTGGTTTTCTGACTTAGTTGACCTGGGGCCCTGCTATTCAGGACCCCAGGCCCACTGCTCTCTCTGTAAAATGGATTCCATGTACCTTAGGTACATATCTAATTGGATACTGAGTCACCTTATCAGTCCCTGTACAGTGTACCTTAGGTACCCAGGGCATAGGTGTACCCAGGGCCTACCAGGGGCTGCAGCATGTATTATGCCACCCCTGGCTGGCCATCCAAATCTGACACAACTGGCTGCACGACAGCTGGGGCAAGGTGGTGTAAACACCCTTTGCTTTAGATATAGTAATCCTATATCTAACCCTAAAAATGGACACCTATATTCCTATCAGTCACTCCTATGGCAGGCCTTAACAATCCTGAAGGCAGAGTGCGTGGAATAAGGTGAAATGGTGCTCTGGCATGAGCTGAGCCCGTTTGCAGCTTGCGGAACCAAGTCCTAATAGCTGTTCCATGATAACGCATACCATATACTCTTAAGTGCATTATAATCCGCGCGGTTATATGCCAACTCTGGTATCGCTTTATCAAAACATGTCGAGTAAGGTGTCATACGAATTGGAATACTAACCCCTCGCCAATTCTGGCGACGGGGTTAGCATTCCACCCTTCTAGAGGGACACGACATGTATGTAACCTGTAACCCCGGTTAAAGTCAGACATAGCCTTAGCTCCACAAAATGGATGCTGCCACCGAGACACAAGTCTGCCCTCCTGCTGCTGGGAGTCCTCCCAGAGCAGGAGGCAAGGACAAAGGGTTTCCTGTCAGGGGCGGTGCCAGCACCGTCCCAGACAGGATTTTGTGTATCCTAGGTAGGCAGGGCTTTAGAGGAAGGTGACTGCAAGTGGCACCCCGGTGCTCACTGTGCATAGGCTGGCTTGAACCAGTTCCAGGGGCACTCCAGCCCCTGCTCTGGGGAAAAGCCCACCAAAGGAGAGGGGTATAACCCCCCCCTCCTGGTCCCACCCATAGGGCAGGACTTAGTCGCGTGCCAGCCCCCTTTTTCAGGATAAAGGTAGGAACTGGCCCCCTTCCAATTTAGATCAATCTTTGAATCCTGAACCGATTTTCTACGAGAGGAAGTCAAGACTCTTCCTAAGATTTTCTCCCTTGTGACTAAGGAGTAGTCACCCTGCAGCAGCAGGCACCATCCAAGCATCGCGGTCTGCTGTAAGTCTCTCCTCCGGATCAAGACTGCCCAGCACGACGAGAACCGGCTTCCCTGGCACCTCTGACCTCTACCTACATCATCAGCCCAGCTGTGATCCGTGGGTGTGACGAGACCTCGAGGGACCGGCCATCTTCCAAGACTGCACGACGCTTGACCAGCACGACTCCCGAGTGACCCTCGACCGAGTGCTTTGGGGTAAGAGAAGCCCCGACCCTGAGCAGCTCCAGCACCGAAGTTCAGCCCCCCTGCATCCACGAGATCTGTGTGGGGCCCTTCTGCTCTTTGCTGCTCACCGCGTTGTCCAGGTCGCTTGCCCGTTGGCTAGTTGCCCTCTCACGACGCTCCACGACGACAACTACTGCTGGTCTGGTTGCTCCAGACTAGCCCTTGCTCCCCTCCAACAGAGGAGCACCCTGGACCCTCCTGGTCCACTCAAGACGCCATTTTAGGTCCACCGCGTGGGCCTTGCATTTGCCAAGACTTGTTGCCCAATCCTGGGTCCAGCGACGTCAGCAGCAGATACCTTCGTGGGACAGCTCGCACCTCCATCCTGGTCGCCGACAACGCCTCCTGGTCCGAGAGACTGCAGAGCCCAGCAGCGCCCACTCACCTGGTCGAGGTGACTTCGTCCGGTGCCACTCTGGTGCCCACCTAAATCACTGGCTAGTGATTCAGAACTTGGTCTTCTCTGCTTTCAGGTCTTCTTCTTCCCTGATCCAGGCTTGGATCACCACGAACTTTCTTCACTGGCCGCCTGCCAGCAACTTCTTTCTTCAGGCTCCTGGTCTTCAACGAGGGTTTCCGACGTAACTTCAACCCTATGCAGCCGCAGCCCCTGGGCTAGGTAAACCGAGTACTCCGGTGCTCCAGCATAGTCCAACACTCTAAGTGTTCGGATCCACTCTTGTTTTCGACCCACCTAGTCGGGTTCGCCCGAGAACAGTAACTTTGCAACTGCTAGCCTCCATAGACTTTTTCCCGCCTTACGCGTGAGAGTTCCCACTCTGCACACGATGTCCACAGGCCCCCTGCATCTAATCCAAGTGTTTAGAATTGTAGGCCAAACGATTCCTAAGTCTATGAGAATAGTTACTTACCTGCTAGTAATTCGCATTCCACTTTTGTAATATATGGTTTTTGGTGCCCCTAGGGCATTTGTGTAAATTGTGCGACTTTAAGTATTTTCTTAAGAGTTTTGTCATGTGCTTAGCTCCCTGACTCATAAAGAGTTCAGGGTAGTCTTGTTATAAATAAATATCTGTTTATTTTCATAACAACTTGTGTGGTGTCCTTTCACTTGGTGTTCAAGGGGTAATGTGATGGTAAAACAGCTGGCTTAACACGCCCTCTAGAGTCTTAGCCTTAGACTGCTCGTATCCATGCTACTAGGATAGCTGGTCTATAAGGTTGACTTACAACCAATCATCAATAAGGGTTGTTTGGACTGATACAAAGTGCTCACTAGAATAGTGAACATTATATATCAGGCCAACTTCTCACAGTGGCCCAACCTTTAATCCTTGTAAATACCTTAGATCACTCACAGGGAGTCACGGGGATATAGCCCTAAGTCCAATTATAGAAGTGAGGACTGGGCATAATCCATCACCCCACGAGAGCATTACTGATGTGGTTAGTATTGTGCCTGAGGTTGCTCAAGATAGGAGTGCGGTACCCTCTAATCCACATAATGTGGCCTGCCGCCCCGATCAGATTCCAACTAATGTTAAAACTCACCCCACTACTAATAAAAGGGAAACTTGTGACACCCGATCGACCAGGCTGAAAAGGTCGGCCAGCGAATGTATCGGAGCAAGTGGTGGGTTGGTCGAGCCCTTGGCAAAACGTACAAGGGGTGGCCCAGCAACACGGTCACAAAATAAGACCAAAGGGAAAATTAAGGCCCTTAAGGGTAAAACGACATGTATTTCTGATACCGGGGAAGACCATCACGATGTCGTAACATCTGATGTAAGAGACCCATGTGACCCAGGGGGCACTCAGGCTTTTTGGGTGCGCATGGAGTCATTGATATCGTCTTCACTGGCCCCCTTTTGGACTAAGTTAGAGATCATGGAGGACAGGATTACCAGTTTGGTCAAAGCGATTGAAGAAGGAAATAGTACAAATCAACCAAATGTTAGGGGAGGAAACACCCCCACTACTCCTATTGGGAACTTAGAGACAGGTGAGACCCTAGACAAGCAGGGATCCACTATGGCCCCAATCAATTTGAATGCTATGAAAGCCGCTCCAAAACCAGTAGCGCCAGGCGGGAGTATGACCCTTGGCAGTCACACGCAGTTAGCTGGTCAATTGCAGCAAAATCCAGCCCAACAATGCAAACTATACCGTTCAAGGGTGGATCATCTGCAAGTTTCGAACAACCCGCCTGGGACGGCAAATGTGCCTAAAATAGGGCAAGCTTGTGGGCAGGATAGTCAATTCCACAGCAGTGGTCTGAAACCAGCTAAAGACGTTATTGATCTACCGCCAGCTGCGAGCCCCCTGGTGGTAGTCTTGGCTGGCGTCCCCCACTGAGACCAGATCAAACTGAAACATGGTCCCAGCTAAAAAATAAAACGGTGGATTGGCTTATCAGGCACAAAGGTTTTAAAGCACAAGTTACTACTTGTGTAACGATATTTCTGTAAGAGACATTAGTTAGTGATAGAATCCTTACCTTAGAATATCCCCAGGCGTCAGACTGGATCCGGAAATTTTTCGCGTAGCAGTACCCTTGCGCGTCGGTAGGCGTCGTCTGCGGCTCCGCGTCCGTCGTCGGCGTCGTGGGCGCAGTGATGACGTCGTCTGAGTACTTAGACGCCGCCTCCGCGTGCTGACATCAGTTCTTAGACACAGCTTTTCCGCGCCAGAAACGCTGAGCCATGTTAAAAACCAACACTGGTGCTATTGAAACTAGGGCCCTGAAAGGGGATAACCCTAACCCTAGATATCGGTTCGCAGAACGGGGAGGATGGGTAGGTCGGTAAGGAATCTATCACTAACTAATGTCTCTTACAGATATATCGTTACACAAGTAGTAACTTGTACATCTGAAAGAGACACGTTAGTGATAGATTCCTTACCTTAGAATAGATACCCCAGCAATACCAACCCCGGTGGTGGGTCTGCGAACCAATAATCACACCAGAAAGTCCTGGAGGACAGAATGGCCAAAGAAGCCATCCCTCCGGACTTGGCTGTCCAGATAGTAGTGTCTTGCAAATGTGTGCAGAGATGCCCACGTAGCTGCCTGACAGATGTCTTGTAAGGGCACTCCCCGGCCCAGGGCAGTTGTAGTCGCCGTGGCTCGGGTGGAATGAGCCTGCAATCCAACAGGGGGCTCATTTTTAGCCAAGGAGTAACATGCCTGGATACACAAGATGATCCACCGGGAGATGGTCCTCTTGTGCACCGCTTTCCCCTTCTTAGCGCCCACGTAACCAACAAAGAATTGGTCATCCACCCGGAACTGGCGTGTGCGATCCAAGTAGAATGAAAGCGCACGTTTTGGGTCCAGACGGTGGAGCCGCTCTTCCTCTTTAGAGGGGTGCGGAGGCGGAAAGAAGGTCGGCATGGTGATGGACTGCCCGATGTGGAAGGCTGTGACAATCTTGGGCAGGAAAGATGGCTTAGTACGCAACACAACCTTGTCCGGATGGACAGAAAAGAAAGGAGGAGTACAAGAAAGGGCCTGGAGCTCACTCACTCTCCTGGCAGAGGTGATGGCAACCAGGAAAGCAGTCTTCAAAGTACGAAGGTGGAGAGGACAGCTGTGAAGTGGCTCAAAGGGGGCGCACCTCTGAAATTTAAGAACAAGGTTCAAGTCCCACTGAGGCATCACAAATTGAACAGCAAGACACGTGTGTGTGATGCCCTTCATAAAACGATTTACAATAGGGGACTTTAACAAAGAAGGTTGATCAGGCAGCCTTAGAAAGGCTGAAAGGGCAGAAAGGTAGCCCTTGACAGTGCCCAGAGCAGAGCCCTGCTGGGCAAGAGAAAGAAGGAAGAGAAGAACCTCAGAGAGAGGGGCAGCAAGAGGATCCACAGCCTTTGCTGTGCACCATGCCACAAATCTGTTCCACCTACAGGCGTATACCGACTTTGTGGAGGGACGCCTGGCTGCCAGAATGACGTTACAGACTTCAGGAGGCAAGTCAAATGGCCTCAACTGTCGCCGCTCAATCTCCAAGCATGGAGGTGGAGACTGGACAGGTTCGGGTGGAGGACCGTCCCCTGCTGCTGCGACAGAAGGTCCTCCTGAAGAGGCAGACGAACCGGGGGATCGACTGACATACTGAGTAGCTCTGGATACCAGTACCTTCGTGCCCAGTCCGGAGCCACAAGGATGACTTGTGCCCGGTCGCACTTGATCTTCTTCAGCACTCTGGGAATAAGTGGTATAGCCGGAAAGGCGTACAATAGACCGCAACTCCACTCGCGATGAAAATTGTCTCCGAGCGAGTGCCGCCTTGGAAATTCCAACGCGCAGAACTGAGACATTGCGCGTTCTCTTCGGTGGCGAATAGATCTAACCAAGGCTCTCCCCATCGCTGAAAGAGGCCTTGCGCCACGTCCAAGTTCAGACGCCATTCGTGATCCATCATGCACCGACGGCTGAGCTCGTCCGCCCTGGCGTTCAGAGAACCTGCCAGGTGTTGAGCCACCAGGGTCACGCCCTGGCGTTCCAGCCACTGCCAGAGGCGCAGAGCCTCCTGGCAAAGGGTCCAGGACTCCACCCCGCCTTGTTTGTTGCAGTACCACATGGCGGTGGTGTTGTCCGTGAACACCTGCACTACACTCCCCCGGACAGAGGGGAGGAATGGTTTCAGTGCTAGACGAATCGCCCGCAACTCCAAAAGGTTGATGTGGAGCCGGGCCTCCGCCGGAGACCAGAGGCCTCTGATCTCCGCCTCTCCCATGTGGCCTCCCCAGCCCTGGAGGGACGCATCCGTCACAACTACGTGCTCCAGTTGAGGAAGGGAGAGGGATCTGCCGCTGACCCAATCGCGGTCCGTGAGCCACCACTGCAGCTGTTTTGCAGTGCCCTCCGAGATCAGGACATGGTCGGACAGGTTGCCCTGATGCTGGGCCCACTGAAACTTCAGGTCCCTCTGCAGAGCCCGCATCCGCCACCTGGCGCGATGCACCAGTAGGATGCAGGAGGCCATCAGCCCCAGAAGCCGCAGCGTCAACCTGACCGAGACCCGGGATAAAGGCTGAAATAACGGAATCAGAGCCTGAATATCCCGGACCCGCTGTTCGGGTGGATAAACCCGAAACTGCGCCAAGTTGAGAACCGCTCCGATGAAGAGGAGCTTCTGAGAGGGGCACACGTGTGACTTCGGCGCATTGATGGAGAACCCCAGCTGGTGCAGGAGGTCTGCCGTAGTCTGGAGGTGGCTGACGACTGTCTGGGGCGAGCCCACCTTCAACAACCAGTCGTCGAGGTAGGGGAGCACTGAAACCCCTAACCTGCTCAGATGAGCTGCGACCACCGCCATCACCTTCGTGAACACCCGTGGGGCGCTGGTAAGGCCGAAGGGGAGCACGGTATACTGAAAGTGCTCGTGGCCAACCGTGAACTGCAGGTAGCGCCGGTGGGCAGACAGGACGGGGATGTGGAATAAGTAAGTCCAACGCTACCATCCAGTCTCCCGGGTCCAGGGCAGCTAAGACCTGAGCCAGAGTCAGCATTTTACGCTCCGTAGGTCCAAGATAGGGCGTAGGCCCCCTTTGCCCTTCTTGGGTACCAGAAAGTAGTGGGAGTAGCAACCACACCCTACTTCTGGCCCAGGAACGCGCTTGATGGCCCCCTTGGCCAAGAGGGCCGTAACATCCTCCTGCAGAAGTCGCAAATGATCCCACGATACACAGTGGTTCTGCGGTGGCATGGCTGGAGGAGTCGCCTTGAAGGGGAGGGAGTAGCCCCTTCGGACGATCTGCAGCACCCACCTGTCCGACGTGACAGTGCGCCAGTGGAGGTGGTGATGGCGAACCCTGCCCCCCACTGGCGTCACATGGGCCTGAAAGTACGGACTAGGAGGGTTTCGAGGCGGATGCTGCGGGGGAAGGTGTGGACTGACCTCGCCGTTGTCCCCGACCGCCGCCACGGCGGTTTCCACGGCCGCCACCGTGTTGGGTATTACCCTGCGGAGCGTGGCTGGCAGCACGTGTGGGTACACCCCTTCCGTGGCCACGAAAGGAGTGACAGGCAGCCGATTGCTGGCGCGGGCCGAGAGGCCCAAGGACTTGGCCATAGCCCTGGAGTCCTTAAAACGCTCAAGCGCATGGTCTGCCTTGTCGCCAAAAAGGCGACGGCCATCAAACGGCATGTCCATCAGTGTGTTTTGGACATCGGCCGAAAAGTTGGCGGACCTCAACCAGGCGTGACGTCTGACCGCCACTGTCATTGCCATCGCTCTACCTAGTGAGTCGGTGGTATCCAGCCCACACCGGATAGAATATTTGGCTGCACCCCGGCCCTCCACAAGGGCTTGGCCGAGTTTGGCCCGTACCTCCAACGGACACTCTGGCAGCACTTCCGCAACCGTATCCCACAGAGAGTGGGTGTAGCGGCCCAAGAGGCAGGCGGTGTTGGAAGACCGCAGTCCCAGACTAAGGGAGGAGAAGATCTTTTTACCGTACTGCTCGTACCTCTTGGATTCCCTGTCCGGCGGCGCCGACGGGAATGCGGTCTGGGAATTGGAGGCCTGGATGACCAGGCTCTCGGGGGTTGGGTGGGTGGACAGGAAACATGGGTCGCCCGGAGCCGGGCGGTGGCGTCTGGCCACGTTCCTATCTACAGGCGAACCTGTAGCGGGCTTGGACCAAGTGCCCAAAAGAACGTCGGACAAGGCCTCGTTAAACGGCAGCAGAGGCTCGGCTGAGCATGACTGCGGCTTAAGGACCTCAGTGAGGAGGTTAGTCCTCACGGCCGCGACGGGGAGCTCAAGGCCCAAGGCCTTGGCCGCCCTCATCAACACCACACTATAGGTTGCCCCCTCCTCCGTAGCCACGGTAGGGGGTGAGACAAAGCCAGTGTCGGGCGAAGTGTCCAGACCACTGGCATCCCCAAGTTCATCTGTCCAGTCCTCTTGGGACTGACATTCACGTGTCAGAGGGTCCTCAGACCCCTCCCAATACTCCTCATCACCCATCACCTGATACTCAGGGTCAGAAAAGGATGGGGCCGGTTCATGGAAAACGAATTCTCCGAACGGCGTCTGATGCGGCGCCCAGCGGCGCCGGAACCGGGTCGAGGGAGGCATCGGGGACGGCGCCGCTTGAGGGCGGCGCCGGGGGTGACACCTGGGGGGTCGGCGCCGGGGAGGTCGTTAAGTCCACCGGCGGCAAACCGGATCCGGAACCGGATCCAGTGGGACCCTGCGGCACCGGGGCCCGAAGGCGCCGGCGGCGTCGGAGCTGAAGCACCCGACGTCGTCGGGACCGAAGTCCCCAACCCGCTAGGCCCCCCAGACAGGTCCGCTGGGCCCGAAGGCGCCGCAGAGCCCGTCGGAGGAGAGAGGGACCTCATGGCCATGAGGAACCGTTCGATCTCCTCTGGCGTCGCGTTAGGCCCAGGGACCGAGGGTATGAGGCCGCGTGGGCGGTGTCACCAGAACCCCCGGCCGCGTCGCGCGAGCGTCGGGGGGAGACGGAAGAGCGATGACGTCTCTTCGACTTCTTGTGCTTACCTGACGACTTCGACCCGGAGGAGTGATGTCGACTCCCGGAGCTCCGATGGCTCCTCTCCCGCGACCTGTCCCTCGACCTCCGTCCGGACCGTGACCGTTCTTGGCGCGGGGCCGACTGCCGGAGTTCGAGCCGCTTACGGGACCGCTCCCGTCTAGCCTTCGAAGTCAGGGCCCGACAGTCGGAGCAGGTCTTGTCGTCGTGATCGACGCCGAGGCAGTGGAGACACGGACGGTGAGGGTCGGTGACCAATATCAGTCGGTCGCAATCCTCACAGGGCTTGAAACCTGGCATCCCTACCGGCACCGTTCGGAGTCGAAGACTTCGAAAAAGGATGATCAAAAGATCAAAAAAGTTTAGTCAAAAAGTGACTAAGGTACCACTTTTTCCGGATCTGCGCTGCTGGCGCGAAAAAAAGAAGAACTGACGTCAGCACGCGGAGGCGGCGTCTAAGTACTCCGACGACGTCATCACGGCGGGATATTCTAAGGTAAGGAATCTATCACTAACGTGTCTCTTTCAGATCCCTTTCTTTCAAACAATATATTGATGGTGCATAGAGTGGCATGGCTCGGCAATTCGCCTAAAAAGATAAGGGGTGACTGTGTTATTGTTAATTTTAGTAGGTGTGATTTTGTCCAAACGATCTTGGAAGTGCAAGATTATTCTTTTACTACTACTTGTATCGCCGTCCTCCCATTGGGCTATTTTTATAAACCCCAAGTGAGATTACAAGGGGGGTCTAACCTACTGACTCCGGTCTTAAACAGATATGAGGTTCTGTCTGGCTTAGACGAACAGGGCTGACTGCAGGATAGGCCTGAGTGCGCAATGCTTCAGCCAGTTACCAGGGAGACGAGAGAGGGAAGGTCACCGCCCATGATGGCTGACCGTGAAATAGAACTCACACACCAGTTTGTTCAACCAAGTCCAGTTAGTATAATGGCTTTGGGAAAGAATGGAACAGGGCAGCCCGCACCCTCGAACAAAGTAAAGATCCTTTCATGGAACATCGCTGGGTTGCGGTCGAAAAGAGGGGAGTGGGGACGTAAACTGGGAGGCTTTTCTGTCAACATGCCATATTATTTCATTGCAGGAAACATGGGAGGCCAGAGACCCTTATCATTTGGATGGTTACCTTTCCTTTAGTAAGTTTGCTGAACCATCATTAATGGGAAGACCAAGGGGGGGGTCTCTTGTTACTTTTTAGTCTCAAACTATTGTATAGACTGGAGTTGGTGTTGACAAATTCCCCAAACATTCTAGCTGTTAAGATGGTGGGAAATAATTTCCCAGCTTTACTAGTGGTACATTTTTATAATTCTTTCACCAGGATAGATGAACTAGATCACTTAAAAGCGTTGTCTTCATTCTTAGATGATTTTGAAGCAAATAATGACACCTCACCATTTTATAATTCTTGGAGATTTTAATATTCACGTTTGTCACCTAAACTGTTTGCAAAGTATTGAGTATGAATTCGCCCCGCAGGGGCTCACCCATTTTGAGCATACGAGGAGCTAGAGAGTCTTTTAGCTGCCCATTACCTGTTTTGCCCGGCACAATCAGATATCTTACGCCCGATCCCAACTTACATAGGCCAAGGCCATGATAGCATTATTGATTACATCTTAGTATCATGTCCCTTGATGGGCCGCATTGGCTCTTTTGGAGTAACTCAGAACGGGATGAGTGACCATAATCCCCTTATGTTGGACATTAAATTTAAGGTCCTTAAATGTGAGATACCTCTGACCCTTATCTCAAATTCTAATTTAGCTGCTAATTGCCAGGGTCGAAGGCTGAGATGGGAGGTAATTACTCCGGCCGATTTCCTTGGTAACTTGTATAATAGTAACTGTGAGGATATGAGCCTATGTACAAACATGGGCTCTGAGCCAAGGGAAATTTTAGGTGCCTTTGACCACATTACAAACCAAATAGCGGCCAACCTGACTTGACGGGGCAAACCAAGGCCAAAGAAATTTAAAAATTGGTTTGACCAAGCGTGCATCATTGCACATACCGCCCTTTTGGAGGTGCTGAAAGAGTCTGTAAGGGACACTATTAGGATTACTGAGGCTAGGAGGGCTTATAAAAATGCAATTAAATCGTGGAAAATCGAGCTTAAGGCGATGCCTTGGGACGAACTGAGCCAAGCTAGTATCCTAAAAAGTAGTACCCATTTTTGGAAAGTGATCCACAGCCCAGTTTTTGATGAGGCATATAATACAATTAAGGACTGCCTCATCTCTTCAGAAAGGTGGGTGGATCACTTTAGTGGCCTGTACTCCGAGAGCTCTCACTTGTCATCTACTCCTCATGGGGATTTTACCCAGGTACCAAAAATGTATTTCCTGGAAGAGGAAGTTATGGAGGCAATTGTGTCCACAGCTAAGGGGAAAGCACCGGGTCCGGATGGGGTCCCGGCAGAATTGTATAGGGCCGATCCTAGTGTGTGGGCAAAGATTTTAACTTCTGTTTTTAATGCTGCCACTAAGGCTGGTTTCCCTTCATCTTGGGGCAAAGCAGTCATAGTTCCAATATTTAAAAAGGGCTCAAGAGAAGATCCGGCCTGTTATAGGTCCATCTCACTCATGGACTCTGCTGCCAAGATAATGGGGAAAGTTGTACTAGCGCGTCTTACAGATTGGCTGGACCAAAATTCCATCACCTCGGACCTGCAGTATGGTTTCAGACAGGGGAAAAGTACAGTAGACCAATGTCTTAACCTACACATCTGGTTATAGGAAAATACACGGTCGCAAAGCAGGGGGACATCCATTTAGCCTTTATGGATTTGTCCACTGCCTTCGACCTAGTAAACAGGCAAAAGCTATGGGCTTCTCTTTCCAGTATTTGGCTGGAACCTGCACTAGTATCATTCCTGGCTGATATTCATGAAAATAACACTGCAGCGGTCCGTTATAATGAAAATGGGAGTTTAACTGAAGCATGGCCTTCATGTATCCTTGCTCCTTTACAGTTCACGCTCTATGTAAATAACTTGGGCGAGGCACTAATATCATCTTGCAAAGACATCCCAAGAGTAGGCTTAAAAAAGATTCCAGCATTACTGTATGCAGACGACGCAGTCTTAGTGGCTAGAACAGCAAGAGGGCTGCAATCGCTTTTAGATTGTTTTATTGATTTTATGGACTCTCTTGATTTAATAACCAACTTCAAGAAGTCACATTCTATTACAATAGGTGGGAGACTGGAAAAAAAGCCAACATTTTTCTGTAAGGGGCTAGAGCTCATTAAAGTGCCAACCTTCCCATATTTAGGGATACTTTTTGATGACAGAAGATCATGGGCTATGCAGTGTACCCTTAAAAAGAATAACCTATCTAGGTTGACTGGAGCGGTGTTAGGATTTGCAAAATTAAAGGCTATTAAAGCCATAAAATCCCAGTTTCTTAACAGGGCAATGTTAATGAGGGAAGAGGAGGAATTGGTCAAACCCTCAGTCAGGAGTTTTGTAATGCTGAGTTCAGCAAGAGAAATCCAGCCATACTTGACCTATATAAACAAGCCATATCATTTGTTTGTATTGACAAGATTCAAGTATAACATGCTCCCATGGCTATTATCTTTCCCAAAAGGTTTTTCCAAAGAGGGGGCTTTGGGGCCCTGCCCTTGTGATAATTTTTCAGAGCAGAATACTTTACACATGGTCTTTTTCTGAGATTTCAACATTCTATTACGTAAGAAATGTATATTGCCACGGTTAAAGGGCTGTAATGTTGAGCAAGTTAGGCCAGCCCTGGCATGCTTGCAATGCCTGGGGTCCTCGTTGGTGTGCTTTGGGGTAGCTAGCTACATCACGGGGGCTATTAGACGAAGAAATAAGGTATAGAAACTGTGGCATCTATCCCCCACCTTTGTCTTTATAGTGACTTTTTGGAAGAGGGAAATTAATGTTGTGATATTTAACCAGTGAATTAGGGGATTTTACAAGGAATGCTCAACGGGTGATAAATGTTTTTAATTATTTATTTGGACTCCAAGTATTTTCTCATGATGGTGCTATGCGATTCATATGGTCTTTGCATTAATTACAACATATGTTATTCGTAATGTGTTATTTACATTCTATAGTTGTATGTAATGTATCTTTTATCCCATGAAATTTTGTACTGCGCTTTGATGGTTTTAAATTTTAACAGAATAAAGCAAATCTTGACTTGACTTGACTTGACTTGACAGAAGTCATCTTGAAATGTTCCAAGGGCAGGATTGACAGTACCATTGATAGTATAGGCCTCCTGCATTAACATCCACCATGCAAGACAGGACCCAGAAATGGAAAAAGGATAAGGAAAGTATGGGACAGGTTGTGTCATAGCATGCGGCATCAGTCCACATACCCAACAGTTGGAAGTATTTATGATCAGCTGATGAATGATGATGTAACATCTGGACAAAGGTGTTATTGAAAAATTCTGCACGGCGGGATAATTCGTGGGCGGGTAACGTGAAATACTGATGCTCTGCAGGAGTCAGGGTAGGAGTTGTTGGGGTAACAGGATATTATGACTATTATAGATACTTTATTTGATTAAAAAAAAATCATAAAAGGGTGGACTTACCACCATGCAAACAACATTTACATCATAAAAACAACACAAAATCAACTTTAAATCAAATTAAAAACTGAGATCATAAAATGTGCACAATTTGCAGGGAAAGGTCTAAGGAAAAAGAATAAAGGAAATAGTGTGAGTGTCCGGCCAGAGCCTGGCCTATTGTCCGGAGACCTCTTTAGTTCCTGCCCTGTTTTCCAGCTCTATGGCGGCGAGATTCAAAAATGTTATGGTTTTACATGAAAGTTCTATCCAAGATCCACTTAAGCATCTTATCACCGCCGCCCTGCAAGTTCTCACCTGGGCTTCTCTTAAGAGTGGTAGAAGGAGCGTTTTTCTAAAATTCTGAAGTGCCGGGCATATGTATATGAGGTGCAGTAAAGACTCTGCGTCGTTGCCGCAGAGGCGACAGTCGGGTGTTGCCCACGACCGTAGCCATTTGGGAGTGAGATCTTTGGACGAGAAGCAGCCCAGCCTTAGAAGGCTCAGTTTCCTTTTATAGTGGTCCCTGAAGCAATCTTTCAAATATTCCTGAGGTTTTAAATAGGTGTATGACGGCAAAATTATCCAGGCATGACTTTTGCCAGCCACAGCTGCTTTATCCATGAGTAATGATGCTTGTTTAATTGCTTTCTTGGTTATCAGCTTGAAAGCAGAATAAGTCATGGGCAGAAGCCAGGATTCTTCCAGTTTTAGTGCTTCAAGTGCTTGCCTCAAAGTCTTGTATGTTGAGTCTGATAGCCCGGCCTGTTTTTCAACTTCTGACCAGCAAAGGTGGGCCAGGGATTCGTCAGCTGCGTCCCTCGTACGCCAATAATATTTGACGAGTGCTCCTTGTCTTGCCGGGAGCTGGTTAGTGAGACCAAACTCCAAACGAATATGAGCTTGAGAGATATGACCCGGGATTGAAAAGAGATTTTTGAACAGCCTGGATTGGGCAAGATTTAACGCTGCGGAATCCCGGGATGCCAGTAGTTCGGAGCCGTATGTTAGTGATGGCAAAAATTTTGCGGCTACAATCTTAAGAATGTGGCCGGTGGAGTGTCCGCTTAGTTGCTTTTGAACAGTTTTAAAAGCAAATTGAAGCTGTTTGGCTTTAGATTTCCCCTGTTCCAGGTGCTGTTTAAACTTTAATTGGTAGTGCAGTAAGATTCCCAGGTATTTGTACTGGTCTACCTGGGTTAATGAAGTTGAACTTATCTTCCAGACAAATTTTTGTTTTTTCTTTCAAGAGCCGCAGAAGCATAAAATATTTTGTTTTTTTTAGATTTATAGTCAGTTGTGCGTTCGAGAGGTAATGCGACAGTTTGGAGATCAAGCGTTGTAGACCAATGGTTTTTTTTGAGAGGAGCACAATGTCGTCTGCGTATTATAGACTTATTATAGGTGAGTGGGCCAATTTTGGTGGATCTCCCTGAATGGTACGTAGGTCGCTTTCTAGATCCGCTGTGTAGATGTTGAAAAGGCTGGGGGCCAGTACGCAGCCTTGTTTTAAGCCGTCGGTTGTATGGAATTTCCTTGTCAGGCGTCTACCGTCTCCTTTTTTCACTTGAACCCAGGTGTCTGAATAAAGCTTGATAATTGCTCCTATTAACTTTGGCGGCACACCCCAAGCATTCATTTTGGCCTGAAAGATTCGATCTGGGCAGTTTGTCAAAGGCAGCTTCTAAGTCCAGGAAACAAGTATACAGCGGGGTGGAGTTGTAGATTGCTTTATTAACAAGGAGGGTTAACGCAGATAGATTGGTCAGGATGCCCAGTCCTGGCCGAAAGACTGTTTGTGTCCGGGGAATTATCCCTGTGCTGCTCACCCAAGATTCCAATTCTACCAACAGGTTGGAAGCGTAAATCTTGGCCTCCACGTCTATTAAGGCTATTAGCCTATAGTTGTTAGGGTCTGAGCGGGACCCGGATTTATGGATTGGATGAAGGATGCTACCTCTCCATGATTCGGGGATGTTCCCGGTCTTTAGACTGTGACAAAATAAGGGTGTTAATTGGCTGGCCCAGAACGTTGGGTCTTTCCTAAATAAGGCATTGGGAAGCCCGTTTGGTCTGGGCGCTCCATCTGCTCTCAATGATTTTATGGTGGTTGAGACCTGCTTTAGTGAGAATAATTCCATGTCTCCTGTGTTCTTTGATGTCAGTAGATTGCCAGTGATTTTTAAAACTGGCTTTGTGCTCAGGCTAGACCGGGGAAGCTCTCTTCAAGGCGCTCAGCGTTGTTATCCGTGAGTGAATTATGCGAAGAATTATATAATAAGTCGATGTGCCTACTCCAGAGCTGGTCCGTCATGTCTGAGTTAAACTGGCGGTGTTTGCCATTGAGCATAAAGTTTATTTTTGCCCAAAATTCTTTTGAATTCTGGCATTTGCTTGCATGGAGTATGGAGCACGCTAGTTTTTCCCTGTGCATTCGCTTGGCCAGATTGATCTCTCTTTTTAGTTCTTTTTTTAGAGATTCAATTGTGATCAGCGTGGGTTGTGATAACTGGGAATGTTTTTTACGTTTGGCCCTGAGGAATGCATTTATTTGCCTTTTTAGTTGACGCAGTTTTGGTGTATACCATTCCCCCCCTCTATTTCTTATGGATTTGTGTCCTCTTTTCTTAGATTGGTGTGTCTTATTGATCTCCATTACGAAGTTTTCCCAATTTTTTACTATGTCCCTCGATGTTTCAAATGATTGGAACAACGCGTGGCATGACGCCATTAGGATAGAGAGATTACCCTGGGTCCAGTTTAGCCGTTGTAGGTTAAAGATTTTTGTATTCAAGGACAGAGGTGGGGCCTTCTCCGACTTTGTTGGTTGAATGGTCAGGATGAGGGTCTGTGTAAAGTGGTCACTTTCTCCACGTTCCTGAATCTGGAAGTCACTGATATGATGGAATAGGTTGGGGTCAGCCAGGGTATAATCTAAGGTAAAACCTGAGTTCTTAGATACCCTCGTTAAAGTGGCTGGTCTGTCCAGATGGCCTCTCCCATTTAGAGTGTACAGATGAAGAGCTTCCAGTTCTACAGCACATTTCCTTCCCAATGCACTTTGTCTGCATTGATTGCCCTGCCGTGGCTCAATGTGGGTGGGGAGGATTCTGTCTTGTCCACGAATTAGGTTCAGGTTAAAATCTCCCGTTATAATCATGTTTTCGCTTGGGTAGGTTGATTTCAATGACTTGATTGTGGTGACTAGTTGTTTTATCCTTTTCCCTTTATGTTTTCCGCCGGGGTGCATGTAGAGATTCACGATCAGGAGACCCAAGTTAGGGGAAATTTCCACTTTAATACATTGCATCCATGAAGAGTCCAAGTTGATGCAGGTTGGTGACCAGGTGAAATCTGTTCATGTGAAGATGATAGGCCCCCTTTGGCCCTGCCCCAGCGTCCGTCCTTCTGGGCTGGGACGAAGAATTCTTTGTATCCCACTAGGGGCAAGTTTTTGGTCTGCCATGTTTCTTTAAACAATAGTATTTTGAATTGGGTTATAAACTCAATAAAATCGCCTTCCTTCAGCTTCGCATTTAAACCGTTGATGTTCCATGAACAGATCATACAGCCCTGCATTTCCCCCATTGTTGGTCTGCTGTCTGTTCAAGCTGCAATCCTGTGGGGTTGTGCCCGAGTAGCGTGTTAGGGCCTTTCGGGTGTGTCTGCCTCCTGATGAGTGAATGTGATTGTAAATTGCCTTAATTGCTGTACTTCTACTTCGATGCTGCTTCTTGAATCTGGCCCTTTGGCATTTTTTAAAAGGCTTGTTTTAGCGTTTTGTTTCCGCAGCGGGCTGGGATATCGTGCGGGCTCCACCTTTTTTAATTTAATGCCCCATGCGGCAAAAACCTCCTTGTGAGACAGGATTAAATCTGTGATGGTATGATTAGTCCACGTTGTGATCGTCGAGTCGGAGCCTAATTGAAGAGGGTTTGGTTTGAACTCTATTAATTCAAGATCACTTGATTTTAAGTGTCGCAGGCCTGGTAGCTCTTCTAGAAGTCTTAAAATGGCCCCTCTGTTCAGGATGTCATAGGACCCTCTTGAGCAATAATGTGGAGTGAACTTGATTTTTTTGCTTAACGTGGACCGCTTTAGGATTTTTGGTCGTCTGCACTCTTCATTAAGTGGAGTGGCCGTTCCTGCCCGGTCCACCTCTAGCTCTGATGTGTGCAAGTTTGCCATCTGTATACTGTTTGTGAAATCTTGCCCGTTGGGGACTGGAGCTGATGGTATATGAGATTCTCCGCCCTGTGTGTCTCGTGAATTGTTTCCCTTGAGCTTCGCGGCATTATCTGGGTTGGCTTGACTTTTGATGTTTGGGCCTTGACTGGGTGAGTTACTATTGCTCAAATCCTTCCTATGATTGGTATTTATGTTTGTTCCTGGCTCTTGAATTGGTGCATTACAATCTGGTTTTTCTCCCACAGGTTTGAAGATGTCAAACATTTTTACTGCGTTCTGATTTGTCTGTTGCTCCTTTTGAAATTGAGGGTACCTTAGTGGGTACGTGAACAGTCGGCGTGGACCCTTGCTCTGACGTTGTTATAGTTTCGAGTGAGACGCTCGCTGGGTGCTGTTTCACTTTATTGATCTCAAGATTGTTTACGGAGTTTTCCGCAGAGGATTGTGGGACCCATCGGTTATGTGCTTTTGCATTTCTGGCTTTCCTTAGTTGCTTCCGTTCTCTCTTTCTCTCTTTGTGAGCGTTGGAGCCTGTTTGATGCAATTAGAGATTGGCGCGACATTAGGAGTTAGCTCGGCTACCTCTATGCGGTTAACCGGATTGTGTTCGTCTGGGTTGCTGGCATTGTCGTTTCCTTTGCTGGGGGAGAGTGTGGATGATTTTGGAATTCCAGGCTGTCTTCACCCCTGCTAACGTTGGTCGGCCTGGTCAGCCTGCCTGGGCCCTCTTTGGAATGCTGATTGCCGGTTGTTTCACTTGTTGTTGTGGATGTTTCCGTAGGAGAGTCTTTTGACGAATCCTTAACGGCCCCCAGTATATGGGTCATTAGACTGGGTACTGTCGCCAATTTGTCTATTATGTCAGAGTAGTGACAGGTGTAAAAAGTATGATCCTTGTTTAATTGAACCTTGGTGATCATGTTATTTAAATCTTGTAGGTTTGCTTCAATCCCCCGGACGTGAAACGCCAGGAGGTTGAGCAGATCGACTTGTGTGTCCAATTTGTCTGCATGATAGGACATGGCGGCTCCTATGGTTTCCATTGTCTTTAATAATTGCGGCCAAACGGAAACCGATTGACTGTTCTCTGGAGTTTCCCCCTGAGAGTGACTGTGGAAGGGAATGGGTGAGATAGCGGAGTAGGCGAAGGGGTCTGATTGGATGAGATGCGCACGCAATTGGTCGCTCCCTGGCCTTTTGTTGGTGCTCTCTTCCTTCCCAGAACGTTGATGGTGTTGAGCTGATAACTCGCGTGTGCTTCGTTCGAGTTTTGCAGTCTCAATTGCTGTTAAATTTAGTTCCTGTGGTTTTAGTGTCTGACTATCTTTGATAGCATCGGTATCTTCAGTAGCTCGTCCGGTGGAAGGAGGGAGGTAATTTTTTTCCCAACCCGGCGTGAGCTGACTGGACGTTGGACTGTGGAAGTTTGCCTGTAGCGATGAACACGGCTTTTCCGTGCAGGATAGTACCTGAGACTGCAAAGGGGATTCCTCAATTGTGGTCGGGGACATATTCTGAATTAGGTGTGCACTCTGCTCTAGGAAAGTCGAGTCATCAATTACATCCGGGGCCCAGCGTACTAGGGCACGCGCCGGTAATATGTGAATTGTTTGTTGTGGCTTTAAAGGTAGTTCCCCCTTAGCTTGCTCTGAGTCTTTGACTATTTGTTGGGTCTTTGAAATGTTTGACCTGAGAGGGCCGGACCCCTCACTCCCGGTGTTCCTTCTTGATTTTGAGGTGAGGGCTTTGCAGGATTCGCTATAACACCTTGGATGGTGTGGTGGTGATGCGGACCGTAGGACTCCCTTATTTGTACCCTCCATGTAAGCATTGTATTCTATGCTATTACGTTTGGGGCTGGAATCATATGGAGGGGTTGCCTTCCCGCTCCCGCTCCCACTCCCAGTGGAAAGTCTTTGACAAACTTTGAGGAAATCTGTGATCAAAGCCCTTTTGCTTGCTTTTAAATGCAGGGCCTGTTCACTGTGTGCCGGCAATGGTGTTACGTCTCTCAAAATATTTCCCTCATTCTTCACTACTGGGCTGCTGGTTATGCTGTCCTTGTTGATCCTCTTGCCTCCCTCGTCCAAGCTTAGTAAACCAGGATTGTCAAATTGTTGTATCGTGCCTTGGTTTTTTTTTGCAAGGTCTACAGAGTCAGTAGCAAGGTCAGTTATGCTAAAGCCTTGATCTTCCTGGGTTGACTTTGTGGGAGTCTTGCCCCTGCCCACGGCTGTCCTTTCGGCTTCCTCCTCCTCCACCTCGTTGGACATGGATGGGGGGCCCCCCTTGACCTTCTTGATCTTCCCCTGTGGTCTAGCTGCTAGGGCGTCCTCGCCTCGTAGTTTCCCCGACCTCATGCTGCTTCGAGGTGGGCGGTGCTGATTGACCCTTTGGTTAATAATAAGGTGGCAATGTGCGCAGGCTGCGTTGATGAAACGGTGCTCGCCTTCTTTGTAACTTTTGAACTCTGTTAACTTTTGTTGTGAGTTTGTAGTGAGTAATATTGCTGGTTTGTCTGCTGGTTTATTTGGTTTGTTTGCTGATTTGCAACTATTTCGTTTTGCCGCTTGTGATGAGTGGCAGAGAGTGAGAAAATGTCAGGGAATGGCAGCAAGCGGCAAGCGGCAAGTGGCAATCAGCCAGTGGTGAGCAGGCAAGCGGAGCACAGGGGGGGCCACAGGCTGTGAAGACCTAGTCGACCAGCCTCCCGGGGTCCCAGCCCCGGCTCTTACTTTGCAGCCGCCACTAACGGCTGCCGCGCTTGCTTTCATCTTCCCCTCCAGCCACTGCCTCTTACCTTGCTGGCGCCTGTTCGCCTGTTCACCTACTCCCCAAGGTGCGATTAGCGGCTCCTCCGCAGACAACAGTTTCGGGAAAGTTTGTCAGATATTTACCGGATGTTTACCGGGCGGGGACCGACAGGATAACCCACAAGATAGCTCGCTGTGGCTCCCGCCGCCGTCGGGCTGTTCCGGCTGTTTCTGCTACTCTCAAGATGCTGCCAAGGTTGCTGTCGCGGCTTCTGGGTAACTTCTGGGTAACTCGCTGCGCCTCCCGCCGCTCTCAATCCGGTCGGTCGGCGTCTCTGCAAAGGTGCTAAACACACCGCCGCGGACCCGGAGCCGCTCCGGGAAATCCGCCAATGTTCAACTGCAGCTACCAGGGGTCACAACGAAACGACGGTGGCCGCGGACGACTCTGTCGGACCCGGACACAAACTTCGTGAACGGCGAAGGACTGCGAGTTCCGCCCTCTGCACATTCGCCTCAATCGAATAAGAGTGCAGGTGTAGTGTAGACTATGGCCTTGGACCAGGATAGTAGATCAGTAACATCCAACTGATGATAGACAAGATGATTGAGACAAACAGCGTCACCACCAGGAGACTGATATATAGTTTCTGGACTTGGGTGTATTGGACGGCTGCCATTGTACTAAGCCAGGGACCACTAGCAGCTGTCTGTGATTGGTGGTTGCTTCACTGGATGCTGGTGCCAAGAGCCCTAGGGGCGTACCTTAGTCTGAGATCACAGCTCTATAGCCTATAGGTGCCTGGGCGAAGTCAAGGGCAAGCCTTCCTTCTGGAAAGCAAGTTATATCGGGTAGAAGTAGGAACAATATGGTCGGGGAATAATTGTTCCTGATGCTGAGCAGAGTGAGGGGAGTGTTCCACCTTTCCTTTCAGTACTATCTCTGCATCAGTAGATGTGAAATGTAATCTTGCGTCGCTGAATGGAACAAACATCGGGACTATTTCTTTCTCTGAGTCTCCTCGTCCTTCTCTCACCCACTGATGATAGGGGAGAGGCAGAGGCACTCGTCCACAGTGTGTTGCGTGGATCCAGTTCTTCCGACCTTCAACTTTCAAGGCAGTGCGGGTGGCCATTAACACCTGGCGGGGCTGTGTCCAGCGGGGCTCGAGGCTCTTAGTACGTTGAAAGTTGTGAAACAGAGTGGCAAGATGGCCACTAATGGACCGTAGGGAGAAGTCGCGCTCCCTCCTCTCCCTAAACCTCCTCGAGGAAAGTTGTGTTTGGTGTGGTGCATCAATGGTATCCAGTTCGGACAAATCTGATTTAGCAACAAAGACTACAAAGACTTCGAGTGATGTAAAAACCGGCTGAGAGGGCCTGAAAAGGGATGAATCGAGTTTTTGTAACATTGTACACTCCCTCCTCTGCTGACGCAGGTCCACCACTTGTTACACCCCGGCGCCTGGACTCGGCGGAATGGAGCTTGATTGGAGTATTACGGCTCCTTGAGGAGATCGCCTGCGTGAGTAGACGCTGTTGGTCTAAACTGATGGATATAATGGCTCCGAAAATTCAAAAAATATTAAAAGATGGTAAAGAACAGAAGGAAGATAAAGAAAGGGTTGTCCTGAGTGATTCGGGGGCCCCGGCAGCTAATCTGAGGACGAAAGTACACTCACGCAGGGTGGAGGAGCGAACCGCGCTGAGAGATGTTTTGAGAGATACGGATGCCTCGAAATGTACGGACAGCGCAGGAAAACAGAAGGAAAAGGAAAAGAAAGACAAACCGAAGGAGAAAGCTACACTTGGCAGGAAAAACACTGTAACTTTAAAGAGTTCCGAGCAGGCAGCTCTGAGACAGCCCACCGTGATAGAGGCGTTCTCCCCGGCGATGGTGGCGGCGAGTGTCAAGGCTAAGGCGAGCACAGCTTTCTTTGCGGCACCACCTCAGGCTCCGATTCAGGCTCCAGGGTCAGCAGATGATTTACAGGGGAGACATGACGACGTGGTCTTTCCAGGGGGTGCAGCGCAAGATATGGGAGTTACCGAAAAACAGAGGTCAGACGCAGGCACGGAGCAGATAGCGTTGCTTACTACGGCAGATACAAGAGCTGCAGAGGCAAGTAGAATGCTTACAGTGCCTCAAGGTGAGACTCAGTGCCCTAATTCTGTCATTGTAGACATTGTAGACCTCCAGCCCTCGCAGGATATGCAGTTAGCACACCCACTGCATCAATCGCCTAATGTTAACGGGGCAACGCAGGCATCAGCAGTAGTAATTTCATCGGTGTTGACTAATAAGGTAGATGCTCAGATAACGGCCGGTGATCTGAGTGTGAGTGATAGTAATGTTTTGACTACCCCTCTGGTAGAGGAGCAGGCTGCGGGGGGAGAAGCACCACCTGCAATAATGGAGACATTGCTTGAACTTGAAATACAAAATGATGGCAGCGCTGTAATCCCTGCCTCACCTAGTGATGACTGCTTTTATTCCCTCAATGAGGGTGAGGGTGAGGAAGAAGGCGAGGAGGGTACTGAGACAGGCTCTGAACTGGGCTCAAGATCTACGGATGTTGATAGTGATATGCAATCGTCAGTTTTCAGATTCAGATACCTTAGAGGTAGAAGGGGACACAGTACAAAAACCCTCTCCCCGCCGCAAACCAAAAAGTACCATGAATAAGAGGCGGAATAGATCGAAAGCCGCTATAAGTCCCCCTCGGTCAGAAGTGGTAAAAAGACTGGATTGGGATTATTCGGCGACGTCGCAGTTATACCAGGAGGGGGCAGGGACTATTCCAGCACAGCATCGCTCACAGAGTCAAGGGCAGGCCTCGGGGTTCGATCTATTGTTTTCAACTTTAAAGCAGATGCAGGGTGAGGCCAGAGTTGAGAGCCGCAGAGGGGGGCTCCTTATTTGCATTTGAGACACTGGCTGGGGGTCCCGTGGCTGCTCTCCTCCGCCGCCGGGTTTGCCAAAACGGCCGCTGAGTGGGGATTGCGGGCTGCGAGGCCAAACTACACTTACCAGCACCCCTTGCGGGAACCGGGACGCCGCCTGCCTCGAGTCACTTCCGCACCTGGAGGCGCATAAAGAGAAGCTGCCCCTCCCACGTCACGGGAGCGCGCGGGGTGCGCCCGGACGAAGCCCGGAAAAAGGGCGGACAGTCTGTGACAGTCTGAGACAGGCTGAGACAGGGCAGGGCCACGGACTTTGGTTCTGGGACAAGCTTTGGTGCCCTTAAGGTAGCCCGCTCCGCTTTTGGTACTTGAGACTGTATTTGCATTTCCTCAGTTGCACTCTTGTCTGTTTGTTCCCAGGACTGCGTTGCTTTGAATAATATTTTAATTGTATAACTGTATTATATTTTGTTCCTTATTAAGGCTTTCGGAGTTTTAACATTTGTTGTGAGTATTTTGAGAGTATTGTGAGAGAGTTAATTATGTCTAAATGTAACAGCGTAAACACCCGTCCCGCCCTAGCTACTCTTGACAATTATCTTGTTAAAGTAGTAGATAAAATTAATAAAGATCGCCGACTATCATTGGGTCGGGGGAGCCCCTCTGTTCCTCTACCTAGCTCACCCAAGTCACCTATATCCTGGTCGACCTCTTTAGTCGATGTCAGTTGCAACCCGGAGTTCCCTGTTCTTCCAACCACGGCTAATCCTATAGAACTAGAGCCTAACCTGGTTACGCCCGAGTCCCCTCTTGATATAACAGTATCTGGCTCCCCGGCTCCAAGAGCCCAGAGGGTATTAAGATCTGGGAGGAATATCAGTAGGATAAATATACCAAAACGGGGGGGGGGGGAAGCATAACAAAAAAAGACCGGAGCCACCATCTAACAGCGCCATAAGCGACCCAGCAGCTGTTATTAATAATCCTCAGGTTAAACTAGTTCCTGACCAGTTAGAGCTCTTGATTAGCATTATTGATGCTAAGTTTGATAAAATCATCAAACCTCTAATGGACAAACTTGACACAATTTCGGGGGAGGTAATGAGGTTGGGAGGCCTTTTGAGTTTACATTCAGGGTCTACTGTTATCTTAGAAGCTAGTACAAGGGTTAATGGTTCTATAACTGAGATACCAAAGATTCCCAAAGAGGGACCATGCCCAGTTACTGTAGCTGTATCCAACCCTGTGCCTACGGTGTGTTTAAAGACCCCTATTGCCATAGTTCCTGCGGATAAACCAGGGCCAGTTAAAGAGATGACAAGGGGACATGGTTATTCGCAACCCGACTTACCACCAGACTGTGCCCCATATGTGGCAGTCCTGACCAATGTTCCACCAGTCAGGGAGTCAGGACCTTATGGCAACCTGGAAACACACGAATCCCTGAAGAATAAAACTGTGGGTTGGCTCAACCGAGAGTGTGGTTTCCCAGTAGCTCTGTCTGATCAGATTCTAACCACCACTAGAACTAATTGGATAGGGAAATCACATAAAAATATTAGTGGCGACTGTGTAATAGTTAATTTTAAAAATCCACATCTTGCCACCACCTCTTTGATTAGAGCTACCTCCCGCCCACCGAATGATCAGGGAATTTCACTAAGGCCTTTGGGTTTTTTTTACAGATATTTATTTGCTCAGCCTACAAATGACTCTGGGGGGAGAAGAGGTAGTGCCTCTAGTATGTCTAGAGGTTTTGAGTTGGTAACATCCAATCGTTACCAACCTCTGAGCGATTTAAACTCCAACGATTGACTGAACTCTGACCAGATCCCCTCCCTGCCTGAAGTAAAAATTGTACCCTGTGGTGGAGAGTTAGAAGGAAATGATATAGGGCCTCCTGCTATTGTAAGCGAGCAATATGATTGCTGCATGATATGCAGTGCAGTGGTTGACCCTGTTGGGTGTATTGAGGGTCTATACATAGCAGATAGGTTAAGTGTAACTTAACCTAATTCTAATGTTGCACAGGACAATCATTGTAGCAGTCCAACTATCACTACCGCCGAAATTATGCAAACACCCACTGGGCCTCCGAGCTGTTTTATCGCCAGTTGGAATGTTGCGGGTCTAATGTCTAAAGAGGACTGCCTGGGGTGGACGGAATTTGTTGATCTTTTTGATATTATCTGCCTCCAGGAAACTTGGTGTAAAATTTTACCGGTTATAACGGATTTGTTTCTTACCAATTACCCGCTACGGCATCAACCTCAGGTAGAGCTAAGGGCGGGCTTTTGGTTTTGATATCTGTTAAAATCCCTATAATCGTTAAAAAACATGTCTTAGTGGGGGCTCACTCTCAAATTTTATGGTTGTCACAAGATGAGGGAAGAAATATCCTTCTAATCAATTTTTATAACAACATTTTCGACGGCACCAGGAATTTGGTGATTAATGCCTTAGAGAGTGCTCTGGTTGACAATATAGATGGTTCGAATGTTATTTTTGAATTTATTTTGGCAGGGGATTTTAATATTGCAGTTTGTCCCCTCTCCCACCAAAGTACGTGTGGGGTCACTAATCGTGTTGGGGATGCCGATCTCCATTTTCCCCATAACATGTACGGTGAATCTTTGAACAATCTGTTAGCAGTACTTGATATGGAAATATTGGAGAATGAGAAGAATGATTTAGGTGAGAGTATCCCCACCTTTGTAGGTAGGGGGGCAAATACTGTTATTGATTTTATATGTATGTCTTCTAATCTTATCCATTGGAGTTTGGCCCCTAGGGTCGTGGATATCATGCTTAGCGACCACAACTGTATTACTATTGAGGCCACACTCTAGAAAGAAAAACCTGTACCTGATTCGGGTGTTATTGCTAACATTAAACCCCATAGACCTAACAGTACTAGGTTAAGATGGAAAGGGGATAAAGCTGAAATGACGTCTGATTTAATCATAAATAGCTGCTTATTAGAAATCATTGCGATCCTTGAGCAAGCTAACGTCACTGTTGAACTTATTGGACATTTTACCAGAGTTAATTCCATCATTGACAACAAGTTTACCAAAATAGCTGGGCGTAAGTCCGACCAACGAAGGGGATGGTTTGACCATGCATGCACTATTGCGCTTAAAGAGGCTCTGGCAGCCAAACCTAGAGTTAGGAGCCATGTGTCCCAGCTTAGAATAAACTATAAGATAATTTTAAAGCGAAGGAAGACTGAGTTATAGCTTGATGCCTGGGATAAATTGACTCTGGCCGCAGAGTCAAAAAATTGTACACTATTTTGGGCTACTGTTAATTGCCCGTTTCTCAAAGATGAGAAGGTACCAGAATTAACATCTATGGTTAATATGGAAACATGGATTGCCCACTTCTCTAATATCTTTGACTCAGATAAAGTCCCGGGTAACTGTAAGGACTGCTGGCCCATCGTCCCTTTGGATATCACTATTGCAGAGGTTCTGGACAGCGTTAGAGCTAGCAAAGGGTGAAAGGCTCAGGGACCTGATGGGGTGCCCATTGACGTTTATAAGACAGCCCCCGAGGTATGGGGCCCACTGCTGGTAAAAGTTTTTAATGCAGCGGTTTGTCATGGGATACCCCCAACCTGGGAAGAATCAATTATCATTCCCATATTTAAGAAAGGCGACCGGGGGGATGTGAAAAATTATCGTCCAATTTCCTTGTTGGATTCCTCGGTGAAAATTATGAGCCGGGTACTTCTGGTTAGACTGGAAGAATGGGCTGAAACCAACGGGATTCTAGCTAACTGCCAGTTTGGGTTCAGAAAAGGGCGTGGGACAATTGAGCAATGCTTAAATCTCGAACTTTTGATCGGGAAATACACCCAGGCCAAGAAGGGCTCTATCTATCTCTGTTTCGCAGATTTGAGTAGCGCTTTCGATATGGTGGACCACGCTATTCTTTGGGCAAAATTGATTGAAATGGGGGCACCCGAGAGTATCATCTTTTTTTTTGGCCCGACTCTATGTTAAACTACGTACCAGCGTTAGATATGGCAAAAACGGGGAGTGTACCACCAAATTTAAGATCAGGAGGGGTATAAGGCAGGGGTGTGTTTTAGCCCCCTTGCTTTTTACACTTTTCATTAACGAAGTGGACTCTGTTCTACAGTCAGTAGCGGCTGATGCCCCGAGAGTTAATGATTTTAATGTCCCTGTATTACTCTACACGGACGATGCTGTGCTGCTGTCTAGGACTCCGATAGGCCTTCAACGCTTGATGGACGGGTTTTCGCAATTTATCAAGAGCAGAAAACTTGTGAATAATAAAACCAAAACCTATGTTATGGAGTGTTGGCCAGGGCTGAGTAAGCCCCAGTCTTATTATATAGAAGGTCAAAGGGTCCAAAAAGTTGACAACTTTTGTTACCTTGGCATTACCTTTTCTAAGAATTGCAGCTGGGCCAGTGAGCATAAGAATGTTAGGACTAAGATGATGAGGAACGCCAACGGGGTGTTTACTTTTGCCACCAAATTAGGGGACAAACGGATAAAAGACATGCTTAAGATTTTTCAGTCTAGATGTCTCTCCGTTGCCCTTTATGAGGCAGGGGTTTGGGGTCAGGCCCCAGCTGGGAGCCTCCAGGTGGAGGAGAACGTCTTTTTAAAAATACTTTTGTGTCTGCCTAAATCTGCCTCTAATGATTTAGTTCATAGAGAACTCCGAATCCAATATTTAAACGATTTGATCCTTCTGAGACCTCTATTGTTGTGGCGCTCCATCTGGCTGAAAGAAGAGACATCTCTAACTAGAGCTATCATTAATGACTGTCTCACTGTTGATTACCATTTAAAGATTCCTTGGATTAAATATATCATCAACAGCTTTCAGGAGTTTTATGGCCTTAATATAATTACTGATAGATATGGGGCTGCAGACTTTTCTAAGTCTGAAATGAAGAATATCTTTTTGAACTGTAAATCAGAGAGGCGGACCTGTAATGAAGGCAAGTTATCTACCTGTGTGTTTTACAGCAGTATGAATGAAATAGAGGGCTATCAACCATACTTGACCCAAGTGACCAGAGTTTCCCATCAGTTTGTTTTAACAAGGTTAAGGATGGGGATTGTGCATAACCTGGTTGCTTTCCCTTCCCTGAATAAGCACCCTGTTGGCCCCTGCCCATGTGACAATATCTCTGCACAAAGCACTATGCAATTTCTTCTGCTGTGTCAATTGTATGGGAATTTTCGTAAAACCTTTTTAAAACCTATTTTCATCAAGTTTGGTGTTAGGACAGTTCATGACTCTATGAAATTGCTTTTTAACTTGCACCATCCTGATGTTTGTTTTTTTACTGCTACTTTCCTGCTTAAAGCAATTAGTGTGAGGAAAAGCATGAGTTTTTAAATATTTATTCTGTCCCCGCCTGTATATTATGTTTTCCTTTTAACATTGATTGTTTAATCGCTTTTGTAATTTGTATTGTAACTGTGATCTGTTTTAATCATTATGTGTGCTTTTATGGACATATTTTCTTATTCCGAATAAAGCCTTATGAAATGAAATGAATGAAAATGAGAGCTGCAGAGCAAGGCAAGAAAGCAAGAAGATACAGGGGTCCCTATGGAAGAAGAATAAGTTGTATGCGGAGCTAGCAGGAAGGGTTACAGAGGTGGAGGAGCGAACTGGCAACTTGGAGGATTCAGTTGGTAAATGGCAGGAGTTTAAGCAGGAGCAAGAAAAAACTACAACAGATGTACTATGGAAACTCGAGGATTTTGAGAACAGACAACGGAGGAACAATATTAGACTTTTGGGTGTGGCAGAGGGGAAGGAAGGGCAGGATGTGCGGGCATACGTAATTGAACTACTAAAGGGAGCACTATCAGAGATAACAGGCTGGAATTGGGAGGCTGAAGTACAGCGGGCACGTAGATTCCCTTTTGTCCAAAATAAGGGCAATACGACAGCTAAACCACGTGCAATTTTGATATATGTTGAAAACTACCTGCTGAGGGAAGAGATTATGGCAAAAGCAAAGCCTCAGGCCAAATGCCATTATAAAGATGTGGAATTTTTTGCAAGGCCTGACTTCTGCCACACGACAGTGGAAAGGAGATGGAGGATGAGGGAGCTAATCGCTCCATTTCAACCTGTAGGTTGTGAGGCATATTTAATGTTTCCCAGTCGCCTCAAAGTGGTTAGAAATGGCCAGTTTACAGTTTTTTATTCTGAGATGAAGGCCCAAGAATATTTGAGATGGCTAAAAGAGAGTAGAGCACAGGCTGGCACGGTTGCCTTAGCAAGGCAAGGTAATCGCAAGACATAGCAGTAGCAGTCCTGAAAGAGTGGATCAAGCTTTGGTTTGTGAATGGGGGGGGAGAGGAAAGGACGGGAATGGGAAACCTAAAAAGGATGGTAAAAAGATGTATCAGCACTAATCTCAAAGGGGGAAAAAAAGCAAGAGTAGGGGTAAGGGGGAGGAGCGGGGGCGGCAATTCCAGGGTCACAGCTGTCACATATAGGTCTCATGGACCTATTTGCCAGCAGGGGGGGGGCTCATCAGGGGGGCACCCAGGGGAGGGCAAGGGGCAATGGGACAGGTAGGGGGAACAACACAAGGCACCACATTAATGAAATACAAAGAAGACAATTGGTGGGTAGGAGTAAGCAATCACGGAGTGTACAATTTCTGAATAAAATGTGTAGATGGAAGTTGCTAGGTCAACCACCTGATGTATTTTAATGGGTACCCGGATAATGTCCTGGAATGTCTGTGGCTTGAATGCTAGGCAGAAGAGACAGGAGGTTTCTATTTTGTTAAAAAATATAAAGGTTGATTTTCTACTCATCCAGGAGACACACATTATGGCAGCCGAAATATATCTTTTGGAGCAGTTGGGGTTTTCAGTTTTAGCTTTTTCAAAACAAGGGTCTAGAAATAGAGGTGTGGCCATACTGTCAAGACGGAGAGACATTCCCATTAGGAAAAAACTAGAAGATGCATGGGGGAGATGGGCCTTGGTAGAATGTTTAGTGGGTGGGGAATGGATTACCCTTGGTTCAGTTTATGGCTCAACGGGGGATGACATGGAAATTTTTGAATTCTTGGATGTTGAGTTAGCTACCTGGGCCCCTCGTATTATCCTTGCAGGAGACTTTAATATTAATGGAGCCGGGGGCTTGGGTTGGGGGTAGGATTTTGTATTATTTATCAAGGGAGGAAAAGGAGGGTTCTCCAAGCGATTCGTTCTCTGGCAAGAAATAGCGCTTTAATAGATACTTGGGACAGTTTAAAGCTGGAAGAAAAGGGATTTACATATTATTCAGCGCCCCATAGGGTGAGTGTACGACTCGATTATTTCTTGGTCTCTAGTACTTTCTTGTCTATAGCTCACATTGAGAGACTACTGTGTTTATTATCTGACCATAACCCCTTGGTTTTAAGTTTAGCCTATTCAGTAAATAATGATGGGAGGAGGACATGGACTTTTCAGAGAAGTCTTTTGGAGGATGATAACTATGTACAGCATATGACGCAGTGGATTGAGGGATTTCTTGCAATAAATAGGGGCAGTGCAGCAGCAGGTATGGTTTGGGATAGCTTCAAGGCGGGGGTGCGGGGGGAGACTCTGAGCTATAACGTAAATAAACGTAAGCAAGAACAGGAAAGGAATTTGGCACTAAAAAGAGCGATACTTGAAGCCGAGGGGGAACTAAGTGAGTGTGCCATTGATGGTAGACCAGTTGAGCAGGCACTTATTAAATTAGCGAAGTTAAGAATGGACGCAGAAGTGGATATTGCAACTAGAGCGGCGAAAATATATATGGCAAATAGAGAAAAATGTCATGAGGTTAGTGAAACAGTGGGGCGAACGTTAGCGGTACGGGCAAGGCAAAAGGCCGCTGTAGGAGAGGTAAGGGAGATCAAAGACAGCTTAGGCAATTTAGTCACGGACACACAGGGGGTAAGGGATGTCTTTAGGAAATTTTATGCAGAGCTATATGAAGATCGGCAAGAGAAGGACTTAGGGGAGATAGTGGAGTATTTGCAGAATATCCCAACGATGTTTTTAGAAGACCAAGAACGGCAGAGATTGGACACCCCCTTAGACTCAGAGGAGATAAAGAATGCACTAATGAGTCTCCCATCCGGAAAGGCAGCTGGGCCAGATCAGATACCGTTAGAATTTTTTTTTAATTCTGGAATGTGCTGGGGAAGGACGCTGTAGATATAATACAACAAGCACAGGCTGGGGCATCGGTGCCAGGCTCTTGGTCTGGCGCAGAAGTTATCATATTAAAAAAGGGTAAGCCACCTAATTAACCCGGGTCTTACAGGCCTATAACACTGATGAATGCTGACACAAAGATTTACTCAAAGGCACTTGCAATAAGATTTGCAAGTGTTATAGGGACACTAGTCACCAGTAATCAGCACAGCTTTATACCAGGGGGAAACTACTCACCACACACGGAAGCTTATTACTTTATTCGATACCATGGAGGTCACAGGAGACCCGATGGCGGCAATGCTCCTAGATGCTGAGAAAGCATTCGATCGGGTCTCTTGGGACTATCTTTAGTGTGTATTAACTAGGGCAGGGTTTGGGGGGAACTTTGTTGAAGCAATACGAGTACTCTACAGGGAACCAGTAGCATGTGTTAGGGTAAACGCAGGTGTAACTCGGACAATCCAAATCAAGAGGGGAACAAGGCAAGGGTGCCCGTGCTCCCCCCTGCTGTTTGCTATGTATCTGGACCCTTTGATACGTAGGATGGCGATGAATGACAATATTGCCCCATTAATAACGCATGGGGGAGTGTAAGATACTGGCATATGCCGATGATGTGGCAGTTCTTACATCAAATCCCACGGAGGCTATTGTACATGTGGAATTGGAGGCCAAAAATGTTGGCAGAGTGTCAGGATATTCTTTAAATACTACTAAAACACAGATTGTAATGAATAAAAATACAGTATGCCAGGATCAACGGGTGGTCCAGACAGGTACATATCTTGGTATCACAATCACCTCAGAGTTGGAGAAAGTAGTGGAATTAAATATAACACCTATTATAGCTAAAGTCAGAAGGGATTTGGATAGGCTTCATAATCTGCACCTATCGATAGTTGGCCGAACCAATATTATTAAATGCTGGTCCTACCAAAATTTTTGTATATTTTCAGGGCAATCCCACAGTTTTTTAACAATAACTGGTTTAAGAACATAGAAGTTATGATTAATAGATTTGTATGGTCCAAAGGAAAGACCAGGAGAGCATTAAGGTTCATGGCACTCCCGAGAGAACGAGGGGGGTGGGCTCTACCAGACTTGAAATTTTATTATTGGGCCGCTGCCTTACAATATATGGGGGGTCTGATAGGTGGAGCTGAGGCAGAAGGGGAGGATGAATTAGGAACATTACCAATATATAGCTTGTTGTTGGGTGAAGAGGCTAAAAATGTCTTGCTTACACATTCAGATTCGAGTTACTATAAGAGAACCCGTTTCAAGACAATTATGGCAGCATATAATATTTGGAAGGCATTCAGTAAGAGATATGGGTTAGGTAAAAATAATAGATATACAAGAATGTCGAACAACCCAGCTTTCCCTCAAAATATATTCTCAGATACGGTTTTTAATATATGGGTGAGAAAGGGAATTACGAAGATTGGTGACATTATGGGGCCCCAGGGCCTGTGTCAATTTTCTGAGATTCAGGCAAAATACGGTGTAGACACAAGGCACTTTTTCAAGTACACTTGCGGATATCAAACCGAATAACCACTACAATGACCCTCTCCCCGCCAAATGTCTACAAAAAATAAACCACGTCATCATCCCAATTTGGACTAAAATAATAAACGCCTCCCTATCGCAAGGGATCCTTCCAGACTGCTTGAAAACAGGCCAAGTTGTCCCGATCATCAAGAAACCTACAATGGACCCAGCAGATCCTAACAACTTCCGCCCTGTTACCAATATTCCATTATTGGCCAAACTAATTGAGAAATGCGTACAGAACCAACTGAGCCAACACATCTCAAAGTTTAGGTTGCTGGACGACTGTCAATCAGGATTCAGAACAGGACACAGCACGGAAACAGCGATCCTGCACATTGTTGACGACGCAGTACAGGCCCTTGACTGCAATAAGACGTGTCTACTAGTCCTCCTTGACCTGTCAGCGGCTTTCGACACCGTAAATCATGAAAAACTGCTGGAAAGACTTCACAATAGGATGGGAATGACAGGAACGGTGTTGAAATGGTTTGAATCATTCCTGCATAACAGATCACAAAGATTCTGGGTCAACCAGATGCTATCCACATCATGCCCGAATTCAATCGGAGTCCCCCAAGGATCGACACTTTCTCCCTCACTCTTCAACTTGTACGTCGAACCCCTGACAGAAATCCTCCGAAACGCTAACATATCCTATCACATGTACGCGGACGACACACAAGTATACTTAAGGATAGAATCCCTGGAAGACATCAAGTTAATGAATGGAGCCTTGAAAATGACATTAAGCTGGCTGACAAGTAACCACCTGAAGCTCAATGCACAAAAAACTGAATTCCTTTTAATCGCATCCGCAAAGAAGTATCTAGAGGCAAAAGAATGGACCAATCTGATCACAGCTCTAAACTGTACCCCTACGTTAGTGGATTCAGCGAAATCATTAGGAATCACATTAGACAAGAACCTAGACATGAAAGCTCACATCAACTCAATGGCAAAGAACGCTCGCTTTCACTTGAATTACCTAAGAAAAGTGAAACCATTCATCGCATCGGCAGACCTCAAACTAGCAATACAATCGTTAGTAATCTCAAGGATTGAATATGGCTGTACATCCCTAGCAGGCCTGCCAAAAATCTCCACAGCCCCGCTGAAAGCATGCCTCAATGCGGCAGCAAGACTCCTTACCGGATCGAGGAAATTCGACCACATCTCCACGCATCTAAAAGCATTAAACTGGCTACCATACGAAGCCAGAATCCATTTCAAAATGGCATGTGTCACCCACAAAGCTCTTCACTACAAAACACCCAAATACCTGGCCCAGAAGATTGAGCTGTCTGTTGGAGACAGACCAGTAAGAAGCGCGAATCTGCTGATGCTGAAACCACCTATCTTCAGGAAAAAGAAAACTTATGACAGAGCGTTCACAGGGGCAGCCCCCAGATTATGGAACTCGCTTCCTCCAAGTATCAGAAAAATCACAGACACGACAAGGTTCAAAAGGGAAACTAAGATCTTCCTAATGAGCAAGTTCCTGACATAAAAAAGATGTGATCTAGTCGTCACCAAGAATCTGGAGGAGACTCAGTCCCCTGAGCCGGGAAGAAGATCTCACTAATAAAGAGCGATGATGAGCACGTTGTACAGGAACACTGACTTTCCCATACAAATCCTTGGTCATATGCCAGGAGTTTCTATTGACTTATATCGATACTACCCCATCTCAACGAGAAATGTTTACTAGTTAGCTCGACACGTATTTACAGTATTTATATGGTAATCTCAGGTTATACGACACTTATATACCTCAATCAATATATTATTGAGAATGTTTATGTTATTCGAGTATAAGACACCCTAGACTTATCTACCTCACTCATTCTATTAGTTGTAATTGCTTTATATGTGAAGTACAGCTCTACATAATGTATAACTTTATGTGAAGCGCTCTGATACCCACGGGTCAAGTTCGCGCTATATAAAACTCTCTAAATAAATAAATAAATAAATAAGTACTTGCAAGTTAGAAGTTTCTTAATAAATAAAATGGGGGGGCCTGTGGGATTTGGAAAAAATGCCATAATGGAAGTGGTACAGGAGGGAGTAAGTTGTACTATTAAGAGGCTTTATTATGACCTAATAGAAACAAGAGAAGATGATTTGGAAAAATGGGGTGGTAGTTGGGCAGAGAAGCTGGGGGCAGAAAGAGAATGTTTTAATTTATCATTAGAGCTGGGTCAGAATGTTCTTTGCTCCGCAGTCCTTCAGGCGCAACACTATAAAACATTATATCGGTTATACTACACTCCGGCAAAAATAGCGCAATGGGGGGGGAGTAACGAGTATTAACTGCCCAAGATGCGGTAGCTTGCAGGCGGATATTACGCATGTATTTGCAACATGTCCCCAGCTATCTCCTATACTGAAAGGGATTGAGGCTTTTTTACAAAATTCTTTAGGAATATTTGTTAATCTGACACCCTCAATAATATTGTTAGGAGTGAATGCGGATGGAACTCAGAGGGAAGGGGTTATTTTATCTTTGTTGCAATGGCCGTATTAAGATTATGTATTGCCTCAGCGTGGCTTGACTTATTACCACCAACATTTCAACAATGGTTAGCCAGGATACTCAGGATATACAACCTTGAAAAGGAGATCTATGCAAGAAAAGGGAAAAAGGGAAGGAAATTGGGAGCGGAAATCAGGGAACCAATAACTAGGTGGAAGGATGAGAATAATGATACTTAATTTTTTCTCTGTCTGGCTTGATAGGTTCAAGAAGAAATAATGTATACTCGAAGTATAGTAGGAGTAGTTAGAATGGGTATCGACTTGTCTGATATACTCTAATGTGTATTCTTTTGCTTTGTCTTCTTTGTCTTCTTTTTCTGCTTTTTTTTGTTTTGTTTTTTTGTTGCTCTCTGATTACTGATGCTTACCTTTTTTCTATGATTGTAAATTTAATGTATGATGTGTTGTGCCCTTTACCCTCAATAGGGGGAGTAAATTAAAAAAAATACCTGAATAAATAAACTTTATAAAAAAGAAAAAAAAGTTGCGAAACCGAACCCAGTCGTCAGGTTGGATAACGTGTCTTGGGCCCTCGCTTTTATCAGGTATGGCCTCATGCACCTGGTGGTAAAGAGTACGAAAGGTGTTAGTCAAACTGTACAGATAATCAGTCAACACAGGGTATTCAACATCAGACAGTTTCTGGGGCCGTGGAACACCCCACACATTGGCAGGCCTCCCGAACGCAATCTCATGTGGAGATAGTCCTATCTTGGTATGGGACGTTGTCCTGACAGACAGCAGAGCCAGGGGCAGAGCATCAACCCAAGTGACACATGTCTCAGCTACAATCTTGGCCATTTTAGTCCTCAGGATGCCATTGTACATCTCCACTAGACCTGCTGACTGGGGGTGGTTAGCTGCATGAAATGTTCGTTTCATACCCAGTGCTGAACAGACATACTGCATTATTTGAGCCGTAAAGTGTGTCCCGTTGTCACTCCAGACCAAACGGGGCAAACCAAATCGTGGGAAGTATTCTTTCAATAGTATTTTGGCAGTAGTAATAGAGGTGCAGTCTTTGACAGGGTAGGTCTCCACCCATCGACTGAAGGTACAGACCACCACCAGGACGTATTTTAAATTGTTACATCTGTCCATCTGGATATAATCCATCTGGAGGGCTTCGAAAGGAAAGGTAGGCGGAGAGAATCCTCCTTCAGGGGTTCCTGTACCTTTTCCCAGGTTGTACATAAGGCAAATCATGCATGTTTTGACCATCCTCTCAGCATATGCTGGCATCTATGAGTTATACCAGGTGGGTTCCAGCAACTTACATATCCCTTTCGCACTAATGTGAGCAGGGCTGTGGGCCATCGTTACTACCGGTAGCACATGACTGTCGGGCAACATCCATTGTCTCTCCATAGTGATACGGGCCCAACAACCATCTATTTCCTTTACCGCCAAATGCTCCGTCCACATCCTCAGCTCCTAAGGGTTAGCATGGGACTGAATATCGATCACACTCGGTACAGTATCTTCAACCATGCCCCCCTCTGCCACCCACCATGCGGGACCTCCCACATGCATTCCTTCCTTTTTCTTAATAGCTGTCTGTCTGGCCAGCCAGGGCATTGCCTTTTCCAACATCATCCGTCACTTTCTTATGCACTTTACATTTTATAATAGCTACCTTTCTGGGAAATGTCAGGGAGTCTAATATTCGGTGAATTAGGGGGTCATGTTGAATTTTCATCCCATGTGAAGTAAGGAAAATCCTTTCTTTCCACAGTCTCCAAAGTTGTGAGCCACCCCAAAGGCATACTGACTGTCAATGTAGATATTAACCGTTATTCCTTTGCTTAACTCACAGGCTCTAGTGAGGGCCACTAATTCTGCAGCCTGAGCAGAGCACTGCAGAATCTGAGCTGTTTCTACTACTTGCTCCAATGTGGTGAGGGCATAGGCGGCTGATGTGTAACCATCTGGCCCTCTGAGACATGATCCGTCCACATACAGTGTACCTACTGGGTCTGCTATCGGGGTATCCTGTAAGTCAACCCGTCTGTTCATCTCCTCCTCTGTCCTCAATATACAGTCATGTGGATCTAAACAGGCATCCTGAGTATCCAGAGGGAGCAAGGTGGTGGGATTCAGTACAGTGCATCTCTTGATGCTAATGTGGCTGGAAAAGAGTGTCAATTCATATCCTGCGAGTCGTGCGCTAGTGAAGTACTGTGTCTTGGTGTTATTAAGGAGGGTATCCACAGAATGTGGAACCATCAGAGTCATGGGGGAGTTCATGAGGATACCCGCACTCTGACGGACCATGATTGCGGCTGCAGCTGTCACCTGTAGGCATCCTGGGATTGTCCTCGCAACAGGATCTAAGGTAGCTGAAAAATAGGCACATGGCCGATGGTGACCTCCGAATTTCTGGGTCAAGACAGTGCATGCACAGCCGTCTGTCTCATGTACAAAAAGAAACAATTGTTTGTTATAATCAGGAGTACCAAGGACTGGAGCAGTACACAGAGCTCTTTTTAAATCTTGAAAGGCCTGCCTATGCTCTCTAGTCCATGGAAAGGAACTGTCTGATATGTCTTTAGTGGTGAGGGCAAGAAGAGGTTTGACCATGGCAGAAAAATTGGAAATCCACTGTCTGCAGTATGAGGTTAGACCTATGAAGGCTCGCACCTACTTTTGTGTCTGTGGGGCCGCCATAGCATAGATAACGGCTACACGATCAGCGGTGAGCTGCCTTCCCTTCTTCGAGAGGAGATGACCTAAATAGGTCACCTTCTCTTAACAAAACTGAAGCTTTTTTAAAGAGACCTTGTGGTTATGGAGGGCAAGGTGGCGTAACAAACAGAGAGTAGCCTCTTTACATGTCTGGGCGGAATTTGCAGTAATGAGGAGGTCATCAACTTACTGCAGCAGTGTGGAATTATCAGGGAGTTCCAAGGAATCTAGTTGACTTTTGAGAGCTTGACTATAGATACTGGGGCTCTCGGTGAAGCCTTGAGGGGCGCGGCAAAATCTAAAGCTCCGCCCACCAAGGGAGAAACCAAAAAATTTTTTGCTGTCGGGATGTATAGGAATACTGAAAAAGGCATTCTTCAGGTCTATGACAGAAAAGTGTGTGGCGCCCAAAGGGACCATCGTCAAGAGGACTGTAATGTCGGGGACAACAGGGTATTGGGAGATCATTATTTTGTTAAGGGCTCTCAGGTCAATCACAAATCTATATATTTTAGGGGAGGAGCATCTCCTTTGGTCTTTTTAAGAACCGGAATAATGGTACTGTTACAGATATATCCACGTGTTTCCTCCACTACGCCCTTGTCCATCAATTCAGATATTATTGTTAAAAGGGTCGCTTCTCCTTCCGCGGGCAGTCGATACTGTCGAAAGCGGGGAAGGATGGTGCCGGGCTGAATACGTACCACATGAGGGGGTATATTGAGACAGCCGACATCAGTGTCTGATGATGCCCAGAGGGAGGAAGGTAAAGACTGCAACTCTGGTAGGAGGGGACTGGTGAGGGATAAAATCGATTTTCTACACTTGTATTAATCTTTTGTGTTAGCACGATGTATCTATATTCACATATATATTATAAAATACACTAATTGGTTATGTCAATGCAGGAACTTCCTTTCCGCTTTTGCATTATATTTCTTTCGTACGCAGACTGAGAACCAAACAGACTCCATTGTGCCTGTACATGTATTAGACTGGAACGGTGTGCCACCCCCCAGCAGCCGAGTAAGCCCTGTTAATTGAGTTATACAGACAGCTGAATTCATACTATTCTTTCTTGTTCTGAGACCCAAGGTCTCATCTGGTTTCAGAGGTGATAAGCGCATTCCTGGAGGCGCTGTACCCGTGCTCCCAGACACCGAGACGAAAGGGAGTCACCCCTCCTGACCCTCCCCAATAATAGCGGAAGCAGACTTCTAAATGAGCTCTGTGTGCCATATATGGTCTTTCCTTTAAGCTACTGTGCCTACCAGTAATTTTCCATGTACAATGATCTCATGTAACGCAATCAATATGCCATGTATTGAGTGTGAATCAACAGTCTTCTCCACGCACTGGCTGGGTGACGTCGGAGGGGCTCCTCTATAGAGTATTGGTTGTCTAATAAACGATTGACTTTTCTTCACTGCCAACTGATTAATTATTTGGTAAGACGATAAGTGGGGGCTATTGGTAGGTATAGCTCCATTGATTATTTTTGTAGTACGACAGTTGGCGACTCTGGTGGGATTCCGCGTTTGGGGTCGTCCTACGGTAACACGGGGTGAGAAAGGAAAAATGAAGGGCTACTCTGGTCGAGGGGATGGACTGACTAACCATTCTGGCTGAACTCCGCGACCGTGTTGGTCTTCAGGAGTGAGCAGTGGAGAACACGCAATCATACCTGTGTGCACCAGGTGAGTGTATTGATTTGGTGTCTTTGGATTACGCTGTTGAGCGGCGTTTTGGAAACAGTTAACTGTATTTGGCTGGTGGTCGGTGTACCACGGAGAACTTTGAAGGTCTGACGGGGTGGTATTAAGGCTGCACGGGCAGATGCTCCACGGTGAATATTAGAGGTTTTCGATCAGATGCCTTGGTGTGGCACGTGTGGTGCGCACCCGGCCGGACTGTTCTCGGAAAGGCCTGTGGTTGCAACTGGGTAGCCTTTTGGACACATCTGAAGCGGCACTAAGGCAGCGGGCTCAGTCAGAAGAGTCCTGAAGGTGAACCAGGGAGACTACGGGATGATCTGTAGGCCGGTCTGTGGTTAATTCCTGTCTGATGGCCTCTTGGTAGTCTCCGGACTGCCTGTTTCTGGTATCTGTTGGTTGGAAATATATGAGTTCTCCACGAACGAGAGTCGACGGGCTCCGTTCTTTGGTTGTTTGGTTCTGGAAAAGACACGTCAATGTAAAATATTGTATGTTTTGTTCGTCTTTTCATGTGACAGATCCTGTTTGAGAAGAGATTGAACATGAGTGAACATGGCCATGCTTGAGAGCTTGTGAGAGGGTGTATAATTGATAAACCAAATGTTGTGCTTTAGTAAAATATGTTTTGGATGTTGTTACCGCCGTAAGAGTGGACGGTTGGATGAAAGCCAGCCTGCCCCGCCAGAGGGCAGCCCAAATTTTGATATGTATGTAAAACATGGCCTTACGCCTATTTTGTTTAATAATTTATGGCACAAGTACACAAAGGATAATGTGGAATTACAATGGCCTTTAACTGGATCATTTGATGTGAAAAAGATACAGTATTTACGGGATCGATTGTTCGCCAAAAGAAGCCGGCAGGCAATGTTCGATTCTTTAAAGCTGTGGCAGAAAGAGGCGAAACGCCGTCGTATAAGGCAAGAGAAATTACTCAAAGTGAAATAACCCAGAAGGCTGTAGCAAATAATAGGGAACAAACTGAGAAAAGTGTTGAATGTATAGATAGGCAATTTAGGTTACAGGTGGATAAAAGTTACACAGCTCGAACTGAGCCGGAAGATGAAATTGAGGACCTATTGGATGTGCATCCCCCGCCTCCTTATGCCCCGCAACGAGTATACCCTGCGATATCACTTGTAAATGCCCCCGCCTCGTCCGCCCCACAAGCCACGGCCCTGGCCGTTGCTGCGGCCTCTACGCCTATGGGGCCAACCTTTACTACCGCTTCTGCAATACCAGCCACGGCTACATTATTGACCAGTGGCCTGTTTCCTCCCATTATGTCCTCTGTAACATTAGCTTCACCTGCCAAGGCCACGTCGACTCCCGCAATGATTGATTCGACCCCCTCCCATGCCTCCGGGACTCTGGGCCCCAGACGGCTGTATACCCGCAATACGGTGGGCTCGAGGGCAAGACAGATGGTAATATATCAAGCATCCCAATGGGTGCGGAACGCCATCTATACAATTACAGATATATGGGGGACCATGAAGGATTATGAACCAGTCATGCAGCAATATGCTTTGGAAACTATGGACAATCATTTAATTTCTCTATGGGAGCAATGTTTAGTTGATGGAAGGGCCCCACAGGTCCTATATGACATTGTGGACCGGGCACACACATTTGAATTAGAATTAGAAGATGTATATGGGAATCTAGTGACCATAATGAAGTATCGGGAAAGGTTGTTCACTAAATGCCCGAGTTGGGATACTCAACATCCCATGCGGGAAGTGCATCCGATCTATCACCCTGAAATCCCTGAGTTCAGGGACAATGGTAATCAAATCATTCAAGCTTGCGTTGAAGCCCGATTCCAAGAACAATGGGTTTATACACCGTGGAAAAGAAGTGAGATTCTCTCCCTGAAGTCCCAGCTGCCTGACCCTCGGAAAAATCCCACTGCTTATTATAAGGAACTCACTGAGGCCGCTTCGTTGGCTGTGATGACCTCAGCTGATATTGAATTATTTTTCGGGTTACTGGTCCCTGTTGACGTATGGCGACAGGTGCATGATCATCCTCATGTTAACGAGTTGGGAGGAACTTGGGACCAAATTAAAGACTGGGACAAGAATCGGAAACCAGGAGATATAACAAGACCGGAAATTATAGCTTTGCCGGGTCGGATTATCACATATATACATTCTTTAATTCCACCCCAGAATGTGGATTGGTATAAACTAACCGCTTGCAAACAGAAGAAGGATGAGAGTGTGTCAGATTTCTTTACTCGATTCAAAGGGGTGTTTATTGATTTCAGTGGGCAAGATTTGTCAGTGGAAGGTGGGGTAAGATTATTCGTTAATGGGTTTGTGACTAATCTGTTGCCCGAAATATCTGCCCGGCTCCAGGCAGCCGAAAGCACTTGGACCACCTCTACTCCTTCTGTTATTTTGAGTATGGCCCAATATTACGAACATAGGGAAAACAAGAGTAAAGATAAGTCTGACAAAAAGATGAAGGACCTTAAGACTCGAGTGTTATTACAGCAAGTAGCCAGAGGACGGGGTAGAGACGCAGTAGGAAGAGGATTCTTTCCAAGAGGGGTGGGAGTAAGACGAGGAGGAGGCCCAGCCGTTACTTTGGGAGTAAACCAATGTGCTTACTGTAAAGCGGAAGGGCATTGGCGAGCTCAGTGTCCTTTCCTCTTAGCACAAAATGGAACTGTGAGAGGTAGAGGGAGAGGATGTGGAGTAGTTGATCGAAGTGAGAAGAGAAGAAGTGACACGAGGTGAGGCAGGGGGAAATTGTTTTGATAAGACAAAAGGGAGGCAGTACTATAATGAAGATTGTGGAACCGGAGGGTCAGATGGGTATTGCTATGCGTAGGACAGCCACGGACAGAGCAGGGGCCGAGTGGCAGTACCCGTCGATCAGACAGGGCCTTATGTTAAAGGACAATTAATGGGAACTGTTGAGGATTTTCTAGTAGACACGGGTGCAATGATTAGTTCGATTGCTCGTTCACTGGTCCCAGGGGCTGCTCTGTCCGGGCAAAATAATATATCAGTCGGGTTTTCTGGAATCCCGGTAGTAAGCCCCATTTCTAAGCCTCTCCCGCTTACCATAGGTCCAGTCACGGTGGATTCCCCATTTTTGTTGACGTCACATTGTGTCATCTACTGTCGAAAGAGGGGAGGAAACTAACTCCTGAACGTGTGTCTACTATTTTTAACATGCCTATTCCTCGTACTCAACGTGATGTTCGTGCATTTCTGGGCATAACTTCTTACTGTCGCCAGTGGATTCCTAACTTTTCCCTTCTTACTAAACCTCTTTTGTATCTAACCACTAAGGATGTGCATGAACCCTTACCTAGGACTGATGAGTGTCAGAAGGCTTTCGATTCTTTGAAAACTGCTCTCTGTTCAGCTCCGGTCTTAGGAACTCCTGACTACCGAAAGCCTTTTGTGCTTTATGTCCACGAGGTGGACGATTGTTCGCTTTCCGTGTTAACACAAGGATTTGGTGGTAAGCAAAGGCCTTGTGCTTATTTTTCGGCAGTATTGGATTATGTTGCCAGAGCACTTCCTAGCTGTTTGAGGGCTACTGCCGCAGTGGTGGTGGCCAACCGACAGTCGAAAGGACTTGTTTTAAATTCCGACCTCACAGTGATGGTACCGCAAGCTGTGGACACACTCTTGAATAAAACTAAGACTCAGCACCTTACGAGTGCACGACTTACTGGATATGAATTAACTTTATTCGCCCCCCATATCACTATCAAAAGGTGTGCCGCTCTGAATCCAGCCAAGTTACTACCCCTCCCTTCGGATGAACCAAACAATGACATACACAATTGTATATTTCAGACTGAGGAAGAAACAAAGGGACGGGTGGACCTCACAGACACGCACCTACTTGACGCCCAAGGGGAGTTGTATGTGGATGGCTCCTGCTTCAAGTTACCAGATTGCACAACAACAGCTGCTTATGCAATCACCACTCTTTGCACCGTAGTTGAGGCTTCTCGAGTTCCCTATCATTCTGCGCAAGCAGCTGAGTTAATAGCACTGCTGCGAGCCTGTGAGTTATGCGAGGGATTGAAGGTAAGCATTTATACTGATAGTCAATACGCCTTTGGCGTGGCTCATAGTTTCGAAAAATTGTGGGCAGAAAGGGGATTTCTTATCTCACATGTCAACGAATACAACATGGCCCTTTGAACTTAAGGTTGCTAACTGCTTTGCCACTGCCTCGAAAGGTTGCAATTGTGAAATGTAGTGCACACAAGGCAATAGTGGATACTGTAGGAGAAGGGAATGCTTTTGCTGATCAAATAGGGAAGGAGACAGCTAGATCTAAAGTGTCTCCCATGTATGTAAGTTCAGCTAGATGGGTCGAGGAGTCTGATATGTTTGATAACACCATGGAAAGTGTCCGAGAAATACAGAAATAAGCTACCCCTGCTGAACTGTTCCGTTGGGAAAATGAGGTGGGGAGGTTGGATGTTAATTTGTTAATGCTGTGGTAATTATGGCTCATGAAACAGCACATGTTGGAACAAAGGGTATTTGTGCTTTGTTAGACCCAGTTTGGAATAACCCTAATATTGCCAAGACTGCAATTCATTTAGTTCAACATTGCATGGTTTGCTTACGACATAAACCAGGAGGACGAGAATCTGTCCTTGGTAGAAATTTTGCACCCCCGTCCTTCCCTTTTGAAGTACTTCAGATGGACTGCATACAGTTCGAAAGAGTGAATAATTTGAAATTTGTTTTGGTGGTGGTTTGTGCTTTTAGTAAATGGGTAGAAGCTTACCCCACCAAGGAAAACACTGCCCTGGCGACAGCCAAAGCTTTGATTAAGGAGTATTTCCCTAGATACGGATTACCTAGAGTGATCTGATCAGATAAAGGGAAGCACTTTAATGCAGATCTTATCAAGCAAATCTGTAGTGGATTACACATCAAACAGAAATGTCATGCTTCTCTGCATCCCCAGTCTGCAGGGTTGGTTGAAAAATACAATGGAAGTTTGAAATTGAAAATGGCAAAAATTCAGGAAAGCACCCGGTTAAAGTGGCCTGACGCTTTGCCTTTAGCTTTAATGTCTTTGCGGGTCACCCCCCATTCCAGGTCAGGATTGTCACCCTACAAGGTAATTTTTGGGCGGCCGGCTAATGTTTGGGGCGTTTCACGACAAAGGAACTTTCGAGAAATTGATTACCCAATGATGACAGATTATTTGTACACTTTGACTAAAGATCTTCTTTCTATCCATCAACAGGTGTCAGACACGCTGCAGCCCCTGCCGGAGAGTCCCGGACATCGTTTGGAGCCTGGTCAATGGGTGATGGTGAGAAATTATCAGCGGAAATCTAGTCCGGAGCCCAGGTGGACCGAACCAGTCCAAATTCTACTGGCTACTCGAACAGCGGTGAAGGTAAATGGTCAGAAACATTGGATCCATGTTTCCCATCTGAAGAAAGTACATTTCCCGCTTCCTTTTGATCAACCAAATCCAGAAGGAATTTTGATGCAGGAGAGTGAGAAGGCTCCTTGTGTTGTTCCTTTTTCTGATGCCCAAGAAATTGAGAAAAGGCAAGAAGGAGGAGCATCGGGCACGAAAGGGGTCTCATCATCAACAGTGAAATTGGCCCGGAATCGGTTGCCCCTGTTGTTGCACAAAGAGTTCATGATAAATCAGGCATCACGAATGCCACTTCATCTGCTTTGTTTGTTGACCAGGAGTTACCTGGTCATGTTCGCTACAACCTGCGGCCCAGAAAACAACGCGGTACCCCCCGATGAACACGACACGAGATAAGGAGAGACTTGAGTACTAGGGTATTGCTAGATTAGTTCGGGGGTACTGAGTGAGACACTGGACTGAACACGTTGAGAGCTGGAATACTGTACTGCTCTGTTCAGAAAGAAAGACTAAGAAGCTGAAGAAAGGGCCCAGGTTGCAACTGTATATATAACGTCATTGCACGGATTCGTTTTCTCTTTGATGAACGATAGGAGCCTGTCTGTGAGGCTCTAGACGGACACAGGAAAGAAGCACCCTCTGGCAGGTTGGAATGCGTCCCTTAGTGTAATTTAGACTTTTAGTTAGAATGTATCCCTTTGGTCATTTTATTCCTGAGGAGGAACACCCCCTTGCTCCTCAATATATACCTACTTATGTACCTATGTTTTCTTCTCGGACAACACGTGTGAAAGTTGCTTTTGTAATCACCATTGCAGCATTTGTTATTATAATAATGAGTGTGTTTTTATATTTAGAACTTCACCATCCTATGCATACTGTGTTGGGAACTCCAACTCCACCGACTGAGCATTATTTTCTTACATTAGCCCCTCATAAGGTAAGGCATCCCCAGACTTATGTTAAAAATGTATTTGGAGAGATGTTGCATCAAATGCATAGTGCTACCAATACGACAAATTGTTGGGTTTGTGGTTTTCTGCCCTCAGTGATGCATAGACATGATCTCTTTATTTCATTGCCTTTATCTTATTTGGGAAGTTGTGAGGCCTGTTTCAAATTGCTGTCAATAATGTAACTCCATTACACGGTAGATTCTTCTCAATACTCTGAGCGTGATTATGAAATGATCCTGGCCTATATAGAGGTATGCCAGGGTTTTGATGCACAGGGGAACGATGGAGGATAGCTAGACCCAAATGCCTGCATGAATCTATATAGAGAATATGAGAATGTTACATGGTTGAAGAGTGAAATCCTTGACTTTGCAGACTTTAATTTTACTCAGTACTTTCAGCAATTTCAGGATCGGAATGTTACTGATGACCAAGCTATCCCGGTGCCTATATTGAATAGCACCTCCGCCTTCTGTGTACAGGGAAGCAGACACATTTCAGTAGGAGACAGCCGTTGTAATTATACATATCGACTACGCACCTTTAGTAGCCCTCCACTGTTAACACCTCCAAATGTTTATTTTGTGTGTGGCGAGAATGCCTACACATGACTACCCCGGGGATGGACGGGCCGTTGTTATTTGTCCTTTCTGTATCCACCTGTCTATATAGCACCCTCCAATTATCATAACAAACATAGGTTAGCCGGACAAAGTTTGCCTGTAATACAAGATAAACGGGAATTGCATACATCTGAGATAGATCAGACTGATAGTCCTGAACAGCACTTTATCGACATTGTCAAGGGAGTATTCCCTATTTGGGGGCCCATCATCACTAGTAAAGAAGTAAGGCACCTATCCAGGGTAGTTGAAAGAGTTATAAATACCACAGCTGGTATATTAACTTATCTGACTGTGGAGCTTCAGGCTAAGAGACTTGTTACTCGTCAAAACCATATGGTGCTAGACGTTATCTTAGTAGATCGAGGAGGAGCTTGCCGCGTGGTCGGCAGCTCCTGTTGCGCGTATATCCATGACTCCGCCCCCTCTGTCCCCTCTGTCCATTTGGCTATTCAAAAATTGCATCGTTTAGCTTCTGAAATTCATGCCGACACAGGTACCTGGGTCCTTTCTGGATGGTTTTGGGGTTTATTGTCTACCTGGGGTTGGAAGATCCTGATGGCGTTAGCTGGTATAGCAGGTGTTATCTTTACCTGTTGTCTCTGTGTACACTGTGGACCTGCCTGTTTTTCTTACTGTGCATTCAAATTAACTTCCTCTGTGACAGAGCCATCCCCGACTAAAGTCAAAGCCCAAATGGTCCAACAAGAAATACAAGAGATGATGCAAATTGACAAGGGTATTTTTGAGGACTAATTTTCTTGATTAGCTACATCAGGCTAAAAGGGTGGTTCTGAGGGATAAAATCAATTTTTTACATTTATATTAATCTTTTGTGTTAGCACGATGTATCTATATTGACATGAATATTATAAAATACACAAATTGGTTATGTCAATGCAGGAACTTCCTTTCCGCTTTTGCATTATATTTCTTTCGTACGCAGACTGAGAACCAAACAGACTCCTTTTTGCCTGTACATGTATTAGACTCGAACGGTGGTCACATGCCACCCCCCAGCAGCCGAGTAAGCCCTGTTAGTTGAGTTATACAGACACCTGAATTCATACTATTCTTTCTTGTTCTGAGACCCAAGGTCGCATCTGGTTTCACAGGTGAATCAGCAGTCTTCTCCACGCACTGGCTGGGTGACGTCGGAGGGGCTCCTCTATAGAGTATTGGTTGTCTAATAAATGATTGACTTTTCTTCACTGCCAACTGATTGATTATTTGGTAAGACGATAAGTGGGGGCTATTGGTAGGTATAGCTCCATTGATTATTTTTGTAGTACGACACCGGACAGATGCATATAGGAGGCTGCGGTGGGGGAAATTGTTAGGGATACACCTTGGGGACTACATGATATAGTTGCATACAGAGCTTTAAGTAAATCCGGGCCTAATACGTTTTCACTGCAACCTGTAGTGAGGACCAAGGGAGCGTCATCATGTGGGGGACCAATATCGAGAGGGAGAGGTTCAGAGACATGGCACGGGTGTTCCTGAAAAACCCACGGAGACATTCATGTTGCCAGAAAGGGGTGCCTCTGGGACTGACAGACGTGCAATAGAAGACCTGGTGGCCCCAGTATCCAGAAGAAAATTCTGATTGTTCCCCACAATTGACATTTGAACATACGGGCCCCTTTGATCCACTGGAATTTGCACTCTAGTAATACCCCTTTCCTGGCTGTCCTAAGCTTGATAGAACCCTGTCTCATCAACTTTGTCATAATTATCATTGTAATAAGTGTGTGCTGCTTTGTATCCATCAAACCTATTGGCCGGGGCCTTGCCGGACAGGGGTGTCATCCCTGGACCTATGCTCTTTGTCCTGCGGATGGGGCGGGCCATGGTCCCTAGTTGGCCTCCCCTCCCTAGGAGCACGAGGCCGAGTCTTCCCTGTTCGGATGTTTTCAGCTAATACGGGACACTCATCTATCCAATGGCCGTACCCTTTACAATAAGTACACTGATCTGTTTAGAGGGCTACAGTGCGTTGAGGGCCTGAGGGGGTAGACTGGCAAGCCCACGGAGGGGGTTGGCGCTGTGGTCTGAAATTCCCGCGGGCATCGGGACCTCGGGGAGGGAAAGCCTGTTGCAGAAGTTTCTTAATCTTAAGATCCCTAGCCTTCTTACTTTCCTTCTCTCTAGATTCATTCTCCCTATTCTCATGATACTGTGCCATAGCCAAGATACCAGTCATAGTCTGGGCAGACCATACACTCTCAACTTTCTTGAGCCTGGCGGAAATCTCAGGAAGCAAGTTGCTGACTTGACAAAATTATCGACAAATACTGGGCTAGATCCTGGGATCCGGGGGTCCAAGCCACTATGTCCCTTGTATTCTGTTGCAAAGCGGGTAAAGAAGCCAGCCATACTTTCATCTTTTCGCTGCCTACAGGCATTTATCTTATCCCAGTTAATGACTGTTTCTGGCAAAAATGTTTTCATAAGCGTTATTATTTTACCGGGCAAAGACAGGATGGTAGCTTCTGGATTAGTCCCTCCTGCCCTTGCGTCTTCCATAGCTTCCAAATTAGCCCATTTACCTCCGAGCTCTACTTCATGATCAGTATGTCGAATTTTATCCCAATTTCAGTAGGAACAACCGTACCAAAGAGCAATCGATGTCTTCAAGAATAAGTGTACCAGCAGATATTATCTGGCCTAATTCTTTGTAAAAGGCAGCCGGATTTTTTCGAGGATCTGGTAACTGCCCTTTTTAAATGCATTACCTCTGACCTTTTCCAAGGGACATGAACCCATAGCCTAAGCCGGTGGGCTTCAACAGGCCCGCGGCCATTATTTTGGGCATCGGTGAGTGCGTTAAAGACAGGAGCCGCCTCTCTCATTGGCATAGCTGTCTCTAGAGGAGGTTTGGGGAAGGCTATCAAAGCTATCAAAGCAGACATAGGGCCAAACATCCTCTCTCCCTGCACATCGCCTCTTTTTATTTGTGACCTAAGGTCCACTAATCCAGCGGGTATCTGCATAAATGAATTCTTGAATCTCTGCATAACCAAGGTACACATGTATTCAGCCCAGGGTGTTCTGTTCCATAATCGTCCACTGGGAAAAGGTGGACCATATTGTAGGAAGGTGGATACCCGACTATGGTTACCCCAGATTTTTTGCCTTGTGTTTAGCTGGTTTTCGACTTAGTTGGCCTGGGATCCTGCTAATCAGGGCCCCAGGCTATCTGCTCTCACTGTAAAATGGACTCCATATACTTTAGGTACATACCTAATTGGATATTGGGTCACCTTATGCGCCCCTGTATAGTGTACTATAGGTACCCAGGGCATAGGTGCATCCAAGGCCTACCAGGGACTGCAGCATATCTTTTGCCACCCCTGGCTGGCCATCCAAACTGACACAACTGGCTGATCACTCAGCTGGGGCAAGGTTGTGCAATCACCCCTTGCTTAGATATAGTATTCCTATATCTAACCTTATATATAGACACATATGCACCTATAAGTCACTCCTATGGCAGGCCTTAACAATCCTGGAGGCAGAGTGCTTGCTTATGTGTGATATGGTGCTCTAGCATGAGCTGAGACTGTCTGCAGCTTTCGGAACCATGTCCTTATAGCTGTTCCAGGGTATTGCCATACCATATACTCTTAAGTGCATTATAATCCTCGCGGTTAATGCTAACTTTGGTTTGGCCTTATCCAAACATGTTGTGTAAGGCGTCATACGCTTTGGAATACTACCCCCTCACAAGTCTGACCTCCTGCTGCTGGGAGTCCTTCCAGTCACAGAGGTTTGGACAATAGGTTTCCTGCCTGGGGAGGTGCGAGCACCACCCCAGACAGGACTTTATGTATTGGGACAGGGAGGGCTGAATAGATTGAGACACTGCCTGGAGCACCCTAGGTGCTCCATGCATACCCCGGTTCAAACCGGTTGCTGGGGCACTCCAGCCCCAGCTCTGGTGCGAAACTGGACAAAGGAAAGGGGGAGTAACCACCCCCCTTCCTGGTCCCACCCATAGGAGGGACCTAGAAAGTAATCCAGCCCCTTTTAGTTGTATAAAGGTAGGAGCTGAGTCCTGAGACTTTAGATTAATCCTGAAACAAAACTTGACACGAAACTCTGGACCTTCGACGTTCTGCTGAAGCTGAAGACTGAAGAATCTCCCTTGTGGCCAAGGAGTGACCACCCTGGGCAACCTGGCACCATCCAGCAAATCAACGGCTTGCTTTGTCGACATTCCCGCCGGAACCCGAGCACAGAGCCTGACAAGACCCAGACTTCCAGACCTCTCTGAGACCTCTCTTCACGACTGCAGCATAGCTGAGATCCGTGGAGGCGACGAGACACGTGGGACCGGTGATAAAAGCTCAAAAGTCTTGTAAGTTGTAGAGGGAGCTTTAATGAACAACCATCAACAGCAGGAGTTACAGCAAACTGAATTCTCAGTAACTGGAATGTAATCATTCCAACAGTGATGTCACAGTCCATGACACTCTTAAAGATATAGCAACATAACACATCCCCTATACTTATATAAAAGATAAATTGAACATTGATGAAAATACACAACAACATAAATTGAAAAGAAGAATAAAGAGTAGTAGTGAATATTAATGTATTAATGCATCACATAATCTCTGAACTTCTAGGGAAGTTGTAAAGACCTCCTAGGAGTATTCCTTTGGTAACTGGTGGAAGGAGAAACGTTGGGAGAACAAGGAAGTTTTGGACCATCACAGCAATGATTTCTGACATCATTGCATTTGGCCAGTTTGGACATGTTCCAAGTGCAACCATTGTCTAAAGTGACAACATTTTTTTTTATGGAAACAATGGTGAAAGGACCAATAAAGTTCGAAACACCCTTGTGACCATATTTCGTTTTTTTCACGAGAACACTGTCCCCCACATTCCATTTCCTGTGTTTGACAACCATTCTAGTATCATAGCGTTGTTTGTATTTCTGTTGATAATTTGTCAACACAGTTCTCCTTCTCACTTCCCTTTCTACACTGTCCTCAACCAATTTCTCTGGAAGCCAAGTTGGATTTAGTTTTGAACAAGCTAATCTACCTCTCAAAGCCTCAAAAGGAGACCTTTGCATAACAGTATTGGGAGTCGTGCGATGTGCCCACCACGTTTCCCTTAAAACATTGCTGAATGAAGTCTTGGACTCTAAAGCTCTCTGTGCACAACTTTTTACAACCCTATTCATTCTCTCTGTGAGACCATTTGCTTGAGGAGAGTAAAGAGCTGTCTTCTGGTGAATAATACCAAGGCTTTTCAAGAAGTTGTCCATCTCACTGGAAGTAAATTGTACCCCATTATCAGTGAGTAAAATTTTGGGAACACCCTCAGATCCAAACACATCTTTTAAGAATTCAATCACAGTTCTTGAGTTAACCACACTCATGCATTTAGACACAACCCATTTTGAAGTGTAATCAACCAATAGAACAACATATCTCTCATGTGAGGGCATAAGCTCAAAAGGGCCGGCGATGTCTAGGCCTAACTTTGTCCAAACAGTCACAGGAACTTCTACAGGTGATAATGGGGAGTGACTGGTGGTACGTGACTTGTCATTGACTGCACACAAATGACAATCTTTAACTACGGTTTCTACCATGCGATCCATTCCAGGCCACCAATATCTTTCCCTGATGCGAGCCTTCGTCAAATTTCTTCCCAAATGGCCCTCATGAGCCAGGTTGACAATCCTCTCTCTCAAATCACTAGGAGGCACAACTCTATCACCCCTCATTAAATTCCCTTGGAAAAAAGTTAAATCATCTCTCACGGACCAAAAAGGCTTCAATACACTTTCTAGAGTATCATAATCTGGCCAACCACTACTGATAACATTTCTTAGTAGTAAAAAAACAACATCATCATTAACCTTGTGTGACCATTCTTCTTCGGAAATGGTAGGCTCTAAAACCCAATTTATACACGAGGTAACTTCTGTGACACAATCTCTATCAATGGGAAGACGAGATAAACAATCAGCAGGTTTGTTGTTCAACCCCGGAATATACTGCACAGAAAAGTTGAACTCTTGCAAACTTTCACTCCATCTTTTCAATCTTGGTGTCATATGATCACTTTGATGACATGAAAAAATTTGAACTAGGGGACGGTGATCCGACTTAACCACAAATGGTATCCCCCATAAGTAAAATTTGAAGTGACATATAGACCAATATACTGCCAATGCTTCTCTTTCAATGCAAGAATAATTATGCTCAGCTTCCTTTAGAGCTCTTGAAGCAAATGCAACAACAACCTCTTCTCCATTAACAACTTGAGAAAGCACAGCACCTAATCCTTTAAGGCTGGCATCGGTTGTTAATATAGTTTTGAGCTTGGAGTCAAAATGACCCAAAGTTGGCATCTTACCAATCTCCTCCTTAACCAAAACAAAAGCTTTCTCACAATCACTAGACCATGCAAAATGTACACCTTTTTTTAAAAGGGATCTAATGGGCTCAACAAGACTGGCAAAACCCTTAATAAACTTGGAATAAAATTCCGCCATCCCTAAAAACGATTTGACTTGATCCTTATCTATCGGAGTGGGTGCTTTAACAATACTCTCAGCTAGCTCTAATTTGGGCTGAATTCCGTTCCCTGAGATTACGTGTCCCAAATATGTGACAGACTCTAAGCCAATTCGACACTTTTCCTTCTTTACTGTAAGTCCACTTTCGTTTAACTTATCCAACACAGATCTTAACACCTTGTCATGTTCATACATGTCTATACCATAAATTAAAATATCGTCCTGAAAGAACATAACATTGGAGAGACTGCCCAAAACCATTTTCATCACCCTTTGGAAACATGCGGCTGCTGAGGCTAAGCCAAATGGCATTCTTAAAAAACGGTAAGCACCTAGAGGTGTAACAAACGATGTTAAGTGCCTGCAGTCCTTATGTAGCACAACTTGATGGTAAGCAGAAGAGAGATCAAGAACACTAAATATTTTTGCTCCTTTCAAGATGCTGATACTCTCAGCTATGTTAGGCAAAGGTTGACGGTCCACCCAGATCCATTCATTCAATCCGCGAAGATCCACACACATCCTAATCGATTTCCCACCATCCTTGGGTGCCAGAACCACTGGACTCAACCACTCTGACGATTCAATCTCTTCAATCACTCCTAAGTTTAGTAATTTCTCAATTTCAACTCTAAGTGGTTCCAGCATCATGTTAGGTACTTTCCTGACTCTGTGTACACTTGGTCTGGCAGATCTTTTAAGGATGATTTTATGTTCAAAGCCTTTTAGACACCCCAATTTATCAGAAAAAACATTAGGATAATCATTAAAATATTTACTTGACTCACACACTAGATCTATCTGGGGATGAAGATGACTGGAAAGAAAATCTTTCATCAGCATGACTTGATTTTTTGGATCCTCGGCTCCTGGATTAAGAATAATCCCTAAATCATGTTGATGTCGCCATCCCAGGAGATTGTCACCTCTGACAGCTACATAAACTTTCCCAGATATACACACACCATTAAATGAAATGTTGGCCACAATATATCCTAAGATCTCTATTTTTGACTTGTTGTAGCTAAGGGGAGAGATATCAGAGGGTAATAATTGAACATTCTCCAACCCAACCACTTATTCCCAAATCTTATTACCAATTAACGTAAAAGGAGACCCAGAGTCTGCCATGAGTTTAAATACAAATTTGTCAATTTTCACTTCACAGAATGGCATAAAAACACGTTCTGTGTCGACCATTGCATTATTAACATTGGACACCACAAGTGTACGTACAATATCCGAGTTTGGCTCACTAATTTCTCTCTTTTTTCCAGATCTACACACACGTGCATAGTGTCCTTTGATACCACAGTTATTGCAGATGCTATCTCTAGCGAAACAATGGGGAAAATTAGAAGAGTGAGAGAAACTTCCACACCTGAAACAACGCATCTTTTGGTTACTTATAGGGCGTTGTTGGCGAGGGTCACGCTCCTTGGAGAAAGTAGACTCTTTGGATGAAGAAGGGCGACTATCAAGAATGTTTTTTTTGGGTAAAAGTCTTTTGGGTAGGTTTGTTCTTAGAACTTATACTGACTTTAGCCACTTCTTCGTGACTTTCACCAAACGGTTCATCATCTTCCAACATATGTACAGTGTCAGAAACTTTATTTTTACCATCACTGACAGTGTGACTATCATCTTCTTTATTTTTTCTTATTTCTTTCACCCATGTAGAGGTATTCTCCATACCCTCCACAATGTCTAAAGCTTCTTTCAATGTAGGATTTTTGGATAATAACTTTTCCTGAACTCTAGAACTGTTCGTGCATCGAACAAGTTGATCTCTAACTAGGGATTCGGATAAATCACCAAAATCGCAAGTTCGAGATAGAGTTTTCAGAGCCGCGATATATGTGCCCACACGTTCACGAGAACCTTGGACACGAGTAAAGAACCTATGTCGCTCTAAGACAACATTAATTCTTGGACCGAAATACTGTTCCAGCATAGTCATAGACATCTCAAAAATGTCTGCAGGTTCTCCATCAGCCCCACCAACAGGTATGACGTCCATACTGTCATAAGTGTGTCTGCCTTCAACTCCTAAATTGTGCAATAATATGGCTTGTTTTCTAACTGCTGAAAACTTTTCTCCTCCAATAGCAACTAAGTACAAATCAAAAAGGTTTCTCCACCTCTTCCAAGGAAGAATGGGTTCACCTTCTTCCGATAGAAATGGAGGTGGTTGTGACATGCTAGACGTAGTAGCCATGGCGAAGAAATAACACACTTACTCAAACGATGTCCTAATAAGATAAAAGATTGAATTCAAAAATATAGGCTGTTTTAAATGTCTATTACATACTTAGATTTGCAAATAACTACTATCATGTAGACCAAATAAAATACAATATAGAAACGTGAGTGTGATCCAAACCTTATAGTGCACAATATTGTAAAGATAATAATCTATAAATATAGCTGTGTGCATCAGCGTAAAAATAACAATATAATTACTCTTGATGCACAGCCGTGTGCATCGGCGTGGAAGATGATGATTGATGTGCAGCCGTGCACATCGGCGTTATGGAGGCAGTGATGATCACTTTGGCAGCGGTGCTCCAAAACAGTAAGTTGCTGTACTTGCAGATCGGCGTTTTGGAGACTATGATGACCGCTTTGAATCTAAATAATATATTTGCTGCTAACTCCTGTCAGGAATGTCAGACAGATTGCGCTGCCGTGCGCATCGGCGTTGCCATAGTGACTAGGCAAAACAAAGATGGCCGCTGCTGCGTGATGACGTTTCACGCGATAAGCGTGGTGACGCGATATGCGTAGTGACGCGATTTGCGTGGTGGTGTCATACGCGACTTGTATGCAGTTCGGGGTCCGCTTTAGAGTCCGGCAAGAGCGAGACCAGACACGCGCAATGGCATCTGTAGTTGTAGTCACACGCGATGGTTCCCTACTAGTTCAAAACTAAACAAGGAATAACGGTAAGCGCCAGTGAGGCGATAACAGTACCTTATTCTTCGTTTTTTTGAAGTTGAGGAGTCCAGAATTGAATTTTTTTTTTTTAAAGTGGTCCAAGTAGATTCGTCCACATCTAGGGAAGTTTCCAAACGAAGAGAAGTCCAATTAGGCAGTCCATTAGAAGGGTGCAGATCAATCCAGCAAGGTGCAGATAGGGATTCAAAGAAAAAAATTGAATAAATTCCAGAGAGAAATTCGAATAGACTGATAGTAGTAATTAAGTCCAGTTCAGGTTGATATCCACGATGTAACATCCAATCAAATGCTCCATTTTGTTGAGCAAAAGCAAGGCCAAATTGAAATTCTTATGGTAGGGGAGTCGATGGTTGTAAGTGCTTGTCCCCAATCAAGCCAAGGTCCTCGTCGCCAGTGATAAAAGCTCAAAAGTCTTGTAAGTTGTAGAGGGAGCTTTAATGAACAACCATCAACAGCAGGAGTTACAGCAAACTGAATTCTCAGTAACTGGAATGTAATCATTCCAACAGTGATGTCACAGTCCATGACACTCTTAAAGATATAGCAACATAACAACCGGACATTTTGGAAAGCCTGCAACTTGCTAATTGTGCAGCTCCTGAGGCATCCTCGAAGCTGTGCACTGGGGATTGAGAAACCCCAAATACGAGCTCCACCTGCACCGAAGATCAGCCCTCCACACTCCCCGAGTTCTGCGTGGGGCCCTTCTGCTTGTGTTTTGCTCGACGCGTTGTCCGGTTGCTGGCCCGTTGGCTAGTAGCCTCTGTGATGACAATCCTTTTGAACCACCTCGCTGGTCTGGTTGCTCCAGACTGGCCCTTGCTTCCCTGCAAAGGTGAAGCACTTCAGAAAGCCTTTGTTGTATCCTGCGTGGGTTGCCTTTGCCAAGGCTTGTTGACTCCAATCCAGAAGTCGACCCCTCCATCTGCGAGAACCTTCGTGAGACAGCTCGTATCCAGCACCTGGTCGTCGTCGACGCCTCCTTGTCCATGTGGCTGCACAGACAAGCTTCAAGACAGCACCTGATTGCTCCTCGACATCGTCTGGTTCCATCCTGGTTCCACCAGGTAACTGGCTATTGACCCAGACTCTGTCCCCTCTGCTTTCAGGTCCTCTTCATCTTCGATCTACCCCTGGATCCACCCGGACATCTTCCTCCTGGTCGCCTGCAGCATCTTTCTTCAGGTCTCCATAGGATCCAACGACGAAAACCGACATATCTTCACACCTATGCACCCGCCGTCCGTGGGTGAGGTAACGAGAGTACTCCGGTGCTCCCAAGGGTATTGACTATCCAAGTGTCTAGGTTTTTAGTTGTTTCCTCCTAGCTAAACCGGAAGTGTCCTAAATCCTTTTAACTCTAACTTCTAAGTTCCCATTGACTTTGCATTGACTCACACGTGTGTGTAAAGACACTGCACGCGCCGCCTGTGGGCCTCCTACTTCTAAACTAAGGTTCAGATAGGGTAGCCCCAGCGATTCCCTAGGCCCTAGGCCTTTCCTTTTCTCGTGACGTGGTACTTATACCACTTTCTTAATATATGGTTTGCTTTGCCCCTAGGGCCTAACTGTAAATTGTGCAACTTAACGTATTGTGACTAAGTATCTTGTTATGTGCTTTGGCCTCTGATCTCATAAAGAGTTCAGAGGAGTGTGTTAGTAAATAAATACAAATATATTTTATATATATCCTGCGTGGTGTCCTTTCATTTGATATTCAAGCGGTTACATATGGTAAAACAGCTGGCTTTACACGCCCTCAAGAGTCTTTTCGCCTAAGATTGTTCTGCCCACGCTACCACTAGGATAGCTGGTCTATAAGGTTGACTTACAACCATCACCATAAGGGTTGTTTGGACTGGTGCAATCTGTTCACTAGAATAGTGAACATCATATATCAGGCCAACTTGGGGGGCGCTAGAGGGCGCACTGCGGGATGGCTGGCTAATCAACCAGCTCCGCCGGACGGACCATAATCTGCTGGAATTCACGCTACTACTGCTACGGATCACAATGCTGACGCCAAAAATCGTGCGGCGGAAAGACAGCGGCGGACAATGGTATGCATCTTAAGGCTGTACCCCGAGTGTAACCGTGGAAAATCTGGTTGAAAAGGTTGCTGTAGACTGCGGCCGGAGCGGGCGAGATGGCGACTGCCGAGGAACGGATACCGCGACCGGCGTCTGAAATCACCACACAGACCAGAGCAAGGTAAACCTTGTTGCCGGAATACAGATTTGTACTGCACTGCGGCATAAGGGGGAAATATAAAGGCTACCAATTTGTCCGTGCAACAAAGTTCGTTAAATGGTCATAGACACTGTTTGAAATGGCGGTTCTTAGTTAAGCTACGGTGCCCGCCCAAACTTCATAGCGGAGCTTCGCCTGCATAACGGGAGGAATTGTGCGTATGTGACAACCTAAACTGTGATGACTAATGTAAGCGCCGCAAGGAGAGACATAATTAAACACGGTTGCGTTTTACAGAAATTGGGAACCTACAGGCGCGAACATGATAGCTAAGATGGCGGCGCCCTAGGTTATACAACTGAATACCGGCGCCAGGATTGCAGCTGCTGCTCGGATAGCATGCGCACGAACTGACAGGTTATATTACATGAATCATAAATAATTTAAACGATTTCTACGCCCTTTACGATCACGATCTGCCTGCTGCAGTGTTACTGATAGGCGCTACTGGTGGGCTTTGGGACACACGGAGGAACGTGTAATATATGCGCTACAGAGTGCATGAATGAGCGACGCTATTGTACACGATTGTGCCTGGTTACACACTGAATAAGCTCAATATTGATACACGCAACAAAAGAAATGATCCCAAGAAGTAGCATGGAGTCAATGCCAACTTGTCATCAATATCGTATGATGCACCATGACACAGCCTAAGCACAACCAATCACTGCCACTGCATTAAATCACGCATTAATACGCAGAGACAATATCTGTACGTGGCACACAAGGAACTGTAGAGGACTCGGAGATTCACGACAAAGGGACAGTGGCAAACATTCCTCACTACACGTATTGTAAATATTTTGGGAAGCAGGCGCGCCATATTCGACCGCCGTTGTGTGCTGACTGTGCATCCTGATCATAAGGACAGTACACATTGAGGCAGGAATGCGCGCAACCATCCCCCAATCGCTACCTCCACACGCATGACTCAACAAAGGCTGACCTAACTTACAGAACGGCGCCCGGGCATTCACCAGACGATACAACCTTGGCTGCGAGTGCAGAGGAACCTGTGTTCGACTCTACGACACTCACTGCTCTGCAACTCAACACTGCTCCGTGGGGCGCAATCAACATACCACGCCTGTAGATCGGGAATAACTAATAAAGCCAACGCACCATCACGCTAACTGGGGACGTATTGTCAAAATGGGGAAACCAGACAAGCAGCAACCAACGATTAACTTTGAGAAACGGCGTGCAAACAGGGGACAGCACCCGAACTCAGACACTGAAGCGGAAACAGAGCAATCGCCACCCAAGGGTATGGAGGCAATGCTAAAAGCAATACAAGATAGCCTGCAAGACATGCACGGCAAAATGGATCACCTAACATCACCCATGGACACTAAGGCAGCAAAAGTAGATAGTCATGATGAGCGGTTGGACGAAGCAGAGACACGGATATCTGCAGTGGAGGATACATCGCGAACAAACACATCTAAATGCACAGGTTTCGAGAAGATTCTGGAGGTGATTCGATCCAAGTCAGAGGATTTGGAAGCGAGATCGCGCCGAAACAACGTGCGCATAGCGGGCGTACCAGAATCAACAAACATGGGCAACATAGAGACTTATGTGGAAGACATGTGCCTAACTCTATTCGGCAAAGAGAAACTATCTCAAGTCTTCATAGTGGAAAGGGCACATAGAACATTGGCACCACGTCCACCTCCAGGTACTCCACCGAGACCAATAGTGGCCCGCATCTTAAACTACCGCGACAGAGACGCAATATTACGTATGGCTCGAGAGCAAAAAGATCTTCAATTCCAAAACAACAAACTCGAATTTTATCCTGATTATACGCAGGCGGTACAGCAAGCTCGTAGAGAATTCAACGGAGCCAAGGCGAAACTGCGAGAATTACGAATAGAATATGCCATGCTCTATCCCGCACGTCTCAAGGTGTCCTGGGAAGGCCAGTCCACACTACTCACCACTCCTAAAGCGGCGAACGATTTCATAAAGAAAATTCTCAACCACCGCAAAGAACGTCAAAGACAGCAGCAGGCTACAGAAGACGACTGACAGCAGACAGTGTAGATGTTTTGCCCCTGTGAGCATTTGCGGTAAGGATGGCTTGCTTAAGGGACACTGGCACCTTATTGTGCGTCGCACGAATGGGACGACAGAAAATGTTGACATATCTAGGGGTAGGTCCAGGATGTACCTAACTATGGCATATCAGTAAGGGTGTAAACTTTATGGATGTAACACATGGGCCATTTGAACTACTCGTTGCATGAACTATAGTATGGCCACAAAACAAACTGCGATCTGTCTACGGCGACAGTACTTATACACTGTGGGAAAAAGCTGCTCGACGACAGAAATGTCATACTATGCAATGCCAATAGTACATGCCTAGTGGGATGTACTGCACCTACATAGGGTTTATCCACTGTTTCAACATGCTGAGTTAGTTTGTGAGGGAGGAGGGTAAGTTTAACGTTAAGTTAATGTGTCGTAGTTCAACCAGGCATGGTATGCTATTCTACATATTTGCCCACACGTCTAGGTATGTTCAACGATATTTCCTCTTATTTTGGTAACAAGTACGTGGTCTACTACAATTGGCTGACATAGGCCGCTAAGAGTGGCCGCTTCTGTAGGGATTGTGTGGAGAGAACACATTATAGTTTACCCTGCTTATTACAGTTGTCGCTTTTTTTGGTTGTCATGCACCACAATGGTTTGCCACTGTATTGTCTACACCGATACGTTGTTTATGCAGATCCAACTAATGTGGTAAATAAGATGCTTGTACCAACTGGTACCGACAGACTGTTATAGTTTTAAGGTCATGTACAGCTCCAACCACAATATAAGACTAACGTTGTGATAGGAGCAAACTGGTCAAAGACTCTAACGCAGACTGTGTTGGCATGAACTACGAATACCACTCATCAAGGGCAGTGCTGCTTATCTCCCTAATACAACACTACTGAGGATCACTGGTTCTTGGCTGTTGAAAGGATGGGGGGAAAAAGAGTAGAATGTTTAACCACAATACAAATATATAGATATTGCAGTCTACATCCACACCATACACCCAGGTGCTTTGTACCACACAGATAGCCACAAGCGTTAACTGCTTTATGTGGCATGGCACACTACACTGGACACTGCGGCAACAATAATTACTGTGTAGACGTATCCCACCTGTCGTACAGTTCTTGAGGAGGATTACAAGACTACATACGGATTGCAAGAGCTGTAGTGCTACACACCATACACTAATGGTATAAGTGGGTAACCAGATACACAGCCATGTGTATTACACCCACTTGTAACTAGGAACAACATTATGTATGTAAAACAGGTGTGGTGCGGATGGTCCTGTGACATTACTACATATCAGAGATGATGCCGACCTTGTATGCCGACCAGATCTGTAATGCCGCAATACCGTAGCTGTATAACACATTAATGCCGTCCACATCCGCTAGTCCGGATGGGGATGTGTAGCCCAGGCGGACCCCCCAATGGGTGTTCCCCGACAAAGTTTCTATGCAATTGGGTTGTTTACTGTGGGTATGGCATCGGCAGGATTGGGCTGCTGTTGTGGGGTGGGGGGAGGTAGGGGGGACTGTTACTGATATTTATAGATCAGACTACTTGAGATGCATTGCCTATAGCCAACCGAAACACTGTTATCACAATGTACACAGAAACCTAATACAATATTACTATAATATGCCGTGGACCCTCCAGTGTCAGAGGGTGATATCGTTACTAGATGCTAGGAGCAGTATCGATGACTAGTACTACCTTTCCACACCGAACATTAAATGTCCTGTCTTGGAACATCAGAGGTTTTACGAACCCGAAAACAATACGTCACATATTCGCTTGTCTGGACAGATGGCGCATTGACATTGTCATGTTCCAAGAGACACATGAATCCCCCCACTCATATGCACAGGTGGGGAGGCGATGGGCCGAGTCGACACATTGCTCCAAATACTCATCCTATGCCAGGGGAGTCTCTATTCTGGTCAAAAAAGGGACGGATTTCAGGATTGATAAGGTAACATTGGACAATAATGGTAGATACGTGATACTAAGGGGTACAATTCGAGGCCGTCAGATGACGATGGTAAACACATATGGCCCCAACATAGACACGCCAGAGTTTTTTCAGGACATCTGGCAACATCTAAACACTGATATTGATCAAACACTAATATGGGGAGGCGACTTTAACATAGCGCTAAACGACGAAGTTGACAGATCAGGAGACACGACAGAACGCCACACACGGGCCAGAACCAAACTGCTAGATATCATACACGATCTGTCCCTAAGAGACATATGGAGAGAGCGTAACCCGGAGGTCAGTGAAGCTACACATGCCTCAGTACAACATGGTAGCTGGTCAAGAATAGATTACTGGCTAGGTTCAGTAGACGTGTTACTATGGACCCACGACATAACACACATGCCCAAAACATTGTCAGACCATAACCCCGTCAAACTGTCATTAAACATCCCAGATTATATACCACCGCCATACAGTTGGCGTTTCAATACAACCGCTCTCACAGATCCCCTATATGTGGACACCATTGGGAAGGCGATTGAAGAATACTTCCGACTTAATGCCGCAACCACAGAAGACTCTGGGCTTCTATGGGAAGCATTCAAGGCAACAATACGAGGGGTTTGCATCGGCACAACTGCTGGTATTCTAAAAGACATCAGAACACAAATATCGCGTTGTGAATCCTCACTCCGAACATTAGAACGCCAATATGAGCTAACCCCGTCTCCAGCCATTCTAAGTACAATTAGAGACACACTCATCGAACATCAAAAATTTGCAGCAGATGAAATTAAGTATCTAAGCAAAAAACATGTGGCTAGAACGTACGGAGAAGGAGGCCGACCAGGCAGAGCTTTAGCTACTAAAATATGCACTGGGCGCAAACCACATATAATCACGAAGGTGGTTGGGGCAGAGGGAGTAACACACACTGATCAAGCAGGCATACTACAAAGCTTCGTACAAACCTATCAGGACCTATACACGACGCGACCGATTGCTACGCAACGGGAAACGCTGCAATATTTGGATGACATCGCTATAGCATGGTTGTCTGATAATCAGCGGCAGTATCTAGCCCAACCACTAACGAGGGAGGAAATTAAAGATGTGATAAAGTCACTACCGAACGGCAAGGCGCCGGGCCCAGATGGATTCACATGTGAATTCTATAAAACATTCAGCGACGCTCTGTCTCCATATCTAGTCGACATGTTCGGGGAAGCACTAGAAGCGCAGATACTTCCAACCACACTGCGCGAAGCGATGATAATAGCGCTCCTCAAACCGGGTAAAGACCCGGACGCCTGCCACTCATATCGCCCCTTGTCCCTGATAAATGTAGATTCCAAAATATTGGCTAAAGTTCTAGCTGCCCGTTTACAACCACTCATGACCGCACTAGTCCTACCCGACCAATCGGGATTCATCCCATCTCGCAACACCACGCATAATACAAGAACACTATTTGCTACAGCACATTACCTCACACCGACCACGAAAGCAGCAGCAATCATGCTAGACGCTGCGAAAGCGTTCAACACCATCGAATGGTCGTATTTGATAACTATTCTGCACAGGATGGGCTTTCCCAAGGTTTTTATTCAATGGGTGCAATTACTTTACACCAAACCAACTGCTAGAATTAAAATAAACGGATATGTATCGGACGCCATTAATATAGAGAGAGGAACGAGGCAGGGTTGCCCCCTATCTCCCCTGCTATTCGCCTTGGCACTGGAACCACTAGCATGCATAGTAAGACAGAAACACCACCACCTGGCACTTCAATTCCCTAGCAGACCACTGCATATATCGCTATATGCCGATGACATGCTATTATACGTTAAAGATCCGTCTGTTAATCTGGACCCACTCTTAAGAGTATACATAAAATTTGGGGGGTTTTCGGGCTTACAGATAAACTGGGATAAATCATCTATATTTCCGTTAACTGATTCCACGCAACAATACACGTCTGAATATCCACTAGAATGGCAGACTGACCCTATAAGATATCTGGGCATTTGGTTTCATCGTGAGCCCGAAGTGGTCATACGAACCAACTATGGTAGGGCAATTGACACGCTAGAAGAAAGGGTCAAGAGGTGGATCCAACTCCCGCTGTCATTAGCAGATAGGATGGCAATCGTAAAAATGGTGATACTCCCTAAACTCCTATACCTTTTCAACAATATCCCGATTCAACCTCCACGGGAGGTATTCAAACGCATCACGACCATGGTCCTGCAGCTAATATGGGCAGGCAAGAAAGCGCGAATAAAACTAGATATACTAACACTGCCCGTTCACAAAGGAGGTTGGGGCGAACCAAACTTTTGGTTATACTATCTGTGTGCTCAAGCCCAATACGCAACACACTGGTACCACACCACCCCATATCTAACACATGTGGCGGTGGAAGAAGGAGACGCTGCTCCAGTCCCACTGGATGCCATAATCACGCATATAAGACCCCCGCTTCATCACAATGACATAAATACGATAGACACTACAAACTCAGCTTGGAGAACACTAGGCCAAATGATGCGCAAACTACCACTCTATGCTCCGGCTTTACCCCTACATCACCACCCCAATCTCTCAGTCACAAATGAAGAAGTGGGCATGAACATCTTACAGCAAGTAGGCCTATGCACAATGGGTGATATCTATAAAGACGGTACCTTCATTACGGATCAAGACTTAGCCTTTGTTCAGAATCCGACACTGCTATTCCGCTTCACGCTTCACAGACTCAAAGGGGCATTAACACAGCACTACCCGACCTTCCCGGCAGAACCACCGACTCTAGACACCCTACAACTATTGATCACCTCCCCAAATACGTCACATTTGGTTTCACGTTTATATGTACAAGCACAGGCGGAGTTAGATCACAGGGCGACTAGGGCACTGCACAGGTGGAACGAACAACTCGACACTCCCCTCACAGAAAAAGAATGGGAAACCACATGCACTCTCACGACAATGCTCACGCCAAACGGCAATTTACGTGTAATTCATTTCAAATACCTACACCAGGTATACTATACACCAGCCCAACTATATAGATATGGCCTACGCGAGGAGTCGCGTTGCAAGAGATGCGGTCAGGACCAAGCGGATTTTATTCATATGGCATGGAAATGTCCGAAGATACAGGCCTACTGGGTGGTGGTGATGGAAAAACTGACAGACATGGTAGGGGTGCAACTGACATGTACAATCACGAACTGTCTCCTGGGAATACTACATAATGTAAAGGCCACAAAACGTAAATTTTGTGTAATAGCATTACTATTGGCCAAACGCAGAATCTCAATGTGCTGGGACAGCCCAAACACACCTCAAGTCAAACAGTGGTTGAGAGACATGTCCTATTGTCAAGATACACTCAGTACATACGAGGAATCACTTCCCGCTAGATCCAGACCCAAGGATTACTGGACCTATCTCACGAATTACTTAAACACACAATTGGAGGATTGAACGGCACATGGCTTAATGACTATAATTGATGTATAGAGGTTTCGACTATTACAGGCTATTTCTTTTGTAGGGTTGAGTGTGGAATGCTGTAGTGGGCTGATCTAGTTATGTTAAATAAATGTTAGTTAAAGGAAAGAACAAAACAGTAAAAAGAAACGAGACAAAAATAAATAATTAAGAAACATCAATAACGCGGCCGGCCCAAAGTGGTTGTAGGCGACTTGCTGTGTAACCCACCAACTGTTGTTTAACGAAAACGTCATGCTGCCGGCCTATCTAAGGTTGTGGGCAATAAGCTGTGTACTCTGAACGCATGTCAACAATAAAGGTCTTGTTAATAAAAAAAAATAAAAAAAAAAATATATCAGGCCAACTTCTCACATTGGTGTGCAGCGGTTGGGATTAGAGCTTGCTGTTGTTTTACTACTTGTAATCTTGAGATATCATTTGAAAGATCACATAGGTACATATAAAAACAAGTCTTAGTATACTTAAGTTCTACTGAACTTAGCTGTTGTAGAGCCTGGGCCTAGCACACCATGACTACAACTCCTCGAAAGGTTCTGTAGGAAAACAAATAGTGTAGGTAGGTGCAACACCACACCTCACTAGAAACCATGTCTCAGACAGTGAACCCCAGTGGTTCTCTGCCTGTATAGGTAGATCCCTTGAGGACTGCTTTGAGATATGAAGCCTTAGCCTTCCAAGAATTTAGACAATTGTGTGCTTCTAGAAGGCTAAAACAGGGTTCAAACCCTACCCTCAGATTCCTGATTGAGCTCTTGAAGAACCGGGTCAGAACCCAGCGGCGCCAGGGGCACACCCAAAGTCTTCGGATTCACCTGTCTTGGTATACAGAGACACGGAATACTTCTGGGTGGCGTCAGAGACCAAGTTTATTAGCTGCAGCTAGTAACAGAAGTCCCAACAATACATCACAATGTATATTCCTAGGAAACTGTTCAAATTACTAAGGCAAGACATCTCCTTTTATACACCATATTCTCATTATAAATGCACACCTACTGCGCAAAATTCTAACCAATAGGGCACATTTTCTAACTGAGTATCACATTAACAAAAACACAATTTACAGTACCCCAACCCAAAAGTTAATTATTAGGAATGTCCCAAATTCAATCTTTGCAAGCCGCACAAATTTATAATTGAAAAGCACAACCCATGTAATGTCAGAACATAAAGGAAACAGTAATAGATGCTGAACAAGATAAAACATGTGCAAGGAAACTAAAGGTTAACGAGGTCCTGAACATTAAGTGGCAATCTTAGACAAGGATCAAACCAAGGGAAATTGGCTTTGCGAGGTCAGTTTCAGGTGAAGAGGTCAGTTTCTCTGCAGTTCTTTCAGAGTCGAAAGAAACCTAATTAATGTTTACATGAACTCAGAAGGCCAGGCCACTTGTTCGCCGGGCCTCTTTCACAGGCCTACGTGAGGGCAACACAAAATGGAGTCAGGCTCGAGAATTACAGAACCTCAGACCCTCCTTTTGCCATTACGTAGGCAATAACCTAAACTCATGTTAATCTGAATCTAGGTCCATATCAATCTTCATTAGGTCATCTAAGTGTTGCTGTAGCATCATCCTATTCTTCTCTACTTCTCTCGGGACAGGTCTCCTAATGCACATAGTAGCACAAAGACTACAAATGGCGGGACCACACTGGATGCATAAACAACACGAGAAAAGGATGGCCAAAACCATACCAAGGAATGTCAAAATCTTCCATCACCATTTAGACAACAGTCCCCAAAACCATTCCATCAATGACCAGTTCCCTTCGTCTACATGTATAGACTCAGCGAACTTATGTAACTTCAAGATGGTTTGGTACACTGTCGGGCATTATCTGGTATGAAAACACAGCAACTAGACCCGATCAATTTACATACCCCACCTCTATCTGCAAGTATAATATCTAAAACTATGCGGTTTTGTAATGTCATAAGACGATCCGCTTGAAGCTCAGCTGTAATATTGCTAAGGGCACCAGCAGTTTCATTTATAGTGGCATCAACCACTCTCATAAGCTGACGAATATTCCTACTATTAGCCATAGGACCCCAAAAGGGCACGAAACCCTTAAAGAAGTCTCCAACTTCTTGTGCGACAGTGTCTCTCGCATCGATGACACCTCTACCATATCTTGTCTTATGGTAATTGAAAACAGCAGTGTATGTAGGGGGAAGCAAAAATGCCACATAACATGTGCCTGAAAAATCAGGAGGCAACCATGTATATGCTCTATCGTAACAAACAAAATACGTGCCTTTAGCTGGCACGAACGGTGGAGATTTCTGGGATGTATAGACATAGGTGTGAGCACACACACTCTTACCAAGCTGAGCTCTCGGATTCTGACCATTACCTTGCAGACAAAAATGACCTCGGTGGGGTACAATCCAAATAGGGGGAGACCTTTTTCGTCTCTCCTTCTCTGTCAGACTAATGCTATATCCAGTCTTGTTCCAACCAATATATGCTCGTACCTCATCCTTAGGGATAGCATTATACGCATCAATATCTCTGATCATATCTACTATTCCCTGTATCAAAGCATTATTACTCGCATTATCTTTAACAGAACGTACAGGAGATGCTTCATTCGCATAGATAAACATTACTGACCCATTAGGCGAAAAAGGCAAAACTAAATATGGCATTCCCTTATCTGACGTATGCGGCATAAGACCAGATACCCAGCAATTCGTGGTATTTACTACTAACTGATGCTGATGCAACATTTGTATAAATGAATTGTTAACAAATTCTGATCTTCGTGTCTGTTCATGTTCAGGCAACGTGTGAAATTCATGTGGAGAAACAGTAGAAAAAGAAAGAGTAGGTTGGGACGTAGATGCAAGCGTCTTTTGTGTAACATAGACAATCCAACCCACACAAGCCAATATAATATTCAAAAGCATTAAAAACACAATATCAAAAAACATTTGCTACGGACCAATGTACACATTCTCATTTTAGAATCAATTCTCTTAACACCCTTATCAGATTCAAAAGACTCCATCCTCTAACGTGCTGCTCACGGCTTTTACCTTCTTCACTTAAGTGTGCGTCAAGATCGTACTAACGACCAGGAACCACAGACCTTTCATCAATTCGCGGCTCACCCCTTAAGACTGTACCGCGACCCTGCAGCGGAGTCCGGATGGTGACTCGAAAAAGAAAAAGAAAAATAGTCTCTTTATCTGAAAAGATGTAATTCACAACAAAAAATCCAAGTTTTATTTGTCCATTTATTTGTCCTTTCTCGGTCTCAGGTTGTAACGCTCTTTGTCAGGCACAGTTTGCTCTTGAAAAAGTGTTTCCGGATCCGTTGTATACAACCTTAGATGCGATGGCACAGCAGCTTGCAAAAGTTCATCGTCTGCACGTTCTGACTGAGTCCATACCAAATGCGCGTCACTAAAAGGTACGAATCTAGGAATTCTCTCACGTTCAGAATCAGCTATACCTCCCCTCACCCACTTGTCATACGGTAAGGGCAACGGAACCTTTTTACAATGGGTACCATGTACCCAATTCTTTTTACCAGCTACCCTAACTGCAGTCCGAGTTGCTAATAACCCTAAACGCGGTCCAGTCCACCTTGGCTCCAAGTTCTTGGTTCGTTGAAAGTTTATCGTAAGGACATAATCTCCAGGTTGAATCGTGTGGCCTGGATCCGCAGTCACTGTCGGCAAACTGTCATAGACCTGTTGGTGGAGAACACGTAATTTAGCAGTCAAGTCATGTAAGTAATCCACCAACATAGGGTACTCGATATCGCTGTACTTTTTAGGCCTCGGCACACCCCAAACATTGGCCGGACGACCAAAAACAATTTCATATGGGCTAAGTCCCACACGAGAATGTACTGTCGTCCTCGTTGACAAAAGGGCCAACGGCAAGGCATCTGGCCATGTAAGACCAGAGCTCGCTTGTATTTTAGCCAACTTCAATTTCAGAGTGCCATTATAGCACTCGACAAGTCCAGCAGACTGGGAGGGATTTGCAGCATGGAATTTCTGATTGATACCCAAACCCGCACACACTTTCTTCATGATCTGACCCACAAATTCACTTCCATTGTCACTCCATACAATTCTCGGCAAACCATACCTAGGGAAGTACTCTTTGAGCAAAACCTTGGCTGTAGACAAGGCAGTATTATCCTTTAGGGGGTAGGCCTCTATCCATCTGGAAAAGGCACAAACAACCACAAGGACATACTTCAGGTTGTTACATCTTTCCATGTGAATGGAATCTAGCTGTATCACTTCAAACGGATACGTTGGAGGGGCAAAATGATCAGCTGGAGTTGGAGTTCTGGTAATGGGGATAGCATCCCACCCTTCTAGAGGGTGAAGGCATGTTACTTACTGAAAACGCGGTTAATCCTAACCAGAGCCCCAGCATCACAAAATGGACGCTGCTGCCACAGACACATGTCTGGCCTCCTGCTGCTGACCGAAACTTGGCAGAGGACGCCTGGACAAAGGGTTTCTTGTCACAGGGAGGTGTCACACCACCCCAGACAGGAGATAGTGGATTGTAGCAGGGAGGGTTGAAAGAAACTAGACACTGCCTGGGGCGCACAAGGTGTCCCTGGGCAGATTCCAGTCAAACCGGTTCTGGGGCACTCCTGCCCCAGTCTTGGCGCGAAGCTGGACAAAGGGAAAGGGGTGTAAACACCCCCTTCCCAGGTCCCACCCATGGGAGGGGCCTAGCAGGTAATCCAGCCCCTTGATTTGGAATAAAGGTAGGTGCTGTGCCCATGCACATCAGATTATCCTGACTGAAACTTATGAAACTAAACTCTGGACCCTTCGACATCCCACTCCTCGTGGAAGACTGAAGAACCTCCCTTGTGGTCAAGGAGTGACCTGCCTGTGCAAACAGGCACCATCCAGCACCTTGACGTTTGCTTTGTTGCACTTCCCGCCGGAACTAGAGCAACAGAGATGAACAAGACCCAGCGTGCCTGCCTTCTAACAGCCCGATCCACAGTCCCTGCAGAGCTGAGACCCGTGGAGGCGACCTGAAGCGTGGGAGCGCCCATCTTGGAGAAACTACGAAGCGCTGACCGTGCAGCATCCGAGGCTCCCTCGAAGCTGTGCATTGGAGTCTGAGAAGCTCCAGCCCTGAGCAGCTTTTGCAGCGAAGCTCACCTCTCCACACTCGACGAGTGCTGCGAGGCCCTTTTGCATTTTTCTGCTCAACGCGTTGGTCCGGTCACTTGCCCGTTGGCTAGTGGCCCCAGTACCGACGAACCTTTGAATTTGCTCAGCTAGTTTGGTTGCTCCAGACTGGCCCTCGCTCCCCTGAAAAGGAGCACCCGCTCAGACCTTGATGGTCCAAGTATTAAGCCATCTTCGAATCCTGCGTGGGTTGCATTTGCCAAGGCCTGTTGACTCCGATCGTGAAGCCGACACCGCCGACAGCGAGAGCCTTCGTGGGACAGCTCGTGATTCACTCCAGGACATCCTCGGTGCCCCAGAGACCACGTGGCAGCGGAGAGAAGCTACACGGCATCGACCTGATTGCGCCCGACGTTGCCTGGTTCCTTCCTGGTTCCTTCCTGGTCACTGGCTAGTGACCCAGACTCTGTCCCCTCTGCTTTCAGGTACTCTACAACTTTGATCCACCCTTGGATTGCACCGGACACTTCTCTTCTGGACGCCTGCAGCATCTTCATCTCCAGGCACCCTAGATCTTCGTGACGAAACCCGACACATCTTTGCACCTGTGCACCCGCTTCCTGTGGGTAAGGTAACTCTTGAACGCCGGTGCTCCTGTAGTGGTTTACACCTCTAGTGTCTAAGTCTAAAGTTTTGTCCTTCTAGTCCAGTCGGAAGACTCTTAAAACTGTAACTCGATAACTTTTACGCACCATTGACTTTGCATTGGTGCATGCCTGTGCTTTCTGCACTGCACCCGAATCCCGCGGGCTACTCCCGTCCTAACTGCTGTTAGTCCAGTGTAGTCCCGGCGATTCACAAGGCCCTAGGCCTTACCCCTGATGGATTAGTGATTGTTATACCACTTTTTTGATATATGGTTTGAGTGGTCACCGGCCTCATCCATAACTGTGCAACTTGTGTATGTTATACTGTGCTTTTATTTAAACGCTTGTGCTTCATTGCTCATAAAGAGTAGTGGGGATTATTTAAAGAATAAATACATATATTTTGATGATATATAACTTGTGTGGTGTCCTTTCATTTGATATTACAGGATTGCATATGTTAAAACAGCTGGCTTCACATGCCCTCTTGAGTTAAGCCTTTAGGCTGCTTAGTCCATGCTACCTCTAGGATAGCTTGTCTATAAGGTTGACTTGCAACCACCACCATAAGGGATTGTTTGGACTGATACAGGGTGCCCACAGAACTGTGGACATCATACATCAGGCCAACTTCTCACACTTTGCTTGCTTAATTTCTCGCTGTTTGGCCTTCTTACGCCAAAGGCGGAAAGAGTCAAACATCGCCGGCCGGGCATTCTTCTTAAAAAGCGCAACTTCCAAATTATCTAAAATATTTAATTAGAAAATACAATATTGGGGCCATCGTAAAACACCATCTTTCCTTGTATAGCGGACCCATATTTCGTTATTGGTGATAGGACCCACTCTGTGTTTTGAATAGAGCTCATAAGTCGGAGTTCCAACCGGAGGTATCGGACACGAATCCTCCAATCAGGAATCCCTGTTGCAACCACAACTAAACCATTTCCTAAATTTGCTAAGACCAGGCATCTTATAGCTCACTAAGCTAGCTTCAAACTTTAAGGGGTTATCAACTATCGATACACTCGTAAATATACAAGCCCTTCGGCTTCGATTATTGCAACAACCGAATCAAAACCAAGAAACAAAACGAAGTCGTGGGAGCGACCCACTTATACTTAACCAAAATGTATGTCACGCCACCAGAAGACCGTCTATCGTCTCGCTCTACAAAGCATCAATCGAGGGCCCAAGACAGGGTGACAGTCAGGGCATCAGTCCTTCGTAGCCGTCGGAAAGCGGGAAGCCTCGCAGAAAAAACCTTCGGTCCACGTTGACATGCAGGGGTCAATGAAGTGGCGGCCTTCCTCCAGAATTTACTCACGTGGCTCCTCACGATCCTCGGGCTTGGACCGGTACCGCTGAAGTCGCCCCACGTTGGGCGCCAACTGAAGAACCGGGTCAGAACCCAGCGGCGCCAGGGGCACGCCCAAAGTCTTCGGATTCACCTGTCTTGGTATACAGAGACACGGCATACTTCTGGGTGGCGACAGAGACCAAGTTTATTAGCTGCAGCTAGTAACAGAAGTCCCAACAATACATCACAATGTATATTCCTAGGAGACTGTTCAAATTAATAAGGCAAGACATCTCCTTTTATACACCATATTCTCATTATAAATGCACACCCACTGCGCAAAATTCTAACCAATAGGGCACATTTTCTAACTGAGTATCACATTAACAAAAACCCAATTTACAGTAACCCAACCCAAAAGTTAATTATTAGGAATGTCCCAAATTCAATCTTTGCAAGTTGGACACATTTATAATTGAAAAGCACAACCCATGTAATGTCAGAACATAAAGGAAACAGTAATAGATGCTGAACAAGATAAAACATGTGCAAGGAAACTAAAGGTTAACGAGGTCCTGAACATTAAGTGGCAATCTTAGACAAGGATCAAACCAAGGGAAATTGGCTTTGCGAGGTCAGTTTCAGGTGAAGAGGTCAGTTTCTCTGCAGTTCTTTCAGAGTCGAAAGAAACCTAATTAATGTTTACATGAACTCAGAAGGCCAGGCCACTTGTTCGCCGGGCCTCTTTCACAGGCCTACGTGAGGGCAACACAAAATGGAGTCAGGCTCGAGAATTACAGAACCTCACTCTTGGAAGAGCATGATGCTCAACAGCCACCTAAGACAGGTGATTCAGGTAGTGCAGATGAAGTCCTTCCCTCCTCAGATGATAATGCTGATACTATTGTACCAGATGAGGAAGAAGAGGATGTAGAAGAGGAAGATTCTGATCTTGAGGTAAACAGCCAGGTCCCAGTCAGAAGACTTAGCCAGGCTAACCTAAGCATACATGGGAATCAGTATGGGCAGCCCCCATACAGACCCCCAAGTGGGCTTATCCAGAGGCAGAAGAGAGGAAGATCCCACTCCAGAGAATCTCTCCAATCTCATGCTTCAAATGGCTCTCATGGCCCTGTTCAGAGAGGGATGACCTCCCCTCAGAGAAGGGAACATGAGGCCAAAATGAGAGAGGCTGCTCTGAGGATTGAGAGGCAAGAACTTGAAGTTGCCTTGGCCAAAGAGAAGCTTGTTCGTGCTAGAGAGCATGGGGAGAGTGGATTAGAACCCACTGGTGGTAGCAATATCCCTAAGGATAAAGACAGGTCCTATGACAATAGACACCTGAGTAAGAGTGTGCCCCCCTACAAAGATGGGGATGACATCCACAAATGGATAACTGCTTTGGAGAGGGCTTGCAAAGTACAGCAGGTACCCCAAAGTCAGTGGGCAGCAATCTTGTGGCTCTCCTTTTCAGAAAAAGGTAGAGATAAGCTCCTCACAGTTAGTTATGAGGATGCTAACAATGACACTGTCCTGAAGAGTGCTCTGATTGGTGGGTTTGGCTTAACCACTGAACGGTACAGGTTGATGTTCAGGGATACCCAGAAGACACAGACTCAGGACTGGACTGATTTTGTAGATTGTGCTACTAAGGCTCTGGAGGGCTGGTTCTTGGGCAGCAAAGTACAGGACTTTACAGGATTGTATAATTTGATTATGAGGGAGCAGATCCTTAGTAATTGTCAAAACCAGCTTCTACACCAGCACCTGGTGGACTCAGATCTGACCTCGCCACAAGAATTGGGTAAGAGGGCAGACAAATGGGTAAGAACCAGGATTAAGCCTAAAAATCAGGGTGGTGACTAGAAGAAAGATTCTACCAAGCCTCAAGAGAAAGGTGGGGATAAATCAAAAGACAAGTCCTCCACAGGGCCCCAAAACTCCAATGGTGGGGGTGGGTCCCAAAACACTTCCTCTAACCAAAAGAAACCTTATTGCCATGTCTGGAAACAGCCTGGCCACTGGAAGACTGACAGCAGTTGCCCACGGGCCAACAATAGGGAAAACATTCCCCCAAGTAATACTCCCAGACCTCCTGTTACTATTAGTAGTAATCCCCCAGGTGGTAGGAGTGCCCCCAAGAATTTGGCTGGGTTTACTTCGGGAACTCACGTGGACTCTGGCATAACCAGGTCCCCTGCAGCAGCTACTCTTGTCTGGGAAAATGGCATGGGGTTTGCCAACTTCACTGATTGTCCCAACACTTTGGGTAAGTACAGACAGGAGCCCCACATCAATGGCCAGAAAGTTGAAGCCTACAGAGACACAGGTGTGAGAAGTTGGCCTGGTATATGATGTTCACTATTCTAGTAAAACCTTGCACCAGTCCAAATAACCCTTATGGTGATGGTTGTAAGTCAACCTTATAGACCCGCTATCCTAGAGGTAGCGGGGACAGAACAGTCTTAGGATAATAAACTCTTGAGGGCGTGTAAAGCCAGCTGTTTTACCCTATGTAACCCGTTGAATACCAAATGAAAGGACACCACACAGGATATATATAAAATATATATGTATTTATTCACTAACACACTCCTCTGAACTCTTTATGGGATCAGAGGCCAAAGCCCATAACAAGTTACTTAATCAGAATACGTTAAGTTGCACAAAATACAGTTAGGCCCTAGGGGCGAAGCAAACCATATACTAAGAAAGTGGTATAAGTACCACGTCACGTGAAAAGGAAAGGCCTAGGGCCTGGGGAATCGCTGGGGCTACACTATCTAAACCTTAGGTTAGGAGTAGGAGGCCCACAGGTGGCGCGTGCAGTATCTTTACACACACACGTGAGTCAATGTTAAGCCAATGGGAACTTAGAGTTTAGAAAAAGAATGATTTAGGACACTTCCGGTTTAGCTAGGAGGAAACAACTAAAAACCTAGACACTTGAATAGTCAATACACTTGGGAGCACCGAAGTACTCGTGTTACCTCACCCACAGGAAGCGGGTGCATAGGTGTGAAGATGTGTCAGGTTTCGCCGTTGAAGCCTATGGAGACCTGGAGGAAAGATGCTGCAGGCGACCAGGAGGAAGATTTCCGGGTGGATCCAAGGGTGGATCGAGGATGAAGAAGACCTGAAAGCAGAGGGGCAGAGTCTGGGTCACTAGTCAGTGACCGGGTGGAACCAGGAAAGAACCGGACGATGTTGAGGAGCAATCAGGTGCTGTCATGAAGCTTGTCTCTTCAGCCACGCGGACCAGGAGGCGTCGAGGACGACCAGATGCTGGAGAGGAGCTGTCCCACGAAGGTTCTCGCAGATGGAGGGGTCGACTGCTGGATTGGAGTCAACAAGCCTTGGCAAAGGCAACCTACGCAGGATTCAAAGAAGGCATCTGGAGCAGACCAGCAAGGTCTGAGGTTACTCACCTTTGCAGGGAGTCAAAGGCCAGTCTGGAGCAACCAGACCAGCGAGTTGGTTCAAAAGGATTGTCGTCACAGAGGCTACTAGGTGCTGTCTTGAAGCTTGTCATTGCAGCCACGTGGACTAGGAGGCGTCGACGACGACCAGGTGCTGGAGACAAGCTGTCCCACGAAGGTTCTTGCAGATGGAGGGGTCGACTTCTGGACAGGGAGGGCTAAATAGATTGAGACATTGCCTGATGCACCTTAGGTGCTCCATGCATACCCCGGTTCAAACCGGTTGCTGGGGCACTCCAGCCCAAGCACTGGCGCGAAACTGGACAAAGGAGAGGGGGTGTAACCACTCCCTTTCCTGGTCCCACCCATAGGAGGGACCTAGAAAGTAATCCAGCCCCTTTTAGTTGTATAAAGGTAGGAGCTGAGCCCCAGGACTTTAAATTTGATCCTTAACTGAAACTTGAAACGAAACTCTGGACCTTCGACGTTCTGCTGAAGACTGAAGAATCTCCCTTGTGGCCAAGGAGTAACCACCCTGGGCAACCAGGCACCATCCAACAAATCAACGGCTTGCTTTGTTGACGCTCCCGCCGGGACCCGAGTACAGAGCCTGACAAGACCCAGACTTCCAGACCTCTCTGACCCTCTCTTCACGTCTGCAGCATAGCTGAGATCCGTGGAGGCGACGAGACACGTGCGACCGGACATCTTAAAAAGTCCACGACTTGCATCCTCCCAGCTGTGCACTGGGGATTGAGAAGCCCCGAATCCGAGCTCCATCTGCACTGAAGATCAGCCCTCCACACTTCACGAGTTTTGCGTGGGGCCCTTCTGCTTGTGTTCTGCTCGACACCTTGTCCGGTTGCTGGCCCGTTGGCTAGTAGCCTCTGTGACGACAATCCTTTTGAACCACCTTGCTGGTCTGGTTGCTCCAGACAGGCCCTTGCTTCCCTGCAAAGGTCAAGCACCTCAGACCTTACTGGTCTGCACCAGAAGCCTTTGTTGTATCCTGCGTGGTTTGCCTTTGGCAAGGCTTGTTGACTCCAATCCAGAAGTCGACCCCTCCATCTGCAAGAACCTTCGTGGGACAGCTTGTCTCCAGCACCTGGTCGTCGTCGACGCCTCCTAGTCCACGTGGCTGCAATGACAAGCTTCAAGACAGCACCTGATTGCTCCTCTACATCGTCAGGTTCCATCCTGGTTCCACCCGGTCACTGGCTAGTGACCCAGACTTTGGCCCCTCTGCTTTCAGGTCCTCTTCATCTTCGATCCACCCTTGGATCCACCCGGACATCTTCCTCCTGGTCGCCTGCAGCATCTTTCTTCAGGTCTCCATAGGATCCAACGACGAAACCAGACACATCACACTGTTGCTTTTGACTCCCCCTTCACACATTCACACTGTTGCTTTTGCAGGTCACCTTCTCGAAGGGACGAAAAGCTAACTGCAGAGTGCAAGGAAGCCAGTCAGGGGGAATTCAATAATCTATATAAATCCTGCTTAATCGTAGACCACGGGGAAGAAGGGAAGGGGCGGGCAGGGGTAAAGCTGCTGGGATTGGGCGGATGGGGACTCGTTGTCATTCCCGTGGCGAGGACAGGGATAGTGTGCACAGTCGGTGTCATAGGGGTCAAAATAGGGGGGGCGGTGTGACGGGGGAAACAGAAGGAGGGGCAGTGGGGGAAGGAGTATGCAGCACGGCTGGTGCAGCTGCATGCAGGGCAGGGGGTGTCAGCGCAGTGTACATGGGAGCATAAGCAGGAGGACTTTCCAACATGGTATCGAGCATGGAATCGCCCTCTTCTCCCCTTTCCATAAAGCCTTTTCCTTTCTCTTCACAGGCCGGGTAGCACTTCTGCACCCGCGCCCTATGTTCCCTATCAGCTATCTCTACAGATTTTTCCATTCGGTCCTGTAAGTGCTCCCTAGCATGTTTGGAAAGATGGGGACCCCTATATATTCAATGGACTTACTATACATAGGGAAAATAATACATTTGGGAAAAGGTCTATAGTAAAGTCAAAACATCCAAAGGATAAAAACACATAAACTAGTGACACCAAATCTCTATAGATGATTGTACTCCCTATAAATGTAACTAGTGACACAAAAATGATAGAAAAAAATGTCAATCAATTTTATTAGTTTTTGTATTGTAAAAGTATACATTTTTCTTTTTTTATAGAATATATTTATATATATATATATGTATGTCAATGTTTTAAATTCATTTTCTGATAAAGATTTTTTCAAATTGATATCTAAACATTGACTCTAGAGCAAGCAATAAAAAAACTAACAAGAAACCGAAACAGTAGACATGTAGTGATAGAGGCAAAAGCGGTAGAATGACAACTAAGTGTCCCTAGCATGGTCAGCCATTGACATCAGCTCCCACTTCCTTTCTAGTGCCTTTTCCTTCTTTGCTCTCTGCTCAATTTCCTTCCTCCACAACCTGACAGACTAAAACATTAAGGGACCAATCTTCCGTTTTAATAGCTGTTCCTCTAGATTTGCCAGAACTTGCGGGTCAAATGACCCATAAGGCGTCCATTGTAATTTTGAGTTACTTTGTTTAGTGTATTTTGTCCAAAAAGGGGAAAACATTACAGCAGAAGGACAATGTTTAGTATGCATGGTGTGACCAGGGGTCCCCTCTAGAGGAAGCAGACAGGCCGTCTCCAGCTGGGAGTCCAACGCACACATACAACAACATAATTTCTTAAACTTACTACTGGCCGGTGTAGGAGATTAGGGTCTGCTTTCCTATGGTCACCCCACTTTTTGCTTTTTGCTTCACTGGTTTTCGACTTAGATGTGGCTGTGGGCCTGCTAATCAGACCCACAGCCCTGCTGTTCTCTCTCTAAATTCACACCATGTACTTTAGGTACATCACCAATTGTGATTTGGGTCACTCTTGTGAGTCCCTGTACAGTGTACTATAGGTACCCAGGGCATAGGTGCACCCAAGGCCTACCAGGGGCTGCAGCATATCTTTTTCCACCCCAGGCTGGCCGTCCAAACTGACACAACTGGCTGATCACTCAGCTGGGGCAAGGTCGTGTAATCACCCCTTGCTTAGATATAGTATTCCTATATCTAACCTTATATCTAGACACACATACACCTATAAGTCACACCTACGGCAGGCCTTAACAATCCTGAAGGCAGAGTGCTTGGTTTTTAGTGAGATGGTGCTCTAGCATGAGCTGAGCCTGTCTGCAGCTTTCAGAACCATGTCCTTATAGCTGTTCTATGGTATAGCCATACCATATACTCTTAAGTGCATTATGAACCTCGCGGTTAAATGCTAACTTTGGTTTGGCTTTATCAAAACATGTCGTGTAAGGTGTCATACGCTTTGGAATACTACCCCCTCGCCAGTTCTGGCGACGGGGGTAGCATTCCACTCTTCTAGAGGGAAAAGACATGTTGTTCCTACTAATCCAGGTTAAAGTTAACCAGAGCCTCAGCATCACAAAATGGATGCTGCTGCCACAGACACAAGTCTGACCTCCTGCTGCTGGGAGCCCTTCCAGCGAGGGTGGCTTGGACAATAGGTTTAATGTCTTGGGAGGTGCTAGCACCACCCCAGACAGGCCATAGTGTATTGGGGCAGGGAGGGCTGAATGAAATGAGACACTGCCTGGGGCACACAAGGTGTCCCATGCATAGTCCAGTTCAAACCGGTGCTGGGGCACTCCAGCCCCAGCTCTGGCGCGAAACTGAACAAAGGGAAAGGGGTGTAACCACCCCCTTCCTGGGTTCCACCCATAGGAGGGACCTAGCAGGTAATCCAGCCCCTAAATTTGGTATATAGGTAGGAGCTGAGTCCCAAGACTTTAGATTGTAACCTGACAGAAACTTGAAACGAAACTCTGGACCTTCGACATTCTACTCGACATAGAAGACTGAAGAATCTCCCTTGTGGCCAAGAAGTGACCACCCTGCACAAGCAGGCACCATCAAGCGATCAACGGTTTGCTTTGTCGACGCTCCCGCCCGAGCCCAAGCACAGATCCTGGCAAGACCCAGACTTCCAGACTTCCAACAGCCCGATCCACAGTCACAGCAGAGCTGAGACCCGTGGAGGCGACGAGAGACGTGGGACCGGCCATCTTGGAAAGCCAGCAAATTGCTTTCCGTGCAACTTCAGAGGCACCCTCAAAGTTGTGCATTGGGGATTGAGAAGCCCCAGCCCCGAGCACCAACTGCACCGAAGATCAGCCCTCCACACTCCACGAGTTCTGCGTGGGGCCCCTCTGCATTTTCCTGCTCGACGTGTCTGTCCGGTCACTTGCCCATTGGCTAGTGGCCTTTGTGACGAAGAAACCTTGAATCTACACCGCTAGTCTGGTTGCTCCAGACTGGCCCTTGCTTCCCTGAAAAGGAGAAGTCCATCAGACCTTGCTGGCCTGATCATGAAGCCATCTTCGATTCCTGCCTGGGTTGCCTTTGCCAAGGGTTGTTGACTCCAATCCAGAAGCCGACACCGCCGACAGCGAGAGCCTTCGTGGGACAGTCCGTATCCTGCTCCTGGTTGTCGTCGACACCTCCTGGTCCACGTGGCTGCAGAGACAAGCTTCACATATCACCTGATTGCTTCGCGACATCGCCTGGTTCCTTGCTGGTTCCTTCCTGGTCACTGGCTAGTGACCCAGACTCTGTCCCCTCGGCTTTCAGGTACTCTTCATGCTCGATCCGCCCTTGGATCCGCCCGGACACTTCCCTCCTGGACGCCTGCAGCATCTTTCTCCAAGGCTCCATAGGAATCAGCGACGAAACCCAACACACTGACACCTATGCACCCGCTTCCTGTGGGTGAGGTAACACGAGTACTTCAGTGCTCCTGTGGGTATTTACTATCCTAGTGTCTAACTTTCAAGTTGCTTTCTCCTTGTCCATCCGGAATTGACCTAAAAGAACTAGTTTCCATTTCTTTCGTTCCCATTATAACTCTATGGTAACTCGCATGCGTGTAAAGACACTGCACGCGCATCCCGTGGACCTCCTGCTCCCTATCCTTTGGTAGTACAGTGTAGCCCCAGCGATTCTCCAGGCCCTAGGCCTTTCCTTTGTTCGTGACGTGGTTCTTATACCATTATTTTAGTATATGGTTCGAAGTGCCCCTAGGGCATTTCTGTATTTTGTGCAACTTATTGTATGTTTATTAAGTATCTTGTTATGTGCTTGTGCCTCTGACCTCATAAAGAGTTCAGAGGATTAATTTAGTAATAAATACATATATATATTATATATACCCTGTGTGGTGTCCTTTCATTTGGTATTAAAGGGATTGCATATGGTAAAACAGCTGGCTTCATCTGCCCTCTTGAGTTTAGCCTAAGACTGCTCTGTCCATGCTACCACTAGGATAGCTGGTCTATAAGGTTGACTTTATAACCATCACCATAAGGATTGTTTGGACTGGTGCAAGGTGCTCACTAGAATAGTGAACATCATATACCAGGCCAACTTCTCACAAAAGTCACGGAGAACAGAACGGCCAAAGAAGCTGTCTCTCCGGACTTGACTGTCAAGGCAGTAATGCTTGTTAAACGTGTGCAGTGAGGCCCACGTAGCTGCCTGACAAATATCCTGCAAGGGAACGCCGCGTCCCAAGGCAGTAGTGGCTGCAGTCACCCTGGTAGAATGGGCAGGCAGCGCCACAGGAGGCTACTTCTTAGCCAAGGAGTAACATGCTTTGATAAACAGAACGACCTACCAAGAGATGGTTCGTTTGTGCACGGCCCAACCTGTTTTGGTGCCAACAAAGAGCTGGTCATCCACCCGGAACTGTTGTGTGTGCTTCAGATAGAACGACAACGCCCGTTTTGGGTCCAGAAGGTGGAGCCTCTCTTTCTCTTTTGAAGGATGTGGAGGCGGAAAGAAGGTGGGTAAAGTGATGGGCTGCCCCATGTGGAAGGTCGTGACAACCTTTGGCAAGAAAGAAGGACAGGTCCTTAAAACCACCTTGTCCGGATGAACAGAAAGGAAAGGAGGTTTAGAAGAAAGAGCCTGGAGCTCACTCACTCTTCCGGCAGAGGTGATAGCTACCAGGAAAGCCGTCTTTAGAGTGAGAAGACGTAAAGGACAGTTTTGAAGGGGCTCAAAGGGAGCACACATCAGATAAGTCAAGACAAGATTTCAGTCCCATTCAGGCATTATGAAAGGCACGGGAAGAAACGTGTGCGTAATGCCTTTGAGAAAAGGGTTAACAACCGGGGACTTAAAAAGAGAAGGCTGATCTGGAAGCCGTAGAAAGGTGGAGATGGCTGAAAGATAACCTTTGATAGTGCCCAGAGCAGAGCCCTGCTGGGCCAAGGATAGAAGGAACAGAAGGACCTCAGAAAGAGGGGCAGGAAAGGGGATCCACAGCCTTCGCTGTGCACCGTGCCACAAACTTGTTCCACCTGCAGGTGTATACCATATTACTGGAGGGATGCCTGGCTGCCAGAATGACATCACAGACTTCAGGAGGAAGATCGAAAGCAGTCAACTGTCGCCGCTCAGTCTCCAAAAATGGAGGTGGAGGCTGGACAGGTTCGGGTGGAGGACTGTCCCCTGCTGCTGCGACAGAAGATCCTCCCGAAGAGGCAGTCGGATTGGGGGATCGATCGCCATGCTGAGTAGCTCGGGATACCAGTATCTTCGTGCCCAATCCGGAGCCTCAAGGATGACTTGGGCTCAGTCGCGCCGAATCTTCCTCAGCACTCTGGGCAGCAGTGGTGTAGGTGGAAAGGCGTACAACAGACTGCAACTCCACTCGCGACGGAAAGCGTCGCCGAGGGAGTGCCGCCTTGGAAATTCCAACACGCAGAACTGATGACACTGCGTGTTCTCTTCGGTGGCGAATAGATCTAGCCAAGGCTCTCCACACTGCAGAAAGAGACCTTGCGCCACGTTCAAGTTCAGACGCCATTCGTGATCCATCAAGCAATGGCGGCTGAGTTAGTCTGCCCTGACGTTCAGAGAACCTGCCAGGTGTTCAACCACCAAGGTAATGCCTTGATGTTCCAGCCATGTTCAGAGGTGCAGAGCCTCCTGACATAGGGTCCACCGATCCCACACCGCCCTGTTTGTTGCAATGCCACATGGCAGTGGTGTTGTCCGTGAACACCTGCACTACACTTCCCCGGACAGAGGGAAGGAATGCCTTCAGTGCAAGACTGATCGCCCGAAGCTCCAAAAGGTTGATAATGAGCCGGGATTCCGCCGGAGACCAGAGGCCTCTGATCTCCGCCTCTCCCAAGTGGCCTCCCTACCCAGAAGGGAGATATCTGTCACCACTGTGTGCTCCGGTTGGGGAAGGTAGAGGGATCTGCCATTGACCCAATCGCGATTCGTGAGCCACCACTGCAATTGTCGTGCAGTGCCATCCGAGATCTGGACAAGATCGGACAGGTTGCCCTGATGCTGTTCCCACTGGAACTTCAGGTCCCACTGCTGAGCCTGCATATGCCATCTGGCATGTTGCACCAGTAGGATGCAGGAGGCCATTAGGCCCAGGAGCCGAAGGGTCATCCTGACTGAAACCCCGGATAGTGGCTGAAAGATCGGAATTATAGCCTAAATATCCCAGACTCGCTGCTCGGGAGGATAAACCCGAATCTGCGTCGAATCCAGAACTGCTCCGATGAAGGGGAGCTTCTGAGAGGGACTCAGGGGCGACTTCCGCACGTTGATGGAGAACCCCAGCAAATGCAGGAGGTCGGCCGTAGTCTGAAGGTGGGTAACGACTGTCTGGGGCGAGCCCGCCTTCAACAACCAGTCGTCGAGGTAGGGGAAGACTGACACCCCTGACCTGCACAGATGAGCTGCGACCACTGCTATTACTTAGGTGAACACCAGAGGGGCACTGGTAAGGCCGAAGAGGAGCACAGCAAACTGAAAATGCTCTTGGCCTACCATGAATCGTAGGTAACGCTGGTGGGCCGGCAGGACGGGGTTGTGAAAATATGCGTCATGCAAGTCCAACGCAATCATCCAGTCTCCATCTTGAACGTTTGCTTGCGGAGGAAGCGAGTGACGTTCCTGACCCGCCCATTGGCTCCCTGTGCCGCCTCGGCGGCCTCCACGCCCGCGCTGATTTTGGTTCTGCATGTCCATGAGGGAACTCTGGACATCTTCCCGAAAACCCAGAGGACCGCAGCCAGGCATGGCGACGCAGGCCCACTGTTGTGGAGATCGCTCTCCCTAAAGAGTCCGCGGTGTCCAGCCCAAACCGAATGGTGAACTTTGCGGCATCGTTCCCCTCCGCAACAGCTTGGGAAAGTACAGCAGGAACCTCTTCCCGACACTGGGGCAGTGTCTGCGCAACTGTGTCCCACACAGCGTGAGAGTAGCGGCCCAAGAGGCATGCAGTGTTGACTGACTGCAGCCCCAAACTGGCAGAGGAAAATAACTTCTTTCCAAACTGCTCCAGCTTTTTCGATTCCTTATCCGACGGGGCAGTAGGGAACACACGTTGGGAAGTGGAGGCCTGAATGACCAGGCTCTCCGGAGCCAGATGATTCATCCGAAAGGCCTGGTCACCCGGTGCCGGGCGATGACGCCTGGCCACGTTTTTATCCACAGGAACCCCCGTGGCTGGCCTAGACCAGGTGCCCATCAAAACATCCGTCATGGCCTCATTAAACAGGAGCAGAGGTTCCATAGAACTTGCCGCCGGCTGAAGCACCTCAATAAGGAGGTTGGTCTTGTGAGTGACAGTAGGTAGATCAAGGTCAAGGGCCTCAGCTGCACTACAGAGCACCACAGTATATGTGGCACCCTTTTCCATGATAGCGGGAGGAGACATAAATCCAGGCTCAGAGGAGCGGTCAAGGCCACCTGCATCCTCCGAGTCCTCCGCTCAATCATGTTCAGACTCGCACTGCGGTGCAAGAGGGTCCTCCGACCCCTCCCAGTCATCCCCCTCCTCCACAGCCCGTGGCGGGGGAGGCACAGAATACAAATGCTCCAAAGGGCCGGTAATGGTGCCGATCCGGTTCCATGTCCCAAGCCGGACCAAAATTGCCAGAAAATTCGGGCAAGGTCAGAGGTGGGATGAACGGAATCCATGGCGGCAGCGGGAACAGAACCGCAGGGGATTCCAGGGCTGGAGTCGCCGGCGAATGACCCTGGGGCGCCGGAGCCACCGGCAGAGGACAATGCGGTGCCGGGCCGAAGCCGCCAACGGCGGAGCCGGTGGCAAGCAAGGGCCCTCGATAGGGACCGCAGGGCCCGAAGGCGCCAGCGGGAGCTTCAGGCCTTAAAAGGCGGTCCATGGCGGCAAGAAACTCTTGCACCTGGACCGGAGTCGCCGACGGACCCAGATAGGGCGGGTAGGCCGCAGGACTCCCAGGCTCCAACGGAGTCGCAGGGGAAGGACCCCTGGCCCCCTCGTCTGCATCCAGAGACCGACGGAGGACGTCGGAGAGCGAACACGCTTCTTCGACTTTTTCTTGTGACATCTCTTATCCGATTCCGAGGGTGAAGACTTTGACCCTGAGGAGCGATGATGATGGCTCTGCTGTCAGTCCCTCAAGCGACCCCTGGACCTCGAACAGCACGGAGACGACTGCCTGGCCTCCAGCAGCTTTCGGGACAACTCCCACAAAGCCTTCGGAGCCATGGCCAGAGAGTCGGAACATGAACTGGGGTCATGGTGGGGCTGCAGACAGTAGAGACAGACTCCATGGGGGTCGGCCACTGACATCGTACGGCGACAGGCCCCGCAGGATTTAAACTCAGGCATCCCTACGTGGCACCAGGAGTCAAAGACTCAAAAGAAGCAGAGACAAAAGTCTCAAAAAGTGACTAGGGTACGTGCTCCAACCGCATCTGCGCTTGCTGGCGTGGGAAAAAAGAATTGATGTCAACGTGCATGGGTGGGTCCTAAGTAGTCTCTGTGACGTTATCTCGGCGCTTACGACGCCAGCGACTGACGTGTAGCCGCACAACGCCACCTACTGATGCACAGGGGTACTGCTGACGAAAAACGTTCCTGATCCAGTCTGACACCTGGGGATATTCTAAAGTAAGAAATCTATCACTAACGTGTCTCTTTCAGATGTGTCCGTCACTACTGTGAGGTCTGGATGGTGCACTTGAACCACTCGTGGTCCGTTAGCCACTAATGCAGATCTTTGGCAGTGCCCTCTGAAACCTGAACCCGGTCATGATGTTTCCTCGATGCTGTGCCCACTGGAACTTTAGGTCCCACTGCAGAGCCTGCATGTGCCACCGTGCACGAGTCACTAGCAGGATGCAGGAGGCCATGCGGCCCAACAGCCTCAGAGTCAGTCTAACCGAAATCCAGGATAGAGGCAGAAACATGGGTATCATAGCCTGAATATCCTGGACTCGCTGTTCGAGAGGATAGGCCCGAAACTGCACCATGTCCAAAACCACCCTGATGAAAGGAAGCGACTGAAGGGAGTCAGGTGTGACTTTGGCACATTGATAGTGAACCCCAGCGAATGCAAGAGGTTAGCTGTTGTCTGGAGGTGGGAGATGACTGCCTGGGACGAGCCCGCCTTCAACAACCAGTCGTCGAGAAAGGGGAAGACTGGGACCCCAGATCTGCACAGATGAGCTGCGACCACTGCCATCTCCTTAATGAACAGCCAAGGGGCACTGGTAAGGCCAAAGGAGGGCACCGTGGACTGAAAGTGCTCGCGGCCCATCGTGAACCGCAGGTAGCGACGATGGGCAGGCAGGATGGGGATATGGAAGTAGGCATGCTGCTAGTCCAGCACTACCATCCAGGCTCCTGGGTCCAGGGCAGACGGGACCTGAGCAAGGGTGAGCATCTTGAACTTCTCCTTTTTGGGGAAGAAATTGAGGGTTCTGAGGTCTAGGATATACAAAAGTCTCTGTCCTTTTTGGGGACCAGGGGGTAGCTGGAATAGCAACCCCTGTCTACTTCGGGCCCGGGAACCCTCTCTATGGCTCCCTTGGCCAAGACAGCATTGACTTCCTCGCAGAACAAAATAAGGTGGTCCTCCGTCAGCCGATCGTATGCTTTTGGCATTGAGGGAGGATTAGTCTCAAAGGGGAGGGAGTAGCCCTTCTGGACTATTTGCAGCACCCACTTGTCTGTTGTGCTGTTTTGTCAGTAGTAAAAGTGATGGTGTATTCTGCCAACTGCCCGAGAATGGTCCTGGGGGGATCGGACTAGGGGGGCTTTGTGGTGGAAGAGGGGATGGTGGCTTGGCTCGACTTCTGGTGCCCTGACCCACGAGGTCGGGTGAGCCGCTTTGTGGCCCCGCAGAGATTGCTGAACTTGCAGGGCCCTTTGGCTGAAATAGTGTTGGTGCAGCTGGTAGCCCCTTCCGTAGCCACAAAAGGAGCAAGAACTGGATGAAGCCCTGGGGGCAGTAGTGAGGTCCAAAGACTTGGCTGTAGCCTGCGAGTCCTTAAAGCACTCAAGGGCAGCAGCCACTGAAAAACCAGACGATCTCAGCCAGGCGTGGCGACCAACTGCCACTGTCGTGGAAATTGCTCTACCTAGTGTGTCCGTTGTGTGCAAGTCACATCTGATGGCTAACTCAGCTTCGTCTCTCCCATCTGATATAGCTTGAGAGAAGTGACACCCAGTCCTCCTTCAAAACTCTGGGCAGCACCTGCGCTGTTGAATCCCATAAAGGATGGGGATAAGGGCCCAAGAGGCATGCGGTGTTCACCGACCGTAGCGCTAGGCTGGTGGAAGAGAAAATTATCTTCCCAACGTTTTCCAGCCTCTTGGATTCCATATCTGGGGGTGCGGGAGGGATTGTGGCTCGGGACGTGAAAGCTTGGACAACCAAGCTTTAGGGAGCGGGTTGGGTGGTGAATAAAAGTGGGTCCCCCGGTGCAGGGTGATGGTGATGGGCAATGATCCTATTCACAGGAGTCCCTGTGCTGGGTTTGGATCATGTCCCCAGAAGGCCTCATTGAAAGGCAGTAGGGATCCGAGCTCGAGACCCTAGGCTGCAGGACCTCCGTCACGACGTTGTCTTGACTGCCACCGTAGGAAGCTACAGGTCAAGGACCTCTGCAGCCCTGCGCACTACCATAGCAAAAGTTGCTCCCTCTTCCATAGCTTGGGTAGGAGGAGAAAGCATGCCTGAGTCTGGGGAGGTTTCGAGACTACTGGCGTCACCCCGTTCCTCATACCAGTCCAGGACTTGCGGGATTTCTAAGGGGTTCTGCCCCTCTCCCAATCCTCTTCCTCCATCCCATACCCTTCAGAATAGAGCAGAGAGAACAGCATGGAACCGTACAGCTCTGTCGGCATCTGCGTCGGAAGATGCCCAACTGGCTCTGTGTTGTTGTGAATGAGGATTAGGGAGGGCCCGGCAACGAAGCGCCAGGGAAGGTTGCTGTGGAGGTGTGACTGGCGTTGGTCCGGATCCGGGAACGGATCGACTCATAGGCCGTGGTTCTGGAGCCACCGGTACAAGAACCATGGGGGCCCTCCATCCTCTGATTCTGCGGGACCCGAAGGCGCACCGGCAGGGTTAGGCTGCCCAAATATGATGCACATGACTTCTTAAAATCCATTGAGCTCGGCGGGAGTCACTCCCGGCCCCGGAAAGGGGGGAACGCGGAGCTGACCCATGCACCGGCTCCACAGAGCCAGGCCTCGAGCACCGAGGCTACTCCGCCATGCCACAAGATGGGCGGGGTGAAGTCGAAGCACGCTTCGACTTCTTGTGCTTTTTGTGGAGTCTCTTACACAACTACGACGAAGAGGACTTTGAATCACTGGATCGGTGCTCGGACCGTCCTCTCCACCGAGATCGGCGAGTCGACCTCTGCGGTGCTGGTTGCCGGGCCGCACAAAACTTTAGGATCCGCTCACTGAAAGCCTTTGGTGCTATGGCCCGGCAGTAGGAGCACGACTTGGAGTCGTGGTTGCGCTCCAGGCACCAAAGACAAACCAAATGGGGGTCCATAACCGACATGGTGTGGTGACAGGCCACTCACAGTTGAATCCTGAAGTCTTCTTACTCAACATCCCTAAAAACACCAACTGAGTCGACAAAAAGCCGAAAAAAAGTCTGTCAAAAAATGAGACGGGGAAGCTCTCTTCAACGGATCAACGCTGGCTTGCGCGGAAAGAAAAGAACTGATGTCAACGTGCTGGAGTGGTGGTTATATTGATGACACGGATGTCACGACGGCGACAAACATGTCGCAGACTACGTCATGGGGAGTCAACCATGCCATCTACCGGCGCGCAGGTGTACTGCTCCGAAAAAGTTATGGATCAAGCCTGACGATCTGGAAGTTCAAAGGTAATGAATCTGTGGCTCGATGTTTCTATCAGACAGAAAAACTATTTCTAATATTCCAAACCATCACTAGATGGCAGGATAGAGAACAGCAAGTGATCTTCAACAAAACATGCTCCAAATGCCAACAATTCCATTGCTTATAACTAACGCTCCCTGTATCCTGTTTTTACTGATTTGCACTGATAAATACTGACAGAAAACATTAATTTTGTTGTCTGTATTTATTTTTAAATGTGGATAAAAACGGAAATTGGGTTGCTATTTGAGTAATTCTAAATACTGTCTGCCATGACTGCCAAGCCAATAGATGCGTGGATTGATAGATAAGAAGGGATAGAAAAGAAAGGTATTTTAGTAATGAGGCTTAAACAGCAGTAGATATGCACAAGGCTGATTCTGAACTTGGCATTTTTTCATATAGGTGCACTGATTTATCTTCTGCGGGTGCTCACAGCACTGAAACCTGGCAGACCTTCAAGCATGAGTGCATATTTATTGATTACATAAATGTGGAAATATGCAAATTTCAGCTTAATTTTTCCACAAAACCCAAAATAAATATGGATAAATACTGATAAAATTAGCAAAAACTAAACGGGAATGGCAAAAAAATAAATACCATAAAACCAGGAGCCCTACTTATACCATGTCCTCAAATTGTTTTACCCGGTATAGTAGGTAAGTGATATATTGACTTTTATCGGGTGAATGTCACTTAGTTTCTGGTTTACATCTTAAAACATTGTTTCAATCACAGAGAAAAAGCAAAAATATATTTCAATACCTGTATTCAATAAAGAAGTGCCCGTCACTGGTCAGTGAGTTCTTATCTGATCCTTTCCATGTAACTGAAGCTTCAGGGCGACCACATACTTTACATCTGAAAAGGACAGTCTCTCCAATCTCACATGCTACTTCGCTTAATGGTAATATAAACACTGGAGCCACTGGTAAAAAAAAGATAATTGCTTGAACGGAGCTGAAAACAAATACACCTTTGGTCTTAATAAAATATGCATTAAAAAAAGTGACATCCTCTCCCAATTTAAAAAGCACGTCACGTCATTTCTGAATCACTGAACTAATTTTAGTATTTGCATTAATCTTAAATCAAAGCATAAAGACTACTCTGTGTTTTTTCACCTACACAATATATGTCAGACAGCACATGAGAATGTAATTTGTATCCTGTGAGGATAAGGGTTGTATTATATGCTGTGGTTGTGCAAACACATCGTGTAATACACTTATCAACCCCGTTAGGACTAGTAGGTATCATTTGTTAAACACGGTCTAGTTCAACCCTGGGCAGCTGCGGCTCTTAGCAGCAAGGCTTACAAAAAGGAACAAGTGTAAAGCATTTAAACAGCACCAAAACAATTGAAGAAGAAATTAAAGAAAATACACAAGAAACCCGACACCATTTAAAAAATCATAGGCAGTATTCTTATCTATTTGTAGACACCATAACGAAACAGATCCTCTGGAGGGTTCCGTAGATATTAATTTTACATGATACCTTAGATATACACTTTTTACTCAACCACAAACAAACATTGGCAAATTCAACAAATTTGACTCTTAGAAACTCCATGAGCAAAAGCTTTTGGGTAGTTGTATTGAGGCCGGTTAGAGTCACTCAATCAGACAGGGGAACCTGCAAGGTACACAGAAACAGTTACCTCAGCAGGTGAAGCAGACTTCAGTCCATTCCGGGCACTGTTTATCCTTTGCTATAGGTGCCTATGGAAGTGGTCCTTATGCAAGGTATACACAATGTTGAAGTTGTTCAAGGATGCTGTGAATGCAATGCAGTCAATGGGGATCTTTCTGTGGCTACTTCTTGGTCCATGGTGCGGGAGAGGCAGTCCTGGCCACAGGGTCGACATCCCTTGAAGTCCAGTTGCCACTGAACTACCAGTCACCCGGTATCGCGATAACAGCCAAATCCTTCTCTGATGACTCTCCCAGGCTCAGTGATTTTGGGTGCACCTTTGAGCATCGGGTCCTCTTCTCTGCAGTGGTTGGGTGCTGTTTGAAGATTTTGGGCTTGTCCCTCTTCTTGGCTAGCCACTAGGTTGAGCAGATGTAGTCCATGCAGGAGCAGCCTCTCTTTGCCTGGGTGTCCTCCTTCGGCCCTTCTTTCAGGCCAAACACGATCGGAGTTCTGTGTGCCAGTGGTGCTCTGCTACACTGTGGAACTGGCAAAAAAAAGGCTCCACTGGCATGGACCGCACCTGCAGATCCTGGTGGCAAGCAAAAGAGAGGGACTGTGTCTGCTGTGCCGTGCTCATGGAGGAGTCGTCTTAGGACCCCAGGCAAAACAAGAGACTCCAAGGATCAGTTGGCTTACAACCTGTTCGGGCCACCCCAGCTGAAGAAGCCTGATGGGACAAGTTGGTATCCCAGTCTCTTCACATCTCCACTGTGCAGCACCAGAGACAGGGATCCGAGGCTTTAAGTTGCACCCAAGTCCGGTAGATCCGGGTGAATTGTCAGACTACAGCTTGGTCACCCAGAAGCAGAGTTATTGCCCAGGGAAGGGACAGGTAACTGTAGTCCAGCGGAGACTTGATTTCTGCTAGGGCTGGGAGGATTTTAAGGGTAGAGACTCTTTCTGGCCACAGATTTCTTACCATAGAATATTTTCCAAGCGTCAGACTGAATCTGAAAAATGTTGGTGAGCAGTACCCCTGGAAGCAGACAGGTGGTATCATCTGTACCCAAAGTGACGTCTGCGGTGCATTTATAGGCACCACTCCATCTCGCTGACGTCAGTTACTTTTAGCGACTTTCCACACCAGAAGCATGGAGCCACGAAGCACACGGTTGTGTGTTAAGCTAGGGCCCTTAAAGGGGGTGCAATCATTTAACTCTGAATTCAGGTCGCAGAACAGGGCGGATCGGTGGGTTGGTAAGGGATCGGCGGGTAGGTAGTCTCTAGGTAGGTAGTCTCTATCAGATATGGCCCTACCAAAGGTAAGTAACTGGTTCATCAATGTGGCTGGGCAAACTATGAACTGGATAGAGTGGTCCTCTAAGGGAATATTTAGGGCAATCACTTAGGAACAACTATAGAACAAATCCCATTTACTAATTTATATAATATTTATAAACATGACAATATATTTTTAAAACCTAAAGGAGCTTCATCCAGAGCAAAGAATCTTACTCTAACCCATTCCATACTGTATCTTATGATATAACTAAATTATGGTGGGTATATGGTCCCCAAAATCTACACTTTTACCTACATTCTCTAAAGTACTTCTTCCCACACAATTGAAATGGTTATCAGAATTAGGTCGGTATGTATGTAGGAAACTAGGATCTTTCGGACATCGACACTCCCATTCTTTGCCTGGGGGTCCGTGTGTTTTGACTGTAGTTCACTGGGATCCAGCTAATCAGGACCCCAGTGACTGTGCTCTCTCCTCTAAATTTGCTGGTAAGTACCTTGGTTATGGACTGTAGCATCCACCCTTAGGAGCCCATGCAAACTGTGTCTGCAGAGATGCCATTGCCCTATGCATGCACCCTTCACGTTAAACTAAAGCCTATACCTAAACCTATAAGTCACCACTAAGTAGGCCCTTAAGTCTACGGGGACGAAGCACTGTTCTAAGTGTGTGGTTACCCCTGCATGACCAGACATAACCCACAGGTACCCCTCCATTTTCTGGGCTGTGTAAGTGCGGGGCTGCCATTGTAAGGTGGTATGTAGTTGGCACTGGCAAGTCGAGAAGTCTAACTACATATGGGCTTCTCTGAACCTGGTCATGTTTGGTATCAAACATGTTGGAATCATACAAGCACACAGATTCCATTGTTAGTTGTAGGATACCATGTATTGGGGGGTTCCTTTGAGGACCCCTCAACTACCTACCTGTGTAGTCCTACAGAGTCCGACTCCCAGCCCACACTGCTGCCGACTTAGACAGGGTTCTTCCCCCCTGCTGATGAGCGTCAATTGGGCAGGGGAAGCTGAACAAATAATTTCCTGCGAAGGCAAGGTGGTCTAGAATGGGCAGGGTGGGGGCGCTTCCGAGTGCCCCCAGACTGCATTGAAATGCACATTTGGTGCTGTGAGAAGTTGGCCTGATATGTGATGTCACTATTCTAGTGGGCACCCTGGATCAGTCAAAGAACCCTTATGGTGATGGTTGTAAAGTCAACCTTACAAACCTGCTATCCTAGTGGTAGAATGGACAAAGCAGTCCTAGGGTAAACTCATGAGGGCATGTGAAGCCAGCTGTTTTACCATATGTAACCCCTTCAATACCAAATGAAAGGACACTACACAGGTTATATATAAAATATATATGTATTTATTACTAACACAACCCCTCTGAACTCTTTATGAGGTCAGAGGCATGAGCACATAACAAGATACTCAATTATCATACCATAAGCTGCACAAAATACAGTAGAGCCCTAGGGGCACGTAAAACCATATACTAAAATAGTGGTATAAGGACCACGTCACGAACAAAGGATAGGCCTAGGGCATCACTGGGGCTATGCTGTACTACCAAGAGTTAGGAAGTAGGAGACCCGCGGGAGGCGTGTGCAGTGTCTTAACACACACGCAAGTTACCATAGAGTTAGAATGGGAACGAAAGAATTGGAAACTAGTTCTTTTAGGGCACTTCCGGACGGACTAGGAGAAAGCTACTGAAAACTAGGACACTAGGATAGTCAATACCCACAAGAGCACCGGAGTACTCGTGTTACCTCACCCACAGGAAGCGGGGGCATAGGTGTCAAAGTGTGTCGGGTTTTGTAGCTGAATCCTATGGAGCCGTGAAGAAAGATGCTGCAGGCGACCAGGAGGGAAGTGTCCGGTTGGATCCAAGGGCGGATCGAGGATGAAGAGTACCTGAAAGCAGAGGGGACAGAGTCTGGGTCACTAGCCAGTGACCAGGAAGGAACCAGGAAGGAACCAGGCGATGTCGCGAAGCAATCAAGTGATGTCGTGAAGCTTGTCTCTGCAGCCACGTGAACCAGGAGGTGTCGACGACGACCAGTAGGTGGATACGGACTGTCCCACGAAGGCTCTCGCTGTCGGCGGTGTCGGCTTCTGGATTGGAGTCAACAAGCCTTGGCAAGGGCAACCCACACAGGAATCGAAGATGGCTTCTTGATCAGACCAGCAAGGTCTGATGGACTTCTCCTTTTCAGGGAAGCAAGGGCCAGCCTGGAGCAACCAGGCCAGCGGTGTAGATTCGAAGGTTCTTCGTCACAGAGGCCACTAGCCAACGGGAAAGCAACCGGACAGACACGTCGAGCAGGAAAATGCAGAAGGGTCTCACGCAGAACTCGTGGAGTGTGGAGGGCTGATCTTCGGTGCAGTTGATGCTCGGGGCTGGAACTTCTCAATCCCCAATGCACAACTTCGAGGGTGCCTCTGAAGCTGCACAAGTAGCAAGGACGAGGCTTTTCAAGATGGCAGGTCCCACGTCTCTCGTCACCTACACGGGTCTCAGCTTTGCATGAACTGTGGATCGGGGTAAAAAAAGTCTGGAAGTCTGGCTCTTGTCGGACTCTGTGCTCGGGCTCCGGCGGGAGCGTCGACAAAGTAAACCGCAGATTGCTGGATGGTGCCTGTAGGTACAGGGTAGTCACTCCTTGACCACAAGGGAGATTCTTCAGTCGTCTTCTGTGAAGTAGATCGTCAAAGGTCCAGAGTTTCGTTTCAAGTTTCAGTTCAGGATAAATCTAAAGTCTCTTGACTCAGCTCCTACCTATATACTAATCTGAGGGGCTGGATTATCTGCTAGGTCCCTCCTATGGGTGCGACCAGGGAAGGTATCAAATTGTACAATCCTGTATAGTCCTGTACTTTGCTGCCCAATAACCAGCCCTCCAGAGCCTTAGTAGCACAATCTACAACATCAGTCCAGTCCTGAGTCTGTGTCTTCTGGGTATCTCTGAACATCAACCTGTACTGTTCAGTGGTTAGGCCAAACCCATCAATCAGAGCACTCTTCAGGACAGTGTAATTGTTAGCATCGTCATCACTAACTGTGAGGAGCTTGTCTCTTCCTTTTTCTGAAAAGGAGAGCCACAAGATTGCTGCCCACTGACTTTGGGGTACCTGCTGTACTTTGCAGGCCCTCTACAAAGCAGTTATCCATTTGTGGATATCATCCCTAACTTTGTAGGGGGGCACAATCTTACTCAGGTATCTATTGTCATAGGATCTGTCTTTATCCTTAGGGATATCGCTGCCACCAGTGGACTCTAGTCCACTTAACTTTTGCTCTCTTGCAAGAGCAAGTTTTGCCTAGGCTAGGGAAAGTTCTTCCCTCTCAATCCTGAGTTGGACTTCCCTCATCCTAGCCTGGTGTTCTCTCCTCTGAAGAGAAGTCATTCCCCTCTGAGAACCCCTTGAAGCATTGGAGTGAAGAGATTCCCTGGAGTGGGATCGTTTCCTCCTATACCTCTGGCTAAGTCCACTTGTAGGCCTGAATGGGGCTGCCCCATTCTCAGCACCAAATAGGCTTAGGTTAGCCTGGCTAAGTCTCCTAACTTTAACCTGGCTGCCTACCTCTTCCTCAGAATCTTCCTCTTCTCCACCCTCATCATCATCTATGACAGTAGGGTCAGTGGCATCTTCTGTTGAGGTTAGTACCTCATCTCCATTGATTGAAAGACCTTTAGAGGTCTTAAGAGCATCATGTTCCTCCATGAGCTCAATCAGGTGTCTGAGGGTAGGGTGAGAACCCTGTTTTAAACTTCTACCAGTGCACAAGTGCCTTAGATCTTGGAAGGTTAGGGTATCATATCTGGAAGGTATCCTCAAATGATCTGCCTCCACTGGGAGAGATCCACTTGGTTCTGCTCTCAGAGACATGATCTAGTGAGGTGTGTTGTGTGCACCTACCTACCCTAAGGGCCAGATGTAGGTATCCAAATACCGGTCGGTAACGGCCAAAAATACCGATTTTCGGCCGTTACCGACCGGTATTTGGATACTGAGATGTAGGGCATTAAAAAATACAGATTCGGTAATTTTACCGAATCGGTAATTTTACCGAATCGGTAAAGTTACCAAATCGGTAAAGTTACTGAATCTGTATTTTGAAATGTAGGTAGCACTGTAAACAGTGCTACAGGGCTTTAAGGATTCATTATTTACCACCAACTATTAGTTGGGGGTAAATAACGAATTCCTATGTAAATGCAAATATTTGCATTTACACCTGTGCCATGTGACAGACATAGTACACAAGCACTAATCAGGGGTGCAACAGGGTGTCAAAGTGACACCCTGCCACCCTTGACTTTTTCGGTATTTACCGAATCAGTAATTACCGATTCGGTAATTGACATTCATTCCTATGGGCCTGGAGGCCCATAGGAATGAATGGCAAATACCGAATCGGTAATTACCGATTCGGTAAATACCGAAACTTACCAATTAGGGATTTTTTACCGAATTATTATCAACATCCCAAATACCGATTCTGAAATACCGATTCGGTAAAATTCAGTATTTTTGAATCGGTATTTTCGGATTACCTACATCTAGCCCTAAGTGTTTCCTACTAAACCTCTCTAGGAGTTGTAGTCAGGGTGTGCTAGGCCCTTTGGTCTACAGCAACTAACTTAGGTAGATCTTAAGTATTATAAGTCTTGTTATATGTACCTATGGTACCTAATGTGATCTTTCAAATGATAGCTCAAAGATTACAATTGGTAAAACAACAGCAAGCTCCTATCCCAACTGCTGCACACTAATGTGAGAAGTTGGCCTGACATGCGATGTCCACTATTCTAGTGGGCACCCTGTATCAGTCCAAACAACCCTTATGGTGATGGTTGTAAAGTCAACCTTATGGACCTTATGGACCAGCTATCCTAGTGGTAGCATGGACAAAGCAGTCTTAGGCTAAACTCAAGAGGGCATGTGAAGCCAGCTGTTCTACCATATGTAACCCCTTCTATACCCAGTGAAAGGACACCACACAGGTTATAAGTAAAAATATATATGTATGTATTACTAACACTACCCTCTGAACTCTTTATGAGGTCAGAGGCATGAGCACATAACAAGATACTCAATTATCATACCATAAGTAGCACAAAATTTAGTAGAGCCCTAGGGGCACGTAAAACCATATACTAAAATAGTGGTATAAGGACCACATCACGAACAAAGGATAGGCCTAGGGCATCGCTGGGGCTACGCTGTACTACCAAGAGTTAGGAAGTAGGAGACCCACGGGGTGCAGTGTCTTAACACACACGCGAGTTACCATAGAGTTAGAATGGGATCAAAAGAATTGGAAATTAGTTCTTTTAGGGCACTTCGGATGGACTAGGAGAAAAATACTGAAAACTAGGACACTAGGATAGTCAATACCCACGGGAGCACCGGAGTACTCGAGTTACCTCACCCACAGGAAGCAGGTGCATAGGTGTCAAAGTGTGTCAGGTTTCGTCGCTGAATCCTATGGAGCTGTGAAGAAAGATGCTGCAGGCGACCAGGAGGGAAGTGTCCGGTTGGATCCAAGGGCGGATCGAGGATGAAGAGTACCTGAAAGCAGAGGGGACAGAGTCTGGGTCACTAGCCAGTGACCAGGAAGGAACAAGGCGATGTCGCGAAGCAATCAGGTGATGTCGTGAAGCTTGTCTCTGCAGCAACATGGACCAGGAGGTACCGACGACGACCAGGAGCTGGATACTACCCCCTCGCCAGTTCTAGCGACCCCCTTCGCTAGAACTGGCGAGGGGGTAGTATTCCAAAGCGTATGACACCTTACACAACATGTTTTGATAAAGCCAAACCAAAGTTAGCATTCAACCCCGAGGATTATAATGCACTTAAGAGTATATGGTATGGCTATATCAGAGAACAGCTATAAGGACATGGTTTCGAAAGCTGCAGACAGGTTCAGCTCATGCTAGAGCCTCATTTCACATAAAACCAAGCACTCTGCCTTCAGGATTGTGAAGGCCTGCCATAGGAGTGACTTATAGGTGCATATGTGTCTATATATAAGGTTAGATATAGGTATACTATATATAAAAAAAGGGTGATTACACCACCTTGACCAAGCTAAGTGGTCAGCCAGTTGTGTCAATTTGGATGGCCAGCCTGGGTGGCATAATTCATGCTGCAGCCCCTGGTAGGCCTTGGTTGCACCTATGCCCTGGCTACCTATGGTACACTATACAGGGGCTCATAAGGTGATCCAACATCCAATTAGGTATGTACCTAAAGTACATGGAGTCCATTTTACAGTGAGAGCAGATAGCCTGGGGCCCTGATTAGCAGGATCCCAGGCCAACTAAGTCGAAAACCAGCTAAACACTAGGCAACAAATCTGGGGTACCCATAGTCAGGTATCCACCTTCCTACAGGTGCCATCCATGCATAAACCAGTTTTGCCCAGTTCAGGAGCAGTTGGCTCTCGCTCTGCTGCAAAAGGACAGGGGAGTGACCACTCCCTTGGCCAGTTCCTCCCCAGGGAGGTGCTCTAAAGCTCCTCCAGATGGCAACTTCATTCTGGTATGTTGAATCTGGGCCCCTGGTAGCATCTGACTGTCTAGGACATCAGAGTAGCCTTCCCTCTGATAGATGGGTTGCCACAGAAGAGGTTCTTCCCCTTTTGGGGTTACTTAAGGGCTCCCCTAACGGTAGGCTCCTATATTTGTCCCAACAACTTCTGGAATCGAGGGTTCATCATCAGAAGATTGTTCAAAGACCCTTTTGCTGGTGGACACTGGAACTCTGCTTTTCTTTAAGCCAGGACCGACGACAAGAGGTAGGAAGAATCCTGCTGCATCTTGGTCCCTGTGGTTTTTTAAAGATCTGCAACTACATGGAGGTGCATCCTCTGAGTCACCAAGGACTTAGCCTGAAGAAATCTCCCTTGAAGTGAAGGAGTCACTTCCCTACATCCGCAGACACCCCAACGTCGACAACCGGTTTGCTGATCCTCTTGTCCCACGGACATCTTCTGGCTCTTTAACACAGGTGGTGGGTTTAGTTATAATGCGAAAATAAGGACCCCCTGTAACTAATAAATGTTCCTAGGACAGGGAAAATACATTTGGCAATAGAAAATCACTAAGCAAAATGCAGGTCACTCGAGTTGAAACAGGCCTCAATGTAAACATTGGTAAAAGTAAACTCAATGTAACAATCAATTATAAAACTATCTCATTTTTATTAAAAAAAATATTAAAAAGATGGCCTGAAATTCATAAATTACTTAATGGAACACGTACTAACAATGACAAGACAATACGACATCATGGTAGCCAAGAATTATATACATGTTAAGAATCCTGTAACTATAAATCTTTGATCTCGTTATCACACCATGTACATATAAATATTCACATAAATGAATGAAACATCACAATAAATGGAGAGAGTACATAAACTAGAACACATACCGAACCACACAAATTCAAAAGAAGGCAAACTTTTTTTTCCCATTTTTTTTCAATTTTTCTTTTTTTTCTTTTAGTGTCCTCATTACGCACCAAGTTAAAGTTAGGAGATTATCAGGGTCCCTTCTCTTACTACACGCTTTCTTTATTTTTCCCAGAGTCTAGACCACATCTTTCCAGCATTTCAGAGAAAGGGAACCCCTTACTTCCGTATACTTGTAAGGAGAAGGCAAACATTACATGAATTGGATAATGTGGTGCTGGTTCTTCAATATGTGGACGCGCATTTCGGCGAATATAGTGCCTTCATCAGGAAAACCACATTATAGAGCATTATCAAAACCATATTAAATGGATGTATTATTTACTACATAGAACAGCCACTAGGGCATCTGTTAGGCCAGGAAAATGGTGACCTTGTTTAGCGTCTATAATAATTAATCATGTAGAGAGATGTCAACGCTGCTTGAGGCAATCTCTTTAAAATGAGTAGATGACTAGCATAGAATTCATGTGCCAGACAGGATTCATTGCTCTATAAGAAATCAAGAATTGATTCATGAAGGTTTGAGACATGCAGTCTTCAAGGGGGAGGAAATATCGCCATATGTAAAAATCACCGGACAAAGGCGAGAACTTGATGTCTTGCTCAATGCGAAGGATATGCCAGAGGACTTGATTTGCTGATCCTCTTGTCCCATGTTTCTGACTCTGCAACACAGGTGGTGGGTTGTTGGTTCTCCAGTGGCCTGACCCATCTTCCCTGCAAGTGGGGAGACTGTAATCCCTCTCCAGTCAATGGTGACCGCCTCCCTGTGCACTGCTTCTGTTTGTCATTGCCAAGGCTTGTTGGCTCTCTTCACAGAAGTTCTTCAAGCTCCTGCCTCCAGCACTGCACAACTCCAAATATATCTTCCTGCCGGCACCCCTTATCTCGTGGGGCTCCTACTGCTGGGGCTTCGTTGCAACCTCCTGTGCCTGCTGCCAGAGGGTCCTCAAGGGGGCTTATCCGAATTCCTTCTGGCTCTCCAACTTGCTGAGGGCTGGTCCTGACTCACCCTTGCTCGGTCAATCCCTCAAACATTGCTGCTCTGCATTCCTGCAACTTCACCAGTGAACCGTTGTTTGCATTTGCCAAGGCTTGTTGGTGGTTCTGCCGGCCACTGACCTTCCTGCACCCATCGACCGGCATGAGACAGTTTGTCAGAGGCAACTGGTCTTCTACGAGGTCGCCAGGTCCCCACAACTACTGTTTTCTCATCACATCTCAGCCTAAAGCTTCACAAGGGCTGTTTATTATGCTCTTGTGCCTCCTGGTCACCTCCAGGTGTTTGGACTCTTCTCCCTCTGCTTTCAAGTTCTGCTCATCTGGCTTCTTCATCCTGGTTCGACTGGCCAGGTCCATGAGACGCTGTAGCTGCAGAACTTCAACGACCCTCCATGGGCGTCTACAGAGGTTTCTGAAACCACTTCACCCCTATGCACCCAGGCTCCTTGGTACAGGTATCCATCTCTTCTAGGTATTCATGGATGGGGTGACTTTCCAACCTTCCTTCCTCCAAGTGGTTTCTTCGTAGTCCTTTGGGAAGGGTCCCAGAACTCTAAAATCCAAACTGTGACTTACCTGTGTTGTCCTAAGGATGTCTGACCTGGAGTAACCACTCTGCAGCTGGGAGGCCTAGGATCTCAGGCTACTCACCCTGGGTGGTTCCTTGCTTCCACTAGGGTCCTCCAATCTTGGTCCTTGTCCCGTTTTGGTACCTATTCTGCATTCCACTATTTTAGTATATGGTTTTGCCCCCCATTGGGGGCCTATATGTCTTCCTATGCTATTTACCGGTTTTCTAAGTATTCTTTGTGTGTAGTTGATACCTCTGGGTTGGAGATATACCAAGTTAGTGTCTAGTGTGTAGTAATACATATACAGTATTTTTCTACTCACCTTGTGTGGTTCTTTCTTGTGTGAAAAGCTTACTGACTGACTAAAGTGGTGTACATGCATTGCTTTATACACTCCTGGATAAGCCTTAGCTGCTCTCCAAAGCTACAGCTTGTGAGCTTTGGTTTTCAAAGACTGAAACACTATCACTAAGGGGTGCATCACCGTAGGTGTACACTATATACGGAGCTGTCTCCTACATGCCTTTGCCATTATTTGGAGAGAGATCTGGGCTTCCTTTAAAAAAATATCCTTTCTTTGGCTCAAACTAAATTTCACCTAATCCGTACAACTTACCTGATCCTACAAGAACTATATAAACAATCTCTGAGACAATCCAGTATTCTGGAATTGCAATGCCGCACCAGGGAATCTCTCACACATGATGCTAAAGTGTCTGGTTCGAAAAAGACTTTTGGACAAAGGTATTTAGCTTCATAGAGTATTGTCTACATATCAAACCCAGTTTCTGCTTCTCTCATCATTTAACCTGACTTCATGATCCTTCCATCCCTAACAAACATGTTAGTTACCTTTTCGATTTATTAATAATGCTTGGTTGCAAAATTGTATTATGTAACTGCAAATCTGACACCAAAACTTTATTTTTTCAGGTTTGGAAAGAATGGTTCACCTCTGTAGTAGTAGCCCATAATATATCTCTTCAACATTCTCCTTAGAGTTCTACTATGCACACCGTGTGGGCACTGGACTCTTACCCCAGAAATACATCAAACCACTGTAATACTTGAATGATATATATATATATATATATATATATATATATATATATATACACAATACATCTGTAAGAAACATTAGTTAGTTAGATTCCTTACCTTAGAATAACCCCCAGGCGTCAGAATGAATCCGGAAAATTTTGCGTAGCAGTACCCCTGCACGTCGGTAGGCGTCGTCTGCGGCTCCGTGTCCGCCGTCGGCTTCGTTGGCGCTGGGATGATGTCGTTGGAGTACTTAGACGCCGCCCTCGCGCGCTGACGTCAGTTCTTATACACAGCTTTTCTGCGCCAGAAACGCAGAGCCAAGATAAAAACCAACACTGGTGCCATGAAACTAGGGCCCTGAAAGGGATGACCTTAACCCTAGATATAGGTTCGCAGAACGGGGTGGATGGGTGGCGCATTAAGGAATCTAATACTAACTACTGTTTCTTACAGATATATCGTTACCGAATGTAAGTAACTTGTTCATCTGAAAGAAACACGTTAGTTAGATTCCTTACCTTAGAATAGATACCCCAGCAATACCAACCCCGGTGGTGGGCCTGCAAACCAAGATCACACCAGAAAATCCTGGAGGACGGAACGGCCAAAGAAGCCATCCCTCCGGACTTGGCTGTCCAGGCAGTAGTGTCTTGCGAACGTGTGCAGCGAGGCCCACGTAGCTGCCTGACAGATGTCCTGCAAAGGGACTCCCCGGCCCAGGGCAGTAGTAGCCGCCGTGGCTCGAGTGGAATGGGCCCTCAGCCCTACAGGAGGCCAAAGAGTAGCATGCCTTGATGCACAACTCGACTCACTGAGAAATGGTCCGTTTGTGCACCGCCCATCCCTTTTTAGCGCCTACGTAACCAACAAAGAGTTGGTCATCCACCCGGAACTGGCGTGTGCGATCTATATAGTATGACAGCGCACGTTTTGGGTCCAGATGGTGGAGCCGCTCTTCCTCTTTAGAGGGATGCGGCGGCGGAAAGAAGGTGGGCAAGGTGATGTACTGCCCGTTGTGGAAGGCTGTGACTACCTTCGGCAGGGAAGAGGGTCTTGTCCGCAAAACAACCTTGTCCGGATGGACAGAAAGGAAAGGAGGCTTAGAGGAAAGAGCCTGGAGCTCACTCACTCTCCTGGCAGAGGTGATGGCAACCAGGAAAGCAGTCTTAAGCGTAAGAAGACGGAGAGGACAGCTATGAAGCGGCTCAAAGGGAGCGCACATCAGGTAAGTCAGAACCAGGTTCAAGTCCCACTGGGGCATCACGAAAGGAGCAGGGGGGAACATATGAGTGATGCCCTTCAAGAGTCTGTTAACAATTGGGGACTTGAAAAAGAAGGCTGATCAGGTAGCCTCAAGAAGGCGGAAAGGGCAGAAAGGTAGCCCTTGAGAGTGCCCAGAGCAGAGTCCTGCTGGGCAAGAGAAAGAAGGAAGAGGAGAATCTCAGAAAGGGGGGCAGAGAGTGGATCCACAGCCTTTGCTGTGCACCATGTCACAAATCTGTTCCATCTGCAGGCGTATACCGACTTTGTGGAGGGACGCCTGGCTGCCAGAATCACAGTACAAACTTCAGGAGACGAGGCAAGTCAAATAGCCTCAACTGTCGCTGCTCAATCTCCAAGCATGGAGGTGGAGACTGGACAGGTTCGGGTGGAGGACAGTCCCCTGCTGCTGCGACAGAAGGTCCTCCTGAAGAGGCAGATGAATCGGGGGATCGACAGACATGCTGAGTAGCTCTAGATACCAATATCTTTGCGCCCAGTCCGGAGCCACAAGGATAACTTGGGCCCGGTCGAGCCTGATCTTCTTCAGCACTCTGGGCAGAAGTGGTATAGGCAGAAAGGCGCACAACAGACCGCAGCTCCACTCACGACGAAAAGCGTCTCCGAGCAAGTGCCGCCTTGGAAATTCCAACACGCAGAACTGATGACATTGCGCGTTCTCTTCTGTGGTGAATAGATCTAACCAAGGCTCTCCCCACTGCTGAAAGAGGCCTTGCACCACGACCGAGTTCAGACGCCATTCGTGATCCATCATTCACCGACGGCTGAGTTTGTCCGCCCTGGCGTTCAGGGAACCTGCCAGGTGTTGAACCACCAGGGTCACGCCCTGATGTTCCAGCCACTGCCAGAGGCGCAGAGCCTCCTGGCATAGGTCCACGACCCCACCCCACCCTGTTTGTTGCAGTACCACATGGTGGTGGTGTTGTCCGTGAACACTTGCACTACACTCCCTCGAACAGAGGGGAGGAATGCCTTCAGTGCAAGCCGGATCGCCCGCAGCTCCAGAAGGTTGATATGGAGCCGGGACTCCGCCGGAGACCAGAGGCCTCTGATCTCCGTCTCTCCCATGTGGCCTCTCCAGCCCTGGAGGGACGCGTCCGTCACAACTACGTGCTCCGGTTGGGGTAGGGAGAGGGATATGCCGCTGAGCCAATCGCGGTCCGTGAGCCACCACTGCAACAGTTTTGCAGTGCCCTCCGAGATCAAGACATGGTCGGACAAGTTGCCCTGATGCTGGGCCCACTGAAACTTCAGGTCCCACTGCAGAGCCCGCATCCGCCACCGGGCGTGATGCACCAGATGGTACAGGAGGCCATCAGCCCCAGAAGGCGCAGCGTCAAAATGACCGAGACTCGGGATAACAGCTGAAAGATCGGAATCAGAGCCTGAATATCCCGAACCCGCTGTTCGGGAGGATAAACCCGAAACTGCGCCGAGTCTAGAACTGCTCCGATGAAGAGGAGCTTCTGAAAGGGGCACAGGTGTGACTTCGGCACATTGATGGAGAACCCCAGCAGGTGCAGGAGATCGGCCGTAGTCTGGAGGTGGCTGACGACTGTCTGGGGCGAGCCCGCCTTCAACAACCAGTCGTCGAGGTAGGGGAAGACTGAAACCCCTAACCTGCGCAGATGAGCTGCGACCACCGCCATCACTTTCGTGAACACCCGTTGGGCGCTGGTAAGGTCAAAGGGGAGCACGGTAAACTGAAAATGCTTGTGGCCTACCGTGAACAGCAGGTAGCGCCGGTGGGCCGGCAGGACGGGGATGTGAAAATAAGTGTCCTGCAAGTCCAACACTACTATCCAGTCTCCCGGGTCTAGGGCAGGCAGGACCTGAGCCAGTGTCAGCATCTTGAACTTCTCCTTCCGGAGGAAGCCATGGACGTTCCGCAGGTCCAAGATAGGGCGTAGGCCCCCTTTGCCTTTCTTGGGTACCAGAAAGTAGTGGGAGTAACAACCACACCCTACTTCTGGCCCAGGAATACGCTCGATGGCTCCCTTGGCCAAGAGGGCCGTAACTTCCTCTTGTAGAAGTTTCAAGTGATCCCCCGACACGCGGTGGTACTGCGGTGTCATGGCTGGAGGGGACGCCTCGAAGGGGAGGGAGTAGCCCCTTCAGGCAATTTGCAGCACCCACCTGTCCGATGTGACAGTGCGCCAGTGGTGGTGGTAATGGCAAACCCTTCCCCCCACTGGCGTCACATGGGCCTGAAAGCTCGTACTAGGAGGGTTTTGAGGCGGATGCTGCAGGGGCAGGTGTGGACTGGCCTCGCCGTTGTCCTCGACCGCCGCCACAACGGTTTCCACGTCCGCCACCGTGCTGGATGATGGTCTGCGGCTCGTGGCTGGCAGGACATGTGGGGGTGCCCCTTCCTTGTCCACGAAAGGGGCGAAAGGCAGCATATTGCTGGAGCGGGGCCGAGAGGCCCAAGGACTTGGCCGTAGCCCTGGAGTCCTTAAAGCGCTCCAGCGCATGGTCTGCCTTGTCGCCGAATAGGCGACGGCCATCAAACGGCATGTCCATAAGGGTGTTTTGGACATCAGCCGAAAAGTTGGGTACATCAACCAGGCGTTGCCATCGCTCTGCCCAGTGAGTCCGTGGTATCCAGCCCACACCGGATGGAATCCAGTGCCGCATCTCGACCCTCCGAAAGGGCTTGGGCGAGTTTAGCCCGGACCCCCTCCGGACATTGTGGCAGCATATCCGCGACCGTGTCCCACAGAGAGTGGGTGTAGCGGCCCAAGAGGCATGCGGTGTAGACTGACGGCAACCCCAAACTCAGGGAAGAGAATACCTTCTTCCCGTATTGCTCATACCTCTTGGATTCACGATCGGGGGGAGACGTCGGGAATGCGGTCTGGGAGTTAGAGGCCTGGATGACCAAGCTCTCGGGGGTGGGGTGGGTGGACAGGAAGCAAGGGTCACCCAGAGCCGGGCGGTGGCGCCTGTCCACGTTCCTATCTACAGGCAGACCTGTAGCGGGCTTGGACCAAGTGCCCAGAAGAACGTCTGACAAGGCCTCATTAAAAGGCAGCAGAGGCTCGGCCGAGCTTGTCTGTGGTTTAAGGACCTCAGTGAGGAGGTTAGTCCTCATGGCTGCGACGGGGAGCTCAAGGCTCAAGGCCTTGGCAGCCCGCGCCAGCACCACACTATAGGCAGCCCCCTCCTCCGTAGCCACGGTAGGAGGGGAGACAAAACCAGTGTCAGGCGAAGTGTCCAGACCACTGGCCTCGCCAAGCTCACCTGCCCAGTCTTGAGAAGACTGACACTCACGTGCCAGAGGGTGCTCGGACCCCTCCCAATCCTCCTTGTCACCCATCACCTGGTACTCAGGTTCAAAGGATGGGGCCGGGTCGTAGAAGTAAAAGTCTCCCATCGGCGTCGAATACGGCGCCAAGCGGCGCCGCTCCGACTCCGGACCCGAATCGAGGGTAGGACCAGAGACGGCATCGTCCTGGGACGGCGCCGGGGACGACACCCTAGGGGCCGGCGCCGGCGAGGTCGACCGGCGACGACCCAGATCCGGAGCCAGATCCGGCGGGCCCTGCGGCGTCGGGACCGAAGTCACCGACAGCGTCTGGGCCGAAGCACCCGACGGCGCTGGGGCCGAAGCACCCAGCCCGCGTGGGGACCCAGTCGGGGCCGCTTGGCCCGAAGGCGCCGCGGAACCTGACGGAGGAGCGAGCGACCTCATGGCCATGAGGAAGGACTCGATCTCCTCCGGCATCACATTCTGCCCAGGGACCGGCGGGTATGGAGCAGGCCGCGACGACTGCGGCTCCGGTGGAGCCGCGGGGGCGGTGTCGCCCGAACCCCCGGCCGCGGCGCGCGATCCGCGTGGGAGTCAGAAGAGCGATGGCGCCTCTTCGACTTCTTGTGCCTTTTACCTGAAGACTTCGAGCCCGAAGACTGATGGCGACTCCCGGAACTGTGGTGACTCCGGCCCCGCGACCGGTCCCTCGACCTCCTTCCGGACCGGGACCTCGAGCGGCGCGGGGCTGACTGCCGGAGCTCGAGTCGCTTGCGGGACCGCTCCCGTCTAGCTTTGGACGTCGGGGCCTGGCAGTCGGAGCAGGACTTGTCGTCGTGGTCGGGGCCCAGACAGTGAAGGCACCGGCGATGGGGGTTGGTAACTGACATGAGTCAGCTGCAATCGACACAGGGTTTGAACCCGGGCATCACTACCGGCACCGTCGGAGTCGAGAGACTTCGAAAGACGATCAAAAAGGATTGAAAAAGTTAGTCAAAAATTGACTAGGGTACAACTTTTTCCGGATCGGCGTTTGCTGGCGCGGAAAAAAGAAGAACTGACGTCAGCTCGTGAGGGCGGCGTCTAAGTACTCCGGCGACGTCATCCCGGCGCCAACGCCACCGACGACGGACGCGGAGCCGCAGACGACGCCTACCGACGAGCAAGGGTACTGCTACGCAAAAATTTCCAGATCCAGTCTGACGCCTGGGGATATTCTAAGGTAAGAAATCTAATACTAACCTGTTTCTTTCTCCCAGAGGGGAGGACAGAAAGGGAAGAGAATAACCCTTGCGGATTATTTGCAGCACCCATTTGTCCGATGTGATATCGCACCAGTGGAGGAGGTGGTGGCGGATCCTGCCACCCACCGGTGTGGGGTGCTCCACAAAGATCGGCCTAGGAAGGTTTGGAGGAAGGAGCAGCGGGGGTGGAGGTGGACTGACCCACGCGCTGATTTCCCGACCCGCCCCTGCAGAAGCCACGGCCGCGCTGAGGCTGGTTCTGCACAGACTTGTTGGAGGAACCTGCCTGGGTGCCTCTGCCCTGGCCACGAAAGGAACAAAAATCAGGAGTGGCCGGGTTCTTAGCAGAAAGACCCAAGGACTTGGCCGTGGTCTGCAAGCCCTTAAACCGCTCCAAAGCACTGTAGGCCTTATCCCCAAACAAGCAGGTGCCATCGAAGGGCATATCCATGAGCGAGCCGTGGACATCAGGCGCGAACCCAGTTGAACGTAACCAGGCGTGGCGTCGCAACGCCACAGTTGTAGACAGTCCCCCTGCCCAACGAGTCTCCGGTGTCCAAACCACACCGAATGGCGAACTTAGCCGCATCCTTTCCTTCAGCAATCGCCTGAGAAAGGACAGCCTGGACTTCCTCAGAACACTGAGGCAACACCTGAGCTACGGTATCCCACACTGCTTGAGAGTAGCGGCCCATCAAGCAGGCGGTGTTCACCGACCGCAGCCCCAAGCTGGCCGAAGAGAACAACCGCTTACCAAAATGATCTAGTTTCTTAGAGTCCTTATCCGGCGGAGCCGTGGAAAAGGAACTCTGCGATGTCGAGGCCTGGATGACCAGACTTTCAGGCGTGGGTGGGTGGTCAGAAAGGCAGGGTCACCAGGCGCCGGGCGGTGGCGCCTGGCAAGGTTTTTATCCACTGGAGCCCCCGTGGCTGGCTGCGACCAAGTGCCCAAGAGGACGTCGGTAAGGGCGTCATTGAAGGGAAGCAACAGCTCCGACGAAGTAGACGCTGTTTGGAGCACCTCAGTGAGGAGGTTGTTTTTGAGGGCCACTGTGAGGAGGTCGAGGGCCTCAGCAGCCCGACGGAGCACCATCGTGTAGGAAGCGCCCTCCTCCATCGGTGGTGGGGGAGAGGCAAGCCCCGGGTCAGAAGAGTCATCGATGTCGCTGGCGTCTTCCAGGTCGTCCACCCAATCCTGCTCGGAGTCAGACTACCGGGCAAGGGGGTCCTCGGATCCTTCCCAGTCCTCCTCCGCCTCCGGCACCTGAAGGGTCGGTTGTGGCAGCAGGGTCCGAGCAGGGACAAACTGCATCCGAAACGGCATTGAGAACGGCACAGGCCGGACAGGCGCTGCCTCCCAATGCGAATCCCAGGTCAGAACAAAACGGTCCTGAAACCGGGGCATGGGCGGAAGGAACGGAACCCAATGCAGCGCCGTGGGTGGAGCCGAGGGCGGTGCCAGGGCCGGAGCAGGCAACGCTGCATCTCGTGGCGCAGGGGCCGGAGCCAACGGCGTAGAATCCTGCGGCGCCGGGGCTGGAGCCGCTGGCGGAGCCACCGGGCTGACAGGATCTGGACACGGGACCGTGGGGCCCGAAGGCACGCTGGCGGGAGCCCGAGGCCTAAAAAGGCAGTCCATGGCAGCAAGAAACTCGTGCACCTGTTCGGGAGTCACCGGCGGACCCGGGTAGAGCGGGGTACACCGAGGGACTCCCAGGCTACTGAGGAGCCGCAGGGGCGGAGCACCTGTCCCCTCGTCTGCCTCCAAGGAGCGACGGGGGGGGACGTTGGAGAGCGAACACACTTCTTCGACTTCTTTTTATGGGGTTGCTTACCAGAATCCAAAGGCGAACACTTGGAGCCCGAGGAGTGACGGCTCCGGTCCCGTGAGCGGTCCCGGGAATGGCCCCTAGACCCGTATCGGCAGTGGGATGAATGCCGGACCTCCAGCTATTTCCGCCGCTGCTCCCTCAAGGCCTTCAGGGCCCTGGCTCGACAGTCCCGGGAGTCGTGGTCGGTCTCCAGGCAGTAGAGGCAAATATCGTGGGGGTCAGCCACCGACATATTACAGCGGCAGGCCCCACAGGACTTAAAGCCAGGCATCCCTACGTGCACCAGGAGAAAAAAATGGGGAGATAAAAGTAGTCAAAAAGTGACTGAGGTACTTGCTCAATCCCGATCTGCGTTTGCTGGCGTGGAAAACAAAAGAACTGACGTCAGTGCGCATGGGTGGCGCCTAAGTAGTCTCCATGACGTCATCTCGGCGCTTACGACGCCAGTGACGGACCCGGAGCCGCAAGACACCACCTTCTGGCGCGCAGGGGTACTGGGGATATTCTAAGGTAAGGAATCTATCACTAACGTGCCTCTTTCAGATATTGCCTGTTCTCAACAGAGACAAACAAATCTCCCCAGACCTTGCGCTGCCTCTGAATGGAAAAGCCAATTGTGATCTGCTGGGCATCAATGGCTGAGTTCGTCTGCTCTGGCGTTCAGAGAGACTGACAGGTATTGAACCACTAGAGATATGCCCTGGTGTTCCTGCAAGTTCAGAGGCACAAGGCATCTTAACAAAGGGTCCAAAATCCCACCCCACCCTGTTTGCTGCAATATCATCAATATCTTCCATTGATTGAAAAAAGAAAGGCTTCTATTGCCAATCCGATCACCTGAAGCTCGAGTAGATTGATGTGGAGCTCTGCCTCCACCAAAGACCTTAGTCTTCTGATCTCCACCTCTCCCAGATGGCCGCCGCAGTCCAGGAGTGACGCATCACTAAAGTCTGCTCTGGCTGGGGAAGGGAGAGAGGTCTGCCGCTAACTCATCTGTTAGCCTCCTCAGCAGGCCGTTTGCAGTTCCTTCCAAGATCTGGTGAGGAGGATGCAAGGCAGAGTAGGGCCTGCAACAACCAAACCTGTTTCCTTACTTGTCCTTGCCTGACAAACTAGGCAGGCTCTCCCAGATAGTGGCTGAGCTTCCTGGTCCATTGGCTGGGGAGAGGTTTGAGTAGTGTAGGAGAGTGGGGTCTGCAATCCTATGGTCACCCCAGACTTTTGCTTTTTGCTTCACTGGTTTACGACTTTCCCTGGCTGTGGGCCTGCTAATCAGACCCACAGCCTAGATGTTCTCTCTCTAAATTGACAAACATGTACCTTAGGTGCATTTACCAATTGGTACTGGGCCACCTTATCAGTTCCTGTACAGTATACCTTAGGTATCCAGGGCATAGGTGTACCGAGGGCCTACCAGGGGCTGAAGCATGTATTATGCCACCCCTGGCTGGCCATCTAAACAGACACAACTGGCTGCACGACAGCTGGGGCAAGGTGGTGTAATCACCCTTTGCTTTAGATATAGTTCCCTATATCTAAACCTAAAATGGACACATATATTCCTATCAGTCACTCCTATGGAAGGCCTTATCAATCCTGAGGGCAGAGTGCTTGGAATTATGTGAGATGGTGCTCTGGCATGAGCTGAGCCCGTTTGCAGCTTGCGGAACCAAGTCCTAATAGCTGTTCCATGATAACGCTATACCATATACTCTTAAGTGCATTATAATCCTCGCGGTTAAATGCTAACTCTGGTATAACATTATCTAATCATGTCGAGTAAGGTGTCATACGAATTGGAATACTACCCCCTCGCCAATTCTGGCGACGGGGGTAGCATTCCACCCTTCTAGAGGGACCCGACATGTATGTGACTGAGAACCCCGGTTAAAGTTAACTCGAGCCTTGGCATCACAAAATGGATGCTGCCACCACAGACACAAGTCTGACCTCCTGCTGCTGGGAGTCCTTCCAGCGAGGGTGGCTTGGACAAAGGGTTTCCTGCCTTGGGAGGTGCTAGCACCACCCCAGACAGGATTTTGTGTATTGGGTAGGGTAGGCTTGAAAGGAATGAGACATGCCTGGGGCACACAAGGTGCCCTGTGCATACACCGGTTCAAACCAGTTGCTGGGGCACTCCAGCCCCAGCTCTGGCGGGAAACCGGACAAATGATAGGGGGTGTAACCACCCCCCTTCCTGGTCCCACCCAGGGGAGGGACCTAGTCAGTAGTGCAGCCCCCTTTAGCAGGATAAAGGTAGGAGCTGGTCCCATTCCAAATCAGATTATCCTGAAAATATTCTACAAGAAGAAACTCTGGACTTCGACGTTCTGCTCCACAGAAGACTGAAGAATCTCCCTTGTGGGCAAGGAGTGTCCACCCTGCACAAGCAGGCACCATCAAGCGTCCAGCGGCTTCCCTTTGTCGTCTTCCTTCCAGGATCCAGACTTCAGAGCCCGACGAGACCCGGATTCCCAGACCTCTCCGACCTCAACCCACATCTGCAGCAAAGCTGAGACCCGTGGGTGCGACGAGACACGTGGGACCGGCCATCTTGGAAGAAACTGCACTTCGCTTCCAGCACGACTCCCGAGGTAAACTCGACCAAGTGCTTTGGGGACTGAGAAGCCCCATCCCCAAGCAGCCCCTGCACCGAAGATCAGCCCTCCAGCATCCACGAGATCTGCGTGGGGCCCTTCTGCTTTGTTGCTGCTCGACGCGTTGTCTGGTCACTTGCCGGCTGGCTAGTGACCTCCCAGACGACGAACCTTTGAATCTTTGCTGCTGGTCTGGTTGCTCCAGACTGGCCCTTGCTCCCTTCCAAAAGAGGGGCACCTCGGACTCTCCTAGTCCGCACCAGACGCTCTTCCTCCTCACCGCGTGGGTTGCCTTTGCCAAGGCCTGTCGACGCCGATTCCGGATCCAACACCGCCGACAGCGAGAGCCTGCGTGGGACAGCTCGTGCCTCCATCCTGGTCGTCGAAGACACCTCCTGGTCCACGTGGCTGCAGAGTCAAGCGTCCACTCTTCACCTGATCGCGACGACGACATCTGGTTCCTTCCTGGTTCCACTCTAGTCACTGGCTAGTGACTGTGAACATTGTCCCCTCTGCTTTTCTTTCAGGCTCCATTGACTTCAACGAGAGAACCCGACGCACTTTGACACCTATGCACCCGCGGTCTTAGGGTGAGGTAACAAGGGCACTTCGGTGCTCCAGGGTAGTTTAACTGTCCTAGTGTCCAGTTCCACAGTCGTTTTTGTCCTACCTAGTCAGGATTGTCCGTACTCACCTTTTTATTGAACTGTACTGTCCATAGACGTTGTTACGCATCTCGCGTGTGAGTTCACACTCTGCACACGCGTTCCGTGGGCCTCCTATTACTTACCTAGAATTAGGGTAGCGTGGTCCCAATGATCCTACAGCCTCTGGACAATTCCATTCCTTGTATTGACTTCCACATTCCACTTACTTAGTATATGGTTTGTCGTGCCCCTAGGGCACCATTGTAAGTTCGTGCAACTTATCATATTGAGATTGTCATGTGCTTAGCCCTCTGACCTCATAAAGAGTTCAGAGGTGTTTGTTATTAATAAATATACTATTTATTTTCATAACAACCCGTGTGGTGTCCTTTCATCTGGTATTCAAGGGGTTATATTGTGGTAAAACAGCTGGCTTCACATGCCAAAAGAGTTTAGCCTAAGACTGCTTTGTCCATGCTACCATTAGGATAGCTGGTCTATAAGGTTGACTTACAACCAATCACCATAAGGGTTGTTTTGACTGATACAAGGTGATCACTAGAACTAGTGAACATCATATATCAGGCCAACTTCTCACAAGTAGGAAACTGGGTTTTTGTAGCAGTACCCTACCCCACACTTATTGCCTGGTAGCTGGCGCAACTTTGACTGAAAGTGTGCTGGGTTCATGCTAATCAGGTCCCCAGCACCAGTTGACTGTGGTACTGACATTGTACCGGCGAAACACGTGTTGGCTGTTCCTGTTGTGATGTTTTGGCTATTTCCTTTGATGTTTCCTGAATAAAAGGACTCACAAACCTATATGAACTTTTGCTTCTATATCTTGTTTAAGAAAGAAGATTCATCAATGTCATGATTTATATTTACTGTTATCTTGATGACATGCCACTACTGTGATTAGCAAAGTCACCTGCCTTATACTATATGTAGGATTGTGCTCACCCGACCCCTCTCTTTGTATGTCGTACAGGTAAGTCACCCGTACAGCAGGCCTTTCAGCCCTAAGACAAGATGCACCATACCCATGTGAAGGCACATCTTCAAAAGTGGAAATGTCCCAATAGTATCTAAGGTCACCCATAGATATTACCAGTGCACAGGGAACCCATGACAAGTACATGGGCTGGATAATCGTGATAACGAGTTCCCCAGCTACATGATGGCTTCACTGCACCCCAAAGTGCTTGGTACCAAATGTAGGAGAGTAGGGTCTGCAATCCTATGATCACCCAGATTTTTGCTTTTTGCTTCACTGGTTTACGACTTTCCCTGGCTGTGGGCCTGCTAATCAGACCCACAGCCTAGCTGTTCTCTCTACTCCAAATTGTACCCAGGTAGTGAATTGGCACTGGGCCCTCTCTTGTGTCCCTGTAACCAGGGCAGAGGTGTACCCAGAAGTCTCCCAGGGGCTGCAGCATGTATTATGCCACCCCTGGGTTGACTAACTAAACCAGACACAACTGGCTGCTTGACAGCTGGGGCAAGGTGGTGTAATCACCCATTGCTTTAGATATAGTATTCCTATATCTAAACCTAAAATGGACACATATATTCCTATCAGTCACTCCTAAGGCAGGCCTTAACAATCCTGAAGGCAGAGTGCGTGGAATAATGTGAAATGGTGCTCTGGCATGAGCTAAGCCCGTTTGCAGCTTGCGGAACCAAGTCCTAATAGCTGTTCCATGATAACGCTATACCATATACTCTTAAGTGCATTATCATCCTCGCGGTTGAATGCTAACTCTGGTATAACATTATCAAAACATGTCGAGTAAGGTGTCATACGAATTGGAATACTAACCCCTCGGCAATTCTGGCGACGGGGTTAGCATTCCACCCTTCTAGAGGGACACGACATGTTGGTAACCTGTAACCCCGGTTAAAGTCAGACATAGCCTCAGCTCCACAAGATGGATGCTGCCACCGAGACACAAGTCTGCCCTCCTGCTGCTGGGAGTCCTCCCAGCGCAGGAGGCAAGGACAAAGGGTTTCCTGCCAGGGGCGGTGCCAGCACCGTCCCAGACAGGATTTTGTGTATCCTAGGTAGGTAGGGCTTTAGAGGAAGGTGACTGCAAGTGGCACCCCGGTGCTCACTATGCATAGGCCGGCTTGAACCAGTTCCAGGGGCACTCCAGCCCCTGATCTGGGGAAAAGCCAGGCAAAGGAGAGGGGTGTAACCACCCCCCTCCTAGTCCCACCCATAGGGCAGGACTTAGTCGCGTGCCAGCCCCCTTTTGCAGGATAAAGGTAGGAGCAGGCCCCCTTCCAGATTAGATCATCTTTGAATCCTGAACCGACTTTCCACGAAAGGAACTCAAGACTCTTCTCAAGATTTCTCCCTTGTGACTAAGGAGTAGTCACCCTGCAGCAGCAGGCACCATCCAAGCATCGCGGTCTGCTGTAAGTCTCTCCTCCGGATCAAGACTGCCCAGCTCGACGAGAACCGGCTTCCCTGGCACCTCTGACCTCTACCTGCATCTTCATCCCAGCTGAGACCCGTGGGTGCGACGAGACCTCGAGGGACCGGCCACCTTCAAGACTGAACGACGCTTGCCCAGCACGACTCCCGAGTGACCCTCGACCGAGTGCTTTGGGGTAAGAGAAGCCCCAACCCTGAGCAGCTCCAGCACCTAAGTTCAGCCCCCTTGCATCCACGAGATCTGCGTGGGGCCCTTCTGCTCTTTGCTGCTCACCGCGTTGTCCAGGTCACTTGCCCGTTGGCTAGTGGCCCTCTGACGACGAACTTCGACGACAAACACCGCTGGTCTGGTTGCTCCAGACTGGCCCTTGCTCCCCTCCAACAGAGGAGCACCCCGGACCCTCCTGGTCCACTCCAGACGCCATTTTAAGTCCACCGCGTGGGCTTGCATTTGCCAAGACTTGTTGCCCCAATCCTGGGTCCAGCGACGTCGACAGCAGATATCTTCGTGGGACAGCTCGCACCTCCATCCTGGTCGCCGACAACGCCTCCTGGTCCGAGAGACTGCAGAGCCCAGCAGCGCCCACTCACCTGGTCGAGGTGACTTCGTCCGGTGCCACTCTGGTGCCCACCTAAATCACTGGCTAGTGATTCAGAACTTGGTCCCCTCTGCTTACAGGTCTTCCTCTTCCCCGATCCAGGCTTGGATCCCCAAGAACTTCTTCACTGGTCGCCTGCCAGTAACTTCTTTCTTCAGGCTCCTGGTTCATCAACGAAGAAATCCGACGACATTTGAACCCTATGCAGCCGCAGCCCCTGGGCTAGGTAAACCGAGTACTCCGGTGCTCCAGCGTAGACCAACTCTCTAAGTGTCTAGATCCACTTTCGTTTTTGACCTACCTAGTCGGGTTCGCCCGAAAACACTAACTTTGCTTTTACTAGCCTCCATAGACTTTTTCCCGCCTTACGCGTGAGAGTTCCCACTCTGCACACGACGTCCCTAGGCCTCCTGCTTGCAATCTAAAGGTTCAGTAGTCCAGTCCTAGCGATTCTAAAGCCTATGAGAATAGTTACTAACCTGCTAGTATTTCGCATTCCACTTGTATAGTATATGGTTTTTCGTGCCCCTCGGGCATTTGTGTAAATTGTGCGACTTTAAGTATTTTCATAAGAGTTTTGTTGTGTGCTTAGCTCCCTGTCTCATAAAGAGCCAGGGTAGTCTTGTTATAAATAAATATATTTTATTTTTCATAACAACTTGTGTGGTGTCCTTTCACTTGGTGTTCAAGGGGTATATGTGATGGTAAAACAGCTGGCTTAACACGCCCTCTAGAGTTTAGCCTAAAGACTGCACGTGTCCATGCTACTAGGATAGCTGGTCTATCAGGTTGACTTACAACCAAACATCAATAAGGGTTGTTTGGACTGATACAAAGTGTTCACTAGAATAGTGAACATTATATATCGGGCCAACTTCTCACACCAAACACATCATCTCAATAAACCCACACTGATGCCAGTGCTGGATTTATTAATAAATGAATGTAGAGGTCAGCATAGAGGTGTACCCTGAAAACCTACTGACTATTAATGCGTTGACTGACTGGTCTCAATCAGCCAGCCACCCTAGACAGGTTTCTGACCCCCTGAGATGAGAGCCTTTGCTCTTGGAGGTCAGGAACAAAGCCTGCTCTGGGTGGAGGTGTTCACACCCCCTCCAAGCAGGATGGCATCCCAGGGCAGGAACCTTCAATGGCCCTGCCGCCATTGAAATATGACCCAGACCTCTCCAGGTAGTGAAATATGCCAACCCCAATGGCCTGACCCCACTTTTGGTGGTAATATAGGCAGGAAAATTAGATAGATGAGGAGGTGTGCCCACATTCAGCCAGCAATACCCCTAAGGTGGGCCAGCTGATGTGGACCCCACTTATCATTCCATTTTTTTACCTAATTTGAAAAGCCATTCAATTTCCAAGCTTTATTTCGGTCCTTATAGACCATAAAAGCAAGAGGTAAAATACATACATCACTGGCTTTGAGCAGTAAATACATCAGTAGACATTACAAAATATAACCATATACAAATGAATTGATCAGGTTTCATAGCAGCTAAAAAGATATTAAAATTTAAAAAGAGGTTAAAATTGTCCCCGGGTTTTGTCGTATGTGAAGCTGCTGTACACCGACTTGACAGCGTCGGTCCGTGTGGCGGGTGCGATATCATCTGGCTTCTCAATCCATGGTGGTACCAGGCAAGGGTGCCCCCTGTCGCCTTATTTATTTGCCCTTGCTATGGAGCAACTTGCGGCCTGGGTGCGCATTGATGCTCAGCTGGAGGGGTTTGAGTGGGCTACTGGTCTCTCAGATAGGATCGCATTATATGCGGACAACGTCCTTTTCTTTTTAACGGCAATGAATAAGTCAGGGCCGCGGATCCTGGAGATCATGCAGATATTTGGGGAGGCGTCCGGGCTATATATGAACCCTCGTAGGTCTACATTCTGGGTACTGGGGGCTCGGGATGGAGTGGGTGCATGGGCATCTACACTACAGGTGGCAGTGGGAGGCCTTAAATATCTGGGCGTTTTCCTCTCTGACGTGCCAGCAGTGTCATGGGAGCGGAATGTGCTGCCAGTTTGGGAGGGCGTACAGGCGGATATCAAAACCTGGACCCGTATGCCACTAATGATCTATGGCAGGTCGGCAATATTCAAAATGGTCGCACTCCCCCGCCTGCTGTATCAATTGCAGAATCACCCGTACCCGATTGCGCCCAGATGGTTCCGGTTGGTAAACTCAACATTGGGGCAGTTTCTATCAGGGGGAGGAGCGGTGCATGTTGCATTGCGAACTTGCTTTCTCTCCACTTACTGTGGAGGTCTAGCAACCTCAGATATCCTTTCATATTATCAGACCTCGCACCTGTTGGTCCTCAACGAGTGGTGGTATGGGGACAGGGGGGACCCGGCCTATGCTGTGGAGCGGTACTTGATGGGGCAGTCCACTATCCATACTATTCTTAATTCAGCGGCGTTGCTCAGTACATTGCCGCCTGCGACAAAAGTAGTCTTCCAAATTTGGCGGCAATCTCTGAAGTGCATGGGGTGGTGGAACACACTTACTGAAGAAACCCCCCTATGGCATAATGGGCGCCTGCCTGACTTGGTGGCCCTGCAGGGCTTTCGGGGTTGGGACGCCATTGGCGCCTCCACCCTGGGCGATGTTGTGCGCGATGGCTCCCTCAAATCGTTTCGCGATCTGCAAGCAGAATTTAGCATGCACCAGACGCATTTCTTCCGGTATCTCCAGCTCAGACATGCGCTTACTCCTAGTCTGGAGGGCCTTGACTCTATTCCTGAGTTTAGCCCATTGGAAGCGAAAGTCTTTATGGGTGACCTAGAGACCAAAAAGATATTGCGAATATACCAGACCCTGGTCACTCATAGTGCGTCTCAACTGGAGAAACTACGGGGGCATGGGAAGAGGATGCGGGGGTCTTGGAGGAAGAAGACTGGAGGGAGGTCTTAGCCGCACCTCAGGCGGCAGCCATAGCAATGCGTCTCCACCGCATACAATTTAAATATCTTCACCGGGTTTATTTTACTCAGGTACGATTGTGGCAGGTAAAGCTGCTGGCTTCCCCAGAACGCCTCCGGTGGGACGGAAGGCACCTTTCTGCACACAGTCAGGCAATGCTTGTCGCTGAACCGTTTTTGGAGAGGGATATTAGGTTGCCTCTCAGAAGTCCTGGGGTGGTCGCTTCCACGTACACCACAGTTTGCCCTATTGCATGTGATGGAAGGGATAGGGGGCAATATCTACAAATGGCATTTGTTACTGTTAGGCCTCACATTGGCGAAACGTGATATTGCTCAGAAATGGAAGGATGCGCGGGCGCCCTCGGAGGCTGCCAGGAAAAACGGCTTAGATTTCTGCATGACGTTGGAGCAGCCCATCTTTGTGGCTCGGGGGTGCCCACGTAAGCATTACAAAATTTGGAAGCGGTGGGCTGACTATAGGGGCTTGTGGCTGGAGCCTCCGGCTGAAACAGACAATATCTCAGTGGAATGAGGGTAGGGATGGGGTGGTTGGGCCTGGTGCAGGGAGGGAGTTAATCTGGTGTGTGTGCTCGGGTGGGTGGGTCTCGGTGGTGGTCGCGCAACTCGGGGGTGGGGGGGAACCTTTGGGGCAAATGGGGCTGTTATTCTAAATAATGCTCATTGTCGAATATGCTGTTGCCTTGTTTTTTCCAAAAAGTCAATTGCTGACATACCTGTGTAATGTGATACTGCAGCGGACAGGGTAATGCGCCTTTTGTGAAATTGACGAATAAAGTTTGGTTTTTTTTAAAAAAAGAGGTAAAAACAGTGATTTCATGAGTTAATAATGCTAAAACAGTACGAAATAGAAAAGGGACATTTAGTATGTGCGGGGGAATTCAAGAACTTGCGGCGCCTATGCCACAAAGAGTTCAGGAAACGGGACACAGCAAAAACAATCGGAGGATGAGTGCCAGTTGCCAAGACTCTAAAGGCCTCCAGGCACTGCCTGTACCCCAGGTTCCTGCATAATGATAAGAGCCAATACCTCCTGGCTGCATTATAGCCAAGACAAATGAAGAAAACATGAATGGCTGACTCTTCTTGACTGTTACAAGCAGGACATCCAATAGGAGAAGCTTTTGACCATTTGCTTGTAAATGCATGAACCGGCAGGCAACCCAATCCGATCTGAATATAAAGTTTCCTTGCCTTGAAAGGATGAACAACATCAAGGAAGGCCTCAAATAAATACTGGTCTTTAAAGTTGAGGAAGTCAGAGGTTAGACGGCCTAGTTTTGTGCTCCCTTGGATTTCAGCCAATCTAATCAGTGTGTAAGCTTTAACTAGTTCAAGCAGCGATATAGTCGAGGACACTTCCTCAGGGTGGGTCCATAGGTTTGGCTGACCTAATCTAAAGCACAGTTCTTTTATGTGTACAAAATAGGATAGTTTTCCCACCCCTGGGAGCCCCAAAATCGCCTTGAGTTCAGTCTGATAGGCTGTTAATTCAGGGGTCGCCCGAAATCTACGCCAAAAAGTCAAGGGGCACATTCCAATCTCCTCCTCTATGGGTCTGATCCCGAGGTCCATATGTAAGTGGATGAGAAGAGTGCTTAGCGGTAGACCCAAGAGCTGCCTCATAAACTTGTTCTCAAATTTAACCAGTCTACCTGCAGGAAAATGACCCCATACATTATAGCACTCCTGATTTGGACTTTATAAATCTCTGTCAGTGGACCCGGTTGTCCAGATGATGAGTTCCTGTATAATTTTACAATTCGCCCGGCCATCTGTGCTAGCCTTAAGCCTGCCTTTTCTTACTGTGGGCCCAATCCAAAATTTTCCGTCAGCTTAACACCCAGGTAGTCCAAGACAGCTACGCTCTCTAGCTGAGTACCATTTAGGGAGGGATTTGGGCGAGATGTTTTGCTGGGATTAAAAACCATGTACTTGGTTTTTTAATGTGTTGATCTCCAGCCCCCTGTCCTTGCAAAATAGAGAAAAGCTGTCAAGGATCCTTTGGATGCCCATGGGCGACTTGGATAGTAACAAGGTGTTGTCCGCAAACATCATTGCTGGCACCTTGTCACAGGCCAGCTAAGGGGCATCAATGTTGGCTACCTCATTTAATTGGTCCACCAAAGCGTTAATAAAAAGACAGAACAGTGTGGGGGCCAGAACACACCCCTGCCTTACACCTCTATTCACTGGGAAGCGTGGGGTTAATTCCCCATATTTCCCGTATCTCACCTGGGCTAAATTTCCAGTGTGCAGGCGTTTGATCAAAGACAGCAAATAGGGCAGAATGCCCATTTGCTCTAAAACCGCCCATAGTTTGTCGCCAGGGTTCTCGCTGTAGGCAAGTTGAGGGGCCAAAGCAGTAGGTGTCCTCTTCTACCTGGATCAGCATGGCTCTTCGGTCATTCTTCTTTCTTCCTAGAATCTAAGGAAGTAAGGTTCAGGGTAGCCCCTAAATACTATATATAGGGGCATTTAAAAGTGGTGTGCAAGTCCGAGCCAATGTGTCCCTTCCTTGGGGTGAGTACAGCCCCTATTATGCCACCCTTCAGTGGGAGGGGGCATGAGCCTATTCCTAATTGGTTGGGTCCCCTATTCTCCAAGCGCTTCACCTTGCCTCCGCCACCTGAGGGGTGGGTTGGCCAAAGTGGGCACACCTCTCCTCCTAGCTGTGTTTTACCACCGATTCTCCTGCCCAAAGTGGTGCAGAACTAGTGGAACCAAGTTGCTGTGGGCGGCCAAAGGCAGGGACAGCTCCCAACTGCGGCAGGCGTTTGAAGCTTCCCCTTCATTGGCCCATCGCATCCTGGGGGAGGAGGAATGATACCTCTCCCAGGATGGGCTTTGTTTCTGGACCCAGAGAGCGGAGGCTCTCTACCCAGGAGTCCAGAAACCTGGCTGATGGTGGCAAATGGCAGGCAGCCATTCGCGAACCAAACAAGCGCTGGTTGGGTTTTCAGGGGGCACCTCTAAGATGCCCTCTGGGTGATTTTTACATTAAATCTCACACTGGCATCAGTGTGGGTTTAATGTGCTGAGAAGTTTGCTACTGAACTCCCCAGGTTTTAGTTAAGCCATTATAGAGCCATGGACTTCTTAATGACCAACTCTCAGACCATGCAGACATAAAGTTACTACCCTTGTCTGAAACCACCTCATCTGATAGAGACATCTAGCAGCAGATTCATTATCTTAGAATTCTCTCCAGGCACCAAACTGGATCTGGAAATTGTTTGTGCAGCAGTACCTCTGTGCATTGGTCGAGAACATTGAGAGGCTCCATAACGATGTTGTGCTCCAGATGTGACATCGACAGACCATATAAGCCCTCCCTTGACACACTGACGTCAGTTTTCTTCTTTTCTGCACTTACGATGCAGATCCGATCAGTGGTTCCTCCGGCCGTTTCTCGCACTACTTCGATGATTTCGTCAAACGGAACAGTGTGCCTTTTGTATGTCCTGTGGGTCTAAGCCTTGTGGGTCCTGTGCACAATAAATGTCAGCCACGGACCGTCATTCTATTTGTATGTGGTGAATAGGTGGGCAATGTGACTGAGAGGAGTGTGACTCGTGTCAACAGCTTCAACCGAAGGCGCTCCAGGAATGTCTGATGAAGCTTCTAGGGGCGCTCTAGTTGCAATCTTCCACAAAGCCCCATCAACCTTGGTTCCCTTCATGCTCCAAGGACTGGTCAAGTGTCCGATCCAGGAGCCATTCCCGTGGGCATCACTCTCCATCGACGTCCAAAGGTAAGTCTCTAAGCAGGTGGTTGTAGTCGCGGCGCCATAAGACTTGTCACATGAGGCCTGCCATGATCTTCGGCTGAAGATTCGGCAATTGAGTCTGCCCAGCCCATTCCAGTCTATCTTGTAGCCAGGGCGACTGACCCAAAGTTTCTTTGGGTCTACAACTTCCCCTGGAGCGCCCTTGGGCCCGAGGAGGTGCACAAGACTGTGACTGTGTCCATGCCTACAGGATCGCTCTCGGCGTCAGTCCAGTTGCCAGACTCCAAATCTATTTTGATGGTGTTCACAGCCCTACCGGTTTACCACCTTCTGCATAGGGGTCTGGTCCACCGACTCCAGCAACAGTGTCGAGGTTGGGTCTGTTGACTTAGGTTACAGCCCGCTCGACGCTCCTCCTTGTTTCCACTACGATGCCTCTTCAGGTGGCATCAGATGAAGCGCTGGATGCAGCGTCAGTGGAGTCGCCCATTTCTGTTTTTTGTATTGTCTTTATTAATTTTTCAGATCAACAATTAACAATTGCGTATTGTTAAAAATCCCATCACCAAGTCACACTGAATAGATATTGTTACAGAATTATTTTGACATCACATGAAGATAGCGATACAACATGGTGTGGAGATTTAGAAAAATGAAGAAGTGGGTACCTAGATATGGGCTGTCCACAAATGGACGAAATGGAAAGAGACATTAGTCAGTAATATCTTGTTCAGGAGGTGAATGGGTGAAGGTGGGCATAGTCTTGACTACCACTATCACACAGACTCATGCTCCCGAATAACTAAGAGGGAGCAGGATAGCTGACCCTTCCCCAATGCAGTGCGAATCTCCTGCTTGGCCAACAATGATGCCAAGGACGTAAGGCGGCGAGTAGAGCGGGGTGTGTTTTGGGTGTAGCCCAGGAGTGCGACTAATGGGTCAGGTAAAAGCTCCGTTTCAATCAAGGCAGATATGTGCAAACAGACATATATCCAATAGGTGGCCAACACCGGACATACCCAAGTTATGTGTGCAAAGTCCCCAGGAGCATAGCACTTCATACACTGGTCAGATCTGGAATGGTCAAAATTAACAATATCTAGTGGGGAGAGGAAGCAGCGATGTTGAAATGTAAAATGCAATAGCTTGTACCTGTGGCAAATAGAGATGCATTGAATTTGCGAGCAGCAGTATGCCCAGACCTTATCAGTGAGAGTCAACCCCAGTACTGTCACCCAGACCACCCTTGCCAGTGCACTGGTGTCTGGTTTCGAAGCAATACATAAATGATAAAGCCTAGATGTCATTCACCACTAGCACCAGAGGTAGGAAATCATCAGGGAGCAGCAAGATAGGAAGGTATGAGTGATCAAAGGGTGTTCTGGAGCCGCGGGAAAACAAAAAGGTCAATGTATGTGTGCCCGGTATTTGTGGGTTTTCGGTCAGGTGTAAGACGTGACCGTGTCGAAACAGGTCGCCCATGGTTAATAAGTTATGGCTGTGTGCCGTGCATCGGGCTAATTTTTCCAGTGTGAGTAGAAGCCACAGATTAGGGGGAGAGAATTAGAATAGAGGGGACCTACACCTAGCATGTGTCATAGCCTGCGACAGGCCCAGCATGTTATAGACACAGTCTAGATACCCTTTACATCCAGCGGTACACCCCCGGGCAGTATCTGTGAGTATAGAAGTCCATCCAGTTGAGCTTGTTCAGGACGGAGATATGGGACACAGGGATCCGGATTATAGCATCCATTAATTTAGTGGCATTGAGTGGCTAAATAATATAGACAATAATAAATAGATAAAAATCTGGAACAACTTCAGTTCCACCAAGGTCATAGGGGAGACTAAGGGAGTCCCAACAGACACAGGGGTGGGGCCCTGGCCCAGACCAGGGATATGAGGATGTTAAGAATCATGTGAAAAAAAGATTTCGGCAGAGGAATGGGAATATTAGAAAAGAGATATAAAAAGCGGGGCAGCACAACTATCTTGATAATGGCCACGAGCTCAGCCATCAAGAAGGGTAGCCGGATCCAAGGCTCCACATGCGCAGTGATGTCTGCCACCTCAGGGTCAAAGATACTTTGTAGGATTTGGTCTTTATTACTATAGAGGTGGATGCCCAAATATTTGGTGCCATCTGTAGCCCACTTAAGCGGATATTTAGGAGGCGCTGATTGGACAATATCTGTCAATGGAAATAGCTCCCATTTCGTATAGTTGATACGGAGCCCGGAGAGGTACCCTTAGTGCACAGCATGGACTAGTGGCTTCATTGCAATCATAAAGATGAGGGGGATAGCGGACAGCTCTGCCGGATGCCACATAACAGGGGGTGTACCCACCCAAAGGAAGGGACCAATTGGTCCCAACCTGAACACCCATTTAAATGCCCCTATATGCATTATTTAGGGGAAACCCTGAACCTTGCCTCCTCAGATTCGAGGAAGAAAGAAGAAACACTGAAGAGCCGTGCTGACCCAGGAAGAAGGGGACACCAACTGCTTTGGCCCCAGCCCTACCGGCCTGTCCCGATTCCAACCTGCCTACAGCGAAGAAAGTGGTGTGTCCAGTAGCCCCCCCCCCCAGACCCTGGAAGACCTGCCCTGCACTCATCTTACAGACGCTGTCTCCCATGAGCACCAGATTTGCTCAACAAAGACTCCAAGACCAGAATCCGGATTCCGGAGACTCTGCAATTCTGCACCGACGCCCACAGCCTGAGTTTGAGGGGCACAACACCACAAGCAGGTCTCTCCAGCAATCCTGATCAGGCGATCGCCGACCTCCCTAAAGCTTCAAGACGACGCCTGCAGTCTCAACCTGAAGGGTCCCCCCGACAGGGACCAGAGCTGGTAAAGAAACCTGATGCTGAAAGACAATAAATGTACCAGACGCCCCACTGACTTGGGTGGCCCAACCGACTGTGTCCAGGCATCCCCCAAGAACCCAAGTTATCTCTCCTTCCGGTGGTCGCCAACAGGAAGTCTCCCTGCCGAAGCCTGCAGCAACTTTGCTGAACCGAAGGTCTCCATTGAGAACCACAGGGCCCCAACGTCTTTTCGGCACCCTGCACCCGGCCAACCCAGTGCTGCTGGTATGCTGACAGTGCAGCTCCTGTGCTGATTGTTGGCCCCTACAGTGCTGAGCACAACCCCAGGAGCTTTGCTACCACACCCAAGTGGCCTGCTCGTAGAAGTCCCTAAACTAAGGCACCCTTAGCCTCATTGGCTAACTTTGGGCACCGCACTCTGCTCCCGGCCGCACCAGTGCTGCTGGTGGTGCAACTTGAGTGCGTACCTAGACATTAGGAAACTTTTGTCCTAACCCCAAGTACTCCCACTTGTGACACATTTACTTACCTGTGAAAACGATAACCATTTTTCTCCCATAGGAGCCCATGTTATGAGTTTTTGGGCCAAAAACGTTCTGAGTGTTGAAATGTTATATTGTATGGAGGAAAAAGAAATTATAACTTAAACCAAGAAAATTCTTAATTACTTGTATCGTGAGATCCCTCGGTGTGGTATCTAAGGCATATCACCCGCAGTAGTCAAAGTAATCTAAAAGTAATTCATGTGCAATGTAAACTGCTTTTTGAACCAATACCAACCTGTAATGTTTGCAAATTCAACCACAACTTACATTTGAGAGTAAATTTTACTTACCTGTGCCAAATCCTGCTTGGTTCTAAAATTAATACCTTTTTTATACTTTCATAATTGGTCTGCATTCAGTCTTTGAGAATGAGTCGTCAGTCTTGATTGAGTGAATACAATAAATGCTTAACACACCCTGTGGAAAAGCCTAACTGCTTGCCCACACTACCACACAGATAGCTGTTAGTACTTACCTAATTTAGCTGCAGCTATACCTCTAGAGAGTCCCTGGACTCTGTGCACACTATAACTTACTTTGGTATAGTATATTGTAGGAAATCAGGATCTGCTTTCATTGTCACCCCCACTTTTTGCCGGTGTCACTATGTTTTTCTGACTAGTCTGACTGGGATTCTGCTAATCAGGAGCCCAGTCTCTGGGATTCTCCCCTAAATTGGACATGGTGAGTACTTCGGTACACTTCAGATTGGCTACTGGTGTATGCTATTAAGTCCCTAGTATATGGTACTAAGGTACCCAGGGCATAGGAACACCAGGGGTCTCCTATAGGCTGAAGCAAGTATTATGACACCCATGAGAGACTGCTTAAAGAAAGAGTTACTTACCTTCGGTAATAATGTATCTGGTAGAGACATAGTCTAGCCCCTAGTTCCTTAACTTAAAATATCCCCAGGAGTCAGACTGGATCTGGAAAACGTTCACCTCGCGCTGGGGGTGGGGGATGCAGTGCCGCACGACCCCGCCCTGACGTCGTCCACAGACATGACGTCAGCAGAGCCATATATGCCCCTCCCGGCATGCTGACGTCAGTTTTCTTCGGAGAAACTTTTCCGCGTCATAACGCGGAGCCACCACCAAAAACTGCGAGAATATGGGAACAGTGTGCAAAAATTATTTTTTTTTAAAAGGAATTGAAAGGTGAAAAAACAGCACCATAAAGGACAGTGCCACTGTATGTATGTAGAAAGTAGAAAAAGGAAGAGCAGAACACCGCTCTGAAAAACAATCCCACAAAGTGAAGGCCAAATCACCTTTGGAGGGAGATGAGGATGTGAAAAAACAGTCGGGCAGACTACAGAAAGTCCACATCCATACTGTATAACCATGAAGGACAATAAGTCCGAAACACAGAATTAAGGATAACTCACCACAAGACGTTGTAGGAGAGTAGGGTCTGCTTTCCTATGGTCACCCCACTTTTTGCTTTTTGCTTCACTGGTTTTAGACTTAGATGTGGCTGTGGGCCTGCTAATCAGACCCACAGCCCTGCTGTTCTCTCTCTAAATTCAACACCATGTACTTTAGGTACATCACCAATTGGGAATTGGGTCACTCTTGTGAGTCCCTGTACAGTGTACCTTAGGTACCCAGGGCATAGGTGCAGCCAAGGCCTACCAGGGGCTGCAGCATATCTTTTGCCACCCCTGGCTGGCCATCCAAACTGATACAACTGGCTGATCACTCAGCTGGGGCAAGGTCGTGTAATCACCCCTTGCTTAGGTATAGTATTCCTATATCTAACCTTATGTCTAGACACATATAGACCTATAAGTCACTCCTATGGCAGGCCTTAACAATCCTGGAGGCAGAGTGCTTGGTTTTATGTGAGATGAGGCTCAAGCTTGAGCTGAGCCCGTCTGCAGCTTTCGGAACCATGTCCTTATAGCTGTTCTAGGATATAGCCATACCATATACTCTTAAGTGCATTATGAACCTCGCTGTTAAATGCTAACTTTGGTTTGGCTTTATCAAAACATGTTGTGTAAGGTGTCATATGCTTTGGAATACTACCCCCTCGCCAGTTCTGGCAACGGGGGTAGCATTCCACCCTTCTAGAGGGAGAAGACATGTTGTTCCTACTAATCCCGGTTAAAGTTAACCAGAGCCTCAGGATCACAAAATGGATGCTTCTGCCACAGACACAAGTCTGACCTCCTGCTGCTGGGAGTCCTTCCAGCGAGGGAGGCTTGGACAATAGGTTTCCTGTCTCGGGAAGTGCTAGCACCACCCCAGACAGGCCATAGTGTATTGGGGCAGGGAGGGCTGAATGAAATGAGACTGCCTGGGGCACACAAGGTGTCCGATGCATAGTCCAGTTCAAACTGGTGCTGGGGCCCTCCAGCCCCAGCTCTGGCGTGAAACTGGACAAAGGGAAAGGGGTGTAACCACCCCCTTCCCTGGTCCCACCCATAGGAGGGACCTAGCAGGTAATCCAGCCCCTAAATTTGGTATATAGGTAGGAGCTGAGTCTAGAGACTTTGGATTTATACTGACTGAAACTTGAAACGAAACTGTGGCCCTTCGACATTCTACTCGACATAGAAGACTGAAGAATCTCCTTTGTGGTCAAGGAGTGACCACCCTGTGCAAGCAGGCACCACCAAGCGATCAACGGTTTGCTTTGTCGACGCTCCCGCCGGAGCCCGAGCACAGAGCTTGACAAGACCCGGACTTCCAGACTTCCAACAGCCCGATCCACAGTCACAGCCGAGCTGAGACCCGTGGAGGCGACGAGAGACGTGGGATCGGCCATCTTGAAAAGCCAGCGAATTGGTTTCCATGCAACTTCTGAAGCACACTCGAAGTTGTGCTTTGGGGATTGAGAAGCCCTAGCCCCGAGCACCAACTGCACCGAAGATCAGCCCTCCACACTCCACGAGTTCTGTGTGGGGCCCTTCTGCATTTTCCTGCTCAACGCGTCCGTCCGGTCACTTGCCCGTTCGCTAGTGGCCTCTGTGACGATGAACCCTTTGATTTGCACCGCTGGTCTGGTTGCTTCAGACGGGCCCCTGCTTCCCTGAAAAGGAGAAGCCCATCAGACCTTGCTGGTCAGATCAAGAAGCCATCTTTGATTCCTGTGTGGGTTGCCTTTGCCAAGGCTTGTTGACTCCAATCCGGAAGCCGAGACCGCCGACAGCGAGAGCCTTCATGGGACAGTCCGTATCCAGCTCCTGGTCATCGTCGACACCTCCTGGTCCACGTGGCTGCAGAGACAAGCTTCACAACCTCACCTGATCGCATCCCGACATCGCCTGGTTCCTTCCTGGTTCCATCCTGGTCACTGGCTAGTGACCCAGACTCTGTCCCCTCTGCTTTCAGGTACTCTTCATCCTCGATCCGCCCTTGGATCTAACCGGACACTTCCCTCCTGGTCGCCTGCAGCATCTTTCTCCAAGGTTCCATAGGAATCAGCGACGAAACCCGACACACTTTGACACCTATGCACCCGCTTCCTGTGGGTGAGGTAACGCGAGTACTTTGGTGCTCCTGTGGGTATTGACTATCCTAGTGTCTAAGTTTTGAGTATCTTTTCCCTAGTCCAGTCGGAAGTGACCTAAAAGAACTAGTTTCCATTTCTTTCGTTCCCATTCTAACTCTATGGTAACTCGCTTGGGTGTAAAGACACTGCAGGCGCATCCCGTGGGCCTCATGCTCCCTATCCTTTGGTATTACAGCGTAGCCCCAGCGATTCTCCAGGCCCAAGGCCTATCCTTTGTTCGTGACGTGGTTCTTATACCACTATTTTAGTATATGGTTCGAAGTGCCCCTAGGGCATTACTGTATTTTGTGCAACTTATTGTATGTTGATTAAGTCTCTTGTTATGTGCTTGTGCCTCTGACCTCATAAAAAGTTCAGAGGATTAATTTAGTAATACATACACATATATTTTATATATATATCCTGTGTGGTGTCCTTTCATTTGGTATTAAAGGGATTGCATATGGTAAAACAGCTGGCTTCACATGCCCTCTTGAGTTTAGCCTAGGACTGCTTTGTCTATGCTACCATTAGGATAGCTGGTCTATAAGGGTGACTTTACAACCATCACCATAAGGGTTGTTTGGACTGATACAGGGTGCCCACTAGAATAGTGGACATCACATATCAGGCCAACTTCTCACAGACGCCACAAGAGAAAAACGTAGTAACCCCAATGTGGACTAGGGGTATGGGCGGACCGGAATAACAGGCGTGGAGGCCGGATATATTGCGCTATTGTAGCTGTTTTTATTGTTCAGTATCAGGGTAGGCAAAAGTGGTTGAAGGTGTGTGAAGTCTTTCTTGTGGAGTAGGCTGAACAGGGTTGCTCTCAGCTGGGCTGGCCGTCTGGTGAGGAGGTCTTCGGGTTGGCTTCTGGTCCACGGACGGGATCTGGTTTCGCCTCGGAGGGGAAGGAGAGAGAACAGGGCGGTTAGTCCTTTTTGTTTTGGACCGTCGGAGTACTATCGCCAACACCCGGGGTGTGATGGGGCCAAAGAGACCGTGAGGGCGAGGACGGTAAGGGAGGGTTCAGAGAAGGGGGGAAACGAGAGGGGAAGGGGAAGAGCGTGTTGAGGTGAGGGAGGTGTGTAGGGGCCATGATACAAGGGACTAGGTGAAGTGATATGCCTAAATTTTATATACAGTATACAGTGAAGGACACTATATACAGCTAGCATACAACTATCTACAGGGAGGCACGGAGAAAAGGTAACAGTGTACTCACATGCCCCGCCGCAACTCTCCAGCGAGTTGCGGCCGCTCTCCAGCAACCTCCTGAGGACTCCACCTATCTTCGGTCCAGACGTCCTCCTCTTCTTCGTCTCCGCTCCTCGCACTCCTCCCGCTCTCCGCCTCCTCCTCTCTTCGTCGTCGGCTTTTCTGTGTGTCGGGCCAGTGATGGGGGAGGGACTTCCGGGGTCATAGGTGATCGCTTCCGGGTCGTTGCGCGACCCCCCCGGTTGCTCCGTTTCCTGTAGGGAAAGAAAGAGAGGAGGAGTTCTGGTCGTCAGGGACGAGGGAGGGACGGGATCAGAGGCCACGGAATCCCTGCTCGGGTGCCGCCCTGTTGAGGTGAGAGGCGCTCCCCTTCCACACCCAATAAGAGACCAATAGAATGTGGCAGACCCAATAGCTTTGAACCAATGGGTCGCCGAGGCGGAAAAAGACCCTAAGGCGATGGGGAAGGGAAGAGTGGGGTGGAGGGAAAAACATGAAAGATTTCACACCACACAATCCAGGGCGAGGGCTGGAAAGAACACATGACATATTAGCATACCGCCCAATTCCGAGAATGGGTGGAGTAGCAATGAAAATAGATGAAGCATTCTGAGTCGGAATGAAAAGAAAATGTCACCCTGCCGAAGGGCAAGCCACCCAGAGGGAGGCAAGTGTGAAAAGTTGGCTTGGCATATGCTGTCCACTAGATATAGTGGGCACCTTGCACCGGTCCAAGCAACCCTTATTGATGATAGGTTTTTAAGACAACCTTTATTGAAAGATATCCTAGTGGTAGCTATGGAGAGCAGCCTTCAGGCTACGTCTTGAAGGAGTGTAAAGCAGCTTGGTTTACCAAATGATAGGAGAACCACACAAGGTATATATAAAATATATTTATTTATTTATAAACACTCTACTACCTCTTTATGAGATTAGAGAACAAGATACTCAATATCAACATGATAGAACTTCAGTAAATAGCACAATATGAATGTGCCCCAGGGGGAGACCAAACCATATATTAAGAAAGTGGTATAAGAACCACAACTTGACTAGACACAGTGCATAGAGCTTGTAGAATCGCCGGCCCCAAGGAACCATCCAAGGTAGTGACACAGGGGACCCACGGGGGCGTGTGCAGTGTGAGAACACAGCTGTGAGCTCCATTAGCTTCTATGGTGAAAGTTGCTGTTGGAAATTTAAAGTTAAAGGACACTTAGGAGAGGACTCTGAGCAAATGCCTTTAGACTTAAGGGGTTCTAGGGCCAACACCCACGGGAGCACCGGAGTTCTCGAGTTACCTCACCCAGGGAAGCCGGGTGCATAGGTGTCAAATGGTGTTGGGTCGCGATGTCGGTTTCCATGGCGCCCTGCGGCAAAATGCTGCTGCCGGGAAGAAGAAAAGTGTCCGGAGGAATCCAAGCGAGGATCGAAGCTGTGAAGAACCTGAAAGCAGAGGGGACAGAGTCTGGGTCACTTGCCAGTGACCAGGGGCACCATAGACGAATGCCCACCGATGTCGGGTGCTTCAGCTGCGAAGAGGTGAAGCTTGACTTTGCAGCCACGAGGACCAGGAGGCATCGACGACGACCAGGAGCTGGATTCGAGCTGTCCCACGAAGGATGTCGAGTGCTGCGGCGTAAGTGCTCAGATTGAACACAATAAGCCTTGGCAACAGCAACCTACGCAGGAAGAGAAAAGATGCTTTGGTGCGGATCAGCAAGGTTTGGGGGAATCCCCAAGTGATGGAGAGTCAGGGCATGGCTGGAGCAACCAGGGAAGCCCAAGGAAAGTTAAAGTTGCCTTCTAAGGCACCCAGAGGTCGACGGATCAGGGATCGCAAAGGGTCTTCTAGAAAAAACACAAAGGGCCAGCTCACGGAACACTCGTGGAGTGTAGGCCGGCAATCTTTGGTGGAATTGCTGCTCGGGGTCAGGGCCACAAGTAACCCAAAGCTCAGCCTCAGAGGTCGCCTAAAATCTGAGGCTTCTGCAAATGGCAGCAGTGTCCAGGGGTTCGGGTTGCACAGCCTCTACGAGGGTTACAGGCCTCAGACTTGCGGAGCCCACAGATCGACCTCTGGAACCCACCTCCTGTGTTGCAAAATTCTTCGGAGTCCGGTGGGAGCTTCGGAGATGCAGACCGGTCAGATGCGTCTTTGGTGCCTGCCAAGCAGGGGAGTAACTCCTTTACTCCAAGGAAGATTCTTCAGTTATCTAGCGCCTTGTAGATCCTCGAAGTTCCAGGATTATGTATCAGAGTTTTGTCCAGGTGAATATAAAGTCCTGTATTCAGGGGTTCCTATCTTATACCCAAGGAAAGGGTGGGACAAACTCTAGGGACCCACCTATGGGAGGGTCAGAAAAGAGGGGTGGCTACACACATTTCCTTTGTCCAGTTTCGCACAAGAGCAGGGACTGGTAGACCCTGCAACTGGTTTGAGCTGGACTATGCACAGGGACACCAAATGTGCCCCCAGTGCAGACTTCAAAGTACCCTTGGAGTGCAACCACCCAGCACCAAAACACTAAAGCCTGTCTGGGAGGTGGTGATACCTCCCTGTGACAGGAAACCTATTGTCCAGGCTTTCCCTGTCGGAGTTTCGTCCAACAGCAGGAGGGCAGACTTGTGTCCATTGCTGGCAGCATCTATTTTGTGATGCCAGGGCTCTCTTAGCTGGTACCGGGTATACCGGTGCTGCCATGTCTCTCCCTCTAGAAGGTTGGGATCATACTCCCACACCAGTTACTGGTGTGGGGGTATGATTCCAAAGTGTTTGACATTCTTCATTCAATTGTGATAGTACAGCCCCTACCCCCAACTCAGATGCATCTGGACAATTAATTATTTGGAGTAGTTAGGACTTTGCAGAATGGGAGCAGTGCACATAGCCTGCTTCAGGTCATCAAATGCTTTTTGACAGCTAACTGTCCACTGAACTTTCTTTGGCATTCTTTTAGAAGTTAAGTCACTCAAAGGGGTCACTAAGGATCCATAACCTTTGACAAATCTTCTACAGTACCCAGTCAGGCCCAAGAAAGCTCTGACCGGAGACTGGGTGGTTGGAGCAACCCAGTCCATGAAGTTCTGGATTTTGCTCTGCAATGGTTGAACCTGGCCTCCACCCACATGGTGGCCCAGGTACACAACCTGACTCTGTCCTATCTGGCATTTGGTGGCCTTGATAGTTAGGCCTGCTTTCTGCAGGGCCTCCAAAACATTTCTCAGGTGGACCATGGGATCCTCCAAGGTGGAGCTAAAGACAGCAATATCATCTAGATATGCTGCACTAATGTCTTCCAGGCCTGTAAGGACTATGTTCACCAACCTTTGAAAAGTGACAGGTGCATTCTTCAAAGCAAAGTGCATCACCAAGACTGGTAGTGCCCACTAGGGGTAGAAAATGCTGTTTTTGGCTTTGCATCATCAGCTAATCTGATCTGCCAGTAGCCAGCTGTCAAGTCAAATGTGCTCAGAAACTTAGCTAAGGCCAAAGCTCATCTGCCCTTGGAATTGTATGAGTATCTGTCCTAGTGACTGCATTGAGCCCTCTGTAGTCAACACAAAGCCTCATCTCTCTCTTGCCACCATCGGTGTGAGGTTTGGGGACTAAGACTACTGGACTAGCCCAAGGGCTATCTGAGGGATCAATCACTCCCAATTCTAAAATTTTCTGGACTTCAGTCCTGATACCATCCCTAACATGATCAGGTTGCCTATAAATCTTATTTTTAACAGGCAGACTGTCCCCAGTGTCCACTTCATGAGTGCACGAGGTAGTCTGAATTGGAGAACATATGTCTGAACTGTTGTAAAACTTTTCTACAATCAGTATGCTGCTGGTCAGTGAGGCTGCCTGCCATGGCTACACCATCTACTGAACGATCATCAGGGCTCTGTGAGAGCAGGTCAGGGAGTGGACCACTCTCTTCCTCCTGTCCCTCATCAGTAGCCATGAGCAAGCCCATTTCTGCCCTGTCAACAAATGGTTTGAGCCTGTTGACATGGAGCACCCTATGGGGGCTCCTGGGAGTGCCTAGGTCCACCAGATAGGTAACCTCTCCCTTCTACTCATTGATAGTATGAGGGCAACTCCATTTGTCTTGGAGGGCTGCTGGGGCCACGGGCTCCAGATCTGCCCTGGAAGGGTCCCCTGTCCCTAAGAACTCAACCTGATCAGGCTCAAGCTCCTCTGGGACAGTTCCTTCTTCATGACTAAGAGCATCTCCCTCAAGAGACTGATCTGTACTCTGAGTCAGGGGGGAAGTGTAGGAAGGTGGATACCGGACTATGGTTACCCCAGATTTTTTGCCTTGTGTTTAGCTGGTTTTCGACTTAGTTGGCCTGGGATCCTGCTAATCAGGGCCCCAGGCTATCTGCTCTCTCTGTAAAATGGACTCCATGTACCCTGGGTACATACCTAATTGGATATTGGGTCACCTTATTTGCCCCTGCATAGTGTACTATAGGTACCCAGGGCATAGGTGCATCCAAGGCCTACCAGGGGCTGCAGCATATCTTTTGCCACCCCTGGCTGGCCATCCAAACTGACACAACTGGCTGATCACTCATCTGGGGCAAGGTCGTGTAATCACCCCTTGCTTAGATATAGTATTCCTGGGGGGCGGAGCTAGCCGCGACACGAGATGGCCGCGTAGTGCGCGAGCTCCTTGGGGAGGCTGAAATAAACCATCGAAATCCTACATGTAGCTGGGCGATATTAGCCAAGAACACTAGCAGACAACCGCTGACCATTAGGTCCACACTCGACAGGAAGCGGAGCTTGCTGAGGCGAACCGGAGTGCAGTTTTGTCCCACTGGCGCGTAGAGGCCTGTGGCGCCCAGATCACCGGGAAGCACCGCCCTGCAGTAACATTGCGGGCCGAGACGTAGGGCCTGTACGCCGGACCGGAGCTTACACGAGGACCCAGGCGCCTGGTCCGAATCAGCACAGAGACGCAGTGGGAGCGGAGTGGCGGGGGTCCCGTGCGGCCTCCCAGCAGGTGACTAAACGCTAGCCAGAGGGGTGCGTTTACAAGCGAAACGGACATAGCAGACGCATCCGGAGTGGACGAGGAGGTGCAGACGCGGTAAGGATAGGGGAGCAGGGCCGCGACATTGCCCACCAGCGTAACGGATCCCCTTGGGTGGCGAGGAGACGTGAGCGGGAAGTGGTACTGCAGCAACACCCTACTGGGCACCCCCCCCCGAGAGGGAGACGAAGAAAGTCACACTCTCCTGCCTCCTCATCTGCGCAGATTGGGCTACAATAGAGGGCAAACTAAAGGCCGTATATCAGACTGCCCCCCATGGTGGTGGGCCGGAGGCCGGATAACGGGCACACAGAGAGGCGGCGAGAGAGCACAGACACCTGGTGTTGACTCCTACCACGCAACTAGTGGCGAGCCGTCGAGGTGCCAGCCACCAGAGCACGAGGAGTGGCCCACGTGCGCACAGGACCTAAGGCCTTTCAAAGGCAGGCTACACTGCTGGAGGTGAGCGGGGGGTGAACGCCACCCGCGGGGGGCCAGACGCCCGAACCGCTGAAGATACCCCACAAAAAAAACAGGGGAGAAGAGGATAAGCCAGCCTGGAAACTGACCACCGGCCATCTTAATAAATCGAAGCCAGTCACCATGGGTAAACCGGATAGGAACCAGCCCAAACTTACCTTTGAGGCCCAAAAGAAACAGCCTGGGCAACAAGAGGCAGACCAACAGCTGAACACACCACCGGAGACGCAGCCCAGGGAACTGCTAACTGTAAATGTCCAATCGATGTTTCTATCCATCCAGACTGCACTGTCGAACATAGATGGTAAACGTGACACGCTCACTCACCAAGTGGACCGCATGTCTGAGAGAATGGATCGTCACACGGAGAGGTTGGACATGGCGGAACGGCGGATTTTGGACGTGGAGGACACTACCAACCAGATGTCTAGCAAGCAAACTGAAGTGGATAAACAACTATCAGCACTGCAGGCAAAGACCGAAGATTTAGAAGCCAGGTCCCGTCGATCCAACATACGAATCATGGGAGTGGCGGAAACGACTACAGGCCCGATGGAAAAGTATGTAAACAACTCCTGATTGCACTCATGGGGAGGGACACCTTCTCGGAGGTCTTTCTTATTGAAAGGGCCCATAGATCCTTGTCCCCGAAAGCGCCGCCAGATGCAAGGCCCAGACCGATAATAGCTAAAATTCTGAATTATCGGGACAGGGACGCGGCACTCCGGAAAGCGAGAGAACTGAAAACTTTGCATCATGAAGGCATGGATATAGCCTTATATCCGGATTTCACCCAGTCAGTGCAAGAAGCGAGGAAAAAGTTCAACACAGCAAAACAAAAACTGCGTGATCTGCAAATCCCGTACGCCATGCTCTACCCAGCGAGATTGAAGATTACTGACGACGGCAAGGTGAAATTCTTCAATGAGCCCAAAGATATCCAGAAATACCTGCAACTGCGGAAATCGACTGGGGGACGACGAAGGTCGCCGAGGGAGCGGCCTCAGGACCAGGAGGTCATGTCTGATGTGGAATAACTCACACAGGTAGACTTGCCTAAGTTTATCTGAAGTCGCTGTCAGTGTTCCGTGCACAACAAATATTCGACGACAGTGGCAGCCTGAACGACATGACCACGGAACATTGCTGCTGGTGGCGGACACTGTCTGCGACATGGAAAATGGGCACTTCGACGGACTTTGGGGGTTCAAAGTGCCACATAAGTCAAAATTCACTGTTTTGCACGCTATATGATTACTGACATTGCTATCATGCTGTTGTTGGACGCGGTGGGTTTCTGGTGGGATTGTTGTGGTATACACTATAGAGACCTAATCTGAGCCCATAAAAGCTACTGTTGACATTTTGATTCACTGTGTAGCCTCCCCCCCCTGAATCTCATCGTCGGGGGGTATAGTCAAGGCAGCTCCTGCCCACGAGGTAACACACCACGTTCTTGTTTGTTTTTTGAGGGTGGGAGGTTGGGTGACATGGCTTCGTTGCGGTGGGGTGAACGAAGTGGGAGGGGGAGGGGAGGGGGAGAAAATGCAAAATTCACCGGACGGCAGGGGAGACATGCAGTGCATGAACTAGGGGTCGAGGATTTCGACTTGATACACACACACACGAGTGCAGATAGCAATCAGTCGGCACACTATGGTACATGACTTGACGCAGACTTGTCCCTACTGACATGGAATGTGCGAGGGCTGCAGGACCCGCGTAAGATCAGGAAAGTGATGGCGTACCTGGACAGACATGAGATTGATGTAGCTTGTTTGCAGGAGACACACCTAAACCCGCTGCGGGAACTGAGGATCGGAAATAGGTGGGCGCAGGCCTCTGTGGCATCGTCCTATTCGAACTACGCGAGGGGGGTCCTACTGCTAGTTAGACGCGGCATCCCTTTCACTCTCATAGATACGGACACAGATGATCAAGGGCGCTATGGGTTGCTGCAGGGCAACTTTGGGGGTGTGGTCCTTACCATAGTCACTATCTATGGCCCTAATGTGGACGACCCTCAGTTCTTTGCTTCTATCTACGCCAAACTACGTGACCTGCAGCCGACACATGTAATATTGGGGGACGACTTTAATACCTGCCTAGATCCCACCCTGGACAGATCAACAGGCCTGCACAGTACAGGTAGAAACTCCGCCAGAATAGTTCGGGATGGTATGGATGAATGGCAGTTGGTAGATATATGGAGGGAGAGACACCCAGAGGCGAGGGAAGATACATGCACTTTGCAGGCACACAACACGTGGTCCAGACTGGACTATTGGCTAATCACAAGGGAGGTAAGCACCTGGGTCCGAAAGGTGGAACATCTGCCTAAAACACTCTCTGACCACTCTCCGGTGCGGCTGAGCCTTGCATTACCTACACACACACCGCGAGAATTTACGTGGCGCCTCCCACACACTGCGCTACGGGACCAAGTTTTTCATGGCGAGCCTGAAGCAAGCCATAATAGAATTTTTCCACACCAATGCAGGAACGGTAGATAGCTCCTGCACTCTTTGGGAGGCTTTCAAGGTCACCATACGGGGACACTGTATCAGGAAACAAGCAGGCATACTCAAGGATATCCGGCAGCAGTTAGCTATGGTAGAACGCGACATTAGGAGACTAGAAGCGGATAACGCGGCTTTGCCACACCCTGCGACACAGGCCGACATCAGGCAGAAAATCACCGCATACCACGAGTACGCGGACACGGAGGTAAAGTACCTATCGAAACACTACCAAGCGCGGGCGTATGGGGAGGGGGGCAGACCGGGTCGGGCACTATCATAGAAGATCAGAGCCAGACGAAACACCACGTACATAACACACATCAGGAACGGGGACGACGAGATGGTCTATGATACTCCCAGTATTCTAGAATGCTTCCGGGAGTTTTATTCTCAATTGTACACTCCTAGGACTAAGAAAACAGACCAGGAGATTCACGAACATCTAGATGATATAGGGCTTGCCTGGCTTTCGGACACACACAGACACTTTCTGGGCCATACCATAACGGAAGACGAATTTAAGGACACAATAAACTCGCTCCCAAATAACAAAGCCCCGGGGCTAGATGGCCTACCGGGCGAATTTTATAAGGAGTTTCGAGACCTGCTGCTCCCGCATCTAGCCCTTATGTATGAGGAGTCTTACGAGAAGGGTATCCTCCCAGAGACACTGAGGGAAGCTCTGCTGATAGCACTTCCTAAGCCCGGGAAGGATCTCACTAAATGTGACGCCTATCGCCCCCTCTCCCTCATAAATATAGATGTGAAGATCCTGGCCAAGGTGATAGCTACCAGAATACAGCTGCTCCTGCGGTCGTTAGTGCTCCCCGATCAGGCGGGATTTATCCCCACAAGATCTACCACGCAGAACATCTGTACAATATTCACGATGTATCAAAGTCTGGATCCCAATGTACTGGCCGCTGCGGCGCTCCTAGACGCCGCAAAGGCCTTCAACTCTGTCGAATGGGACTTTATGCTTACGGTCCTCGTCAGAATGGGGTTCCCACAAAGATTACTGAAATGGATAGCTATGCTATACAACGCACCTACGGCGAGAGTGCGCATAAATGGAAACACCTCCCGCAGAATTGCCATAGGCCGTGGCACTAGACAGGGGAGCCCACTGTCCCCCATTTTATTCACGCTCATAGTCGAACCTTTGGCCTGCAAAATCAGGCAAAAACACCCCAAAACTGCGCAACAGTTCGAGCTGAGGCTTGTCTGTATCTCGCTATACGGAGACAACATGGTCCTATACACCCGTGATCCGGACACGAACCTGAACCCCCTAATCCGGGAGTACATAAAGTATGAACAATATGCCGGACTAAGTATAAACTGGGACAAATCAGTGGTGATACCACTGACGACGGTGACTGCGCAGCCTGCACTGGACTACCCTCTGACCTGGGAAACAGAACCTGTGAAATATCTCGGTATTTGGGTCCACCGAGACCCCGAGGTGGTAATACGACAGAACTATGGGGTGGCGCTGACTAAATTGGAGGAATCGGTGGAAAGGTGGATTAAGCTCCCGTTATCGTTGGCTGACAGGATCGCGCTGCAAAAAATGATAATTTTACCCAGATTCCTTTATCTGTTCTGGAACATTCCAGTGTGGCTCTCGAATGCCTTCTTTAGGAAGCTACGCACCACGTTACAGCGCTGACCTGGGCCGGAAGGCAACCACGGATCGGATGGAAAATGACCTGGTCAGCCCGGTCGCTCCTCCTGCCGCGTGGCCCACCCCGAGTGTGGCCGTTCTCCCCCCGCTGCCGCCGCCGCTGCCAAGAGTAGTTTTGTGCCCCTGTTAGGTCTGCCCCCCTGCCCCTGACTTTCCCTTTGTGCCTGCTCCGTTTTCCTATTTTTGTATTCTGTATTGTTTCATTGCCGTTTTTCTCGTCCTTCCTCGTGTTGGTTTTTGTTGCCCCTTGTCGCGCCAGTTCTCCCCTGCACCTCGGTGCCGCTGCCCCACCCCGCTCCCTGCCGCTGGTCCCCCGCGGCCCCACCACTGCTCCCTCTAGCATCACCGCATCGTTCCCCCCCCACTCGCCACCCCGCTCCCATCTCCCAGCTACTCCTCCCTCCCACAAGAGTACTTTAGGCGAGGCTCACGGGCAAGGAGCTGTGACCTGACCTGATCTGGTCAGTCCGGTCGCTCCTCCTGCCGCGTGGCCCACCCCGAGTGTGGCCGTTCTCCTCCCGCTGCCGCCGCCGCTGCCAAGAGTAGTTTTGTGCCCCTGTTAGGTCTGGCCCCCTGCCCCTGACTTTCCCTCTGTGCCTGCTCCGTTTTTCACATTGTATTCTGTATTGTTTCATTGCCGTTTTTCTCGTCCCTCCTCGTGTTGGTTTTTGTTGCCCCTTGTCGCTCCAGTTCTCCCCTGCACCTCGGTGCCGCTGCCCCACCCCGCTTCCTGCCGCTGCTCCCCTGCGGCCCCACCCCTGCTCCCTCTAGCATCACCGCATCGTCCCCGCCCCCACTCGCCACCCCGCTCCCGCCTCCCAGCTGCTCCTCCCTCCCACAAGAGTACTTTAGGCGAGGCTCACGGGCAAGGAGCTGTGACCTGACCTGACCTGGTTTCCCCTGCACCTCGGTGCCGCTGCCCCACCCCGATCCCTGCCGCTGCTCCCCCGCGGCCCCACCCCGCTCCCTCTAGCATCACCGCATCGTTCCCCCCCACATGCCACCCCGCTCCCGCCTCCCAGCTGCTCCTCCCTCGCCCCGCCCACCCCACTCTCCACTTATAGCAGAGTGCATGCGTACGCGCAGCGTAGACGCGCAGCGAGCGCGCCAATTGTGCGCCAAAGGCAAGCCCGTCTGCGCCTGGACCGCGCCTGAACCCCTGGCCCCCGAAGAGGCCAACCCACCCGCCGGACTTACGACACCGCCACCCTCAACGCACTCAACTCCGGCCAAATCCCCGCCTGCCACCGAGCCACCCCAAGACGCACCCACGGACCCTTCACCTGCCAATCCTGCAAGTTCTCCTGCATCCGGACCTGTACCGCACCCGCCAAGCCGACCCCCAGCAGCAACCGCCTGAAGTGCATCCTGCTCAACACCCGCTCCGTCCACAGACACGCCGTGGAGCTCTGGAACCTCCTCGACTCCACATCTCCAGATGTCGCCTTCCTCAAGGAAACATGGATGAACGCCTCCTCAGCGCCCGACATCGCCATCGCCATCCCGGACGGATACAAGATCACCCGGAAGGACCGCGTCAACCAGACAGGAGGAGGCATCGCCATTGTCCACAAGAACACCATCCGCATCACGACCAACTCCGACGACACCCTCACAGCCGCCGAACACCTGCACTTCCAGATACACACCAACCCCAAGACCACCCTCAGAGGCACCCTCATCTACAGACCCCCGGGACTGCGCACACAATTCAGCGAAGACATCGCCGACTTCATCAGCCCACACGCCCTCCCCTCCGCTGACTACATCCTCCTAGGGGACCTCAACTTCCACCTGGAGAATAACAACGACCGCAACACAACCACCCTGCTGGACAACCTCGCCAACCTCGGACTCAAGCAACTGGTGACCAGCCCCACCCACTACGCCGGCCACACACTTGACCCCGTCTTCTCCTCCAGCAAGGACATCTCCTTCAGCCACGCCACCGGACTCCACTGGACAGACCACAGCTGCGTCCACTTCAGCTTCAGAAAGACCACGCTCCACCACCACCCGCAACAGGTTCCCCGCAGAAGCTGGAACAAGATCACCACCGACCAGCTAGCCACATCCATGACCAGAACCCTCCCGCCAGCTCAGCGAACCTCAACCAAGCCGCCAACAACCTCACAAGATGGATCACCAACTGCGCAGACGACCTTGCTCCACTGAAGACCCCCCCCATCAGACCCGGCAACAAGAAAGCATCCTGGTTCACCGACGAACTCAAGAGCTCCAAGAAGAACTGCCGTGCCTTCGAGAAAGCCTGGCGCAGAGACCCGATGTGAGAAGTTGGCCTGATATATAATGTTCACTATTCTAGGGAACACTTTGTATCAGTCCAAACAACCCTTATTGATGTCTGGTTGTAAGTCAACCTGATAGACCAGCTATCCTGGTAGCATGGACACGTGCAGTCTTTAGGCTAAACTCTAGAGGGCGTGTTTAGCCAGCTGTTTTACCATCACATTTACCCCTTGAACACCAAGTGAAAGGACACCACACAAGTTGTTATGAAAATAAACAGATATTTATTTATAACAAGACTACCCTGAAATCTTTATGAGTCAGGGAGCTAAGCACACAACAAAACTCTTACGAAAATACTTCAAGTGGCACAATTTACACAAATGCCCGAGGGGCACGAAAAACCATATACTAAACAAGTGGAATGCGAAATTACTAGCAGGTAAGTACTATTCTCATAGGCTTTAGAATCGCTAGGACTGGACTACTGAACCTTTAGATTACAAGCAGGAGGCCTAGGGACATCGTGTGCAGAGTGGGAACTCTCACGCGTAAGGCGGGAAAAAGTCTATGGAGGCTAGTAAAAGCAAAGTTAGTGTTCTCGGGCGAACCCGACTAAGTAGAGCTGAAACGACAGTGGATCCTGACACTTAGATAGTAAGACTATGCTGGAGCACCGAAATGCTCAGGTTACCTAGCCCAGGGGCTGCGGCTGCATAGGGCTGAAAAGACGTCGGAGATCCTTGTTGCAGTCTATGGAGCCTGAAGAAAGAAGTTGCTGGCAGGCGACCAGTGAAGAAGTTCGTGGTGATCCAAGCCTGGATCAGTGAAGATGGATACCTGTAAGCAGAGGGGACCAAGTTCTGAATCACTAGCCAGTGATTAGATGGGCACCAGGATGGCACCGGGCAAAGTCACCTCGTCCAGGTGAGTGAGCGACGCTGGGCTCTGCAGTCTCTCGGACCAGGAGGCGTTGTCGGCGACCAGGATGGAGGGGCGAGCTGTCCCACGGTGGTATCTGCTGTAGACGTCGCTGGACCTGGGATTGGGGCAACAAGTCTTGGCAAATGCAAGCCCACACGGTGGACTTAAAATGGCGTCTGGAGTGGACCAGGAGGGTCCAGGGTACTTCTCTGATGGAGGGAGCAAGGGCCAGTCTGGAGCAACCAGACCAGCGGTGTTGTCGTCGAAGTTCGTCGTCAGGAGGGCCACTAGCCAACGGGCAAGTGACCTGGACAACGCGGTGAGCAGCAAAGAGCAGAAGGGCCCCACGCAGATCTCGTGGATGCAAGGGGGCTGGACTTAGGTGCTGGAGCTGCTCAGGGTTGGGGCTTCTCTCACCCCAAAGCACTCGGTCGAGGGTCACTCGGGAGTCGTGCTGGTCAAGCGTCGTGCAGTCTTGGAAGATGGCCGGTCCCTCGAGGTCTCGTCACACCCATGAATCACAGCTGGGCTGATGATGCAGGTAGAGGTCAGAGGTGCCAAGGAAGCCGGTTCTCGTCGAGCTGGGCAGTCTTGATCCGGTGAGGAGACTTACAGCAGACCGCGATGCTTGGTTGGTGCCTGCTGCTGCAGGGTGACTACTCCTTAGTCACAAGGGAGAAATCTTAGGAAGAAGTCTTGAGTTCCTTTCGTGGAAAGTAGTTTCAGGATTCAAAGATGATCTAATTTGGAAGGGGGCCTGCTCCTACCTTTATCCTGCAAAAGGGGGCTGGCACACGACTAAGTCCTGCCCTATGGGTGGGACTAGGAGGGGGGTGGTTACACCCCTCTCCTTTGGCGGGCTTTCCCCAGATCAGGGGCTGGAGTGCCCCTGGAACTGGTTCAAGCCGGCCTATGCACAGTGAGCACCGGGGTGCCACTTGCAGTCACCTTCCTCTAAAGCCCTGCCTACCTAGGATACACAAAATCCTGTCTGGGACGGTGCTGGCACCGCCCCTGGCAGGAAACCCTTTGTCCTTGCCTCCTGTGCTGGGAGGACTCCCAGCAGCAGGAGGGCAGACTTGTGTCTCGGTGGCAGCATCCATCTTGTGGAGCTGAGGCTATGTCTGACTTTAACCGGGGTTACAGGTTACATACATGTCGTGTCCCTCTAGAAGGGTGGAATGCTAACCCCGTCGCCAGAATTGGCGAGGGGTTAGTATTCCAATTCGTATGACACCTTACTCGACATGTTTTGATAAAGCGATACCAGAGTTGGCATATAACCGCGAGGATTATAATGCACTTAAGAGTATATGGTATGCGTTATCATGGAACAGCTATTAGGACTTGGTTCCGCCAGCTGCAAACGGGCTCAGCTCATGCCAGAGCACCATTTCACCTTATTCCACGCACTCTGCCTTCAGGATTGTTAAGGCCTGCCATAGGAGTGACTGATAGGAATATAGGTGTCCATTGTAGGTTTAGATATAGGAATACTATATCTAAAGCAAAGGGTGATTACACCACCTTGCCCCAGCTGTCAAGCAGCCAGTTGTGTCTGGTTTAGTTAGCAGCCCCTGGGAGACTTCTGGGTGCACCTCAGCCCTGGGTACAGGGACTTGGAGAGGGCCCAGTGCCAATTCAGTACCTGGGTACAATTTGGAGTAGAGAGAACAGCTAGGCTGTGGGTCTGATTAGCAGGCCCACAGCCAGGGAAAGTCGTAAACCAGTGAAGCAAAAAGCAAAAATCTGGGTGATCATAGGATTGCAGACCCTACTCTCCTACACCCGACAACAGACAACATGACCACCCTCAAGCAAGCCACCCGAAAACACCACCAGCTGATCCACACCACCAAGAAAACCGCATTTAAGGAACGACTAGACAACAACGCCCACAACACCAAGGAACTCTTCAACATCGTCAAAGACCTCTCGAACCCTAGCGCCAGAAACAATGACATCACCCCATCACAAGACCTCTGCAACTCGCTCCCCGCGTTCTTCCACAACAAGATCGCAGATATACACAACAGCTTCAGCACACAGCCGACGCACCCCACGACCACCCTCCGCGCCTGGACCCCGATCAACACCGAAGACACCATCTGCATGATGAACTCCATCCACTCCGGATCTCCAACCGACCCCTGCCCGCACCACGTCTTCAACAAGGCCGACTCCATCATCGCACCCCATCTCCGAGACATCATCAACGCCTCCTTCGACACCGCCACCTTCCCAGAGAGCTGGAAGCACGCCGAACTCAGCGCCCTACTGAAGAAACCTTCAGCGGACCCCACCGAACTCAAAAACTACCGCCCCATCTCGCTCCTTCCTTTTCCTGCCAAAGTCATCGAGAAGACCGTCAACAGACAGCTGGCCGCCTTCCTCGAGACGAATGGATCCCTCGACCACTCGCAGTCCGGTTTCAGAGCCAACCACAGCACCGAGACAGCCCTCATCGCAGCCACCGACGACATCTGAGCCCTGCTCGACAACAGGGAAACAGCGGCCCTCATCCTCCTGGACCTCTCCGCAGCGTTCGACACTGTCTGCCACCGCACCCTAGTGCAGCGCCTCAGCAACGCCGGAATCCAAGAGAAGGCTCTGGAGTGGATCATCTCCTTCCTCGCCGGAAGAACACAGATAGTCCGCCTCCCCCCGTTCAGATCAGAGGCCACCGAAGTCATCTGCGGCGTACCACAAGGATCATCGCTCAGCCCCACGCTGTTCAACATCTACATGAGCCCCCTCGCGGCCATCGCACGCCAACTCAACCCCAACATCATCTCCTACGCCGACGACACCCAGCTGATCCTCTCCCTCATCAACGACCCCGCCACCGCCAGAACCAACCTACACGAAGGGATGAAAGACGTAGCAGAGTGGAAGAAGAACAGCCGCCTGAAATTGAACTCAGATAAGACGGAAGTCCTCATCCTGGGATCATCTCCCTCCGCCTGGGACGACTCCTGGTGGCCACCTGCCCTGGGCAGCTCACCCAAACCGACGGACCATGCACGCAACCTGGGCTTCATCCTGGACTCCTCCCTCTCGATGACCAGACAAGTCAACGCCGTCTCCTCGTCATGCTACAACATCCTACGCATGCTACGGAAGATCTTCCGGTGGATCCCCACCGAAACCAGGAAGACGGTCACCCAGGTGCTCGTCACCAGCCGACTGTTCTACGGTAACGCCCTCTACGCCGGACCCACAGCCAAACTTCAGAAAAGGCTCCAGCGCATTCAGAACGCCTCAGCACGACGCATCCTGGACATCCCCCGACACAGCCACATCTCCGGACACCTGAGAGACCTGCACTGGCTCCCAGTCAGCAAGAGAATCACGTTCCGACTCCTCACCCACGCACACAAAGCTCTCCACTACCAAGGCCCCAGGTACCTCAATGACTGCCTTACCTTCTACACTCCCACTCGCCAGCTGTGATCGACAAGCCACGCCCTCGATGCTGTTCCCCGCATCCGAAGAGCCACAACGGGAGGAAGATCCTTCTCCTACCTGGCTGCCAAGACGTGGAACTCCCTCCCTATCCACCTCCGCCTGACCCAACACCACCTCTCCTTCAGGAAGCAACTCAAGACCTGGTTGTTCGAGCAGTAGCGCCCCCCCTCCCCCCCCAAGCGCCTTGAGACCCTCCGGGTGAGTAGCGCGCTATACAAATGCTTGATTGATTGATTGATTGACAAAGCCATACCATCAAGGGGGCTTTGCGGCCCCTGACCTACAATTATATTATTATTGTGCACAAGCGCAACATGCACTCTACTGGCTGCAACCTCACGGGCACATACCACATATTGCTGTGGAAACAGACAGTATCCGTCCTAAAAAGCTGACACAATACCTCGCGGATACGGTGAGCTATTATCCAAATGACACCATACATCCAGTCAAGTGCACATCCAGGGCTTGGCACACGCTGGCGACCCGGGCACAGAAACTGCCTATATACACGCCTGTGCTCCCACTGGCGAATCACCCCAACCTATCGGTGACATGCAAACGGAAGATGTGTGGTGAATTGGGGGACATGGGCCTCCGGACGATGAGCGCGATATTTCGCACAACAAGTTTATCTCCATGCAATGCCCAGAATTGAGTGCTCACAGAACGCCGTTGAAGCTGTTCGCATATCACAGGCTGAGAGCAGCAATAAAAGACTTATATGACACGTTACCGCAGGAGGCGCCGACTCTGCAGGCCATGCAGGTCCTACTGACGGCGCCCAACCGCTCCAACCTGGTTACAAAACTCTACACCGCATCCCAACATGAACAGACGGAGGGCGCAAATAGATCACTACTGCATAGAAAAGGAAGTACTAAGGGTCTCCTCTCTTACCTACTTGGGCGTGATCTTCGATGATAAAGGAATCTGGGGCGTCCAACACAAGTCTAAAACAAAGCAGTTACTAGATCCGCCGCAGCCCTTCTGAGCTTCGCCAAAAGAATGGGGTCATGTCCAATGGAGGCCATTCTCAAGGTGTATAAAGCCAAATGTCTGGCAATCGCCACCTATGGAGCCTCAATATGGGGATATACAAATCCAGACAATATCCAGAAGGCGGCAAATAGATTTCTTAGATCACTACTTTCTGTCCCCCACTCCACTCCCATCTTTACCACTCATTCAGAGTTGGGCATTGGGTTTGTTACAGACCAAATAAAATCTGCCCCTGTTATCTCTTGGCTAAATGAGGAAATCTCCCTAAAGCACAAGTTACTACTTGTGTAACGATATATCTGTAAGAGACATTAGTTAGTATTAGATTCCTTACCTTAGAATATCCCCAGGCGTCAGACTGGATCCGGAAATTTTTGCGTAGCAGTACCCTTGCGCGTCGGTAGGCGTCGTCTGCGGCTCCGCGTCCGTCGTCGGCGTCGTGGGCGCCGTGATGACGTCGTCGGAGTACTTAGACGCCGCCTCCGCGTGCTGACGTCAGTTCTTAGACACAGCTTTTCCGCGCCAGAAACGCAGAGCCATGTTAAAAACCAACACTGGTGCCATTGAAACTAGGGCCCTGAAGGGGAAAACCCTAACCCTAGATATTGGTTCGCAGAACGGGGAGGATAGGTGGGTCGGTAAGGAATCTAATACTAACTAATGTCTCTTACAGATATATCGTTACTCAAGTAGTAACTTGTGCATCTGAAAGAGACACGTTAGTATTAGATTTCTTACCTTAGAATAGATACCCCAGCAATACCAACCCCGGTGGTGGGTCTGCGAACCAATAATCACACCAGAAAGTCCTGGAGGACGGAACGGCCAAAGAAGCCATCCCTCCGGACTTGGCTGCCCAGGCAGTAGTGTCTTGCAAACGTGTGCAGCGATGCCCACGTAGCTGCCTGACAGATGTCTTGTAAGGGCAGACCCCTGCCCAGGGCAGTGGTAGTCGCCGTGGCTCGGGTAGAATGAGCCCGTAATCCAGCCGGGGGCTCCTTCCTAGCCAAAGAGTAGCATGCCTGGATACACAAGATGATCCACCAGGAGATGGTCCTCTTGTGCACCGCTTTCCCCTTCTTAGCGCCCACGTAACCAACAAAGAGTTGGTCATCCACCCGGAACTGGCGTGTGCGATCCAAATAGAATGAGAGCGCACGTTTTGGGTCCAGACGGTGGAGCCGCTCTTCCTCTTTAGAGGGATGCGGTGGCGGAAAGAAGGTTGGCAAGGTGATAGACTGCCCGATGTGGAAGGCCGTGACAACCTTGGGCAGGAAAGAAGGTTTGGTGCGGAGCACCACTTTGTCCGGATGGACAGAAAGGAAAGGAGGAGTACAAGAAAGAGCCTGGAGCTCACTCACCCTCCTGGCTGAGGTGAAGGCAACCAGGAAAGCCGTCTTCAAAGTCAGAAGGCGAAGAGGACAGTTGTGAAGTGGCTCAAAGGGAGCGCACATCAGAAATGTAAGAACCAGGTTCAAGTCCCACTGAGGCATCACAAACGGAACAGGAGGAAACGTGTGTGTGATGCCCTTAAGAAATCTGTTTACAATAGAGGACTTGAACAAAGAAGGCTGATCAGGAAGCCTGAGAAAGGCTGAAAGGGCAGAAAGGTAGCCCTTGATAGTGCCCAGAGCAGAGCCCTGCCGGGAAAGAGAAAAAAGGAAGAGAAGGACCTCAGAAAGAGGGGCATTGAGGGGATCCACAGCCTTTGCTGTGCACCATGCCACAAATCTGTTCCACCTGCAGGCATATACCGACTTTGTGGAGGGACGCCTGGCTGCCAGAATGATGTTACAAACTTCAGGAGGCAAGTCAAATGGCCTCAACTGTCGCCGCTCAATCTCCAAGCATGGAGGTGGAGACTGGACAGGTTCGGGTGGAGGACCGTCCCCTGCTGCTGCGACAGAAGGTCCTCCTGAAGAGGCAGACGAACCGGGGGATCGACTGACATACTGAGTAGCTCTGGATACCAGTACCTTCTCGCCCAGTCCGGAGCCACAAGGATGACTTGGGCCCGGTCGCGCTTGATCTTCTTCAGCACTCTGGGCAGAAGTGGTATAGGCGGAAAGGCGTACAACAGACCGCAACTCCACTCGCGACGAAAAGCGTCTCCGAGCGAGTGCCGCCTTGGAAATTCCAACGCGCAGAACTGATGACATTGCGCGTTCTCTTCTGTGGCGAATAGATCTAACCAAGGCTCTCCCCATCGCTGACAGAGGCCTTGCGCCACGTCCGAGTTCAGACGCCATTCGTGATCCATCATGCACCGGCGGCTGAGCTCGTCCGCCCTGGCGTTCAGAGAACCTGCCAGGTGTTGAGCCACCAGGGTCACGCCCTGGCGTTCCAGCCATTGCCAAAGGCGAAGAGCCTCTTGACAAAGGATCCACGACCCCACCCCGCCTTGTTTGTTGCAGTACCACATGGCGGTGGTGTTGTCCGTGAACACCTGCACTACACTCCCCCGGACAGAGGGGAGGAATGCCTTCAGTGCCAGACGAATCGCCCTGAGCTCCAACAGGTTGATGTGGAGCCGGGTCTCCGCCGGAGACCAGAGGCCTCTGATCTCCGCCTCTCCCATATGGCCTCCCCAGCCCTGGAGGGACGCGTCCGTCACAACTACGTGCTCCGGTTGGGGAAGGGAGAGGGATCTGCCGCTGACCCAATCGACGTCCGGAAGCCACCACTGCAGCTGTCTCGCAGTGCCCTCCGAGATCAGGACGTGGTCGGATAGGTTGCCCTGATGCTGGGCCCACTGAAACTTCAGGTCACACTGCAGAGCCCGCATCCGCCACCTGGCGTGATGCACCAGTAGGATGCAGGAGGCCATCAGCCCCAGAAGCCGCAGCGTCAACCTGACCGAAACCCGGGATAACGGCTGAAAGATGGGAATCAGAGCCTGAATATCCCGGACCCGCTGTTTGGGCGGATAAACCCGAAACCGCGCCGAGTCCAGAACCGCTCCGATGAAGAGGAGCTTCTGAGAGGGGCACAGGTGTGACTTCGGCACATTGATGGAGAACCCCAGCTGGTGCAGGAGGTCTGCCGTCGTCTGGAGGTGGCTGACGACTGTCTGGGGCGAGCCCGCCTTCAACAACCAGTCGTCGAGGTAGGGGAAGACTGAAACCCCTAACCTGCGCAGATGAGCTGCGACCACCGACATCACCTTTGTGAACACCCGTGGGGCGCTGGTAAGGCCGAAGGGGAGCACAGTAAATTGAAAGTGCTCGTGGCCAACCGTGAACCGCAGGTAGCGCCGGTGGGCAGGCAGGACGGGGATATGAAAGTAGGCGTCCTGCAAGTCCAACGCTACCATCCAGTCTCCTGGGTCCAGGGCAGCCAGGACCTGAGCCAGTGTCAGCATCTTGAACTTCTCCTTCCGGAGGAAGCTGTTGACGTTCCTTAGGTCCAAGATAGGGCGTAGGCCCCCTTTGCCCTTCTTGGGTACCAGAAAGTAGTGGGAGTAGCAACCACACCCTACTTCTGGCCCAGGAACGCGCTCGATGGCCCCCTTGGCCAAGAGGGCCGTAACTTCCTCCTGCAGAAGTCGCAAATGATCCCCCGATACACGGTGGTTCTGCGGTGGCATGGCTGGAGGAGTCGCCTCGAAGGGGAGGGAGTAGCCCCTTCGGACGATTTGCAGCACCCACCTGTCCGATGCGACAGTGCGCCAGTGGAGGTGGTGATGGCGAACCCTGCCCCCCACTGGCGTCACATGGGCCTGAAAGCACGGACTAGGAGGGTTTTGAGGCGGATGCTGCGGGGGAAGGTGTGGACTGACCTCGCCGCTGCCCCCGACCGCCCGGACGGCGGTTCCCACGGCCGCCACCGCGTTGGGTATTGCCCTGCGGAGCATGGCTGGCGGGGCGTGTGGGCGCACCCCTTCCGTGGCCACGAAAGGAGTGAAAGGCAGCCGATTGCTGGCGCTGGCCCGAGAGGCCCAAGGACTTGGCCGTAGCCCTGGAGTCCTTAAAGCGCTCAAGCGCATGGTCTGCCTTGTCGCCAAAGAGGTGACGGCCATCGAACGGCATGTCCATGAGCGTGCTCTGGACATCGGCCGAGAAGTTGGCGGACCTCAGCAAGGCGTGGCGTCTGACCGCCACCGTCGTTGCCATCGCTCTACCTAGCGATTCGGTGGTATCCAGCCCACACCTGATGGAATACTTGGCTGCATTCCGGCCCTCCACAAGGGCTTGGCCGAGTTTGGCCCGTACCTCCAACGGACACTCTGGCAGCACTTCCGCGACCTTATCCCACACAGAGTGGGTGTAACGTCCCAAGAGGCAGGCGGTGTTGGAAGACCGCAGGCCTAGGCTAAGGCTAAGATCTTCCTCCCATACTGGTCATACCTCTTGGATTCCCTGTCCGGCGGGGCAGACGGGAATGCGGTTTGGGAATTGGAGGCCTGGATGACCAGGCTCTCGGGGGTAGGGTGGGAGGACAGGAAACATGGGTCGCCCGGGGCTGGGCGGTGGCGTCTGGCCACGTTTCTATCTACAGGCGAACCCTTAGTGGGCTTGGACCAAGTGCCCAGAAGAACGTCGGTCAAGGCCTCATTAAAGGGCAGCAGAGGCTCAGCCGAGCTTGACTGCGGTTTAAGGACCTCAGTGAGGAGGTTAGTCCTCACGGCCGCGACGGGGAGCTCAAGGCCCAAGGCCTTGGCAGCCCTCATCAGCACCACACTATATGTTGCCCCCTCCTCCGAAGCCACGGTAGGAGGGGAGACAAAACCAGTATCTGGAGAGGTGTCCAGGCCACTGGCCTCCCCCAGGTCTCCTGTCCAGTCCTCATGAGACTGACACTCTCTGGTCAGAGTGTCCTCAGACCACTCCCAGTCCTCCTCATCACCCATCTCCTGAAATTCAGGGTTCTCAACCAATGGGGCCTGTTCATAAAAGTGAAAATCACCAAACGGCGTCTGGAGCGGCGCCCAACGGGGCCGTCCCGACGGCTGAACAGGAACGAAGGCGGGGCCGGCGCCGCCCGAGGGCCCGACGCCGGGGAGGTAGTCAGATCCACCGGCGACGAACCAGATCCTGAAGGAGGACCAGCGGCGTCCTGTGGCGCCGGGCCCGAAGGCGCCGGCGGCGTCGGAACAACCGGACTCCTCGGCGCCGGGCCCGAAGGCGCCGACGGCGTCGGGATAACGGGGGCCTGCGGCGTCGGGATAACGGGGGCCTGCGGCGCCGGGCCCGAAGGCGTCGGCGGCGTCGAAGCACCCGACGGCGTCGGGGCCGGAGCCGCCGACCCGCTAGGGCCCCCAGACGGGTCCGCTGGGCCCGAAGGCGCCGCGGAGCCCGTCGGAGGAGAGATTTTCCTCATGGCCATGAGGAAGCGCTCGATCTCCTCCGGCGGCGCGTTCAGCCCAGGGACTGGAGGGTGTGGAGCTGCCCGCGGCGCCCGTGACTCCGACGGAGCCGCGTGGGCGGTGTCACCCGAACCCCCGGCCGCATCGCGCGAGCGTCGGGGGGAGTCCGAGGAGCGATGACGCCGCTTGGACTTCTTGTGCCTCTTACCTGACGACGACTTCGACCCGGAGGAGTGCGGCCTACTTTCGGAGCTGTGGTGGCTCCGAGCCCGCGACCTGTCCCTCGACCTCCCATGGGATCGGGACCGCTCACGGCACGGGGCCGACTGCCGGAGTTCGAGGCGCCTACGGGACCGCTCCCGTCTGGCTTTCGAGGAGAGGACCCGGCAGTCGGAGCAGGCCTTGTCGTTGTGGTCGACGCCCAAACAAGATAAACACACGCGGTGAGGATCCGTGACCGACATCAGACGGTCTCAATCGTCACAGTGCTTGAAGCCGGGCATCCCTACGGCACCGTTCGGAGTCGAGAGACTTCGAAAAGCAATCAAAAAGGATCAAAAAGTTAGTCAAAAATTGACTAGGGTTACTGCTTTTTCCAGATCTGCGCTTGCTGGCGCGGAAAAAAGAAGAACTGACGTCAGCACGCGGAGGCAGCGTCTAAGTACTCCGACGACGTCATCACGGCGCCCACGACGCCGGACGCGGAGCCGCAGACGACGCCTACCGACACGCAAGGGTACTGCTACGCAAAAATTTCCGGATCAAGTCTGACGCCTGGGGATATTCTAGGGTAAGGAATCTAATACTAACGTGTCTCTTTCAGATCCACCAGATCCTCAAAGATTGCTTGGCCATGGATGGAGCCCAAAAATTCCCATGGCTGGCCTATGTAAAATCTATGTTATCACATGTGGGACGCATAGATCTTTTCTACTCCCCTGATAGTATTCAAAAAGAGGATGTCATGATGATAAAAACATCATTGATAAACTCTTTTATGGCAGAGCGGGAGGAAAGAGAGTTTAAAAAACCGACTGTTAGAAGAAATTATGCCCTCATTACTGTCCCAGGCCCAGAACCCTACCTGGTCTTTGTTAACAAACCATTCCATCGTTTTCTTTTAACTAGATTTCGTTTAAATTTGATACACTTTTTGTTAGGCACCTACGCTAGATGGGAAACTCCTGATAACGCAAGTCCATGTGATTGCGATCATTTTTCACTTCAGGATACCCTACACTTCATTATGTTTTGCGATCATTATGCACAAATTAGGAAAAAATACCTTCTACCAATTCTTCGAGAGGCTGGCTTTTTACAAGTCAGGCCAGCACTCCTATTTTTGCAACTTTTGCATAATGCACGAATAACTTTTCATGTAGCAAACTTTTTAGTAGCAGGAGTACGTATAAACAAAAGGCGTAGCAAAGGAAGACAAGGACAAATTCTCAATGAAATATTTCAGCAAATTTTGGTGTTTTAAATTTTTAAGATTAGGTGAAATTTTTTGGTAAATTTAATTCGATGTATTACTTGTGTACATATATCATCTTTTCTGAACTTATGAAATATGCTGATCTGATATATGATATATTTTGTACATATTTTATTATTGTTGTACTTTATTGTCTTCTTTATGATCTGTATCCTGTGTCTTTTTGTGATTTTTTAAAAATCGAATAAAAGTGATTGACTGACTGACACTACTCAGATGGGAAGAGCAGACGGGGAAACCTGTATCTGAGGCTGACTGGGATTATAGATGTGCCCAGCTTCAGCTGCTCACGTCGAACTGCAATTTGCGCATCATACATTTTAAGTTCTTACACCAAACATACTACACCCCAGAGAAGCTACAACGGTTTGGCCTTAGAGCTGATGACAGGTGTCAGAGGTGCCAGACACCAGGCGCAGACTTTGTCCATATAGCGTGGGCCTGCCCGGAACTGGAAGACTACTGGAGGCAGGTGACAGTGGCGCTGTCACAAATGTTAGCCGATAACGTCCCAAATTCCCCACTGACCTGCCTATTGGGCACACACAGGGTTAAACAAGTCAGGAGACGGAAATTGCTGGCAGTCGCGCTTCTGTTGGCCAAACGACGAGTTGCAATTAAGTGGGGCAGCAAACGGCCACCTAGATTTAAGGATTGGGTGTCAGACATTCTATATTGCAAAGAGACTATGGGGACGTATGAAGAGTGTTTACCCATGTCCTCCAGACCGAGAGACTTCTGGCAGGCGCTGGTGGACTATTTGCGGACACAGCAGGGGGACTCATGAACACCGGGAACCCTGCGGACTAACACGTTGCTGCACATACACCCGAAGTGGGAACAGATCTGCCCCATGCCCTACACGAGGGAAGAGGCCAATGTCTCCAATATGTTACCTTACAATTGAAATGTACTGGGTGTGGAGTCCAATTGTACTTGTTCGACGGAGCGGGGGGAGAGGTGTACTGGGTGATCAGGTAGAAATGCAATACTGAGTGTAAAGATATCACCGAAAGGTATAACAAATGTAGACCTCGAGAAATTACTGTAATGCAATGACATGAATAATGCACTTGTGTGTATCTGACTGTTTGTTTTGGTGAACAAAAATAATAAAAAAAAAAAAAGATATAGTATTCCTATGTCTAACCTTATATCTGGACACATATACACCTACAAGTCACTCCTATGGCAGGCCTTAACAATCCTGAAGGCAGAGTGCTTGGTTTTATGTGAGATGGTGCTCTAGCATGAGCTGAGCCTGTCTGCAGCTTTCGGAACCATGTCCTTATAGCTGTTCTAGGATATTGCCATACCATATACTCTTAAGTGCATTATGTACCTCGCGGTCAGATGCTAACTTTCGTTTGGCTTTATCAAAACAGGTTGTGAAGGTGTCATACGCTTTGGAATACTACCCTCGCCAGTTCTGGCGATGGGGGTAGCATTCCACCCTTCTAGGGGGAGAAGAAATGTTACTTCCATTAATCCCAGTTAATGTTAACCAGAGCCTCAGCATCACAAAATGGATGCTGCTGCCACAGACACAAGTCTGACCTCCTGCTGCTGGGAGTCCTTCCAGCGAGGGAGGCTTGGACAATAGGTTTCCTGTCACAGGGAGGTGCTAGCACCACCCCAGACAGGCTATAGTGTATTGACACAAAAGGGGGTGGTGATGGATGGAGCATCTGAACCAATCAAACACTCATACCCAGTCAAAAGATCTGAGTTTGATCCATCACCGTTCTTTAGCCCACTCTGCCACTCCAGTTCAGACATGGCTATATACAAATCAGTCTGACCCTGTGCCTCATGGGAACAGTCCAGCCCGAACTGCCAAGCCATGCCTTCCCTGGACCGGAAACAAGCTTCCGAGGACCAGTTTCTGGCATTCCAGCCGTCTTCAGCCCGGCTTGCTTGAATCCAGTGGCAAAGTGAGCAAGGGACTCACGTCTGAGCATACCCTGACACACTTATGGCGGCCAAAGCGGTACAAAAGGAGGTGGTGATGGACGGAGCATCTGAACCAATCAAACACTCACACCCAGTCAAAAGATCTGGGTTTGATCCATCACCGTTCTTTAGCCCACTCTGCCACCCCAGTTCAGACATGGCTATAGGCAAATCAGTCTGACCCTGGGCCTCATGGGAACAGTCCAGCCCAAACTGCCAAGCCATGCCTTCCCTGGACCGGAGTCATGCCTTTGTCGCCCCGAGTGGGATGGGTATGCTCAGACGTGAGTCTCATGCTCTCCACACCACTGGAGTCAAGCTATCCAGGCTGTTGATGGCTGATAGCCAGAAACCGGTCCTTGGATGCTTGATTCCGGTCCAGGAAAGACATGGCTTGGCAGTTCGGGCTGGACTGTTCCCATGAGGCACAGGGTCGAGGCTGATTTGCATATGGCCATGTCTGACCTGGGGTGATGTGGAGTGCAGAAAAACGATGGATTTAGGCCCAGATCTCTGTACTGGGGTTAATGTATTACAATGTTCTGCATTCCATCCATCACCTGTTGTTTTTGCCTTTGTCGCCCCGAGTGGGATGGGTATACTCAGACGTGAGTCCCATGCTCTCCACACCACTGGAGTCAAGCTATCCAGGCTGATGATGGCTGATAGCCAGAAACCGGTCCGTGGATGCTTGATTCCGGTCCAGGAAAGACATGGCTTGGCAGTTCGGGCTGGACTGTTCCCATGAGGCACAGGGTCGAGGCTGATTTGCATATGGCCATGTCTGACCTGGGGTGGTGTGGAGTGCAAAAAAACGATGGATTTAGGCCCAGATCACTGTACTGGGGTGAATGTATGACAATGTTCTGCATTCTATCCATCACCTGTTGTTTTTGCCTTTGTTGCCCCGAGTGGGATGGGTATGCTCCGACGTGAGTCCCATGCTCTCCACACCACTGGAGTCAAGCTATCCAGGCTGATGATGGCTGATAGCCAGAAACCGGTCCTTGGATGCTTGATTCCGGTCCAGGGAAGACATGGCTTGGCAGTACGGGCTGGACTGTTCCCATGAGGCACAGGGTCGAGGCTGATTTGCATATGGCCATGTCTGACCTGGGGTGGTGTGGAGTGCAAAAAACGATGGATTTAGGCCCAGATCTCTGTACTGGGGTGAATGTATGACAATGTTCTGCATTCCATCCATCACCTGTTGTTTTTGCCTTTGTCGCCCAGAGTGGGATGGGTATGCTCAGACGTGAGTCCAATGCTCTCCACACCACTGGAGTCAAGCTATCCAGGCTGATGATGGCTGATAGCCAGAAACCGGTCCTTGGATGCTTGATTCCGGTCCAGGAAAGACATGGCTTGGCAGTATGGGCTGGACTGTTCCCATGAGGCACAGGGTCGAGGCTGATTTGCATATGGCCATGTCTGACCTGGGGTGGTGTGGAGTGCAAAAAAACGATGGATTTAGGTCCAGATCTCTGTACTGGGGTGAATGTATGACAATGTTCTGCATTCTATCCATCACCTGTTATTTTTGCCTTTGTCGCCCAGAGTGGGATGGGTATGGTCAGACGTGAGTCCCATGCTCTCCACACCACTGGAGTGAAGCTATCCAGGCTGATGATGGCTGATAGCCAGAAACCGGTCCTTGGATGCTTGATTCCGGTCCAGGAAAGACATGGCTTGGCAGTTCGGGCTGGACTGTTCCCATGAGGCACAGGGTCGAGGCTGATTTGCATATGGCCATGTCTGACCTGGGGTGGTGTGGAGTGCAAAAAAACAATGGATTTAGGCCCAGATCTCTGTACTGGGGTGAATGTATGACAATGTTCTGCATTCTATGCATCACCTGTTGTTTTTGCCTATAGTGTATTGGGGCAGTGAGGGCTGAATGAAACTAGACACTGCCTGGGGCACACAAGGTGTCCCATGCATAAGCCAGTTCAAACCGGTGCTGGGGCACGCCAGCCTCAGCTCTGGCACGAAACTGGACAAGGGGAAAGAGGTATAACCACCCCCTTCCTGGGTCCCACCCATAATCCAGCCCCTAGATTTGGTATATAGGCAGGAGCTGAGTCCCAAGACTTTAGATTTATCCTGACTGAAACTCTGATATGAAACTCTGGACCCTTTGACATCCTACTCGACGTAGAAGACTGAAGAATCTCCCTTGTGGTCAAGGAGTGACCACCCTGTGCAAGCAGGCACCATCAAGCGCTCAGCGGTTTGCTTTGTCGTTGCTCCCGTCGAAGCTTGAACACAGAGCATGACAAGACCCGGACTTCCAGACTTCCTTCAGCCCGATCCACAGCCACAGGAAAGCTGAGACCCGTGGACGCGACGCGAGACTTGGGAGCGGCCATCTTGGAAAGCCAGCAAACTGCTTTCAGTGCAACTTCTGAGGTGTGAGAAGTTGGCCTGATATATGATGCTCACTAGTTCTAGTGATCACCTTGTATTAGTCCAAACAACCCTTATGGTGATTGGTTGTAAGTCAATGTTGGAAATGGGATCCCTGGCTGGCCAGGGCTTTCGCCAAAGTCAGTCAGAGGCCACCACACCCAAGTCAGGGCAAGGGAGTTACACGCCAAGATAACCCCTGCTCACCCTCTAGGTAACGTGGCGCGAGCAGCAAGGCTAAACTTGGAGGCGATGTAAGTTAAGTATTTGCGCACGCACCCCAGCAACAACAACCAAAGGCCCACCACAAAGGAAACTCCACACAAGGTTATATAAAAATAGCCTTTGTATTACAATAAATATACATCAGATAAAACACACATATTGTTACACTGTGCCAACAGGCACGGGCAGAATTTACAAGGGATATTTGTACAGGACAGGGCCACTTGGACCACTGTCAGGGGTATCAGCACTTTTAGAACTTAGCACTTGTAGAAAGTAAAATCAGTGTAGCACACAATATAAAAATAGAGCACACAACCAGTAATCACTGGTAACAGGACCTCACTAGCACCACCTGTACTAGGGAGAAAACAACCACCTACATATCACAATACCTGTAGGGGTGTAAGAACAGAACACATGATGCAATGCATAACATTCATTCAGAGGTGTAGCAATAAAACACAGTTGCGCAAAACTCAGATCAGTCACCACCTGTGACAGTCCCTGTGTCCCAATGTCCGGGCCTAAACGTAGCAGTTGCCCACAAAGTGCTGGGCAACTGGTGCAGGGAAAGTTAGGGCAACGTTGGAGCCTCTCTGGCTCAAGAACCACCTCTGTGGCACTGGGGGGCCTCTCTGGGCTCCTGGACATGAAATGGCGCCCTGAGCCTCTCTCAGGCTCTTCTTTCCAGGACCACTGGGCCCCAGAGCCTCTCAGGGCTCTCAAAGCAAAAAGGGCTGGAGCCTCACTGGCCTCCAGAACGAGGGAATGGCACCCTCAGAGCCTCTCTGGGCTCGCAGACAACGGACTCTGCCTCACTGGGCAGGGGGGGTCCCTCACGGGGGACCTCCGCACAGCTGGAGAGCCTCTCGGGGCTCAATCGAACAAATGGCCCCCAGGAGCCTCTCTGGGCTCCTCCACACTGATGTGGGCGGCGGGGCCCCTCATGGGGGACCCTCGAACACGTGGGGGCGCTTCGGTATGGAGTCCCCCCCTCTGGGGGACTCGGGGGGCTAAGGTACGCCCTGGTGGAGCGGCCCGCTGTCAAGTGGGGCCGCTCGAGTAGAGGCAAGGGGGGGGGAAGGTGCGCGACCTCGCACCTCTCCCCTAGCCGGCTTTCACTCACCGGCTGCTCCTGCTCTCCTCACCGGTTGCTGGGCTTCTCTCTCCCGGGCGGCGGCTCCTGCACGAGAGCTCCCGCTCCTCGGGGGCTCTCTCCACACTTCTCCTGCTCCTCGCTGGGCTCCGGGGCTCTCCCTCGTCCTCGGGAGCCCCGGGGGCGGGACGCTGGCAGCAAGGCGGGACTTCCGGTCGGCCTCTCCCGGGCCGCGCTGTGATTGGTCGGGCTGATAACCACTTCCGGGTCGCCGCGGGCAGCGCGGCGGCTCGCTTCTCAGGCAGGCAGGCGGGCTCCCATGATCCGAGGAGTGGGCTACCTCGTGAATCAAATAAATCACGGACCTGGGCAATGCCGGGTGGGCACCGGCCTCCTAATCAAATATAAAGCGAGGTAGGCACTAGCTATGCACCGCAATTTCGGGCTGATGCCGGGTGGGCACCGGCTGGGCTCTCAAAGCGCTAGCAGCGCTAGCATCCAAGAAAAGGCGCTCCCAAGCGCCACCGGGCCAAATAAAGCACTCTCAAGCGCTAGGCAAGGGATTGCAGCGCTCCCCAGCGCTGAAGGGCAGAGAGCAGCGCTCTCAGGGCTGTAGGCACAGCACAAGCTCCAGCAGGGGCTGGAGGCAGGCAGGGGGGCAAGGCTGGGCCAGAGCCAGCACACTGGGTCTCCAGGCAGGGAGACACCCCAAGTGGCGGTCCTCCTGGCCCCAGCAGCAGCAACAGCCCCCTATTGCAGGATCCAAAAGCAGAACATTTTCTAAGGGGACACAGCCCCTTCTTATACTAACAAATCCTTTGTTTCAGGGTGCAGGGTGGGGGGAAAACCAGTTACAGCTGGCTCTGGAGTACTCTTGATGGCCCAACCACCCATTTCTTTCACTGGGGAGGCTAGGGTCGTTAGACACACCACAGGGGGGCGGAGCCAGCATTGTGTGGGGAAAACCCAGCCCATCCAGGACACAGGTACACTCCTCCCACACATCACTCATGCTAATCTCCCACTCACCACCGGGCTGACCCATCCAGACTTCCTGGAGCCTGGCATGCCAGCCAGCTCCAGCCAATCACGCTCCAGCACCCTCACTGCACACATATCTCAATGTCCAGAAGTAGCACTTCCCTTCTAGACACATACATGCCGCAGATACCATCTCGCAGCATTCACTCTCACGAGTTTACACATACTAAACTCGAGCCTGCACTCCCCACGCATCAGGAACTACCAGGGACACACACATTCCCCATGCATTCCTATGGGAGGGCAGGTCAGCCATGCTACACGCACGCACTTTCACTCTGGGACCCAGGGAAAAGTGCGCAGAGACCCAAAAATCACTGACACAGGGTCACAAATAACGGCAAAAAGTTTAGGGGTGAACCTGCCCTGCGGGCCAAGTCCAACACAACCCCCTTCCAGCCAAAACGCAGGGGAGAACAATCACCACTGTGATGGACTTCCCTGCTTGGGGCGATAGAACACGGACGCAGGCCCGCCACTGCCGGGACACCCTCCTGTTCTATGCCACGGTGAACCCCTAGGGTTCCTTCTAAAGCTACTGTAAGGACCAGCTGGGCTACCCCACTGGTACTCCTCAGCTGTCCGCGGCCAGGACCAGGCCCTAGGCCACCCAGGTGCCACTGGTTCCTGCCTACTCACGAAGTGGGGGGTAGTAACCCCAGGCCCATAGTAGCCATTCTCCACTCCTCCTGTCTGCAAGACAGGGCTAGACTGCCACTGGTTCTCCAGCCTAGGGTCTACAACCTCAGGTGGACCAGGAGTCTCAGGGAAGGCTCTCCTCCCCTTACCTCTTCTTTTAGGGTTCCTCCTCCCCGTGCGAGGGGGACACCTAGAACGCCATTCCAACCCAGGGTTTAACCCCTCAGGTTGCACAGGGGTCAGAGGTGGGCTCTCCCACCCTCTGCACCCCCTTCCAGAGGTCTGCCCTCTCCCACCTGGAGAAGTTCCTCTGGAAGAAGAACCGGTCAGGACACTGGTTACAGTCGTCCTACCCTTCAGGTCAGGCTGATCCTGAACCTGGCCATCCCACCTCCGGTCCAAAACCTTTGGTGGAACAATTGCCTGGCACTCCAGGACTTCTGGGGACTCACACACCATCCCCCTGAGGCTAACAAATGACACATCTGTTGTGTGACTGTCTGTCTGGCGCAGATCTCCCGCCCTCTGTCCACCTGACAGTGCGGGACGATCCCCCAGACCAGAAGTGGCGCCACCTGGGTCCCCCCAAGAAGATCTAGCCCAACTGGCTAGTCTCTGGTCCACTGGTGCATCCACTGGGAAACTCATCCCCCAATCACTCCTCACTTCGGACTTCTGTGCCCTCCCAACTGGAGCGACACTGCCGGACTCTAGAACCACAGGAGCTCTGTTTACAGACGCTCCTGGTCCTCTACTCACTAGGAGATCCTCCTCAAATGGACTAACAGGACAGCCTAGATCCCCAACCTGGTGTTCCCTAAAGAAACCATCCAAGTCCTGAGGCAGGACATCAGGCACCTGGGGACCCTCGGTCACCCACTTACTCCTGCTCCACTGAGCCAGGCAGTAAGCCCCTACACCCTCCTCGCTATCCTGGGACCTAGCTGGGCTACACTGAGCCTCTTCCACCACGCTGGGCTGGAAGATCCCTGACCCACTACTTTCGGAGTCACTCACCAATGACTCTAGAGAACCTCTGGTCCCTTCCCAGCGGTCTGCTTCCTCTGCCAGCTCATAAGGATCAAAGCATTCCAACCTCAACAGGTACTGGCGCAACTCTGGACACAAAATACTGAGGAACTGCTCTTTGAGAACCATGTAGATCACTCCAAGCCACTCCTGTTGCGGGTTAACCTCTAACCAATCCATCAGTGCACTACTACAGTCATCCACATAATTTCCCCAGACCCGGTGAGACGGCTTCCTCCTACTGTTCCTGAATGTCAACCTATATTCCTCCTCTTGGGAAACAGGTACCATACACGGGGCACTGGGAGTGGGACTTCCTATACTGGAATCTAAATAGCTGCCACCACTGGACTCAACCCTCCCTGGGGGATCCAGAAAATTAAGACTGCGGTCAGGGGATAACCTACACTCTAGGGCTATCTTCTCCCTGGCCAAGGCCCTCTCAGCCTCTGCAATCCGCTCATTCACACCCAGCTGCGCCATCTCTCTGGCATACTCTAACCGGAGCTTCTCCATAGCCAGCTGGTGCTCCCTCTCTTCTCTCCTATCCAACCACTCCTCTGGGGACAGGGAAAGGGATGGGGTGCTACATCTGACACTAGACCCAGCAAGGGACTCCCTATCTAGGGGGTACTCGCTCTCTGCTGGCGCCCATCCACTGTCAAACTCACTCTCCACATCAGACTCTTCAGGGCTCCCGTCAGACCCACCACCCTCATGGTGTGCGGCCCGGGCCCTCTCCCTCTCACTGTGCTCACGCTCCCAGTCACTCTTCTGCCACAGGATCATGTTATCCCTAAGCTTGGACTGGGTGTCTGACTCACTCACTGGGATGTCTCTCTCCTTACAAAACCGTACCAACTCATGCACACTGTACTTAAACAGGCCACAGAGGTTAAAAGGAGATTCCATCTTGACAGGATGCTCACAGACACGTGCAACACAAGGGACCTAGCAATCTGAAGTAAGAGTACACAATTCCAAAACTTCAACACTCTCCTTATCAAAGAGAACTCACTCATGCGTCCAGAAAAACACACCATTCATCCACACACACCCTCCCCTCGGATCGGTAAGGCAGTTTCTACCACCCCTGACTTCTCAACCTGACCAAAAGCGACACAGGTACCAAACTCTGGAAGCAGGGCGGGGGACAAATGTACTGAACACAATTATCAAATGACACTCTTCAGGAGAAGAAATAATGGAATTTTACCAAAACAATAATCCCCAAAATGTGGTTATATAAATATGTAAGCTTTGAAGTGCGGCCAGCTGCTACTGTGGTACAACGCAAACACAAATCCTTATCCTCACCGCTTGCCGCCAATGTTGGAAATGGGATCCCTGGCTGGCCAGGGCTTTCGCCAAAGTCAGTCAGAGACCACCACACCCAAGTCAGCGCGGCGGCTCGCTTCTCAGGCAGGCAGGCGGGCTCCCATGATCCGAGGAGTGGGCTCCCTCGTGAATCAAATAAATCACGGACCTGGGCAATGCCGGATGGGCACCGGCCTCCTAATCAAATATAAAGCGTGGTAGGCACTCGCTATGCACCGCAATTTCGGGCTAATGCCGGGTGGGCACCGGCTGGGCTCTCAAAGCGCTAGCATCCAAGAAAAGGCGCTCCCAAGCGCCACCGGGCCAAATAAAGCGCTCTCAAGCGCTAGGCAAGGGATTCCAGCGCTCCCCAGCGCTGAAGGGCAGAGAGCAGTGCTCTCAGGGCTGTAGGCACAGCACAAGCTCCAGCAGGGACTGGAGGCAGGCAGGGGGGCAAGGCTGGGCCAGAGCCAGCACACTGGGTCTCCAGGCAGGGAGACACCCCAAGTGGCGGTCCTCCTGGCCCCAGCAGCAGCAACAGCCCCCTATGGCAGGATCCAAAAGCAGAAAATTTTCTAAGGGGACACAGCCCCTTCTTATACTAACAAATCCTTTGTTTCAGGGTGCAGGGTGGGGGGAAAACCAGTTACAGCTGGCTCTGGAGCACTCTTGATGGCCCAACCACCCATTTCTTTCACTGGGGAGGCTAGGGTCGTTAGACACACCACAGGGGGGCGGAGCCAGCATTGTGTGGGGAAAACCCAGCCCATCCAGGACACAGGTACACTCCTCCCACACATCACTCATGCTAATCTCCCACTCACCACCAGGCTGACCCATCCAGACTTCCTGGAGCCTGGCATGCCAGCCAGCTCCAGCCCATCACGCTCCAGCACCCTCACTGCACACATATCTCAATGTCCAGAAGTAGCACTTCCCTTCTAGACACATACATGCCGCAGATACCATCTCGCAGCATTCACTCTCACGAGTTTACACATACTAAACCAGAGCCTGCACTCCCCACGCATCAGGAACTACCAGGGACACACACATTCCCCATGCATTCCTATGGGAGGGCAGGCCAGCCATGCTACACGCACGCACTTTCACTCTGGGACCCAGGGAAAAGTGCGCAGAGACCCAAAAATCACTGACACAGGGTCACAAATAACGGCAAAAAGTTTAGGGGTGAACCTGCCCTGCGGGCCAAGTCCAACAGTCAACCTTATAGACCAGCTATTCTAATGGTAGCATGAACAAAGCAGTCTTAGGCTAAACTCTTTTGGCATGTGAAGCCAGCTGTTTTACCACATATAACCCCTTGAATACCAGATGAAAGGACACCACACAGGTTTTTATGAAAATAAACAGTATATTTATTAATAACAAACACCTCTGAACTCTTTATGCGATCAGAGGGCTAAGCACATGGCAATCTCTTAGGAAAAATACGATAAGTTGCACAAAATTACAATGGTGCCCTAGGGGCACGACAAACCATATACTAAGTAAATGGTATAAGGAAATCGATAGAGGAAATGAGGATGCCCAGAGGCTGTAGAATCGCTGAGACTACACTACCCTAACCTTAGGTAAGTAGCAGGAGGCCCACGGGACGCGTGTGCAGAGTGTGAACTCACATGCGAGATGCGGAACAAAGTCAATGGGCAGAACAAATTACGAAAAGGTAAGTAAAAGACAGTTCCTACTAGTTACGACTAAAACAACTGGATACCTGGACACTAGGAGAGTCAATCTACCTATGAGCACCGAAATGCTCTTGTGACCTCATCCACGGGCTGCGGGTGCATAGGTGTGAATGTGTGTCGGTTTCTGCGTTGAAGTCAATGGAGCCTTGAAGAAAAGATGCTGTAGGCGACCAGGAGGAAGATGTCCGGTGTGATCCAAGGGTGGATCGAGGAAGAAGAGGACCTGAAAGCAGAGGGGACAGTGTTCAAAGTCACTAGCCAGTGACCGGTGTGGAACCAAGAAGGAACCAGATGCTGTTGTCGCGATCAGGTGAAGTGTGGACACTTGTCTCTAGAGCCACGTGGACCAGGAGGTGTCTTCGACGACCAGGATGGAGGCACGAGCTGTCCCATGCAGGCTCTCGCTGTCGGCGGTGTCGGGTCCGGATTTGGAGTCAACCGGCCTTGACAAAGGCAACCCACGCGGTGAGTGGAAACGGCGTCTGGTGTGGACCAGGAGGGTCCGGGGTGCTCCTCTTTTGGAAGGGAGCAAGGGCGAGTCTGGAGCAACCAGACCAGCAGTGTAGATTTCAAGGATCGTCGTCTAGGAGGCCACTAGCCAGCCGGCAAGTGACCAGACAACGCGTCGAGCAGCAATCAAGCACAAGGGCCCCACGCAGATCTCGTGGATGCTGGAGGGCTGGTCTTTGGTGCAGGAGCTGCTCGGGGCTGGGGCTTCTCAATCACCAAAGCACTTTCTCGAGGATGCCTCTGAAGTCGTGCTGGAAGCGAAGTGCAGTTTCTTCAAGATGGTCGGTCCCACGTGTCTCGTCGCACCCACGGATCTCAGCTGTGCTGCAGATGTAGGTTGAGGTCGGAGAGGTCTGGAAGTCCGGATCTCGTCGGGCTCTGAAGTCTGGTTCCGCCAGGAAGGACGACAAAGTGAACCGCTAGGACGCTTGATGGTGCCTGCAGTTGCAGGGTGGACACTCCTTGCCCACAAGGGAGATTCTTCAGTCTTCTGTGGAGCAGAACGTCGAAGTCCAGAGTTTCTTCTTGTAAAGTTGTTCAGAATAATCTAATTTGGAATGGGACCAGCTCCTACCTTTATCGTGCTAAAGGGGGCTGTACTGCTGACTAGGTCCCTCCCATGGGTGGGACCAGGAAGGGGGGTGGTTACACCCCCTATCCTTTGTCCGGTTTTGCGCCAGAGCTGGGGCTGGAGTGCCCCAGAAACTGGTTTGAACCGGTGTATGCACAGGGACACCTTGTGTGCCCCAGGCATGTCTCATTCCTTTCAGGCCTCCCTACCTCAATACACAAAATACTGTCTGGGGTGGTGCTAGCACCTCCCAAAGCAGGAAACCCTTTGTCCAGGCCTCCCTCGCTGTAAGGACTCCCAGCAGCAGGAGGTCAGACTTGTGTCTGTGGTGGCAGCATCCATTTTGTGATGCTGAGGCTTCGTTTAACTTTAACCGGGGTTCACAGTTACATACATGTCGTGTCCCTCTAAAAGGGTGGAATGCTACCCCCGTCGCCAGAATTGGCGAGTGGGTAGTATTCCAATTCGTATGACACCTTACTCGACATGTTTTGATAATGTTATACCAAAGTTAGCATTCAACCGCGAGGATTATAATGCACTTAAGAGTATATGGTATAGCGTTATCATGGAACAGCTATAAGGACTTGGTTCCGCAAGCTGCAGACAGGCTCAGATCATGCCAGAGCACCATCTCACATGATTCCAAGCACTCTGCCTTCAGGATTGATAATAAGAACAAAAGGGGATAGGTCCATAAACACGTGGTGGGGGCTAGACCCTTTTTAGGTCGAGCAGACGTACTCTCAATGCGTGAGCATTGAGAGAGTCTGCTTCAGACCTAATGTTGCCCGTTATTGGGAGAGTGGACACCAATCTGACACGAGCGTTTCCTTCGCGGTTTTCACCGCGGGAGCGCGCGTCTCACCCGCGCATGCGCAGAGTAACTCAGCATTTATTTTTTTTTTTTTTTTATTTCCCAGCCCCGAACCGAATCAGGTATCAGAGCGCTTCACATATAGGCAGCCCCCACCCCCCACCCCCCACCCCTCTGCATGCGCACACACAGGCGAGCGCATGCACACGCAGGCACACGGCAGACACTCGCTCACACACACCCCCCTCCCCCACAGTCACACACACGCACTCCAGACACATACACACGCGCGTGACCCCCATCCCCACCACTTACCGGGCTCTTTCGCCGTGTTCAGTGTCTCATCGCTCCACTTCTTCCTTGGCGGCGGCGGCTGTGGCGGCGGGCGGGACTTCCTGCTGGATTGCAGGCCCCGCCCCCGTCTCAGGCAAAAGTGCCTGACTTCCGTTTTTTTTAAACTGTGGCTCTCTATAACGGAAGGATAAACCCTGTGCCATATAGCATGCGCGTGAATGGACACTCACTGATCAACAGCACATGCGCTTTGATTGCAGAGAAACACGGGTAATATTGATCCCTGAGGGACAACGCAGCTAGATTTTTTAATGAGGGCGTCAAATGAGAAGGTTTTACGTTTTCGGCGATATACCGGTTTCCAGTCAACACAGAGCACACACTCGAGTACTCACTGTGTTGTCTGTGTTGATATCGGCATACCGCCGAGAATGTCAAAGCTTTTAAACTATTTGAAGCCCTCGTCTAAAAAGGTCTCTTACATTTAGTGCCTTTAAGAGAATCGCCTGATTATCCATCAGTTGGCTCGAAGTATTCATTTTGTGCGTGTGTGAATATTCGTCAGAGCACACGCGCCTTCTAAGTATGTTTCGAGGTCGCCCAGTATTTCCATATTCTGCACGTCGGTGACGTCATGCTCTGGCGAGTGTAAAGGGAGAACCCCTTCGATGCACCGACTGGTGTCTGCTCATGTCACAGCTGTGGCACTTATCGGGCACGGCGTTCGTGTGGAACAGCTGGCGACTCAGATAAAGGCCCGGGGGAGACCCTTTCCACTCTCCTGCATCTGCAGAGATAACTCCCGCTTTCCATTGCGCTGGTGGAAGACTCGAGAAAACTGCGGGCCGCACGAACACGGTGGCACTAGGATTTGAGAGATTTGAGTACAACACTACACACTCTGATGTTTAGTGCCTGTTTGGGGTGAGGCACTTCAAGACGCGCAGTATACCTAATCTGAATGCATGCACTTGGCTTGGTGAATTTTATCCAGCACAGCCAAACTTTCCTTGTATGTTCTAAACGACTGCACTCTTGTCGACCACTTCTGGCTTATATAGCACTTGAGTTTGCAACACGTTTAATTTTCAGAAAGTTTAAACAAAAGGATATTTTGGATCTGAAAGACTACCTAACCTCGCGTCGAAAAACAGGTTGTTTTTTTAAGACAAGGCAGGACGGTGTGTGCACGAGTTGCAAGTGAGTCGCAGTGGAATCTTCTGAAATAGGCTTAAAAATGTACTTACAATTTAGCGTTCACTCCCGTCCAAAATTGCCTCCGCTTTTAAATAAATCAATGGAGAAAATACATTTCCCGATTTTTTTAATCCCATTTTCATGTTCTAATCTAAAACGTTGCTTGTATGAAACCCATGAAGTCACTGTTTCGTGTCTGCTCTCAATTACTTGCTCACTAATAAATATACCCTTGGGCGCTCGCTCCATATATCTCCTACCGGCACCACCTAATAGCATCCCGGGGCGATATCTGGTTCTCTCGCTAAGCCGTTGCTGCTGCTCTTTTCACTTTACTAACAAAATACATCCGGCGCCACGCACGTCACTGCTGACAGCGTGATGAACTCAAAGAAACATCATTGCTAAGGAAACCCTTGCTCTTCTGCTCACATTGACCTGCTTGTCATCCACCCTTTTGCCACGTTGCCCTTTTCTCCTGATTCAGCATTTCCGTTCAACCACACACACACACCCCACACACACCCCCACCCACACACACAACCCCCCACACACAGCCCCCCCACACACAACCCCCCCACACACAACCCCCCACACAAACAACCCCCCCACACACAACCCCCCACACAAACAACCCCTCACCCACACCCCACACCCCCCCACCCCACACACACCCCAACCACACCCTCACCACACCCCCCCCCACACACACAACCCACAACCACACACATAACCCCAAACACACACAACCACACACAGATACAACCCCCCCACACACAACCCCCACACACACACACACAACTACACCAACACACAACTACACACACACAACCACACACACACAACCACACACCCACACACACACAACCACACAACCACAAGCACACACACACAACCACACTCTACCACACACAACCACACTCAACCACACACAACACAAACACAACACACAACCACACACAACCCCAAAACACAACCCCAAACATAACACACACAACCCCACACACAACCACACACACACAACCACACACACACACAACCACAACCACACAACCACACACAACACACACAACCACACAACCACACACAACCATCTATCTATTTATCTATCGCACTCACTGTATCTATCACCCTCACTCTATCTATCTATCGCCCTCACTCTATCTATCGCCCTCACTCGATCTATCTATCTATCTATTGCCCCCACTCTATCTATCTATCTATCGCCCTCACTCTATCGCCCTCACCCTATCTATCTATCGCCCTCACTCTATCTCTCTATCTATCTATCGCCCTCACTCTATCTATCTATTGCCCTCACTCTATCTATCTATCTATTGCCCTCACACTATATCTATCCATCTATCTATCCATCCATCTATCTATCCATCTATCTATCTCTTTAACCATCTATCCATCTATCTATCCATCTATCTATCCATCTATCTATCCATCGCCCTCACTCTATCTATCGCCCCTTACTCTATCTATCGCCCCTCACTCTATCCCCCCTCACTCTATCTATCGCCCCTCACTCTATCTATCACCCCTCACTCTATCTATCACCCCTCACTCTATCAATCTATCTATCTATCACCCTCACTCGATCTATCGCCCCTCACTCTATCACCACAGCACCACTCAGCACCACCACTGCACCACTCAGCAACACCACAGCACCACTCAGCACCATCACAGCATCACTCAGCACCACCACAGCACCACCACAGCATCACTCAGCACCACCACCGCACCACTCAGCACCACCACAGCGTCACTCAGCAGCACCACAGCACCACTCAGTACCACCACAGCATCACGGTTATAGGTGTCACATTTGCGAAAGTTAACTATTGGCATTGTAAATGACAAAGCTATTAATTTAGCTATTTTCAAAACCAACACATAAATAAAAAAATTGTCATTTACAAGACCAATAGCTCAACCTTTCCTAATGCGAGACCTATTGCATTGCAAATGCTTGTTATAAAATATATAACACAAATTGCCCGAACCACAAAATCTCCACAAGCTTATTAAGAGGGAAAAGATCAATTTATTGTGATCACCCTCGACATCCTACTTAGTGTCAATGTTTTTTATCTTTTTCAAGTTATCACAAGCTGTATGACAGAAAACAACAATACATTAAATATTTACACACCTATATATACTTTGTACATACATGAGAAACAAATTCTTTACACAGTACAAAAAGAAAATTCCTTGCATTAAACATTACAAAAAACTAAGAATACATCACAAACAACATTAGAACAAACATTACAATCAAAAAATGAGAAAAATAGGAAAAACCAATCTTAGGGGGAATCATAAGCAAATGAATGGCTCTTAAACAAATCAATACTGGACCAGCCGGTCTTAGTTTCTTATGAGAAAACTTTGATCACACCAGCGGCGTGCTGTTACTTTTGAGCAGGAAATGTCATGACTTGTTTGATGCTTAGAATCTGTTTGAATGGTCATACTTTTGGCTATAAGTGCTTATACTCGTTTTTTCGTGTTTCCACTAACACAGGACGGCATATTGAGGGCACATTTCTAAAAATTTCCAAAAATTAAAAAGGGAATAGAAACACTTCATTAAGGTAGGCGAAATGACTCCTGCCCTTTCTGGGCTTTTAATAATGCATGCACTATGCGAACATTGTAATCAACAGCCCCACCACAAACATTTTTCACTATTGTTTTAGGAGCCTACCTTCATGGTGGTGTATCATATATAAGAACGCCGGTTAGCGGCAGTCGACAATAGCAAGGTGTGCCTTATGTAGCATTGGGTGACGTTTTAGTAATGAAACCACGACCTGGTTAGATTTACCAATGCACAAAAATGTCTTAAAATTTCTTGTAGGTTGCCCTGCCTGGCCACGTTTAGAATTACTTGGTTTGAAATCCTTTACGCCCCAATGCCCTGCTTCACTTTCAACCAAGTTTGGTATGTAGCATTTTTCTTTCTCAGCCCATTGCCTTAAAAGAAGTTCGGTTTTGAGAGTGATGAGTAAAATATTTTCTTTGCATCTTGCAGATACAAAGAATAAAACAGCCCTGATGAGAGATCAGCGACATAGTGCCTGATCTCGAAACGCTTCGGCACTTTCATAGGGTGGAATAAAATGTCATCTCTACGATACTAGGACCGGCTGGTCCGGTATTGATTTGTGTAAGAGCCATTCATTTGCTTATGATTCCCCCGAAGATTGTTTTTTCCTATTTTTCTCATTTTTTGATTGTAATGTTTGTTCTAATGTTGTTTGTGATGTATTCTTAGTTTTTTGTAATGTTTGATGCAAGGAATTTTCTTTTTGTACTGTGTACAGAATTTGTTTCTCATGTATGTACAAAGTATATATAGGTGTGTAAATATTTAATGTATTGTTGTTTTCTGTCATACAGCTTGTGATAACTTGAAAAAGATAAAAAACATTGACACTAAGTAGGATGTCGAGGGTGATCACAATAAATTGATCTTTTCCCTCTTAATAAGCTAGTGGAGATTTTGTGGTTCGGGCAATTTGTGTTATATATTTCAGGATTGATAAGGCCTGCCATAGGAGTGACTGATAGAAATATATGTGTCCATTTTAGGGTTAGATATAGGTATACTATATCTATAGCAAAGGGTGTTTACACCACCTTGCCCCAGCTGTCTTAGCAGCCAGTTGTGTCAGTTTTGGATGTCCATCCAGGGGTGGCATAATACATGCGGCAGCCCCTGGTAGGCCCTGGGTACACCTATGCCCTGGGTACCTAAGGTACACTGTACAGGGGCTGATAAGGTGACCCAGCATCCAATTAGGTATGTACCTAAGGTACATGGAGTCCATTTTACAGAGAGAGCAATTAGTCTGGGGCCCTGAATAGCAGGGTCCCAGGCCAACTAGGTCGAAAACCAGCTAAACACTAGGCAAAAAGTTGGGGGTAACCATAGTCAGATATCCACCTTCCTACATGAGGCACCCAAGAAGTTGTGCATTGGGGATTGAGAAGCCCCAGCCCCGAGCACCAACTGCACCGAAGATCACCTCTCCACACTCACCGAGTGCTGCGTGGGGCCCTTTTGCATTTTCCTGCACGACGCGTCTGTCCGGTCACTTGCCCGTTGGCTAGTGGCCTCTGTGATGACTAAACTTTGCATTTCCAACGCTGGTCTGGTTGCTCCAGACTGGCCCTTGCTCCCCTGAAAAGGAGCAGCCCATTAGACCTTGCTGGTCTGATCCAGAAGCCATCTTTGATTCCTGCGTGGGTTGCATTTGCCAAGGCCTGTTGACTCCGAATCGAGAACCGACACCGCCAACAGCGAGAGCCTTCGTGGGACAGTCCGTATCCAGCTCCTGGTCATCGTCGACACCTCCTGGTCCACGTGGCTGCAGAGACAAGATTCGCAACATCACCTGATTGCTCCCCTACATCGCCTGGTTCCTTCCTGGTTCCATCCTGGTCACTGGCTAGTGACCCAGACTCTGTCCCCTCTGCTTTCAGATACTCTTCATCCTCGATCCACCCTTGGATCCAACCGGACTCTTCTCTCCTGGTCGCCTGCAGCATCTTTTCTCCAAGGCTCCATAGAACTCTACGACGAAACCCGACACACTTTGACACCTATGCACCCGCTTCATGTGTGTGAGTTAACGCGAGTACTGCGGTGCTCCTGTAAAGGTTTACACTCCTAGTGTCCTAGTTTCAAGTGGTTAGCTTCTAGTCCAGTCGGAAGACTCCTAAAACTTTAACTTTCTAACTTTAGGCATCCATTGACTTCTATATGTGCACGCGTGTGCATTTAGACACTGCACCCGCATCCCGTGGGCCTCCTGCTCCCTAACTACTGTTAGTCCAGTGTAGCCCCAGTGATTCCCAAGGCCCTAGGGCCTTACCATTGTTCGTGACATGGTTCTTATACCACTATTTTAGTATATGGTTTAGCGGGCCACCATGGCCTATCCATATTTGTGCAACTTTTGTATGTTATATTAAGTTACTTGTTATGCGCTTGTGCTCCTGTGCTCATAAAGAGTTAAGGGGATTGATTTAGAAATAAATACATATATATTTTGAATATATAACCTGTGTGGTGTCCTTTCATTTGGTATTAAAAGGTTTGCATATGGTAAAACAGCAGGCTTCACATGCCCTCTTGAGTTTAGCCTAAGACTGCTTTTGTCCATGCTACCCCTAGGATAGCTGGTCTATAAGGTTGACTTTACAACCATCACCATAAGGGTTGTTTGGACTGGTGCAAGGTGCTCACTAGAATAGTGAACATCATATACCAGGCCAACTTCTCACAGGAATTATTTACAACAAGGGGTGGTGATGGACAGAGTCTCTGAATTAAGCAGAGTACTCTCACCCAGTCAAGAGATCAGGGCTAGATCCAACACCGTTTTTTAGCTCATTGCACCATCCCAGTTTCAGAACCAGGCTGTATGCAAATTAGTCTGTCCCTGGCCCAGTGCATCATGGGAACAGGGCAGACCAGACTACAAAAGCCAATTCTTACACTGGGAAGGAAACAAGCTTCCGGGGACCGGTTTCTGGCATTAAAGCAGTCTTCGGCCCGGCTTGCTTGAATCCTGATGGTGCAATGAGCAAGGGACTCACATCTGAGTATACCCTTCCACGCTTAGGGTGGACAAAATTATTTACAACAAGGGGTGGTGATGGACAGAGTCTCTGAATTAAGCAGAGTACTCTCACCCAGTCAAGAGATCAGGGCTAGATCCAACACCGTTTTTTAGCTCATTGCACCATCCCAGTTTCAGAACCTGGCTGTATGCAAATTAGTCTGTCCCTGGCCCAGTGCATCATGGGAACAGGGCAGACCAGACTACAAAAGCCAATTCTTACACTGGGAAGTAAACAAGCTTCCGGGGACCGGTTTCTGGCATTACAGCCGTCTTCGGCCCGGCTTGCTTGAATCCTGATGGTGCAATGAGCAAGGGACTCACATCTGAGTATACCCTTCCACGCTTAGGGTGGACAAAATTATTTACAACAAGGGGTGGTGATGGACAGAGTCTCTGAATTAAGCAGAGTACTCTCACCCAGTCAAGAGATCAGGGCTAGATCCAACACCGTTTTTTAGCTCATTGCACCATCCCAGTTTCAGAACCTGGCTGTATGCAAATTAGTCTGTCCCTGGCCCAGTGCATCATGGGAACAGGGCAGACCAGACTACAAAAGCCAATTCTTACACTGGGAAGGAAACAAGCTTCCGGGGACCGGTTTCTGGCATTACAGCCGTCTTCGGCCCGGCTTGCTTGAATCCTGATGGTGCAATGAGCAAGGGACTCACATCTGAGTATACCCTTCCACACTTAGGGTGGACAAAATTATTTACAACAAGGGGTGGTGATGGACAGAGTCTCTGAATTAAGCAGAGTACTCTCACCCAGTCAAGAGATCAGGGCTAGATCCAACACCGTTTTTTAGCTCATTGCACCATCCCAGTTTCAGAACCTGGCTGTATGCAAATTAGTCTGTCCCTGGCCCAGTGCATCATGGGAACAGGGCAGACCAGACTACAAAAGCCAATTCTTACACTGGGAAGGAAACAAGCTTCCGGGGACCGGTTTCTGGCATTACAGCCGTCTTCGGCCCGGCTTGCTTGAATCCTGATGGTGCAATGAGCAAGGGACTCACATCTGAGTATACCCTTCCACGCTTAGGGTGGACAAAATTATTTACAACAAGGGGTGGTGATGGACAGAGTCTCTGAATTAAGCAGAGTACTCTCACCCAGTCAAGAGATCAGGGCTAGATCCAACACCGTTTTTTAGCTCATTGCACCATCCCAGTTTCAGAACCTGGCTGTATGCAAATTAGTCTGTCCCTGGCCCAGTGCATCATGGGAACAGGGCAGACCAGACTACAAAAGCCAATTCTTACACTGGGAAGGAAACAAGCTTCCGGGGACCGGTTTCTGGCATTACAGCCGTCTTCGGCCCGGCTTGCTTGAATCCTGATGGTGCAATGAGCAAGGGACTCACATCTGAGTATACCCTTCCACGCTTAGGGTGGACAAAATTATTTACAACAAGGGGTGGTGATGGACAGAGTCTCTGAATTAAGCAGAGTACTCTCACCCAGTCAAGAGATCAGGGCTAGATCCAACACCGTTTTTTAGCTCATTGCACCATCCCAGTTTCAGAACCTGGCTGTATGCAAATTAGTCTGTCCCTGGCCCAGTGCATCATGGGAACAGGGCAGACCAGACTACAAAAGCCAATTCTTACACTGGGAAGGAAACAAGCTTCCGGGGACCGGTTTCTGGCATTAAAGCCGTCTTCGGCCCGGCTTGCTTGAATCCTGATGGTGCAATGAGCAAGGGACTCACATCTGAGTATACCCTTCCACGCTTAGGGTGGACAAAATTATTTACAACAAGGGGTGGTGATGGACAGAGTCTCTGAATTAAGCAGAGTACTCTCACCCAGTCAAGAGATCAGGGCTAGATCCAACACCGTTTTTTAGCTCATTGCACCATCCCAGTTTCAGAACCTGGCTGTATGCAAATTAGTCTGTCCCTGGCCCAGTGCATCATGGGAACAGGGCAGACCAGACTACAAAAGCCAATTCTTACACTGGGAAGGAAACAAGCTTCCGGGGACCGGTTTCTGGCATTAAAGCAGTCTTCGGCCCGGCTTGCTTGAATCCTGATGGTGCAATGAGCAAGGGACTCACATCTGAGTATACCCTTCCACGCTTAGGGTGGACAAAATTATTTACAACAAGGGGTGGTGATGGACAGAGTCTCTGAATTAAGCAGAGTACTCTCACCCAGTCAAGAGATCAGGGCTAGATCCAACACCGTTTTTTAGCTCATTGCACCATCCCAGTTTCAGAACCTGGCTGTATGCAAATTAGTCTGTCCCTGGCCCAGTGCATCATGGGAACAGGGCAGACCAGACTACAAAAGCCAATTCTTACACTGGGAAGGAAACAAGCTTCCGGGGACCGGTTTCTGGCATTAAAGCAGTCTTCGGCCCGGCTTGCTTGAATCCTGATGGTGCAATGAGCAAGGGACTCACATCTGAGTATACCCTTCCACGCTTAGGGTGGACAAAATTATTTACAACAAGGGGTGGTGATGGACAGAGTCTCTGAATTAAGCAGAGTACTCTCACCCAGTCAAGAGATCAGGGCTAGATCCAACACCGTTTTTTAGCTCATTGCACCATCCCAGTTTCAGAACCTGGCTGTATGCAAATTAGTCTGTCCCTGGCCCAGTGCATCATGGGAACAGGGCAGACCAGACTACAAAAGCCAATTCTTACACTGGGAAGGAAACAAGCTTCCGGGGACCGGTTTCTGGCATTACAGCCGTCTTCGGCCCGGCTTGCTTGAATCCTGATGGTGCAATGAGCAAGGGACTCACATCTGAGTATACCCTTCCACGCTTAGGGTGGACAAAATTATTTACAACAAGGGGTGGTGATGGACAGAGTCTCTGAATTAAGCAGAGTACTCTCACCCAGTCAAGAGATCAGGGCTAGATCCAACACCGTTTTTTAGCTCATTGCACCATCCCAGTTTCAGAACCTGGCTGTATGCAAATTAGTCTGTCCCTGGCCCAGTGCATCATGGGAACAGGGCAGACCAGACTACAAAAGCCAATTCTTACACTGGGAAGGAAACAAGCTTCCGGGGACCGGTTTCTGGCATTACAGCCGTCTTCGGCCCGGCTTGCTTGAATCCTGATGGTGCAATGAGCAAGGGACTCACATCTGAGTATACCCTTCCACACTTAGGGTGGACAAAATTATTTACAACAAGGGGTGGTGATGGACAGAGTCTCTGAATTAAGCAGAGTACTCTCACCCAGTCAAGAGATCAGGGCTAGATCCAACACCGTTTTTTAGCTCATTGCACCATCCCAGTTTCAGAACCTGGCTGTATGCAAATTAGTCTGTCCCTGGCCCAGTGCATCATGGGAACAGGGCAGACCAGACTACAAAAGCCAATTCTTACACTGGGAAGGAAACAAGCTTCCGGGGACCGGTTTCTGGCATTACAGCCGTCTTCGGCCCGGCTTGCTTGAATCCTGATGGTGCAATGAGCAAGGGACTCACATCTGAGTATACCCTTCCACGCTTAGGGTGGACAAAATTATTTACAACAAGGGGTGGTGATGGACAGAGTCTCTGAATTAAGCAGAGTACTCTCACCCAGTCAAGAGATCAGGGCTAGATCCAACACCGTTTTTTAGCTCATTGCACCATCCCAGTTTCAGAACCTGGCTGTATGCAAATTAGTCTGTCCCTGGCCCAGTGCATCATGGGAACAGGGCAGACCAGACTACAAAAGCCAATTCTTACACTGGGAAGGAAACAAGCTTCCGGGGACCGGTTTCTGGCATTACAGCCGTCTTCGGCCCGGCTTGCTTGAATCCTGATGGTGCAATGAGCAAGGGACTCACATCTGAGTATACCCTTCCACGCTTAGGGTGGACAAAATTATTTACAACAAGGGGTGGTGATGGACAGAGTCTCTGAATTAAGCAGAGTACTCTCACCCAGTCAAGAGATCAGGGCTAGATCCAACACCGTTTTTTAGCTCATTGCACCATCCCAGTTTCAGAACCTGGCTGTATGCAAATTAGTCTGTCCCTGGCCCAGTGCATCATGGGAACAGGGCAGACCAGACTACAAAAGCCAATTCTTACACTGGGAAGGAAACAAGCTTCCGGGGACCGGTTTCTGGCATTAAAGCCGTCTTCGGCCCGGCTTGCTTGAATCCTGATGGTGCAATGAGCAAGGGACTCACATCTGAGTATACCCTTCCACGCTTAGGGTGGACAAAATTATTTACAACAAGGGGTGGTGATGGACAGAGTCTCTGAATTAAGCAGAGTACTCTCACCCAGTCAAGAGATCAGGGCTAGATCCAACACCGTTTTTTAGCTCATTGCACCATCCCAGTTTCAGAACCTGGCTGTATGCAAATTAGTCTGTCCCTGGCCCAGTGCATCATGGGAACAGGGCAGACCAGACTACAAAAGCCAATTCTTACACTGGGAAGGAAACAAGCTTCCGGGGACCGGTTTCTGGCATTACAGCCGTCTTCGGCCCGGCTTGCTTGAATCCTGATGGTGCAATGAGCAAGGGACTCACATCTGAGTATACCCTTCCACGCTTAGGGTGGACAAAATTATTTACAACAAGGGGTGGTGATGGACAGAGTCTCTGAATTAAGCAGAGTACTCTCACCCAGTCAAGAGATCAGGGCTAGATCCAACACCGTTTTTTAGCTCATTGCACCATCCCAGTTTCAGAACCTGGCTGTATGCAAATTAGTCTGTCCCTGGCCCAGTGCATCATGGGAACAGGGCAGACCAGACTACAAAAGCCAATTCTTACACTGGGAAGGAAACAAGCTTCCGGGGACCGGTTTCTGGCATTACAGCCGTCTTCGGCCCGGCTTGCTTGAATCCTGATGGTGCAATGAGCAAGGGACTCACATCTGAGTATACCCTTCCACACTTAGGGTGGACAAAATTATTTACAACAAGGGGTGGTGATGGACAGAGTCTCTGAATTAAGCAGAGTACTCTCACCCAGTCAAGAGATCAGGGCTAGATCCAACACCGTTTTTTAGCTCATTGCACCATCCCAGTTTCAGAACCTGGCTGTATGCAAATTAGTCTGTCCCTGGCCCAGTGCATCATGGGAACAGGGCAGACCAGACTACAAAAGCCAATTCTTACACTGGGAAGGAAACAAGCTTCCGGGGACCGGTTTCTGGCATTACAGCCGTCTTCGGCCCGGCTTGCTTGAATCCTGATGGTGCAATGAGCAAGGGACTCACATCTGAGTATACCCTTCCACGCTTAGGGTGGACAAAATTATTTACAACAAGGGGTGGTGATGGACAGAGTCTCTGAATTAAGCAGAGTACTCTCACCCAGTCAAGAGATCAGGGCTAGATCCAACACCGTTTTTTAGCTCATTGCACCATCCCAGTTTCAGAACCTGGCTGTATGCAAATTAGTCTGTCCCTGGCCCAGTGCATCATGGGAACAGGGCAGACCAGACTACAAAAGCCAATTCTTACACTGGGAAGGAAACAAGCTTCCGGGGACCGGTTTCTGGCATTACAGCCGTCTTCGGCCCGGCTTGCTTGAATCCTGATGGTGCAATGAGCAAGGGACTCACATCTGAGTATACCCTTCCACGCTTAGGGTGGACAAAATTATTTACAACAAGGGGTGGTGATGGACAGAGTCTCTGAATTAAGCAGAGTACTCTCACCCAGTCAAGAGATCAGGGCTAGATCCAACACCGTTTTTTAGCTCATTGCACCATCCCAGTTTCAGAACCTGGCTGTATGCAAATTAGTCTGTCCCTGGCCCAGTGCATCATGGGAACAGGGCAGACCAGACTACAAAAGCCAATTCTTACACTGGGAAGGAAACAAGCTTCCGGGGACCGGTTTCTGGCATTACAGCCGTCTTCGGCCCGGCTTGCTTGAATCCTGATGGTGCAATGAGCAAGGGACTCACATCTGAGTATACCCTTCCACGCTTAGGGTGGACAAAATTATTTACAACAAGGGGTGGTGATGGACAGAGTCTCTGAATTAAGCAGAGTACTCTCACCCAGTCAAGAGATCAGGGCTAGATCCAACACCGTTTTTTAGCTCATTGCACCATCCCAGTTTCAGAACCTGGCTGTATGCAAATTAGTCTGTCCCTGGCCCAGTGCATCATGGGAACAGGGCAGACCAGACTACAAAAGCCAATTCTTACACTGGGAAGGAAACAAGCTTCCGGGGACCGGTTTCTGGCATTACAGCCGTCTTCGGCCCGGCTTGCTTGAATCCTGATGGTGCAATGAGCAAGGGACTCACATCTGAGTATACCCTTCCACGCTTAGGGTGGACAAAATTATTTACAACAAGGGGTGGTGATGGACAGAGTCTCTGAATTAAGCAGAGTACTCTCACCCAGTCAAGAGATCAGGGCTAGATCCAACACCGTTTTTTAGCTCATTGCACCATCCCAGTTTCAGAACCTGGCTGTATGCAAATTAGTCTGTCCCTGGCCCAGTGCATCATGGGAACAGGGCAGACCAGACTACAAAAGCCAATTCTTACACTGGGAAGGAAACAAGCTTCCGGGGACCGGTTTCTGGCATTACAGCCGTCTTCGGCCCGGCTTGCTTGAATCCTGATGGTGCAATGAGCAAGGGACTCACATCTGAGTATACCCTTCCACGCTTAGGGTGGACAAAATTATTTACAACAAGGGGTGGTGATGGACAGAGTCTCTGAATTAAGCAGAGTACTCTCACCCAGTCAAGAGATCAGGGCTAGATCCAACACCGTTTTTTAGCTCATTGCACCATCCCAGTTTCAGAACCTGGCTGTATGCAAATTAGTCTGTCCCTGGCCCAGTGCATCATGGGAACAGGGCAGACCAGACTACAAAAGCCAATTCTTACACTGGGAAGGAAACAAGCTTCCGGGGACCGGTTTCTGGCATTACAGCCGTCTTCGGCCCGGCTTGCTTGAATCCTGATGGTGCAATGAGCAAGGGACTCACATCTGAGTATACCCTTCCACGCTTAGGGTGGACAAAATTATTTACAACAAGGGGTGGTGATGGACAGAGTCTCTGAATTAAGCAGAGTACTCTCACCCAGTCAAGAGATCAGGGCTAGATCCAACACCGTTTTTTAGCTCATTGCACCATCCCAGTTTCAGAACCTGGCTGTATGCAAATTAGTCTGTCCCTGGCCCAGTGCATCATGGGAACAGGGCAGACCAGAGTACAAAAGCCAATTCTTACACTGGGAAGGAAACAAGCTTCCGGGGACCGGTTTCTGGCATTACAGCCGTCTTCGGCCCGGCTTGCTTGAATCCTGATGGTGCAATGAGCAAGGGACTCACATCTGAGTATACCCTTCCACGCTTAGGGTGGACAAAATTATTTACAACAAGGGGTGGTGATGGACAGAGTCTCTGAATTAAGCAGAGTACTCTCACCCAGTCAAGAGATCAGGGCTAGATCCAACACCGTTTTTTAGCTCATTGCACCATCCCAGTTTCAGAACCTGGCTGTATGCAAATTAGTCTGTCCCTGGCCCAGTGCATCATGGGAACAGGGCAGACCAGACTACAAAAGCCAATTCTTACACTGGGAAGGAAACAAGCTTCCGGGGACCGGTTTCTGGCATTACAGCCGTCTTCGGCCCGGCTTGCTTGAATCCTGATGGTGCAATGAGCAAGGGACTCACATCTGAGTATACCCTTCCACGCTTAGGGTGGACAAAATTATTTACAACAAGGGGTGGTGATGGACAGAGTCTCTGAATTAAGCAGAGTACTCTCACCCAGTCAAGAGATCAGGGCTAGATCCAACACCGTTTTTTAGCTCATTGCACCATCCCAGTTTCAGAACCTGGCTGTATGCAAATTAGTCTGTCCCTGGCCCAGTGCATCATGGGAACAGGGCAGACCAGACTACAAAAGCCAATTCTTACACTGGGAAGGAAACAAGCTTCCGGGGACCGGTTTCTGGCATTACAGCCGTCTTCGGCCCGGCTTGCTTGAATCCTGATGGTGCAATGAGCAAGGGACTCACATCTGAGTATACCCTTCCACGCTTAGGGTGGACAAAATTATTTACAACAAGGGGTGGTGATGGACAGAGTCTCTGAATTAAGCAGAGTACTCTCACCCAGTCAAGAGATCAGGGCTAGATCCAACACCGTTTTTTAGCTCATTGCACCATCCCAGTTTCAGAACCTGGCTGTATGCAAATTAGTCTGTCCCTGGCCCAGTGCATCATGGGAACAGGGCAGACCAGACTACAAAAGCCAATTCTTACACTGGGAAGGAAACAAGCTTCCGGGGACCGGTTTCTGGCATTACAGCCGTCTTCGGCCCGGCTTGCTTGAATCCTGATGGTGCAATGAGCAAGGGACTCACATCTGAGTATACCCTTCCACGCTTAGGGTGGACAAAATTATTTACAACAAGGGGTGGTGATGGACAGAGTCTCTGAATTAAGCAGAGTACTCTCACCCAGTCAAGAGATCAGGGCTAGATCCAACACCGTTTTTTAGCTCATTGCACCATCCCAGTTTCAGAACCTGGCTGTATGCAAATTAGTCTGTCCCTGGCCCAGTGCATCATGGGAACAGGGCAGACCAGACTACAAAAGCCAATTCTTACACTGGGAAGGAAACAAGCTTCCGGGGACCGGTTTCTGGCATTACAGCCGTCTTCGGCCCGGCTTGCTTGAATCCTGATGGTGCAATGAGCAAGGGACTCACATCTGAGTATACCCTTCCACGCTTAGGGTGGACAAAATTATTTACAACAAGGGGTGGTGATGGACAGAGTCTCTGAATTAAGCAGAGTACTCTCACCCAGTCAAGAGATCAGGGCTAGATCCAACACCGTTTTTTAGCTCATTGCACCATCCCAGTTTCAGAACCTGGCTGTATGCAAATTAGTCTGTCCCTGGCCCAGTGCATCATGGGAACAGGGCAGACCAGACTACAAAAGCCAATTCTTACACTGGGAAGGAAACAAGCTTCCGGGGACCGGTTTCTGGCATTACAGCCGTCTTCGGCCCGGCTTGCTTGAATCCTGATGGTGCAATGAGCAAGGGACTCACATCTGAGTATACCCTTCCACGCTTAGGGTGGACAACATTATTTACAACAAGGGGTGGTGATGGACAGAGTCTCTGAATTAAGCAGAGTACTCTCACCCAGTCAAGAGATCAGGGCTAGATCCAACACCGTTTTTTAGCTCATTGCACCATCCCAGTTTCAGAACCTGGCTGTATGCAAATTAGTCTGTCCCTGGCCCAGTGCATCATGGGAACAGGGCAGACCAGACTACAAAAGCCAATTCTTACACTGGGAAGGAAACAAGCTTCCGGGGACCGGTTTCTGGCATTACAGCCGTCTTCGGCCCGGCTTGCTTGAATCCTGATGGTGCAATGAGCAAGGGACTCACATCTGAGTATACCCTTCCACGCTTAGGGTGGACAAAATTATTTACAACAAGGGGTGGTGATGGACAGAGTCTCTGAATTAAGCAGAGTACTCTCACCCAGTCAAGAGATCAGGGCTAGATCCAACACCGTTTTTTAGCTCATTGCACCATCCCAGTTTCAGAACCTGGCTGTATGCAAATTAGTCTGTCCCTGGCCCAGTGCATCATGGGAACAGGGCAGACCAGACTACAAAAGCCAATTCTTACACTGGGAAGGAAACAAGCTTCCGGGGACCGGTTTCTGGCATTACAGCCGTCTTCGGCCCGGCTTGCTTGAATCCTGATGGTGCAATGAGCAAGGGACTCACATCTGAGTATACCCTTCCACGCTTAGGGTGGACAAAATTATTTACAACAAGGGGTGGTGATGGACAGAGTCTCTGAATTAAGCAGAGTACTCTCACCCAGTCAAGAGATCAGGGCTAGATCCAACACCGTTTTTTAGCTCATTGCACCATCCCAGTTTCAGAACCTGGCTGTATGCAAATTAGTCTGTCCCTGGCCCAGTGCATCATGGGAACAGGGCAGACCAGACTACAAAAGCCAATTCTTACACTGGGAAGGAAACAAGCTTCCGGGGACCGGTTTCTGGCATTACAGCCGTCTTCGGCCCGGCTTGCTTGAATCCTGATGGTGCAATGAGCAAGGGACTCACATCTGAGTATACCCTTCCACGCTTAGGGTGGACAAAATTATTTACAACATGAGTCCCTTGTAATGCCAGAAACCGGTCCCCGGAAGCTTGTTTCCTTCCCAGTGTAAGAATTGGCTTTTGTAGTTTGGTTTGCCCTGTTCCCATCATGCACTGGGACAGGAACAGACTAATTTGCATACAGCCAGGTTCTGAAACTGGGATGGTGCAATGAGCTAAAAAACGGTGTTGGATCTAGCCCTGATCTTTTGACTGGGTGAGAGTATTCTGCTTAATTCAGAGACTCTGTCCCTCACCACCCCTTGTTGTAAATATTTTTGTCCACCCTAAGCGTGGAAGGGTATACTCAGACATGAGTCCCTTGCTCATTGCACCATCAGGATTCAAGCAAGCCGGGCCGAAGACGGCTGTAATGCCAGAAACCGGTCCCCGGAAGCTTGTTTCCTTCCCAGTGTAAGAATTGGCTTTTGTAGTTTGGTTTGCCCTGTTCCCATCATGCACTGGGACAGGAACAGACTAATTTGCATACAGCCAGGTTCTGAAACTGGGATGGTGCAATGAGCTAAAAAACGGTGTTGGATCTAGCCCTGATCTTTTGACTGGGTGAGAGTATTCTGCTTAATTCAGAGACTCTGTCCCTCACCACCCCTTGTTGTAAATATTTTTGTCCACCCTAAGCGTGGAAGGGTATACTCAGACATGAGTCCCTTGCTCATTGCACCATCAGGATTCAAGCAAGCCGGGCCGAAGACGGCTGTAATGCCAGAAACCGGTCCCCGGAAGCTTGTTTCCTTCCCAGTGTAAGAATTGGCTTTTGTAGTTTGGTTTGCCCTGTTCCCATCATGCACTGGGACAGGAACAGACTAATTTGCATACAGCCAGGTTCTGAAACTGGGATGGTGCAATGAGCTAAAAAACGGTGTTGGATCTAGCCCTGATCTTTTGACTGGGTGAGAGTATTCTGCTTAATTCAGAGACTCTGTCCCTCACCACCCCTTGTTGTAAAAACTTCTCACAGGAAGACACTGCCTTACCCCTACTGCTCCTTTTCTTGGAAGGCACCTGATCCATTCTTCCAGGATCCAGGGCCTGTTCAGTGGATGACATCTTTGCCTGTGACCTAGTCATAGCAAACATATCTGCCCAGCATTTCTGCATGAGTCCTGAGGTACAAGTTACTTACCTTCGGTAACGATGTATCTGGTAGAGACGATTCTAGGCACAGATTCCTTAACATAGAATATCCCCCAGGCATGAGACTGGACCCGGAAAACTTTCTTGCACAGCATCTCTGCGCGCCGCGGGATAGTGCCACGCGACTCTGCCCGACGTCCTCCGCGGGCGATACGTCAGCGAGGTCATATAAGCCCCACCCCTGCGGGCTGACATCAGTTTGCTTCGGAGAACTTTTCCGTGCCACAACGCGGCGCCATCACAACAAAACTGAGGAGAGCATGGGAACAGTGTGCGAAAATCAGAGAACAAACAAAGAGAAATAAAAGGTGAGGCACACCACTCGACGGCCCCAAGGCAACAGAAGGCGACAACAGCGGGCCAGAGCAGAAAAGGAGCAGAGCACCACACTAAGGAACAACTCATGCAAGCCAAGGCGAAAACACTGGGTGACAGTAAGGCACCAGAAGGTTAGAGCAGCAAGGCCATAGCAAGAAAGCACCACTCAGTGGAACCACCCTGCAAGCCACGGCCACGGCCAGAGCCATCCTGAAGGCACAAGCATGTGAAAGTGCCTCGACAGAAAGGGAGAGAGAGAAAGGGAGAAAAGAGGAAGAAAGTCCACAACTACAACCAGAAGGGGAAGGGTCACAACCCTGGAACAGATGAGTAAAAGTAACCCAACCCCAGATCACCCTGTCAAAGAAGGGCACACTTCCTGAAAGGAGGAGGAGCAGTCAAGGACAGGGAACCCATCCGCGGGCCACAGTGCCATCTGAAGGGAACAGGAGGCCAAGGACAGGTAAAAGAACCCCCGATGATGAACACCATGTGGGGATCAGAAACTCCAACAACAGAGGGAAAGAGCAAGGTAGGCCCCCCCACGCTGAACAGAAACGAGCTAGAGGGAAGCCTGCCCGGAAGGAAAATGAAGAGGATACCCACAGAAGACAATGAACCCAGAGGGAGGCAACTGTAGAAACCCAAGCAGAGGTTCCTCGCAGAAAAGGGGAGAAAGGGTGGGTTGTGAAGGAATCTCAGCTAGAATTGTCTCTACCAGATACATTGTTACCGAAGGTAAGTAACTTGTACATCTGATAGAGACTACTAGCCACAGGTTCTTTAACGTAGAATAGATACCCTAGCCATTCCCAAAGGGAAGAAGGGTCTGCGAAAGGACCCACAACACTGGGCCCCAAGGGGATGAGTCAACCGTACAGGGAACAGAGCTCTGTCCCCCCAGGCAAAAAAGAACCCCCTCATCTAGAAGATCACCAGTCCCAGAGGGGATGCAGGAGACGAGCAAAGAGGCGGACCACCCTCCCCAGCAGGACAAAACAAGAACAAGGCGAAGTGAGGCCAGAGCACCCCGAGCCCAGTCAAAGTACTAAAGATCTCCACCAGAAGTCCCCGAGGCTTAGGCAACGCAGAGGATCACCAAGAAAGTAGAGCTACCCAGACTCCAAGGAGAAGGGGTAGAACCAAGTCAAGCCCCACCACCGGGAACACACCCAGTGAAGAGGGCATCCAAGCCTGTCAGCGCTGGAAGGCCACAGACAAGACCAAACGGTGCCTCAGTAAAAAGGCAGAAGAAAGAAGAAGAAGAAGGGACCAAAGGCACAATGGTGCAGAAGAACAACAGATCTGCACTGGCATGCACAGCAAGCAACCAGCACCACGGAACGATGCACCCGGAACAAGTCAGACGCTGCCAAATTTAGGGGCCGGGAGGGCCAAGAAGGGCCCGGACACACCCCACGGGAGGGGCCTTCACACATGGGCCCACGAGAGAATTGGGGCCAGGCAGAGTTACACGCAAAAACGCAGACAGCAGGCTAGCTCCACAGGGATCCAGTAGAAGGACAGACCATGGCGCAACACCACCCAAAAAACAGAATGACTTACCGGTCACTGAGGGGGAGAAGGCGGAGGAGCAGGAGGACGATGAAGCCCCGCCAGAAACATCTGAATGACAGAGTCCGCAGGGGCGTGGAACAAAAGAGTGCTGTCATAAGGAAGGTCCACCAGCCGTTCCCTAACAATATCCGGGAACACACTATCCCTTAACCAGGCATGTCGGTGAAGGGCCACAGAAGAAGCCATGGTACAACCAAGCACCTCCGAAACGTCCAGAGCGGAGAGAAGAATGAATGACGGCAGCTTCCGGACATCCAAGACATGGTGCCGCAGGTTAACACAGGCACCCGCCGGAGAAACGTCAGACAGAAGGGACTCAGCCGAATCCCACAAGCAAGAAGTGGCCCTAGCCATGATACACAGAGTGTTAAGGGCCCCCAAGGCTGTGCTGGTAGAGGTGAAGATATTGCACCCTCAGGAATCCAACCAGCGGGCCTCCCATGACGGGGGAGCCAACACAGATGGCAGGGAGGGAAAGGCAGTCTGCAAAAGAGGGCCCGTGGTAAAGGGGTGGAGGGAAAGACAGACGGGATCATGTGGCGCAGTACGGTGGCAGTGCAGAAGTTGTTAGGGCATCGGGTCCCCCGTGGCGGGTCACCCCCAAGCCCCCAAAAGATAAGTGTGGAGCGATGCCTCGAAGGGAAGCAGCCCCCAAACCCCCAAAAGAGAAGTGTGTAGCGATGCCTCGAAGGGAAGAAGCACCACCCGACCACCAGAACCCTGATGGAGGACCTCCAGAAGATGATCTGTGTGGAAATGGGGAGCTGGATCGCCCATGCGAAAGATCCCCGCAGCCATGGAAACAGCTCAAGCGAAGGCAGCACCTGCCTCCGTAGGTCCCCTCGGTGGTGAAAGCAGTTCCTCTGTGGGCGACGGCTGCAAGCTAAGGCGGCTGACCCCCAGCCCAACCGGAGGAAGGAAGGGCCAAGTCTGCAAAGGGGGGAAAGGGACAGTGGATTGGGGAACCTGAGGCGCCTCCGGTGAAGACTGATCGCGGTGACGACGAGGAGCCGTCCTTAGACGACGCCGGGGAAAAAGCCATGACGCGGCGACCCGTCTCCGGAGAAGATGAAACCATCAACCGCCGAACCTCTGGGGAGGAGGGGGTGTCCGAAGACGAATCAACAACGCAACGCCTGCATGGTACCGTGGAGTCCGCGACCGGGGGCAGGTCGACCGGCGCCTAAGGGGATGCCGGAACGACCTCTGCCACAACGCGCAGCGCAGGGGACTGCGGTTGGGCCAGAGCGGCGAAGGAACGGCACCGAAAAGGCATCGACCCAACCCCCACCGAGGCAGCTGCCTGCAAGGAGGGACGAGGGGGGCTCAAGGACACGCACGGCCCCTGCGGCGCCGCCAGGGCCAGCAAGCGCAGGCCCCTGAGCGGCATCACCTCGGCCAAAGCCACCACCTGCCCAGAGGACCGAGCAACCTCCCGCGACACCACAGCAAGGCAGAGGCGCCGTGGTTCGAAGGAGGGAACCCCGAAGAGTCGCACCCCGACGGAATCACATCCTCCAATCCTGGAGCCGTACCTGTCGGCGCCGGGGCCAGAGCAGAAGTCCCTGCACGCGGCAAGGGATCCACGGACGTCCCAGGAGGAGGCGGAGGAAGAGGAGCCAACGAGGCCGCAAGGCCGCTGCAAAGGCCTCCATCTGGGTTCTACTCAACCCCGCACCGGGAAAAGGCAAGATAGGGTGGCGACGCGCGGGCCGTACTACCCGCAGAGAACCCACGCCCCCAACAGGTCGGGGACAGTCCCTCAGGGAAAAACTGCGACACTTACCAACAGGTGAGCGACGCTCTTGCGGCCTGATAGAAGGACAATGTCGGAGACGAGGCGGCGGTTCTTGAAGCCATCCGCGGGAGCCGGACGCAGTGACGATGCTGACCTGAACATTTGAAATTTGAATTTGAAATTGGATTTCTAAAGCGCGTAGCTACCCTAGGGCGTCCCAGCGCTGGTATGCAACCTATTGTTCCAGAGGGGGGAAGGGGAGGTGTGAAACATTTATGGAAAGAGCCATGTTTTTAATTGTCTGCGGAAAGCGAGTAAATTGTGTTCTCTTCGGATGGACAGTGGTAGAGAATTCCACAGTTTAGGGGCATTGTAGGAAAACAATCTTCCCCCGGATCGGGCTCTTTTTATGCGTGCCGAAAGGAGTTTCATCCGGCACTCCGTCAGAACTTCGGTTTCATTTGCTGACACGCCTCACAGTCTGTGGAGTCGTGGTGCTCCCCCATACACCACATGCAGATGGAGTGAGGATCCGTCGCCAAAATCTGGCACGCGCAAGATGAGCATGTTTTGAAGGCCGAAGGCATTCGCACACTGTTCTCAAGAAAAAAGGTAGGCCTGAAACAGGCCAGAAGACAAGATTTGGGTCCTTGTTGCACGCAGAAAAGAAGAAAACTGACAGCGCGCCGGGGGGGGGGGGCTTATGTGACCTCGCTGACGTCACACCGGGGAGGACGTCGGGCGGAGTCGTGTGGCACCGCCTCGGGAGTGTAGAGATGATATGCAAAAAAGTTTTCCGGGTCCAGTCTCACGCCTGGGGGATAATCTGTGGCTAGGAGTCTCTATCAGATCTCCACTTCAGCCCAGGCTGAAGTTTCCAAATCATTGCCAAGCAAGCATTCAACAGGGAGGTCTGCACTTACCACAACCTTCTTAGGGCCAGTTACCCCTCCCCAGTTGAAATTATCAACTGCCAAGGAATGGTCTGTCCTGATACTGCTAGCAAGTATGATCTGCTCAGGAGCCACAGGATCTTTTATCACCATTGTGACACTTGTTCCTGTGTCCCTGAATGCCAAAGCCTCTTTTCCATTTATCATAGGCTGCTGTCTGTATTTGCCCAGGTTACTGGGACTGACAAAGGAGGACATATCCATGCCTCATCACAGATCAGTACAGCCTGAGTTGGAACTCTGACTAGGCCAGAATCCATCTCAGAACCCAGGGTTAACCCTACTACACCCTTATTCTGAGTACCACCACATGGAGCTGAACTAGGGGGAACAGTTGCCTTAGGGGCAATGGTGGCTGGAGTTGAGTCTTTGGACTTGGTACAATCACTAGTCCAATGGGTTTTCTGTTTGCAGATTTTACACCATGGTTTATTTTAGCCTTTTCCTTTGTGAGATTGGAACTCCCCACCAGATGCAGATTTTTGGGGGCCTTGAGAAGACTTCTGGGCTTAACCCTTGTCCCCACCCTTATAAGAGTTCTTAGAATCTTGCTTCTTGGAGTCACCTTGGTTCTGAACCTTCTGCCTCACCCTGGTTCTGACCCATTTGTCTGCCTTCTGACCCAATTCTTGGGAAGAGGTCAGATCAGAGTCCACCAAGTACTGATGCAATAGCTGATTTTGACAATTATTAAGGATCTTCTCCCTCATAATTAAGTTGTACAATCCTTTAAAATCACTCACCTTACTGCTAAGTAACCATAGCCTTAGTAGCACAATCTACGAAGTCAACCCAGTCCTGAGTCTGTGCCTTTTGGGTGTCTCTTTATTTATTTGAAAAGTTTTATATAGCGCTGGCTAGACCCAGAGGTATCAGAGCGCTTACATGAGGATGTACAAATGCTTCAAAACATAGTTATACAGTTACAACAGTTAGTGGAGGCAAGGGGGGAACCAGAGCCAAACTCCTCAATAACTGTGTAGGGCAACTCCATCGGTCATCGGCCAAAGATTGTTTGGTCGCCGAAGTACATCAGAGGGTTAAAGTATCAGCCTAGGGAAGATCATCAAAAGGTTTCAAAGAGAGCGCCTTTAACGGTGTACGGTGCGGAGTCCCAGTGATAACAGGAATATTCCCGAACCTCCGCTATGTGTGAAACTCGTAACACTGTGGACTCTCTCAGAGTCCATCCGGAGGAAGAGTTTGATAACCCTGAGGTCCAAGATAGGATGCAGGCCCTTGTCCTTCTTGGGCACCAGAAAGTAGTGGGAATAACAACCACGCCCTACTTGTGGCGCAGGAATGTGCTCGATGGCCCCCTTGGCCTTCCTGTTGAAGAAGTGCCAAGTGATCCCCCGACATGCGGTGGTACTGGGGTGGCAGGGCTGGAGGGGTAGTCACGAAGGGGAGGGAGTAGCCCCTTCAGACTATTTGTAAAACCCACTGGTCCGAAGTGATGGTGCGCCAGTGGGGGAGGTGATGGTGAATCCTGCCGCCCAATGGCGTTTGATGGGCCTGAAAAACCGGACTAGGAATGTTTTGGGGAAGTGGTGGCCGGGGTGGAAGTGGACTGACCCACCCGCTGGCCACCTGACCTGTCTCTGCGGGTCCCACGTCCGGCTGAGACTGGTGCTGCGCATGCCTGTGGCTCTGAAGCAAATGAGTTAGGTGTCCCTTCCGTGGCCACGAAAGGAGCGAAAAGCAGAAGGCGGAGGAGGGCACGTGGCAGAAAGGCCCAAAGACTTGGCCATAGCCCGTGAGTCCTTAAAGTGCTCCAACGGACTATCTGCCTTGTTGCCAAAAAGGCAAATGCCATCAAAGGGCATGTCCATCAGGGTGCTCTGGACATCCCCCGAAAAGCCAGTAGTCCTCAGCCAGGCATGGCAGCGTAGCGCCACTGTCGTGAAATCGCCCTGCCCAGCGAGTCTGCGGTTGTAGGAGAGTAGGATCTGCTCACTATGGTTACCCCCACTTTTTGCTGGTGCTTCACTGTTTCTCGACTTTAGTCTGGCTGGGGCCCTGCTATCCAGGACCCCAGCCTAGCTGCTTCTCTTCTAAAATGATTGCATGTACTTTAGGTACACTCCAGATTGGTTACTGGGTTACCCTTGTGAGTTTCTAGTATATGGTACCTTAGGTACCAAGGGCATAGGTACCCCAGAGGCCTACCAGGGGCTGAATAATGTATTATAACACCCCTGGGGAGCCTTCCAAAATGGCACCAAAGGTCTGCTACTGCAGCCTGGGTAAGATGGTGCATACACCCCTTATTAAGCGTTAGGTTACCTAATATCTACCTTAAAATCACTGACACATATAAACCTATCAGTCACTCCTATGGCAGGCCTTATCAATCCTGAAACCAGAGTGCTTGGTTTTGTGTGAGAGGGTGACTATGCATGAGCTGGGCCCCTCTGCAGCTTTCGGAGCCTATTCTCCGAGGCTGTTCTGTGATGCAGTCAGACCATATACTTTTAAGTGCATTATAATAATAATAATAAGGCATTTATTAAGCACGCGGCTACCCCAACGGGGTGTCCCGGCGCGATCACAGACAAAGAGCAGGGCCGCTGCCAAGCTGAAACTAGTCCTGACGACTAAATCGGCAGGTTTTAAGGGATTTGCGAAACACGGGTTCCGACTGAATGAGGCGAAGGTGCAGGGGAAGTTTGTTCCAACATTGAGTGGCGCCCACCTCGAATGATTTACCTCTAGATCTAGCTTTTTGGAATCTGGGGGTGACAAGCAGGCGTTGAGTGTTGAACCGTAGAGTTCTGGGCTGACCATATGGGCGAAGTCTCCTTCTGAGCCCTAGACCATTGCCTGCTCGAAAGGCTAGTGTCAGGGCCTTGAATTCAATTTGCTTAGCGATGGGAAGCCAGTGTAGTTGTCGCAGAGAGAGGGAGATGTGTTGTCTGAGCGGAACGCCGCAGATAAGCCAGGCCGCAGCGTTTTGTACTGTCTGGAGTCTGCGGAGCAATCCTAAGGAGAGACCCATATATAATCCATTCGCGTAGTCCAGATGAGAGGTTATTAGAGCATGGACTACCATATTACGAGTAGGATTGGGCAGGTAGTTAATACATTTTCTGATTGTTTTGATTTTACCAAAACAGGTGGCTGTGACTGTTTGCACCTGCACTCAAAGGGATAGCGGTTTGTTTCATCTAAAACCCAAATTCTTGACCGATTCTTTGGGAAGTGGGGCGGTGCCCAGTTCCTTAGGCCGCCACAAATTGGAGGAGAGAGGGGAGGTTTGATTAAAAAATAAGACCTCGGTCTTATCTGCGTTGAGTTTCAAGAAGTTGCGGTCCATCCACGCCGCAATGTTCTTAAGACACACTTTGAGGGGATCAAAAGTGGTGACAGATTCCACCTTAAAGGTGAACAATAGCTGGGTATTGTCAGCGTGGGATATAATTTTTATCCTGGTTTTAGAAATCATCTCCGCTAGCGGGGTTAAGTAAACATTAAAGAAAAGTGGGCTCAGGGCAGAGCCCTGTGGCAGGATACCCGTAGGGTGGCAGTTTTGCGCTATATAAATTCTCATTCCATTCCATTCCTTCCACACCACATTTAATAGGTTTAACAGGAGACGTAAAAGGGTGGGTCTGGACCTGTTGTTCGCGGTCAGAGAGAAATGACGTTCTCCAGGTTAATACTGTGCCCTGAATTCCTATGGCCTTTAACCGATTTAAAAGGATAGGATGTGAGACGGTGTCAAATGCTACAGACAAGTCTAACAGAACTAACACCGCCTTTGAACCACCATATACCGCCCAGCGTATTGAATCCGCCATTTTGATTAATGCTGATTTCGTGCTATAGCCGGACCGAAAGCCGGATTGAGACTCATGAAGCCAGCCAGTTGCTGATGAGCTAGCTTCGCTAAGACTTTCGCAGGAGCGGGCAGTAGAGAGATGGGTCGGTAATTACCAAGGACTTCCGGATCTGCATTGACTTTTTTTTAGGATAGGCTGGAGAAAGGCATGTTTCCAGGCCATCGGATAGGTTCCCAAATCTGAGTGATACATTTCAGATGGAATTAGGTGAGGGTTGAGGAATCCCGCAAGGGCTTTATATTGTTTAGCTGGCCAGGGGTCACTCGGGGAGCCAGATTGGCACTTCTGCAGTTCCAGGAGAGAAGCTTCCTCCGATAGTTCCGCAAACTCAGAGTACTGAACTGGGGGCCTTCCCCAGGTCCTGGTCAACAGAAATCTGGGGTTCTTCCCATGGTTCAGGAAAGGATGCATAGATCACGGCGATTTTGTCCTCAAAGAACTCAGAGAGGTTGTTGCATAAGCTCTGGGAAGGGGGGTGAGTGTGGGTGAGGGCTAAGGAACAGTGAAGGATTTAAGAATTATAAAAATCTCCCTGGAAAAGCTTTTAGCATTATCAATTCTATCCGCTATAAAATCTCTTATTTTTCGTGAGCATTCTACGGTAGTCTTTAAGAGCTGCCCGATAACCTGACTTGCTTTCCCCAGAATACGTCAGTCTCCACCTGCGTTCAAGTATTTTGCATTCTGATTTTTTTAGTCTAAGCTCCTCTGCGGAAGGAGAGGATCTAGGCGATTTTACTACTTTCAAAGGAGCCAGGGCCTCAAGCGCACCTCCGACCCACTTATTCAAGTTCGAGATTCTGATCTCAAGATCGTTGGAGGGGGCAGGTTTGGAGTCCATCATATGTTGCGTTATTGAGTCCAAGGTGATATTACTCCAATTCCTTCTAAATGCTTTAGGATCAGAGGTGGCTTTCTCTGGGCTGGTCAGCAGAAGTTGAAAAGGGATCAGGAAGTGATCTGCCCATATTACAGGCGGGGTGATTGTACTGTGATGTCAGGAAGATTAGAGCAGATCAGGTCCAGGGTGTGGCCTGCTTTGTGGGTTGGAGAGGAGACATGTTGTGTCCGGTAAATCCTGTTAAAGTGGCAATAAAATTAGAGCTGTGTGAGCATGAGATATCATCCACATGTAAATTCAGGTCCCCTAACATTGTAAAATTGGCGTAACCTATACTAGCTTGGGCGATGTAGTCAGTAAGCGTCGCAATTTCGTTAAAACGAGCCAGGTGGTCTATAGAGCAAAAGACAAGAGCAGGAGGTAGACGCAGAGAGCCTGATACAAAAATACAGCCCCTCAATAGAGTCAACCTGCTTGAAGGGTGACGCTGTGATCCCCCATTTTGTTTTATAAAAAATGGCCACCCCCCTTCCAGTTTCCCATTCTGCCTGTTGGCACACACAATGCCTTAGCCGTCCGGGATGGCTATAACCTTGCGGTAAATGCTAACTTTGGAATGGCTGCCTGGAAACATGTCGTGTTTGGTGTCAAACAATTTGGAATCCTAACCCCCGCCAGTCCTGGCGGCGGGGATAGAATTCCACCCTTCTAGAGGGAGAGACATGTACACACTGACCTAACTGGTAATAGTTTAAAAGAGCCCCAACATCATAAAATGGATGCTGCAGCCACAGACACAAGTTTGCCTTCCTGCTGCTGGACAACACTCCGGCAGGGGAGGCCTGGACAATAGGTTTCCTGTCACAGGGAGGTGTAACCACCTCCCAGACAGGCTTTACTGTATTGGGGCTGGGTGGGTGCATTCAGAGAATGCTTTTCAGACAGTGCTGGGGGCACACTTGGTGTCCCTATGCATACCCCCGTTCAAACCGGTTGCTCTGGCGTGAAACTGGACAAAGGGAAAGGAGTGTAACCACCCCTCTCCCCAGACCCTCCCATAGGTGGGTCCCCAGAGTATGTCCAACCCTTTCTTTAGTATAAGTAAGGGACCCCTGGCAACAGGATTTTAGATTATACCTGGACGAAACTCTGAAGCTGAATCCTGGAACTTCGACACACTATATCGACTAGAGGACTGAAGAATCTCCCTTGGGGTCAAGGAGTGACTCCCCTGCTCAAGCAGGCACCCAAGAAGCATCTTGCCGGTCTGCATTTCCAAAGCTCCCGTCGGACGCCGAAGTATTTGCGACTCATGACATGGACTTCCAGACTTCTCAGAGGCTGACATGAGATCCCAGCTAAGCTGAGACCTGCAGCCCTCAAAAGTGACATGGAACCGGAACTCCTGGACACCGTGCACAGTTACAAGTGCATTGACTTCCCGAGCTTTCCCGAAGTTGTGCATTGGGCTATTTGTAGTCCAAGCCCCGAGCACCATCTGCACTTGAAGATAGTGGGCCTACACACCACGAGTGTTCCGTGAGCCCGCTTCTAGGATTTCTGCTCGAGGACCCTTCGCGATCCCTGGTCCGTCGACTGGTGGGTCCCCACAAAGGTAACTCTACTTTCCTTTGGGCTTCCCTGGTTGCTCCAGATGTGCCCTGGCTTCCCAACGAGTGGCGAGTCCCTCAGACCTTGCTGGTCTGCCCAAAGCTAATCTCTGCTTTCTGCATGGGTTGCTGTTGCCAAGGCTTGTTGGGTCCAAACCAGAAACCGACACCGCAGCACTCGACATCCTTCGTGGGCCAGCTCAAATCCAGCACCTGGTCGTCGTCGACGCCTCCTGGTCCTCGTGGCTGAAGAGTCAAGCTATACCTGAAATCACCAGACATCGGTGGGCATCCCCTCATCGCCTTCCTGGTCACTGACAAGAGACCCAGGCTCTGTCCCCTCTGCTTTCAGGTTCTTCACATCTCTGATCCAGCTTTGGATCCACCCGAACACTTTCCACTTGGCCGCCAGCAGCACTTTGTAGCAGATCGCCATTGAAATCGACTGATGAAACTCGACACAAAAAGACACATATGCACCAGACTTCCCTGGGTGAGGTAACTCGAGTATTCCGGTGCTCCCGTGGGTGTTGACTCTAGAACCTCCTAGTTCTAAAGGTGTTTGCTCCAAGTCCTCTTCTAAGCGTCCTTAATCTTTAAAATTCCAACCGTGACTTTACCTATAAAAGTTAAAGGTGATTCGCAGCTGTGTTTAGACATTGCACGTGTCCCCCGTGGGTCCCCTGTGTCACTACCTTGGGTAGTTCCTGGTGGCCCGAGCCGTTCTAAAGGCTCTAGGCCTCGTCTCTATGTCAGTCGTGGTTCTCATACCACTTTCCTAATATATGGTTTGGTAGGCCCCTAGGGCTCAACGTATATTGTGCTAATTTACTGTGTGCTAATTAAGTTTACTGAATGTACTTTTGCCTCTAGCCTCATAAAGGTACTAGAGGGATGTGTTTAGAATAAATACATATATTTTATATATAAACCTGGTGTGGTTCTCCTTTCATTTGATCATCCACAAGATTATAGACTGGTAAAACAAGCTAGTTTACATTCCTTCAAGACTTAACCTGAAGGCTGCTCTCCACAGCTACCACCAGGATAGCTTTCTATAAAGGTTGTCACCAAGGACATCGGGTCTCGATCGGAGGTCCCGCGGGACTCAAACTACCCACACGCGGGCTGTCTCGACCCTCTCCCCCCCCGCTGCTGATGAGTTAATAAATACTAAAGGCGAAAGAAACATAATTATAGAGCAGGGATTACTGGGGAATGCGGCAAACTGGGAAGGCAGGACCCGCCCCGCCTGACCCTAAAATGGCGGCCGCCGCGGACGAATGAATCGGAAGATAACAATTTTCAAATCGAGGTTCTGCTGCTCACCCTCTCCCCTCCCCTGCAGCTGAGAGAATCAATACCATGGGCGACAGGAGCATAGTTGCAAAACTGGGACTACAATTGAACACAGCAAGCTGGGATAACAGGACCCGCCCCGCCTGACCCTAAAATGGCGGCCCCCGCGGACGTCCTGATCGGAATAATACTACAATTAAACACAGCAAGCTGGGAAATTAGGACCCGCCCCGTCTGACCCTAAAATGGCGGCCTGATCGGAACTTAATAATACTCAAACAATACCCAAACAATTTTGCCAATACTCAAACCGAGGTTCTACTGCTGCTGAAGTACAATAAAGAGAAGGATCTGCACTATTTTGGAATTGAGGCTGGAGATAAAGAAGAGACACATAGGTACATGAAAATAATTTTGCAGAAAGTAAACAAATCTAGGCTAGACAAGGGGAACTCATAAAGGATCATAAAATGAGATACAAGAAGAAAGCAAAAACAACAGCGGAACCCACAGGAAGACAGGGGAGCACACAGCATACAGGAGAATTAGCAACAAAGGAAAGGAGAAACACCACAAGAATTAATTAACCCGGATAACAGCCGCAGATAGATGGCGACATTTAAGAGAGCGCACACCACTTATAAGAGAGCTTAACACCATAGTACGTGACATCAACTAGCAAGGATGGTAGATAACAACTTAGAATCTGTAGGTATAAACGCACATATCATAAAATATCCAACTTACCTATCCAAGACCGCAGCCCAAAAATTCAAGCATAATCTAATGAGGAAAAACCCGGACACGTTGATCTTTGACCCTTCCTTTAACCCAGACAAAGGCATGATCATAAACAACCTGATATTTTTCACCAGAAGAACGACTAAATGGCGCACTGTCATTACAAAGATGCTCAACATAAAAACTGTTAGCAATATCCCACATGGCACAAAACTATTGATCATACCGTCACCAAGACTCAGAGCAGACCTTTGTATAACATTGTACAAGAACGGAATAGTGCTTATACAAACAGCCAATAACGAATTAGAAAAATTAGACAACATATTTTCAACCTTAGAAGAATGTGTAGAGAACCCAAGGGCTCAACAACATCGGACCGCACAAGTAGACATCCTAAACACCACCTACTCTACCACCACAGGCATCATATTACCTAGAGAACCGCAGGATTCCCAGCACGCAACGCCACTAGGAGACACAGACATCATACTACCTAGAGAACCTCAGCATCCTCAACACTCAACCCCACTAGGAGACACAACGGAGACAGAAGACAGTTTGGATGGAGAGGACACAGAGAGCACAGAAACACCTATATTATTTGCTAATACCGCCCCAGCACAAGTACAGAGGGAAGAATCAACGTTGCTCTCCCAGGAGGTGGATCCACAACACTCAACGACACTAGGAGACATAACGGAGAGTGAAGACAGTTTGGATGAAGAGGTTACAGAGAGAACAGAAATACCTATATTATTTGTTAATACCGCCCCGGAGTAAGCACAGAGGGAAGAATCAACGCTGCTCTCCCATGAGGTGATATCGCCTACAAGTAGACCACTCAGTAAGAATCTAGGAATAAGTGATATGGAAGATGCAACCCCTCCATTAACCTCCCCTTGTACAATACACATGTCAGATAGGACCACACGACACACTCTTCACCCAAAAGTGGCAGAAAGATCACACAACACAGATAGCGCATCACACATAGTGGAGGCGCTGACAACAGAACTAAGGACCCACAGAAAAGGAATTTGAGAAAAAGAACAGATCCTAAACACTGGAACACAAACCGTGAATACCGAACTGAGAGGATGAACACTCCTAAAACATCACCTCAGACCCGGAGATATAGCAAAGGACTACAGGCACAAATTGACATCCTAAGCGCACTGAAAACAATGGAAAAGATTCTGAAAATCACTGTAAGCACGCACTCCAAAGTCGAGCACATCCATGAATTAGTTCATAATTCTCAAGGAAAGAGGAGTGAGATGGCCATGCCATGATCAAATAGGCACAATTGGCCAGATAGGAATCTTAGTTACTTATCAGAAGATGAAACCCTATCCTTACTCCGGGTATATGAGCGTACAGAACACAGTAGAGGGGAGGAAATTAGAACAGTTCCGATTGATGCTAATAGAACATCCAGACATAAGGAAAGGAAACCCAACCTTAACAACTTACAACAAGTCCAGCTAACCACCAACTTGCTTGAGCGGGACCCTAGTTGTTAGAAAGGCGACCCCGGGGAAGGCAGAAGATGTCTGACTGACCACCCCTAGGTCCACCTCTCCTTCGAGAAGTAGCCGAGCGTTACCGAGAGGCCTCCGGGGTGAGGGTCCTCTCCTAGGATCGTACAGCAGAATAATCACCACACTACAAACGGCCACCACACAAGAGATCAAGTTCTTAAACTTTTATAAGTAATCAAGGTTGCTGGTTCTTGGCAGTATATACAGATGGATCGAAGGATCCGTAAAGTCTCGGAAAGGGGGGTAGGTAGCGGGACAGTCTAGTTCTGGGCGGAGGAAGGGATACCCTACGCACAGCTCTCAATCCTCGAGCTGGGGGGTTCCGAGGGTTCGAGCCGCGGCAGCGCCAGCAGGCTTTCAGATGATTCAGCAAGGTAGGCCGCGGCAGCGCCAGCAGGCTCTCAGATGGTTCAGCAAGGTAGGCCGCGGCAGCGCCAGCAGGCTCTCAGATGGTTCAGCAAGGTAGGCCGCGGCAGCGCCAGCAGGCTCTCAGATGGTTCAGCAAGGTAGGCCGCGGCAGCGCCAGCAGGCTCTCAGATGGTTCAGGTTACCGGAGATGAGTTCGTCTGGTGTCGGCCGTGACAGCGTCAGCAGGGCTTCCAGTACAGGATACAACTGACGTCCTAATCCAGGGCTGGCCCAGATATAGGACTGGAGTCCTTTGATGTCCGGACCCTCGCGCTTGGGGGTCAGAAGGGCCGGGATGATGGAGTCCAGACACCCAGCAGGGGGGTGGAGCCAGCGCCCAGGGAGGCCGGAGGGCGATCGAAACCAGGCGTCCGGGGACGGCTGGAGGGCCATCGCAACACCCTTTTCTCCGGGATCTGTCGAGTGGCCACTCGACCACCTGGGTGGATCTTGGTGCCTCGATGTCTGGGCTTCGCCGGGGCCTGGGCCGGAGCAGAGGCCACGTGGTCGTGACGTGGTGGGCCCAAGATGGAGTCGGGCGCGGCCTCATGCTTAGGTCGTGAGGGGCCCACGATGGGGCCAGGTCGGTAGTGGGGGTCCGGGATGGTGGCCGGACCAGCAATGTTGGGGCGTGCAGTGTCGGGCAAAAAGGCTGCCCGATGCTGGGGGGATGGCCGATGTCGTCCGGGGCCCGCCACGCGGGAGGAGTAGGACCACGCCATGAGGCCGGGTCCAACACTAGTAAGGCAAGAAAACCTCTGAAATGCCTACTGCTCAACTGTCGGTCTGCAGTAAAACCTGCGTCAGACATCGCTGCCCTTATCATTAGCCAGGAAATTGACCTAGCAATCCTAACAGAAACATGGCTTTTGGAATCATCATCTACATTCATGGATCTGTTAGTGCCCCCTCAATATAACATTGTGAGACTAGATAGACTAAAAAAGATAGGAGGTGGTATAGCCTGCATCCACCGATCAGATATAGAAATCAACCAAATACAATCCGAACCTCTGGAATCCTGCTAATACCTAGGTCTTAATATACGATCAACAGACAATCAAAGGTGAAACCTGCATGCCCTGTACCATCCTCCAGGAAATAATGCTACTTTTATAGACCAGTTAATGGAGATCATCACGGATAACTCAAACACTCACTCTAACGACATATTCCTGGGCAATTTTAACTTACACTGGGACGACAAGAAGGACAAACAGATCAACACTCTTAAAGACTTTTTGACTGAGCTAAATCTTACCCAAGCCTGCACACAGCCAACACACTCAAAAGGAGCAACGCTAGACTGGATAATATCAAGAAACAAGAACATAGTAATCCACTCAGTTGTTCCGTGCGACTGGTCGGATCACCATGCCATAACCTTCCTAATACCCACCTTGAAAAGGAATAAGATGACGCAGCCTATTAAACTCAAAAAGTGGACCCGGCGGCCTGCTCATGACTGACCCTGCCGCTATTGCTGATGCGTTTGCGAACTACTTCGAGACGGTCTACACGTCTGTTTCTGCCCTGTCCGAATCTGACTCGGCTTCCTTTCTGGAGAAGGTCGAGCTCCCTTGCTTGACTGATGCTGAGCGGGAAGATATGGACCGGGGCGTGACGGTTGATGAAGTAGCGCTGGCTATCAGGTCGTTGCGCTCCGGTAAAGCACCGGGACCCAACGGCATTCCTGTGGAACTGTATAAGCTTAAGGCTGACACCGTCGCTGCACCCCTGAGAGATATGTTCCTTGCGGCCCGCGAGACTGGTGAGCTCCCACTCGATCAACTACTGGCCACCATTGTGGTCATACACAAGGAGGGGAAGCCTCGAGATCTTTGCCGTTCCTATCGCCCTATCTCCCTGTTGAACGCCGAGCCCAGAATCTTGGCGAAGCTACTGGCCAATCGACTGGTGGGAGTGATCTCGGACCTGGTCCACCCGGATCAGTCCGGTTTCATACCACATCGCAACACGGCCCTCAATCTCCAGAGGCTCCATGCGGTTATGGCGCGGGTGCAATTGCTCACGGAACCGGCGGTACTTGCCTCGCTTGACGCAACTATGGCGTTTGACTCACTTGAGTGGAACTACCTATGGGCCGTGCTTGCTAAGTTCGGGTTTGGACCCGAGTACATTGGCTGGATCCGGCTCCTCTACTCTTCGCCGCTTGCCAATGTGACGGTGAATGGTCGACTGTCTGCCTCTTTTGCCTTGCGCAGGGACACCAGACAGGGTTGTCCGCTGTCGCCTCTCCTGTTCGCTCTAGCGCTTGAGCCGTTGGCAGCGTGGATCCGGGTCCATCCTGATGTTGCAGGTATCACGTGGTCTCCGGGATTTGAGGATCGAATATCGCTCTATGCCGATGACATCCTTTTATATCTTACCTCTCCATGCCGGTCCCTGATTATGGTGTTTGATTTACTGGGCACTTTTGGTGGCTACTCAGGCCTAGTCATTAATTGGTCCAAATCCTCTCTCTACGCGCTGTGCGGGGATACTCTGCGCCTCCCTCGTGGCTGTACTATCCAGATTGCACAACAGGGCTTCAGGTACCTGGGCATTTATGTTTCAAAGGATCCCCGTGCACGCTATGCTCATAATCTGCTCCCTCCTTTGGCGAGGCTGCGGCGAGACGTTGAGGGCTGGAAGAAGCTACCGATATCTCTGTTGGGCCGGGCGGCACTGTTCAAAATGATGTCCTTGCCGCGGTTCCTCTACGCGCTCCAGAACACGCAAGACCCGGTGCCGGCCAAGTACTTTGGAGAGGTTGAGAGCCTGCAGCGTAACTTGCTGTGGGATGGTAGGCCACGGATATCTCTGACAAAGTTAACCATACCGTGGTATGATGGCGGTATCGCCTTGCCTGACATACGCCGCTATTACTGGGCGTCTCAGCTGGCGGCAGTTAATCACGGCTTCTACGGACCGGCAGTCAATCCTGGATATGCCATGGATCGTTGGCTTGTGAATGATGGGAACTACTATAGGGCACTATATTCTGGATCTCTGGATCGGAAGCTAACTGGACCCACTAAAACAGCGGTACATCTGTGGAGGGCGGTGACCAAAACTTTGGGTTGGCAGGGTAAGCTCACAATGGCCACTCCCCTATACGACTCTGACCTGCTTGGGAAATTGTGGCACTCCAAGGGATTCGACAGGTGGGATCTCATTGGTATTTCTAAGGTAGCAGATGTTATGGTCAGAGGGGAGGTGAAATCCTTTGAGGCGCTACAGGCCGAGTTCCAATTGGGTAAAGCGGAATATTTCCGTTATGCACAGCTTCGACACGCTCTCACATCTTCTATGCCTGTGGGTGAGAACTTGCCTGCTTCGTCTCCGCTGGAGGACAGAGTACTGGACGGCCATATGCCGGACAGTGCCATCTCCTTGACCTATAAAAAGCTTATAAATGTTAGGACTGACCTGCTGATGAAACTGAGAGGCCTTTGGGTGAATGACGGGACTGAAGTGGATGATGAGGAGTGGCAGTCAGCGGTTTCCTCCCCTAAGGAGGTGGCCATCTCAGCTAGGCTGAGACTTGTTCAATTGAAGGTACTCCACAGGATCTATATTACGGGCCCCAGGCTTATACACATGGGACTCTCCCAGGACGGGCTGTGCAGGAGAGGGTGTGGCGTAGTGGCGACCTTCATGCACATCATTTGGGAATGTCCGGTGGTGGCCTTGTACTGGGGTCGAGTGCATGAGGTTATGAGAGATGTGACTGGTGTGACCCTGCCTGCGGAGGCCCGGCGCTGTCTTCTGAACATCTGGGGCCCGAACGATTACAATGTGGCCCAAACCCGCTGGGTCACCCTGGGCAATATGATAGCCAAAAGAGACATTGCTCAGAAATGGGGCGCTTCTGCGCCCCCCACGATCGGCCTGTGGGAGACCAATATGGATTGGTGTATGCTCCGTGAGAAGACTGTTTATATGGCCCGGGGCAAGCCCAGGATGTGGGGGTCGGTGTGGGGAGCGTGGAACTCGTATAGGGGAGACATCTGTGTACCCCCTGAGATGGCACAGCCTGAGGTCCGATTGTCTCCATAGTTCCCCCTTCCCAATGTTCCATGCTTGGTATCCTGACTTTTTGCTCCCCGTCTATATTGCTGTCGAACAGTATGTTGTTGATGAGATGTGCGATCCCCGGCCCCTCCCCGCGGTATGAGCCTAGAATATTTCTTTTGCCCTCAGCTTTGCTTCTTCTTCTTTGATTCTTTCTTTGTTCTCTCCTCTTTTTCTTTCTTTCTGTTTCTCTTTTTAGACCCTGGTTGTACTTATTGTTAATTTTTGTTTCTATTGTAAAATTAAACCTGACCGATCCTGTGCCGTGTTTTTGTACTTGGTTCCGAACTACAATACGATGCTGCCTGGCCTCCGGGATGTATGGCTGAATAGCGGTGTTCTTATTTTGGTAAATAAAGGTTTTCCCAAAAAAAAAAAAAAAAAGTGGACCCGGGACAATAAAGACTCGAATATTAAACGGCTAGTAGAAAGTTGTCAGAAAGGTCTGAATCTGCCTAACAACTTGCGGAATGTGAATGATCAAACGGATCACTACACTACGACAGTAACAAACATAGTCAACACTACCATGCCACTAAAACTTAAAAGAGTCACAGAAAAGGACAAAAACTCTGGGTTTAATGGGGCACTGAATGATGATAGGCGGAAACTAAGACTTGCTGAAAGAAAATAGAGACAACACCCTGCATCCCTCGCACTGAAATCGCTCAGAAAAATCAGAAACTAGTACAACAAAAAGATCCTCAATTCCAAAAAAGAATATATTAGATCAGAACTGGATAACGCCAAAAAAAGGCCACGGAAACTATTCGAGATTTTGAAGCAGCAATCCAACAAATTGGCCAAATCGGCCCAAGAAACCACTAAAACTCAGCTGAGTTGTGAAGAATTCTCAACATTCTTCACCGACAAGGTCAACACGTTGGAAATAGAGCTCAAGATGGCAGCGGACAACCTGCCCAACCAACCACACAGACTGAACAATACCACCCTGACAATCGACCACGATGAAGCAAAAAACAAAGCACATTGGGATACCTTCAAGCTATATGATCAGAATACTATCGCCAAAACACTATCGGATATCAAACCGAATAACCACTATAATGACCCACTCCCCGCCAAATGTCTACAAAAAAATCAACCACATCGTCATCCCAATATGGACCAAAATAATAAATGCCTCGCTATCTCAAGGGATCCTTCCAGAATGCTTAAAAACAGGCCAAGTTGTCCCCATCATCAAAAAACCAATAGCGGACCCAGCAGATCCTAATAACTTTCGCCCACTTACTAATATTCCATTACTTGCCAAATTAATCGAGAAATGTGTACAAAACCAACCGAGCCATCACATAGCTGATTTCATGCTATTGGACGACTGCCAATCGGGATTCAGAACAGGCCACAGCACGGAAACAGCGGTCCTACATATCGTCGATGATGCGTTACAGGCCCTAGATCTTAACAGAACATGTCTACTAGTCCTTCTTGACCTATCATCTGCATTCGACAATGTAAATCATGAAACATTACTAGGCAGGCGGTAGAACAGGATGGGAATGCCGGGAAATGTGCTGAAATGGTTTGAATCCTTCCTTCAGAATAGAACTCACAGATTTTTGGTCAGCCAGATGCTATCCCCATCATGTCCTCATTCGATCGGAGTCCCTCAAGGATCGACACTATCTCCTTCACTTTTCAACCTGTACGTCGAACCTCTTACAGAAATTCTCCGAGACGCAAACATATCTTATCACATGTACGCGGACGACACGCAGATATACATCAAGATCGCATCTCTGGAAGACATCAAGTTAATGAATGAGGCCTTAAAAGTGTCATTATGCTGGTTAACCAGCAATCATTTGAAGCTAAATGCACAAAAAACGGAATTCATATTAATCTCACCACCAAAGAACCACACAGAAGTAAAGGAATGGACCAAATTGATCACAGCACTAAACTGCACCCCATCTCTAGTGGAATCAGTGAAATCATTAGGAATCACATTGGATAGGAACCTAGACATGAAAGCCCATATCAAATCAATGGCAAAAAATGCCCGCTTTCACTTGAACTACATTAGGAAAGTGAAACCATTCATCTCTACGGCAGATCTCAAATTGGCAGTACAATCATTAGTTATCTCAAGGATTGAATATGGATGTACAACCTTAGCAGGTCTACCAAAAATTTCCACTGCACCACTAAAAGCATGCCTCAATGCAGCTGCAAGACGCATCACCGGATTGAGGAAATTCGATCATATCTCGCCACACCTGAAATCTTTAAACTGGCTACCATACGAAGCCAGAATCCAACTTAAAAAGGCATGTATCACCCACAAAGCGCTCCACTACAAAACACCAAGATACCTGTCCCAGAAGATCGAGCTACCTGGAGGAGGCAGACCAGCTAGGAGTGCCAAGGAGCTGCTGCTGAGACCACCCATCTTCCGGAAAAAGAAAACATATGACAGAGCTTTCTCCGGGGCAGCCCCCAGAATATGGAACTCACTCCCTTCAAATATTAGGAAAATTACAAACACAGCAACATTCAAGAGGGAAGCTAAGATCTTCCTAATGAGTAAGTTCCTTACTTAGGCAAGAAAGGACATCACCGCCACAGCGACATAGATATTGCCAAAACGGAACAACAAATGGAAGAAAAGTGAAAGTCACCAGATATACGGGGATGACCTAGAGGCGCTATACCTACCCAGAATTTGGAGGAAGAATGCACAGATAAATCCAATTCGGAACTATTGTTACTGGAGTGCAATATACAGTCATTAGAGGCAAGTAGAATAACTTTTATGTTAACCTTGAAGATAGACATAGACAGAAATTATATAGAAATATGTAAATTCCGATGTCATGTACTAGACTAAATATACCAAGCCATTGTACATATTTTATGCTATAATACTTTATAGACGTATACCTAACCTACCTCATATCAGTGTGAAACATTTACTATATAGCTCTATACCTACCTACCTCATTCACTGAATGGTTATGCTACGCAAGATGTATCTCTAACCTACCTCATGTATATGTATCTGTGAAGTGCTCCGATACCCAAGGGTCACGTTCGCGCTATATAAAACTTTCTAAATAAATAAATAAAATAAAGAAAGAAATAAGGGTCATTTGGACTGGTGCAAGGTGCCCACTAGAATAATGGACAGCATATGCCAGGCCAACTTCTCACAGCGGTGTCAAGGCCACATCGAATTGTGAACTTCGCTGCATTGCTCCCCTCAGCAGTAGCCTAAGAGATCCCTGTCCACGCCTCCTCCGGACACTGAGGCAGCACTTGAGCCACCGTATCCCACACAGAGTGGGAATAACGGCCCAAGAGGCATGGGGTGTTCACAGACCACAGCCCTGAAGTGGCGGAAGAAAAAATCTTCTTTCCAAACCGTTCCAGTCTCTTAGATTCCCTGTCCGGGGGTGCAGTAGGGAACACGCTCTGGGACGTGGAGGCTTGGACAACTAAGCTCCCAGGGGTGGCTTGTTGGGAGAGGAAAAGGGGGTTGCCCGGGGCCGGGCGATGGCGTCGGGCCATGTTCCTATCCACAGGAGCCCACGTGTTGGGCCTGGACAAGATGCCCAAAACAACGTCAGAAAGTGCATCATTAAAAGGCAGCAGTGGCTCCGCAGAGGTAGCCGCCGGCTGAAGCACTTCTGTCAGGAGGTTAGTCCTGACGGCCACTGTAGGGAGTTGGAGGTGAGAACCTCGTCCGCCCTACGCAACACTATTGCGTAACTTGCACCCTCCTCCATACCAAAGCCACGGTAGGAGGAGTTAGCATGCCAAGGTCAGGAGAGGTGTCAAGACCACTGGCATCCCCCAGCTCCTCTGCCCAGTCCGGGTCATACTCACATTGAGTTGTGAGAGGGTCCTAAGACCCCTTCCAGTCCTCCATTCCTCCGAAGGCTGTACAGACTGAAAATAAGGAGGTTGGACATAGGGGTAGACAGGCCCCGTGGGAATTGGCGTCGAGTGACACCGTATCCACATCAGGGCTGAAACCGGGGACGATATTGTCCGTTGGCACGGGAGACGTCGGAGGTGGTGCCAGTGGGGTCTACGTCGATGGAGGTATCACAAGGTCAACTAGCGTCGACCAGCATCCACGCCTGGATCCCTGGGGGCCCTGTGGCGCTGGAGCCGACAGCGTTGCCGGAGCTGGAGCCGCTGACAGTAAAGGGCGAGGACCTGCAGTCGGGCCCACGGGGCCCGAAGGCGCACCGACAGGGCCTGACGGCCCGAGGCGAGCCATGGCTGACAGAAATCCTGCAGCTGGGCCGGGGTCACCGACGGACCCGGGAAGGGCGGGTAGGCCGACGACGACAGCGTAGGCTCTGCCGGAGCCGTGGGGAAGGCACCGCTCGTACCTCCAGCCGTGTCGCACGACAGGAAGTCGGAGAACGATGACGCTTCTTCAACTTCTTATGATGCTTCGCCTTACCTGACCCAGAGTACAAAGACTTCGATCCCGACGAACGATGGAGATGGCTCCATGACCAGTCCCTTGACCATCCACGGGAGCGGGACCTTGAGAGGCACGGAGACGACTGTCGGACTTCAAGCGACTTTCGAACTGCTCCCTAAAAGTCTTCGGCGCCATGGCCCAGCAGTCGGGGCATGACTTGAGGTTGTGGTCGTGCCCCAGGCAGTAGAGACACACACAGTACAGGTCCGTCACTGACATCATGCGATGACAGTCCTCGCAAGACTTGAAGCCGGGCATCCATACGGCACCAGGAGTCGAACGACTTGAAAAACTGAGCCAAAAAAGCCTCGAAAAACTCAGTCAAAAAATGACTTGGGGTACTGCTCTCTCCGGATCTGCGCTTGCTGGTTAGGGAAAATAAAGAACTGACGTCAGTGCGCGAGGGTGGCGTCTAAGTAGCTGCCGGGACGTCATATCGGCCACCACAACGCCAACGACGGACGTGGAGCCGCACGACGCCACCTTCCGACACGTAGGGTTACTGCTGACGAAAACTTTCCGGATCCAGTCTGACGCCTGGGATAATTCTAAGGTAAGAAATCTATCACTACGTGTTTCTTTCAGATACACCTATTACAGAAAGATCAGAAGATCAAAAGCTGACTTTTTCAGTAATCAATTAGACCAAGGTAGGAATCGTCCCAAAAAACTATTCGATCTAATCAAAACCTAGTCTAAGGTGGCACCTCACACGCCAAAGCAGGTCTACTACCCAATTGTGAAGCGTTTGCCTCTTTCTTCACCATGAAAACAGAAAACATAAAGAAGGACCTTCTCAATGAGTTAATTACACTTACTGATACACATACTGACACTTCATCATCTCTTCCTGGAGTCCCACCCCTAAGCTCATCACAATTTGACCCCCCCCCAAAATTTCTACTGGTCCTCCTTCACTACTTACAATGAAGAAGCTATACTTAAAATGCTCATGGTCCTAAATCCCACCAACCACTTCACAGTCCCTCTTCCCGCAAAAGGCTTTAACCGCATGCCATGCGTGCGGCGGTTATTTTTACGCTGTGCGGCTTTTTTCTAAAAGCCGCGTTACATGACGAGCTGAGCTCGTCATGAGCATGCGAGCGGCGCAACTCATGACGAGCTCAGCTCGTCATGAGCATGGAAGGGGTTAAAGACATCATTCCACTGCTGCTGCCTATATGGACCTTGATTATAAATACTTCTCTCCTTCAAGGAATCATCCCTGAAATCCGAGCAAGTATCCCCCATCCTAAAAAAAATATCAGCTGACCCCACAGACATAAACAATTACCACCCAATATCCAACATCCTGGCCAAACTCTTAATGTGTACACAGTCAGCTTGGCAAACATATAGACCACTTCAACCTTCTCAGCAATTACCAGAACAGCTTCCGGGCAGGGCACAGTACGGAATCAGCCATGGCCCACATAATAGATGATGCTCTACAAATCCTTGACCAAAACGAAGCCGGTTTGTTAATCTTGCTCAACCTATTTTCGGCCTTTGACACCGTCAAACATGACAATCTGTTAGACCTACTGAAACACAGAATGGGATTATCTGGATCTGTGCTAATTTGGTTCACCTCATTCCTCCAAAATAGATCTCAACGATTCAAGGTCAATCAAGCTTTGTCCAAACCCTTCCAGTCACTCTAGGAGTCCCACAGGGTTCATCCCTCTCTACTACACTTTTCAACTTATTCATGGAACCACTCACCGAAATTCTTAACGCTTCAAATGTACAGTTTCATATGTACGCAGATGATACACAACTATATTTAACACCTTCCATGCTCATGACGAGCTCAGCTCGTAATGCAGTACACTGCTTGTGTGCTCATGACGAGCTGAGCTCGTCATGAACAATGGGAATCAAGTATCTGCAGCACAGAGGATGAATTGCTGTAGACATTAAATCACTTAACTCAACGCTAGAAAAAACTCGGACCAGGTTGGCCGAAAACCATCTAAAACTAAACACCCTCAAAACAGAATTCCTCCTAATCTCTCCTCCTTCCCAAGGTACGGCATCTATTGAAGCACCACAGTAAATGTCGGGCTGCCAGGAAAACGTCCTGTCCATCAGTACGTACCTGGGGCTCCTAATTCCACTCCACGGATGTCGGAGCGTGCTGGGGACTTGACGCTATGGTCCAGAGTGGAAAGTGTAGGTGATAGCTGGGGGGCATGGAGATACTGACCGATAAGCGCCAGCAGCACCGGTCAGCAAAAATGGCGGACACCAGGTGCTGTGATTGACACTAACCCCACGCAGTGCTATGGGAGCGGACCCGGCGTTCAATCCTTTCACTCTCTGCGGACTACAAATCTGCCATCCCCAAATTACACCCACGGTGCATGAAGGTACCTCGCGCACGCAGCAGGTTAGACCGGGAGGTCCGCTGTGCATCTCTACGCATGTGCAACAAATTCCAGCCGGAGTCTGGAAATAACTGAAGTGGGTCGCGCCCACTGCCAGTCTACTCCAGAAGTCCGACCACGGAAAAAAGAAGAGACACGACGATAACTGTCATTAGGCGAGGCGATAAAGAGCTCCTGAAGTCGGGCGCCTGACTTTAAAATGGCGCCTGGCGGTGATGATGACTGCCGGATCCAGGAAGCTTCCCAATGTGCCCCGGGCTCCGAATGCCACGGAGGCTGAAAAAAGAAAAGGTACTGAGCTGCATCTTGAGTGTCCCGTCCCCACAACAACTGGGTGAGTCATGAAGTGCTTTGCTGTGTAGGATTGAAATCTGAGGGAGCTGCGCCTGCATTCCACATTCATTCAATGTCTACGATGTCCCATACACAGACACATATTGGGATCGACCTGAGAATGAAGCCTCTACTGACTCTCTCAGCATATGGGAGCCTCCTATGAGGAGTTTACATAATAGGTCAAATTAGGTGGCCATTCTCCTTTGTATGTCCCTGCCCTGCTCAACTCCATGCAGAAATCGAAAGGGGACGGATCGAAGAGCCTCCAAGTAATAATAAAAAGAGGACTAACCGAACCCCAGCAGTGGCCATCTTGGCATGGGCATTTGACCAAATTCGCTCCCAATTTATTCAGCTGAAAGAGATTGAATTACTCCCACTATACACTAGGATGGCACAATATCAATATCTATTGAAAATATTTTTCAATTTTCTATGGCCATACTGTTGAGCAATTCGAAGAGAGGCAAAGCATCATCTGTTCTAAAGACGCCAATCAACTCTACCACACCCCTAGGTGCAACGACAACAGCGCTATAGTGTGCGATAGTGCACCCTCACCCAGCCCACAGCAGCAGTAATTATGCCATCCTGCGAATAACTTCTAACTTTACCCTCATTTGACTCACTGCAGGCTGCCTCCAGGTGCTCCCTTCTCTGTCCCCAATCATCTGGCACTTCTCTTCATTATATCTAGTAGGACTCTACCTCTCCAGACAATGCAGTGCGCAACAAGGCACAGCTTACCCCTGACATACCCATCCCACTAACCTATACCGAAGCCCCCATCTCTATCCCCCCTGACCCCCCTTCCCCTCATTCAGAAAGATGTCAACCAACCGTAATCCCCAACAGACCACCCCATCAACCCCCACCCTGACAGCCCTCCAACCTGAAACCCCACTGCCCCTACTCCTTCTCCATCATCTACCATCCCAACATCACACCTAACGCCACCAAAATCTTCAAACATAATCTACTCAAGCGACACCCTGAAAAACTCATAGCCGACCTCTACCACAACTCCTCCAAAGGCAAGACTAAAACAGACCTATCTTCTACACCACCCACCAAGCCAAATGGAGAAATAACCTAGCTAACCACCTGCGAGTTACCAAAGCACAAGTTACTTACCTTCGGTAACGATATATCTGTAAGAAACAGTAGTTAGTATTAGATTCCTTACCTTAGAATATCCCCAAGCGTCAGGCTGGATCCGGAAACTTTTGCGTAGCAGTACCCTTGCGCATCGGTAGGCATCGTCTGCAGCTCCCCATCCGTCATCGGCGTCGTTGGCGCCGGGATGACGTCGCCGGAGTACTTAGATGCTGCCCTCACGCGCTGATGTCAGTTCTTATGCGCAGCTTTTCCACGCCAGAAAACGCAGAGCCATGATAAAAACCAACACTGGTGCCATAAAAACTAGGACCCTGAAAGGGGATGACCTTAACCCTAAATATCGGTTCGCAGAACGGAGAGTATGGGTGGGACGGTAAGGAATCTAATACTAACTACTAAATACCGAAGGTAAGTAACTTGTGCATCTGAAAGAAACAGGTTAGTATTAGATTCCTTACCTTAGAATAGATACCCCAGCAATACCAACGCCGGTGGTGGGTCTGCGAACCAATGATCACACCAGAAAGTCCTGGAGAACGGAACGGCCGAAAAAGCCATCTCTCCGGACTTGGCTGTCCAGGCAGTAGTGTCTTGCGAAAGTGTGCAGCGAGACCCACGTAGCTGCCTGACAGATGTCCTGCAAGGGGACTCCCCGGCCCAGGGCAGTAGTAGCCGCCGTGGCCCGTGTGGAATGGGCACGAAGCCCAACAGGAGGCTCCTTTTGAGCCAAAGAGTAACAAGCCTTGATGCACAAGACGACCCACCGAGAAATGGTTTGTTTGTGCACCGCCCGTCCCTTCTTAGCTCCGACGTAACCAACGAAGAGTTGGTCATCCACCCGGAACTGGCGTGTGTGATCCAAATAGCATGAGAGCGCACGTTTTGGGTCCAGATGGTGGAGCCTCTCTTCCTCCTTCGAGGGATGAGGAGGCGGAAAGAAGGTGGGCAAAGTGATGGACTGCCCGATGTGGAAGGCTGGGACTATGTTGGGCAGTAAAGAGGGTCGCGTCCGCAACACAACTTTGTCCGGATGGACTGCAAGGAAAGGAGGCTGAGAAGAAAGGGCCTGGAGCTCACTCACTCTCCTGGCAGAGGTGATGGCAACCAGGAAAGCGGTCTTCAGAGTAAGGAGACGTAGAGGACAGTTATGAAGTGGCTCAAAGGGAGCGCACATCAGAAAAGTTAGAACAACGTTCAAGTCCCACTGAGGCATCACAAAAGGAACTGGAGGAAACATATGAGTGATGCCCTTCAAAAACCTATTTACAACCGGGGGACTTGAACAAAGAGGGCTGATCAGGTAGCCTTAGGAAGGAGGAAATGGCCGAGAGGTAGCCCTTCAGAGTGCCCAGAGCAGAGCCCTGCTGGGCAAGAGAAAGAAGAAAGAGGAGAACCTCTGAAAGAGGGGCAGAAAGGGGATCCACAGCCTTAGCTGTGCACTATGTCACAAATGTGTTCCACCTGCAGGCGTATACCGATTTTGTGGAGGGGCGCCTGACTGCCAGAATGACATTACAGACTTCAGGAGGCAAGTCAAATGGCCTCAACTGCTGCCGCTCAATCTCCACGCATGTAAGGGGAGACTGGACAGGTTCGGGTGGAGGACCATCCCCTGCTGCTGCGACAGAAGGTCCTCCTGAAGGGGCAGACAAATCGAGGGATCGACAGACATGCTGAGGAGCTCGGGATACCAGAACCTCCGTGCCCAGTCCGAAGCCACAAGGATGACTTGGGCCCGGTCGCCCCTGATCTTCTTCAGCACTCTGGGCAGAAGTGGTATAGGCGGAAAGGCGTACAACAGACCGCAACTCCACTCGCAACGAAAAGCGTCTCCGAGCGAGTGCCACCTTGGAAATTCCAACGCGCAGAACTGATGACATTGCGCGTTCTCTTCTGTGGCGAATAGATCTAACCAAGGCTCTCCCCACTGTTGTAGGAGGCCTTGCGCCACGTCCGAGTTCAGACGCCATTCGTGATCCATCATGCACCGACGGCTGAGTTTGTCCGCCCTGGCGTTCAGGGAACCTGCCAGGTGTTGAACCACCAAGGTCACGCCCTGATGCACAAGTTACTACTTGTGTAACGATATATCTGTAAGAGACATTAGTTAGTGATAGATTCCTTACCTTAGAATATCCCCAGACGTCAGACTGGATCCGGAAATTTTTTGCATAGCAGTACCCATGCGCGTCAGTAGGCGTCGTCCGCGGCTCCGCGTCCGTCGGCGGCGTTGTGGGCGCCGTGATGACGTTGTCGGAGTACTTAGACGCCGCCTCCGCGTACTGAAGTCAGTTCTTCTTTTTTCAGTGCCAGCTAGCGCAGATCTGGAAAAAGTTGTTGTGAGAAGTTGGCCTGGTATATGATGTCCACTATTCTAGTGAACACCTTGCACCAGTCCAAACAACCCTTATGGTGATGGTTGTAAGTCAACCTTATAGACCAGCTATCCTAGAGGTAGCCTCGACAGAACAGTCTTAGGCTAAAAGACTCTTGAGGGCGTGTAAAGCCAGCTGTTTACCATATGTAACCCCTTGAATACCAAATGAAAGGACACCACACAGGATATATATAAAATATATATGTATTTATTCACTAACACACTCCTCTGAACTCTTTATGAGATCAGAGGCCAAAGCACATAACAAGTTACTTAATCAGGATACGTTAAGTTGCACAAAATACAGTTAGGCCCTAGGGGCGAAGTAAACTATATACTAAGAAAGTGGTATAAGTACCACGTCACGAGAAAAGGAAAGGCCTAGGGCCTGGAGAATCGCTGGGGCTACACTAACTGAACCTTAGGTTAGGAGTAGGAGGCCCACAGGCGACGCGTGCAGTGTTTTTACACACACGCGTGAGTCAATGTTAAGTCAATGGGAACTTAGAGTTTAGAAAAAGAAGGATTTAGGACACTTCCGGTTTAGCTAGGAGGAAACAACTAAAAACCTAGACACTTGAATAGTCAATACCCTTGGGAGCACCGAAGTACTCGCGTTACCTCACCCACAGGAAGCGGGTGCATAGGTGTGAAGATGTGTCGGGTTTCGCCGTTGAAGCCTATGGAGACCTGGAGGAAAGATGCTGCAGGCGACCAGGAGGAAGATGTCCTGGTGGATCCAAGGGTGGATCGAGGATGAAGGAGACCTGAAATCAGAGGGGACAGAGTCTGGGTCACTAGCCAGTGACCGGGTGGAACCAGGAAGGAACCAGACGACGTCGAGGAGCAATCAGGTGCTGTCGTGAAGCTTGTCTCTTCAGCCCCGCGGACCAGGATGCGTCGAGGACAACCAGATGCTGGAGAGGAGCTGTCCCACGAAGGTTCTCGCAGATGGAGGGGTCGACTGCCGATTGAAGTCAACAAGCCTTGGCAAAGGCAACCCACGCAGGATTCAAAGAAGGCTTCTGATGCAGACAAGCAAGGTCTGAGGTGCCTAACCTTTGCAGGGAGGCAAGGGCCAGTCTGGAGCAACCAGACAAGTGAGTTGGTTCAAAAGGATTGTGGTCACAGAGGCTACTAGCCAATGGCCCAGCAACCGGAAAACGCGTCGAGCAGAACACAAGCAGAAGGGCCCCACGCAGAACTCGTGGAGTGTGGAGGGCTGATCTTCGGTGCAGGTGGAGCTCGGATTCGGGGCTTCTCAATCCCCAGTGCACAGCTGAGAGGATACCTCAGGAGCTGCACATTTAGCAAGTCATGGACTTTTCAAGATGTCCGGTCCCACGTGTCTCGTCGCCTCCACGGATCTCAGCTATGCTGCAAACGTGAAGAGAGGGTCAGAGAGGTCTGGAAGTCTGGGTCTTGTCAGGCTCTGTGCTCGGGTCCCGGCGGGAGCGTCGACAAAGCAAGCCGTTGAGTTGCTGGATGGTGCCTGGTTGCCCAGGGTGGTCACTCCTTGGCAGCAAGGGAGATTCTTCAGTCTTCAGCAGAACGTCGAAGGTCCGGAGTTTCGTTTCAAGTTTCAGTTCAGGATCAAATCTAAAGTCCTGGGGCTCAGATCCTACCTTTATACAACTACAAGGCGCTGGATTACTTTCTAGGTCCCTCCTATGGGTGGGACCAGGAAGGGGGGGTGGTTACACCCCCTCTCCTTTGTCCAGTGTCGCGCCAGAGCTGGGGCTGGAGTGCGCCAGCAACCGGTTTGAACCGGGGTATGCATGGAGCACCTAAGGTGCCCCAGGCAATGTCTGAATCTATTCAGCCCTCCCTGTCCCAATAAACAAAGTCCTGTCTGGGGTGGTCCTCGCACCTCTCCAGGCAGGAAACCTATTATCTATACCTCCGTGACTGGAAGGACTCCCAGCAGCAGGAGGTCAGACTTGTGTCTGTGGCAGCAGCGTCCATTTTGTGACGCTGGGGCTCTGGTTAACTTTAACCGGGATAGTCAGCAACAACATGTCTTCTCCCTCTAGAAGGGTGGAATGCTACCCCCGTCGCCAGAATTGGTGAGGGGGTAGTATTCCAAAGCGTATGACACCTTACACGACATGTTTAGATAAAGCCAAACCAAAGTTAGCATTCAACCGCGAGGATTATAATGCACTTAAGAATATATGGTATGGCAATATCATAGGACAGCTATAAGGACATGGTTCCGATAGCTGCAGACAGGCTCAGCTCATGCTAGAGCACCATCTCACACATAACCAAGCGCGCTGCCTCCAGGATTGTTAAGGCCTGCCATAGGAGTGACTTATAGGTTACTGTGTGTCTATATATAAGGGTAGATATAGTAATACTATACCTAAGCAAGGGGTGATTACATGACCTTGCCCCAGCTGAGTGATCAGCCAGTTGTGTCAGTTTGAGTGGCCAGCCAGGGGTGGCATAATATATGCTGCAGCCCCTGGTAGGTCTTGGTTACACCTATGCCCTGAGTACCTAGGGTACACTTCTACAGGGGCTGACAAGGTGAACCAATTCCCAATTGTGGATGTACCTAGAGTACATGGTGTGAATTTAGAGAGAGTGCATCAGGGCTGTGTTCTGATTAGCGGGCCCACAGCCACATCTAAGTCGAAAACCAGTAAAGGAAAAGCAAAAAGTGGGGGTGACCATAGGAAGCACACCCTACTCTCCTTCAGTTGTACCCTAGTCTGGCATAGGGTCCACGACCCCACCACGCCCTGTTTGTTGCAGTACCACATGGCGGTGGTGTTGTCCGTGAGCACCTGCACCACACTCTCCCAGACAGAGGGGAGGAATGCCTTCAGTGCAAGTCAGATCGCCCGCAGCTCCAGAAGGTTGATATGGAGCTTGGACTCCACCGGAGACCAGAGGCCTCTGATCTCCACCTCTCCCATGTGGCCTCCCCAACCCTGGAGAGACGCGTCCGTCACAACTACGTGCTCCGGTTGGGGTAGGGAGAGGGATCTGCCGCTGACCCAATAGCGGTCCGTGAGCCACCTCTGCAACTGTCTTGCAGTGCCCTCCGAGATCAAGACATGGTCGGACAAGTTGCCCTGATGCTGGGCCCACTGAAACTTCAGGTCCCACTGCAGAGCCCGCATCCTCCACCTGGCGTGATGCACCAGAAGGATGTAGGAGGCCATCAGCCCCAGAAGCCGTAGCTTTAACCTGACCAAGACTCGGGATAAAGGCTGAAAGATCGGAATCAGAGCCTGAATATTCCAAACCCGCTGTTCGGGAGGATAAACCCGAAACTGCGCCGAGTCTTGAACCGCTCCGATGAAGAGGAGCTTCTGAGAGGGACACAGGTGCGACTTCGGCACATTGATGGAGAACCCCAGCAGGTGCAGGAGGTCGGCCGTAGTCTGGAGGTGGCTGACGACTGTTTGGGGCGAGCCCGCCTTCAACAACCAGTCGTCAAGGTAGGGGAAGACTGACACCCCTAACCTGCGCAGATGAGCTGCGACCACCGCCATCACTTTCGTGAACACCCGTGGGGCGCTGGTAAGGCCGAAGGGGAGCACGGTTAACTGAAAGTGCTCGTGGCCTACCGTGAACCGCAGGTAGCGCCGGTGGGCCGGCAGGACGGGGATGTGGAAATAAGCGTCCTGCAAGTCCAACGCTACCATCCAGTCTCCTGGGTCCAGTGCAGCTAAGACCTGAGCTAGTGTCAGCATCTTGAACCTCTCCTTCCGGAGGAATCTGTTGACGTTCCGCAGGTCCAAGATAGGGCGTAGGCCCCCTTTGCCCTTCTTGGGAACCAGAAAGTAGTGGGAGTAACAACCACACCCTACTTCTGGCCCAGGAACACGCTCGATGGCCCCCTTTGCCAAGAGGGCCGCAACTTCCTCTCGCAGAAGATTCAAGTGATCCCCGACACGTGGTGATACTGCAGTGGCATGGCTGGAGGTGTCGCCTCGAAGGGGAGGGAGTAGCCCCTTCATACGATTTGCAGCACCCACCTATCCGATGTGATGTCGCGCCAGTGGAGGAGGTGATGGCGAACCCTGCCCCCCACTGGCGTCTCGTGGGCCTGAAAGCTCGGACTAGGAAGGCTTTGAGGCGGATGCTGCAGGGGTGGATGTGGACTGGCCACGCCGTTGTCCCCGGGTACTGCCACGGCGGTTACCACGTCCACCACTGCGCTGGATGTTAGTCTGCGGCCTGTGGCTGGCAGGACGTGTGGGGGCATCCCTTCCTTGGCCACGAAAGGGGCGAAAGGCAGAAGATTGCTGGCGCGGGCCACCAGGCCCAAGGACTTGGCCGTAGCCCTGGAGTCCTTAAAGCGCTCAAGCGCACTGTCTGCCTTGTCGCCAAAGAGGCGACGCCCATCAAATGGCATGTCCATAAGGGTGTTTTGGACATCAGCCGAAAAGTTGGGGGACCTCAGCCAGACGTGGCGACGAATCGCCACCGTTGTTGCCATCGCTCTACCCAGCGAGTCTGTGGTATCCAGTCCACATCTGATGGAGTACCGTGCCGCATCTCGACCCTCCGCAAGGGCTCGGGCGAGTTTAGTCCGGGCCTCCTCCGGACATTGTGGCAGCACGTCCGCGACCATGTCCCACAGAGAGTGGGTATAACGGCCCAAGAGGCACGCGGTGTGAACTGACCGCAACCCCAAACTCAGTGAGGAGAACATCTTTTTGCCATATTGTTCGTACCTCTTGGATTCCCGATCGGGGGAGCCGTCGGGAATGCGGTCTGGGATTTAGAGGCCTGTATGACCAGGCTCCCAGGGGTGGGGTGGGTGGACAGGAAGCAAGGGTCGCCCAGAGCTGGGCGGTGGCGTCTTGCCACGTTCCTATCTACAGGAGGACCTGTAGCAGGCCTGGACCAGGTGCCCAGAAGAACATCAGACAAGGCCTCATTAAACGGCAACAGAGGCTCTGAAGAGCTTGCTTGTGGTTTAAGGACCTCAGTGAGGAGGTTAGTCCTCACAGCCGCAAAGGGGAGCTCAAGGGACAAGGCCTTGCCCGCCCTCGTCAACACCGCACTATAGGCTGCCTCCTCCTCCGTAGCTACGGTAGGAGGGGAGACAAAACCAGTGTCTGGCGAAGTGTCCAGACCACTGGCATCCCCTAGCTCACCTGCCCAGTCCTGATAAGGCTGGCACTCACGTACCAGAGGGTCCTCAGACCCCTCCCAATCTGCCTCGCCACCCATCTCCTGGTATTCAGGGTCAAATGATGGGGCCGGATCATAGAAGAAAAAATCTCCCATCGGCGTTGAATGCGGTGTCGAGCGGCGTCGATCCGGCGTCGGAACCGGACCGAGGGGGGGACTGGGGACGGCGTCGACCGTGGTCGGCGCCGGGGGCGAAACCTTATGCGCCGGCGAGGTCGTAAGGTCGACCGGCAACGACCCGGATCCGGTGGAGCCCTGCGGCGTCGGGACCAAAGTCGCCGACGGCGCCGGGGCTGAAGCACCCGACGGCGCCGGGGCAGAAGCACCCGGCCCGCTTGGGCTCCCAGTCGGGGCCTCTGGGCCCGAAGGCGCCGCAGAACCCGACGGAGGAGGGAGCGACCTCATGGCCGCGAGGAAGGCGCTGATCTCCTCCGGCGTCGCGTTCTGCCCAGGGTCCGGCAGGTATGGAGCAGGCCGTGACGCCTGCGGCTCCGATGGAGCCGCATGGGTGGTGTCACCCGAACCCCGGGCCGCGTCGCGCGAGCGTCAGGTGGAGTCGGAAGAGCGATGTCGCCTCTTCGACCTCTTGTGCCTCTTACCTGAGAACTTGGAGCTAGAGGATTGGTGTCGATCCTCCGAGCCGTGATGACTCCGGCCCCGTGACCGGTCCCTCGACCTCCTTCCGGACCGGGACCTCGAACGGCACGGGCCGACTGCCGGAGCTCGAGGCGCTTGCGGGACCTCAAAAGATCAAAATGTTTAGTCAAAAAATTATTAAAGGGTACCACTGTTCCTGGATCGACGCTTGCTGGCACGGAAAAAATAGAAACTGACGTCAGCGCGCGAGGGCGGCGTCTAAGTACTCCGGCGACGTCATCCCGGCGCCAACGACGCCGAGACGGATGAGGAACCGCAGACGACACCTACCGACGCGCAAGGGTACTGCTACGCAAAAGTTTCCGGATCAAGTCTGACGCCTGGGGATATTCTAAGGTAAGGAATCTAATACTAACCTGCTTCTTTCAGATACTAACAACATCCCCCACGGCCAAAGACTAAGTATCTCCAAGTCTCCCCCATTCCCAATTAACGTCACCATAAGGAGTAGTTTCCTACCTGTAACTCCAGTTCTGTAGTAGGGGTATCTCTGTTATAGGCATAATCTAGTGAATAGTCCCGCCCATGTGCGTGGACCCCGGAGCAATCAAAAATAATCTCTTAAGCTGTCTTCATTGCAGTCCTGCATAGACACTTAAGAGAGAATTAAGACAAATAATGCAGCCTAACATATACAAGGCTACAAAGGCCACCCCTTCATCTAAACAGTGAAAAGGATAGCCCACCATGTCCGGTTTAACACTATTTTACCTAGTTTTCCTCACAGGGAAAACTCCCCTTCACCAAAATCCTTGAAATGATAGAGAGGAAGGGTTGGACAGACAAGCCCCCTTAGGCTGCCATTATGGGCTAGATGTAGGTAAATAATATTTACCGACTCTTAAATACCGAATTTTACCGATTCGGTATTTAAGATTCGGTAAATATGAAGGGGGGAGATGTAGGGCAATCCAGATGTTTTTTTTCCGAATCGGTAATATTCGGTATTTACCGATTCGGTAAATACCGACCGGTAATGCCCATTCATTCCTATGGGCTTTGAAGCCCATAGGAATGAATGGGCATTACCGATTCGGTATTTACCGAATCGGTAAATACCGAATTTCACAAGGGTGCAGGGGGTGTCACTTTGACACCCTCTGGCCCCCCAAAACAGGCTCGGGTGCCATGTGGCAGGCATACATGCCCCAAGGGCAGGTCTGCCTGTCACGTGGCAGAGGTGTGCATGCACACATGTGCATGCACACCGGAATGGGTATCTTACCATCAAATTGGATTTGATGGTAAAATACCGATTCGGTAAGGCTTGTGGGACTCAGAAGAGTCCCACCTACATCTCAAATTTACCGAATCGGTAAAAATACTGATTCGGTATTTTACAGAATCGGTAAATTTACCGATCGGTAAATTTACCTATTCTGTATGAATATGCCCCCCACATCTCAAAATCCATTTACCGGTCGGTAACGGCCAAAATCGGCCGTTACCAACCGGTAAAAGCCTACCTACATCTGGCCCTATGTGTCTTGAAAAGGGATACTGTGCCTTTAAGGAACTCTCCAGAGACCCTCGGTATCCCAGAATGCACAGCCAAAGTCCTTTTACTTTCAGTTCTTTTTGTAGGTGTATAAAGCAAGGCCTGTAGCATACAGTACAGTACCATTTTCTCCACAGGGAAGAAGGGCGGGCGCTTATGACTATAACAGAGATACCCCTACTGCAGAACTGGAGTTACAGGGAAGAAACGACTCCTTCTGTAGTAGGGGATCTCTGTGTATAGTCATAATCTAGTGAATAGAATGGCAAGCCCATCCTAACAACCAATCCGGCGGTGGAGGAAAAAGACAACACCACTACTGTGCAAACAGATTTCTCAACGAAGCCTGCCCAACCTGAGCATCCGCCCTGGCAGAGTCCAGACAGTAATGCTTAGCAAAGGTATGGACCGACTTCCAAGTGGCAGCCCTGCAGATCTCTGCAATGGGAACATTACGAAGCAAAGCTGTTGTAGCTGCTTTGCCTCTGGTAGAATGTGCCTTAGGCTTACCCCCTAAGGTCTTGTTAGCCTTCTGGTAACATAACTGAATACAGGACACAATCCACCTCGAGATGGACTGTTTTGAGGTGGCAAGACCAGTCCTGACCGACCCATAGTTGACAAACAATTGGTCTGACCTACGAATGTCCTTGGTCTTATCCAAGTACAATTTCAACACCCTTCTGACATTCAGGGAATGGTGAGACCTTTCCGCTGGAGTGGAAGGATTCTGGAAAAACGTAGGTAAAGTTATGGTCTGATTGACATGGAAATCAGAAATCACCTTAGGAAGGAACTTAGGGTGAGTACGCATCACAACCTTAGCAGCATGAAATACAGTACAGGGTTCTTGACAACACAATGCCTGAATTTCACTCATCCTGCGGGCCGATGTAATGGCCACAAGAAAGGCCGCCTTCCATGACAAGTGCTGCAGAGAAGCCTTATGGATGGGTTCAAAATGCTCCTTCATCAACCTGGACAGCACCACATTCAGCTCCCATGATGGTGAAGGACGCCGAACAGGAGGAAACACTTTCTTCAATCCTTCCAAAAAATCTTTAATCACAGGGATCTGGAAGAAGGATGTCTGTGAAGGGCATTTCCTATACGCAGTCAAAGCTGCGAGGTGAACCTTAACAGAATGAAAATTAAGGCCAGACTGAGCCAAATGCAAAAGGTATGGAAGGATAACATCTTCCTTGCAGGTTGTCGGATCATAATGCTTGGAAGTGCACCAGATGCAGAACCTCTTACACTTGTAGGCATAGGAAGACCTATGGAGGGTCTCTTAGCTTCCTTAAGTATAATCATGCAATCTTCAGGAAGATTTAAGTGTCCATATTGCACTAGCTCAGGAGCCATGCCGCCAAACTCAACGATGAGAGGTTGGGGTGCACCATCTGCCCCCCGAACTTCGTGAGAAGGTCCGGCCGACACGGCAGCCGCATGTGGGGTAGGAGAGACCGGTGAAGCAGGTTCGTGAACCACCACTGTCAGGGCCACTCCGGAGGAATGAGGATCATCCGTGCTCTGGATTGAGACAGCTTGGTGAGCACCGCCGGAATCAGGGGAATGGGTGGAAAAGCGTACAGAAAGCTGTTCGAACAGCTGATCCATAGCGCGTTCCCCAGGGTCCCCGGTTGGTAATACCTGGAGGCGAAGTCTCGGCATTTTCTGTTTTCGGCGGTGGCGAACAGATCTATGTCCGCAGTGCCCTACCTGTCGAAGATGTCTCCTAGCACTTGGTCGTTTAGAACCCACTCGTGGTTTTCTTGCACCAGCCTGCTGAGTGCATCCGCGTGAGCATTCTGCAAACCTGGCAGATGGTTAGCCGTTATTGTCAGTCCACTGGCTAGTAGCCAGTGCCAGATCGCCTGAGCTTCCTGCTACAGAGTGCGCAATCTCGAGCCCCCCTGCTTGTTGAGGTAATACATTGCGGTTGTATTGTCCGTCTGCACAAGCAAGGAGTTGGTCTGGAAGGACGTATGAAAGGCCTTCAGTGCCAAGTGCACAGCTCTAAGTTCCAGGAAATTGATGTGATACGTGGATTACACCGGGGACCACGTTCCCTGGATCTGTAGATGGTCTGAATGCGCTCCCCAGCCGTGGAGAGAAGCATCCGTGACGACAGTCTGAATGGGAATGTCCTTGTGGAATGGAACCCCCTTGAGGAGATTCTCTGCAGAGCACCACCATCTCAGGGACTGTTGAGCGTGGAGGGACAGCTTGATCCGGTCGTCTCAGCTCCCTCGCTTCTGGTCCCACTGACCCTCCAGACATTCCTGCAACGGCCTCATGTGTAGGCTTGCGTGTGGCGTGAGGAAGATGCAAGAGGCCATCGACCCCAGTAGAGAAGACACCGTCGTCACTGTTGTAGATGGAACAGCTATGAGAGCCTGAGCCTTCCGAAGGATTGATAAGCGTCTCTCCTCCGAAGGAGACACGCTTGCTGAAAGAGTATCGATGGAGGCTCCCAAGTATTGTAGGCACTGGACAGGCGTCGGAACAGACTTGGACATGTTTATGTGCAAACCCAGTTGGTTCAACAGAACGGCCGTCCTGTTGAAGTGCAGTTGCGCTTCCTGGAAAGTGGAGGCTTTGATCAACCAGTCGTCCAGGTACGGGTAGACAAACACCTTGTTCTTTCGCAGGTGCGCTGCCACCACTGCCATGCATTTTGAAAAAGTTCTGGGTGCAGACTTCAGTCAGAACGGTAGTACGGTGTACTGATAGTGATTGGTGCCGACTAGAAATCGCAGGAACATCCGGTGTTTCCGTGCAATGGGCACATGGAAGTACGCATATTGCAGATCTATTGCGCAAAGCCAGTCTCCCCTTTGCAGCGGAGGATAAATCTGATGCAAAGACAGCATGCAAAACTTTTCCCTGCGAATCCATTTGTTTGCTTGTCGCAACCCCAGAATGGGCCTGAACTCGTTTTTGTCCTTCTTGCGCACGAGGAAGAACCGAGAGTAAGGACCATTTCCCCTTTGAGACAAAGGGACGTCTTCTATCGCCCTCTTTCGTAACAGGGTATCCGCTTCCACCTGAAGCTCGCGCAGTTGGAACTGCGAGCAAACCGGTGGAATCGCTTGAGGCGGGCTGATGAGTGAAGACTGTATCTATTGCAAACAATATTCAGCACCCACTTGTCCTGAGTAATTTTTCTCCACTCTGCCAAGTAATGTTGTATGCTTCCCCCCACCGGAGCGATAACGGATGAGGGGGAAGTAGCACCTCAGGGACTAGACCTGGCCGGGCCTTTGGGCGTTGGGTAGGACTGCTGCCCGCCTCTGCCTATTTGGCGCTTCTGGAAAGGCCGCCGCTGGTACTGCTGCTGCTGTTGGTGCTGCTGTCCAGCTTGGCAACCTTGTCCTCTTCCCTGGGCACCAAAACATCTCTGGAAGGGACGGAAGGTCTTCTTCTGCTCTTTAGGTTTTTCTAACCCGACAGCTGTCAGGGTTTCTGCCTCCGCCTTCATGCGGGCCATCTCCTCATCCGCATGTTTACCAAAGAGCGTCGACCCAGAGAACGGCAAGTTGGCGACTCGCTGCTGCGTCTCTGGTTTCCGCGATGTCAAACGCAACCAGGCATGACGTCTCAATTAATCCCATGGCAGTATCCATGAGCCGCCAAGAGAGAGGAATCTGCAGCCGAGCTGATCACCTGATTGGATACCATCATGCCCTTATTGATGATTTCTTGGAAGTCCTCCCTCCAGTCCCTCGGAAGGTGCTCCAGAAACTGCTGCAGGGACTCCCACAAAGACCGGTCATATCGACCCAAGAGAGCCGTGGCACTAGCGGCTTTCATGGACGTAGCAGCCGTACCGCAGACTTTTCGTCCCGTTGAGTCCATCTGACGGCTCTCCTTATCCGGAGGCACCGTAAAAGATGGGGCAGTAGCATGCTGCTTCCTTGCTTCAGTGACGATCACCGAATCCGACACTGGGTCCGATCGAAGGAACGCTGGATCGGAGTCTGGGGCCCTGTACTTTTTCTGCAGCCGGGAAGGAGCGGATTTTGTTGAAGCCGGGGTCAAGAAGAGCTCCATCGCCAGTTCCTCCAGCCCTGGCACCAAGGGCCACAAGGGTTGAGACAACTGCCGCTTGTGTAGGGTCTCGATAATCACTGATGTCGCAGGTGTGGGAACCGTTACCGTAATCCCCAGCTTCGCTTTCCCTCGTAATAACACCTCTTGGAAAGACACAATGTCATCGACCAGTGACACCCTCGTACGGGGGGAATCCGATAGGGTGGGCGAGTAATCCCTGGCACTGGAAGAATCCGTATGCCGGGACCTTGACCTGTCCCTCCGGTGACAGTGCCTGGACCGTGTGGAAGACCGACGGTCACTCCTTGACCGGTGTCTCCGTTTGGACCGTGACCTCGATCTCCTGGGCCTCGGGCGATCCACTAGCCATACAGGAGGTGGAAGCTGCGGAGGCAGAACCGGAACCATAGGTTGTGGAGGCCTTGTGGGTGGTGACGGGAGGTGTGGCAGAGATAGAGAACCCGGAGCAGGCCGCGGTGGAGGAGGAGGAGGTTGATGAGGAGGAGGAGGAGTAGGAGGACGAGGAGGAGTCTCCTTAGGCAATGGAGGAGGCGTAGGCATCCTGGGCCTAGAAGGCGAGTAGGTCTGCGAATATTCAGAGTCCGAAGACCTCACCACTCTCCTCTTTTTCTTCTGCGCAGGCCTTGATGATGAAGTCCTCGAGGCCGACCTCTTAGCCAACGAGCGCCGGCGCTACCGCGACCGTGGGCTCTTGGATGCAGAGGACAGGCTGACCACTGAGGCAGAGGACACAGCCCTGTCCTTCGACCGCCTCCTAAACGTCGATCTGTCCCTCCGTCTCGACGACCTCTTCTTCGACGTCGACCGTCTCGATGTCGATACATCCCTCGACGTCGACTCTCGTCTCCTTGACATCGACTCTCGTCTTCTCGACGTCGACTCTCATCGGCGAACGGTGGTGTTGCCTCGACGGCGAGCGCCGGTGCCTCTCGGACCCCTCTCGATGTCGACGGTGTTTCGACGACTATGCAGTCCTCGACCTCGTCCGAGGTCTCGACGTTGGACCCCTCGACGTCGAACGACGACGACGCTTCGCCCCAGCGCCCTGGGACGACGGGGAGCATATGGTGGTCATTCCTCTCGACGCCGACGTCGAGGCTATCGACGTCGACAGAGATCTGTGCCTTTTCCTTACCTTATCTTGACTGGGGAGCCCCCCAGAGGCCGAAGCACGGGCAGAGGACGAAGTCCCTCCATGCCCAGACCCACCATAGGTCCTGATGTCTCCTTACCTCCAGGCCTTGGAGACGGATCTTCTCTCAGTCCCTCAGGGTCCTTTTGGAGAAGGATCTGCAAATCTCACAATCTTCAGGGACATGAGAGGTTGGCAGACAGAGGATACACACTCTGTGAGCGTCCGATTTAGCCTTCTTCCTCGAACACTCACGGCACTTGTCAAACAACGTAGGCATATTCGACAGGACAGTGGCCAAAACTGGCCAAAAACCCCAGCAAAAGGAAGAAGAAGCAGTCAGACGTCGAGTGAAACACTGCAAACACTTGAAAAGTGCCCAAAAATTGAAAAACACACAAAAAGGGAGAGCTCAATGCTCCAGGGTCCTGCTAGCAGGAGCCGGAAAAAATAAATGAAAGTAAAAGGACTTCGGTTGTGCATTCTGGGATACCGAGGGTCTCTGGTGAGTTCCTTAAAGTTCCCTTTTCAAGACACATAATGGCAGCCTATGGGGGATTGTCTGTCCAACCCTTCCTCTCTATCATTTCAAGGATTTTGGTGAGGGGAGTTTTCCCTGTGAGGAAAACTTGGTAAAATAGTGTTAAACCGGACATGGTGGGCTATCCTTTTCACTGTTTAGATGAAGGGGTGGCCTTTGTAGCCTTGTATATGTTAGGCTGCATTATTTGTCTTAATTCTCTCTTAAGTGTCTATGCAGGACTGCAATATAGACAGCTTACGAGATTATTTTTGATTGCTCCGGGGTCCACGCACATGGGCGGGACTATTCACTAGATTGTGACTATACACAGAGATCCACTACTACAGAACTTTATACAGAAATGGCAAAGTCATGGTCCAAGCCAACAACTTCAACCTACACCAATTTGAACTCACCTTCCCCAAGCTGCGAAACTCCATCCTGACCCCACCCAACTGCCCCACCCCTCCCGAACCCGACCCCTAGACCTCTACCCAAGAAAGACCGGACACAAATCCTACCCCAAAGCCCTCAACTACCTAACTCCGCAGACTGGCCCCCTCCCCCAGGCCAGATTGCCCTCTACCCCCCACTCCCATCCCCTAACCACAGCTCCCACCCCAAAAACCAGCCCCCTGCCCAACCCCCTCAGCTCTCTCAAAACATCCTCCCCAATCCCCCTACTCACACCAACTCGAGCACCCGCCTAACCTACACCCAACCCGCAGGCAAAACCACACCAGCTCTCTCTCGAAACACCCTACACAATCCCCCCCACCAACGCCTATCGGAAGACCAACGCCTCTCCACTTCCCCTAACCCTCCCAACCCCAGACCCCCCTGTCCCAACCTACACCCTCAACCTAACCCGCCACCTAACACCTCCCCTCCCCCTCTCCGCAACAACCCTCAACGCCCATGTCGCAACTGTAGGAGAGTAGGGTCTGCTTCCTATGGTCACCCCCACGTTTTGCTTTTGCTTCTCTGGTTTTCGACTTAGAAGTGGCTGTGGGCCTGCTAATCCGACCCACAGCCCAGATGCACTCTCTCTAAATTTACACCATGTACTCTAGGTACATCCAATTGGGATTTGGTTCACCTTATCAGCCCCTGTACAAGTGCACCATAGGTGCCCAAGGCATAGGTGCAACCGAGGCCTACCAGGGGCTGCAGCATGTATTATGCCACCCCTGGCTGGCCATCCAAACTGACACAACTGGCTGATCACTCAGCTGGGGCAAGGTCATGTAATCACCCCTTGCTTAGGTATAGAATTCCTATATCTACCCTTATATATAGACACACAGTAACCTTTAAGTCACTCCTATGGCAGGCCTTAACAATCCTGGAGGCAGAGTGCTTGGTTATGTGTGAGATGGTGCTCTAGCATGAGCTGAGCCTGTCTGCAGCTTTCGGAACCATGTCCTTAAAGCTGTTCTATGATATTGCCATACCATATACTCTTAAGTGCATTATAATCCTCACGGTTATGAGGTTCCGTGAATTCTGAACCCGTTTCATAAAGGTCGTCGTATCATGACGATTTTGGTATCAGCGGACCGAAAATGGCGAGTGTAATATGTACAAGTGTTTTCGTCATGTTCGAGTGACGAGATCATCATGAAATCAGGGATTTCGTTCTCAACCCTTGGGGTCCATTTTGTGCACGGCAGCCATTTTGTGGTTGCCCTCACATAGGCCGATGATTACGGCCGAACGAGTCCTTGGGACACGTACACCTTTAGCTGACTTCCGTGTGACCTGGGCAAGCTGACTCCGTTGCCCGAGGCCAAACTTGTTAAGCCAGTTCCTTGTTCGGCAGCTGGTCAAGATTGAGGATCATGGCACAGAACATCATAAACCCTTTATTGCACACAACTATGTCTTATCTTACTCACACCTGTCTCTGCTCCTTTCTTTATGGCCTGTTTACGATGGGGAGGTGCCCGTTTTTATTAGGGGTCCGTTCGACTTATCTGATGAAGAATGTTGGGCCTTTCCGGGTAGTCGATGGTGGGCTGGACAATGAAATGTGGGTTTGTCATGCAATGCTTTCGGTCGTGTACACATGGGATTGGTCAACTGTAAATAAGGAATGTTTGCCTGAAGCACAATATTTGGTATAAAAGGAATGACTTGCTTTGTAAAATTGAGCAGTCTCCTGAGAACTCATACCGTGTTGACTTCTAGGACTTCTGTTACTGGCTGCAGCCAATAAACTTGATCTCTGACGTCACCAAGTATGCCAAGACAGGTGAACTCGGAGACTTCGGGCGTTTCCCCTGGCGCCGCTGGGTTCTAAATAACCCGGTTCTTCAGTTAATGCTAACTTTGGTTTGGCTTTATCCAAACATATCGTGTAAGGTGTCATACGCTTTGGAATACTACCCCCTCGCCAATTCTGGCGACGGGGGTAGAATTCCACCCTTCTAAAGGGAGAAGACATGTTGTTGCTGTCTATCCCAGTTAAAGTTAACCAGAGCCCCAGCGTCACAAAATGACGCTGCTGCCACAGACAAAAGCCTGACCTCCTGCTGCTGGGAGTTCTTCCAGTCACGGAGGTTTGGACAATAGGTTTCCTGCCTGGGGAGGTGCGAGCACCACCCCAGACAGGACTTTGTGTATTGGGACAGGGAGGGCTGAATAGAATGAGACACTGCCTGGGGCACACTAGTTGCTCCATGCATAGTCCAGTTCAAACTTGTGCTGGGGCACTCCAGCCCCAGCTCTGGCGCGAAACTGGACAAAGGAGAGGGGGTGAACCACCCCCCCTTCCTGGTCCCACCCATAGGAGGGACCTAGAAAGTAATCCAGCCCCTTTTAGTTGTATAAAGGTAGGAGCTGAGCCCCAGGACTTTAGATTTGATCCTGAACTGTAACTTGAAACGAAACTCTGGACCTTCGACGTTCTGCTGAAGCTGAAGACTGAAGAATCTCCCTTGCTGCCAAGGAGTGACCACCCTGGGCAACCAGGCACCATCCAGCAAATCAATGGCTTGCTTTGTCGACGTTCCCGCCGGAACCCGAGCACAGAGCCTGACAAGACCCAGAATTCCAGACCTCTCTGAGACCTCTCTTTATGACTGCAGCATAGCTGAGATCCGTGGAGGCGACGAGACACGTGGGACCGGACATCTTGAAAAGCCTCCAACTTGCTAACTGTACAGCTCCTGAGGCCCCCTCGAAGCTGTGCACTGGGGATTGAGAAACCCCGAACCCGAGCTCCACCTGCACCGAAGATCAGCCCTCCACACTTCACAAGTTCTGCGTGGGGCCCTTCTGCTTGTGTTCTGCTCGACGCGTTGTCCGGTTGCTGGCCCGTTGGCTAGTAGCCTCTGTGACGACAACCCTTTTCAACCACCTCGCTGGTCTGGTTGCTCTAGACTGGCCCTTGCTTCCCTGCAAAGGTGTAGCACCTCAGACCTTGCTGGTCTGCACCAGAAGCCTTTGTTGTATCCTGCGTGGGCTGCCTTTGCCAAGGCTTGTTGACTCCAATCCGGAAGTCGACCCCTCCGTCTGCGCGAACATTCGTGGGACAGCTCATCTCCAGCACCTGGTCGCCGTCGACGCCTCCTGGTCCACGTGGCTGCAAAGACAAGCTTCAAGACAGCACCTGATTGCTCCTTGACGTCGTCTGGTTCCTTCCTGGTTCCACCCGGTCACTGGCTAGTGACCCAGACTCTGTCCCCTCTGCTTTCAGGTCCTCTTCATCTTCGATCCACCCTTGGATCCACCCGGACATCTTCCTCCTGGTCGCCTGCAGCATCTTTCTCCAAGGCTCCATAGGATTCAACGACAAAACCCGACACATCTTCACACCTATGCACCCGCCGTCCAAAGGTGAGGTAACGCGAGTACTTCGGTGCTCCCAACGGTATGGACTATCCAAGTGTCTAAGTCTTTAGTTGTTTCCTCCTAGCTAAGCCGGAAGTGTCCTAAATCCTTTTAAATCTAACTTCTAAGTTCCCATTGACTTTGCATTGACTCACACGTGTGTGTAAAGACACTGCACGTGCCGCCTGTGGGCCTCCTACTTCTAAACTAAGGTTCAGACAGTGTAGCCCCAGTGATTTCCTAGGCCCTAGGCCTTTCCTTTTCTCGTGACGTGGTACTTATACCACTTTCTTAATATATGGTTTGCTTCACTCCTAGGGCCTAACTGTAATTTGTGCAACTTAACGTATTTTGACTAAGTATCTTGTTATGTGCTTTGGCCTCTGATCTCATAAAGAGTTCAGAGGAGTGTGTTAGTGAATAAATACATATATATTTTATATATATCCTGTGTGGTGTCCTTTCATTTGATATTCAAGGGGTTACATATGGTAAAACATCTGGCTTTACACGCCCTCAAGAGTATTTTAGCCTAAGATTGTTCTGTCCACGCTACCACTAGGATAGCTGGTCTATAAGGTTGACTTGCAACCATCACCATAAGGGTTGTTTGGACTGGTGCAAGGTGTTCACTAGAATAGTGAACATCATATACCAGGCCAACTTCTCACAGCAACCAACAGCCCCAGTCGGATATGCCTCCCAAACCCACTCCTCCCCATACACCGGAGACAATGGAGGTAATAAATGAGCGCCTCACGCATAGAAAAACAACTCAACACCCTCTTACCTCTGACCCCAACTCACCTCTCAACCATAACTGAAAACCTGTCCCTACTACACAGCCAATTCAACACTATAACCCAGGCCTTCAACAAAATCCTTCTCAACACCACTGCGCCCTCCTTGCCCTCCAAAACTTTAATACTCCCCTCCCTCTTAAACACCAGTGAGCCACCTCAACAGCCTAATCTCCAGACATCCAGCTTGCTCTCCTCCCCTCGCAACATCCAATCCCTCAGACCAAAAAGGACGATCCCTGATATGTCTCCAAGAGATGTAATGACACTCGCTAAAACCTATGACCCCAGAGAAACCCAAACCTCCCCTTCCAACATCCAAGTAACACACAAGTATAGGTAGAGACAATAACCAACCTAGGCCCACTAAACCTCCCTCCCAACGCACAACCATCCCCCAAGTTCCCCCCTCCTCCCAAGCCCATTCCAATAGCGACATGGTAAACTGCATGATTATAAATTGCAGATCCGCAGCTAAGCACATAATAGAGCTGGCTGATGCCATACTGAGTAACAACACTGAAATTGCTTTCCTCACCGAAACCTAGCTCAATGAAACATCTTACCCGCTCCTTGACCTCATAGTCCCCCCTGGCTTCTCCATCATTAAAAAAGACAGAATTGATCAACGCGGTGGCGGCATTGCCATCATCCATAAGAACAACATCAACATAGTTGAACTCAAAACACACTCCTTATCAACCTTCAAATACCTAAACACCATCATAACACACCTAAACAACAAAGTAACAAAGTGCCATCTCATCTACCACCCCCCTGGAAATTCTCCGACTTTCAGTGATCAAATCTCGGACCTACTAACTGAGTGCTCCCTAGCAAAATCCGACAACATCATCCTGGGTGAATTCAACCTCCCTTGGAACAACGAAAATGACACTGTTATACAGTCCCTAAACAAACTCCTTCTCACAAATGAGCTCACCCAACACTGTAAGGGTCAAACCCACGACAAGGGCTCTACCTTAGATGCTATCGTAGCCAAAAGCGAAACTATAACAATAAATAACATTCTCCCAATCGACTAGTCAGACCACCACATCATCCTATTCAGCATCAACCAAACAGCAGCTCCACCTATCAAAACTCAAATCACCCACTAATGGACCAGAAATTTCAAAGACATCCCCCTCCCTGCCCTTCAAGAAACCATAACATCACTGCTCCCAACCTGTTCGGACAACCTCAACACGGTTGAGCTCACTACTCTGTACAACAGAACAATGACTACTGTCCTTGACCAACTAGCCCCCCTAAAACCTTAGGTCAGAGACATCCCCTCCCGAGCCTGGTTCAATATTGACCTCAACTCCGAACGAAGAAAAGTAAGAGCCGCTGAGAGTTTCTGGAGAGGGAACCCATCCACAATCAACCTCTCCCAACCCAGAAAAGAACGCAGTAACTACAAAAAACACATAATCAAGGAGAAAGCCTCCTTCTTCCGGAACGCACTAGACAAAGCCAAAAACCACCCCAAAGAACTTCTCAACATCATCCAGAGACAGACCTCCAAGCCCACCAAAGCTAACCCCCCTGCCTCCAAACTTCAGTGTAACAACCTGGCCAAATTCTTCGATGACGATATCTCCAATATTGAGCTCTCCCTAGACCACCACCCTCAATCCCAACACGGTAAATCCGCACCGCTAATGAAACCTCACCCATCCCCAGCTCACTACAAGCTCACGGAAGCCGAGACCGCTCCTCTGTCGACCCCCAAAGTCACCGCTCACCCTAGTCCCCCATCCCCTCCCAAGCGGTGGAAAGACTTCAATCCTCTCTCCGAAGACATTTCTAATGTGATTGCCAACTTCAAACCCTCCAACCATTACGCATACCCTATACCCGCCTCCTTAGCTAAGAACCTCAACCTTACTCTAACCCCCACTGTGGACAAAGATTATCAACAGCTCTCACAACGGACTGATGCCCGACTGCCTCAAACAAGGCCAAGTCACCCCGCTTCTAAAAAAAACTGATGCTGACCCAAATGACCTCAAAAATGTTAGGCCCATCACCAACCTCCCTTTCCTAGCCAAAACCCTGGAGAAATGTGTTCTCTCCCAACTGAAAACCAACACCTGGAATCTAACAACCTACTCGACTCACACCAATAAGGGTTCAGGAAGGGATGCAGCACAGAAACCACTATACTTAGCATTACGGACGACATTCACAACTCCCTTGACTCCAACAGATGCGGCCTACTTGTCCTCCTCAACCTATTAGCTGCTTTTGACACGGTTGATAACAACCTACTCTTAGACGCCCTACAAAAACGTGTCGGAGCTGATGGCAATGTCCTAAAATGGTTCTCCTCATTTCTACATAACCGCTCCCAAATCAAAAAAAATAAAAAACTCAATGTCCGACACCTCCCCCTCAACTCGAGGTGTCCCTCAAGGCACAGTCCTCTCCTCCATACTCTTCAACATTTATATGGAACCACTCACTGCCATTCTAAAACAAGCAGGCATCGCCTACCACCTCTATGCTGACGACACCCAGCTGTACCTCGAGATCTCCTCCCCAATGACATCCACCGCCTCAACTCCACTCTTTCGAAAGTTGAAAATTGGCTAACTCTCAACCACCTCAAACTCAACCAAGAAACAACCGAAATCCTTGTCTTCTTTAATCACGAGCAACCCACTCAGAACCTAGAATGGATAAACAACCTTGACTCCCTAAATTGCAAACTCACTCCAGCAAACTCAGTCAAATCACTAGGGATCTCTCTAGACCCAAGCCGCAACATGAGCTCCCACATCCAATCCCCAGCAAAAGGCGCCCTCTACGATCTAACACTCCTCAACAAAATCAAACCTTTCCTACCCCCCAATGACCCAAAAACTGCAACCCAATCTCTAGTTCTGTCCAGACTTGACTATGGTAATGCCACTCTAACCGGGACAGCAAGAACACACACAGCCCCCATGAGAGCCACCCTAAACGCAGCACCAAGAATGGTCTCAGCTACCAAGAAATACGACCACATCACCCCTGCATTACGAGCCCTAAAATGGCTACCCATCGAAGCACGCTACACCTTCAAAACAGCATGCCTCACCCATAAAGCCTTGCCCACATGTAAACCAGAATACATCGCTGCCAAGTTCACAAAAGATGGACAATCAAGAAACCTAAGAAGCTCCAACTCGTTCCTCTCAATTCCTCAAAAAAGACTCTCTGGGAATGCTCCAAAAATCTGGAACTCTCTCCCTACCCACATCAGGACTAATCCCTCCTTCACGATCTTCAAGAGACAATTAAAAGAACTTCTCCTCAACTGCCATTTATATGCATCTGGCCAATGACCTCGATCTTTTTGGTCCCCAATATCCATGATGATACTCACTGTACTATATTGCTTATGTTTAGTATTTCATGTATGCTGCAAAGCGCTCTGATACCCCTGGGTCTTTTAAGCGCTATATAAAACTCTGAAATAATAATAAGTACCCATAATTCAAGGGGGGCGCTAGAGGGCGCACACGCAGTATGGCCGCACTTATGTGAGGCTCCTGCAGCCTGAGCTGAATATCCATTAATTATCCTCCTGTATCACCTCCAAACCCGATAAAAATCGGCACGATTGCCGAGGACCCCTGTGTGCACCTCCGGTCGAAATTTGGGAGAGAACGGTACTTGGGCTCCTGAGATAACAGCGCCGGAGTGCTTGCCCGGGAGCGATGGCGGAGCCCACTTGTCAGTGCGGCTGGGGACTGGCCCCTACGCAAGGCAGAGGCGACCACGAGGCGGACAGGCCTCCGTGTGGCAGAACCGTGAACGTGGGTCCTGCTCCTGCGGCCGCGGCAGTGCGGCGAATGACACAGTGTCGAGACGAAGTGTTTAGACACCGATTCGAAAGAAGTGCTCGATTGTCCTGTTGACGGGCTCCTGAGGCGACCGAGCTGCGGTGAGGTGATTGTGTTGCGCTGCGGGTTGCCTGCCCTTAACGCCGACATCTGATACGCCGTGGGACATAGCGGCGGTGTGGCACGCTGCGGGGCACTCCAGGCTCGGAGGCTACACCCGGGACCCTTGTGGAGGTGTTGGAGAGTGGAGCGGGCAGGGGTGTCTTACCGGCAGGAGCGAGGGCACTGGCCTGGGAGCTGCAGAGGGCTCGTAGGCGGAGTGGTGCGGCACCGGAGTTACCGGGACGTTTGCAGCGGGAGGGAGCTGGTTGCTCAGCTCGACTTCTGGCCAGGACTGGGGGCTGCTTGAGAGCGACGTTGGAGCACACTGCTGGATGCGAGGTGAACTTGTCCCTGCTGAAAAGTCGCACATTGTAACACGAGGGGAGCTGGAGGCCGAGGCGGGTCCAGTGCTTGACAGCATATATGGACATTGCACGGGCTTGAGCACGCTTGGACTGCTGGTGGATCGAGCCCCCACGCTGTGCTACTGGTGTCATAACCACACATATAGAGTCACGCCGAGACCCGCAGTGGAGACTGCGCGGGTGGCTTGCACTGGACGGCACCTTCAGGTACTTACATTAATACTAGGACGGGGCTAAAACCTCGCCGGACTAGACGCACCTTCTGGAGGTGGGCTGGCTGCACTGACTCACGCCCCGATAGTATACACGGGAGCTGAGGATATATTTGCATATAGACTCTATGTAAGGCCTGGAATATTTCCTATGCTGCAGTGTGTGTACAGGTGGACAGTTCCTCTTTGGCATGAGTACTGGAGTGTTTGAGTGCCCTTGGTGATTTGCTGGGACCTGGCCTTACTTGCTGCCTGCTGCCACTGCTAATGGGAAGTAGTGGACCACGTCACACCAACTCAGTTTCTCTCTGCATCGGTTTTCGGTTGTCGCTGTTGGGAACATGCTAGCCGTTGAAATAGTTGCTGTCTTAATCCGCAGAGAGAGAGCGCGGCTCGACTACCCTGGCAGGGGTTACTGAACTGTGTGATAGGCGATTACGGATACTGGTGGTCTCTGAGGAACAGGTGGCGCATATTAGGACACGTCCTTGACCATTGGTCCTGCTCATATACAAAGGCCCCTGTCAGTCCTGTGGCAGCAGTGTCGGGGTGACATCTTCAGCGGCGTTGAGCTCCTCTCACCGTCAATAATGGGTCGACAAGACAATAAACAGCCCAAAATATCCTTTGACTCTGCTTCAGCGCTGAGAAAGGTGGTGCGTACGACACCGGACAATGGAGGGGCTCACAGCCCGTCAACCGTGGGGGCAAGTTCCAGTTTGTGTGCCCCGGACATGCAGTTGATACTCCAAGAAATGAAGCAAGGTTTTGCCACAGTGGTGGACAAGGTGGATCGGCTGTCTTCCAGGATGGATGCTATTGCGCAGAAGATGGACGTTCATGAGGAGCGTATTACCGAAGTGGAGAGACGTATATCGGGTAGTGATGATACCACTGCATCCCACGCCACCAGGCTTTCGAGGATGGACAATATCCTCAGAGTCATCGCTGCAAAGAATGAGGAGTTGGAGGCGTGCAGCAGACGCAATAACATTCGCGTGGTTGGTGTGCCGGAATCTACCAATACAGGCCGAATGGAGGAATATGTGGAGAGAATCCTTCAGACGGCGATAGGTGCAGAGGCCTTCTCCAAACAGTTTATAGTCGAGCGAGCACATCGCTCCTTGGGCCCGAGGCCTAAACCTGGTGCTCCGCCTCGACCGATAATTGCGAGGCTCCTAAACTATCGCGACAGGGATACAGCGCTACGTGCGGCACGGAGGGATACAGCGCTACGTGCGGCACGGAACACCCAGAAAATGTCGTGCGATGGCGCTAGTTTTTCCATATACCCGGACTTCACGCCTATTGTGCAGGAACGATTCAGAAAAGGGGGTGGTGATGAACAGAGTGCCTGAATTAAGCAGACCACTCTTACCCAGTCCAAAGATCAGGGCTTGATCAAACACCGTTTTTTAGCTCACTGCACCATCCCAGCTCAGAACTTGGCTATATGCAAATTAGTCTGTTCCTGTCCCAGTGCATGATGGGAACAGGGCAAACCAAACTACCAAGCCAATTCTTGTACTGGGAAGGAAACAAGCTTCCGGGGACCGGTTTCTGCCATTTCAGGCGTCGTCGGCCCGGCTTGCTTGAATCCTGATGGTGCAATGAGCAAGGGACTCACATCTGAGTATACCCTTCCACGCTTATGGTGGACAAAATGATTCAGAAAAGGGGGTGGTGATGAACAGAGTGCCTGAATTAAGCAGACCACTCTTACCCAGTCCAAAGATCAGGGCTTGATCCAACACCGTTTTTTAGCTCACTGCACCATCCCAGCTCAGAACTTGGCTATATGCAAATTAGTCTGTTCCTGTCCCAGTGCATGATGGGAACAGGGCAAACCAAACTACCAAGCCAATTCTTGTACTGGGAAGGAAACAAGCTTCCGGGGACCGGTTTCTGCCATTTCAGGCGTCGTCGGCCCGGCTTGCTTGAATCCTGATGGTGCAATGAGCAAGGGACTCACATCTGAGTATACCCTTCCACGCTTATGGTGGACAAAATGATTCAGAAAAGGGGGTGGTGATGAACAGAGTGCCTGAATTAAGCAGACCACTCTTACCCAGTCCAAAGATCAGGGCTTGATCCAACACCGTTTTTTAGCTCACTGCACCATCCCAGCTCAGAACTTGGCTATATGCAAATTAGTCTGTTCCTGTCCCAGTGCATGATGGGAACAGGGCAAACCAAACTACCAAGCCAATTCTTGTACTGGGAAGGAAACAAGCTTCCGGGGACCGGTTTCTGCCATTTCAGGCGTCGTCGGCCCGGCTTGCTTGAATCCTGATGGTGCAATGAGCAAGGGACTCACATCTGAGTATACCCTTCCACGCTTATGGTGGACAAAATGATTCAGAAAAGGGGGTGGTGATGAACAGAGTGCCTGAATTAAGCAGACCACTCTTACCCAGTCCAAAGATCAGGGCTTGATCCAACACCGTTTTTTAGCTCACTGCACCATCCCAGCTCAGAACTTGGCTATATGCAAATTAGTCTGTTCCTGTCCCAGTGCATGATGGGAACAGGGCAAACCAAACTACCAAGCCAATTCTTGTACTGGGAAGGAAACAAGCTTCCGGGGACCGGTTTCTGCCATTTCAGGCATCGTCGGCCCGGCTTGCTTGAATCCTGATGGTGCAATGAGCAAGGGACTCACATCTGAGTATACCCTTCCACGCTTATGGTGGACAAAATGATTCAGAAAAGGGGGTGGTGATGAACAGAGTGCCTGAATTAAGCAGACCACTCTTACCCAGTCCAAAGATCAGGGCTTGATCCAACACCGTTTTTTAGCTCACTGCACCATCCCAGCTCAGAACTTGGCTATATGCAAATTAGTCTGTTCCTGTCCCAGTGCATGATGGGAACAGGGCAAACCAAACTACCAAGCCAATTCTTGTACTGGGAAGGAAACAAGCTTCCGGGGACCGGTTTCTGCCATTTCTGCCATTTCAGGCGTCGTCGGCCCGGCTTGCTTGAATCCTGATGGTGCAATGAGCAAGGGACTCACATCTGAGTATACCCTTCCACGCTTATGGTGGACAAAATGATTCAGAAAAGGGGGTGGTGATCGTTTTTGGCCACTATAGGTGTGGCAGGGTATACTCAGACATGAGTCCCTTTCTCACTGCTCCATCAGGATTCAAGCAAGCCGGGCCGAAGAGGCTGAAATGCCAGAAACCGGTCCCCGGTAGCTTGTCTCCTTTCTGGTGAAGAATTGGCTTGGTAGTTTGGTCTGCCCTGTTCCCATGATGCACTGGGCCAGGGACAGACTAATTTGCATATAGCCAGGTTCTGAGCTGGGATGGGGCAGTGAGATAAATAACGGTGATGGATCAAGCCCTGATCTTTGGACTGGGTAAGAGTGGTCTGCTTAATTCAGACACTCTGTTCATCACCACCCCCTTTTCTGCATCGTTTTTGGCCACTATAGGTGTGGCAGGGTATACTCAGACATGAGTCCCTTTCTCACTGCTCCATCAGGATTCAAGCAAGCCGGGCCGAAGAGGCTGAAATGCCAGAAACCGGTCCCCGGTAGCTTGTCTCCTTTCTGGTGAAGAATTGGCTTGGTAGTTTGGTCTGCCCTGTTCCCATGATGCACTGGGCCAGGGACAGACTAATTTGCATATAGCCAGGTTCTGAGCTGGGATGGGGCAGTGAGATAAATAACGGTGATGGATCAAGCCCTGATCTTTGGACTGGGTAAGAGTGGTCTGCTTAATTCAGACACTCTGTTCATCACCACCCCCTTTTCTGCATCGTTTTTGGCCACTATAGGTGTGGCAGGGTATACTCAGACATGAGTCCCTTTCTCACTGCTCCATCAGGATTCAAGCAAGCCGGGCCGAAGAGGCTGAAATGCCAGAAACCGGTCCCCGGTAGCTTGTCTCCTTTCTGGTGAAGAATTGGCTTGGTAGTTTGGTCTGCCCTGTTCCCATGATGCACTGGGCCAGGGACAGACTAATTTGCATATAGCCAGGTTCTGAGCTGGGATGGGGCAGTGAGATAAATAACGGTGATGGATCAAGCCCTGATCTTTGGACTGGGTAAGAGTGGTCTGCTTAATTCAGACTCTCTGTTCATCACCACCCCCTTTTCTGCATTATTGTGCAGGAACAGCAACGCAAATTTCTGGATGTTAAAAAGAAATTGCGTGCGTTACAAATTGATTATGCACTACTGTATCCAGCGAAGCTCAGGGTGACTCATCAGGCGAAACAACATTTTTTCCTAAATCCTCAGCAGGTGGAAGATTTCCTAAAAAAACTGAGGCGTGAGCGAGATGGACGCCAAAGAGACGACGATGTAGGCGATGAAGAGGATCAAAATCTACCTGACGAACAGTGAGACAATGTCCCGGCAGTTTGGAAGTCGTTCCGATGTTGGAGGGATCCTTTACGAGGTCCACGGAGGGGTCCCGGCGGAGCATTGACACTGTGACTGATCGAGTATACCATGGACGGGTATTGGACAATGGGTGGTAATGTATGCCAGGCACCATCCCCTCCCCTCGTAAGGCCCTAAGAGGGTGGTTCAGGACGTAGGGCGAGGAGCAGGGGGTGGCAATTTGTGTACTTCTAATGTCCCTGAGAGGGAATACCCCATACACAATGTTGTTTGCACTGCGGCTGTTGGGTTGTTTGCTGACAGAGGAGGGAGGGGGGAGGGATGGAGACGCTGGCAAGTTGGGGATGCTTCAGTGGGTGGGGGGAGGATCGGGAATTTACCTGATGATGATGTTAGTATTCTATGTTGCCAGAGTCTTGCTTGATGGAGCTAGGTCTGCACTGAATGTAGATGTTTACAGGGGGAGGAGGTGCAGTCTGCCCTCTTATCCCAATCGTTCGGTGGCACTAGGGTTGGGGGTAAGGGGGGATTGGCTGACATAGCTGGAGTCTGTCAGCAGGTGTGGAAGTACAAGCAGGCTGTGCTAACCTTAATTTTTGTAAGACGGAATGTGGTTTGTGAGAGTGTTGATGTTCGTATTGGGAGGGGATGGGTGAGGGGCGGTGGAGAATGCATGACATGGTTGGGGACTGTCGGTGGGTGAGGGGGGAATGGGGGGCGGTTACAGTACAGTGTGGTTGCGAGTGCGATTCAGAATTCATTGTAAGCTATGTTGCGGTACAGCGGGGCTGAGGTCTAGCCACAAAGGTGAAGCTCTTGGCAAAGTACTTACCACGGATTATGGCTGATACAGGGTTGAGTAAAGTATCAATATTGTCCTGGAATGTGCGAGGCCTCAATGACGCCAGGAAGGGTAGGAATGTGATTGCTTATTTAGACAGGCACAATGTGCAAATAGCCTTATTGCAGGAAACGCATCTACACCCGCGCTCTGAACCCAACTTTGCAAGTAAGTGGGCGGAGATTAGGAAGTTTTCATCATATTCATCTTATGCAAAAGGGACTGCTGTGCTCATCAAGAAATCACTCAACTTGCATTTGTTAGGGGAGATCTTGGACCCTCAAGGACGCTATGTGATATTGTGGGGTAGATTGGGTACTGATACGGTTGTAATAGTGAGTTGCTATGCACCTAATGTAGATACCCCGGAATTCTTCACGACACTTTGGGGGCATCTGATGGGAGTGGGAGCTACTCATATTGTCTGGGGAGGGGATTTTAATGTTGCATTAGTTCCTGGAATGGATAGGTCGGATGGCTGTGGTCAGTACAACAGACAGGCTAGGGAAGTACTACTGGGCATAATAGAGGAAGCTGGGTTAGTTGATAGTTGGTGGTTTGTTTACCCTGGGCATAGGGAGGGGACCCATTTTACAACACATGCCAATACTTGTGCTCGGCTTGATTATTGCTTTATGTCCCGAGGATTGACCACAGGTATAGGAGAGTGGCACAACTGTCGAGGACGTACTCGGATCATTGCCCAGTGTTGCTGCAGTTGGCTATGCCGGGACATGACAAACTACGGCCCCCATGGAGACTTTTCCCCTCAGTATTACTGGATACGGTTTTCAATACGGAGTTGGGAGAAGAAATAGAGGCATTCTTCCCCAGAAACAAGGGATCGGTAAACAGTGTGGAAGTGGTGTGGGAGGCGTTTAAAGTCACGATGCGAGGTTTTTGAATATCCAAGAGCTGCGGGGTTTTGAGAGACATCAGAAGAACATTAGGGAAGTTAGACAGAGAATTGAAAGAGCTGGAAATTGAGATGGCGAGGGGTGGAGACCCAGACGTACATAAGCACTTTAGGGATAAGCTTTCAGAGTATGAGGAAGAGGCAGCTAGAGAAGTTAGATATATGGGGAAACACTGGACAGCACGCAGATACTGCGAAGGGGACCGACCGGGTAAAGTGCTGGCAGCACTCACAAGGAAACCGCGGTTCAGTACTAATGTACTGGAGATTGTCACACCAGAGGGTACGCGCTGTCAGGATACACAGAGGATACAGGAGGAATTCTTGACGCACTATGGGAGGCTGTATACCTCACACCAGACTGACGACATAGACTTAGGGAGTTTCCTAGATGATATCGCGTTGTGTTGGTTAAGTGATGTCCACAGGTTGTTCCTTGGTGCTCCACTCGAATTGGACGAGATAAGGGAGGCGATTATGTCGCTAACTAACGGTAAGGCGGCGGGACTAGATGGACTGCCTGCCGAATTCTTTAAATGTTACATAGATATTATGGCACCAGTCCTAAAGGAAGTCTTTGAGGAGTCTTTGGAAGTTGGGGAGTTGCCGGGATCGATGAGGGAGGTAGTGATCACTTCCCTGTTGAAACCAGGCAAAGACCCGGTGGACACTGATTCATATCGGCCGCTGTCTCTTATCAATTGTGACGCAAAAATACTTGCTAAGGTCCTAGCAACACGTCTATCGTTGATTATGACTAAGATAGTACTGCCAGACCAGGCTGGCTTTGTACCTGGACGGGCCACAACTCATAATCTTCGTACGCTGTTCTCTCTAATCCCTACTATAGCCCCCGAGATCCCAGTTGCTGCCATATTTCTTGACGCTAAGAAAGCGTTCGATTCCGTGGAATGGAAGTACCTTTTTGCTATATTGCATAGGATGGGGTTCCCCAAAATATTTGTTGAAAGGATAGAACTGCTTTACACCAAGCCAGTTGCGAGAGTGCTGATTAATGGAGTGCTGTCACCTCAGATGCCCATAACGAGAGGCACCAGGCAGGGGTGCCCTCTCTCCCCATTGCTATTTGCTATAGCAATAGAACCACTAGCATGCCGCATTCGTCAATTACATAGGGGTAGTGCTTTCAATTGTTTCCAGCGCCAGATAGGGGTATCATTATATGCGGACGATATTACATTGTATGTCAAAGATCCGCAACTCAACCTTAACCCAATTCTGCGTGAGTTCATAGTCTTTGGAGGGATATCGGGCGTGCTAATTACCTGGAATTTTTTTTTTTAAATCCGCTTACGTGTGCAGTTACAAAATTCCAGTTGGACTACCCACTCAAATTGTGCGACACTGATCTACGCTATTTGGGTATTGTTATATCCCTAAATAAGGAGGAGACACTTAGACTTAATTATGGTGTTGCCATTACTAAGCTGGCCGACAATGTCTCACGATGGAAGTCGCTGCCTCTGTCTATTGGCGGGTAGAGCGTCACTCATAAAAAAGGTGGTGCTGCCTCGCTTTCTTTATCTATTTCAAAATATCCCTTATTATCCTGGTGCATAATTTTTTATTAGGCTACGATCGGAACTCCTTCGACTATTTTGGGGGGGTAAACAACCACGGGTACGGTGGTCAATTCTGACTCAGCCCTACGAGAAGGGAGGCTTTGATGTGCCAGATTTCGAGATCTATTACATAAGTGCTCAGGCGCAATATGTGTACCATTGGATGAATCCTACACCTTTTATGCCACAACTGGCGGCAGAGGATTGGATCGCACGTCCTCTTCCTCTCAGTGGGATGATTCAGGGTATGGTGGAAGTTATAGAAACACCAGCCACCACGGTGACATGCACGGTCGATGCGTGGCGTAGATTGGCGAAGGTCCTTCAAACTCCGCTATTGTATTCCCCTGTAATGCCACTCACATACCACCCCGACTATCGCTACTGCAGGAGACTGGGTTTCAACTAATGTGTAGACGTAATAAGGTTGCCACGTGGGGTGACTTGTTCCTCAACGGGCAATTTCGCACTAGGGAGCAGCTGTTTCAGGGACTGCAACCAACCCCCCTAGAGGTATTTTATTACATCAGATTGCGTCAGGGGCTGAAGGAAGTGCTGATGCAATTTCCGAACGAACCGGAGGTAGTGTTACCGCTGCATGCTATGTTGCTATCGGATGGCCGCCACCTTGTTTCTAGATTGTATAATAATATCAGACTACAGCGTGTGGGGCTGGACAGTGCAACGCGTCAGTTGTGGAGTTTGGATATAGGCAAGGAAATTACTGAAGATCAATGTAACTATTGTTGTACTGTCACAGCCAATATATCTTCTAGTTGTAGGCTCAAAATCATACACTACAAGTTCTTACAAAGATTCTATTACACACCGGTTCGGAAGCTGAGATTCCAGTTGGCAGATGATGATTGATGTGACAGATGCCATGCGGAGAGGGCGGGATTCATCCATCTGGCATGGGAGTGTCCGGGGGTGTTTGACTACTGGTCTCAGGTGCATGAAGCATTACAGATCATGACAGAGGGGATAGTCGATAGGGACCCACTAGTAATGTTGTTGGGATATACACTGAATATACCTAAGCCCATTAGAAGATTTGTGGACACTGCTCTACTGCTTGCAAAGCGGAGGGTTGCATGCCGTTGGGGTAGGGTTAGAGCCCCGAAGTTTAAAGAATGGTTAGATGATGTAATCTACTGTCAGGATCAACACAATATTTATGCTGACTTACTACCTGTCCGGAATAAGCCGAAAGATATCTGGGGTCCTCTGCAGATGTATCTGATGAGCAACACAGCACCACATGAAGGATCAGAGGATGTCAGCCAAGGTCTTGGGTTATAGGTAAAACACTCTCATGATTCTGTCTCCTGGCGCTGATGAAGGCACGCCACTAATTCTCTTTACTGCATAATGTTATATGATACTACAGATGTAAAGACCATGTATTTAAGGATGCTATTCAACTTCATCTGTAATATTAGTTTAGTTGCCCTGAGATGTCAAATGTATGACTTCATATGGCCTTTATCTAGCTGCGGCGAGAAAGGGCACACACGTATTTTCAATGTGATCGGATCTTTAGCCTCGGACAATGTACCCATTAACCTGTCAAATGAATGTATCTGGTATGATTGTAATCACTGTAACTGTGTTTGTTACTTAAAAACTGATAAATAAAGGATTTAAAAGAAAAAAGTACCCATAATTCAAGACTGGCTGAAACATCTAACTGGTATTATTCGTAGGCAATTAATACGGATATGCATACACTATTATCCACAAGGAAACAAGGAGACTCTATTCAATTGTAACATGTGCTCATGGCATCATTTTTATAAACCATTTGAGGGAAAGTTGAAAAGGTAAAAAGGGAGTAATTTACAGTTGTAACAGCACTGTAATACATGAAGAAAAGCAATTATTGCAACCCAAATTGCACGTGGTGCTCGTGGTTTGTGAGTGAAAACCAGCAGTAGCAACTCAGGTAACAATGTGAACAGCGTGGGCGTCGCAAAGTGGTTAGTGTAGAATTATATACAGTGAACAATTGGCACAGGATGGTTCCGGATTACTTCAGGAGTACATTTTGACTTGAATACAATTTTAGTGTTCGTGAACCATTCTATGTGGAGCGCCTATGGCTACAAGAGCTTTTAGGGCCGCTCCCGCAAAGACTTCGGATTCATGGCCCAGCAGCCAGAGCACAACTTTGGCTCGTGGTCACGCTCCAGGCATCAGAGGCTGACACGGTGGGGGTCCGTAACTGACATCAGGCGCTTGCAGGCCTCGCACAGCTTGGACCCAGTCTATTGATGGCACATTCCTCATACACCAGGAGTTGAACGACCCAAAAAGAATTTTAAAGAGTCGAGAAAAAACTCAGTCAAAAAATGACTAAAGGGGTAGCTCTCTCCGGATCTGCGCAAGGCCGGCGCGGAAAAAGAAAGAACTGACGTCAGCACGTAGGGACGGCGTCTAAGTAGACACTGTGAAGTCATTAAGGCGACCACAACGCCAACAACGGACGTAAAAACGAACTACGCCACCTACCAACATGCAGCGGTACTGCTAAAAAAAAAATCTCCGGATCCAGTCTGACGCCTGGGGGTAATTCTAAAGGTAAGGAATCTATAAGTACAGTCTCTTTCAGATACTGCATTATCTCCCCCAGCATACTTGTGTATGTTATTTGTTACCTATTTTCTGTGTATGGTTATTTTCTATCATGGCTGACCATCAATATACTGAAAAACAATCTGTTTGATTATGCCATCGGTCAACTACTGGTTAATTTTGCCTGAAGTTCTCCAAGCTTTACTCTGTACAGCACTCTAAAACCCGGTGCAGTGCAGGCTTACTTTGGTTCCAGAGGTCTAAGAACACAGACCGTACTTATCATAGGGACCACTATGTTTTACCCTAATAGTTGCTCAACTGAAAGCAGAGTGGTTTGATGGTCTGGAAATATTAGACACCCTTGTGATCTCCCAATCCTGAAGAAGCAAGATATATATACTTGGTGCAGGACATAGTTTGCAGACTTTTGAGCCCTAAGACCTGAGTCGGCGAAGTTTTAAGTGGTCATATTGAAGGTGTGATGTGCACTGGACTCAGGCTCAGCACTGCTTATGCTCACATTGCAAACGAAGTTTGCAGCAATATAAGAGACAATGGTGTGTGATCTCACCTCACCTAATCAGGTACCACAGGTTTCAGGGGGGCAACAAGAAAAGCCATTGTGCAAGCTGCAATGTTTGAGGTGTACCTAGAAAACCTACGCAAGAAAACACCATCTTGTGAGAACATACATGAGGTCAGAGGGTTAAACAATGCACCTACATACATCTCTCATACATGTCATTAACATAATGAAGGAAAAAGACCCAATTATGGTGATTCTGAAGACTCTTAGAGGGGGAATTGAAATCGCCTTGGATCTTGAGTCTGTCCACACAGACACATGTAAAAAAAGGCCTGTTACCTTGGTCTATAATCCTGCTTTCACCAGCCCAAGTACTGTGTTTTTTGCAATGTTCACCCCGAGTGGGCTGGGTATGCTCAGACGTGAGTCCCAGGCTCTCCACACCACTGGAGTCAAGCTATCCAGGCTGATGGTCAGAAACTGGTCCTTGGATGCTTGATTCCGGTCTGGGAAAGACATGGCTTGGTAGTTCGGACTGGACTGTTCCCATGAGGCACAGGGTCAGAGCTGATTTGCATATAGCCAGTGTCTAACGCAGGGTGGTGTGGAGTGCAAAAAAACGATGGATTTAGGCCCAGTTCCTTGTACTGGGGTGAATGTATGACATTGTTCTACATTCTGTCCATCATCTGTGTTTTTTTGCAATTTTTACCAGCCCAAGTACAGCCATGAGTGTAATTCACAGCCAGTGCTATTCCCAGAGCACCTCAATTCCCTTCCTCGTCTTCCAGAATTATCCCCAAGCTTCCGCAATGTTGTTATTTCCTAAAATTCTGCAATGTTTTCTGTCTTTCCGCTTAGAAAACCAAATTAACTCCCCAGTGAGACGGTAAACCAGTCCCTGGTCGTTAAGCACTCAACATGCTCAGAGCAGGACCACTAAAGTAAACTAAATTAAGCGAATAGATTTGCATCACACAAGAAGACATGGAGCATAGGGAAGGTAAACCAAGTGTATTTGTGTAGAAATCAAAATCATTTGAAAAGTTCAAAGAGAAGGTAAAAGGCATTCAGAAGAACAGATCATGAAAACACAATGAAGCTTTTTGTGAATAAACGGAGCGGTAGGTATGATGGACTTGCATTCTTGAAACACAACAAGTCATTAGAACAGAAAATTTACAGCATCATGAATACAAGTAATATGAAGCCAAGATTTTTAAAATTATATGTAAGTCAAGTAGATTAAATGTTGATTTTTTACTAAGTAACAAGGGAAATGATTACTTACCATCATAAATATAATAAGGATTTAGAAGCTATAAAAAAGAAGCAATAAATAAAATAAGTTTCAATTGTGCAAGCAGTTTTAACCATCATGACAGAACATGAATATAACAGAATGATTGAAGCACAAGTTACTACTTGTGTAACAATAAATCCGTAAGAGAAATTAGTTAGTGATAGATTCCTTACCTTAGCATATCCTCAGGCGTCAGAATGGATCCAGAAATTTCTTCGTCAGCAGTATCCCTGTGCATCGGTAGGTGGCATAGTGCGGCTCCGTGTCTGTCGCTGGCGTCGTAAGCGCCGAGTTGACATCACGGAGACTACTTAGGTGCCACCCATGCGCGCGGACGTCAGTTCTGTACACGACTTTCCGCGCCAGGAACGCAGAGCCATGCAAGAAACGACCACTGGTGTCATGAAACTAGGGCCCTGAAAGGGATGACCTTAACCATAGAAATCAGTTCTCAGAACGGGGAGGCTTGGTGGAGCGGTAAGGAATCTATCACTAACTAATGTCAAGTAGTAACTTATGCATCCGAAAGAGACATGTTAGTGATAGATTCCTTACCTTAGAATAGATACCCCAGCAATACCAACCCTGGTGGTGGGTCTGCGAACAAGATTACACCAGAAAGTCATGGAGAACAGAACGGCCAAAGAAGCCGTCTCTCTGGACTTGACTGTCAAGGCAGTAATGCTTGGTAAACATGTGCAGTGAAGCCCACGTAGCTGCCTGACAAATGTCCTGCAAGGGAAAGCCGCGTCCCATGGCAGTAGTGGCTGCCGTCGCACTGGTAGAATGGACACGCAACCCCACAGGAGGATCCTTCTTAGCCAATGAGTGACATGCTTTGATGCACAGAACGACCCATCGAGAGATGGTCGGTCTGTGCACGGCCCGACCTTTTTTGGCGCCCACGTAGCCAACAAAGAGCTGGCCATCCACCCAGAACTGTTGTGTGCGCTTCAGATAGAACGACAGCGCACGTTTTGGGTCCATACGGTGGAGCCTCTCTTCCTCTTTTGAAGGAGGCGGAAAGAAGGTGGGCAAAGTGATGGTCAGCCCAATGTGGAAGGTCGTGACACCCTTTAACAGGTAAGAAAGGGTCCTTAAAACCACCTTGTCCGGATGAACTGAAAGGAAAGGAGGTTTAGAAGAAAGAGCCTGGAGCTCACTCACTCTTCTGGCAGAGGTGATAGCTACCAGGAAAGCCGTCTTTAGAGTGAGGTGACTTAAAGGACAGTTAAGAAGGGGCTCAAAGGATGCGCACATCAGATAAGTCAAGACAACATTTAAGTCCCACTGAGGCATTATGAAAGGCACAGGAGGAAACGTGTGTGTAATGCCTTTAGGAAAACGGTTATCAACCGGGGACTTACAAAGAGAAGGCTGACCTGGAAGCCGTAGAAACTTGGATATGGCCGAAAGATAATCTTTGATATTGCCCAGAGCAGAGCCCTGCTGGGCCAAGGATAGAAGGAACAGAAGGACTTCAGAAAGAGGGGCAGTGAAGGGATCCGCAGTCTTTGCTGTGCACCATGCCACAAATTTATTCAACCTGCAGGCGCATACCGTCTTAGTGGAGGGACACCTGGCTGCCAGAATGGCATCACAGACTTTGGGAGGAAGATCGAAAGCTGTCAACTGTCACCGCACAATCTCCACGCATGGAGGTGGAGGCTGGACAGGTTCAGGTGGAGGACCATCCCCTGCTGCTGTGACAGAAGATTCTCCCGAAGAGGCAGTCGGATCGGGGGATCGATCGCCATGCTGAGTAGCTCGGGATACCAGTATCTTCATGCCCAATCCGGAGCCAAAAGGATGACTTGGGCCTGGTAGCGCCAAATCGTCTTCAGTACTCTGGGCGGAAGTGGTGTAGGCAGAAATGCGTACAACAGACCGCAACTCCCCTCACGATGAAAAGCGTCGCCAAGCGAGTGCAGCCTTGGAAATTCCAACGCGCAGAACTGATGACATTGCGCGTTCTCTTCGGTGGCAAATAAATCTAACCAAGGCTCTCCCCACTGCTAAAAGAGACTTTGCGCCGCGTCCGAGTTCAGACGTCATTCGTGATCCATCAAGCACCGGTGGCTGAGTTTGTCCGCTCTGGCGTTCAGATAACCTACCAGGTGTTGAACCACCAAGGTAATGCCTTGATGTTCCAGCCATGTCCAGAGACGCAGAGCCTCCTGACATAGGGTCCACGACCCCACCCGCCCAGTTTGTTGCAATACCATATGGCGGTGGTGTTGTCCGTGAACACCTGCACTACACTTCCCCGGGCAGAGGGAATTAATGCCTTCAGTGCAAGTTGGATCTCCCAAAGCTCCAAAAGATTGATATGGAAACGGGACTCTGCGGTAGACCAGAGACCTCTGATCTCCGCCTCTCCCAAGCGGCCTCCCCATCCCAGGAGGGACGCATCCGTCACCACAGTGGGCTCCGGTTGGGGAAGGGAGAGGGATCTGCCATTGACCCAATCGCGATTCATGAGCCACCACTGCAATTGTCGTGCAGTGCCCTCTGAGATCTGGACATGATCGGACAGGTTGCCCTGCTGCTGTGCCAACTGGATCTTCAGGTCCCACTGCAGAGCCTGCATATGCAATCTGGCATGTGGCACCAGTAGGATGCAGGAGGCCATCAGGCCCAGGAGCCGGAGGGTCATCCTGACTGAAACCCGGGATAGAGGCTGAAAGATCGGAATCATAGCTTGAATATCCCAGATTCGATGCTCAGGAGGATAAACCCGAAACTGCGTTGTATTCAGAACCGCTCCGATGAAGGGGGACTTCTGAGAGGGACTCAGGTGTGACTCCGACACGTTGATGGAAAACCCCAGCAAATGCAGGAGGTGGGCCGTAGTCTGAAGGTGGGTGATAACTTTCTGGGGCTAGCCCGCCTTCAACAACCAGTCATCGCGGTAGGGGAAGACTGACACCCCTGCCCTACGCAAATGAGCTGCGACCACTGCCATCACTTTGGTGAACACCCGAGGGGCACTTGTAAGGCCGAAGGGGAGCACGGCAAACTGAAAATGCCAAACTGCTCCAGCTTTTTTGATTCCTTATCCGGCAGGCAGTAAGGAACGCACTTTGGGAAGTGGAAGCCTGAATGACCAGGCTCTCCGGAGTCGGATGATTTGTCAGAAAGGCCGGGTCACCAGGTGCTGGCTGATGAGACCTGGCCACGTTCTTATCCACAGGAACCCCTGTGGCTGGCCTAGACCAGGTGCTCATCAAAACATCCGTCAAGGCCTCATTAAACGGGAGCAGAGGTTCCATAGAACTTGCCGCAGGCTGAATCACCTCAGTAAGGAGGTTGGTCTTGTGAGTGACCGTAGGCAGATCAAGGTCAAGGGCCTCTGCTGCTCAACAGAGCACCACAGTATATGTGGCGCCATCCTCCATGATCGCGGGAGGAGACATAAAACCGGGCTCGGAAGAGAGGTCAAGGCCACCTGTGTCTACCGAGTCCTCCGCCCACTCATGTTCATACTCGCACTACCGGGCAAGAGGGTCCTCCGACCCCTCCCAGTCATCCCTCTCCTCCACAGCCCGTGGTACAGGTGGCATCGGTGGGGGAGGGACAGGGGAAAACAAATACTCCAATGGCGCCGGGAACGGCCCCGATTTGGCTCCATGTCCCAATTAGGGTCCCAAGCCAGAGCAAAATTGCCTGGAAATTTGGGCAAGGGTGGAGGCGGAATGAACGGAACCCATGGCGGCACCGGAGCTGCCGGCAGAGGACCCTGTGGTGCCGGGGCCGGAGGAGGACCTTGCGGTGCCAGAGCCGCCGGCAGAGTCAGTGGCAAGCAAGGGGCCTCAAAAGGGACCGCGGGGCCCTAGGCCTGAAAAGGCGGTCCATGGTGGCAATTAACTCTTGCACCTGGGCCAGATTCGCCGACGAATCCAGATAAGGTGGGTAGGCTGCGGGACTCTCAGGCTCCAACGGAGCCATGGGGGATGAATCCCTGGCCCCCTCGTCCGCGTCCAGAGACCAACGGGGGACGTCGGAGAGCGAACACGCTTCTTCGACTTTTTCTTGTGACGTCCCTTACCCGATTGCGAGGGTGAAGACTTTGACCCCGAGGAGCGATGGTGATGTCTCCACGGTCGGTCTCTCGAGCCACCCCTGGACCTCGAATGGCGAGGAGACAAGTACCTGGCTTCAGCAGCTTTCTGGACCGCTACCACAAAGCCTTCGGAGTCATGGCCAGACAGTCGGAACATGACCGGGAGGCATGGTCGCGCTCCAGACAGTAGAGACAGACGCCATGGGGGTAGGCCACCGACATTGTACGGCGACAGGCCCCGCAGGACTTAAATCCAGACATCCCTACTTGGCACCAGGAGTCAAAGGCTCAAAAGAAGTAGATACAAAAGTCTCAAACAGTTAGTCAAAAAGTGACTCGGGTACGTGCTCTAACCGGATCTGCGCTTGCTGGTGCGGAAAAAGAAAGAACTGACGTCAGCGTGCATGGTTGGCACCTAAGTAGTCTCTGTGACGTCATCTCGGCGCTTACGACCCCAGCGACAGGCGCGAAGCCGCACAACGCCACCTACCGACACGCAGGGGTACTGCTGACAAAAAACTTTCCGGATCCAGTCCGACGCCTGGGGATATTCTAAGGTAAAGTATCTTTCACTAACGTGTCTCTTCCAGATGTCATGATTTATCATTAATAAAATACAATATTGAACTGAAATAAGTGAACTTTTTACAGTATGCACCGGAAGATAGGAGTCTACAATCTTCAAAGGTTACAAGCATTAAAGGGGTGGATACTAGTACATTTCTGATTCGTTCACATATGATTACAATTAAAAACAATCTACAACACAACCCGGTATGTCTGTTCACATAAGAAATTCACATCTATGGCTGACATCATGCATTCCAAACGCCTTAGCAACAAGAATCTACAAATGTAATAGCTTTGAACTTGTCAACCCTTTCCCTAAAACCTGTGCATTTGCAAAGGCTTTATAGTTCTGGGTTTCCAACACAGGGTTGGCTAAGTATTTATACTATTGTCCACTTAACATATGTTAACTTTGCAGATGGAGTTATGCGGTGAAAACAGTTCATGTGCTCAGCCAATTCAAAATAACTGCACGTTATTATACAATCATTTAATAAGGTACACTAATTTAAAGTGCCTACTCAGTGACCTTCCGCCCTCTAAGAAGAAGAAAAAAGACATGGTGGTCTTCGAATATTAAGCAGTTACTCAAGGCAGACCCATAGGCAAAGAAATCTGGGATTCTCTTCCCGGCAGAGGCAGGCAGGACTCTGGTGCAAGAAGCAAGATGAACAAATTACTTACCTTCGGTAACGCCTTATGTGGTAGAAACTCTATCTAGCTGCAGATTCCTTACCAGAGAATGATCCCCAGGCATCATACTAGATTCGTAAATTGGGCAGTACTGCTGCACACTGGTAGGTGGCATCGATTGCGGCTGCTGCGCTGGAAATGATGCAGAAGTTGCCAATATAGGCGCCACGGTGCTGACGTCAGTTTCTTTTTGCGACTTTCCACAAACGGATCCACGAAGAACTTCGACCACTGGTGTAAAAAATTAGGGCCCGGAAAGGTACCAGACCTGTCCCTAGAAATCCATTCTCAGAGCGGGAAGGATGGGTGGGATGGCAAGGGATCTGCGGCTAGATTGAAACCTCTACCAGCTAAGGCGTTACGGAAAGAAAGTAACTTGTTCATTTGATAGGGACTTCTAGCCACAGATCCCTTACCTTAGAGTAGCTAGTCAAGCAATACCTCCCCGAAGGTGGGTCTGTAAAACCATTTTGATACCAAATAGGTAAAGCGCCCGTCCAGATGGACCGGAATGTCCAGGCAGTAGTGTTTTTGTGAATGTGTACAGAGAAGTCCATGTTGCTGTCTGGCAGATATCCAGGACCGGTACTCCGCGTGCCAACGCAGTGGTCGCAGCCTTGGATCTGGTGGAGTCAGACATACTTCATGAAGAGTTGGCTGTCCAGTCAAAACTCTCTTGTGTGGTCAAGGTAGAACGATAACACTCTTTAGAGCTCCTGTCTCAGAAGTCTCTCCTCATCTTTAGAGGGATGTGGAGGAGCGTACAAAGTAGGCAGTGTGATGGTCTAGCCTACATGATAGGGAGTGCCGACTTTCAGTAGAAATGAAGCTCTAGTTTGTAGAACCAGCATGGTTGAGTAGATGTTTAAGTAGGGATGCTTGGATGATAAAGCCTGAAGCTCACTTACCCTCCCGGCAGATGCAATTGCCACCACGAAGGCCGTCTTGATGGTAAGGCGACTGGGAGGACAGTTGTGCAAGGGCTCAAAGGGAGTGCAAATAAGGATTGTCAGGACCAGATTAGGGTCCAACTGAGGTGTGATGAAGGGAGACCGAGGGAACATATGTTGCAAACCTTTGAAGAACATAAGTAAAACAGGGGATTAGAAGTGCGAAAGGTGGTCAGGCAACCGCAGAAAAGCGAATGTAGCAGAAAGGTTACAGTGCCCAGAGCAGAGCCCTGCTGGGCAATGGAAAGACGAAAAAACCTGACAGAGGGGAGCAGTAGGAGGGTCAAACTGTTTTTCTGCAAACCATGCCAAACGTATCCCAATGGCAGGCACTTACCGTTTTGGTGGAGAAATGCCTGGCTGCCAGAGTTTCACTGCAGTTATTGGGCAGAAGGTCAAACGTTGTAAACTGTTGATGTAGAAAGTGCCCTTTTTAAAATAGTCACCCTCCCTTTTTGCCATAGTACTGATGCCTTTTGACTGAAAGTGCGCTGGGTTCCTGCTAATGAGGTAGCCAGTGCTCTTTCCCTTAAACTAAGGTAAATGCCTAATTGTAACCCAATTGACAAGGACTTTAGCACCCCTGTAAGTCCCTAGAAAATGGCACTCCTGGTGCTTAGGGCTTGAGTACTGAAGATGGTCTCTAAGGGTTGCAGGATGTATTATGCCGCCTTAACGGACACCTGCACAAATTGCATGCAGACTGCCATTGCAGGCTGCTTGAAACGGTGCAAACCATTCTGAAAACACGACAAGGCGCACTCCTGTGCCATGCCAATGAACTCTGCACATACTATATGTAGGTCACCATTACAGCAGACTTTAGAGCCCTAAGTACATGTGAAGGCACCTCTTCATGAGCAGATGTGGCCCTGACATGTCTAGTTCCATTGCTAGATGCTGCAAGTGATCAGGCAGCCATCTTAAGGACAATGGTCATTATGAGTTACCCAATTACATGATGAATGCATTGAAAATACCAGTGATTGCATTAAACACCTTGACTTAATAAAACTGTACTGGAACCAGTATTAGCTTTATTATGATATTCACCCAGAGGGCACATTTGAGCTGCCCCCTGAAAACCTACTAGTCCTTTAGTGTGTTGGCTGACTGGTATTGTGGAGCCTGCTATGACAGATAAGTTTCCTATCCTTGTAAGTGAGAGCCTGTGCTTCAGAGGCCAGAAACAATGCCTGCTCCGGAGGAAGGTGGTAACAACTTCTATAGCAGGATGGCTAGTATTTTAGCTTATCAAGGCCAGTGGCTTCAAAGACTCTACCGCCTGTGGTATGCAACAACAGCTTCCCCCCAGACATCGGGGAACACAACCCTCTGCCTTGGGGCCCATTTGGCACCTGGGTAGGAGGAAAATTAGATAGTCAGTAGGCGTGTTGAACTTTCATGCTAGGCACACCCCTAAGATGGGCCACCTGAAGTTGACATCCAAGTAAAAGTGTCACCATTTTGGATTTGGTTAAACTAGGCACTCTGGGTCAGGATTGTCAATCAATCAATCAATCAGTCATTTGTTAACCGCACTACATAACCGCAAGGGTCTCAAGGCGCTGGGGGGGGAGGTGGGGGCCGCTACTGATTGAAAGGGCAGGTCTTTAGTATCCTCCTGAAGGTCAGCAGGTCTTGGGTCTGTCGTAGGCTCAGTGGGAGGGAGTTCCATGTCTTGGCGGTGAGGTGAGAGAAGGATCTCCCACCTGTGGTTGTTCTTCTGATGCGCGGGACGGTGGCGAGTGAGAGGTCGGCGGAGCGTAGCTGGCAGTTGGGTGTGTAGAAGGAAAGCCGTCTGTTGAGGTAGGCTGGGCCGGTCTTGTGGAGTGCCTTGTGTGCGTGGATGAGGAGCTTGAAGGATATCCCCTTGTTCACGGGGAGCCAGTGCAGGTTTCTCAGGTGGGGGGTGATGTGGCCTTGTCTTGGTACATCGAGGATCAGTCGTGCCAAGGCGTTTTGGATGTGTTGTAGTTGATTGATGAGCTTGGTCGGGGTTCCCATGTAGAGGGCATTTCCGTAGTCAAGTCTGATGCGGACCAGGGCCTGGGTGACTGACTTTCTTGTATCTGTCGGGATCCATCTGTAGATCTTGCGGAGGGGGTTGGGGCTGCCCCCAGTGCCATAGGCCACCAGGAGTCGTCCCAGGCTGATGGGTTGGAGCCGAGGATGAGGACCTCCGTCTTGTCCGAGTTCTGCTTCAGACGGCTGATCTTCATCCAGTCAGTGACGGCCTTCATTCCTTCATGGAGGTTCGCTTTGGCGGTGATGGGGTCCTTGGTGAGGGAGAGGATAAGTTGAGTGTTGTCGGCCTAGGAGATTATATTGAGGTCGTGCTGTTGGGGGACGTGTACGAGCGGGGCCATGTAAATGTTGAACAGTGTCGGGCTGAGGGAGGCTCCTTGGGGTACACCGCAGATGATCTTAGAGGCTTCGGAACGGGGGAGGCGGACGCTCTGGGTTCTGCCAGAGAGGAAGGAGGTGGTCCATTCCAGAGCCTTGTCCCGTATCCCTGCGGCGTGGAGGCGTGCGCGTAGTGTGCGGTGGCAGACGGTGTTGAAGGCGGCGGAGAGGTCTAGGAGGATGAAAGCTGCAGTCTCCCCATTGTCTAGCAGGGTCCTGATGTCGTCTATGGCGGCGATGAGGGCGGTCTCGGTGCTGTGGTTGCTGCGGAACCCTGACTGGGAAGGGTCCAGGATTCTGTTCTCTTCGAGGTATCGGGTTAGCTGTCTGTTAACGATTTTCTCGATGACCTTGGTCGGGAAGGGGAGCAGAGAGATGGGTCGGAAGTTCTTGAGATTATGCCCACTCTCCACAGGAAGTGATAATATAATGTGTAGTCACCACAAGGTTAAGTATCCCAGTGGCTACTAACCAGGAGTCCCCTAAAAGTCCCTAAATTCAGTATTTAGGGGTCCCCATGACACCAGGAAATCAGATTTGTCTACCTCGCAACCCAAGAAGGACTAAGAAGAGCTGACATCGCAAGAAATGTGTACCAGCTCAGAAATTGGTGCCAACCCTGCCTGGCTGCTGCTGCCCCGGCCATTCCGAAGACCCAGCTTGACCAGAAGCTGTGCATCCTCCGTTAGTCTGGGAGGACTGTCCAGCGCTTGAACAACCTCAAAGAATGTCCTATGGGAGCCATTCCCCAACAGCTGCAGACACCGACTGCACTTCTTTTGTACTCCGTTTTGTTCACCATTAGGTCCCCGAGGGAGCATCCCGCCCGGAATAGGTCATCGTGGTTCTAGGAGGTCAGCCCTATCTCTCCAGAGAGTTTTGAGACGCTAGACCCGACAGGAGACTTCTCCCAGCACCAATACCCTGGGTCCTGGAGCATTTGCTGAAACCAAGGCATGTTGATAGAGTGGCCCTGTTCTGTTTTTGTCCCCTCTTCAGGTCATCTAAGTAAAAAATGAGAACCTCTAACCGAGCGACCCACTGGACCTAACAGACTGAGTTCACATAAACCGTTAGTGTCATTTAGCCCCAGAGACCCTCAAGAGCAGAGCCCCTCTTTGGGTTCTGCTAGACCTGTCCCCAGAGTCCCCACTTGCAGCCTTTCTTTTATATGTACCCTTCCATTCACTTTAATATGTAGCGCTTGAGCCTACCAATGCCAGCAGCACCTCTGCACTCAGATTCAGGTGACGTAAAACCGAATTGCTGGTGGTTTTTTAGAACCTGGACACTAAACCCCATTAAGTCCCAAAAGGCACCCTCAAGAAATGCTTGAAAATATATATATGCAGTGTACGTTTCTCCAACAGGATAAAATTACTGTGTTCCAAACTCATACCCCAAAAGAACAAGTTACTTACCTTCGGTAACACATTATCTGGTAGAGACTCTATCTGTTATATTTCATATCGGTACCCTGATATAGGTCCAGGGACCATTGTACACTTTCCCTACATCATCTCCCCGTCATTTCATATGAACAAGCCTTATAAGGACATAACTCTAAATAAGGACAGACTGCCTTGTATGGACATAGCGCCTTTCTAAGGTCTGCAGCCTTTTATGGACTAAACCTTTCACCTAGTTCATGACGAGGGTGGGTTCTGCCTGATCGATATTGCTAAGAAGTCACCCTTAGCACATGTGAATAATTTATGAGCACACTCTACAGGAGGTCCACTTCACTTTTTCTATCGACGCACAAGATTTAATCCCCAACGTCATCCTCATACTAAACAATAGGGAATATACGCACATAGACTGTATAAATACACCACTTCCTGCTATCAGAAAGCAGGAGGGACCCGAGACTTCAAGGCTGACACACTGACCAGAGACGCTGCAGCTCCGACATGACGACGCTGCAGCTCCGACATGACATCGCTCCAGTTGACAGTGGTCTGACGATTCCTTGCGGGGTGTCCAGCTCAAGTCCAGGCCAAAGTCCCACACTCTCACTATTCAGGTATGGGGGTTTGACTAAAGACTAGTGGGATTCTTGGCTCTTAGGCTTAGGCATTTTAGCACCTACTCACATGCAAGGTACACTTAGGTACATCTAGTCAGGCATCTTAGGAGTACACACTTTATTTTATAAATGCATTCTATATTCATGTATAGGTTCATGACTATTGCAAAATGGTAGAACAATACTATTTCTTCTTATTCACTGTACTGCTGGTTCTATCTCTGTGACTGTGTTACAGTGTTAACCACACACTTATCCTACATGAGAAGAACTACTGTACAATAAATTCTTATTGTAAACACGTTCGACTATTTCTTCTCTGTATCTCTCTGAGAGCAAAAACAAGCAAGCAAGAGTGACTGGGTGAAAAGTAATATATTGTTTCCACGAGTCTGAGATTATTGTGTTCTAAAGTTGCACAAACTAATCACTGCGAGCTAGCTAATGCGAACCATAGGCTAATATATGTGGCAGACCTGTACAGAGTCAGTCTGCCACCAGACCCACAATATATGTTATCTGTAAACGTCGTAGGTCCTGCATGACAGGGTACTTTTTGGGACTACACTACATGGCACCCAACGTGGTCTAATATTGCCCACCGTGGCACAGACATTGCGCACTTACTCAACAGTAGCATCTGAGTAACTCAGTCGTGCTTATTTTCAGAGACCCTACTTACAAAACCCAGAGCATCTGGAGTAGGTGGGAAAAAACTCCGCCACAGCTGAGTAGGCGAGATATCCTATGTATTGGCTGTTAGTTAATCGAGCTTGAAAGGAAAATGCCTAAAATTGTACATAAAACCTTTGCATAAAACCTTTCATAATCTTCCTTGAAAAGTTAGCCTGCCTTTTAAAACACAATGATTGAACAAGGGGAAGAGTTAAACCATCTAGCCCATGGACCTAATAGGTCTGGTGAGGTAGATGTAGATGCAATATATATGGCACCCAAAGTAAGACAAACACTTACATTCAAACTACTCAAACATGGGTTACCACCCAGAGGAGGTGTAGTAATATTTGTGATAGAGGCACACGAAGATTTAAAAACAGAGGTATTCTACTCATGGGTTACATTCCCAGAAGCAGATGCTGTAACAGAAACCTTTCATTATTACACATGTGAAGAAGTTCTGGCGGTCTACACTCCGTTTGAGGAGACTGAGATTCTGCTTACTTTCCAGGAACATATTTTCTGGTTTAATGGTGCCCTACCCCACACAAGAACAAAAGCAAGGCTTGGTCCTTTAGGGAGAACAGGAGCAACATGGCCTAGATTAGCGACCTATGCACCACATCCAGACATTGACACAATGCCAGTTGATGAACTGCTTGTTCAAATCAAAGAGTTCATAAAACTCTACAGAAACATGACACACTTTGTCTTAAAGACACTAGCGGTCCAACCTACAGTAATTACACCTACTGCAGCTCTTACACAGAGCTCAGGTACTAAAATTACTCCACAAACATTACACACGGTAATGGGCAAAGTGCCCACAAAACATGAACAAATTAATTTCTGGGTAGCTCAAAAAATAACCCAGTTAGAAGCTGTATTCCCAAATACAACACCATTTGAATAACACAGAATGTTAACAATCTGCTTGCCCATGGGGATTACACCACAGTTAGAGGATTGCACCTCTTGGGGTACAGTCTTTGCTGCCATATATACCAGAACACATGGTATTCCTTCATTAGTAGTAATACCTGATGTTTTAAGACAAATACAAAATGACTATAGAGCAGAACCTGCCCAAAACTTAGGGATGAAGTTATTAAATAACTATGACCAGATATCAGCCATAATACTAGCTAATATCAAAGGGGAGCAGCTTCAGTGGCAGTCCGCCAACGCCTAAGGGAGTTCTCTCCATTAGATCAGGAGGTTGGACTATCCAAAATAATTGAAACTGCATATGCAGAATTAGGCAGAGATGGTTTGGGGGAAGAGCTTTAAAACCTCAACTACAGGGCAGTCCTGAGAAGGACACTGTTAAACAAACACCAACTTCTTCTAAATAGAAGTGTGAAAAAAAAGATAACCATAAAGATAAGAGATCTCAGCCCGAGGTAAGTCTCCTCAACAGGAGCCCTCTGAAAAAGAGGTATAACCTCAGGAATAGGGATAATATTAGAACACCTGACAGGTATCAGGATACTGATATACGTTCCTCTTGTTCCTTTCAGGGCTTGAAGAAAAGCTTAGAAAGAGAAGGACGGTCTGAACACAGAGAGGAGCGCATGCAGTCCAGAGAGACAAGCAGCGCGCTCAAGACTTTACTTAAAAAAAAGAAGATAAGCAAAATCCAAAACCTCAACTTAAGAAAAAGATAGTTGCTGGTCTGAAAATCAGACATGCCCAGAATTCTAAGGACACAACTTCTGAACGAGGAATGGGCTCTGACGATGCTAGACAGTGCGGCAGAAGTAACAATAGCATGCCTGAACCTGAAGGAATTTCTGGTGACAGCGGAGTCGAATGATTACATCACGGTGGAAACACCAGACACCAGGGTAAGCGTCCCACATAGGTTATATGAAATAACACTCCGGCTGGAGGGAGACAAGCCCAGGAAAGTAAAATATCTTTTTGGGAAAAACGCATCATTTGGTTCTGACATTCTGTTAGCAGAACTAGATTGGCTGCCTACATTCGTTATGGAGTGCCTTAGGGGAGAAAGTATCATTTTTCCTGCATTTTCCAACTATGTTCCATTCACCTAAAACATGCTTATGCACAGGAGTGGGCAGTAGCCCAAGCTCCAGCACTGTACAAAAATCACATAGGGTGTGATGAGAACTCAATCTTCCACGTGATCCCGTTAATGTTTCACCTAAAGCTCAGAGGCAATATCCTATAAAGCACGAAGCTAAAAATAAGATCAGGGAGATCTTAGATCAACTTTAATACCAGGGGGTAATCGAAAATGTACCTCTCCAATGAACAATCCTTTGTTTCCTGTCGCTTAACCTGACATTACATATTGTCTAGTTTTAGATTACAGACATCTAAAGTCATACACAAAGACATTTGCTGTCCAAAATGCACATAGTGCCGCATTAATGAGTAACATTGTGCGCAAAAAATACAAAACCACTCGATATCTCAAATGGATTTTTCTGCCAAAATATAGCGCCTCAAAGCAAGTATCTGACAGCCTTCAGTGTGTTAGGGTCCCAGCGACAATTTTGTTGTCTAGCACAAGGGTACAAAAACAGCCCAGGTGTATTTTCAGCTAGAGTAACAGAGTTACTTCACACATTTGATAAAGAAGCGTTGTCCTATGTGGATGATATTTATCTGACAGGGTTACAAGTTCAACTTTATAAAGTTGAAAATCGCCCACCTCACTGTCCTATTTTTGGGATATGAGCTGTCAAGTGAAGGCAAAAGTCTGGCAGCTAACTTTTTTTTTTAGAAAAGTGTGCGCTGCTCCAGCCTCCAAAATCTTTAAAAAATGTACAATCAATACTAGGATTCCTAAATTTTGGCAGGACATACATTTTAGATTACGCACAAAGGGTAAAACCTTTCTATGAATTAATAAAATCTGACTTTTCAGCCATAGATTGGACACAAGAAAATACTAATATTCTGTGTTTACTCCAGGAAGTCATGATTGCTTCCAAACACTTACAAACATGCGTAAACGTAACATCACTTAGTGATAGCGGGTCAATGTGGGTATTCTTATTTAACCTTTAATGAAGGAGAAACAGTACCAATCGCATACAAATCACACCTGTACACAAATGCAGAAATGCGTTTCACTTCAACAGAAAAAATCCTAACAGCAGTTCAGACAACAATAGTGAGAGAAAGAGCACTAGCTCATGGGAAACGCATTATTGTCATAACTCCAGTACCAGCTTTAGAAGCTGTTACAAAGGCCAGCATCTCAAATGCGAAAGCGTTACATTCCAGGTGGATACAATAGGTGAATTCTCTACCTGCAACAGACGTTGAATACAGATTTGATCCCAGTTTAAAAACACTGGCATTCCTGTAACAAGAACAAGAATGTCCTCTACCTAATGAAATTCCCCACACTAATTGTGTGTGATTCCTTTTACCGTGTACAGTCGTACAATGAGTACTTCAACACTGGGAGCAGAACAGGTTTAAAGATGCAAAAGGTGGCACAATAAAGCACAAAATGATATGGGAACAGGTAGCGGAACTGAAATCCGAACTACAGAGGACTAACGTGACCCATACACTGAGTCATCAAAGTGATGGCGTGCACGTTGAAGGGAATTCATTGGCTGATGAAGCCGCAAAGGGGGATGCTCGCATGGCTTCTGTAGCTGCGCTGACTAGTTAAAAAACGAGAATAGACGGAGATATAATGGTAGCTGTCATCGGATCACGCAAAGGCAGTACCTAAAAAATTTCCACTCCAATACTCCTACAAGTTAGATGCACAAAACATTCCATATGCTCAGATTCCTATAGTGGGGGGTAGAGTAATACCGAATATGGATCGTAGGCAAGGGTTAATATTAGCTGCACACAAGGGTTTAGGCTCTGCGCACCCAGGCGTAAATACAACTATTTATTTACTGAAACAGTGCTATTGGTGGCCAGGGTTAACTAAGCAAACTAAGGACTAAGTTTTAAAATGCAACATCTGCCAGCAGATGAAAGGCTCCACCATTGCACGCCCGGCCCAGACGCCATTACTAAAGTCAGACAGACCTCTCGCTTGTGTGAACTTGAACCACTGTAGCCCCTTACAATCGGACGGGGCTTACAGGTATATCCTGGTAGCAGTGGATTCCTGCTCAAGACTCCTATGGGTTTGGCCCCAGCGTTCTGCTGACACTCGAACTGTTATAAAAGATTTGAGAGTCTTCATTGGTATATACGCAGTTCGCACATTACACTCGGGCCGCAGCCCTGCATTTAGCTCTAGCGTTTACAAAGAGGCCATGGAAGGAATGGGCGGAGCATTGCGGTTCTCATCTCCGTATCATCCTGAGGGAAATTCTTTTGTAGAGAGAAAAAAACAGGACATAAAGCAGTCTTTAACAGCTAGGGCATTAGGCAAGGGCGGCAGTTTGGTCACACACCTTTATGTGGTTCAGTGGGCATTAAACAACCTGCCAAGAAGCTCTCTAGGGGTAGTCACTCCATATGAGGTCCTGTTTGGGACACAAATGTGGGTACCTGATCTTGATTGTTATGGCACAGTTGCGGAAGAAAAACCATTTGATATCCATGATCGTTTGGTTGTTTTACAGGATCTGAATGAATCCAGGACAAAGCAAAGCAATGTCCATCTGAAGCAGACCGCCACTGAAGTTGTCAAGGTAGTCACAGCAAGACCTTTCTGGATCCCAAATATCGGGCATCTGGTCAAGGAGAAAATTGCGGACAAAAAGGAGTTTGGACCTTCTTATAGAAAACCTGTACCAGTCCTTGCAGTACACGGAACAAGAACTGTGCTGTTACCGCTTCTTGCCGGAAAAAAGGAGAAAAGATTTGTCTCAATTGACTTAATCAAACCGCACTATGTAGCCGATACTAAACAGTAGGCCCAGTGGACTCCGATGTAGCAGACGTCCTCCTCTAGCTACAATCAAAGAAGTTCAAACAGAAAGACTCATCATGTTTGTAGAGTCACCTGTAAGGAATGAAGGACTGAGCAACAATGCTATGGAACTTGTTCCACTTGAACCGAACATTCTAATTCAAGATGAAAATCAGAATAATTTACAAGTTTCAATTAGACCGAACACAGATGTCTACATCAACATGCCTCATCGAGAGAAAAATAACATTTCAACCAATCCCGATGCAATTCCTACAATTGATCCAACAGCTTCTGGCTATTTCATTAACTTCGATACATTTTCACTGGATCCAAGCGAGACGGAAACAACGCCAGCCAAGACAACATTCAAGCAAGAACTTTCTTCTCTTTCTTCAAATGACATACCTGGTATCACCTTGGATTGAACTCTGGGTAATTTCGGGGATAATGTTTTTTCTTTTCTGGCTAGGTTTAGTATTGACTTTTAGCATGCTTATTAATGGACATTATCTTCAACAAGATTCAACAGCCCGAAAGGTCAACATCCTCCTGAGGCCACACACATCGTCACATCGTAAACAAAGAGACTTGTCATAAGTGAACATCACAGCCATTCCTTTATCTCATGGTATAGTATGGGACAAGGTTGATTTTAACATATTCGGACCTACCAAACTTTTAAAAATGAATCATGTATTTAAAATCTCATTAAGTGATTTCATTACCTCCAGTACATTTTCCGATGATTGGGACACTGAAACAGTTATTAACATGTAATCTGATCTTGAAAAAACTGCTGCATTTTCTAATACTGAAATGTTGGAGGGTTCATCAGACTATGACAAATTGTACAGTTATCAACATTTTGGTCATCATTTTCTGCACGAATCCATTTCACCTAGGAATGTATTTGAATCAGTGGGAACATTGCCCAACACCACCAAAAAGTAGTTCAAAAATGTTTGTAAAAAAAATTGCATACTTTTCTGGGTTTAACACCACAGATCCAGCCTCATTTTATTATAAGGTTGCACCATCATCATCACAGAAAATAATGTTAACCAATACTAAACAGATTTACTCTGCTTCCTTTTTGGCCCAATAGTCTGAACAGGGTTTCAACCTATGGAAAGACTAAATTGACACAAAATCGTTTTGGGGTATAAAGGACTGGTAAGTTCAGGGTACAGAGACACTATTTAGAGCATGCCTCATTCCACAGCTGATGATCTTATTAAATGATACTGTGCAATAGACATCCTGTCTTGGAATAGCCAAGATTAAGGACCTTTGCGATGATGACGATCCATGATCGGGGAACAAGATGGCGGCTGCCGGGCTGTGTTGAGCGGCGGACTCCGTTACTGCCCGAGAGAAATGCCGCTTGAGGGCTGGAGCCCTTGTTATAGCTACCAGCGCTGGAGGTGAGGCCGGGACTAAGCGCGACGATTGGGGCGGCCGCGGGACTTCTACCGGCAGCGCACTTTGGGCTGCATTGTGCCAAGGCTCGCCTGCCTGACCATAAGATGGCGGCCCGCTAGAGACATCGGAGCTGCTACTCTCCGGGCGGACTCAAAAGCTTATGCCCCGCTCTTGCTAGACATCGCCTAGTGGGCCTACGACCTGGCGGCGCTTACCTGGCCCAGTGGCAGCTAACCCTGAATATTGCACCTTTCCCTGCCACATACCAGTTGGTCTGTATACTTTGAGTTGGTCACAAAATGGAGTCACCCGTTCCAAGTGAGGGGCCTTCATCTACTCTTGCCCTCCCACGATGAGACCGGCAGATACTGAGGTTGGTGCCTCCCTCTATCTATCGATGCACTTAAAACTTTGCAAACCAGTCTATTAGAACCGGGCTGTCCTGCGTCGCACCCCTCCTGGGACAACTCACCCAGCGCGCTCCTTGTCATCTTCTACCCACCATTTTGGGACTCTCAGTAGCCTGCACATATGCTGCGTTTCAGTGGCCTCTGCCCCACACACTGCCAAACGAATCTTGTGGCCACCCCCAGCGCAACGAGGGAGGACCCCCTGGGCCGGTCCTCATGCAGCCAAAGTTGGGGACGACGAGAAGGGTCTGCAAGGGACCCCGCTCAGCGGCACCGCACGGAGAACTCCATTATGGCGCCTGTGAAGAAACGGACCTGCTTTTTGAATGCCTCGCAGCAGATCCATTGGAACTTTTACCTAACTGCCTACCCCCTACCCCTCCCTGCACTACTACTCTCCTCTTTCCGGCTACTAACCTTTGCCCTCACCTGTCCTTGCCCTAGTCCCACCCTGTTTACCTGTGAATTTCCCGCGTCATTTGAGAGCTAGCTATTTTGTCTGATGCCTGATGGAGCTACCTGGTTTAGCTATAGGGGAGACGGGCCGTGGATTCCTTCCTTGGTCGTCACTTACCCAGTTGGCCTTTAGACAGATCTCATTTCGTCTCTCTTTGTTGTTTCTTCCCCTATCCTGCCTTTCTCACCTTCCCTGTTCCCTCCCCCCTACGCACCAGTTATTCTGCCCTCCATGTTATTTAAATGTTTCCCATTGAGACCTAGCTATTTGGCCAAAGCCCGGTGGAGCTACCTGATAGCTATAGAGGAGATGGGTTTAGGGACTTCCCCCTCGACCGTCACCTACCCAGCCGGTCTTCGGGCAGACTTTCCTTCGTCTTTCTGCCGTATCTCCCTCCCATCCTGTTTTTCCGCAAACCTCTTCCCTCGACACTTGAGACCGAACTACTTTGTCTGATGCCCGATGGAGAGACCTGGTTTAGCTATCGGGGAGATAGACCGTGGATTCCCTCCTGGGTCGTCACCTGCCCAGTCGGTCTTTAGACAGACTTACTCTCGTCTCTACGGTCGTCTCTTCCCTTATCCTCACGTTCTCACCTCACCTACCCCCCACTTCTTTTCTCTCTCCTTTCTCTCCTCTCCTAATGTATTGCTGATTGTTTGATGCAATGTGTAATTGTTGATCTTTTTCTATTTTACTGTTAAACCACGTTGTTGCACTTCCTTTCGTCCCTCCTGTCGTCTCCTCCCACATCCTCCCTCTATTTATGGCTCTTTTTGTCCCCTCTCGCAATGTACTAAGAGTGAACTTTTTGTATGATGCCCGATGGAGCTACCTGGTTTAGCTATAGGTGAGATGGGCCATGGATTCCCTCCTTAGTCTTCACCTACCCAGTCGGTCTTTAGACAGACTTCTTTTCATCTATCCGTACTGTCTCTTCTGTTATCCTCCCTTTATCACCTCCCCTGCCCCCTCCACTACTTTTATCTCTCCTTTATCTCCTCTCCTAATTGTAGTGCATATTTTTTTGGGGGGATTTATTGTGTGATTGTTGAACTTTTTATGTTACATTGTTAATTCTCATGTAAAGCGCTCTGATACCTCTGGGTCTAGCCATCGCTATATAAAATAAATAAGGACCTGAACACACCAAAAATCCCTACACCATCATATGGGTGGCAGAATTCTTCTGCAAAGGAAGGGGTAACAGTTGATGATATACTAAAGTAAAATAGATCAGATCTAATCTGGAAGGAGAGGATGGTTTGCCCCTTAAATACAAACACATGTCATAAACGGTTCCTAAATATCACCAAGGGACTCAGTATGCATAGGCCAGTTCCATGATATGTACTGAGAGAACATCCAGGGGTAGTGACATCCTATAGTGTTGTGAAGTTGTGCCTAGAATGGCTAGAAACCTCAACACTGACAGAAGAGAAATAGCACTTATCTTTACTCTCACAAGACATGGATCTTAGGGACTTTTTACTTGGACTTAAGAAACAACGTCAAAAACGTTTCATATATGCAGGCATTTATGCTGCCTATAATGAAATCTGGAAGGTTTCCCAACAAGAAGCCACAGAGAGAATACAGGAATTAGACCGTATTAACTTAGACAAAGCTTTTGCTGTAGTGGATAATGGGTTAACAACTTTGACCTCCAGAGTATATTCATTGGGCAACATTGCATCTTCTGCTATAGACATACTGGAACAGGATTTAACCATATTAAAATATGACCAATCACAGTTACGTTCTATTATGTTTTTGAGCTGGAAGCTGCAATCTTTGCATGTAGGCCTTGTGCCTTGGCGTTTTATAAACAGTACGTCTCTGTTTTCAGAATACAATCTAACTGATACACAGATAGAAATGGCTCAAAGGGGAGCAAAGTATACAATGCTGCAAATTAAAATACTGGACAGGCTACCATTTACAGTGGCTGAATTACCATCAACTGAGTGGCTGATCCACGGCCAAATTACTCTCCCAGTCACTACATTTCAGTTTCACTATTGCCTTAAGCAGAGGCAGGCAGGCAGATATGAAAGGTTGGGTAAAGAATATATTAAGAAATCCTGGGATTTACCTTTAAGTTTCGATGCTGGAGTGGGGATCGAGAAGTGTTTCTTAGTGGTACCAACTGCAAGAAAGCTTTAAGCGTTTCTCTCATATGCCAAGACATTGTTTTGCACGGAGCCTGCAATGGTTCAGTTTTGAATCTATCTTGCCACATGAAAGGAACACCAGCTGCCGTGATATCGTTAGTGTTCCAGTTACTTTCCAATGGGAGTTACTTGATGCTGAACGATCAAGGTTGTTGTGACATGCTTCAAGGCATTGCATATCTGGTCACTGTGAACACCAGGGTTACTTGCTGTATGCAAGTATTGTTTCCTCCGACAGATACAGTCAGGGAGGCACTAGTATGGCCTTAACTGAATGTTTCGTTGATGCAGTTTGATGCTTTGAGCAGAATGAAAGCCATGCTTTCACAGAAAACTGTGCTGTTAACCTCGGCTCGAGAAAACTTTGAACTGCAAGATGCAAGGACGTCGACAGAGATACAGGCACTAATCCGCACCAACTGTCCCCGACATTTCGTAGAAATGGTGCAACGTATCTTTACCATGTCTGATACGAGTCGCATTATACACCTATTTAAGACCATAGGGTCCGAATTCCTTAGCACTTTCCAAACAATCCTCTGAGTTATTCCTAACTTCATAAACTCCGTGTTTGGAAGCATTTTCGGGGGTCTACCTCTGATACTGCTTGCTGTATCTGGAAATCTGATTGTCGCTTACTTGCTTCGCAATGGATGGACCTTCCGCTAGTGAGATTGCGAAAGCTCTCCTGGAAAGATATTACCTTGAGCGCATGATGCAACATCTGGATGCGCCTCTCCCTCGAGAACTTAGTGCTTCTTGGTTCCTGTCCTTCAGACCAGTCTATGATGACTGCATCATACCTGTGTTGATGCCTGTTCTGCGGAGGAGAATGCGAGTTAGACATCTGTATGAAACCTCTAACGGAGACGCCAGCGGACTTAGACTCCAGGCTGGAACCACTGAGGTCCCATGCTCGACTCTGTCCCCAGCGTATTCCCATCTTAACACATGCATTCCTTGAGGATCCGCAAGTGCCCTTGACCGAGTTGGATTTCAGCTCCACCCTAGGCACCGAGGTATCGAATACAGCACCGGCTGCCTCACCAACAACTGTTGGCAGCACAGAGGAGTTTCATCTATGCCCACTTGACATGCTATGCGAGGTACTACAATGTTTGTCCCCTACAACAGCAGTCAGCGACAATGTTAGGTCTCCCAACCAGGACATTTAATCTAAATCTGGCTCACCATGTGCTGGGAACGAATATGGAACTTTTTTCTTTCCCTTCATTTTTTTACTCAAATAATTTTCAAATTGACACTTTCTATCTCAGAGCATGGCCTTCTAAGTACGCTTACAGTAGTTCAACTTGTATGATCGAACTCATTTAAAACAGTGATTTGCGGAGTTTTGCAACAATGTCAAACATTACCAAAGAAACTTTTCCTTGTTTTTAGAAACATTTTAAATGACAGCTTGATAATTTTATGCACTGACACTGTTATCAATGTATAATGGGGCACAAACAAACTCACCTGCAGCAGCGAGGAGGCCGTGAGGGGAACGGCCATGCGATTCCTGCACTTCGCCAGCTGTGAGGGAAACGGTAATGCAACGCTCTTCCAGGGGCTCTCCTGGCACTGGGAACTTCACTACCCAGCAGCCCCGGGGTCTGGCGCACTCGTGACGCTCCCGCCGCGCCTGGAGGCGCTTCAAGAACGTGGAGCACCGAGCGTGCTCTGGGGGGCACAAACAAACTCACCTGTAGCAGCGAGGAGGCCGTGAGGGGAACGGCCACGCGATTCCTGCACTCCGCCAGCCATGAGGGAAACGGCAACGCGACGCTCTTCCAGGGGCTCTCCTGGCACTGGGAACTCCACTACCCAGCAGCCCCAGGGTCCGGCGCACTCGTGACGCTCCCGCCGCGCCTGGAGGCGCTTCAGGAACGCGGAACCCCTCCCGCCCCGCGGGACGTGTGCGGGAGGACGCCGGGCTAAGCCCGGGCAAAGGGCGGGCCATCTGTGGCCATCAGGGGCCAAAAGAGGCCAGTCCTGGCTACCCCCCTGACATTCACAATGGGTAAGCGAAAACAGTAATGTAACGGGGAGCATGAAGGGAAAAAAGCCAAAGTGCCACGGAAATCTGAATCCATCATATCCTATTTGACATCTGCTGTGGGGGTATTATCGAAAGAAATAGCGAATGCTGAACGAGAACTGGGCATGGGCTGCGTTGAAGTTGCCCCGGAAGCAGGTGTCCCAGTATTGTCCAGGATCTCGAGCATACCTTTAGAGCCGAATATTGTGATTGTTAAACCACCCACATTGCCCGAGAATGTAGCAGTTGAAATTGACTCTACGGGGTTGCCTAAGGGAGAGGGGGCAAATAGTGTTGAAACCCCCATACAACATTCACTACGTAAGCGCAGGTCTGTTAAAAAATCCACGAAGACACAAAAGCCTGTTGTTGCTACTCATTGCATGGATTTTAACGTCAGAGAGTATGTTGGGGAATTGATTGAGGAACTTTTTACAGCACGTTTGGAACCTGCATTAGTGGCTATTGCAAAAGACATTGTGGATACTCTAAATACATGTGTTGCAGGGCTTTTAAAGAAATGTGAGAAAATAGATGGGTTCTTGAAACAGCATATAGGGCAACAAGGGTCCCCAACTCAGGGCCAATCATCTTATTCTGATAAAGTGAGAACAGTAACTTCCCGTAAAGAGAATAGGCCCACCAAGGAAAAGTACCCTGCAACAACTGTTCTATGTAGTCCACATACCACAAATGAAATTGGAGCAGGGTTATTGAAACGTGGAGCAGGTAATAGCAGGAGTTCACCCCCATCCAGAGCTAGATATGAGCATCAACAGGGCATTACCTTGGATCTTCCGCCTGATGCAGCCCCACTGGTGGCTGTGTTTACGGGGATCCCCTCTTTAAGGCCTGGTGAGCAGGAATCAACCCAGGATCTCCTGAGGCTAGCCAGCCACTGGTGCACCCACTATAGTAGTGGAGGCTTTGAGATAACAAAAGCAATCATTATGGCAAGGAGAGTGAATTGGGTAGGTCATCGTCCCAAAACTATTAGCGGAGACTGTGTGGTCGTAAATTTTAACACCCGGTTCATCGCTGAAAGATTATTTTGGGATGCTTCGGAATTGGATAACACAGGCATTAGACCGGTCCCTTTGGGCTATTTTTATCCTCCAGTTATGCCACACACAAAGATTCAGACAAAAAAACTGCCACTGTTATTGCTGGGGGGCATGCGGGGGATTGCCAACACACTAGACGAGGGGGCTCAGATTGGGCCAGAGGTGGGTCCATTATAGAGGACAGAGAGGGTTCTCCAGGCTATTGTACAAACAAACCCATTCCCGCTTCAGTCAAATATGGAGATAGGCCTCTCTAATCGCTTCTCTCCATTGTTGCAACTGGAGTCAAACGATTGACAAGTCGCCATTACCCAAGACCAGGTTGATCTTGAAGGGGGGGGGGGTCATTCAGACTGTATCAGTTAGGATTCTGAGCTGGAATGTGGCGGGAATCGGGTCCAAGAGGTCTGATGATCGGTGGGTGGACTTTGTGAATCAGTATGATATTATTGGCCTGCAGGAAACGTGGGATGTTGCTAGTAGTTTTAGCTTGGATGGCTTTCAATGTTTCGTCATTCCAGCTATTCAGGGGAGTGCTGGGAGGCCTAGGGGGGTCTAATTTTCCTCTTTTCTCCTAACCTGAAAGGTGTTGTTACTAAACTAGACTTAGATTCCAGTAACATTATGATATTAGAGTGGAGTGGGACCTTTTCACAGAAGCTCCTTTTAATAAATTTTTATAATTCTAAAGATGGTTCACAGCATAACGAACATTTAAGGGCTTTGGACCACTTATTGTCAGTCTATAAACGTACTCAGAACTCTACCTTCGAGGTGATTCTGTTGGGTGATTTTAACATTCATCCGTGCAAATGGGACTGCTATTCAGGTAACCAGTGTGGGCCGGTGACCGCAGCGGTGCATCACTTTGAACATAGTGGTCAAGGAGAGGCGCTTGAAGAGTTCTTGGCCATTATGAACTTATTTGAACCCAGTCCTGTAGAAGGGGGAGAAAGGCCTCCTACTTTTATTGGAAGAGGGACAAACACAGGGATTGATTATATTTTTCTTTCTGCGGCAATATTGGCCAAGACCCTAGACTATAGCGTAGTGACCTCCATTTTTAGTGACCACAACCCGGTCCTTCTAGAGGTTGACCTAGGGGAAGTGAGTGGGCCCAAAGGAAATGGCGGGGGGGGGGCAGCTTGAAGCCTGACAATCAAAGATCAAGGGAGACGAATTAAATGGGATAGGATGGTCCCAGAAGCCTTTTTTGCGGACCTTGCCGTCAAGGCAGAGGCGAATCTCGCAATCTGCCTTGATGGCTCGGCACCAAGCGGGGAGATTCTAGGAGCGTACGTGGCCGTTTGCGACCAGATCGCAAAGGGACTAGAAGTAGCTATTAGAAACAATCCTAGGAAGGCACATAGATGGTTCGATGGAGACTGCTCGAAGGCGCATGGAGCGCTCCTTCAGGCCTTGAAAGCTATGCCCAGGAATAGGGCCCTTGTTGCTAATCTCCGGAAGAGTTATAAAAAAGCAGTCGCAAAACGTAAACACCAGATGAAAGAGGATGCATGGGAGAGTCTCCTCTCCACTGAAGTGTTGCGGGATAGCAGCAAATTTTGGGCAACCATAAATCACCAGTTCTTCGCAGATCACGGGAACTTAGACACGGATTGTGTTATCCCTGATAAATGCGGGCTCCGACATTTTAAGGAAATCTATGATGATAGTCCAGAGCTGCATGATGGCCTTAACATTATCCCCTGAGGTGCAGTGTGAGAAGTTGGCCTGATGTATGATGTTCATTATTCTAGAGAGCACCTTGTATCAGTCCAAACAATCACTTATGGTGGTGGTTGTAAGTGAACCTTATAGACTAGCTATCCTAGGGGTAGCATGGACTAAGCAGCCTTAGGCTAAACTCAAGAGGGCATGTGAAGCCAGCTGTTTTACCATATGCAATCCTGTAACATCAAATGAAAGGACACCACACAAGTTATATATTATAAAAATATATGTATTTATTACTAGAATAATCCTCTGTACTCTTTATGAGTGCAGAGGCACAAGCCTTTAAACAAAAGCACAGTTAAACATACAAAAGTTGCACAATTATGGATAGGCCCGGTGGCCACTCAAACCATATATGAAATAAGTGGTATAAGAACCGCTTTACGAACAGTGGTAAGGCCTAGGGCCTTGGGAATCGCTGGGACTACACTGTACTAACTGTAGTTAGGACGGGAGTAGCCAACGGGATTCGGGTGCAGCGCTACAAGCACACGCATGCACCAATGCAAAGTCATTGGTGCGTAAAAGTTATAAAGCTACTGCTTTGGAAGTCTTCCAACTGGACTAGAAATTAGCCACTTAAAACTAGGACACTAGAGGTGTAAACCACTACAGGAGCACCGGTGTTAGATCGTTACCTCACCCACAGGAAGCGGGTGCATAGGTGCCAAAGTGTGTCGGGTTTCGTCGTGTAGATCTATGGAGCCTGGAGATGAAGATGCTGCAGGCGGCCAGGAGAGAAGAGTCCGGTTGGATCCAAGGGTGGATCGAAGATGTGAAGTACCTGAAAGCAGAGGGGACAGAGTCTGGGTCACTAGCCAGTGACCAGGATGGAACCAGGATGGAACCAGGAAGGAACCAGGCGATGTCGGGCGCAATCAGGTGGTTGTCGTGAAGCTTGTCTCCACTGCCACGTGGACTCTGGGGCACTGAGGATGACCAGGAGTGGATCACAAGCTGTCCCACGAAGGCTCTCGCGGTCGGCGGTGTCGGCTTCCAGATCGGAGTCAACAGGCCTTGGCAAATGCAACCCACGCAGGAACTGCAGATCGCTTCTTACTCGGACTAGCAAGGTCAGAGAGGTGGCTCCTTTTTAGGGGAGCGAGGGCCAGTTAGGAGCAACCAGACTAGCAGAGTAGTTGATTTGTCGTCGTAGAGTCCACTAGCCAATGGGCAAGTGACCGGACAGACGCGTCGAGCAGCAAAATGCAAAAGGGCCCCACGCAGCACTCGGTGAGTGTGGAGGGGTGAGCTTCGGTGCATGAGCTGCTCGGGGCTGGGGCTTCTCAAACCCCAATGCACAGCTTCGAGGGTACCTCAGGAGCTGCACGGTCAGCACTTCGCAGTCTTTTCAAGATGGCCGGTCCCACATCTCACGTCACCTCCACGGGTCTCAGCTTTGCTGTGGATCGGGCTGTTGGATGTCTGGGAATCCAGGTCTTGTCGATCTCTGTCGCTCGAGCTCTGGATGGAGCTGCAACAAAGCAAACGGTTGGGCGCTGGATGGTGCCTGTTTGCACAGGGTGGTCACTCGTTGACCACAAGGGAGATTCTTCAGTCTTCCACGTCGAGTGGGATGTCGAAGTGTCCAGAGTTCTGTATCAAAGTTTCAGACAGGATAATCCAATGCTCATGGGCACAGCTCCTACCTTTATTCCAAATCAAGGGGCTGGATTACCTGCTAGGTCCCTCCTATGGGTGGGACCCAGGAAGGGGGTGGTTACACCCCTTTCCCTTTGTCCAGTTTCCCACCGCCAGGACTGGTGGGGGGGGGGGTAGTATTCCAAAGTGTTTGACACCTTACACGACACAACGTAAAGCCAAACCAAAGTTAGCATAAACCGCGAGGATTATAATGCACTTAAGGAGTATATGGTATGGCAATATCCCAGAACAGCTATAAGGACATGGTTCCGAAAGCTGCAGACAGGCTCAGCTCATGCTAGAGCACCATCTCACATAAAACCAAGCACTCTGCCTCCAGGATTGTTAAGGCCTGCCATAGGAGTGACTTATAGTTGTATATGTGTCCAGATATAGGTTTAGATATAGGTATACTATATCTAAGCAAGGGGTGATTACACGACCTTGCCCCAGCTGAGTGATCAGCCAGTTGTGTCAGTTTGGATGGCCAGCCAGGGGTGGCAAAAGATATGCTGCAGCCCCTGGTAGGCCTTGGATGCACCTATGCCCTGGGTACCTATAGTGCACTATACAGGGGCTGATAAGGTGACCCAATATCCAATTAGTTATGCACCTAGGGTACATGGAGTCCATTTTAAAGAGAGAGCAGATAGCCTGGGGCCCTGATTAGCAGGGTCCCAGGCCAACTAAGTCGAAAACCAGCTAAACACAAGGCAAAAAATCTGGGGTAACCGTAGTCAGGTATCCACCTTCCTACAACCCCCCCCCCCCCCAAACGAAAGGAGATAAGGCTATCCTTGACCAGGTAAGCCTATATTGCCTGAGTGGCCATATAAGGAGGACCCTGCACTGGCATGGTTACCCCTATCTCATGGTCCACTAGCATTCCCTCACCCTAGGGGTATCAGAGGGTCTCCACCATAGGGAATTACTACCTGTAGTGTGTTTTGGCAAAGTAAAAGGCTGGTGTTGAGATGGAGTACTGAAGTGAGGCTCCACTAATGTAGGGCTCAACTTCCTCCAATCCTCTTCCACCATGAATGCCTTTCTTTCCATGACTGAGATACACTGTGCTCTCAGGGTCACCCTCTGGCTGCCTACAGCTGGAGGCTGGGTCCCTTTGGTTGGCTTACTGGAGGGACAGGTCAGGTTTGGGTTCTTGGGGTCCCAGGTTTGGCTATGCCCAACAGTGTCCATCTGGGGGAGGTCCCTAACTAGTTGTAAGGGGGATCCCTCAGGAGTTTTTAAAGTTTTAACCTTGCTAGGGCTGCTAGCTTTGGTGCCCCTAATCTACTGATGAGGGTGTTTTATTGGACAGGGGGCCCTTTGGGGCTCACTGACCTCCTTGACCTCTGTAGCCCTGGGCTGATGAGGCAGGGTAGTTCAAGTTCAAGTTCAAGGATTTATATAGCGCACTACTCACCCAGAGGGTCTCAAGGCGCTTGGGGAGGGGGATTATTATTTATCGAATAGCCAGGGTAGAGAGGGGCAGGTTACCTGCTCCAGACTGGGTCCCACCTTGGAAGGGTCCACTGACATCAGGGGCTCTGCCAGGGTAGGCCTGACTACCTCTGGGGCAGTTTCTTCACAAGGGGTAAGATCAGTTCCCTGAGGAGGCTGATCCTTTCCTAAAGTCTGGTGAGAGGGAGATTTCTCTTCCTCCTCAATGTTCTCTGTTTGTGTGGAGTGATCCTTAGTTTCAGGCTTCACAACACATGAATCTGTTTGAGTTTGGGCTGTGGCCATCACAGCCCCACCAACCTTTTCAGGAGGGGACTCAGTTTGGGTATGGGCTGTTACCATCACAGGCCTGCTAACCTTTTCAGGGAAGGAATCTGTTTGAGATTGGGCTGAGCCAGGCACAGCCCTCCTAACCTGTTCAGGAAGGACATCTTGGATTGGGGCTGTGGCCATCACAGCCCCACTAACCTTTCCATGGAGATTTACTATTTTAGAATGGGTTTCTTGATCCACCTCAGCCCAGGCTGAGATTTCCAAATCATTCCCCAGTAGGCAATCTACAGGCAAGTTTGTTGACACTGCCACTCTCTTAGGGCCAGTGACACCTCCCCAGCTGAGATTTACTACTGCCATGGGATGATTTTTCTGCACTCCATCAATATTGGTCACCTGGTATGTGGCACCAGGTAACACTTGCTTTGAGGGGACTAGATTCTCAGTCACCATAAAGATACTAGCGCCTGTGTCTCTATAGGCCTCAACTTTCTGACCATTGACGAGGGGCTCCTGTCTGTATTTGCTCAAAGTGTTTGGGCAAGCAGTAAAGTTGGCAAACCCCATGCCATTTTCACAGACAAGAGTAGCTGTAGTTGGGGACCTGGTTAGGCCAAAGTCCACCGGAGTTCCAAAAGTAAACCCAGCCAAATTCTTGGGGGTGCTCCCACCACCTGGGGGATTACTACTAATAGTAACAGGAGGTGTTGGAGCTTTACCTGGAGGAATATTTTCTTTATTGCTATTCTTTGGACAACAACAGCTATCTGTTTTTCAGTGGCCAGTCTGCTTACAGGCATGGCAATAAGGTTTCTTTGGGTTAGAGGAAGTGTTTTGGGACCCACCCCCATCCTTGGAGTTTTGGGGCCCTGTGGGAGACTTTTATTTTGATTTATCCCCACCTTTCGCTTGAGACTTGGAATTATCCTTCTTTTGGTCATTACCCTGATTCTTAGGCCTAATCCTGGTTCTGACCCATTTGTCTGCCCTCTTACCCAATTCTTGTGGAGAGGCCAGATCTGAGTCCACCAGGTGCTGGTGCAAAAGCTGGTTTTGACAATTACTAAGGATCTGCTCCCTCATAACCAAATTATACATTCCTGAATAGTCATGTACTTTGCTGCCAAGTAACCAACCTTCCAGAGCCTTAGTAGCACAATCTACAAAATCAGTCCAGTCCTGAGTCTGAGCTTTTTGGGTATCTCTGAACAACAACCTGTATTGCTCAGTGGTTAGGCGAAACCCATCAATAAGAGCACTCTTCAGGACAGTGTAGTTTTTAGCATCCTCAGGTCTAACAGTGAGGAACTTATCTCTCCCTTTCTCAGAAAAGGAGAACCATAAGATTGCTGCCCACTGATCTTGGGGAACCTGCTGTACCATGCAGGCCCTCTCCAGAGCAGTCATCCATTTGTGGATGTCATTCCCTTCCTTATAGGGGGGCACCATCTTTTTCAGGTCTCTATTGTCATAGGACCTGTCTTTCTCTTTAAAAATATTGCTGCCACCAGTGGAGTCTACTCCACTCAATTTCTGTTCCCTTCCTAAAGCAAGTTTAGCTTGGGCCAGGGCTATCTCTTCCCTCTCTATCTGGAGTCTGACAGCTCTCATCCTGGCCTTATGCTCTTTTCTCTGGGGGGGAGTCATTCCCCTTTGAGAAGCCTTTGAGGCATTAGAAAGGTTAGATTCCCTGGAAAGGAATCTCTCTCTTCTATTGCCAGGGAGTACTCTGCTATTGGGTCTGGGGAGGTGGTTACCCTCTCCATCCCCATGTAGGTTCAAGTTAGCTTGGCTAAGTCTTCTAACTGGGACCTGGTTATCCTCCTCATCTGACTCTTGATCCACCTCCTCATCTTCTACCTCTGGAGTGGTGTTCTCATCATCTGGGGGGTTCACTCCCTCTCCTGGATTACCCGAGGGACCTGCACTAGCCTTCTCAAGATCATCCTTTAGTAGGACTCCTATCAGGATGGGAATGGTAGGGTTGTGACCCTTTTTCAGCCCCCTTGTAGTGCACAAGGCACTCAAGTCTCTGAAGCTGAGGTTGTCATAGCTGGAAGGTGCCTTGGTAAGGTCACCTGCCACAGGTAGAGAACTGGGTTGCTCACCTGTGCCAGACATGACTCTAGTGAGGTGTAAGTGGTGCACTTACCTACACTATGTGTTTTCCTACTGGAACCTTGCTAGTGAGTTGTAGTCAGGGTGTGCTAAGCCCTTTGGTCTAAAACTACTAAGTTCAGTAGAACTTAAGTATGTAAGCTTTGTATATATGTACCTATAGTACTTAATGTGATCTTTCAAATGATATAAAGATTGCAATGGTAAAACAACAGCAAGCTCAACTCCCAACCGCTGCACATCAATGTGAGAAGTTGGCCTGATGTATGATGTTCACTATTCTAGTGAGCACCTTGTATCAGTCCAAGCAACCCTTATGGTGGTGGTTGTAAGTCAACCTTATGGAGAAGCTATCCTAGGGGTAGCATAGGCCTAAGCAGTCTTAGGCTTAATTCAAGAGGGCATGTGAAGCCAGCTGTTTTACCATATGCAATCCTGTAACATCAAATGAAAAGACACCACACAAGTTATATATTATAAAAATATATGTATTTATTACTAGAATAATCCTCTGTACTCTTTATGAGTGCAGAGGCACAAGCCTTTAAACAAAAGCACAGTTAAACATACAAAAGTTGCACAATTATGGATAGGCCCGGTGGCCACTCAAACCATACATTAAATAAGTGGTATAAGAACTGCTTTACAAACAGTGGTAAGGCCTAGGGCCTTGGGAATCGCTGGGACTACACTGGACTACCTGTAGTTAGGACGGGAGTAGCCAGCGGGATTCGGGTGCAGCGTTAAAAGCACACGCATGCACCAATGCAAAGTCATTGGTGCGTAAAAGTTATAAAGCTACTGCTTTGGAAGTCTTCCAACTGGACTAGAACTTAGCCACTTAAAACTAGGACACTAGAGGTGTAAACCACTACAGGAGCACCGGTGTTAGATCGTTACCTCACCCACAGGAAGCCGGTGCATAGGTGCCAAAGTGTGTCTGGTTTCGTCGTGTAGATCTATGGAGCTTGGAGATGAAGATGCTGCAGGCGGCCAGGAGAGAAGAGTCCGGTTGGATCCAAGGGTGGATCGAAGATGTGAAGTACCCAAAAGCAGAGGGGACAGAGTCTGGGTCACTAGCCAGTGACCAGGATGGAACCAGGATGGAACCAGGAAGGAACCAGGCGATGTCGGGCGCAATCAGGTGGTTGTCGTGAAGCTTGTCTCCACTGCCACATGGACTCTGGGGCACCGAGGATGACCAGGAGTGGATCACGAGCTGTCCCACGAAGGCTCTAGCTGTCGGCGGTGTCGGCTTCCGGATCGGAGTCAACAGGCCTTGGCAAATACAACCCACGCAGGAACTGCAGATCGATTTTTACTCGGACCAGCAAGCTCAGAGAGGTGGCTCCTTTTTAGGGGAGCGAGGGCCACTCTGGAGCAACCAGACTAGCAGAGTAGTTTTAAAGATTCGTTGTCGTAGAGGCCACTAGCCAACGGGCAAGTGACCGGACAGACGCATCGAGCAGCAAATTCAAAAGGGTCCCACGCAGCACTCAGTGAGTGTGGAGGGGTGAGCTTCGGTGCACGAGCTGCTCGGGGCTGGGGCTTCTCAAACCCCAATGCACAGCTTCGAGGATACCCCAGGAGCTGCACGGTCAGCACTTCGCAGTCTTTTCAAGATGGCCGGTCCCACGTCTCACGTCGCCTCCACGGGTCTCAGCTTTGCTGTGGCTGTGGATCGGGCTGTTGGATGTCTGGAAATCCGGGTCTTGCCGATCTCTGTCACTCGAGCTCCGGATGGAGCTGCAACAAAGCAAACCGTTGGGCGCTGGATGGTGCCTGTTTGCACAGGGTGGTCACTCCTTGACCACAAGGGAGATTCTTCAGTCTTCCATGTCGAGTGGGATGTCGAAGGGTCCAGAGTTCTGTATCCAAGTTTTAGTCAGGATAATCCAATGCTCATGGGCACAGCTCCTACCTCTATTCCAAATCAAGGTGCTGGATTACCTGCTAGGTCCCTCCTATGGGTGGGACCCAGGAAGGGGGTGGTTACACCCCTTCCCCTTTGTCCAGTTTCGCGCCAGAGCTGGGGCTGGAGTGCCCCAGCACCGGTTTGAACTGGGCTATGCATGGGACACCTTGTGTGCCCCAGGCAGTGTCTAGTTTCACTCGCCCTGCCTGCCTCAATCCACTATCTCCTGTCTGGGGTGGTGTAACACCTCCCTGTGACAGGAAACCTTTTGTCCAAGCCTCCCTGCCAAGTTTCGGTCAGCAGCAGGAGGCCAGACTTGTGTCTGTGGCAGCAGCATCCATTTTGTGATGCTGAGGCTCTGATTAGTTTTAACCGCATTTACTGTTACCCACATGTCTTAGCCCTCTAGAAGGGTGGAGTGCTACCCCCGTCGCCAGAACTGGCGAGGGGGTAGTTTTCCAAAGTGTATGACACCATACACAACATGTTTTGATAAAGCCAAACCAAAGTTAGAAATAACCGCGAGGATTATAATGCACTTAAGAGTATATGGTATGGCAATATCCCAGAACAGCTATAAGGACATGGTTCCGAGGTACCTGCTAGGTCCCTCCTATGGGTGGGACCCAGGAAGGGGGTGGTTACACCCCTATCCCTTTGTCCAGTTTCCCGCCGCCAGGACTGGTGGGGGGGGGGGGTAGTATTCCAAAGTGTTTGACACCTTACACGACACAACGTAAAGCCAAACCAAAGTTAGCATTAACCGCGAGGATTATTATGCACTTAAGGAGTATATGGTATGGCAATATCCCAGAACAGCTATAAGGACATGGTTCCGAATGCTGCAGACAGGCTCAGCTCATGCTAGAGCACCATCTCACATAAAACCAAGCACTCTGCCTCCAGGATTGTTAAGGCCTGCCACAGGAGTGACTTATAGGTGGATATGTGTCCAGATATAGGTTTAGATTTAGGTATACTATATCTAAGCAAGGGGTGATTACACAACCTTGCCCCAGCTGAGTGATCAGCCAGTTTTGTCAGTTTGGATGGCCAGCCAGGGGTGGCAAAAGATATGCTGCAGCCCCTGGTAGGCCTTGGATGCACCTATGCCCTGGGTACCTTTAGTACACTGTACAGGGGCTGATAAGGTGACCCAATATCCAATTAGTTATGCACCTAGGGTACATGGATTCCATTTTAAAGAGAGAGCAGATAGCCTGGGGCCCTGATTAGCAGGGTCCCAGGCCAACTAATTCGAAAACCAGCTAAACACCAGGCAAAAAATCTGGGGTAACCATAGTCAGGTATCCACCCTCTTACATGCAGGTTTAGTAAATTTTGAAGTGGACGAGGTAGAAAGAGCGATTAAGTGTATGTCAAAAAATAAAGCCCCAGGCCCTGATGGGGTGCCCGTGGATTTATATAGTTTTTACCCGAATTTTTGGGCTAAGATTTTGACCATTGTATTTAACGCCTCGACATCAATGGGTTTCCCCTCGTCGTGGGCAAAATCAATCATTGTCCCTATATTTAAAAAGGGATCTAGAGGGGACCCCGCCTGTTATAGGCCAATTTCTCTGAGACTCTGCAGTAAAAATCTTGGGAAGAGTCATTTTACAGAAACTCAGGGATGGCCCAGAGGGCAGGGGGGCCCTCTCGAACCTCCAATACGGATTTAGAGAGCATAGGAGTACCATGGACCAATGTTTAAATCTTCACCTCCTTATAAGTAAATACACAGTGGCTAAGGAAGGGTTGTTATACATGGGTTTCATGGATCTCTCCTCAGCTTTCGATCTAGTTAACCGTTCTAAATTATGGCTCATCCTTCGCGATATGGGAATAGACCCATCACTGGTTAACTTCCTAAGTGAATTACACCAGGACCTTTCAGCAGCAGTGAGGGTTACCAGGGAAGGATGGTGCACCACCCATTTTAGCTCAAAGAGGGGGGTCAGGCAGGGTTGCATCCTGGCACCCCTCCTTTTTACTATCTACATTAATGCCTTGGAGAAGACCCTGGGCAGGCCCACCCTGGACGTCCCGCGCATGGGAGAATCGGTCGTGTCGGTCCTCTTACACGTGGATGACGCAGTGTTACTCGCACGCACGGCATTAGACCTCCAGAGGCTGCTGGATAATTTCTGCAGATTTATGGATTCCCTATATCTAAAAGTTAACAGCAAGAAGTCGCATGTTATGGTGGCAGGGTCAAGAGCCAGGTTTATTAAGATAAAACCTTTTTCCTGTAATGGTGTAGCATTGTCAAAGCTCCCAGTTTTTACCTACCTCGGGGTCCTTTTCGATGAAAGGGGAAATTGGGGACCTCAACAAAGGCTTAAGAGTAACGCGGTAGCAAGATCGACAACCGCTCTCTTGGGCTTTGCTAAGAGGTTGGGTGCCAGACCTATTGAGGCAATACTCAAGATTTATAAATCTAAATGTCTCGCGATTGCCTCCTATGGGGCATCCATATGGGGTTATACATCCCAATGCAGGATTCAAGTGGCAGAAAACAGGTTTTTAAGATCACTTCTGACGGTTCCCCAGTCGACACCAACACACTCTTTACACACTGAACTTGGCTTAGGCTACATTACAGATCAATTAAAAATGGCACCTTTGATCTGTTGGGTGAAAACGTGGTTGAATGATGAAATTACCCTGAACCACCAGACCCTTAGTGATTGTGTAGCTTTAGATAAGGCTCATAGGGTGCCCTGGCTGATGTACGTTAGAGCGGCGTTCATCAAGCTGGGATGACCAGAACTGTACACAGCACCAGAAACTATAAAAAAGGAGGATATAGGTTGGATTAGGGTAAATTTCTTGAACATGGTAGAAATGGAACGGGAGGAAAGGGAGTTAACAAAACCATGTGTTAGAGCCAACTATCTCTTATTAACTTCCCCCACCATTGAACCGTACTTTAAAATCGTAACCAAGCCATTCCATCGCTACTTGCGAGTGCAGGAGATCGGCCGTAGTATGGAGGTGGGAGACAACTGTCTAGGACGAGCCCGGGTTCAACAACCAGTCGTCGAGATAGGGAAAGACTGGAACCCCTGATCGGCGCAAATGAGCTGCGACCACCGCCATCACTTTTGTGAACACCCGAAGGGCACTGGTGAGGCCAAAGGGGGCACGGTAAACTGAAAGTGCTCGTGGCCTACCGTGAACCGCCGGTGGGCCATCAGGACGGGGATGTGGATATATGCGTACTGCAAGTCCAAAGCTACCATCCAGTCTCCTGGGTCTAGGGCAGCCATGACCTGAGCTAAAGTCAGTATCTTGAACTTCTCCTTGCGGAGGAAGCCGTTGATGCTCTGGAGGTCCAAGATAGGGCGCAGGACCCTATGCCCTTCTTGAGAACCAGAAAGTAGTGGGAGTAGCAACCACATCCTACTTATGGCCCAGGATCGCGCTCGATGGCCCCCTTGTCCAAGGGGGCCATAACTTCCTCCTGCAGAAGCTGCACGTAATCCCCGACATGCGGTGGTACTGTGGTGGCATGGCTGGAAGGGTCGCCTTGAAGGGTAGGGAGTAGCCCCTTCGGACGATTTGCAGCACCCACCTGTCCGAAGTGATGGTACACCAGTGGAGTAGGTGATGGTGAACCCTGCCCCCTACTGGCGTTGAATGGGCCTGAAAGCTTGGACTAGGAAGGCTTTGAGACAGATGCTGCGGGAGTGGATGTGAATTAACCGGGCCTCTGTCCCCCTGTACCGCCACGGCGGTTACCACGTCCGCGACCGCGCTGAGGTTGGTTCTGCGGCCTGTGGCTGGACGAATGTGTGGGGGCGCCCTTTCCTTGGCCACGAAAGGGGCATAAAGCAGAAGTCTGCTGGCGCTGGCCCTACAGTCCCAAGGACTTGACCGTAGCCCTGGAGTCCTTGAAATGCTCATGTGTATTGTCTGCTTTGTCGCCAAAAAGGCGAAGGCCATCGAAGGGCATGTCCATAGCGTCTTCTGGACATCCCCCGAAAAATTGGCGGACTTCAGCCAGGCGTGGCGACGAATTGCCACCGTCGTGGGAATCCGTCTGCCCAGTGAGTCTGTGGTATCAAGTCCACATCGAATAGAATACCGTGTCGCATCTCGCCCATCAGCAAGAGCCTGGGAGAGCTGTGTCCGGGCCTCCTCCGGACACTGAGGCAGCATGGCGGCCACCGTATCCCACAGAGAGTGGGTGTAACAGCCCAAAAGGAATGCAGTATTAATGGACCGCAAACCCAAACTGACTGAGGAGAACAGTTTCTTCCCAAACTGATCTAGCCTTTTGGATTCCTGATCTGGGGGAGCGGACGGAAATGCGGTCTGGGACGTAGAGGCCTGGATCACCAGGCTCTCGGGAGTGGGATGCCCGGACAGAAAGCCAGGCGATGGCGTCGGGCCACGTTCCTATCCACAGAGGGCACTGTGGATCAAGTGCCCATCAGAACGTCAGAGAGGGCCTCATTGAAAGGCAGCATAGGCTCCGAGGAGCTTACTGGAGGTTGAAGCACCTCAGTGAGGAGATTAGTCCTCACGGCTGCCGCTGGGAGCTCAAAAGCCAAGGCCTTGGCTGCCCTACGCAACACCACACCATACATAGAACCCTCCTCCGTAGCCACGGAGGGAGAAGATGATGAAACCAGTGTCAAGCGATGTATCAAGACTACTGGCCTCCCCCAGCTCATCCGCCCAATCCTGACATAACTGGCACTGTTGTGCCAGAGGGTCCTCAGACCTCTCCCTGTCCTCCCCTTCATCCGTGTCCTGATAAACAAGCATAAAGGACGGAGCCGGGTCGTAGGTGAAGACCTTACCCTTCGGAGACAGCGCAGAGTAGCGCCGTTACGGCATCAGATCTGGGCCAGGTGCTGAAACCGGGGACAGCGTCGTCCGAGGACGGCGCCGGGAGTGGCACCGGAGGGTTCGGCACCAGCGGAGGAGTCGTGAGGTCGATTGGCGTCGACTGGGATCCAGGCCTGGATCACGAGGGGTCCTGCGGCGTCGGGATCGAAGCCGCCAGCACGCTAGGACCCCCAGTTGGGTCCGCGGGGCCCGAAGGCGCACCGGCGGGCCTCGACGGCGGAAAGAGAATCCTCATGGCCACGAGGAAATCTCGAATCTCGCCCTGAGTCACATGAAGCCCAGGGACCGGAGGGTGTGGGGCCGGACACGACTCCTGCAGCTCTGGCAGGAGCCGCACGGGTGGTGCCACCCGAACCCTTAGCCGAGTTGCGCGAGGGGAGTCAGAAGAGCAATGTCGCCTCTTCGACTTCTTCTTCTTCGACTTACCCGAAGGCTTCGACCCTGACGAATGGTGATGGCTCGTCGAGCGTCGATGGCTGCGACTCAGCCTGCCGGAGATCGAAAAGCTTACAGGACCGCTCCTCCTTAGCTTTTGAGGTCAAGGCCCAGTAGTCGGGGTACGACTTATCGTCGTGGTCGGCCCCTTGACAGTAGAGACACCGGCGGTGGGGGTCGGTCACCGACATCAGACGGTGACAGGCGTCGCACGGTTTGAATCCAGGCATCCCTACCGGCGCCAGGAGTCTAATCAACTTGAAAAAGATAGTCAAAATAGCCCCAAAAAGTTAGTCAAAAAGTGACTGAGGGTACTAGCTCTTCCCGGATCTGCGCTTGCTGGCGCAGAAAAAAGAAGAACTGACGTCAGCGCACGAGGGCGGAGTCTACATACTCTGCCAACATCATCCCCACGATCATGACGCCGACGACAAACGCGGGAGCAGCAGACGACGACTACCGACACGCAGGGGTACTGTTGAGGAAAACTTTCCGGATCCAGTCTGACGCCTGGGGATATTCTAAGATAAGGAATCTAACACTAACGTGTTTCTTTCAGATAAGTCTAGCAGGACAGAACGGGCAAAATGCGTGTCCCTGCGTACTTGCCCATCAAGTCAGTAATGTGAGAAGTTGGCATGATATGTGATGTCCACTATTCTAGTGGGCACCCTGTATCAGTCCAAACAACCCTTATGGCGATGGTTGTGAAGTCAACCTTATAGACCAGCTATCCTAGTGGTAGCATGGACAAAGCAGTCTTAGGCTAAACTCAAGAGGGCATGTGAAGGCAGTTGTTTTACCATATTTAACCCCTTTAATACCAAGTGAAAGGACACCACACAGGTCATGAGGTCAGAGGCATAAGCAAATAACAAGATACTCAATTATCATACAATAAGTTGCACAAAATACAGTATAGCCCTAGGGGCAAGTAAAACCATATACTAAAATAGTGGTATAAGGACCACGTCACGAACAAAGGATAGGCCTAGGGCATCGCTGGGGCTACGCTGTACTACCTAAGGATAGGAAGCAGGAGACCCACGGGAGGCGTGTGCAGTGTCTTAACACACATGCGAGTGACCATAGAGTTAGAATAGGAACGAAAGAATTGGAAACTAGTTCTTTTAGGGCACTTCCGGATGGACTAGGAGAAAGCTACTGAAAACTAGGACACTAGGATAGTCAATACCCACAGGAGCACCGGAGTACTCGCGTTACCTCACCCTCAGGAAGCGGGTGCATAGGTGTCAAAGTGTGTCGGGTTTCGTCGCTGAATCCTACGGAGCCGTGAAGAAAGATGCTTAAAGCGACCAGGAGAGAAGTGTCCAGTTGGATCCAAGGGCGGATCGAGGATGAAGAGTACCTGAAAGCAGAGGGGACAGAGTCTGGGTCACTAGCCAGTGACCAGGAAGGAACCAGGCGTTGTCGCGAAGCAATCAGGTGATGTCGTGAAGCTTGTCTCTGTAGCCACGTGGACTAGGAGGTATCGACGATGACCAGGAGCAGGATACGGACTGTCCCGCGAAGCCTCTAGCTGTCGGCGGTGTCGGCTTCCGGATTGGAGTCAATAAGCCTTGGCAAAGGCAACCCACGCAGGAATCGAAGATGGCTTCTCAATCAGACCAGCAAGGTCTGATGGACTTCTCCTTTTCAGGGAAGCAAGGGCAAGCCTGGAGCACCAGGCCAGCCGTGTAGATTCGAAGGTTCGTCATCACAGAGGCCACTAGCCAACGTGCAAGTGACCGGACAGACGCGTCGAGCAGGAAAATGCAGAAGGGCCCCACGCAGAACTCGTGGAGTGCTGATCTTCGGTGCAGTTGATGCTCGGGGCTGGGGCTTCTCAATCTCCAATGCAGAACTTTGAGGGTGCCTCTGAAGCTGCACAAGTAGCAAGGAGCAGACTTTTCAAGATGGCCGGTCCCACGTCTCTTGTCGCCTCCACGGGTCTCAGCTTTGCATAGACTGTGGATCGGGGTCAAAAAAGTCTGTAAGTCTGGCTCTTGTCGGACTCTGTGCTCGGGCTCCGGCGGGAGCGTCGACAAAGTAAACGACAGATTGCTGGATGGGGCCTGTAGGTACAGGGTGGTCACTCCTTGACCACAAGGGAGATTCTTCAGTCGTCTTCTGTGAAGTAGATTGTCGAAGGTCCAGAGTTTCATTTCAAGTTTCAGTTCAGGATAAATCTAAAGTCTCTTGACTCAGCTCCTACCTTTATACCAATCAAAGGGGCTGGATTACCTGCTAGGTCCCTCCTATGGGTGGGACCAGGGAAGGGGGTGGTTACACCCCTTTCCCTTTGTCCAGTTTCACGCCAGAGCTGGGGCTGGAGTGCCCCAGCACCGGTTTGAACCAGACTATGCATGAGACACCTTGTGTGCCCCAGGCAGTGTCTCATTTCATTCAGCCTTCCCTGCCCCAAAACACTATGGCCTGTCTGGGGTGGTGCTAGCACCTCCCAAGACAGGAAACCTATTGTCCAAGCCTCCCTCGCTGGAAGGACTCCCAGCAGCAGGTAGTCAGACTTGTGTCTGTGGCAGCAGCATCCATTTTGTGATGCTGAGGCTCTGGTTAACTTTAACCGGGATTAGTAGGAACAACAGGTCTTCTCCCTCTAGAAGGTGGAATGCTACCCACGTCGCCAGAACTGGCGAGGGGGTAGTATTCCAAAGCGTATGACACCTTACACGACATGTTTTGATAAAGCCAGACCAAAGTTAGCATTCAACCGCAAGGATTATAATGCATGTAAGAGTATATGGATTGGCTATATCATAGAACAGCTATAAGGACATGGTTACGAAAGCTGCAGACAGGCTCAGCTCATGCTAGAGCCTCATCTCACATAAAACCAAGCACTCTGCCTTCAGGATTGTTAAGCCCTGCCATAGGAGTGACTTATAGATAGGCTTTCCTGTTTTCAGTTTCTATTTTTGGTCAATTCTGGTGGGGTTTTTTCAGTGTTTTCAATATCTTAAAAAACAGTTGTTATCAGTGGTTACACATTTTCGCGCCACTAAAAACAACTGAAAAAGTGTATTTCCGGTGTTTATGGAACGTTTTGCTTTTATTATTGCTTGCTTTCTGCACTGAAAGAACATGGTATATAGACAGTGTACTTATAGTGTATATGAGGTCCAAATAGATTTTTGCAAATTAATCTTATTGTAGTACACCATACAATACTTCTTCAGTGAGTCTTTGGGTCATGTGCGCTCGCTCTTTCCTTCCCATGTACACTTCTGTGAAAAGGCCGCCCCATTGGGCTGAGAACCATCAGTTAAGGGACACAGTTGGGATGACTCTTTCTTTGATGCCACATAAAGCATGAAATTATAGATATTTGCGTTTTAGTTCCTGTGCATTAGAAACCAGTGCACCAGAATGGACTAAAAAGTCAATAGCATCCCTCATTAACTCTGACGATTGTAAAGATGCTTTCAGCATACCATCTAACAAGTGGCAAGGATCTGAGGCGCTAGGGGGCGCACAGCGGAATGGCTGCCTGAGCTGCAGCTCCGCCGGGCGATCACACACGATGTGATCCATCGTCGCTGTAACCCCACCAACCCACATTTCGCGACCCGCTACATGTGGGGGAAGATGAGGGGTGTAAGCGGATCTGGACAGTTGCGGTCTCTGCCCCCGCATTGCAGAGAAATGCCGTGATAATCGCGGCGAGAGCCGGACTGCCTGACAAGATGGCCGGCGGCAGATAGCGGACCCTGCGCAAGAACGGCGGATTCGGCGGAGGACTGCCCGGATAACCCAGCACACACAGCCCGGGGGTAAGCTCCTGCTGCCTGGCCCAGAGTGAATGATTTGCGCTGCTCTCGCCCATGAACAGCACAGACTGAGTCCGTCAACACCCCGCCCGAGTGCCTGACAATATGGCGGCGCCTATTGCTGAGATGGCGGGCACTTCGGACTCGCGCCAGTGAACGCGAAATCGGCTGTGCGGGGCTCGTTGGCCAGCGGATTGGCGAGAGAGACGGCTGGGAATACCATTGCGTAGCGAGTGGGACTGGGGACGGCCTGCCACCGGCGACCTGGCGCCACCCAACTGGCTAACCGGGGAGAGAGTTCCGGTGCTGCCGGGGGACATTAGAAGTGGGTGATCACACGACAGAGGTAGCGTTCCGTCTGCCTGGATTGTTGCGGTGGTGCCCCCCTGCAGACACGGGCGTGTCCATCCGCCTTACTTCTAGAGGCTGCTGGCGTAAACTGACCACATCCCACCCATATCCCGCACGCCCTGGCGAGTGACCACTGGCGGTGGCCGTATCAAACGAGGAGTTAACACCACGTGAAGCTGCTGGGTGCCGCTGCTGAGGAAACACGGCGACGACGGTCAGAGTAACGAGGGCATCTGGACCCACATTGCGGAAAGTGCATTCACCGGCCACCACAATGGGGAAGCCAGATAAGCAGCAACCAAAATTTTCCTTTGACAACAGGAAGGCGACAAAGCCTGCAGAGGATATGGCGGAGGCCGGCGGATCTTCAGAATCACCGTCAACTAATAACATAGAGAAGATTCTGATGGCAATTCAATCGAATCTGCAAGATATAAATGGTAAGCTTGACAATCTCACATGCAGGATGGATGGCATGGCTGCTCGACAAGAAAAACATGGAGAACGTTTGGATGAAGCGGAAACGAGAATATCGGCAGTTGAAGATGAAGCGCGAACGTCCACCACTAAATGCGCGGGAATGGAACGAATTTTGGAGGTAATAAAAGCGAAGGAGGAGGATTTGGAAGCGCGCTCGAGGCGCAATAACGTGCGAATCACGGGCCTGCCAGAATCGACCAACACGGGGCGGATGGAGCATTACGTCGAGGGTCTATGTAAGGATATCTTTGGTGTGGAGGCCCTGTCGCAGATCTTCATTGTCGAAAGAGCCCATAGGACTTTAGGCCCCAAACCACCGCCTGGTGCTACGCCTAGGCCGATAGTGGCGCGGATCCTCAATTACCGGGACAGGGACACGATCCTCAGGCTCGCAAGGGAGAAGGGCAAAATCACCCATCAAGGCAACACTCTGGAGTTTTACCCTGATCACACGGTCGCTGTTCAACAGGCACGTAAGGAATACACTGCAGTGAAGGCTAAGCTGCGAGAGTTGAACATTGGCTATTCTATGTTATATCCTGCCCGACTTCGAGTGGTGTGGAAGGAGCAGACGACCGTGCTGGCGACACCCAAAGCGGCCCTTGATTTTGTTAAGAAAATACAGCGGGAGGCGCGGGCGGAGTCCCAGAACGATCAGAACAGAGACTTGGAATGATGCAACTGGTGTTATAACTCATTGTACAGCGGTGAGTGTTGCTGCGCAGTTGGCTACAATGGGCTGCTACATGGCCATCCCCGGCTATACTGAGCAGCACCGGCCGATACGAGACTCCTAGAGGTGAGATTTTGGCGCTTTGATTCGACATTGGGCGTTGAAAAGGTGCGGAGCAGTGGGGATGGCGAGGGCTGCAATACACTACTGGCCTGAACTGTAACAGATATCCATGATTGGCCCTTGCTGCTGCGCCCTCCCCACCGGATAACTACTCACGCAGCCACGTTAGACTGTAACTATTGCTGCTTCTATGGGCGGTGGGTCAGGACCTTTTCACGTGGGTGTGCTCATAGACCCTCTGATCTGGAGTGAGGTGGAGAAGGAGGCGGCGTACAATTGAATACTGCGATACATGTCCAGTTGAGATGTAGAAACTAACAGAGGTGAGATCATCCCTGCCGCCGCTGTTTTCCCGGCAACGTGTGCCGGGGGGTGGCTATGTGCGGGACAGACTGCAGACCGACTAATCTGGGCCTAGCTCCTACCATATGCGCCTGATTAATGTAGGGTGCGGTTGCATTTCCTATATGACTGCGCTACTGATTGCACTCATGTGAGCAGTGGTAATGGGGAAGTGGGGACTGTGGATTGATGGACACATATATTGCGAATATGTTCAAGTTTTTTCTAGTATCGCCTGCACCCGTCCGCCGGGTGAAGGGTTGTGCTCCTGGCGGTCCTCCATGAGGGTAATACCCAATACAAGTTCTTAGTGTGAGCACTGAGTTGAGGGTTATGTGGTTGAGGGATTTGTGCTCTGAAGGGGTATGGCTTCGGCAGGTTGGGGATGCTGGAGTGGGTGGGACTTGGGGAGGGGGGATGTTTGACTGTTTACAAAGACCGAAGGCATTACAAATGTACACATTATTGGATTTTCCACGGAGAGGGATTGTCATTACAACTTATGATCAGAGTGCTGGATGTGGACGGGTTCCAGGTATGACCCTTGAGTGTGCAGGTATAAGTGGTATGGCATTATTTACGGACACCAGGTTCTGGAAGTGAAAGCAGAATTGGCCTGATCTTTCTTACTTGGAACATACGCGGGTTCTCTCGCCCTCAGAAAATTAGACAGGTATTCACTAGCCTTACCAGATGGAACATTGATATAGCATTCCTGCAGGAATCACACCTCGCACCGCACACTCACGCCACATTGGGGTCGAGATGGGCGGGGGCGTCCTACAGGGCATCATACTCATCTTACTCCCGGGGGGTGCTTATATTGATTAAGAAAGGGATCAACTTTGAGGAAAAGCATGTAACACAGGACCCTGCTGGCAGGTATGTGCTGGTGACAGGTACACTAAGAGGACAACATATCACACTCCTTAATGTATATGGCCCGAATACTGACGCGCCGGAATTTTATCGGGAAGTTTGGGGACACATGCAGAAACATACTAACACACACATGTTATGCGGGGGGGACTGGAACGTGACATTACGGGATGGGCTGGATCGCTCCTCACAGTCAGTAGAACAACACAAACAATCAAGACTGATGGTGGGTCACATGATGGAGGATCTGGCCTTAGCAGATCTCTGGCGACTACAACACACTGACGCGCCTGGCGCTACACACATCACCGCATCTCACAATAGTTGGTCCAGACTGGACTACTGGCTGGGATCCAAAGACGTGGCTCTGTGGGTTCATAAGTTACAAGTGCTGCCACGCACATTATCGGACCACAACCCGGTCCTGTTGCAGATGGACATTCCTCATTACGCACCCCCCCATTTCAATGGCGTTTTAACTCCCAGGCCCTCGCAGACCCAATATATGTTGACACCTTGACAAAGGCGAACAAAGACTACTTCGCTACTAACTCTCAGACTACTGAGGACCCCTGTCTCCTCTGGGAAGCCTTTAAGGCCACGATTAGAGGTGTCTGCATTGGCACTACCATAGGAGTACTTAAGGACCTCAGGGGCCAGATTCGCCGCTGCGAAAGTCAAATGAGGGACTTGGAACTGCAGTACGAAACAACGCAGGACGTATTGTTGTTGCCCAAGTTACGCGATTTACACACCGAACATGCTGACTTTTTAACATCAGAAATTAAATACTTAAATCGCAAGCATGTGGCTAGGGCCTTTGGAGAGGGGGGTAGACCAGGGAGTGTACTGGCGCGGAAAATATGTGAGGGACGGGGACAATCAGCGATACTCCGAGTTAACTCTAGGGAGGGGGTATTACAAACACATTCCACTGACATATTGAAAAGTTTTGTGGACTCCTATAGCACTCTATATCAATCTCAACCAATAGCGACCGAGGAAGAAACATATGATTACTTGCATGATGTGGCGATTGGCTGGCTATCGGACGCCCATAGGGAATATTTGGCGCGGCCAATAACGGTGGAAGAGGTCACTGAGGTGATCGCTTTACTCCCAAATGGAAAGGCACCGGGCCCTGAATTCTATAAGAAGTTTGTAGATATCATCGCCCCATATCTGGTGGACATGTATGGTGCATCCTTTGAGAAATCGCTGCTCCCCCCCACACTAAGGGAAGCAATGGTCATTGCACTCCTAAAACCATCCAAGGATCCGGAACACTGTGATTCCTACAGACCCCTGTCCCTGATCAACGTAGACTCGAAGATACTTGCTAAATTGCTGGCTGTTAGGCTGTCCCCTTTGATGACTCGACTGGTCCTTCCGGACCAAGCGGGGTTTGTACCCACCAGATCCACCTCGCATAATACAAGATCCCTATTTGCGTTGGCGCACTACCTGAAGCCCTCGGTTAGGGCGGTGGCTGTGATGCTTGACGCCGCGAAGGCATTCGATTCTATTGAATGGCGTTATATGCTAGCTGTCCTCAATAGGATGGGTTTCCCTAAAAGGTTTGTCCAGTGGATTTCCTTGCTATATACTCAACCATGTGCGAGGGTCCGGGTCAATGGCTATGTCTCAGCTCCGTTTGACATTGGGCGGGGTACGAGGCAGGGCTGCCCCCTATCACCCCTGCTCTTTGCGCTGGCGTTAGAGCCACTAGCGTGCATAGTGCGACAAAATTACAAGGAATCAGCGTTGCAATTTGTGGCTAGGCCAATACACATATCGCTCTACGCAGACGATATGCTGCTGTACGTTCGCGATCCAGAGGTGCATCTAAACCCGCTACTTAGAGAGTACATCCGATTTGGAGGACACTCGGGGTTAGCGATTAATTGGTCCAAATCCTCACTCATACCTCTCACTGACGCCACAAATCCCTTTGTGGTTGATTACCCGCTAGAGTGGCAGCAGGATCCGATTCGCTACCTGGGTGTCATGTTTCACAGAGATCCGGACGAAGTCATGCGAGCTAACTATGGGGTGGTACTTTCCAAACTGGACGAAAAGATCCGTCGGTGGATCCACTTACCTCTATCGCTAGCTGATCGAATAGCGATCGTCAAAATGAACGTTTTACCCAAGTTACTATATCTTTTTAATAACATACCCATCACGCCAACGCGAGAGGTCTTCCGCCGTATAAAGTCCCTGGTGCTAACCCTGATATGGGCGGGTAAACAAGCTCGTATTGATCTGCAGACACTGACGCTCCCGATTGCGCAGGGCGGCTTCGGGGTGCCTGATTTCCTACTATATTACCTCTGTGCCCAGGCACAGTATGCAGCATACTGGTACCATGAGGTCCCCTATCTCACTCACGCGGCTATTGAGGAGGGAGATGCCCATCCTGTCCCCCTGTCCGCGATATTGTCGCACACCAGACCACCACTGCATGCAAAGGATATCAACACTGTAGACACCACGATTAAAGCATGGAACAAGCTAGGGCAGTTGGCTCGCAAAACCCCGTTATATGCACCGGACATGCCATTGCAATATCATCAGGCGCTGTCAGTCACTAACGAAAAAGTGGGGATGTCTTTGTTGACTAGAGCTGGGATTGACAAGATGGGTGACGTGTTTCAGGGAGGCACATTTATGGACATAGGCCAATTGAGTTATATCCAAAACCAGACTCCTATGTTTAGATTCACATACTATAGGTTAACAAGGGCATTGAGGGAATATTACCCGTCCTTCCCTGCGGAACCGGAAAGCCTGGCACCTCTGCAAATGCTGATCACTACAAGGGATCTGTCACACTTGGTGTCCAGACTGTACACTGCTGCACAATCAGAAATAGCAGGCCACACACTTAAGGCTAAGGGGCGGTGGGATGCGCTACTAGATACTCCACTAACAGATGAGGAATGGCACAGCTCCTGCGCGCTAACGCAGATACTGACACCAAACGGGAATCTGAGAATTATTCATTTCAAGTTCATTCACCAGGCCTACTACACACCGACGAAACTGCGTAAATTTGGGTTGCAGGAGGAAGACAAATGCAAGCGTTGTGGCAGGGAGGGTGCGGATTTTGTGCATCTGGCCTGGACTTGCGAAAGAGTAGCGGGTTACTGGGAAGAGGTTATTGCCAAACTCACGGTCATGTTAGAAGATGAGGTACAGTGCACGCCACAGGTCTGTTTGCTAGGTATTATACCCCAATTCAGAGCACTGAAGCGCAAATTCTGTGCAATCGCCCTGTTATTAGCGAAAAGACAGGTGGCGCAATGTTGGCACAGCCGTAGGGTACCGACTACAAAAGTGTGGCTGCATGATATGTCCGTCTGCCGAGATAAACTGCAAACGTATGAGGAGGAATTACCAGCGAAATCGAGACCAAAGGACGTATGGTGTTTCTTATCAGACTACCTAAACTCATTGCAGGAAGATGAGGAGGATTAGATCGTCCTATAGTTATACTGATGTGTGTGATGTTTAGTGTGTGGTTGGAGTGGGATGGAGACTGCACTAGGGAAATGCCGGAATACTGTTCCACTCACTGTATAGGTTGTGTATGAGGACAATGCAAGGTCTTAAGTTGGGGTATGTTGAACTTTCCTTTTTCTAAAATGACAAAATGTAAGACTCATATCGACTGTTTGCCAAGAGTCCTACGGACGGCATACAAGGCGGCTCGGCCTGCAATTTTCGCACTGCTTTATGTGGCTAACTTATTGCTTATTGGATAAACATCGTCAATGGCGAGCCGGCCTCAGGGTTGTAGGCTCAGGCTGTGTAATTTGCTTTCTGTAAATAAAGGTCTTACGAAAAAAAAAGAAAAAAAAAAAACAAGTGGCAAGGATCTACTACAGGGAATCACTTCAGCTTGGGTATCAATTTTGACAGGTCATCACACAACTTTTTTATATACGTAGCTGAATCACTGCAAATACAAACAATATCACTCCAATCTTTGTTGAACTTGGAAAGAACCTTTTTTAGCAGAGCATTACAAGTGACACTGCGTTCCATGTTTTCCAAAACTCTGGTGTCATGTTTTCACCACTATCCCAGATGCTTGGTGATATATATACTTGTGACTATACCTTGCATTGAATGTTTAAAGCCTGAGGTGTTGGCAATTCACCTACTATCAATACTGACCCACTAGAAACTATGGTCTGATATATTAAGGGTTTTTATCCATTCTCTGTGGGTAAATACGATGACACATATTAGGAAAGATTTGTATGAAACCAGCCACTTTACCTATCGGTGAAAGAATCAAATGCAGCCAAAATATCAAATATGAGTTTGATATTTCCTGATTCTCTATAGTTTATAAAATAATTAAACTAGACCTAAAACATGCAACTAAACCCTGCATCTTTAGACCAAAGGCCACAAAACTGAAAAAGGAAGAGGAAACAATATTTTAGTGGCATCCCATAAGAACAAAACTCAAGCAGAATAATGTTAGCCAGACTTTCTTACTGCTATTTGTATAACAAAGTTACATTGTATTGACCCCTTCAGGAAGAAAAAAATGACTCTTTCACTGTCTTTTTCATTTCTTTGAATGGCATTTAGTTTGTGGTTGTCCAGGTGTTTTTTCAGTGTTTATATGTTTTCACCAGTGAGGGCTATTTTTCTTTCAGTGGGGTTTTATCAGTTATTATAGGTTTAAACCTAAAACCCTGCAGCCTACTTATAGATATATAATGGTAGGTATAGGAATACTATACCTAAGCAAGGGGTGATTTCACGACCTTGCCCCAGCTGACTGATCAGCCAGTTGTGTCAGTTTGGATGGCCAGCCAGGGGTGACATAAGATATACTGCAGCCCCTGGTAGGCATTGGATGCACCTATGCCCTGGGTACCTATGGTACACTGTACAGGGACTCACAAGAGTGTCCCATTTCCCAATTGGTGATGTATCTAAAGTACATGGTATGAATTTAGAGAGAGAACAGCTAGGCTGTGGGTCTGATTAGCAGGCCCACAGCCACATCTAAGTCGAAAACCAGTGAAGCAAAAAGCAAAAAGTGGGGTGACCATAGGAAAGCAGACCCTACTTTCCTACATAACCCCCCCCCAAACGCAGGGACATTAAACTAACCTTGACCAGTTGAGTCTTCATGTTCTAAGTGGAAATATCTGGAGAGTCCATCTGCATTGGCATGGTCAGTCCCAGGTCTATGTTCCACTGTAAAGTCCATCCCCTGTAGGGAAATGGACCACCTAAGAAGTTTGGGATTTTCACCCTTCATCTGATTTAACCATAGGAGGGGCTTGTGGTCTGTCTGAATCTTGAAGTGAGTGCCAAACAAGTATGGCCTCAGCTTCTTCAGGGCCCAAACCACAGCAAAGGCCTCCCTCTCTATAGCTGACCAACATTTCTCTCTAGGGGTCAGCCTTCTGCTTATGAAAGCAATGGGCTGGTCTTGACCATCTATATTCAGTTGTGAAAGTACAGCTCCCACACCCAACTCAAACGCATCTGTTTGGACTATGAACTCTTTGGAGTAATCTGGACTTTTCAGAATAGGTGCAGAGCACATCGCCTGCTTCAGGTCATCAAATGCCTTTTGACAGCTAACTGTCCACTGAACTTTCTTTGGCATCTTTTTGGAAGTGAGGTCATTCAGTGGAGTCACAATGGACCCATAGTTTTTCACAAACTCCCTGTAGTACCCAGACAGGCCCAAGAAAGCTCTGACCTGTGTCTGGGTGATTGGAGGAGTCCAGTCTCTGATGTTCTGGATATTGCTCTCCAGTGGTTGAACCTGACCCCCACCTACCAGGTGGCCCAGGTAAATAACCTTGCTCTGCCCTATCTGGCACTTAGTGGCCTTGATAGTGAGGCCTGCCTTTTGCAGAGCCTCTAAAACATTACTCAGGTGGACCAGGTAATCCTCCCAGGTGGAGCTAAAGACAGCAATATCATCTAGATAAGCTGCACAATAGTCATCCAGTTCTGTGAGAACTTGATTCACCAGCCTTTGGAAAGTGGCAGGTGCATTCTTCAAACCAAAGGGCATTACCACAAATTGATAATGTCCTCCTGGGGTCGAAAATGCTGTCTTGGCTTTTGCATCCTCAGCTAATCTGATTTGCCAGTAGCCTGATGTCAGGTCAAATGTGCTCAAGAACTTGGCAGAAGCCAATCTATCAATGAGCTCACATGCCCTGGGGATGGGGGGGGATCTGTCCTAGTGACAGCATTGAGACCTCTGTAGTCCACACAAAACCTCATCCGTCTCGTACCATCTTGGGTGTGATGCTTTGGCACAAGGACTACAGGACTGGTCCAAGGGCTCTCTGAGGGCTCAATAACTCGCAGCTGCAACATCTTTTGGACCTCTGTCCTAATGCAGTCCCTGACATGGTCAGGTTGCCTGTAAATGTGACTCTTGACAGGCAGAATGTCACCAGTGTCCACCTCATGGGTGCACCAGCTTCTCTGACTTGGGGTCAGTGAAAACAGATGTCTGAAGGATTGAAGAACTTGTATGCAGTCCTGTTGCTGATGTTCAGAGAGGCTGTCTGCAAAGACTACACCATCTACTGACCAATCATCAGGGTTCTGAGTAGGGCGTGGCTTAACCACCGACGGGCATGGCTGCCTGAACTAGGAGCTCCGAGCCTGCCTCGGAGGCTCTAGCCTGCACTGATGCCCAGAAAGCGGCGTTCGTGCCCTGGAGGGGCTCCCTGAGGCCGTGGTGCCGCCGCTGAGCGGACCGGAGACGGGCGGTGGGGTCCGCTGCCGGCGCTGAGGCAGAGGCAGCTGCGGGCCTGAGTGCGAGAGATCGGCCATCTTGGCGGGGCCTGGTCTCGCATCTTCATCCCCGGCCTTGCGTGATCTGGAGGCCAACATGAAGGCAGGGTGGCCATCTTGCAGCCGAACCGGAACCTCGTAAAACATCACCGCTGACGGAGGAGGCCAAGGGGACCGGCGGAAAAGACGTCGACTCCTGCGGAGGGCGAGCGCATTGAGCGGAGGCCCCGGCAGATTGTGCCGCCCGGGGCAAAGATCCTGCGACGCTGCAGGGAGCTACTTGCAGCGCTCCGGCTGAGCCCAGGCATCGGAGGCATCAATGCGCCTGGCCAGCTGTGAAGCATAAGGCAGGGAGATGGCAGTGGCTTAAGTCCTTCACAAATTTACATGGCAACACACCCTTGGACTGAGCAGCTGCATCTGCCTGGGAGCCTGCTTATGATTGGACCCCATTGTGATAGGACTGGGCAGCACCTGAGAGGAGGGCTCGCTGCTGACTGCGGACTCACCTGCTGCTGGGCATCTACGGCTGGACGCCAGCTGACAGCCTATTGGTGGAGGAGAGAATAGACCTCCTGCTGTCCAGAGACTGGGAGCCTGGACTGTGATCCAGGGGTGTTGAGACCGGTGGGAGCACTACACCTGCCACCTGGCCCTGGCGCACGATGGTGAGACACGTGGCCCAGCTGGGATCGTGCGAGGAAGACGTGGGGACACGGGGCGTCCCTGGATCGTTGGTGGCTTGGACAGCTGGGGCGGCACCGCATTGGGACTGAGGTGTGCGGTGGGGCTACATTGCTGCAGTACTGTCCTGACGCGCTGGCACTAGAGGCGCCGTATGAGAAGGCGCCTGCTGAAGGGTAGCGCCTCACCCCTGGGATACCGGCCTACGCTAGAGGCGGCTTTACAGAGCGGTGCCCAACCCGGCTGTACAATTCAGGCTTATGAGAGGTGAGGGAGTGGCCCAGCGTTAGTCAAGTCAAGTCAAGAAATTTGTATAGTGCGCTACTCACCCAGAGGGTCTCAAGGCGCTTAAGGGAGAGGAGTTCGCTACTGATCGAACAGCTAGGGTCTCAAGGTGCTTAAGGGAGAGGGGTTCGCTACTGATCGAACAGCCAGGTTTTGAGTTGCTTTCTGAAGGAGAGGTGGTTCTGTGCCACCGTCCTGAAGAATCGGGTGTCGTGTATCCCCCACTCGGCGGCCTCTGGGACACAGCACGCGGTCAGAACCATGGGGAAGCCAAGGGCGAAACCTGGGGCGCCACCCCGATCCCGTGGAGGAGGTGTTGGAGGGCCAGGATCAAGAGTCCGCCGGAGCACAGGCATCGGGAATGCAGCAGCAACAGCTGGAACAAATCCTGAAAGCCATCACGGACACAAGGGAGGCGTTACACCACGATATAACGCAGGTATCCACGAGCTTGGGACTACTGCGGGTTGACCACGGTAAACTAGCTGACCGAGTCAAGTCCGCGGAACTCGCTTTGGAATTGCTGGAGCCAGCTCACAAGGCGATTGATGCAGCGGTGGGAGACCTATTGCGGAGGGTGCAACAGCTGGAGAAGAGAGCAGAGGAAGCTGAAGGTCGCAACAGACGTATAAATCAAAGGGGATAATATGGTTGCCTACCTCGAGACCTGGCTGCGGGAGGTGGTGGCCCCTGAGGGACTATCACAGTTCTACACTCTGGAGCGGGCCCACCGAGTGCCGGCCCGCCCACTGGCCGCCGGTCGCCCTCCCCGACCAGTGGTGGCGCGGTTATAGCATTTCAAGGACCGGGATCACCTGTTACAGAAAGCACAAGCGATCGGACCCTACCGGGAGGATAATGCATCTGTGTCCATTTATCCTGACTACTCCTACGAGGTTCAACGCAGTTGCTCCACTTTCCTAACGGTCAAACGGGCCCTCAGAGACGAGGGCGTACAATACTTGTTCCTTTTCTCGGCGCGCCTGAGTCTGTTGATAGATGGCAAATCGTTGTTTTTAGACTCCCCTGAGGATGCTTGGAGCTGGCTGGAAACGTACAGGGCCGGTGAATACGGCAACGGGATGTCAGAGAAGACAGCGGAGACCGGCCCGAAGCCTCGTAGGAGACGGCGAACCAGGGGACGCACAGCTTTTACCATCGCAGTCGCAGACGGAACTGGACCGTCAGGCGGCTCTCCAGGCGGTATCCGCCATTTCGGGAGCAGTGGTCGTGGAGCCTGTGGTGACCTCGGGGTCCCAGCCGGGGTCCGAGGAATTGGTGACTGAGGGATCTGATGCGGACAGCCGGGGCTTGCCGCATGTCACACCGGGGACTGCAGAAGACCTACTGGACAAATGATTCTTGTGTGCCCAGCCTATGTACAGTAAGAGGGTGATGTTCAACAGTTGGGCTGGCCTAGAGGGATGGGAGCCGGGGGAATCTGCGGCCGAGATGAGTGGCTGTTTTCACTGTTTTTCATGCCAGGTGAGGTCAATGCAATTTATGTTTGTTGGGGGGTCCCCCCGGGGTGGGGCGTCATGCACCTGGGGGATTACTAGTGGAGGCTGAGCGTAGAATGAGCAGAGTGGTATCTAGGCCTAGCTCGTTCAGGTGTAGAGTCACCCCCCCATACTCACGCTAGTTGTGAGACTCTGGTAGTTGCCAAAGTGTTCCCGCTTTCGGGACCAGGTTTGGATGGGTAACTGCAGTTTAGCGCCTGTTCTGGGGAAGGGAGGGTGGGGGGTTGGTTGGGGAAGTTTGGGGATTGGGGGTGTTGTCAGTTTGCCCACTGGGGAGTGGGGGAAGCTATGTTTTTGTGCATTCAGGTATGGGGACCCGCCTTGAATTGAAATGCATTTGGACCAAAACACATTGCCATCTAACCCGCTCACTGATAATCGATTGTTTGGCCCTGGCAAGCTGGAGTAAAATCCCATGGCTCCTGTACGTGTCCAACTTCCTTAAGGACTTGGACTGTACATCTTATTTCTTAGAACCTTCCATGATGACAGATTTCTCCAGGAAAGACTTGAAAAAACTATGCTTAACTCATCTTAGGGAACTACGTCTTTTCAAAGAAATAAGTAAAACCTCAAACGTACAGATCCTATCAGTCCAGACTGCTTTGGGTATCCAACCATACCTAACATTCCATCTAACTATCTATGAAAAATATGTATTAACTAGGTTTCGATTTAATTCTTTCTTTCGCCTAGTTACATTTCCAAAAGAGCAGGACTGGTCACTTAATCCAATGAAATGCCCTTGTGACGGCATATCATCCCAGTCTACGATGCATGTAATATTGTTTTGTAGATACTATGAGCTCCCCCGCAAGCGCTGGATTATTCCCATATTGCGAAAAATGGTCTTGAGAACATGTCGGCCCGCCTATCTGGCTGTGCAGTTTTTGGATTATCAATACACTGCTAAGTGCGTAGCTTGTTTTTTTAAATCATGTTTAAAAATTCGCTGTAATTCCAATGTTTGCCAATGAATTATTGATAGCAATGGTTTTAAACGACTTCTGTTTTTAAATGCATTTTGACACTGTGGTTTTTTATACGTACTGTTTTATCTTTGTACTTTTTATGGTTCCGCCAAGATGTAACCGAATAAAAGTTTTATGACTGACTGAAATGCATTACCTGGAATGTACGGGGGCTGAACTCCATGAGGAAACGGTATTAGGTGCATGCATACTTGGTACGCAGAGGAATACAAATAGCTTTCTTGCAGGAGACCCACATTGTTCAGTCTGAAGGCCGAGCGTCTACAGCGCAGATGGAGAGGCCAATTGTTTTATACTACGTATTCTGCATATTCGCGAGGGGCTTTGATTTGGGTGAGGGCGGGTGTTCCTTTCCAGCCTTTGACCACAGTGCTTGACCCGGAGGGGAGGTTTGTGGCTGTGCAGGGACGAATGGATGGAAGGGAAGTAACCCTGTGTAGTGTGTATGCTCTGAATGTGGACCAGCCGGCCTTTTTCTCACGTCTGTCTGGGAAGCTGGCGACCCTCCTGGCTGGCCCGGTGTTTGTGGGGGGCGATTTCAACTCGGTTGCTGATGTCGATCTTGATCGTTGACATCCTCCGCTGGCTCAGTCTCCAGTGCATAGAATAGCGAAGGTGCGGCGAGAGTGGCAGAATGTTTGGGGTCTAGTGGACGCGTGGCGGACACACCACCCGACAGACAGGGATTATTCGTTCTACTCAGTACCCGACGATTGGCGGTATCCTGTGCTCACCGGAAGCCCAGGGGATAACCCATCATAGTGAATATCTAGGAAGGACGCTTTCGGATCACAATCCCTGCCTTATAGCAGTGCGGTGAACTATACAGCGTCAGGCGATCCCCACGTGGCGTTTGAACCCCTAGACCTTGGAAGATCCTGTTTTTAGTGCTGAGGTCAGTAAGGGCATAGAACATTATTTCACTGAAAATACAGGTACGGTGTCCAGTAGGGCTCATGAATCCGACGCGTTTAAGGTTGTGATGAGAGGAGTGTGCATCTCGGCTACGGCGGGTGCCTGCAAGACTTTGTTGCGGGATATCAAGCGGGAGGAAGACCGGCTCCGCCAGGCGGAGAGAGCGAGCTATACGGATACGGCAGGTCAGGAGGCAGTACTGGAGGCGCGCAAAGCGGTAGCCACTCAGGTGGAGCGACTGCAATGTCTTGATTATAAGGAATACATGGTGCGGGCCCATGCGGAGAGGGACAAAGTGGGTTCTCTGCTAGCTTGGCTAGTGAACCCGGCGGCCCGGGGCACCCCGATCTTATCTCTGAGCACGACCACCGGGACACTGGTGTACTTTCAGAAGGAGATAAACGACCAATTCCTTAATTACTACACCTGCCTCTATCGCAGTGCGATGCCAGATCTGCCAGAGGATGTCTCTGATTTCCTATTGGCGGCTCAACTTCCACGATTGGAACCGGCACAAGGCGATAAGCTGGGGGAGGCTATCTCCTTGGGTGAAATCCGGACCGCAATCAAGCACATGGCGCGTCAAAAGACGCCGGGGGCAGACGGCCTCCCGGTGGTGTTTTACGTGAAGTATGTTGACCTTTTAGCGCCGAGGCTGCACTTGGTCTGCCAGGAAGCTTGGGATCTGGGGCGGCTACCTGCGACTGCCAGGGAGGCCATTGTAATACCATTGCTAAAGAAGGGTGGGGATGCCAGCTCCCGCTCGGCGTATCGCCCACTCTCTATGCTCACGGTTGATTATAAGATCCTCAGCAAAATACTTGCAACACGGCTCTTGGACCACATGACAACCCTGGTTCACCCAGACCAGGCGGGCTTTATTCCCACTAGGAACACGGCGACGTGCATACGTCGACTGCTCACAGTTATGGAAGGAGGTTGCCATGAGGCCTTGACCTCCACAGTGCTTTCAGTTGATATAGAGAAGGCCTTTGATAGTGTGGAATGGCCCTATATGTTTCAGGTCTTGAGGGAGTTTGGCCTGGGTGATCGGTTTATCCAGTGGACCACGCTGCTCTAGAACTGGGCCACTGCCAGGGTCAGGACGGGACGACTGTATCAGCGGCATACCAGGTAGGGAGGGGCACTAGACAGGGATGCTTCTTATCCCCACTACTGTTTGCACTCGCGATTGAGCTGCTAGCTGCGCACGCCAGGTTGGGGAGATCGTATGAAGGTCTGTCCTTACGGGGAGAGGTCCATTACATCTCTCTGTACGCGGATGACCTGCTGATGTTTCTGTCGGGGGCGGATGAGTCACTACAAGGGACTAGAGCGCTGCTTTGACAATTTGGCCACCTGTCGGGTCTCCGAGTGAATTGGAATAAAACCTGTCTATTCCCGTTGACCCCGGATGGGCGGCAATCCCCGGCGGGGGACGACCTGAGGTGGGAACCTCACTGCCTACCTTATTTGGGCACCCATATTTATCACACGCAATCAGACCTTTTGGAAGGTAACGTGCACAAGGCGATACGGGGCCTCAGGAGCAGCATGGAATTTTGGAGTACTCTCCCCCTGTCGGTTGCTGGCCAGGTGGCATTCTTAAAGATGGTGGCTCTGCCGCGATTGCTTTACTTTTTATGCACGCTACCTGTGTGGATTCCGACTTCGGTTTTCAGGACACTCAGGGCTCTGACCACAGGTTTTATATGGGGCTCGGGTAGGCGACGCGTTGCCCTGACCACCCTCATGCCGCCACGGGCTGAAGGGGGATTGGCGGTGCCTGACTTCGAAAGGTATTATTTGGCGGCACAGCTGCAGTGGCTCATGCTGGCGGTGGCTCGGGAGTTCTGGGGACCTGAGGGGCACTGTGGCAGAGTGATTCCTCGACACGTCCTATCTTTCATAGTCCTCCAACAGAAGATCAACCTTGCCCAGCTCACTCTGGAGGAACGCACTCTCCGCTTGTGCTGGAATCGGAGTCAGAAACTGGTGGATTGTTCTTGTTCGTATGCCCAGGAGATACCATTGGGCATGTTGACGGCCCTCCCCCACGGGGGAAACTAGTCCACGCTGGCGGTTTGGGAGGAGCTTGGCCTCCACATGGTGGGGGATCTATATAGAGACGGCACGTTGTTATCTTTCCAGGAGCTACAAGATGTTTTTGAATTGCCTCGGGCGACTATTTATTGCACGCTGCGCTGGTGGTGGGGTTGTGGCGGCGTTGGAAGATGGGGCTGCAGGAGCCTCCGACCTCGCTGGGCTGCCAGTATGTTACAATGGCGGTGGGCACGTTTTATAGCGGTTACTTGCCTCTACCAGCGCTTGTCACGTGAACGGCTCCTGCCGCTGGACACCCTGAAAGGTAAATGGGAGGTAGACATCGGCAGAACCATACCGGAGACGACGTGGCCCCAACTGCTACGGCGGGCCTGGAAGGGCACGCGTAATGCCCGGTTTCAGCTGGTACAGTTTTATACGCTGCATAGGGCGTATTTGACCCCGGTCAAGATTCTACGGTACTTTGGTGCTGCCGGCTCGGCCTTTGGTGCTGCCGGCTCGGCATGCCCGAGGTGTAACGCAGACGGCGCTGATTTCCTGCACATTTTCTGGTCTTGCGCAGGGTTGGGAACCTATTGGGAAGAGGTAGTGACGTGCCTGAACAGCGTAACTGGGCGGACGTTAGAAGCAGAGATGGCGACTTGTTTGTTGCTCTGGTTCCCGCACACCCCCAACACGAAAATTACTAGCAAGTTCTATGACTTAGGGCTGATTATGGCAAAAAGGGAACTTACCATGCATTGGAAGGCAAGAACGGGCCCTAGCTACCAGCGGTGGCGGGCGAGTTTCTCGACGTGGGCGAGTAACGAGGGGACGCTCCGCCTGCAATTGGCTAGGCGCTCCGCGAATGACAAGGCGTTGGAAACGGCGAGAGCTTGGGAGGCGCTGATGACCGAGTTGCTTGCCCCATCCGCAGATACTGACGAGGAGGATGGAGAGGTGGGCACTGGGCCGGCTCGGGGAGACCAGCCCTCAGCACCAGACGGATAGAGATTGCACTGAGTGTCGATAAAGTGAGTGGATGAACTGGAGGGAAGCCTGACCGCGATCCAGGGCTAGCGATGATTGTGGATTCGGATGTGGGCGTGGGGCCTTACCTGTCTCCGCGAGGGTGCTTTAACCTGAAGCAGCATTTGTTTTCTCCTGGGTCAACTGGCTATGAAGTTGGATGGCTGGTTGCTATCCTTATGGCTGACCTAAGTGAGGCACACTGACGGGGGAGGGAGGAGTAGGGAGGGGGGAGAGTTTGTGGAGTAGAGGGGAGAGAGGATATTTCGATATTTGCTTTCTATCCTGTGGCAGCATGAGCCATTTGTGAAATGGCGGCCTTGATATTGTGACTCTCAGTTGTTTTTGATGCACAAACTAATAAAAAATGTGTTAAAAAAAAATCAGGGTTCTGAGTAAGCAGGTATGGGAGAGGGTCACTCTCTTCCTCCTGCCCCTCATCTGTAGCCATGAGCAAGCCCATGTCTGCCCTCTCGACAAATGCTTTAAGTCTGTTGACATGAAGCACCCTGTGGGGGCTTCTGGGAGTCCCAATGTCCACCAAGTAGGTGGCATCTCCCTTCTGTTCAACTATTGTATGGGGTCCAGACCATTTGTCCTGAAGTGCTACTGGGGCCACTGGCTCCAACACCCATACTTTCTGTCCTGGCTGGTACACAGTCAGCACGGCTTTTGGTCATGCCAAGCTTTCTGAAGTTCTTGGCTGGCCTCAAGGGTTTTGGAAGCCTTCTCCATATACTCAGCCATCCTGGAGCGGAGACCAAGTACATAGTCCACTATGTCCTGCTTAGGCTTTTTGAGAGGTAACTCCCATCCTTCCTTCACAAGACATAGGGGTCCCATTACAGGATGCCCAAACAAAAGCTCAAAAGGGCTGTAGACAACCCCCTTTTGTGGGACCTCTCTGTGAGCAAGGATGTCCCATCTTCGCCTCAGCTTTTCAGGTAACCCTTTTATCATCCCTTTGAGGGTATTGTTGAATCTCTCCACAAGCCCATTGCACTGTGGGTGATAGAGGGTGGTGAACTCATAGTTGGCACCACACTCCTTCCACATCGCAGTCAAATATCCTGACATGAAGTTTGCACCTCTGTCAGAGACAACCTCCTTTGGAAACCCCACTCTGGAGAAAACTCCAAGTAGGGCCCTTGCCACAACAGGAGGTGTTGTGGTCCTCAGGGGAATAGCTTCTGGATACCTGGTTGCATGATCCACTACCACCAGTATAAATCTGTGCCCAGATGCTGTTTGGGGGTCCATTGGTCCTGCAATGTCTATCCCCACTCTCTCAAAGGTTACCCCCACCACAGGTAGTGGTATGAGGGGGGCCTTTGTTGTGCCACCTGATTTGCCACTGGCTTGGCAGGTAACACAGGAGCGACAAAACTCCTTGGTATCTTCTGACATATGGGGCCAGTGAAAGTGAGGGACAAGCCTGTCCCAAGTCTTGTTCTGGCCCAGGTGTCCTGCTAAGGGAATATCATGGGCCAATGTAAGAAGGAAGCCCCTAAATTGCAGAGGTATAACCAACCTCCTGGAAGCACCAGGTTTGGAGCCTATAGCCTCTGAATAAAGGAGCCCATCATCCCAATACACTTTATGGGTACCTTGAGCATTCCCAGCAGCCTCAGCAGCAGCCTGCTGCCTGAGGGGTTCAAGAAAGGAACAGTCTAACTGCCTGCCTCAGATCTGCCCTTGAGGGTCCCCCTGTCCCAAGAGAATCAACCTGATCAGGCTCAAGCTTTTTTAGGACAGTTCCCTCTTGGATCTCAGAATCATCCTCCTCGGAGGGCTGATCCTCAACCTGAGGCAGGGAGGAAGGCACTGCCTTAACCCTCTTGCTCTTTCTCTTGGGTAGTATCTGGTCTATTGTTCCAAGATCCAGCACTTGTTCAGGTAAGCACTTTTTGTCCTGTGACCTGGTCACAGCAAGGACATGTGCTGATATTCCCAGCATTTCTGCATGGGTCCTATACTCCACCTCAGACCAAACTGAGGTTTCAAGATCATTACCTAACAGACACTCTACTGGAAGGTCTGAACTCACAACAACTCTTTTGAGGCCAGTTACCCCTCCCCAGGAGAAGCTAACAACTGCCATACTATGGGAGGTAGTGGCATTGCTAGTGTTGGTCACTAGGTAGGTCTCACCTAGTATGATCTGTTCAGGGTCCACAAAGTTAGGTGTCACCATGGTGACACTAGCACATGTGTCCCTGTAGGCTTGAGCCATCTTGTCATTAATAAAAGGGGTCTGTCTGTACTTGCTCAGATTACTGGGACTTACAGAAGAGGACATTGCTATGTCCCCATCACAGACAAGAATAGCTTGAGTTGGTACTCTGACTAGGACAGAGTCCACCTCAGTTCCCAGGGTCAACCCTACTACACCCTTTTATTGGGAACCACCACTAACAGCTGGACTAGGGGGAACAGTTGCCTTAGGGGCAATGGTGATGTGCCCTTCCTGGTTCACTCACTAAACCAGTGAGAGACTGATTTACAGTATCCACACCAGGGCTTCTTTGGCCCTTCTTGTTTCTGTTTGTTCTTTTTGGAGCCACCCTCCCCCTGTGCCTTTTGGGGGCCTGGTGAAGACTTCTGGTCTTTTTGTTTCTGCTCGTTACCCTTCTGGTCTGCCTTTTTCTAATCACCCCCTTGGTTCTGGTCTTTCTGCTTAATTCTGGTTCTGACCCAGTCAGTCAGTCAGACAGTCAGTCAGTCAGAATATCTTTATTCGACTTTTTCCAAGTCATACAAAGAAACAAACACACGAAAACATCACATAAAATACATGTTCCATGATTATCTTAAAAAAGGCAAACACGCTGTACAATTAGAAAAGCTATATACATAATTAAAATGTATTTACATTTCATATCAAAAGGAACATTGTGAGACCCTTACTTTTGAGGCGAGATTTGGCCGGCAGCTTTTGCCCTTGCTGCGGCCACCAAAAAATTAGCAGTGCAGAAAGAAATGCGAGGGTTTGACAAAAGTTGTAAAAAGAGCAGCGCCGGGCGCACCTGTGTGAAGCCGGCTTCTTTCAGGATTGGCAACAGATATTTTTTCCTCTGCTCATAGTACAAACTGCAAAACATTATAAAATGCATTGTGTCCTGCACTGAAAAATGATCGCAGCTACAAGGGGGGGCTAAGTCTGGTTTCTGCCAGCTCTTAAAAGAACCTAAACAAAGATGTAACAGGTTAAATCTGAACTTAGTTAATAAAAACCTGTGGTAAGGGAAAGTAACGAAACTGAGGTAAGGTGCGAGCGAGGATGTGCTAACCAGGAGGCTATGAGCCCTCACTGTTGGTTTCATCAATTCGTAAGCCTCGCGGCGAACTTCCTTCCTTTCCTTAAAGGACTTTTTTATATGATCTATGTCCTGGACCCTAATTTTCTCAGGGGATGAAAAAAGTTCAGGGCGACCCAAATCTAAAAAAGATTTGGCCAGGTACGACAGCCAAGGAATGCTGCTGTATTTATCAAGCGCTAGTACGTCATGTAAAATTCTATGGTTCAAAGGGAGGTCTTCATTCAGCCACATTTTCAACCACAGGGTCAAAGGGGCTAGGCTCAATATATCTGACAAATAGGGTAAGCCCACCTCTTTGTGGACAGAGTACGTTGGGGTTGACTGCGGTACAGAGAGCAGGGATCTGATAAATCTGTTTTCTGCTCTCTGGATGGGGTCAAGATTTACATACCCCCCACAAGGGGGACCCGTACAATGCAATTGCCACAGGCTTACTCTTATAGATTTTTAAAAGAGCCTCCATGGGCCTAGCTCCTAACTTGCCAGCGAAGCCCAAGAGCGCTGAGGAAGACCTGATTACAGCCAATCTCTTTGCTCTTATCTGTGGGCCCCAAGATCCTTTCTGATCGAACAAGATGCCCAAATAGGGGAATGTGGTTACCTTAGAGACAGGGACCCCTCTGCAAAAAAATGTTTTGTGTCTTTTTTTGGTGCACTCGCGCCCCATTACCATCGTATGTGACTTAGAGACGTTAACCTTAAGGTCCAGATTATCCATGAATGAACCAAAGGCATCCAAAAGGAGCTGAAGGCCAACGCCAGTTCGAGCGATCAACACGGCGTCGTCCGCATACAGGAGTGCCGGAATTTGGACACCTCCTGCGCGCGGAACATCCGCTACCTGAGACCGCAGATGTTCTCCCAAGCCATTGATATAGATGGTAAAGAGCAAGGGGGCTAATATACAGCCTTGCCGAACCCCCTTTAAAGATTTAAACAATGGGGTGCATCTGCCATGATTTGTCACTCTAACAGCTGCAAAAAGCTCCTGGTGCATAGACGCCATGAACATAACCAGGGCTTCATCAATACCCATCTCCAACAAAATCGACCATAGTTTTGTTCTATTGACCAGGTCGAAGGCCGAGGAGAGGTCCATGAAGGCCAGAAACACGGAACCCTCCTTGGCCACAGTATATTTAGAGATAAGTAAATGCAGATTGATACATTGTTCAATGGTCCCTTTTCTCTCTCTAAAATCATATTGTAATTCAGACAGCCCCCCACAGCCCTCAACATTCTCCCTCAATCTGGATAGAAGTACTCTGCCCAGGATTTTGACGGTTGAGTCCAGAAGAGATATGGGCCTATAACACGCGGGATCATCCCGCTGACCTTTGTTTTTGAAGATAGGGACGATGGTAGATGTAGCCCACGAGGCGGGGGCATGGTTGCCAGTAACTGCATTGAACACATTTGACATAACCTCCGCCCACAGATTTGGAGAGTACATATAAAAGTCAGCGGGGACTCCGTCTGGGCCAGGTGCCTTCTGTTTTGTGGTTGCCAAAAGAGCTTTTTTCACTTCCTCGGGGTTAAAGATGATAGGTTGTGCCTCCATGGTGGGCAGTGGGACCTCTTTGCTTTCTTCTTCAACGCCCCCATAGACATTTTTAAAGTGAGACAGCCATTTTTCGTCAGTAATCACGCAGTCCATGGGTGCATTATTGTCATCAGAGAAAAAGGGCTGTTTGATAATATCCCCAAATCTCCTACTATCCTTCAACACTGCCGCTGAAAGAAGATTGTCCCAGGCCTCGCGTTTGATGGTATCCTTGCGATTCTTTATGGCTGTCTTATAGTTTTTCCTTAATCTGGAAATATCATCTTTAATCCTGGGGACATTTTTTAAAGCTACCAACAATTCTCTATGGGCACTCGAACATGCGGAATCAAACCAGCGCTTAATTCCTGGGTTTCCCTTTGTAGGTTTTGCTAGTAGGTCCTTTGCCACCTGGACACAAATTGCCTCGTAAGCTGATACTATTTCTTTCCCTTGAGCGCCAGGTTTTTTACAGAGCTCTACATTATCTTTAATTTTTGGGAAGTTGGATGCATAAAAGTTTTCCGGGATCACTTTGGCCCATTTCACTCGTCTGTCCTTGTCAGTGGTCCTCAGGGGTTGTGCAGATATTGCTGAGGTTGGGGGTACCCCCATCTGAGCTCCCCAGGCCACTTCGAGTAATACGGGGTTATGGTCGCTATGATGACTTAACACAGTGCGATAGTCCGTGGTCCGGCCCAAGATGCCTTGTGAGACGAAGATGTAGTCTATCACTGTTCCATATTGGGTACCAGAAAAGGTTGGCATTCTTGGGCCCCAGTCGGGTTCGTGCAGGTCATAGTTAGCGAGTAGTTCTTCAAGCTCCTGCCCCTCTACAGAATGTTCAAAGTGAGGACCCTTTAAGGCTGCATCATCATCCTCGTTGGCGCTACTTCCCTTACATGCTAGATTACATAAATGAATATTAAAATCGCCTAATAAAATAAACTCATAAGCAAACTGGATATTCTGAGATACTGAATATAAAATGCTATCTAGTTTAGCAATATTGCAACCTCTATAGTCACTATTCCCTGAGTTATAAAAATTGACATATAGGGTCCTGCTAGTGTTATTGATCTCCCTTTCGACCATTAAGATGTTATCAGAGTCGATACTGATCTGCCTATAGCTGCCTTTTAGGTCTAAGGAGAACAAAATAACCAAGCCGCCTTTGGCTCTACCCGCTCTGCTAGGAACTGCAGGTTTGGTAAAACTGGTGAACCCATCCCACCAAAAATTGGCGGATGTGTCCCAAGTTTCTTGCAGGGCAATGATGTGATGGTTTGAGATAAAACTCAACCAAGCATTATCCTGGCGTTTCGCATTTAAGCCTGCTATGTTCCAGCTTATGATCTTACAGGAGTCGGTAAGTTACCCAGGTTCATTTATCCCCTCCAAATCCCCCTCTGCTATATGAGGCGTTAGTGGTCCCTCATTAAGTTCCCCTTGGAGGAGGCTCTGTACGTTCTCGCTATTTGGACTCTTCGCGGCGCAAGCCTCTATCCGATTTAAAGACGGGAGCTGGTCAAATTTTGGCGACTCTTGAGGTCCCGGCGCTTCCATAAGATTAGGGTTACTATGGGGTTCGATAGTGTTATATCGACTACTCTTGGTTGATAGCGTGATCAGTGCCTCGTTTACTAGATCGGCTCCTACATTGAGTCAATCACAGGTGTTAAGGTCGGATAGAGGGCCATACCTATTTCTTGAGCCAAATCCCCACCCAAGGGGAGTAGCTACCTGGCCCTGGCCAAAAACTGGCATGTTCCAAATGGGTTGAGGTGTATTTGGGCGTATCCCGAACTGATCATTTCTCGCCGGATACATAAACCTATTGCCCTGTCCATGATGATCATAACCCGGGCGGCTAGTGCCCCAGCCAATTAAACTAGGCTCATGTAGTATGGCGGGCCTGGTGTATGGCTCGTTCGGGTGGTTAGATCTAACTAAATCTAGGTTGGTTGTGGGCTGGAAGTGATCGTTAGAAAGTCGAGGTCTAAAATCCCCTCTCCAGCTAGTGATATTAGGGGGTCTCTTAAAATTGGGGATATTGTGAATAGTTGCTATCTGTGATTTGCTATAGAAAAATTTAAGGGTGAGCGGGATTATGGAGCCACTCCGGCGTTGGGGTGGAAAGATATTAGTCAGAATATCTGGAAGGACCTCTGCATTGGCGAAATTTAATATTACACAATCCCCCTTAAACTTTTTTGGGTTACTCCCAATCCATGATACCCTCCTAGTCATAATGATATCCCCAGCCAGTTTGTCAATCCCTTGCTGTGCCATATGCATATTATTAGTGAGCCAATGTAGCGCTTTGTCTTTCAGACCCTGGTTGGACTCTATTTTATCTTGTGTTAAAACAGGTACATTTGCTAGTACAAGTACCACTGGTGAGGCTTCCAAGATGAATTGGGCTGAGACTTCCTCTGGTTGCAGGTCCACTTTAGCAGCAGTTATGCTAGTGGGTAGATCTACAGCTTCTGCTTCCTGTCTGAGTACAGGTAGGGATGGAGATAGTGGCGACGGCTCTTGTAAGATGGGCAGTGGGTTGCTTTCAATTGGGGTAACCGCCACATCCATAGCCGCCATGTTTGTAACACAGGAAGATAAGTTCTCCACCTCTTCAACCAACTTGCTGTGAACACCTCCCAACTTTTTAACCTCAGAGGTTAATTTGTCCAGTTTCCCAATCAGGGGTTTAATTATAGTCCTGATTTTACTGTCTATCATGTTTTGGATCCTGTTGAATAAGTCGTCATCAACCATGCGTCTTGACTCTACGTCAATGTCGGGCTCGTCATATTTCCCATCGCGACGTGGCGGGGGGGGTAGCAGGCTTTTTCCTTCCTTGTTGTTTCCCCCCCCCCGCTTTGCTGGATATTTTCTACAGGCTCTAACCGCCCGTTTTGCGGGCTGTGGGGGTGATAGAGCTTCATCCGCTATGGCTGCTTGATGATCTTGGTCGGCAGTGATGTTATCTGAGAGGTCTATTAGATCAATTTGTGGGTCCGATTCATCAACCTCATTGCCATTAACTTGAGGGGTAGAGTCTGCAAGGTTTATGGGGGAATTTTCTGGCGGAATATCCGCTGATGTTGTACTGAAAACACTTGTGGAAGGGCTTTCTGGGGGTAAAATAGGTGACTGGCTCAAGCCTAAGGATTGCCTTCTCTCGGTGTTGATTTTACTGACCACCTGTACCAGGTATGAGTCTAGGGTGTTAAGTGTCTCCGTTGGGACAGGTGCCAGTTTCTTCCCCATATTTGCTGCCGTCTGATAAAGGCTGTCTGGGGCTATACGGACTAGCAGAATGTAGCTCAGCGGTAACAAATTAACAGACTAAACTCGGCACGATGTTATATAATAGAATATCGGGCTGTGCACAGTACCTTATGGACGCCAAATGGTAGATGACAAAAGGGTGGCCTAGCCTGGCCTTTTCGTGCCTCTGAGGGCCCGCCCTTTGCCCGGGCTTAGCCCGGCGTCCCGCTTGGCGTCCCGCTTGGCGTCAGGGGTGTGTCTTTATAGAAGAAGCAGGGGGCGGGAAGAGACTCCAGGTGCGCTCCGGTGCTCCTGCGCAGAACCCTGGGTCTCGCAGTCCCGGCCCCTGTTACAGCAGCCTGACTCTCAATTCAAAGCAGTCTTCCGCCCTCAGAAAGCAGCAGGCAAGGAGTCAGAAGCCTAAATCACGGCTTTCAAGTAGAGCTGCGAGCTATTCAACGGGCAGGCAGCCAATCAGGAAGAAGCAGGGGCGGGAAGAGACTCCAGGTGCGCTCCGGTGCTCCTGCGCAGAACCCTGGTCTCGCAGTCCCGGCCCCTGTTACAGCAGCCTGACTCTCAATTCAAAGCAGTCTTCCGCACTCAGGAAACAGCAGGCAAGGAGTCAGAAGCCTAAATCACGGCTTTCAAGTAGAGCTGCGAGCGGGTAAGTCAAAGTACAGCTATCAGTTAGTAGCAAAGAGCAGCCGCCACGTTTTCTTCAGCACACCGGACCCCCAGAACGGTCTCAGCAATCACGGCAAAGTGAACATTCAGCAGAACACGAAAAGATGTTTTCAAACGCTTAAAGCAGAGAGTTACATCGATAGCTGCGCTCTGCCATTCTTGCCGATCATTTTCCAGCCGATTTTCAAACCGCAGCAGTAAAGATAAACTTCAATGCGGGGGATACAAACGCCGGTCAGACAAAACTCAGAGCAGCAAACTCCTTGCATCCACCGCCATCGTCAGCCTCGTGGGGGGGAGGGGCAACTGCACCGAGGGACCTTCAGTCCATCGGCAAGAGATCTAAAAAATCCCATAGCCTCTGCTTTGATTTCGAGTCCAACCAAGCCCTCTTCAAAGCGCAAACCAAGGAAACATTAATGTGATGGTTTCAAACCTGTTCTGACCCATTTGTCTGCCTTCTTTCCCAATTCTTGGGGAGAGGTCAGATCAGAGTCAATCAGGTGCTGATGAAATAGCTGGTTTTGACAGTTGCTAAGGATTTGCTCTCTCATGATCAAATTATACAATCCTGTATAGTCCCTAACTTGACTTCCCAATAACCAGCCTTCCAGAGCCTTGGTGGCACAATCAACAAAATCAGTCCAGTCCAGAGTCTGTGTCTTCTGGGTATCTCTGAACATCAACCTATACTGTTCAGTGGTTAGGCCAACCCCATCAATCAGAGAACTCTTCAGGACAGAGTAGTTGTTAGCATCCCCATCACTAACTGTGAGGAGCTTATCGCTACCTTTTTCAGAAAAGGAGAGCCATAAGATTGCTGCCCACTGACTTTGGGGTACCTGCTGCACTTTGCAGGCCCTCTCCAAAGCAGTTATCTATTTGTGGATGTCATCCCCTTCTTTGTAGGGGGGCACATTCTTGCTTAGGTGTCTATTCTCATAGGACCTATCTTTATCCTTAGAGATATTGCTGCCACCAGTGGGTTCTAACCCACTCTCTCTATGCTCTCTAGCACGAGCAAGCTTCTCTTTGGGCCAGGGCAACCTCAAGTTCCTGCCTCTCATTCCTAAGAGCAGCTTCTCTCATCTTTGCCTCATGTTCCTTTCTCTGAGGGGAAGTCATCCCTCTCTGAGCAAGGCCATGAGAGCTATTTGAAGCATGAGATTGGAGAGATTCCCTGGAGTGGGATCTTCCTTTTCTCTGCCTCTGGTTAAGCCCACTTGGGGGTCTGTATGACTCCCACGTATGCTTAAGTTAGCCTGGCTAAGTCTTCTGACTAGGACCTGGCTGTTTGTCTCAAGATCAGAATCATCTTCTTCTACCCCCTCTTCTTCCTCTGGTACAGTAGTATCAGTATTATCACCAGAAGAGGGAAAGACTTCATCTGCACTACCTGTGTCACCTGTCTTAGGTGGCTGTTGAGCATCATACTCTTCTAAGAGCTCAACCAGGAACTTGATGGTAGGGTTTTAACCCTGTTTTAGCCTTCTAGAAGTACACAATTGTCTCAATTCTTGGAAGGCTAAGGTTTCATATCTCGAAGCAGACCTCAAGGGATCTACTTCTGCAGGCAGAGAACCACTGGCGTTCTCTGGATGAGACATGGTTTCTAGTGAGGTGGGGTGTTTCACCTACCTACACTATTTGTTTTCCTACAGAACCTCTCTAGGAGTTGTAGTCAGGGTGTGCTAGGCCCAGGCTCTACAACAGCTAAGTTCAGCAGAACTTAAGTATACTAAGACTTGTTTTTATATGTACCTACAGGTACCTATGTGATCTTTCAAATGATATCTCAAGATTACAAGTGGTAAAACAACAGCAAGCTCTAATCCCAACCGCTGCACACCAATGTGAGAAGTTGGCCTGGTATATTATGTTCACTATTCTAGTGAACACCTTGCACCAGTCCAAACAACTCTTATGGTGATGGTTGCAAGTCAACCTTATAGACCAGCTATCCTAGAGGTAGCGTGGACAGAACAGTCTTAGGCTAAAAGACTCTTGAGGGCGTGTAAAGCCAGCTGTTTTACCATATGTAACCCCTTGAATACCAAATGAAAGGACACCACACAGGATATATATATAAATAGGGCTCCCGGTTTTATGGTATTTATTTTTTTGCCATTTTTTCTGTATTTATCCACATTTAATTTTGCCACAAGCAAAAGACGATGCTTCAGCTAGTATTTTTCCACATTTATTTAAACTGAAAACACAGTGAAAATAAAATGCCTTTCTACACTTTAAATTGAAGGTATTGAGTAAACTTAGTGCTGCACTACTTCTATAGCATACAAGAAATGCATTGCATTTGTTAGTATAACAGTATTAATTGATCCAACTTTCGAGTGCCATGCTACATACATTAGCTGCAATTCCCACAGTAAAAACGTCTGCATTTTTCATAGTATTTTTTTTTTATGTTTCCTTACTGGTGCTTTCATAGCCACAGTTCATTCTGGGGCCCTGTTCTCTTTTAAACTGCTTGTCATTAGATTACAAATAACATCAAACAGACTTGAGCACACCAACAAGTACTAAAATCTACAGAGCTGGATGTGCCCGCAATGTTGAACCCCCACTGATTTTTAATTGCTGGATGCCGAAAGTGGCTGACTGGGGAAAGCTCCTCTGCTACAATCTACAGGTGCTAAGTGAGTCACTCGCCTCAGACATTCCCTTGTGGCGCACATGCCATGTTCAAGGCAGACGGCCCATTGTCATTCTATATGTGATAAATCACCTGATATCAGAATGACAATACGCTGTCCACAGCCTGTGCGAGGGTGGGGAGGGGCTGATGCATCCCATGGACTTCCAAAGAGAAGTGCGAAGTGCGAGCTGGCCCCAAGAACTTTTTAACTCCTGGGGCTTATCACAGGGGAACAGCAGTTTGCTGAAATGCCCAGAAGCCCAGAATTAAGAACAAAAGACAACCGTAAAAGGAATGATGCTGCTGAAAACTGGGGAAACAAGTCATTGGAGGTTCATTAGTATGCATTAACAAGCCTCCCCCACCTACTCCCTTAAACAATTTAACTCAGACTGCAAGCAGGGACGGCGGCTTCTGCTCTGCAGATCCGCAGCTCAGATGCCCTCCAAAGTCTGATATTTATTTCGGTTTTCGAAATGCTTTCAGGCCAACTCAGTGATGCGATTCCCCTGCAGGAGGAGCTCTATTTTTAGATCAGTTTGCAAATCGAGACTAAAATGTAATAAAGAAGGAAATATCCTTAACGTGCGCCGAGGTGTGCTTTCTCACTGATTAGCACATGCCAGAAGGTGACCTCATCCATGCACAGTTTTACTAGTATTTTACAGTTTTTACATATAAATACAGACAAATGAAAAATAGTTTTCCGTCTGTATTTTTATGTAAAAATCTGTTTAAACGGAAAACCGGGAGCCCTATATATAAAATATATATGTATTTATTCACTAACACACTCCTCTGAACTCTTTATGAGATCAGAGGCCAAAGCGCATAACAAGTTACTTAATCAGGATAAGTTAAGTTGCACAAAATACAGTTAGGCCCTAGGGGCGAAGTAAACCATATACTAAGAAAGTGGTATAAGGACCAGGTCACGAACAAAGGATAGGCCTAGGGCCTAGGGAATCGCTGGGGCTACGCTGTACTACCTAAGGACAGGAAGCAGGAGACCCACGGGAGGTGTGTGCAGTGTCTTAACACACACGCGAGTTACCATAGAGTTAGAACGGGAAGGAAAGAATTGGAAACTAGTTCTTTTAGGGCACTTCCGGATGGACTAGGAGAAAGCTACTGAAAACTAGGACACTAGGATAGTCAATACCCACAGGAGCACCGGAGTACTCGCGTTACCTCACCCACAGGAAGTGGGTGCATAGGTGTCAAAGTGTGTTGGGTTTCGTCGCTGAATCCTCTGGAGCCGTGAAGAAAGATGCTGCAGGCGACCAGGAGGGAAGTGTCCGGTTGGATCCAAGGGCGGATAGAGGATGAAGAGTACCTGAAAGCAGAGGGGACAGAGACTGGGTCACTAGCCAGTGACCAGGAAGGAACCAGGCGATCTCGCGAAGCAATCAGGTGATGTCGTGAAGCTCGTCTCTGCAGCCACGAGGACCAGGAGGTGTCAACGACGACCAGGAGCTGGATACGGACTGTCCCACAAAGGCTCTCGCTGTCGGCAGTGTCGGCTTCCGGATTGGAGTCAACAAGGCTTGGCAAAAGCAACCCACGCAGGAATAGAAGATGGCTTCTTGATCAGACCAGCAAGGTCTGATGGACTTCTCCTTTTCAGGGAAGCAAGGGCCAGCCTGGAACAACCAGGCCAGCGGTGTAGATTCGAAGGTTCGTCGTCACAGAGGCCACTAGCCAACGGGCAAGCGACTGGACAGACGCGTCGAGCAGGAAAATGCAGAAGGGCCCCACGCAGAACTCGTGGAGTGTGGAGGGCTGATCTTCGTTGCAGTTGATGCTCGGGGCTGGGGCTTCTCAATCCAAAATGCACAACTTCGAGGGTGCCTCTGAAGCTGCCCAAGTAGCAAGGAGCAGGCTTTTCAAGATGGCCAGTCCCACGTCTCTCGTCGCTTCCACGGGTCTCAGCTTTGCATAGACTGTGGATCGGGGTCAAAGAAGTCTGGAAGTCTGGCTCTTGTCGGACTCTGTCCTCGAGCTCCGGCAAAAGCATCGACAAAGTAAACCGCAGATTGCTGGATGTGCCTGTAGGTACAGGGTGGTCACTCCTTGACCACAAGGGAGATTTTTCAGTCGTCTTCTGTGAAGTAGATCGTCTAAGGTCCAGAGTTTTGTTTCAAGTTTCAGTTCAGGATAAATCTAACGTCTCTTGACTCAGCTCCTACCTTTATACCAATCAAAGGGGCTGGATTACCTGCTAGGTCCCTCCTATGGGTGGGACCAGGGAAGGGGGTGGTTACACCCCTTTCCCTTTGTCCAGTTTCGCGCCAGAGCTGGGGCTGGAGTGCCCCAGCACCGGTTTGAGCCGGACTATGCATGGGACACCTTGTGTGCCCCAGGCAGTGTCTCATTTCATTCAACCCTCCCTGCCCCAATACACTATGGCCTGTCTGGGCTGGTGCTAGCACCTCCCAAGACAGGAAACCTATTGTCCAAGCCTCTCTCGCTGGAAGGAGTCCCAGCAGCAGGAGGCTAGACTTGTGTCTGTGGCAGCAGCATCCATTTTGTGATGCTGAGGCTCTGGTTAACTTTAACCGATATTAGTAGGAACAACATGTCTTCCCCCTCTAGGAGGGTGGAATGCTACCCCCGTCGCCAGAACTGGCGAGGGGGTAGTATTCCAAAGCGTATAACACCTTACACGACATGTATTGATAAAGCCAAACCAAAGTTAGCGTTAAACCGGAAGGATTATAATGCACTTAAGAGTATATGGTATGGCTATATCATAGAACAGCTATAAGGACATGGTTCCGAAAGCTGCAGACAGGCTCAGCTCCTGCTAGAGCCTCATCTCACTTAAAACCAAGCACTCTGCCTTCAGGATTGTTAAGGCCTGCCATAGGAGTGACGTATATGTATATATGTGTCTATATATAATGGTAGGTATAGGAATACTATACCTAAGCAAGGGGTGATTACACGATCTTGCCCCAGCTGAGTGATCAGCCAGTTGTGTCAGTTTGGATGGCCAGCCAGGGGTGGCATAAGATATGCTGCAGCCCCCGGTAGGCCTTGGGTGCACCTATGCCCTGGGAACCTATGGTACTCTGTAGAGGGACTCACAAGAGTGACCCATTTCCCAATTGGTGATGTACCTAAAGTACATGGTATGAATTTAGAGAGAGAACAGCTGGGCTGTGGGTCTGATTAGCAGGCCCACAGCCACATTAAAGTCGAAAACCAGTGAAGCAAAAATCAAAAAGTGGGGTGACCATAGGAAAGCAGACCCTACTCTCCTAAAGGTAATGTTTCACGAACGTGTGCAAAAAAGCCCACATCGCTGCCTGGCAGATGTCTTGGACTGGGACACCCCCAGCTAAGGTCGTAGTCGCGGCCTTTGCCCTGGTGGAATGGGCTCTTAATCCCTCAGGGGGCTGCTATTTTGCCAAAGCATAACATATTGTGATGCAGAGAAGGACCCAGCAAATGATGGTCCTTTTCTGCACTGTCATTCCCTTCTTTGCTCCCACGTACCCCACAAAGAGTTGGCCATCCACCAAGAACTCTTTTGTGCGGTCAAGGTAGAACGACAATGCTCCTTGGTGGAGACGCTCCTCTTCCTTAGAAGGATGCAGAGGAGCTAAGTAGGTGGGCAAAGTGATGGATTTGCCCAGATGGAATGGGGTAATGACATTTGGCAAAAAGAAAGCTCTAGTATATAGCACCACCTTGTCTGAAAGGACATAAGGTAAGGAGGCGAGCAAGATCACCCCTGCAACTCACTCACCCTCCAGGCAGAAGTAATCACCACTAAGAAGGCTGTTTTGATGGTCTACAGGCAGAGGGGACAATTGCGCAAAGGTTCAAAGTGAGCAGACATAGGATAGGTAAGGATATGGAACGCTCTCCCGGGAGTCCTCAGATGCAACCCCTCCTTCTCTTGTTTCAAAAGAGACCTCAAACTCCATCTCCTTAACAAATACTTTCCTGAACAACGTCAACTAACCTAGACCTCAATACCCCAAGTTGACTCCCATTCAAGGATTGTTGGTGAACGGACTATGCTAATCTCCTTGTTTTTCTTTTTTTTCCCCCTCCCCCTCCGCTGCACAGTTACTTATTGTTCATACTGTATTCTTTGTCCGTGGTTTGCTTACTTATTGTCAGCCTTCTAGGTAATGTAAGGCCCTTCGGCTTTGCACAATATGTATGTGAAGTGCTCTGATACCTACGGGTCTAGCTAGCGCTATACAAAACTTTAAAACAAAAAAAAAGTCCCACTGCGGCATAATAAAGGGCGTGGGTGGAAATAAGTGAGTCAGCCCTTTTAAGAAATCCCTGCCAACGGCATGCGTATACAGTCTTAGTGGAGGGCTGCTACAGACTTCGGGACGAAGGTCAAAAGCTATCAACTGTCGCCGCTCAATTGCCACGTATGGAGGAGCAGAGTTGACAGGTTCGGGTGAAAAACCCTCCCCCGCTGGTGTGACATAAGATCCTCCCAAAGGGGCAGCCTGATTGGAGTATCGATACTCATTTTCAAAAGCTATGGATAACAGACTATCCTCCCCAGTCAAAAGCCACAAGAATGACTTGGGCCCAGTCATTCCTCAGTCACTCAAGCATTTGTAGAGCGCACTACTCACCCGTGAGGGTCTCAAGGCGCTATGGGGGAGAGGGGAGCTGCTATTGTTCGAACAGCCAGGTCTTGAGAAGTCTCCTGAAGGTCAGCAGGTCCTGGGTCTGTCGCAGGTGGATGGGGAGGGTGTTCAAAGTCTTGGCAGCGAGGTGGGAAAAAGATCTGCCGCCGGTGGTCATTCGGTGGATGCGAGGAACGGCGGCGAGGTCAGCAGAGCGAAGCTGGCGGTTGGGAGTGTAGAAGGTGAGTCATTTGTTGAGGTATGTTGGTCCAGCATGGTGGAGCACTTTGTGAGCGTGGGTACAGAGCTTGAAGGTGATCCTTTTGTTGGCGGGGAGCCAGTGCAGATCTCTCAGGTGGGCAGTGATGTAGCTGTGGCGGGGGATGTCGAGGACGAGGCATGCGGAGGCGTTCTCTATGCGTTGAAGCCTTTCCTGGAGTTTGGCTGTGGTTCCCACTTAGAGGGCGTTGCCGTAGTACAGCCTGCTGGTGACGAGGGCCTGGGTGACCGTCCTTCTGGTTCCGGTGGGGATCCATCTGTAGAAATTGCTGAGCATGCGGGGTGATGTTGAAGCAGGAGGAGGAGACAGCGTTGACTTGCTGGGTCATTGACAGTGATGTGTTCAGGATGAACTCCAGGGTGCGTGCGTGTGGTCGGTGGGTGTCGGCACAGCACCCAGCAAGGCCGGCCACTAGGAGCCATCCCAGGCGGAGGGGATGGAGCTGAGGATGAAGACCTCCGTCTTGTCTGAGTTCAGTTTCAGGCGCCTTCATTCCTTCGTGGAAGTTGGTTTTGGCGGTGGCGGGGTCCTTGGTGAGGGAGAGGATCAGCTGGGTGTCATCAGTGTATGAGACGATGTTGAGATCGTGTGATCGGACGATGTTGGCGAGCGGTGTCATGTAAACGTTGAAAACGGTTGGGCTGAGGGATGATCCCTGGGGTATGCCGCAGGTGATCTTGGTGGCTTTGGATCGAAATGGAGGGAGGGGGACTCTCTGGGTTCTGTCGGTGAGGAAGGAGGTGATCCAGTCCAAGGCTTTGTCGCAGATCCCTGCGCTGTGGGGGCGTGTGCGTAGGGTGTGGTGGCAGATGGTGTCGAAGGCGGCCGAGAGGTCTAGGAGGATAAGGGCCACGATTTTTCCTTTGTCCGGCAGGGTCCTGATGTCATTGGTGGCGGCGATAAGGGCGGTTTCGGTGCTGTGGTTGCTGCGGAATCCCGATTGGGACGAGTCCAGGGTGTTCTTCTCCTTGATGAAGCGGGTCATGTGTCTGTTGACTATCTTCTCAATGACTTTCATCAGGAACGGGAGCAGGGAGATGGCCCGGAAGTTCTTGAGGTTCTTTGGGTCTGCCTCGGGTTTCTTGAGTAGGGCGTTGATCTCTGCGTGTTTACAGCTCTCTGGGAAGGTGGCGGTCTCGAAGGAGCTGTTGAAGATCTTCCAGAGTTGGGGTGCGATGATGTAGCTCGCTTTGTTGTAGATGTGGTGGGGCAGGGGTCTGATGGTGAGCCGGAGTGGATGGTTTTCATGGTTTTGCTGAAGTCTTCGTCATTGACGTGGTTCCAGGAGAGCAGGCGGCCGGTGTGACTGGGGGGTGGGGAGTCAGGGGTGTCGGCGGCTGTCGGGAAGGTCTGGGTATTGAAGCTGTTGTGGATGTCTATGATCTTGCGGTGGAAGAAGATGGCTAGAGAGTCGCAGAGGTCTTGTGATTGCAGGATGTTGTTAGAGCTGGAGCTGGGGTAGGCGAGTTCCCTCACGATGTTCAAGAGCTGTTGTGTGCGTTGTTGTTGATGCGTTCCTTGGAGGAGGTCCTTTTGGTGGTACAAATGAGTTGGTGGTGCCTGTGGCTGGCGTTTTTGAGGGCTGCGTGGTTGTCCGGTGTCTGTTTGTGGCGCCACTTATTCGAGTCTTCCACAGGTCTACTTGGATGTCTGGAGGTCAGTGGTGAACCAGATGGCCCTTCTGTCGGTGTATCTGTTTGAGGGTTTCTTGATCGAGGCGAGAGTGTTGGTGCAGTCGTCAATCCATTGCCTGATGTTGCGGCGGGCTGTGTCGGTGTCGGTGTGGTCGGTTGGTGGGTCTTGGGCGAGGGTGGTGATTAGCTGGCCTTGTTCAAGCTTCAGTGGGGGATACTTTGCGGGTGGTTGTGTGTGGTGTTTTTCTCGAAGGAGAAGTGGATGCAGTGGTGGTCGGTTCAGTGGAGTTCGGTGGTGCGGCTGAAAAGATGGGGTCAAGCGTGTGTCCGGCGGAGTGGGTGGGTGCCGTGACTAGCTGTTTGAGTCCCAGGTTGGTGAGGTTGTCCAGCAGGTGGTAGAGTTACTGTCATTGGCGTTCTCATGGTGGAAGTTCAGGTCTCCGAGGAGGATGTAGTCTGTGGAGGTCAAGGTGTGCGAGCTGACGACGTCTGTGATGGAGTCGCTGAACTGAGGCTGGGGTCCGGGGGGTCTGTAGACGAGGGTTCCTCTGAGGAGGGTGTTGGGATCGATATGGATCTGGAAGTGCAGCTGTTCCTGATCTTCTTCAGAACCCAGGGCAGGAGTGCTATGGGTGGAAAGGCGTACAACAGGACTGAGCTCCACTCGCGACGTAAAGAGTCACCAAGCAATAGCCGCCTTCTAAACTCCAGCACGCAGTACTGTGGACACTGCACGTTCTTCTCTTCAGAGGCAAACTAATCTAACCAAGGTCCTCCCCACTGCTGAAAGAGACCATGCGAAACCTCCGATTGTAAATGCCACTCGTGATCTGCTAGGCATCAACGGCTGAATTAGTCCGCCCTGTCACTCAGAGAACCTGCCAGGTGTTGAACCAACAGGGTTATGCCCTGCTGTTCCAGCCATGTCCACAGAAGAAGGGCCTCTCGACAAAGGGCCCACAACCCCACCTGCCCTGTTTGTTGCAGTACCACAGGGAAGTGGTGTTATCTGTGAGCACCTGCACTAACTTCCCCTTGACAGAGGGAAGAAATGCTTTCAATTCCAAGCGAATCGCTCAGAGCTCCAAATACATTTATGTGGAGCCCTGACTCTGCCGGAGACCAGTGTCCCCATATCATCTCCTCTCCCAGATAGCCCCATCTCAGAAGTGACGCATGTGGCACAACTGTGAAAGGGAAAGGGAGAGAGATCTGCTGTTGACCCAATCACAGTTGGTTAACCACCCATGCAGATCTTTTGCAGTTCCTTTCGAGATTTGAACCCCCTCTGTGAGATTTCCCTGATGCTGTACTCATCGGATCTTCAAGTCCCACTGCAGAGCCTGCATAGGCCATCTGGAGTGTCTCACCAACAGGATGTAGGAAGCCATGAGGCCCAACAGCTTCAGAGTCCATCTCATTGAAATCCAGGATAGAGGCTGAAATATCAGCATCATTGCCTGAATATCCTGGACTCACTGCTCGGAAGGATGGCACTCTGCCCAGAACAGCTCCGGTGAAAGGGAGCTTCTGAGGAGTCAGGTGTGACTTCGGCATGTTTATAGAGAGCCCCAGCAAATGAAGAAGGTTTGCCGTAGTCGGAAGGTGGGAGACAACTGCCTAAGGCGAGGACGCCTTGAACAGCCAGTCGTCAAGGTAAGGGAAGACTGACACTCCTAACCTGGGCAGATGAGCTTTGGCCACCGCCATCACCTTGGTGAACACACAAGGGGTACTGGTAAGGCCGAAGGGAGTCATGGTAAACTGAAAGGGCTTGTGGCCTACCTTGAACTGCAGATAACGCCTGTGGCCCAGCAGGATTGGAATGTGGAAATACGCATCCTGTAGGCCCAACGCTACCATCCAGTCCTCCTGGTCTAGGGCAGACAAAACCTGAGCCAGAGGAACGAGTTACTTACCTTCAGTAACGATGTGAGGCACCACATATAAATGAGGAGCGGGTCATGGGCAGACATCTGAAGCGTACAGGCTTCACAAGCCTTAAAACCGGAAGGCATTGCACCCACACCAAAATGTCGAGAAGGCCCAAAAGCCAGTCCAAGGAACTGCTGGTTTTCCAGGATTGACGCTTGGATGCAGAAAAGAAGAAAACTGACATCAGCGCGCCGGGAGGGGCATATATGGCTCCACTGACGTCATGTCACGTCAGGGCGGAGCCGGGAGGCTCCGCCCCCCGGAGCGCAGAGGTGCTGCAGAGGAAAGTTTTCCGGATCCAGTCTGATGCCTGGGGATATTCTAAGTTAAAGAATCTGCAGCTAGACGTCTCTATCAGATTAAGCATTTTTTATTTCTTCTTTTTGAGGAAGAGATTGACAGTCCGAAGATCTAAAATGGGCCGTAGTCCCCTCCTCTTCTTCGGAATCAGAAAGTAGTGGGGGAATAACAGCCACTGCCTACTTCTGAACCGGGACCCTTTCTATAGCTCCCTTGGCCAAGAGATCTGTAACCTCTTCTTGAAGCAACTTTAAATGATCCTCCGTCAGCCGTCCCTAATTTGACGGAATGAGAGGAGGAAAGGAAAGCAAAAGCAGAAGGCCATGTCCATCAAATTGACTTGGACATCCCCCAAGAATCCAGTTACAAAGCCAGGTGTGGCACCTCAAGGCCACCCTCGTTGAAACCGATTTGCCTATCGAACGGGTCATATCTAGACCATTGTGAATTTTGCTGCATTTCTCCCATCCTTGACAGCTTGTGAGAACATAGCCCGGACGTCCTCCAGGACATATGGCAACACTTGCGTAACCATCTCCCAAAGGGAATGGGAAAAACAGCCTAATAAGCATGTAGAATTTACCAACCTCAATGCCAGGCTGGAGAAAGAAAACAACTTATTTCTGAAAGAGTCCAGCTCCTTGGATTCCCTATCCAGAGGGGCGGAAGGGAACATGCCCTGGGATGTGAAGGCCTGCTCCACCAAACTCTCTGGGGTGGGGTGTTGGCTGAGGAACGTTGGGTTGCCCGGAGCTGGGCGATGGCGGTATGCAATTGTCCTATTTACAGGAGCCCCTGTGCTAGATTTGGACAATGTACAGAGAAGGATGATGGCAAGTGCTTCATTAAAGGGCAAAAGGGGTTCGCATGTGGGAGCCCAAGGTTGAAATCAACTACACAGGGAATCAATCATATCTCGGCCACACAGTATGGTGAGTCTTGCTGCCTCTCTCCCATCTTTGGCAGCTTGGGAGATCACAGCCCAGGCCTCCTCTGGGACTTGTGGCAGCATTTGCAGAACCGTTTCCCAAAGGGAATGGCAGAAACAGCCCAATAAGCATGCAGTATTCACCGACCACAATGCCAGGCTGGAGGAAGAAAACAACTTCTTCCCGAATGCATCCAACCTCTTGGATTCCCTGTTCAGAGGGGCAGAAGGGAATGTGCCTTGGGACGTAGAGGCCTGCACCGCCAGACTCCCATGGGGTGGGATGTTGACTGAGAAACTTAGGGTCACCCGGTGCTGGGCGATGGCGGCGTGCAATCGTTCTATTCACAGGAGCCCCTGTGCCAGGTTTGCACCATGTTCCCAGAAGGACATCCTTAAGTGCTTCATTGGCAACAAGGGTTCTGAAGTGGAAGCCCCAGGTTGAAGCACCTCAGTCAGGAGATTAGTCCTGACCTGCACCGAGGGCAGCTCCAGTCTAAGGAACCACCATGGCATAAGATGTCCCCTCCTCAGTAGCCACTGTTAACAGAGAGAGCATGCAAGTATCTGGAGACGTATCCAGTCCACTAGCCTCCCCAAGTTCCTAATACCAGACCAAATTCTCCTCAGAGACTTTCTGGATTTCAAGAGGGTCCCCAAGCCCCTCCCATTCCTCTCTCAATCCAAGCACATCCTCAAAGTGCTCCGGAGACAACATGGGTTCTGTCGACGTCACGCAAGAAGGTTTGACAGGTTCGGGTGGAGAACCCTCCCCTGCTACTGTGACAGAAGATCCTCCAGAAGGGGTAGTCTGATCGCAGGACCGATGACCATGTGTCACCTTCGATATACCTGTGCGGTTTGTTCCCCTGGTGGCACTTTGTATAAGGTTAAAACCCCATAAGTTCTCTCCCTCCCCTGCCTATAGTGTGCACTATTGTGTCTTCATGGAATGGTGTGTTCTTGTACCTTGTCGGGGTGAGTTGTTATTCCAGGACACAGCAGAGACTAGCTTGGTTTCTGTCTTCCCTTAGCCCTTATTCTTGACTAGTCATGAGATCTCTGCATAGTGTGCTGGTCATGAATCATGTGGCTTGGGGGCAGGGCCTATATCTAGCACGTCCCCCATTGCCGCAGTGCTTGGCATTTCGTTCTCCTAGCAAAAGAAAGATCCTTCCGAAATGGCCCAAGAACCTGAACTTCCTGTTTCCTTGCTTGGCGTCTTGCCTTACATTTCTCAGATTCCCTACTCCGAGACTGACGTTTTTTCGCATCCTACCCAACCCAGCAAGGCTGCTCACTCTTCATTGTGGAACATTTTCTGTTCTCCCTCACAGAGCTGTGCACGCTCTTCTCCTACCGCCTGGATGTTTTACTCTTGTCAGCATACCTCCGATCAGTGTACTGTCCCTTAGGTATCTAGGCTTGGTTTTTGTTAGCCTGTCGTTCCCTTTTTTGATGTTCTTTTGGATACATATTGCCTGACAGTAGATTTCAGGCTTTGTCTTTGGTTTGTTCCCCCCACAACCCCCCATTGGTACTTGCCTCAAGTTTTGCCCTTGTTATTTTAAGACTTGTGTGATATATCCTTGTTCTTGGAATTGTGGGATACTCTCTTGAGACACTTATTGCTTTTGCTATATTCCTATGACGATAACAGGAATTACATCCTTGATTGAAGGAATACCCCCCACAACTCTATGGTGAATTATGGGGATTGGTTTTTATTACTATGGTCAAAACTGGTAAGTGCATGTATGGACTGGAATGAAATGATGCATGAGGGTAGAACCAGTAACAAATGGCACAACTTCGTGAGGCCGAACACCTCCATGACCTCAATGCCTTCTGATTGAATTTCCGTGACTTGGAGAAGAGACTCCCAAGGAAACTGCTCCTTGAACGCCCATTTTATTTAAGAGGTTTTATATAGCGCTGGCTTCACCCTTAGGTATCAGAGAGCTTTACACTGGAAGACGATAGAACATGGGTTACAAAACAAATAGTAACAAAATGAAACATTAAGATATGATAGACTTAAAGAACAAAATGAATAACATCTTGATTATGATACAAAGTGAAAGGATGAAGTTATTTGCAAAGCAATATATGAATAAAATAATTACAAATTATTAAACAGTAAAAAGGAACTAGACTAATTTTGGTCGATAAAGAAGTCAAGTCAAGTCAAGTCAAAGAATTTATATAGCGCACTACATACCCAGAGGGTCTCAAGGCGCTTAGGGAGGGGAGGAGGATTACTTGTCAAATATCCAAGTTTTCAGTTGTTTTCTGAATGCTAGGTGGTTCTGGGTAAGGCGAAGGTCAGTGGGGAGAAGGGTTAGGCGAGTGTGGAAGGAGGGGTGGCTAATTGTTAAGAGAGGGGTGAAACGAGGGGGGCGCAAGAGGTGTGGATGGGTACCGTGGGGGGTGAGTAGGTGTTGGTGGAGTGCAGGAGAGGTGGGAGAAAGGATGTAAGGTAGGAGATTCAAAAAGGAAGAGATTGTACAGCAAGTATGGACATAAAATGATTATGGACCCCAATATTTGTTGAGCAGGTGCAATTTAAGGTCTTTTTTTTTTTAAACTGACGTATGAAGGGTTCAGTCGTAGGTCTTTAGGGAGGGTATTCCAAATAATGGGGGCCTTACCAGAGAAATAGTGAGATTGCGCGGCTTTCTTTTTTAGCAGAGGGGGGACGAGAATGAGAGAGTTAGTGCTTCTCATCAATCCTGCACTTCCTGCTTTTTTGAGTTTGTTTGAAAGGTAGAACGGGGTCTTTTGATGGAGGGCTTTGTGCGTAATGCAGGCTAATTTATAGGAGGATCTGCCTTCAATAGGAAGCCAATTAAGGGTCTTTAGAGCCGGCAAGATGTGGTCAGCACGTTTGCAGTCAGTTGTTATCCTAGCCGCTAGGTTTAAAACAGATTTGAGGGGGGCCAGGTGAGCTTTGGGAGAATCGGAGAGAAGGGCATTACCATAGACGATTTTCGAGAGGATTAGGGATTGTACAACTGATTTGAAATCTTCCACTGGAATGAAGGGTTTGAATTTTTTGAGATGTTGGAGCGTAAAAAGTGCACCTTTTGCTGAGTTTTTTACATGGGAGTTGAGCGTAAACTTGCTGTCGAGGGTGATGCAGAGGGATTTTAGCAATTCGGAGAGGGAGATTGGACAGTTTAGGGCATTAAGGTCAGTGATCCATGTATGGATGGAGAGAGGGTTGTTTTTAGGAGAGAAAAGAATGATTACAGTTCTATTAGGATTAAGTTTGAGATGATTGAAATAGAACCAGGTTTGGATATTAGAGAGGGCGGTGTTAAGGTGCAGTACATCAGAGTGGGATTTAATTTTATAGTAGAGTTCGGTGTTGTTGGTATATAGGTGATAGTTAATACCGGCTTGTTTGAGAATGAGGGTAAGGGGTTCCATAAAAAGGTTGAAAAGAGCAGGAGAGAGGATGGATCTTTGGGGGACACCAAGGGAGACTGGAGTGGGGCTAGATAGGGAGTTTTGAATTTTTACTTGTTGGGTTCTGTGTTGGCAGTAGGAGTTGAACCAGTTGAGGACGGTGCCATTAAGGTCAAATCGAGATTTAAGTGTAGAGAGTAAGGTTGAATGGTTAACTGTGTCGAATGCCGCTGAGAGGTCAAGGAGAATGAGTAGGCAGGTCTCGCCCTTGTCCAGGGCTAGGTGGATGTCATCAACTATATTTAGCAATGCAGTTTCAGTGCTGCAGCCTTTACGGAATCTGGATTGTAAGGGGTCAAGTAGGTTGTAATGTCAATGTGTTTATCCAATTGCTGAAGGGCAGATATTTTAAGGGCTTTAGAGAGAATGGGGAGGTTTGAGATGGGGTTGAGGTTGTTCGGGTCATTTGGGTCCGTCTTAGGGTATTTTAGAATGGGCGAGATTTGTTCGAGTTGGAGGGAGACCGGGACGCACCTCGAGGAAAGGGAGGAGTTGATGATATTGGTCCAATACGGGACAATGACGTACTTTAGGTCTTTCGACGAGGGAAGATGGGAGAGGATCTTTAGTGAGGGAGGATGGTGTTAATTTGGACAGGAGATTAGACTGCTAGTTCAGAGACGGAGTGGAAATTCAGCCAGGAGGCGTTGTTTTCGAGTTGAGTGTTGTCGGGGGAAAATTCAGGTGGGTTTGAGGAAGGTTGGGGTGGGGAGGACAGAAGGGTGTGAGCAGAGGGGAGGGTGTTGAAGTAGTATCAGGGGAACAGAGGGTTGGGGGGATGCGAGTTAGAGTGAAGGATTGGTCAATTTTGGCAATTTTTTCATAGAAACAGTTAGCTATTTCTTCGCATTTGCTTGTGGTGGGCGTCACGTTGTGGGGGGCAGGGGAGGTTTGATTTCTAATAATGTTGAACAGTTCTCTGGGTCTGTTTTTGGCTCTGGAGAGCTGTGATCGGAAGAAGGAAACCTTTTCGTAGAAAATGTGCTTCTTGAACACGGATCTAGTGGTTCGAAGGAGGACAAGATTGGAGGGGGAAGGGTGTTGTCTCCAGAGTTTTTCCGCCAGTCTAATTACTCGTCTTTCATTATTGAGGTCTGGGTTAAACCAGGATTTGGAAGGGACATTATAAAGATTTTTTGGTTTGGGCGGTGCAAGTTGATCTAGAACCTCAGAGACAGTTTTATTGTAATACTCAGTGAGTTTGTTTGCATTGAGAGAGGGAGGTGTGTGACTGAGTTGTGCTTGGAGTTCAGCCTCCAGTACACCTGGGGGGATACGATTAAGTTTCTGGATAATATTGTGGTTTTGTTGTTTTTAGAAGGGGCAGGCTGGGCTAAGGATGAGATCGAGAACAATATGAGGTGGTGATCAGACCAGTCGAAAGGGATAATGCTGGACAGGGATGTCAGATTACTGTAAGCAATGATGGCGTCAAGAGTAACCCCTTTAGAATGGGTTGGGGAAAAGCAGAGTTGCTTGAGGTCATTTATCTCAAAGAGGTTATTGAGAAGGTTGATGGTAGGGTCGTCTGGCAAGTTCCAGTGAAATTTAAAGTCTCCTAGGAAGAGATTTTTAGAGTTTGAAAGGTACGATTGTGGGAGAAGGTCAGATGGTTCCTCACCGAAGGGAAGAGGTTCACCTGGAGGGTGATAGATGTTGTGTAGTCATATTGGGGGGGCACCTTGAATTTTAAGTTCTGCTCCAAGGTATTCAAATGTTTCGAAGTCCGTGTTTTTGGTTAGGGAGAGCTGGAGTTCATTTTTAAAGATTATTGCTAGACCACCTCCTATTCTCTTAGGTCTGTATTTTCTGAGGATAGAATAACCGGGGGGAGAGTAAGTCTAGGATGGGTGTTGAATGATCGTTGAGCCAAGTTTCAGTTAGAAAGACGACATCTATATCTTCACCAAGGATGGATTCGGAAATTTCTGTGGCATGTCAAACCGCCAAGCAGCAGTTCACAAACATGCATGTCAGGAGCTTAGGGTTAGTTATGGGGGGGCACGAGAGGATGGCGGTAAGTTGCGGGGGGGTCTGGGCGAGCAAGGAAAGGAGAGAATTCTGCTGGTCCCAATATTAACAGGGATGTTAGAATGAGGAAAGGTTGCATCCTTGCGTGGGGCCATAGGCGGGTAAGAATTGCAGATGACGGAGAGGTTAGAGGTGGAGTAGTCATTCAAGGAGCGACAAGGTCTCTGTGAGCAATTGTGAAGTGGTGTGGTTTTCCAGAGTTTGGGATTGATGAGTTTTGGGGGGCCGGTGTGTGGTGAGGTGGGCCAAGAGGGGCAGGTTATTGGTTTGAAGGATTTGGAGTTAGTGAAATCTTCTCTAAGTCAGACTAATTCGGATAGGAGGGAGGACATGTTGCGATCAATGCTGCAAAGTGTCTGGGTTAAAAGAGTAAGGTGGGGCGTAATTGAGGCAGCGGGGGTGAGTTGGTTGGAGGAGGAGGTCTAGCGTTCGGAGAGGGTGATAAATATGGAGGAGGGCGAGAGAGGTCTTGTAGCAGTGGGCGAGAGGGAGGTCTGTGGGGGGATGGAGGGGAGTTCCGGCCGTCAGAGGCGGAAGGGGAGTGGGGGAGGACTAGATAGTACTGGAGGTAGTCTGGGCAGGGGGTAGAGTTCGAAGATGATCGGGGGTGGAGGTCTGTTGTTCGGAGAGGGAGGGAGGCCTGTGGGATGGCAGGTTCTGGCAGACATTGGGGGCAGGGGAGTTGGGGTGGACTGCATATTTGTAGAGGTAGTTGGGGCAGGAGGGTGGGTGGGATATTTTGGGTTTGGTCAGGGTTGTTTGGAGAGGGTGAGAGGTCTAGGGGGAGGCAAGTGGAGCACTGCGGAGGTGGGAGTTTGGTGATCCTGGCAGGTGGAGAGAGGAGAGATCTGGCCATGTGCGGGAGGGACGGGCATGGAGAGAGATGGGACAGTTAAAGAGGTAGGGGACGTGATAAGGGGAGCAGAGTGGGAGCATGAGGTTAGCGGAGAGGCAGCATTAGCATTAGGGTCAGGGGGTAGGTTCAGGTTGGGGGTAGGGTCAGAAGGGGTGTAATGGGACGGGCTGGGGGAACCTTGGGGGGGAGGAGAAGGGTTAGTAATGGGAAGAGGGGTGAGGAGGAGGTGAGGACAGTTGGGGGGACAGAGTGCTGAAAGCTGTTTAAAGATATTGAGGTGGTGTTCATAGGCTTGAATGAGGATATTTCCAGTTTTGAAGATGGAGATGTCAATTTCAACTGGAAAGGTGGCAGAAGGAGTAGTAAAGAGTTTGAAACTGTATGGAATATTGTTAGATGTAGTTATTGGGAGATGACGTAGGAAAGTGCTCTTCCATTTGGAGGGGCGTTTGGAGTAGAAAATGTAGTTGGTTTTTATGGGGGACGTGAGGCTGTGGTAGTTGTCCACAATTAGGGTTTTGGGGTGCCGGATAAGTACTTTATGTTTAACAAATTTCTTGGCGTTTTTTGAGAGATTGGGAGTGTAGGGAATGGACCAAGAGTTAGGGCCATGCCTGGTGAGGGGGGTGTTAAGGGGTGATATAGTGGGGTTGGTGCAGAACGCGGGGATGGTACTAAGGTGGGACATGGTGGACAAACTAGTTGGCGGAGAGGGGGGGTAAGAAAAAGAGGAGGCAGGAGCGAAATGGAGATATTAAGGAGAAAAACAAGGAGGGAGGTGAAGGAGGATGAGGAAAGATGGGGAGATAGTGTAGGAGGGGAGGGGTGGAGAGAGATTTAGTGATGAGGGTGGAAACGGGAGAGAAAGAGGGGTTGATAGATGTCAGAGGAATACAGGAGGGGGTGGGATTAATTAGGAAGAGTCTTCCTAATAACGGTGCAGAGGGGTTAGATAGCAGGATGGACAGAAATCACTTTATGAATTTGGGAGGTCATAAGGGAGAATGATGTTAAGTGACAACGCTAGATAGGTGTCAGGCGTAACTGGAAAATCGTAGTGCTAACCAAGGCTGCGAAGGAAGGCCGCAAGCTGCGATGAAGAAAATTGTGAAGGAGGGGAGGGATCTCGAGGAGGTTAGAGGTTGTAGGGCAGTAAGGAGTAAAGTAAACCATATGTTTCCAGCGAAAGCCGGGGGGGGGAAGGGAGGTAAGGCGCTATAGTATAGGGGCATCGACTAGAAGCCATTGAATCAGTGTCTGAGGGAGGCATTAAGTGGAGGTTGAGGGGGGGGGGGCGGAGCGGGAACCAGCAAGCATTTATCCCTGGCGTCCCAAGTGGGAGAGAGGATTAATCAATAAAAATGGGATCCAGGTGGTGGTTTAGATTCAGATGAGGGGGCGCGGGAAAGTCTTGTATTGCAAGCATCATCAATCGCCACCTTCTGGAGCAATTAAGGGGGTGCCGCAGCCATTTTACGGAGAGAAAGGCAGGACTGATTCCACAGCAGTGTGAGCCCCACTGCTGGAAATAGCGAAGTGAAAAATGGCGAAGCAAGTGAGGGACGATTATATGGATCTTCACATTGTCTTCCCGTGTCCACCTGTGCGATGGCTGCAACGGCGGTGCCACATTCGCAGCAGTGCAGTCCCGCCAAAGTGATGAGTAAAGGAGCGTCAGAGCACCAAAGACACTGTGCCCCCCCAGCATCAAGGAGCAAGGACGGGGTAAAAAAGGCAGCGCAGCCACAGGCCCCTGTGCAGAGAAGCCTGGGCAGAAGGGGGCCAACCAGAAGTCGGTGGGGAGCATAGGGTATCTAGCACAATAAGGGGGTGGGGGGTTGGGGGCAAGTCTAGAAGTAGACCTCTTCCAGAGAAAGGATGGCAGGACGGGGACAGCCAATTCGGTCTCCCCTGCGGTGGGGCCAGTCAGGACCCAAAGGGTCAAGGGAGCGTGTTGCGTTCTCGGCAGTCAGCAGGGGCTCTGGGACTCCATAGCATAGTGCGGCAGGAAAATGGTGCTCTCGGCCATGAATATCATCGGCTGAGGAGACGGGTGGATGGTGTACCCTTGTTGAGGCAGCGTCATTCGGTCACTGGAGTAGAGGGATCTAAGACAAGCCAGCCCAGTACTCACTGCGTCTCTACACAATCCTGGACGGAGACCACCGGAGAGGCAATATCTAGTCCTCAGAGGCTGCAAGCGGCAGAGACCCACTTGCCCAGACACCAGCACCGAGTTCAGTGGATGCGGGGACGGGGAGAGAAGCAATCCTGTGATCAGGTAGCGCCGATTACAGCGGTCAGGGATTTTAGAGTGTGCAAAGATGGTATATTGAGGCACCACCTGATATAAAGATGTGTGAGTTGTTGTGATGGGCAAAGCTTAGTAGGCAGACCTTCAATCTCCCAAAGCCATATTGTGCGTCTAATCCACATTCTACAAAGCATGCCTGCCACAATAGTAGCTGTTTGACTGAAAGGATGCTGTAAAAATAAAAAAAGACTGATCAGCTTGCTCACTGGTTTGGACCTTTGGTGATTATTGACAATTATTTAAAAGCGTCCGCTGGCCGCGAGTCCACCATTTTGGGGTCAGGCACACGCTATTCTGCAGATCCCGTTATCCGTGTCAGGTCCCACCACTCCGCCTCATCTGGCACGGGGTCTCGTCACCCCCAGAGCTGTGCCACGAATTCCAGCTACCTACAGGGATGGGGGCCCGTAGTAAGGCTGAAGGGCGGATTCGATCCACAGCGCAACGGCAACTACCTGGGTCACGCCAGAGGAGAAGGGGGAGGGGTGTGTGCCTTGTACCTTGCCCAGGAGTTCCTCAACACCACGCTGGGGGCTCCGAAAGCGGTGCTGAGCAGGAATGGGACTCCAGCAGCAGCTGGGGCATCGGATTCCACAAGGACGGCTTTGTTCCTAACCCCGGTGAGAGGCAGTCTGCGTTAGCAACTTCATCAAAGACAAGACTTCAGGTGTAGCTATAAAACCAAGATTTCCATTTCTGCAGATGATTTTTTTTGTTTTTTGTTTTTTGAAAAACTCTATTGTGCAATGCAAATAAGGTTACAAGTATGGGCCTACAACCACAGGAGCCGGCCGCTAGAGAATAGTAAGCATGTTAAAACATCAGAAAGTATCGGTCGATGGCCCAGAGGCCTGGCAACGTACAGGATAAAAAGGCTCTGCAACACAGGATGAACTAAGGATATCATGATTTTGTTTTTTAGAAGAACAAAAATGAAACAAACAAACAAAGCTCAAGGCGATAACCATTGTAAACGAAGCCTGCTCCAACGGGGGGGGACCCACAATAAGGATAAATGACCAGGAAATCGACGGAAACCACCGGGGGGGTAGGGTCAGTGGGGAAGTTGGAGAATCAGGAGAAGAATAGAGTCATCCAGGAATGCCGGATCAGGGGGACAGAGAAATATCCAGAGTGTCATCCAGTGGGGGTGTGCAAATGTTTCCTCGATAAGCATTCCATTGACTCCAGATTCTATTCCACGCCTTAGGTTTGCCCCGAGCCAAATACACGGTCTTTTGCCTAAACATACACCAGTCCATACTCTCTTTCCACACTGACACGGTGGGGGCCCGTCGGGAACCCCACCGCTGTGCGATGTCTCTCTTCGCAATCATGTTCCCGAGGGCAGCCCATCGGGTCTGGGCGACGCTGTAATCATTCGGCTCCCACACATTCAACAAACATCTCCGAGCCTCAGGCAGCAGAGCAACCCCGGTAACACACTCCATCACTGCATGCACATGGGTCCAATATGCAGCCACGTCCCGGCATTCCCAAATGATATGAAGGAAAGTGGCACTCAAACCACACCCGCGTTTACACAACCCATCCGAGGAAAAGCCCATGGCAACCAATCGAGGACCAGTAACATACACCCGATGAAGAATTTTAAGTTGGACGAGACGGAGACGGGCGGGAATGGCGACCTCCTTTGGGGAAGACACTGCCGACTGCCAGTCTTCGTCATCCAACTCCAGCCCGTCCCCAGTCCAGGCCACCCTGAGACGCACAAGAAGATCAGCCCGAACGTTGATCAATTTCCTGTATATTAGCGATATCGTACTATCGGGCAGGTGACCATCGAGGACACGGTCCTCAAGCGGGGAGGACTCGGGAGCATCAGTGCCGGCGGCAAAGACCGACGTCAAGGCATGGCGGATCTGTGCATATCTGAAAAACTCTCTATCACTCAACTCATACTCGTTCTGAAGGACCGCAAAGGACTTAACCGCGCCCTTCACCCAAAGGCCTCCCACTCTGCTTATACCGATCATGTCCCACTTCTCAAAACCTTTCGATGTCCAGAGGCATCCCAGTCTTTCGGATGCATACAAAGGAGTAGCACGTGTCAATCGATCGGACCATCCCATGGCCACACTCTCATCCTTCCACACACGCACCGCAATCCTAGTTGGTCCAGTCAAATCACTCCCTGCTGCCCGAGAGTAGAGCGCCCTATTGTAGTCACCGCCCGGCAATTGATGCTTGTCCATCTTGAAAGCCGGATTCGGACTGGGGGCATACAATGCGTGATTGATGGCGGACAGCTGGGAGGCCCAATAATACCACCTGATATCCGGGAGCGCTATGCCCCCGTCATACCAGGGGAGAGTCAGCTTTACGAGAGCAATTCGTGCACGGCCGTCCCAGACGAGCCGTCTCTGTAAGCCCTCCACCTCCCGAAAATAGCTCGCTGGAATGACGTCGAACAAATTCTGGAGTGCATACAGAAATCGAGGCAGAGACATCATTTTAAAAAGTGCGGCGCGGCCGAGTGGCGACAACGGGAGTTTACGCCACCGGGCCACGTCTAGTCTCAACCTACGGAGAGGAGGAAGGAGATTGTGTTCATAGCGGCAGCCGGATCAAGTGATATAAAAATTCCTATGTACCTGAAACCGGAACGAGAAATCTGAATGGGAAATCTACTTGGCAACGAGGGAAGGCCACCCGATATGGCGTATACACAGGATTTCGACCAATTTATAATCAATCTGGAATTCTTGCCGAACGAAGAAAGGACATCAAACAAGACGTTAAGAGACTTACGAGGAGAGGTAAGATATAGAAGTATATCGTCTGCATACAATGAAACTCGGTCTTCAAAATCGGGGGCCCACCGGATGCCCTTTATCGACGGCTCCCATCGGAGCCAGGCCACAAGCGGCTCCAAAGCCAGAGCAAAGAGAAGGGGGGATAGCGGGCACCCCTGTCTGGTACCCCTCCCGAGAACGAAGGGCGCGGACACACGACCGTTGACAACGACCTGCGCCAACGGTTCCTTGTATAAGAGCTGCACCCACCCGACAAATTCCGAACCAAAACCGAATTTCGCAAGGGCGGCCCAGAGATAAGGCCATTCAATCGTATCAAAGGCCATCGTGGCGTCCAAGGAGGCCAAGATGGCCGGCTCCGAAAGAGACCCTGCTCTCGCAAGAACACCATACAGCCGCCTCAGATTGAGGGCAGTGTTACGATGTGGTATAAAACCGGATTGATCCGGATGGATCAGGTCACAGATAACAGAGAGCAAACGATTAGCGAGAACCTTAGCAAGAACCTTAGGCTCCGCGTTCAACAGGGAGATGGGCCTGTATGAGGCGCAAAGGTCCCGTGGCTTACCCTCCTTGGGAATGACCATGATCGTTGCCAGACGCTGGTCACAAGGGAGAGTGCCCAGGTCACGTAACTCCAGAAACATATCACAGAGATATGGAGCGACTCTATCAGGTTGCAGTTTGTACAGCTCGATAGGCAAGCCGTTCGGGCCCATAGCCTTGCCCGAACAGAGAGAACGAATCGCGATCGCAATCTCATCCACGGACAGCGGGGCATCCATGCACCTCCGATCTTCCTCAGAAATGCAAGGCAACGTGATGTCACGCAACAATGAATGGGAGTCTTCCTCATCCCTGTCGGACACCGGGGAGTACACACCACAAAAATAATCCGCAAAACACTCCACTATCTCACTCGGGTCAGTCACACTCACACCATCTAAAGTCTGAATCACAGGAACCACATGACTCGCTCTCTCCTTCTTGTCAAGCCATGCAATCAGTTTACCCGCCTTATCCCCGACATCATACAGTTTACCCTGCTGCTCCCTATACATCGACTTGGCAGCATCAGTAACAAGAGATTTATAATCTAGCTGCCTCAGAGCAAGGGCGTGGAGTCTATCTTGGGTGACACCGGATTCTAGGTCAGCCTCCAATTCCAATATTTCATCCTCAAGACTCACCACCTCCCAATTCCTAACTTTCTTAGTTTCCGCAATTAAGGATAGGGCCTGTCCACGATAACAGTCTTAAAGGCCTCCCATAGTGAAACAGAGGAAGAAACAGACCCCTCATTCTCCAGGAAATAGTGGTCCAGGGACTTTACCAAACAGTGACGGGTCTTGGGATTACGCAAGTGCCAAGGGTTGATAGGGGCAACCCGTCCCTCAACATTCACCCCAGTATCCATACAGAACCACAATGGAGAGTGATCGGAAATGCCCCGAGCCAAGTGTCTAATTTCCCTAACAGAAGAGGATTGGACAGCGGGCATGAGGATGTAATCAAGTCTGGAAAGACTCCCATGGGCCCCAGAGTGAAAGGTGTACTGACTCTGTGTCGGGTGCATCAGTCTCCAGCAGTCCACCAGACCAAAAGTGTCCAGGAACCCACGTAGCCATGACTGAGAGTTAGAAATATCCCGGGGGGGTGACGATCCAAAGTACCAGAAAGTACCGCATTAAAGTCCCCACCCATGAGGAGGATACCTTCAGGGAGCTCCAGTAACAGACGACCAATATCGGAGAAGGTAGAAGTCTGGAGACCCGGTGGAACGTACACAGTGAGCAAAGTTAGGGACCTACCCTCCCACCTACTGGTGAGGGTGGCGTAGCGCCCTCTGCCATCGAGGATTACGTCATCAATCTCGAAAGGGAGAGAAGACCGAACCAAAATACCCACCCCTCTAGAACCAGTGGTAAACCCGGAGGGTGCAACCAGTCGATAACCCCACCTATTCATAGCCTGACACATATTTCCCACCAAATGCGTCTCTTGCAAAAGCACCACGTCAGGAGACAAGCGACGCAGATATTGCAGCACCACACCCTGTTTTATGCGGTCCCCCAATCCATTAACATTCCAAGACATTAACCTCAACCCACTACCCCCATCCCAACAGATAATGCATGAGTCACCCCACAAAGAGCAGAACATTCGAAGCTTGAAAGAAACCAATACGTCGCCTTGAGAAAGAAAAACAAACTCACAAACACCCCTTCCCACCCTCCAACCAACTCCCGTTACAACTCCCCCCTCCCTGCACCCCTGCAGTAGACTAAATAGCCACCCCAACATGCAGTGTGCCTGTGGCCCTAACAGTCCCAATCTACAGAAAGACCCAGAGGAGGAAAGAGGCCCATCTCCCCCGCCACCCTTAGTACGTACAGCAATGAAAAACATACGTAGAAAAAGCTTAGAATCCAGCTGATCAATGTCAAGTATCGGGAAATAGGGGCCGAGTCATCAGTTTCATTGAGGCTCACCACCCTCGGCGCCACCAGGGTGCTCAGTGCGATCGCTCCGGGCAGGCAGAGAATCCAGCCAGTCACTCACAGGTTCTGGTCGATCAAAGAAAAATGTCCGTTCCTCATACTCCACACGAAGCCTAGTAGGGAAAAGCATTGCGTATTTCAGGCCCAGGTCCCGAAGACGTCACTTTACCACCTGAAAACCCATCCTTTGCCTCTGGACGAGCTGAGTAAAGTCCGGGTAAAAGTTGACTGTAGAGTTCTCGAATTTCACCGGGCCACTCACCCTCGAAGCCTGCAGGATAGCATCACGGTCTCTGAAGTGAAAAAGCTTTGCGATGATAGGCCTCGGAGGGGCGCCCAGTTTAGGCTTACCACCCGGAACTCGATGGGCGCGCTCAACTGCAAAGAACTTGCTCAGTCCAGAAGGGGCAAGATGGTTCAGGACAAGATCCTCAACCAGGAGATCCGTCGGGAGATCCTTGGAATTCTCTGGAACACCTATGACGCGAATGTTATTGCGCCTTGCCCTGTTTTCAAAATCCTCCAACCGTTGAGACAGGAGATCATCAGCCGATTTCAGAGTACCAGTCTCGGTCTGAAGCTCAGACACGTCGGCCGTGAGGCTAGAAGTCTTCAGGTCCAATGATTTCACCTTCTCGTTGGTTTTAGCTAGGTCGGCTCTGATCAGGGTGACATCGATCTCCACTGTGTTGATTTTACTGGCAAGAGCCTCATACTGTTGACCTATGGTCTCCTTCATACTGGCAATGGTGCCCATGATGTCCTGAAGAGACAGATCCGTAGAGGCAGTGGAATCGTCCTTGGGGTCCCCCGGGGGGTGGCTAGCGCCACCAGGAGATCCTTTAGATAGGGTGTACCGGTCCATAACGTTGGTTTGGACCGGGCCCCCTCGGAGGGGCGCCTTAGTCTTCCGTTTCTCGGCTTCGATCCTGGCAGCCATGCTGGAAGATGCGCCCCGGAGGGACCCGTGAGACCTAGTGAAAATGGCCGCTAGCGGGCAATGCAACAACAGTCCACAAAAACAGGCTCGCGTGGCCGAGGCAAAGTCACGGCCCGACCCGACTGCATAAGGGGCAGAGGCACACTTCAACTGAGCCGGCTGGACACCGATGGGAACTGCCCCGCAGTTCGACAATGCCAGAAATCGAAAGCGAAACTGAAAGTTGAAATAGGGCTACTAGGGGCGAACCCCTCCGCCGATGTTGTTCAACTCCGTCCCGGCGTTACAATCCACCAAGACCCCGGCTCACCGCCGGGTGGGCCCCAAAAGTTCAAAACGGCGTAGTTTCGGTACCCAAAGTCCAAATCAAAATTTGAAAAGAGTTATGGCATCAGCTAAGGTTCCTCTGCAATAAGCCGTCCAGAAATTCAGGATGTAGTCAGGATAAAATGCGAAGAGTGGCGAGGGTCCGGGGAGCTCTGTGCTCACGCGGCCATCACGGCCTTCTGCAGATGATTACAAACAAATCATTCTGTTACAGGCAGACTTCATAGTAGGGGGCTGTAGAATAGCAGGGAGGATGGGGGGCATAGCCAGGGATATCACCAAAAGGTGATCCCTTGCCCCGGAGCTTCAAAGGGGAGCTCCAGCTCGGTGGCCATCTTTGAATTTGACAATGCGCTGGAACTTCACAGCGGGAAGGAGATTGACATCAGCAACTTCATTATCCTCTACTGCAAAGACTGAGGTTTCAGCCTCTTACAGGCGTCTCACTCCTCAGAGTCATGGTGCTCTCCTAAGCACAACATTCAGATGGAATGTGGATCTGTAGCCGACATCTTTCGAGTACAGGTCTCACATGTCTTAAAACCCGAAGGCATAGGTACACTGTTCACAGATGCAAAAAGGTGTAGAAGTCGGCTAAAAACAGAAGGCCAGAGGAACCGCTTCTCCAGATCGGCGTTGCAGCACAGAAAAGAAACTGACGTCTGCGCGCAGGAGGGGACTTATATCGCTCCACTGACGTCAAATCCAGAGCCTTCACCACCGTGGAGCCATACGATGCCGTATCCCAGCACGTAGAGGTACTGCTGAAATTTCCAGTTTCAGTCTGGCGTCTGGGGAGAATTCAAAGTTAAGGAATCTGCAGCTAGATGTCTCTAACAGATACCTCTGTTTTAAGGGGGAGATATCCCTTGCACACTGGAAGAGAGATGAGAGGGAGCTCCAGACCTACATTCTCGTGAGGCTGAAAGAAAGGAAAAGGGGTGCCCATATAGGCCCAGTACATCATTTCCGTAGCAGAACAGTCTCAGTGCAGAGATCCAAAGTGCCACCTTGTGGCTTACAAAGGGACTGCAAAAAAAGTTTCTAGATCCATTCTCTACGTCTTTCAATACAGAATTATACATACTATAAGATAATCTTTTGCAAATGGAGAGAATCTGCAGTTAACTATAATAGAACATTAAATAGATTACACAATTTAATCCTGCACAATCGTAATAGTAAATGGTCAATGAGCATATAGTGATTGTATTTTGAGATTTAAGTTAACAATATTAAATCAAAGCATACGCTGTATGTATCAGCACAGAAGACAGTACCAATACAATATGGTACAGTACTTTTTCTTCATATATTGAAAATATGCATAGTCCTGTACTCACTTTTACAGAGACCTTATTAGCCGGTTCTTCTTTAGATTTGCGATAACCATTTTCAAGTTTTTCTCCTCTTTTAACTTCTTTATCCTTCTCAGATTTCTTCTTTGTACGGAGTGCCGTGTGCCAAGAGGATGATTTTCTGAAATTGAAAAAAAAGTTAAAAGAACTACTGATGCCATTTATGATTTTAAAAGCATCATAAAATCACAGTCAATTTAAAGCATCAAATTAATAAAATATACTGTATGCAAAATATCTACCCTTTTCACATTTAAACTTTACTTGATTATCTCTACATGAACACCGAAAGAGAGGGAGATGATAAAAGATTTCTAAATAATATGCTGGACTGAAAGTGATAATGATCCTCCTAGTCAGACCCTCCAGGATTTTGCGATTTTGCGATTTGCCGCGAAATCGTCACTTTTGTAAAAATGTCGCGATTTTTACAAAAGTGCCCGCGAAATCCTGGAGGGTCTGCCTGACACTAACACTATAGTGCAGTGCAACTCCCCCTTCCCACCCCCTTCCTGCGTCATCAAAGGGGAAGTGGTCCGCAGTGTCGTATGATGATTGAAATAGCAATGGCCTCCTCTGTTCGGATCTCCATGAAGTGTAGATATCTTAGGCGACTCAATACACTACGGTATCGTGCCACTATGCAATGAACCCCATCAAATTATTTCATCCTCTAAACGTGCTCTAGGCGCACCTTATATATTTTTTTGTTAGTTTTTTTTAAAAGGCAGCTTGTCACCCTCTCATATGGCAGTACTCAAAAGTAAACTTCTACCCTTCAAAGTAACTCCAGTACAACCCTGACACTGTGGTGCAGTGCGACTCCTCACTCCCGCATCATCATGGGAGCAGTACTGCGCAGTGTCTCTCAGAGAAGGCACTACACCCTGACACTGAGGTGCAGTGCGACTCCCCCTCCCGCGTCATCATGGGAGCAGTGCTGCGCAGTGTCCCTCGCATTCTGGTTGGGAAAGAAAAGGAAATGGCTCACCAGTCAGCGCCCCCCTCAATCTCTCGAGACTTCCAAATAGCCCATTTCTTCCCGAGAAAGCTTGAAGCTTTTGTTGCTCGCCGGTGGGAGGAGCCTGTTCCATGCTGACAGGCCACAACAAACGCTCACAAAAGCAGGGAGCAGTGGCACCGTGACCCCCTGCCTTCAGCAAACAGAATTTGAGAAGCAGTGTTGTTTTTTTTCTCTGCATGTTCTACGGCGGCTCCGTTTCAGCTGATTCAGGAAAAAAACAGCTGAAGAACTTCATTTTAAGCACGAGGCTCCATCCAACGCAGAAATCAGGGCATACGGCCGGGAGTCAGAGGTGATCCATTCCTTACACTGTATTTAGTTAATTGCTTAAATAATGCTGCAGCTGTACTTTTTTCTTCGGATAAAAGCACATGGAAATATTTTTGACGTTTTGTTTAGTGCATGAATTATTATACTGTAATGTTTGCCAAGTTTCAGATTATTTATGTGTGACAGTTCCATGGTTTTAGCGTGCTTTTGTGTGTCATTCCATGCTTTTTGTGTGACACTATGAGTGAAACTTAATTGCGATAAAAACCAAGCAGAAAAATACACGAAAAGATAAACTACTCTACAACACTCTATGCCAACTCTATGCCACTCTACAATACTATTCCACTCACCACTACTCTAAGTAATTCTGCAGCGTGCCCAGTGTGCGGCGGGCCCTGGGGGGATTGCTTTTGGGGCATTTATTCATTAGTTTATGTCCTATATGCAGCCTTGAAGCCAAACAAAGTGTCTACATTGTAAATAAACAACTAAAAAAACGAAGATATCTGTGTTTGTTGTAGGAAAAAACGCCAAATAAAATGCCGCTAAGTTGCCGCTAAATTTCCATATTTGTGCCGCTGAATTTCCATTTTTGTGCCGCTTAATTTGCTAATCCATGCCGCTATATCCTGGGGGTCTGCCTAGTGCATGTAGTGAGTAAAACCTCCAAAAAAGCAGCAAGGTGCTTAATGAAACAACTGGCTTATCAGCTAGTTATCAGTGGAATAACTAAAAAAGAACAAGTTACTTACCTGTGGTTACAATGTATCTGGTAGAGACACAGCCTAGCCGTAGATTCCTTAACTTAGAATATCCTCCAAGCGTCAGTCTGGATCCGGAGATTTTTCAGCAGTATCTCTGCGCGCCAGGGGACGGCGTCGCATGGCTCCGCCCTGATGTTGTCCACGGCTATGACGTCAGTGGAGCCATACAAGTTCCCTCCAGCGTGCTGACGTCCGTTTTCTACTGTGAAACGTTTCCGCACCACAAGGTGGAGCCACTATTGTGAGAAGGTAGCCTGGCATATGATGTCCACTAGTTCTAGAGGACACCTAGCACCAGTCTAATCGACCCTTATTGATGGTAGATGTAAAGTCAACCTTATAGAAAGCTATCTTAGTGGTAGCATTGGCCAGCAGTCATCAGGCTAAGACTTCAGAGAGCGTATTAAGCAAGTTGTTTTACCAATTATAATCCCTTGAGTACCAAATGAAAGGACACCACACAAGGTATATATCAAATATATATGTATTTATTCTAAACATAACCCCTCTGCACTCTTTATGAGGTCAGAGGTAAAAATACAATACAAGTCACTCAGTTAATATACGATAAGTTGCACAGTATACGTTATGCCCTAGGGGCCTCACAAACAATATACAAAAATAGTGGTATAAGAACCACAAGAGAATTAGAAAGCAGGCCTGGGGCTTGTGGAATCGCTGGGGCTACTCTAAACAACCAAAGGTTAGGAAGTAGGAGGCCCACTGGAGACACGTGCAGTGTCTAAACACAGCCGCGGGTTACCATTGACTTTCTATGGAAAACATAGAAGTTACAAATATACAATTTAAGGACACTTCGGGATGGACTACGATGGAACCCTTTTAAACTAGGACACTTCGAGAGTCAAGACCCACGGAAGCACCGGAGCACTCGTGTTACCTCACCCAGGAAAGCCGGGTGCATAGGTGTCTTTTCGTGTCGGGTTTCGTCGTCGTTTTCAATGGAGAGCTGCAAAGAAGTGCTGCAGGTGAGTAGAGGAAAAGTGTCCGGGTGGATCCAAGGGTAGATCGAAGATCTGTAGAACCTGAAAGCAGAAGGGACAGAGTCTGGGTCACTTGCCAGTGACCAGGACGGCGATAAAAAGATGCCACCAGATGTCGGGTGAATTCAGGTGAAGATGTGAAGTTTGTCTCTTCACCCACGAGGACCAGGAGGCGTCGACGACGAACAGGAGCTGGATTCGAGGTGTCCCACGAAGGATCTAGTTGACTGCGGTGTTGTTATCCGGACTGGACACAACAAGCCTGGGCAAACGCACCCCATGCAGAATGAAGAGATTGACTTCGGTGCAGACCAGCAAGGTCTGAAGAACTTCTCCTTTGTAGGGAAGTTGGAGAAAGCCTGGAGCAACCAGGAAAGCAAGTAAGATGTAAAGGAAAGTCTTCGGGGGGCTCATAAGCTAATGGACTAGGAACCACAAAGACGCGTCGAGCTGAAATGCAAAAGCGGGGCCCACGGGACACTCGTGGAGTGGGGGCCTCTGAGCTTCAGTGCAAATGATGCTCGGGTCTGGGGCTTCAAGCACCCCAATGCACGACTTCGAGTTACCTCGTGAAGTGAGTGCAGCTTGGAAAATGCAGGATGTCCAGGAGGTCCGGTTCCACGTCTCTCGTGTCCGCCACGGGTCTCAGCTTTGCTGAGAGCGAAGGTCGGGGTCAAAGATGTCTGGAAGTCCATGTTCTGTGTCGCAGATTCTTCGGGATCCGGCGGGAGCATCAAAAATGCAGACTGGCAAAGTTGCTGTTGGTGCCTGTTTGAACAGGGTGTTCACTCCTTGACCACAAGGGAGATGTCTTCTGTCTTCCAGTCGAAGTGGAATGGCGAAGGTCCAGGATTTATGTTTCAAAGTTTCGTCCAGGGTAAACTAAAGTCTTAGTGACTGGGTTCCTATACTTATACTAAGTTTAGGAGCTGGACTCTTATTGTACCTGGCCGATGCGGAGGATTCCGTGCCGGGGGCCCGGGTCCTTCTCCGGGAGTTTGGCCGGCTATCGGGGTTGTGGGTTAACTGGACTAAGACCTGCCTGTTCCCCTTAACTCTGACGCTAGAGGATCTACGCTGGGAGTCTGAGTGCTTGTGGTACCGGGGCGTTCGCATATACCGTATCCACTCTGACCTTTTGGAAGGAAACGTAGGTGGTGCGCTGAGGGGAATTAGAGGTAGCATGGGGTTCTGGCGAACCCTTCCGCTGTCGGTAGCTGGGAGAATAGTGCTCCTAAAGATGGTGGTCCTACCGAGGTTGTTGTACTTCTTCAGCACTTTACCGGTGTGGATCTCAGCTTCCTTTTTCAAGACGCTGTGATCAATGGTGACAGGGTTTATCTGGGGCTCTGGCAGACGGCGAGTGACGTTGACCACCCTGCTGCGGCCGTGGGAGGAGGGGGGGCTGGCAGACCCAGATTTTGAGTGGTACTACTTGGCGGCGCAGCTGTAGTGGCTTACACAGGCGGTGGCGCGCGAGTTTAGAGGCCCAGATGGGCCGCAGGGCAGAGTTTTTCCTCGCCAGGTGCTGTCCTTCATAGTGCTGCAGCAAAAACTTAGGTTGGATCAACTCACTCTTGAGGAGCGCACCATCCGACAATGCTGGTTGTGCAGCTAGAAACGAGCGGGAATTCCCGACCCGTATGCCCCAGAGATTCCTTTGGGCATGTGCACAGCCATTCCACATGGCGGAGACTGGTCAGCGCTGGCAGGTTGGGAGGAGCGCGGGGTCCACATGATCGGGGACTTATATAGGGACGGCGCCCTGTTACCTTTCCAAGATCTGCAGAGTGCCTTTGATCTACCAAGGGGAGACTTTTTGCTACATGCCGCCCTAGTGTCGGTAATCCAGAAACAGTGGAAGATGGGACTGTTAGAGCCCCCCACATCGTTGGGCTGTCAGTATGTCACGATGGCCGCGGGCACATTCAAGGCTATCACCTGTTTTTATAGGAGACTGGCAATGGAGGGGCTCTTGCCCCTGGATAGGCTAAAGGATAAATGGGAGGAGGACCTTGGCAAGCCTATACCTGAGACGACATGGCCACAGCTCGTGCGGAGGGCCTGGAAAGGTACACACAACGCCCGGTTTCAACTAGTCCAATATTTCACGCTGCACAGGGCTTACCTAACGCCGGTTAAAATTCAACAAGTTTTTGGGGAGACTCATTCGATGTTTCACCGATGTAATGCAGAGGGTGCGGATTTTGGTCATATGTTTTGGTCCTGCGCGGGGCTGGTTTCTTATTGGACGGAAGTGGTGGCGTGTCTGAACCGGGTAACGGAGCGTCAGATTGAAGTGGGTATGGGAGCTTGCCTTCTGCTTTGGTTCCCACACACACCCGCCACAAAAATTACTAGCAAATTCTATGATTTGGGGTTGGTCATGGCAAAAAGGGAGCTCACCATGCATTGGAAGTCAAGAGCGGGACCTAGCTTTCAGAGATGGCGAGGGAGTTTCCTGAATTGGGCAAGCAGTGAAGGGACGCTCAGACTACAATTAGCCAGGCGTACCGCTAATGACAAGGCGCTAAAAGCAGCAAGAGCGTGGGGCGCGCTGGTAGTGGAGCTTCAGTCTGGAGATTGGAGCAGGGAACACGGGGGAGCACACTGGGGACGGGGCCACCTAGACACATGCAGACTGGAGTTGGTTTCCCCGCACTAGGTTGAGAAGAGATGCGGACTCAGCGCAGGGGCACAGAGCACACCTGATTCTTTAACTGGAACCATCGGTTTCCCGAGATGAAAGTTGCTGCATACAACCAATGGTTGGAGTTAGGTGCCTGAGCGCAAGGGGTTTCTGTCATTTCATTAGGGGGTTAGAGGAGGGCACACTGACATGGGGGGGTGGGGGTAGAGGGGGAGGCGGGTGGGGGGGCTAGGCGAGAGGTATTGGGTATGGGATACTCCTGCTTTGTATTCTGAGGATAGGACCTTCGAAGCGATGGCCCTGCTTGAACTGTAAGAATGTTGTTAAGATGACTGAAGAAAAAAATTAATAAAAATTTGTTTACAAAAAAAAAAAAAAGTTTAGGGGCTGGACTACCCTTTAGGTCCCATGTATGGGTGGACCTGGAAGGGGGTGGTTACACCCATTTCCCTTTGTCCAGTTTCGCGCCAGAGCTGGGGCAAAGTGCCCCAGCAACCGGGTTGAACTCGGAAATGCATGGAGCACCTTGTGTGCCCCAGGCAGTGTCTGGAAAGCATTCACTTAATACAGCCCTCCCTGCCCCTATACACTAAAGTCTGACTGTTGAGGTGCTGGCACCTCCCTGGACAGGAAACCTATTGTCCAGGCCTCCCCTGCCGGAGTTTCGTCCAGCAACAGGAGGTCAGACTCGTGTCTGTGGCAGCAGCATCCATTTTGTGATGCTGAGGCTCTGTTTAACTTTAACCGGGTAAACCGGTAACTACTTGTCTTCTCCCTCTAGAAGGGTGGAGTGCTACCCCCGCCGCCAGGACTGGTGGGGGGGGGGGGGTAGTATTCCAAAGTGTTTGACACCTTACACGACACAACGTAAAGCCAAACCAAAGTTAGCATTAACCGCGAGGATTATAATGCACTTAAGAGTATATGGTATGGCTATATCATAGAACAGCTATAAGGAGATGGTTCCGAAAGCTGCAGAGGGGCTCAGCTCATGCTAGGGCACCCTCTCACATAAAACCAAGCACTCTGCCTCCAGGATTGTTAAGGCCTGCCATAGGAGTGACTTATAGGTGTATATGTGTCTATATGTATAGATAGATATAGGTATACTATATCTAAGTAAGGGGTGATTACACCACCTTACCCAGGCTGTGTGAACAGACCTATGGTGTCAGTTTGGGAGGCAAACCAGGGGTGGTACAATACATGCTGCAGCCCCTGGTAGGCCTAAGGTGCATCTATGCCCTGGGTACCTACGGTACACTATACAGGGGCTCACAAGGGTGACCCAGTAACCAATCTGGTATGTACCTAAAGTACATGGTAACAATTTAGAGCGAGAACAGCTGGGCTGTGGGCGTGATTAGCAGGTCCACAGCCACACTAAAGTAAAAAAAACAGAGAATCACAGCAAAAAGTGGGGGTAACCATAGGAAGCCTACCCTACTCTTCTACAACTACTAAAACTGTGAGAGTGTGGGAACAGTGTGCCAAAATCCATAGGCTTCTGCAATGAGAATTAGAAGCTGAACTGAGCGCAGGATCCCATGGATCTGCAAAAAATAAAGTCCCAGAGAAAGACAGAGTCAAAGAGCAAGCACAACAGTGGATGCCAAGAATGACATGTGTAGAGACAGAGGTCACTCATGTATAGCGATACAAAACCATGACTACAAGGATATATATGTATGTGGATAGTAGGGATACACGTAAGCAGACAGTTTGGACCGTGGGAGTCACACCGCATATTTACAAAAGCCCATTTAATGTAGCACTGACAGCACACATGCGTCGGCAGAAAGACACTGAACATATCACCAGGTAGTCATACTGACCAACCATACAAAGAGGCACAGTGATTAAAGGATACCGACACAAGTCGGGTACACACATAAGGATTGCTCTCATATGAAAGAGAGTGAGCCAGAATCTGGGGCTAAGTAACCCAAGATACTGCAGCAGGAAAAACATAGTATGTGTGCCATTTCACAGTGTGTGTGTGTGTGTGTGTGTATATATATATATATATCTATATATAGATATATATACCAATTTTTTTATTGCAAGAAAGTGAAAGACAAATAGAGCAGCCCACTCAATAGGTACCAACCATAGCGGAACATGACATATGTCAAAAACACAGCCAATCACATGCATATATTGTCAGAAATATGTATATATAACCATATACAGGCATTGTAAAAATGACAATGAGCATCCGTGAACAAAGAGACCTCTAAGGATACCATCGGCTGAGGCAATGAGCAGAGGAACTGGAGCCCCCGCCTGGGAAGTGAGTGGGAAAAAGGGGGGGGCACAAGACAATGTGCAGCAGCAACACGTCAGGCGTAGAACCAACTGTCGACAAGGAAAAACCAGACAGGGCCTGAGCCATAAGGGAAGAACAAAGGACATAAGCACTACTTAACATCAGAGAGTGAAGAGTAGGCATTACCACACGGAATAGAGCGCGGCAAACCCTGTGACACAAATTAGACCAGCAGGCACCCAGTGCCTGTGAACACACTCAGAGTGTATCCACATACAGTGTCAGAACTGAAATCGGAATAGAAACTGTAGGAAGGTGGATACCTGACTATGGTTACCCCAGATTTTTTGCCTTGTGTTTAGCTGGTTTTCGACTTAGTTGACCTGGGATCCTGCTAATCAGGGCCCCAGGCTATCTGCTCTCTCTGTAAAATGGACTCCATGTACCTTAGGTACATAACTAATTGGATATTGGCTCACCTTATGAGCCCCTGTATAGTGTACTATAGGAAGCCAGGGCATATGTGCACCCAAGGCCTACCATGGGCTGCAGCATATCTTTTGCCATCCCTGGCTGGCCATCCAAACTGACACAACTGGCTGATCACTTGTGGTACTGAAAATTTTGGACCTGTGTCATAAACATCGTCGTATCATGACGATTTTGATACCAGCAGACCGAGAATGGCTAGTACACTATGCAGAAGCATTTTCGTCATATTCAAATCACAGAATCACCCTGAAATCAGAGTTTTCGTCCTGAATCCTCAGGTTCCATTTTGTGAACGGCAGCCATTTTGTGGATTGCCCTTACAGTAGGCCCTCACTGTGGCAGAACAAGTATTTAAGGACATAACCTTAGCATGGGTTTGTGCTGACTCCTGCATGACCTGGCGAAAGCTGACTCCCTTGCCCGAGGCTGACCTCGTTGAGCCAGTTCCTTGTTAGGCAGCTGGTCAGATAGAGATCAAAGAGCAGGACATTGCGATGTTTATTGTACACGCACACACCCCTTTATCTTGCTCCTATCTGTTTCTGTTCCTTCTTTATGGTCTATTTATGATGTGGGCTGCGGGCCTTTTCATTATGGGTCTTGTCCAGCTTGTCTAAAGAAGAATGTTTATTATGGGTTTGTTTGATGATTAATTTTGGGCTGGACAAACTGAAAAGTGGGTTTGTCATCATACAGTGCTTTGTGTGCACGTCCTGGGAGTGACCAACAATAATGTACTTCAAAGAGAAAATGTGTGCCTAGGGCATAATAAATGGTATAAAAGGTCTGTGCTGAGACCATTCAGCAGACTGCCTCATTCAATTGCTAAGGCAGTTGGGTGACGTAGCCTCACTTAATTGTGTTTAATAAAGATGTCTTTTTCATATTTCAGCTTCTGTGCCAAGTTTTTGTTATATTAGTAAGTATTCCTTGAGAGCGAAAATTACCGAGTTCTTCAGTTGGCGCCCTAACGCGGGAATCATCAGAGAAGTGACTTTCTGTGGGAGTGATCGTGCCAGGAGACTGAAAAAACTGAGGAGGACAGAGCAAGATTCTACTAAGAAGGTACTCTGTGCACGGGGATTCTCGAGATTCTTTGATTCTGCGGCCCAGTATATTTCTGATCTTCCTGATTTTGTCACTCCTGACTGATAACCTTTTTGGCGTGAGTATTCTTAAAAAGACCGTTAGGTCATGTAGAACTTGACAGTTAGAATCTGCATAACATTTTTGATTAGTAAAAGTAAGAGTTAAGTATAAGTGGGTCGCTCCCAGTCCTTTGTTCTTTGGTTCTTTGATTTTGATTGGTTCTGAGTTTGTTTGGTCCTTAGTTTTATTTCAAAAACCGAGGGTCTTGTATATTTACGAGTGTATCGATAGAGATAGCCCCTTGAAGTTTGAAGCTAGATTAGTGAGCTATAAGATGCCTGATCTTAGCGAATTTGGAGATTTGTGTTGGCCAACTTTGTATACGTATGGATTAGCCGGCTTCCCCTAAAGGGGATATCTAAATAGGTTTAGATTTAAAAACATATTTCTTCCTTGGTGATTTTGTATCCCCAGGGAATTAAAATATGACATAATACAAAACAAGGATCCTTTGTTCTGCGCAGTTTTATTGAATGGAGATATGCAGAACGATTTTTGGTGTTCTGCCAGCCAAAGCTAGTGAATTAAGTGTATTGTGGCTTCGTGCACATACAGCAGTCTGTTGGGCTATGTTTTTTGCAGTCTTTCGGAACCCTATTGCGACGTGCTTCTTGTAAATATGACTTACAGCTAGTATTTACAAATGGCTTTGTTTTCGTCCTGAGTGTCGATTTGTGGGTTCAATGTGTGTTTCAATGTCTATGTGGTTTTTCTCATTAGTGTAACTTCAGTAATAGCTACAGCGCTGTATTGTGTGTCCTGAGTGTTTAAATCTTTTCTCTTTATGTCTGCAATGAGCTCAATGTGTTTGTAGGTTTCTTGATGTTTTCAGTCTGTTAAGAAAATGTCAGATTAATTAATATTAAGTAGAAATTAAATAACACTCCAGCAATTTTCTATGTCACATGCTAAAAATCACTATGTGTTGCTATTTAATTTACAGACTAAGCAAAAACGCATATGTGCAAACTGTTAAATGCTTAAAATAGATAAAGTTAAAATTCACATTCACTAGGAATATGAAGGGCCTCAAAAATAATTGTGCCTTTGGTAGCAAAACAAATTTGTAGCATTTTTTAAAGGCAAACACTTCAGCTAAAGTAAATTTTTTCTTGCTAGATTTAAATGCATCTTTTTGCACGCGCATTTTTAAAAACTTGAAATGTCTGTTTTCAGTAAACTGAAAGCGTGCTCAGGTTTCAGCACTCTTTCAGGTTTCAGCCTTTCCTGCCTTAAGGCAGCAGATATTTTTCGACGGCCATAAATAGCATTGGAATGTTTATTTGGCCCAGGACTTAGCCGTTAGTTAATCACAGTTGGCCTTTTTCATTTCAGAATAGTGTTTTAGAGGGTTACAAAAATAAGTTTAATCACTTTGTATCACTGGAAGACATTCCAAATGCGGTTTTCCTCTCTGAAAGCATTTTTGAAGTATATTTTCCTTTCTGTCGCTAAATACTGATTGTCCTTTAAAAATGGCGCGAAAAATGTCATGTTTTAAGTTAGGCTTTTTGTGCCTAGGCGCATAAATGAATGCGTCTAAAAATGATAGGCAAGGGATGCAGCTTACCTTTATATGTGGAGTTATCATAAAAACAGATAATTGGTTTCATTGGTTGAAAATTTTCAATTATGGAAAAATTATTTGAGAAAAAAATAAGTGCTTTTTAAAATCGTTTTTTGATATTTATAAAGCTTAATACTCATACTATGACCTCCTAGTATTAAAATTTGATTTAAATTATGTGTTACGGTGTAATTAGGTAATTTGCATGTTGGTTTTCACTTGGCGCAGGCGTAAAAAAACTAAATTTTCCAAGGATTTACATGAGATATGACTAATGTCTAATATCTATAACGTGTAAAGAACATCCTGAGGATGATTAATATGTAAAACAATTATAGTATATTTATTTTTAAGTGCCCCAAAGACAAAAGTCGAAATTGAGTTAAATAGTTTTTTAACACAGATTCTTGTCATTTACCATAGATTGAAAGTGTCTCTGGCTTTCAGTAAATGCTTACATTTGTGCATAATACAAACTTCTGGGTTGTTAGGTTGTTTTTCATAGCTCGGTGAGCCAATGTGCCCGGTGCAGAGGTTTGTGTTTAATATCAGGGTTGAAGGTTATAAATTTAGCGGGACCCATTTCAGACGTTCATCAATGTTAGGTTGCTAAAATGAGTACCATTGTATAGGGTGGTAGCAAACATGTGTTCTAAAAACTGATATGTGTGAAACCTTCACAGTAAATGTAGTAGGCCTTCTGTCTCTGTCATGTTGGCATTGTGACCTTTTAAATTCGAGCCTTGTCTCTGTGAAATGCAGAATAACATTGCTAAACAGGCCTCTGAAAGGTGGAATTTCGGGTTTAAAGCTAAAGACTTAATTCCAAAGGGAAATATAAAAAAGGTTTCTTGGAAGGTCCCAACATCATGACATTTGTATTTTTGCTCTAAAAAAATAATGTCTGCTAGTCGTTTTTATTTGACAGAAAACGAAGTGTTGCAAAAGTGTTAGACAAAAAAAATAAGATGCAGCCTTTTACTAAAATTTTGAAGCCTACATGAATAAGTAAGAACGATTTGCCAATTAAGAAGTTTTTTTTTATAATGGAGATTGTGGCACAAGGCTAATTTTAGGTGTCAGGGAGAGGATTTTACATCTAAAAGTTAAAAATGCTGCAAGGTGACTGACAAGATGGTAACAGTTAAGTAATGGAAATGTATTTTTGTGTTTGTTAATGTGTATCATGTTTTGTCTTCTGCTTAAATGTTACAATTGATGTCTGTTTTATTATAAGAAATGTCTCTCTTTTGTGTGCTGTGTATTTTTTTCCTTTTCGCTTCTGCTCACAGATCATTCATGGATTTCTCTGGGGAATTTTATGCCAAGACACGTGAGTTTGGTTGGTTGGTTGAAATGAGATGGTTTTTTTTTTTGCGCAACTCCTTTCTAAAGAAATGTCCATGCGTTTTTCATGTTTGTGTATTTTGATCTATCATGAATTGTTCTTGCTGGTTGTATTTGACAGCAGATACCCACTATTGGGGATCTACTGTCAAAAAGGAGGGTATCCTTACACGGTATTATGTGTCACCGCTCATTTATGTATGCTATCGTTTTACAGCGAGCATATCTGATGGCTTGACGTCCGTTTTGTGCGTTTTTGCATGTTTTATGTTGTATGTTGCTGCTTAAGAAATTATTACAAATTCACCCGTATTGTTGTGACATGTATGACGATACGTGTCGCTGTCAACAGTTGGGTAAAATTTTCGCTGATACTGAAATTCACAGATATGATTTTTTTTAATTGTGAACCAGACAGACAACACTTCACCAGTGTATGTCAAATTTGGCTATAAGTATTGAAGAAAAATAAACAGCAAATTGTGTCATTTGTAGTCACGATACTGCCCTTTCCTGTAAGGAACAGGCAGCCCTAAAATTATATATCCTGATTGGACGCAAGGATAAATTATAGATTTGTGACTCTTGTACATGGTGACCTAATTTCTATTTCACATTAGTCAGTTTTATTCTGCTTCCTAAGTGGCTTTCCTATGGCTCTGGACCGTAAAAGAAACCAGGTTTCATTTTTTCCTGAAGAAGGAACTGGAACATTAGCTGAGATTACCGTATATGGTGTAGTGGCCAACAGTAGAGTTAAATTTGTAGACTATTGTGAATTTTTTTTGTGCATCACCCATACTCTTGGTATTGGGTCACATGCCTGACTATCACCCAAGCACATCAGGCCTAGTTATTGGGGATTTTAGCTGTGTCCTATTCTCTTTTCCGTATTCCTTTCACCAGTCAGCTTTTATTATTATCAGTGTATTGTTCAGGTTCACACTTTCAGATTGCAGTAATGTACCATGGACCCCCATCTTATGTATAATTCCCTTTTGCATAACTAGACTGGTTCTAAGAATTTTCTTTAGGCCTATTCGGATGTTTTTCCAGTCTGACTGTTAGGATTGTTAGGACTGATTAACTGCCTCAATACTATAGTAAGATAAGCTTTCCACCTCAATAGGAGACACACTACGTTTTTTTAATATGACAAATTCAATGCCTATTCTAAAATTGGTTTTTAGTTCCTTTTTACTGCTTTAATTTTTGATGGACCAGATGTATTATAAATAATGGAAATACCTGGACTCTCTAGTTCTTGTCTTTTGTTTCCACATCTTGATAATTAGCTTTTGTATTGCATAGTCCCACCTGATGCACAATTATTATGATAACATGTATGTGATCACGCTTTTGAGATGTTCTAGATGAGGAATTTAGGAACACCTATGTGTATCATTGAGATAAAATGTGTTTGCCCCATTAGACATGCCACTATGTATGAGGACATCCATTCAGATAGAATTCCCATGTCGCTATGATGATGAAAGATATGCTCTCACACGGAAACCCAATTGAAGAGACTAGAGGCACTGTTTTGCCTATTGCCTTTGTTTTTTGTATTGCCTTTGGGAATGACAGTGTATTTCAACGCAGATTTGTCCCATGGCTGTGGCCACCCCTTTGAAGATCGCAGGCCACCTGTTTGCAGTCCCCTTGTTGTACAGTGAACTGTTTAAAGCATCGCACTTGCTTCATCAGAAGGCGTTCAACATCAGAAAAGAAGAAGGAGCTGCTTTTGCCACAGTCCCTTGAGATTTTAGTGCAAAAAAAGCGCCTGTTATGTGCTGGTTAACCTCTGACAGTGTGCAGTCCCTTGAGCACCTTGGCCTGAGTTTTGGCCACGCACCCCCCTTTTTCCTTTGCTTCAATGGAAAGTGCAGTGCACCGGAGGATCCAAGAGTGGCAAAAGGCACTCCATTCTGGTGCCCATGAAAGAGCGGCCTTAGCGTCCTCTGACACTGAATGATGAGTGTTGGAGTCTGAGAATGGTCCCGGGTCTGCACGAGATGATCTGTGCCCATTGACCAATGAAGCGCACAATATCTGTAATGTCTGCCGCAGAGGAGAGATACAGTGCACTGCCTATAGACATTGAGACTTTGTGAATGAGCTATGAGTGTTTGCCAGGAGGGCACTCCAACAGATACTGAACATCAAGAGCATGGGAGGCCTGAATCCAAAGGCCCATGCAACAACAGGAGCAGACTTGATTGGACAATAGAAGTCTGCCAGAGAGGCTTTTTGAACAGACTCTGGGCATAGTTGGTTTCACAAGAGGTTTCCGTGTGATTGTATAGACTACGTGTTGATTTTATTGTTCTGCTGGCATTATTTTAAAGTAGTATTCTGTTTAGTAAAAGCAGAATAAAGTCCATTTTCTGTGAAAGAGTATCCCCTTTTCACCTCTGAGCATTAATGAGGGTCACGACTGTTTCACTTGAACATATAATGAATTACATAAAGGCATGGGAAGACCTAAAATGTTACTAGATCATTTTAAGATTTACTTTTTGCTTAGGGTTGTGGAAAATTATGATTCATTTGTAATAGCGGTCAATACTTTGTCTATATGTTCTTAATGACGTGTTTCCTAGTGGTTTTTTTAAACATGGCATTGTCTTTTATGGGTGGGATTGTTTTTGCTGCCCAATTCACATCTGTACCCACCTCCCAACCTATGTCTCTTCCTACTTCTACTTCTTTGCATTCTTTCCAGATTTTACCTGAACATGGACTAGTTAGAAGGTCAGAGTTTACTGATAATTCTTTTTGAATAGTTTCTGCATCGACACCAGTTAGTAGTGAACATCACTAATTGTTGGGTGTGTGGTCTTATACCACATACTACAGATAGAGGCATTCCCTATTTGGTCCTGCCATATATGGCCTTTGTGCTACTGCGTGTGTAAGGAGACCTGTCCCGAGAGAGTCGTTAAGTAATAGGATTATGCTTCAGCAACATCTTGATGATTTGATAAATATAGACCTGGACTCAGACTAGTGTGAGTATAGGTTATTGCCTATGTGAGGGCAAAAGGAGCATCTGTGGTACTGAAAATGTTGGACCTGTGTCATAAACATCGTCGTATCATGACGATTTTGATATCAGCAGACCGAGAATGGCTAGTACACTATGCACAAGCATTTTCGTCATATTCAAATGACAGAATCACCCTGAAATCAGAGTTTTCGTCCTGAATCCTCAGGTTCCATTTTGGGAACGGCAGCCATTTTGTGGATTGCCCTCACAGTAGGCCCTCACTGTGGCAGAACAAGTATTTAAGGACATAACCTTAGCATGGGTTTGTGCTGACTCCTGCATGACCTGGCAAAAGCTGACTCCCTTGCCCGAGGCTGACCTCGTTGAGCCAGTTCCTTGTTAGGCAGCTGGTCAGATAGAGATCAAAGAGCAGGACATTGCAATGTTTATTGTACACGCACACACCCCTTTATCTTGCTCCTATCTGTTTCTGTTCCTTCTTTATGGTCTATTTATGATGTGGGCTGCGGGCCTTTTCATTATGGGTCTTGTCCAGCTTGTCTAAAGAAGAATGTTTATTATGGGTTTGTTTGATGTTTAATTTTGGGCTGGACAAACTGAAAAGTGGGTTTGTCATCATACAGTGTACTTCAAAGAGAAAATGTGTGCCTAGGGCATAATAAATGGTATAAAAGGTCTGTGCTGAGACCATTCAGCAGACTGCCTCATTCAATTGCTAAGGCAGTTGGGTGACGTAGTCTCACTTAATTGTGTTTAATAAAGATGTCTTTTTCATATTTCAGCTTCTGTGCCAAGTTTTTGTTATATTAGTAAGTATTCCCTGAGAGCGAAAATTACCGAGTTCTTCACACTCAGCTGGGTCAAGGTCGTGTAATCACCCCTTGCTTAGATATAGTATTCCTATGTCTAACCTTATATCTAGACACATATGCACCTATAAGTCACTCCTATGGCAGGCCTTGTAAATGTAAATGTAAATGTAAATGTACAGGAATTTATATAGCGCAAATCACCAAGCGGTTTCTAAGCGCTTGCTTAGGGAACCCGTCCTGGTATTCCCCTGTGAGATAACCCCGGCAGGGTATCCGCAAGGTGAAAGCCAGGCATCCCGCCGCGAGGGGCCGTTGTGGAGATTAAGCAAGCTATTGCCCAGAGTCGCAGAGTGTGAACCCGTGAATCGAGTAGGCACCGGAGCGAGAATTGTCGAGTCCATGGACATTTTAGGACTCAAGACCCCGCCGAGCCGGGAATTGAACCCTGGTCCCGGGCTGACCTCTGCTTCCAGGTCTGCTTCCTCTAACCAGTGAGCCACACTTCTCCTTAACAATCCTGAAGGCAGAGTGCTTGGTTTTATGTGGGATGGTGCTCCAGCATGAGCTGAGCCTGTCTGCAGCTTTCGGAACCATGTCCTTATAGCTGTTCTGGGATATTGCCATACCATATACTCTTAAGTGCATTATGTACCTTGCGGTCAGATGCTAACTTTGGTTTGCTTTATCAAAACATGTCGTGTAAGGTGTCATACGCTTTAGAATACTACCCCCTCGCCAGTTCTGGCGACGGGAGTAGCATTCCACCCTTCTAGAGGAAGAAGACATGTTACTTCCATTAATCCCGGTTAAAGTTAACCGAGCCTCAGCATCACAAAATGGATGCTGCTGCCACAGACACAAGTCTGACCTCCTGCTGCTGGGAGTCCTTCCAGCGAGGGAGGCTTGGACAATAGGTTTCCTGTCACAGGGAGGTGCTAGCACCACCCCAGCCAGGCTATAGTGTATTGGGGCAGGGAGGGCTGAATGAAATGAGACACTGCCTGGGGCACACAAGGTGTCCCATGCATAGTCCAGTTCAAACCGGTGCTGGGGCACTCCAGCCCCAGCCCTGGCGCGAAACTGGACAAAGGGAAAGGGGTGTAACCACCCCCTTCCTGGGTCCCACCCATAGGAGGGACCTAGCAGGTAATCCAGACCCTAGATTTGGTATATAGGTAGGAGCTGAGTCCCAAGACTTTAGATTTATCCTGACTGAAACTCTGATACGAAACTCTGGACCCTCGACATCCTACTCGACGTAGAAGACTGAAGAATCTCCCTTGTGGTCAAGGAGTGACCACCCTGTGCAAGCAGGCACCATCAAGCGCTTAACGGTTTGCTTTGTCGTTGCTCCCGCCGGAGCTCGAACACAGAGCCTGACAAGTCCCGGACTTCCAGACTTCCTTCAGCCCGATCCACAGCCACAGCAAAGCTGAGACCCGTGGAGGCTACGCGAGACGTGGGACCGGCCATCTTGGAAAGCCAGCAAATTGCTTTCCGTGCAACTTCTGAGGCACCCTCGAAGTTGTGCATTGGGGATTGAGAAGCCCCAGCCCAGAGCACCAACTGCACCGAAGATCCCCTCTCCACACTCACCGAGTGCTGTGTGGGGCCCTTTTGCATTTTCCTGCTCGCCGCGTCTGTCCAGTCACTTGCCCGTTGGCTAGTGGCCTTTGTGACGACGAAACCTTGAATTTCCAATGCTGGTCTGGTTGCCACAGAATGGCCCTTGCTCCCCTGAAAAGAAGCAGCCCATCGGACCTTGCTGGTCTGATTCAGAAGCCATCTTCGATTCCTGCGTGGGTTGCATTTGCCAAGGCCTGTTGATTCCGAACCGAGAACCGACACCACCAACAACGAGAGCCTTCGTAGGACCGGCCGTGCCCAGCTCCTGGTCGTTGTCGACACCTCCTGGTCCACGTGGCTGCGGAGGCAAACTTCACAACAGCACCTGATTGCTTCCCGACATCGCCTGGTTCCTTCCTGGTTCCATCCTGGTCGCTGGCTAGTGACCCAGACACTGTCGCCTCTGCTTTCAAGTACTCTTCATCCTCGATCCACTCTTGGATCCAACCGGACTCTTCTCTCCTGGTCGCCTGCAGCATCTTTTCTCCAAGGCTCCATAAAACTCCACAACGAAACCCGACACACTTTGAGACCTATGCACCCGCTTCCTGTGGGTGAGGTAACACGAGTACTGCAGTGCTCCTGTGAAGAGTAACTCTCCTAGTGTCCTAGTTTCAAGTGGTTAGGTTCTAGTCCAGTCGGAAGACTCCTAAACCTTTAACTTTCTAACTTTACGCACCCATTGACTTTTATGTGTGCACGCGTGTCCATTTAGACACTGCGCCCGCATCCCGTGGGGCTCCTGCTTCCTAACAACTGTTAGTCCAGTGTAGTCCCAGCGATTCCCAAGGCCCTAGGCCTTACCATTGTTCGTGACGTGGTTCTTATACCACTATTTTAGTATATGGTTTAGCGGGCCACCAGGGCCTATCCATATTTGTGCAACTTTTGTATGTTATATTAAGTTACTTGTTATGCGCTTGTGCTCATAAAGAGTTCAGAGGGTTGTTCTAGAAATAAATACATATATATTTTGAATATATAACCTGTGTGGTGTCCTTATTAAAGGTTTGCATGTGGTAAAACAGCTGGCTTCACATGCCCTCTTGAGTTTAGCCTAAGACTGCTTTTGTCCATGCTACCCCTAGGATAGCTGGTCTATAAGGTTGACTTTACAACCATCACCATAAGGGTTGTTTGGACTGGTGCAAGGTGCTCACTAGAATAGTGAACATCATATACCAGGCCATCTTCTCACAGAAACTGTTCTGGAAGTTAAACAGAACAACATGCTCACAAGAGACACTGACTTACAGCTAACACAGCCAACTTAGGCAAAAAGGGTGGAAACACAGCAAAATGCTTGAAAGACAGCCAAAGACAAGAAAATGAAAATGTGGACATGCTGAGACAAGCCAGTCATGGCGTAAACCCAACAATACTCTGGAGAAGTCTGCATCCTTAGAGGCAGGATAGAACCGTAAAATACAAATATGGAAGCTCCAAAGAGAGCTATGCCACTGCTGTGGGTCTCAGAGGAGAAGTCCCACAACAGTAGGTAGAGCTTGAAGACGCAAAAACCATATCGCGATAAGCCTACAGCATGAACTATACAAAAATTCTCGAGAAGGAAAGAAGATAACAATCCTAAGAGGACCTTGTTGGATCCTCCGTAAGGAGCTACACCATCCAGGAAGAACAATTCCTGGAACATTGTACACACACCACCCAGGAAGAACACTTCCCGTGGTAAGGTAGAATAGCTATACAATAACCAACAAATACCCCACATATGATTTGTCACATCCCTATAAAGAGCAAGGGAATACCTTTTGAGACTAGCTCATAGACAGAGGAGTAGAAAATAAAGGCAAAGACAGCTTTCTAGCTGTACAGACCATCTGGGAAATAATAGCTTAAAACCATAGATGGAGACCAGAGAAACGCAGTGACAATACTGCAACCAATACAAACAAGATCAAAAGTTTGCAACAAAGGACTAAATTGAAAAATTCTTTATTGTATAGTTAATAAAAACCATTACAATGTTACATGCTATATTAGTTAAAAAAATGAAAAAAAAATATGTACTTATTAAGAGAAAAAGAGTGCTTCGAGTACTCATATTAAAACACTATTGATAAAAGAGGAAAGAACAATGGCGGTTCTGTAAGTCCAAATGATACTTGTACTCGTTCAAAACTAATGTAAAATACAGATTAAAAAATTTCGAGATTTCTAATTTGTATGATCGTTTCTTCTGTTTTCAAAGTTATTAACATACTTGATTGCTCTACAAATACATTGAGGGTCTACTGAGGCCAGCATTTGTAGGATCGCTGACCGGCATGTGCAAATTCCTTTTTCCTTAAATGTTGCCTTTAGTAAGCATCGGCGTTCACTATCCAATGCTGGACAAATGCAAATCAGGTGGATCATATCTTGCACAGCGGCACCACATAAGTTGCACCCCTTTAGACCTGATGTTCTCCAGCCAGGTTGGTCCGCATTTGTGGGTAATTTTCCCATACGTAGAGTTAAATATTTATGTTTGAAGTGCGATGGGAAGGCAAGCCCGAAATAGGCTGCGGGTGCCAGCTTTTTGTAAGAATGTAATACCATCCATGAGTGTGATCGATGTCTCAGGGTTGCTTTATCATTGTTCAAGGAATGCATGTTGGCTGCCTTTTTTGTTACCTTCTTAACCGCATGCGTGCGGCATGATTTCCGCCCGTACGCTGGATTTTGCGGATTCGCACTTTACATGACGAGCTGCGCTCGTCATGAGCGTGCGAGGAGGCTACCTCATGACGAGCCCAGCTCGTCATGAGCGTCGAAGGGGTTAAATGAGGATAAAGGTAACTTCCTGTTCCACAATGATGTCAACTCTGATTTCAAGGGAAGATTTTAGGTACTTTGCATACTTGGAGTTGGGATTATTTTGGATGACTCCCCAAATTGCAAAGTTGATTTCGGTTTCACGGTTCAACCAGATGCCGTACCAAAATTTGACTGTCTCATAATTTTTGTGCAATGTTTGTAACTGCAAGCCAAATTCGAGCCATACCTGCGCGAGAGAGGCATCACATGGTACTCTGAATATGCGTTTGTACACTCTTATTTGGATTTTATCTAAGAGTGGAGCACTCCTTCCGCAATGTAACACGCTACCGTAGGCTATTGTTGGAATTAGCTTGGTTTTGATAACTGTTAAAAGGGGAGTGAACAAGGGACCTTTTACCTTCTTGGATAAAGTGCTGAATGCATGTAGTAGGGCTGACCCTTTCTTCTCTATGGCGTCAAAGTGCGTGCAAAAGGTGAACCGTCTGTCCAAAAGTATCTCCAGATACTTGTAGCTTTCTACTACTTCCAATTTCTTATTGTTGATGGTAAAATTTGACTGTTTTATACGGCGCTGGGTTGTTATCAAGACCTTTGTTTTCTTGATGTTTATTTCCAAGAGATTCTGTTCGGTGTAGTCCTCCAGTTCCTGCATGAGGCGTTGCAGTCCTATTTTGGTGTGGCTAAGGAGTACGACGTCATCGGCATAGGAAAGATGTGTGATGGGCAATGTTCCTAGCCGTGGAGGATGCGCGTTGACCCCATCTAGCCGTGGTGACAAATCGGCCATGAATAAGTTGAACAAATGAGGGGCCAAGACACAGCCTTGCTTTAGTCCTGCGCACATACTGATTTTCTGTGTAAGCCGATGACCGTTGTCAATCTTTGCCTGCATCCAGGTATTAGTATATAGTTCCATTATTGGGTTTAGGATTGCGTTTGGAAGACCCTGCTGCAAGAAAGGACTAGAAACAACGTAAATCACGGAAAACCAGACATAAGACATTAGACCGATGAGTCTGCATTACTGTCAAAAAGGTGGGCCCCATCAAAGTGCAAATCTCGAAGACGCTCCTGAAGATTTTCGGTAAAACTGCCATCATGCAGCCAAGCATGGCTACGCAGAGCAACTGACCTGGCCATTGCCCAACCCACAGAGTCAGTGGTCTCAATTGCTGACCGAATTGAAAACTGTGCCAGTTCACGACCACCTTGGAGTATCCGAGCCAGGTCAGCGGAGGGACTTCGGGAAGAGGGAAGGAGGCCTCATCCTCCATGTGCAAAGGAGCAGCAAGAGACGTCACAGGCGTCAAACGACGTTGAGATGGCGTCACATCGACGTCGACGAACGCCTCAGGAAACTACATCGAACCAGCATCGGGACGGCGTCAACTCGACATCCACCGTGATGGGAGACTGCAGTGTGGAATGGCGTCAACTCGGCGACAAGTCCCCTGCTGCGGCCACATTCAACGTCATGGCAGGGAGCCTGACAGGACTGTGCCCTGACGCTGTAGGTGGACTGCAGCCTGAGGTCTGACTGGGAAGCCCCACCGAGCCGACTCCCGACGTCGCAACGACTCTGGAACTGGAGTCAGGGCACTCGATTGGCACCAAGGGATAACCCGCTGGCAAGCTCCCAAACGGAGTACCTAACCCCTCTGTAGGGTCCGAAGGCATGCCAGGGAGAGGAGGTAACCCAAAGATGGCCTGCAGAGCCTGATAATAGTCTTCCATCTGGGTCCTAGATGCCCCAACACGAGGGAAATTGTGGGTAGGCAGGGGTCAACTGCTGAGGGACTGCGTCCGATGAAGACCGGGAGCAGCTGGCACCGACGTCACAATTACCTGAGGCTGACGGCCTCTGTGACTTCTTCCTGTGCTTACCTGGGGAAGGTGAGCGACGTCCGTGGGAAAGACTCCATGACCTGCTCCGAACAGGAGCCTCACCTCGAAATGAAGACAGGCGACACTTGGACTCCGAACGGGACATCCAGGCAGACAACAGCTTCATCTGACTTTCCCGCAGTGACTTTGACTTCAGCTGCGACAGGCGTCGCACTCTTTGGCACCGTGGTGCTCGCCCAAGCACCACATACAGATCGCATGCGGTTCCGTCGCGACCATCTGCCACGTACAGGTCTCACTTGCTTTGAAGCACAAAGGCATCGCACGCTGTTCTTGGACGCAAAAAGGCATCAGTAAGACCTAAAAAACAAAACAGGCCAGAGGAACGGCTTCTCCTAGATCCGCGTTGTAGATGCGGAAAAAAAGAAAACGGACGTCAGTGCACCAAGAGTGACATATATGGCTCCACTGACGTCATATCACGAGTGGACGTCAGGGCGGCGCTATGTGACGCCATCCCCCGGCGCGCAGGGGTACTGATGAAAAATCTCTGGATCCAGACTGACGCCTGGAGGATATTCTAAGTTAAGGAATCTGTGGCTAGAGTCTCTATCAGATAAAACGATTAACGAGGCCTACATCAAGTTAAGATGCAATCATTGAAGAAATCGTTACTGTGAGAAGTTGGCCTGATGTATGATGTCTCCAATTCTGGGGGCACCTTATATCAGTCCAAACAATCCCTTATGGTGATGGTTGTAAGTCAACCTTAAAGACAAGCTATCCTAGAGGTAGCATGGACTAAGCAGCCTAAAGGCTCAACTCAAGAGGGCATGTGAAGTCAGCTGTTTTACCATATGCAATCCTGTAATATCAAATGAAAGGACACCACACAAGTTATATATTATAAAAATATATGTATTTATTCTTAGAATAATGCCCTGTACTATTTATGAGTATAGAAGCACACGCGTTTAAACAAAAGCACAATATAACATATGAAAGTTGCACAATTATGGATGAGGCCAGTGGCCACTCAAACCATATATCAAAAAAGTGGAATAAGTAGCACTATTCGATCAGTGGTAAGGCCTAGGGCCTTGGGAATCGCTGGGACTACACTGGACTAACAGCAGTTAGGACGGGAGTAGCCCGCGGGATTCGGGTGCAGTGCTAAAAGCACACGCATGCACCAATGCAAAGTCAATGGTGCGTAAAAGTTATCGAGTTACAGTTTTAAGAGTCTTCCGACTGTACTAGAAGGACAAAACTTTAGACTTAGACACTAGAGGTGTAAACCACTACAGGAGCACCTGCGTTCAAGAGTTACCTCACCCACAGGAAGTGGGTGCACAGGTGCAAAAGTGTGTCGGGTTTCGTCGTGTAGATCTATGGAGCCTGCAGTTGAAGATGCTGCAGGTGGCCAGAAGAGAAGAGTCCGGTGTGATCCAAGGGTGGATCGAAGATGTAGAGTACCTGAAAGCAGAGGGGACAGAGTCTGGGTCACTAGCCAGTGACCAGGAAGGAACCAGGAAGGAACCAGGCAATGTCGGGCGCAATCAGGTGGTTGTCGTGAAGCTTGTCTCCGCTGCCGAGTGGATTCTGGGGCACCGAGGATGTCCTGGAGTGAATCACGAGCTGTCCCATGAAGGCTCTCGCTGTCGGCGGTTCGGCTTCCGAATCGGAGTTAACAGGCCTTGGCAAATGCAACCCACGCAGGATTCAAAGATCGCTTCTTACTCGGACCAGCAAGGTCAGAGCGGGTGCTCCTATTCAGGGGAGCGAGGGCCAGTCTGGAGCAACCAGACTAGCAGAGCAAACTCAAAGGTTCGTCGGTACTGGGGCCACTAGCCAACGGGCAAGCGACCGGACCAACGCGTCGAGCAGGAAAATGCAAAAGGGCCCCACGCAGCACTCGATGAGTGTGGAGGGGTGAGCTTCGGTGCAAAAGCTGCTCGGGCTGGGGCTTCTCAAACCCCAATGCACAGCTTCGAGGGAGCCTCGAGAGCTGCACGGTCAGCACTTCGTAGTTTTTCCAAGATGGACGGCCCCACACTTCAGGTCGCCTCCACGGGTCTCAGATTCGCTGGGACTGTGGATCGGGCTGTTGGAAGGCAGGAACGCTGGGTCTTGTCGATCTCTGTTGCTCGAGTTCCGGCGGGAACTGCAACAAAGCAAACGGTGATGCGCTGGATGGTGCCTGCTTGCACAGGGTGGTCACTCCTTGACCACAAGGGAGATTCTTCAGTCTTCCACGTCGAGTGGGATGTCGAAGGGTCCAGAGTTATGTATCAAAGTTTCAGTCAGGATAATCTGATGTGCATCAGCACAGCTCCTACCTTTATTCTAAATCAAGGGGCTGGATTACCTGCTAGGTCCCTCCTATGGGTGGGACCCAGGAAGGGGGTGGTTACACCCCTTTCCCTTTGTCCAGTTTCGTGCCAGAGCTGGGGCTGGAGTGCCCCAGAACCGGTTTCACTGGATTTTGCATGGGACACCTTGTGTGCCCCTGGCAGTGTCTAGTTTCTTTCAACCCTCCCTGCTCCAATCCACTATCTCCTGTCTGGGGCGGTGTAGCACCTCCCTGTGACAGGAAACCCTTTGTCCAGGCCTCCCCTGCTAAGTTTCGGTCAGCAGCAGGAGTTCAGACTTGTGTCGGGGCAGCAGCATCCATTTTGTGGTGCTGAGGCTCTGGTTAGGACTAACCGCGTTTTAAGTAAAGTAACATGTCTTCTCCCTCTAGAAGGGTGTAATGCTACCCCCGTCGCCAGATCTGGCAAGGGGGTAGTATTCCAAAGTGTATGACACCAAACACGACATATTTTGATAAAGCCAAACCAAAGTTAGGATTATAATGCACTTAAGAGTATATGGTATGGCAGTATCACTGAAACAGCAGTAAGGAAATGGTTCCGAACACTGCAGACAGGCTCAGCTCATGCTAGAGCACCATCTCACATAAAACCAAGCACTCTGCCTCCAGGATTGTAAAGGCCTGCCATAGGAGTGACTTATAGGTGCATATGTGTCAAGATATAGGTTTAGACATAGGTATACTATATCTAAGCAAGGGGCGAGTACACCACCTTGCCCCAGCTGAGTGATCAGCCAGTTGTGTCGATTTAAGTGACCAGCCAGGGGTGGCAAAAGATATGCTGCAGCCCCTGGTGGCCTTGGATGCATCTATGCCCTGGGCACCTATAGTGCACTGTACAGGGACTGATAAGGTGTTCAGTACCAAATTGGTGATGTACCTATAGTACATGGTTATGAATTTAGAGAGAGAACAGCAGGCTGTGGGTCTGATTAGCAGGCCCACAGCCACATTAAGTCGAAAACCAGTGAAGCAAAAATTGGGGTGACCATAGGAAAGCAGACCCTACTCTCCTACAGTTACTTACTATTACTTAATTACATTTCTGGTAGTTATTATATGTTTCCTCAAAATAATCACCGTATAAATATCCTCGGGGCATGGCCTGACGCCGATGGAGACGGGAGCCTGAATTGGAGCTCCTGCCGGTGATCCCCTCTCTGGCACCATCCTGCCAGCTACAGAGGAGCCCTGAGTAAGGTGACCGGCCCTGGGGGTGTCGGAACCAAGGGGGCATTGGTGGAAATCGCTGCAGAAGTTATTTAGCCCTCCCCCGGAGACTTCGAGCCAACGGATCAGCGAGGCCACGGACTGCACAAAATGGCAGCCGCGTGGCAATAACGGCTCCTGGTTAGAAGCGGCGCAGACTGAGCTGTGTGGCTGACTGTTGCCCGCCCTGATCTGCCGCCTCGGACGAAAGAAGAGGGGCACCGACGGAGGCGGGGGCCGGGAATAAAGCAAGTAAGGAGGTGGTGCGGGGCGAAAATAAAGCGGGCCCCGGAACCTGGCGCGTAACTGCACACGATAGAGGCGGCTGGCCTCCTGGCCATACAGGGGTCCCTGAGGACAGAGGCCGACACAGAGACTCAGAACTCCAACGCGGCCTGTGTGGCCGGAGCCATGCGGTGACCCGCGACCCTCATGGTGGCGAAGCAATGCGGCGGAATGGCGGCCGCAGTAAGCACGCAGAGTGGAGACAGTGCTGCAGAGGCGAAGATACAGGGCCCCACAGCGGACAAAGCAGGACGCACGGAAGGAACGATCAGAGTCCCTGGGGGGTCTCAGGAGTTGAGGCAAACTGGGGCACACAACAGACAGGGTAGAGAGTAGAAGACGAGCCATGCAGGCGGGGAGACCCACAATAAGACCCCACAGGTGGTAGCGCTACCTCAACGACCAACAGAGAGGCTAGGGCCGGGATAGGGCCTCACATAGGGCAGCTGATCATGGACCCGCTAAGCAGGTAGTGGAACTGAGGTGGCGGCTGGAACCCCAAGCTTGGCGCGATGGAGGCATGGCCTGGCCTGGTGGTGAAGGACCCAAAAGGCAGCAGATGCAGAGGTGAAGGTGGGGTTTGGTCGCGGCCAGCACAGTGGATCTGGAGCCTTCCGGCAGAGGGCCTAACGCGTAAATATAACAGCGGTGGGGCCGGCTTTCACTCCCTCCATAGGGGTATCGAGCACGGCGCGACTGGTCCCACGCGGTCGCTCGATGCATCGGGGAAGGTGAGTGCTAACCTCAAAAGAAACATGGGACGGACCACCAAGAGACGGGACACTGAGCCAACGAGGAGAATGGGGACTCCAGTTCACGCACGGGGTCCAGGAAGGAAGGGACTAACCCCCAGGAGGAGCTCTCACTCCATGATATCTTGCAAGCCATAGAGAGATCGCGGATGGCAGTGGAGACTAAGATAGACACAATCCGGGAAGACCTGGGCCTTTTACGGGCTGACCATAGGAAGTTGGCGGAGTGGGTCACGGTCACAGAAGGGGAGATAGAAGGCCTGAAGTCACCGGTAGCTGTGACGACACGTAAAGTTACGGACATATAAAAGATAGTCCTGATTCAGGAACAGCGCGCTGAGGATGCGGAAAACAGAGCCCGCCGCAACAACATCAGTGTCATGGGCCTTCCCGAAAAAGTTGAAGGGAACGACATGGTGGCGAACCTCGAGCACTGGCTGCGCACAGCGGTAGCAGAGGAGGGGTTGTCAGCATTCTTTGCCTTGGAAAGAGCACACAGAGTTCCAGCCCAAGCCCCGCAACCTGGCAGGCCGCCGAGACCGGTGGTGGCCCGCCTCCTATTCTACTAAGACAGAGACCATGTGCTGGGCGAGGCGAACCTCAAAGGGCTCCTTAAGGTGGACAACAGTATTGTGCGGATCGTCCCAGACTTCTCTCGGGAGGTGCAACAGCAAAGAGCATCCTTCACCGCGGTCAAAAGGAAACTGCGCTTGATGGGGGTGTCCTACTCTATGGTTTTCCCAGCTAAACTTCGCATAGTGCGCCCTGGGGGCACTTTGTTCCTCACCACCTCCCAGGAGGCCTGTGACTGGATTGAGGAGCAGGACCCCCGAGGACTGCAGAAAAAGGCAAAAAACCCAGCGGAAAAGATCCTGACATGCTCTCCTGACAGAGGGATGACCTCAAAGAACCACCCGACGATGGAGGAGCCAAACCGGGCCAGAGCCAGTGCAATTGCAGCGGTGGTATAGCTGAGTGTGGCGGACACCCGGGATCCACTGCTGCACTCCGGGGAAGAGCAAAGGGACTCAGACTCTGAAACTAGCTCGAGCTTGGTGGGGGATGCCAGCCAGACAGTGCCTCATGTAACCCCCAGATCGGCAGACGACATGATGTGAAGCGGGTCGCGAAAGCAAGTATTGACAGGGCTATTTTGAGGGGAAGTTGGCATGCTGTTTGTATAGCCCTATACATTGGTAGGAGAGGTCCCGAGATAATTACCTGCGGCATTTATGCCGGGGGGGACCCGGGGGGGCTGAGAGGACGGCGGTCCTTCAGGCAGACATTGGCCTAGCCACCACTTCCGAACTTTGGACTACGACTGTTAAGGCACTAGAGAGCTAGGTTTGGATGGGGGAGGGGTTCTCACTTGTCCTGGGGAGAGGGAGTTGGGATGTTTATCTAGTTTTCTTATTAACAAGGGGCGGCGCTGCTGTCGACGGGGGTAAGGGCCATGGAATGACAAACAGCATGGGATTTTTGCGAGGCACACAAAGTGGATCTGGATATCGGGGATCAAACAGGGAGGAGTATGAGCACTCATGCAGCCAACAAAGGCCACCTATAACATAATGTTGTGAAATGTTAGGGGCATGCACTCCATGAGCAAAAGGTATAAAATATTCTCTCAGTTGAATAGGCGGGGAGTGCAGATAGCGATGCTCCAAGAGACCCACACATTGGACACAGAGGGGGCGGCACTGCGAAGGTGCTGGAGAGGTCAAGCATTTTACACATCATATTCAGCATTTGCCAGAGGAGTCCTGATCTGGGTGCGGGCGGGGGTCCCCTTCCAACCTATTGAGCATAAAATTGATCCCGAGAGACGTTATGTGCTTGTCTCTAGAAGGCTTGATGGACAGGATAACACCCTGGTAAATGTGTATGGCCCAAATGTAGATCATATTCGATTTCGGGAGCAGTTGTCGGGTATCCTGGCACCGTACATGACTGGAACGGTTCTAATAGGAGGAGATTTCAATTGTATAGCAGACCCCGAAATGGATAGATCGCACCCGCCACTCCAAGACTCTCCAGTACATACGGTAGCTCAATCCTTCCGAGACTGGCAAACTCACTGGGGACTAGTGGATGTATGGCGCAGCTGGCACCCGACTGACAGGGACTACTCGCACCTATCCCACACTCACTATTTGCATGTACGCCTAGACACTTTTTAAAGCACCCTGGACTTCTACACCCAACTTGGGGGGGGGGGGCGGAGTACCTGACCAGAACAGTTTCGGACCATAGCCCACTCATGATCAGGTTCAAGGGAAGGACACTATCACAGCCCATCCCAACGTGGCGCCTCAAGCCGGAAGCCCTGGAGAACCAAGTCTTCCAACACGAGACTAGGGAACATATCATACAATATTTCTCTGACAATGCGGCCTCCACAGACTCTAGAATCATGCAATGGGAGACCTTTAAGGCCGTAATCGGAGGGCGGTGTATGGCAACTTCTGTTGGAGTTCGTAGGACGCTTACAGCAGACATAGAGAGAGCAGAGGGGGCACTCAAGGACTTGGAGCGTAGAAGGCCAGTACACCCGGAATTGAGGCGGGAACTACTAGAGGCCAAAGAAGAAGTAGCAGTGCAGGAAGAGCGTCTAAGATGCTTTGACCAACAGAAGTACATGGATAGGACACGTGCTGAACAAGGCAGGGTGACTGTTGGCATGGCTTGCCAACCCGTCCAAGCGGGGCAATACTATATTGACAATTAATGACCAGATAGGACGACCCTTACATAGACAAGTGGAGATTAATAACCGCTTTCGTGAATACTATGCACATTTGTATGAAAGCACTGGCAACCGCGAAATAGATAAGATTACAGTATATTTATCACCCCTTCCGCTTCACACCCTAGAGGCGGGGGAGGCAGAGGTACTGGGAGCCCCCATAATAGAACAGGAGATCAGGGGGGCGGTCAAAGCTATGGCATGAGGCAAAACCCCTGGAACCGACGGCTTGCCCCAGGAATTCTATGCCACATATCTTGCAGAACTAGCACCCAGATTGGTGGAACTATACGCGGAAACATGGGATGGGGGGAGTCTACCACGGACAACGCGAGAGGCGGTAATGATTCCCCTGATCAAGCCCGACACGATCCCAACAGAGTGCACAGCATACCGACCGCTGTCGATGCTAAATTTAGATTTTAAAATCCTAAGTAAGATATTAGCCACCAGACTGCTACCGCATATGACCTTCTTGGTCCACTCCGACCAAGCAGGATTCATCCCTGGCAGGAATACAACCCTTAACATCAGATGTCTCTTCGCAGTTCTACAACAGGGCACGGAGGAAGCTCCAGAGGGGGCGATCTTTGCTATCGATATTGAGAAAGCATTCAATAGTCTCGAATGGGACTTTCTGTATGTGGTGCTCACAAGTATGGGGCTGGGGCAGGGGTTCGTCCAGTGGGTTAAAATACTATATAAGGATCCGGTAGCGAGGGTCCGCACAGGCTGCACCATTCCCAGACAATACCGGGTGGAGAGGGGCACGAGACAGGGGTGCCCCCTCTCCCCCCTATTATTCGCTCTAGCAATAGAGCCACTTGCATGCATGGTACGCTCTGGGATGCCATATGAGCGTATTAGATTAGCTGAACAGACACACCACATTGCATTAAATGCGGGTGATCTTCTGCTATTTCCAAAAGACACTGGTGCGGCCTTAGGGGGGGCCCGGCACATGATGGATGGATTTGGAACACTTTCTGGATTATGCGTTAACTGGCAGAAGTCGCGACTCTTCCGGGTGACACGAGATACTCCGCCTCCCATGGGCCTGGGAGACCTACAGTGGGTGCCGCGTTGCTTTAGATACTTAGGGGTGAAAGTATACCATGACCTGTCTGATGTTCAGGGGGGGAATGTAGGGGGGGGGGCTCTGCGATCACTAAAAGGTTGTATGGCTTCCTGGCGAACGCTACCCCCATCGGTGGCAGGGCGAATTTCCCTACTGAGAATGATAGCCCTGCCCCGATTGCTATATTTCTTAACCACCCTGCCGGTGTGGATCCCCAGTGCGTGGTTTCGCTCGCTCAACTCCCTTATTGCAACTTTTATCTGGGGGCCCAGCAGACACAGAGTGGCCTTAGCTACGTTGAGAAGGGCAAAGGTGGAGGGAGGATTAGCAGTGCCGGATATGGAGAATTATTACCTGGCAGGACAACTCCAACGCTTTACGCAATGGGTGGCGGGTAGTCTAAACCCGGATAGGAGGAAGCCTCCATTCACCCCGAATAGGGCGGATGTCATGAGCATATTAATGGGCACCATTAAGTAGCGACAGATAAGCTCTCCAGAACACAGAGTGATAAGGAATTGCTGGGCCAGGTGTCTCCAGTAGACCGAAACCAGGCGCCCTTACTCCCCAGAGATGTCGGTGGCGGTACTAGAGGCACTCCCACATGGGGGCCAATGGAGAGGATTGGAGGAATGGGCATAAGCAGGAGTCACTAAAATAGGGGACCTATATGGTGACGGGGAACTGCTTACGTCTGCGACCTTCCGAGCAAACTGGGACATTCCGCAGGGACACTTTTTACTATATGAGGCGGTTACTGGGGCCATGCGCTGGCACTTGGGACAGAGGACAACCGAACCATGCACGAACACCACATGCGAAAACATAAGCCTAGCGGGAGGCGTCATTAAGGCGGTATCGTGCCTCTATCGAGCCATTCGGTGGGACTCCACGGGACCGCTGGAGTGTCTGAAGGATAAATGGGAGGCGGACCTTGGGATTCCTATAGAAGACAAGGATTGGGAAAATGCGCTCCTCCGAGCCACCAAGGTATCCCATAATGCACGATTCCAATTGATTAGTTTTTACACCCTACATAGAGCATACATTACACCTGACGCACAAGTTACTTACCTTCGGTAACGATATATCTGTTAGAAACAGTAGTTAGTATTAGATTCCTTACCATAGAATATCCCCAGGCGTCAGACTGGATTCGGAAAATTTTGCGTAGCAGTATCCCTGCGTGTCGGTAGGCGTCGTCTGCGGCTCTGCGTCCGTCGTCGAAGTCGTTGGCACCGGGATGATGTCGTTGGAGTACTTAGACGCTGCCCTCGCGTGCTGACGTCAGTTCTTATACACAGCTTTTCCGCGCCAGAAACGCAGAGCCATGACAAAAACCAACACTGGTGCCATAAAAACTAGGGCCCTGAAAGGGGATGATCTTAACCCTAGATATTGGTTCGCAGAACGGGGAGGATGGGTGGGGCTGTAAGGAATCTAATACTAACTACTGTTTCTTACAGATATATCGATACCGAAGGTAAGTAACTTGTGCATCTGAAAGAAACAGGTTAGTATTAGATTCCTTACCTTAAAATAGATACCCCAGCAATACCAACCCCGGTGGTGGGTCTGCGAACCAATGATCACACCAGAAAGTCCTGGAGAACGGAACGGCCGAAAAAGCCATCTCTCCGGACTTGGCTGTCGAGGCAATAGTGTCTTACGAACGTGTGCAGCGAGGCCCACGTAGCTGCCTGACAGATGTCCTGCAAGGGGACTCCCCGACCCAGGGCAGTAGTAGCCGCCGTGGCCCGAGTGGAATGGGCATGTAGCCCCACAGGAGGCTCCTTCTTAGCCAGAGAGTAACAAACCTTGATGCACAAGACGACCCATCGAGAAATGGTCCGTTTGTGCCCCGCCCGTCCCTTCTTAGTGCCCACGTAACCAACAAAGAGTTGGTCATCCACCCGTAACTGGTGTGTGCGATCCAGATAATATGAGAGCGCACGTTTTGGGTCCAGACAGTGGAGCCTCTCTTCCTCTTTCGAGGGATGCGGAGGCGGAAAGAAGATGGGCAAGGTGATGGCCTGCCCGATGTGGAAGGCTGTGACTACCTTGGGCAGGAAAGAGGGTCGCGTCCGCAAAACAACTTTGTTCAGATGGACAGAAAGGAAGGGAGGTTGAGAAGAAAGAGCCTGGAGCTCACTCACTCTCCTGGCAGAGGTGATTGCAACCAGGAATGCAGTCTTAAGAGTAAGGAGACGAAGAGCACAGTTATGAAGTGGCTCGAAGGGAGCGCACATCAGATAAGTCAGAACCAGGTTCAAGTCCCACTGAGGCATCACGAAAGGAACAGGAGGAAACATATGAGTGATGCCCTTCAAAAACCTATTTACAACCGGGGACTTGAACAAAGAAGGCTGATCAGGGAGCCTTAAGAAGGCGGAAATGGCAGAGAGGTAGCCCTTTAGAGTGCCCAGAGCAGAGCCCTGCTGGGCAAGAGAAAAAAGAAAGAGGAGAACCTCTGAAAGAGGGGCAGAAAGGGGAACCACAGCCTTTGCTGTGCACCATGCCACAAATTTGTTCCACCTGCAGGCGTATACCGATTTTGTGGAGGGACGCCTGGCTGCCAGAATCACATTACAGACTTCAGGAGGCAAGTCAAATGGCCTCAACTGCCGCCGCTCAATCTCCACGCATGTAAGTGGAGACTGGACACGTTCGGGTGGAGGACCGTCCCCTGTTGCTGCAACAGAAGGTCCTCCTGAAGAGGCAGACGAATCGGGGGATCGACTGACATGCTGAGTAGCTCGGGATACCAGTATCTTCGTGCCCAGTCCGGAGCCACAAGGATGACTTGGGCCCGGTCGCGTCTGATCTTCTTCAGCACTATGGGCAGAAGTGGTATAGGCGGAAAGGTGTACAACAGACGGCAACTCCACTCGCGACGAAAAGCATCTCCGAGCGAGTGCCGCCTTGGAAATTCCAACGTGCAGAGCTGATGACATTGCGTGTTCTCTTCTATGGCGAATAGATCTAACCAAGGCTCTCCCCACTGCTGAAAGAGGCCTTGTGCCACGTCCGAGTTCAGACACCATTCGTGCCCAACATGCACTGACGGCTGAGTTCGTCCGCCCTGGCGTTCAGGGAACCTGCCAGGTGGTCAACCACCAGGGTCACGCCCTGATGTTTCAACCACTGCAGAGGCGCAGAGCCTCCTGGCAAAGGGTCCACAACCCCACCCCGCCCTGTTTGTTGCAGTACCACATGGTGGTGGTGATGTCCGTGAACACCTGCACTACACTCCCCTGGACACAGGAGAGGAATGACTTTAGTGCAATCCGGATCGCCCGTAGCTCCAGAAGGTTGATGTGGAGTCGGGACTCCGCCGGAGACCAGAGACCTCTAATCTCCGCCTCTCTCATGTGGCCCCCCAGCCCTGGAGGGACGCGTCCGTCACAACTACGTGCTCCGGTTGGGGTAGAGAGAGGGATCTGCCGCTGACCCAATCGCGGTCCGTGAGCCACCACTGCAACTGTCTTGCAGTGCCCGCGGAGATCAAGACATGGTCGGACAAGTTGTCCTGATGCTGGGCCCACTGAAACTTCAGGTCTCACGGCAGAGTCCGCATCCACCAGGTGGCATGATGCACCAGAAGGATGCAGGAGGCCATCAGACCCAGAAGCCGCAGCGTCAACCTGACCGAGACTTGGGATAAAGGCTGAAAGATTGGAATCAGAGCCTGAATATCTCGAACCCGCTGTTCGGGAGGATAAACCCGAAACTGCGCCGAGTCTAGAACCACTCCGATGAAGAGGAGCTTCTGAGAGGGACACAGGTGTGACTTTGGCACATTGATGGAGAACCCCAGCAGGTGCAGGAGGTCGGCCTTAGTCTGGAGGTGACTGACGACTGTCTAGGGAGAGCCCGCCTTCAACAACCAGTCGTCGAAGTAGGGGAAGACTGAAACTCCTAACCTGCGCAGATGAGCTGCGACCACCGCCATCACTTTCGTGAACACCCGTGGGGCGCTGGTAAGGCCGAAGGGGAGCACGGTAAACTGAAAGTGCTCGTGGCCTACCGTGAACCGCAGGTAAAGCCGGTGGGCCGGCAGGACGGGGATGTGGAAATAGGTGTCCTGCAAGTCCAACGCTACCATTCAGTCTCCTGGGTCTAGGGCAGCTAAGACCTGAGCCAAAGTCAGCATCTTGAACTTTTACTTCCGGAGGAAGCCGTTGACGTTCCGGAGGTCCAAGATAGGGCGTAGGCCCCCTTTGCCCTTCTTGGGAACCAGAAAGTAGTGGGAGTAACAACCACACCCTACTTCTGGCCCAGGAACGCGCTCAATGGCATCCTTGGCCAAGAGGGCCATAACTTCCCCTTGCAGAAGTTGCAAGTGATCCCCGACACGTGGTGGTACTGCGGTGGCATGGCTGGAGGGGTCGCCTCGAAGGGGAGGGAGTAGCCTCTTCTGACGATTTGCAGCACCCACCTGAATGTTAGTCTGCGGCCTGTGGGCTGGCAGGACGTGTGGGAGCACCCCTTCTGTGGCCACGAAAGGAGCGCTGGGCAGAAGATTGCTGGCGCGGGGCCGACAGGCCCAAGGACTTGGCCGTAGCCCTGGAATCCTTAAAGCGTTCCAGCGCATGATCGGCCTTGCCACCGAAGAGGTGGCTGCCATCGAACGGCATGTCCATAAGGGTGTTTTGGACATCGGCCGAAAAGTTGGCAGACCTCAGCCAGGCGTGGTGGCGAACCGCCACAGACGTGGAAATCGCTCTTCCTAGCGAGTCCGTGGTATCCAGTCCACATCTAATAGAGTACCTGCTGCGTCTCTTCCCTCCGCAAGGGCTTGAGCGAGTTTCGCCCGTGCTCCCTCCGGGCACTCAGGCAGCATGGCTACAACTGTATCCCACAGAGAGTGGGTGAAACAGCCCAAGAGGCACACGGTGTTGACTGACCGCAACTCCAAACTAAGGGAGGAGAAGATCTTCTTTACGAACTGTTCATACCTCTTGGATTCCCGATCTGGTGGTGCCGTCGGGAATGCGGATGGGGAGGTGGAGGCCTGGATAACCAGACTCTCGGGGGTGGGGTGGGTGGACAAGAAACTAGGGTCGCCCGGAGATGGGCGGTGGCACCTAGCGATGTTCCTATCTACAGGAGGGCCTGTAGTGGGCCTGGATCAAGTTCCCAACAGGACGTCTATGAGAGCCTCATTAAACGGCAGTAGGGGCTTTGGGGAGCTTACCTGCGGTTTAAGGATCTCTGTGAGGATGTTGGACCTCACTGTTACGATGGGGAGCTCAAGCGCCAAGGCCTTGGCTGCTCTCATCAGCACCACACTATATAGCAGCCCCCTCCTCCGTAGCCACGGTAGGAGGGGAGACAAAACCAGTGTCTGGGGAGGTATCCAGGCCACTGACTTCCCCTAGTTCCTGTGTCCAGTCCTCATATGACTGGCACTCACGTGCCAGGGGGTCCTCAGACCTCCCCCAGTCTCCCTCGTCGTTCATGTCCTGAAATTCAGGAATAAAGGATGGACCCAGATCCTCGAAGAATTGCTCTTCGCTCCGATGCCGGATTCGGACCGAGGGTCAGAACAGGCACTGCGGAACCCGATGGAGGAGAGAGCGACCTCATGGCCATGAGGAAGGTGTCGATCTCCTCCGGTGTCGCGTTCTGCCTAGGGCCCGGCAGGTATGGAGCAGGCCGCGACGCCTGCGGCTCCGGCGGAGCCACTTGGGCGGTGTCACCCGAACCCCCGGCCGCGTCGCGCAAGCGTCGGGGGGAGTCAGAAGAGTGATGTCGCCTCTTCGACTTCTTGTGCCTCTTACCTGAGGACTTGGAGCCAGACGAGTGGTGTCGACTCGCCGAGCTGTGATGACTCCGGCCCCGCGGCCGGTCCCTCGACCTCCTTCCGGACTGGGACCTCGAGCGGCATGGAGCCGACTGCCGGAGCTCGAGGCGCTTGCGGGACCGCTCCCGCCTAGCCTTCGACGTCAAGGCCCGGCAGTCGGGGCACGACATGTCATCGTGGTCGGGCCCCAGGCAATGTATGCACCGGCGGTGGGGGTCGGTAACCGACATCAGTCGGTTGCAGTCGGCACAGGGCTTGAACCCGGGCATCCCTACCGGCACCGATGGAGTCGTAGACTCGAAACGGATCCAAAAAGGATCGAAAAAGCTTAGTCAAAAAATGACTAAAGGGTACCACTTTCTCCGGACCTGCGCTTGCTGGCGCGGAAAAAAGAAGAACTGACATCAGCGCGCGAGGGCGGCGTCTAAGTACTCTGACGACGTCATCCCGACGCCAACGACGACGACGGACGCGGAGCCGCAGACGACGCCTACCGATGCGCAGGGGTACTGCTACGCAAAATTTTCCGGATCCAGTCTGACGCCTGGGGATATTCTAAGGTAAGGAATCTAATACTAACCGGTTTCTTTCAGAAAGAATTAATCGCTATTTCCATCGAGATGATGCGAGGTGCTATCGCTGTCAGGAGATAGGAGATAGTTACATTCAGATGATGTGGAGCTGCCGACAGCTAGAAGAGTATTGGCAAGAAGTGGTTAGGGAGACAGCGCGTGTCACAGAGAAGGAGATCCCATGCACCCCAGTCATGTGCTGCTCAACCTGTTCCCCCACTCCTCTAAGACCAAGGTTACGGCAAGGTTGCAAGACTTTGCATATATTTTAGAAATACGAGAAAAAACAAGTAAATGGAAAGCCCCAGCGGGTCCGAGGGCGGTCCACTGAAAGCCGGAACTGGAGAAATGGGCAGGCTGCGAACATAGAATACTGCTTCGGAATGCACACTGAGGCATAGGTAAACTGAAGAGAGCGCAGGCTTGGGGAGCATTAGTAGACGACCTGAAGAATGTAGACCAGGAGTCTGCTCCCAGCATACCTCAGGCTGGGTCTCGACCGGTCAGCCCTAAGAGTCCGGGAGGGGAGAGAGGGGGTGCCATGAGAGGACAATAGCACCCTAACATCTACAGACCTGAAGGTTGTGTGATTCTGGCCTAAGGCTGAGCCCATGGAGAGTGAGACCCAGACCACAGGTGCAGCGAGAGTCATAGTGGCAGGTAAGTCGACAGCAGCGAGCGGTGGGGGGGCGGGAGGGGACAGTTGGGGGGGATCTGTTAGATTTTTATATTGGACGGCAGCCATTTACAACTACAGCCGTATAATACGGCGGAAAGCCGCACAGAAAGAAGAGATATGGACTAGTGACTAGCTGAAGAGCTAGGAATAACATTCTGAACTGTTAACTAGAAGTGCTTATAACTAGGACATGAATTGAATATGTACTGCTGATACTTAAATACCAATAAAATATGTTAAAAAAAAACATAGAAATATCCTCTATGGGCTAGACCGGATATGTACAAGATGTCTCCCCAGCAATAGCTTTCAAGTACCATCATGGTACATATGTTACCAGTTGTTGCACTGGCGTCCAAGTTACTTACCTTCAGAACGATGTATCTGGTAGAGACGATTCTAGCCGCAGATTCCTTAACGTAGAATTATCCCCAGGCATGAGACTGGACCGGGAAAACGTTCTTGCCCAGCATCCCTGCGCGTGGGGGGGGGGGGTACCACATGACTCCGCCCGACATCCTCCGCGGGCGTGACGTCAGCGAGGTCACATAAGCCCCACACTGGCACGCTGACGTCAGTTTGATTCAGAGATCTGAAAAGAATAGGAGGCCAAGGACAGGCAAAGGAACCCCCAACGAAGAAGACCAGGTGGGGATCAGAAACTAACAACAGAGAGAAGAGCAAAAGTAGACCCTCACGCTGGAGAGAAACCAACTGGAGGGATGCCTAACCGGAGGAAAACAAAGAGGACACCCACAGAAGACAAGGCACCCAGAGGGAGGCAACTGCAGAAACCCAAGCAGAGGGTCCATCCAGAATGGGGAGGAAGGGTTGGTCGTGAAGGAATCTGCGGCTAGAATCGTCTCTATCAGATACATCGTTACCGAAGGTAAGTAACTTGCAGATCTGATAGAGACTACTAGCTGCAGATTCCCTAATGTAGAATAGATACCCTAGCCATACCCAAAAGTGAGGAGGGCCTGCGAGAGAGCCTCCCCACCAGGAGAGACACAGGGCCCAAGCATGGAACATGCCACAGGGACAAGACGGAGAACTGCCCAACACCCCGCAGGGACAGACAGCGCCTGAAGAGCCTCAAGGAACACAAGGACCACCTCAACCCCTAGGGAGGAGAGGTAGAACCGGAGGCAGGGACCACTTGAAGAAAAGCCGAACACACCCCAGCCTCAAGCAGCGAACAAGACAGGGACGGCTGCACCGCTAAAAGCGCAGATGGAAGAAGAAAGGCACAATGGTGTAGAAGAACAACAGGCCTGCACTGACATGCACAGCCAGCAGCAGTCAACACCACGGAACGGTGCATCCAGGACAAGCCAGATGCCAGCCGAAGGTAGAGGCCAGGAAAGGCCACGAAGGGCCAGGACACGCCCCAAGGGAGGGGCCGGCACACACAGACCACGAATTAAGTGGAACCAGGCAGAGCTACAACGCAAGGCCGCAGACAGCAGGCCAGACCAGGCTAGCGTCACAGCGATCCAGGAGAAGGACGGACCGGGGCGCAATGCAAGCCACTCCAAAATCATCAGCAAGAGGATTGCACCTGTGACATATCGTGACGCAACAGAGAGCAGAGGCCCGAAGGACGACCACACCTCCCCAGCACATGATAGAGCTATAGAATAGCCACCCTTACCCCACTTAGGGCATGTTACGTCCAAAGAACATGGGAACCCTCTTAGGAAAAAGTTTCCGCAGCAGAGGACAAACAGAAAAACCTGCGGAGAAACCGCAGACGTCTTACCAATCAGCCAACAAGAATACACAGAAGGCCTTATAAAAAAAAAAAACGAAAAGTTTAGTCAAAAAGTGACTAAGGGTACCACTGTTCCCAGATCGGCGCTTGCTGGCGCGGGAAAAATAAGAACTGACATCAGCGCATGAGGGCGGCGTCTAAGTACTCCGGCGACGTCATCCTGGCGCCCCGACGACGGATGCGGAGCCGCAGATGACGCCTACCGACGTGCAAGGGTACTGCTACGCAAAAGTTTCCGGATCCAGTCTGACCCCTGGGGATATTCTAAGGTAAGGAATCTAATACTAACCTGTTTCTTTCAGATCCACAACTCAAAAAGGGCCTGACCAGCAGCCAACAGCACCAAAGTCCTAACAAAAGGACCTGAAGGTACATCAACGACATCGAACACAAAACCGGGGCTACTCGCTACAAGGCCCCAGAAAACAACGGAAGAACACCTACCAAAACCCAGGGGCGTGGAACAAAAGATTGCCATCAAAGGGAAGGCCCACCAGCCATTCCCTAACGTTCTCCGGGAACACACTATCTTGTAGCCAGGCATGTCGACGAAGAGCCACTGAAGAAGCCATGGCACGACCAAGCACCTCCGAAATGTCCAGAACGGAGTGAAGAATAAATGCCGCCAGCACCCGGCCATCCAACACGTGGTGCCGCAGATCGACACAGGCACCATCCCGAGAAGCAGCAGACATAAGGGACTCCGCCGAATCCCACAAGCAAGAAGTGGCCCTAGCCAATACACAAAGAGTGTTAAGGGCCTGCAAAGCTGCACTGGTGGAGGCGTAGATATTGCGCCCCCAGGAATCTAACCAGCGGGCCTACCGTGATGGGGGAGACAAACCGATGGCAGGGAGGGAAAGGCAGTCTGTAACAGAGGGCCCCTGGTAGAGGGCTGGAGGGAAAGACAGACAGGATCATGCGGCGCAGGACGGTGGCGGTGCAGCAGTTGTTGGGGCACCGGGTCCTTCGTGGCGGGCTGTCCCCAAGCCCCCAAAAGAGAAGAGTGGAGCGAAGCCTCGAAGGGAAGAAGCAGCTCCCGACCACCAGAACCCTGATGGAGGACCTCCAGAAGATGATCCATGGGGAAATGGGCAGCTGGATCGCCCATGCGCAAGATTCCCGCAGCCATGGAAACAGCCAGAGCGAAGGCAGCACCCGCCTCCGTAGGGCCCCTTCGTAGGGAAAGCAGTTCCTCTATGGGCGACGGCTGCAAGCTAAGGCGGCCGTCCCCCAGTCCAACCGGAGGAAGGAAAGGCCAAGCCCGGGAAGGGGGACCGAGGAATGGGGAACCTCGGGTGCCTCTGGCGAAGACTGCGGCCGCAGCGACGGTGACGGCAAAGACCTGTCCTTAGACGACGCCAGGGAAAAAGCCACGACGCGGCGACCCGTCTCCGGAGAAGATGAAACCAACAACTGCCTAACCTCTGGAGAAGAGGGGGCGTCCGAAGATGAATCAATGACCAGACGCCGGCCCGGCGCTGTAGAGTCCGCGACCGGTGGCAGGTCAACATCGACCGGCGCCAAAGGAGTCGCCAGAACGACCTCTGCCACAACGCACAGCGCAGGAGACTGAGGCTGGGTCGGAGCCCGGGCAGCTAAGGAATGGTGCCAAAAAGGTGTCGACTCAACCTCCGACGTGGCAGCCGCCAGCGTGGAGGGACAAGGGGGGCCCGGGGACACGCTCCGACCCCTAGCCGGCCCCTGCGGCGCCACCAGGGCCAGCAGCCGCCGGCGCCTGAGCAGCATCACCTCGGCCTCGGACAAGGCCTCCGCCTGCCCAGAGGACCGAAGGGGACTCAAGGACACGCCCGAGCCCCGGCAACCTCCTGCAACACCACAGGGACCCCCGCGGGGGATTGCGGAGAGACAGAGGCGCCATGGTCTGAAGGAGGGAACCCCGAAGGGCAGTACCCCGACGGCACCACATCCATCGAACCTGGAGCCGAGTCTGTTGGCGTCGGAGCCGCCGGCAACACCGCAGAAGTCCCTGAGAAGGAGAAGAAGGAGAAGCCAATAAGGCCTGCAAGGACACCGCATAGGCCTCCATCTGGGCTCTAGTCGCCCCCGTGCCGGGAAACGGCAGATAGGGTGGCAACACGTGAGGCCGCACCACCCACGGAGAACCCACGCCCCCAACAGGCCGGGGACCAGCGCTCTGGGACAAAATGCGACACTAGCCAAAAGGTGAGTGAAGCTCTTGTGGCCTGGGAGAAGGACGATGTCGGAGACCGAGGCGGCGGTGCTTGATGCCTTCCGTGGGGGACGGACGTGGCAATGACCGGGACATGCATGACGAAAGGAGGTTCAACCGGCGCTCCCGCAGGGACTTTGGTTTCATTTGCTGACACACCTCACAGTCTGTGGAGTTGTGGTGCTCCCCCAAACACCACATGCAAATGGGGTGAGGATCCGTTGCCGACATCTGGCGTGCGGAAGACGAGTATGTCTTGAAGCCCGAAGGCATTCGCACACTGTTCCCAAGAAAAATGCTCAAAAGCGGAAAAAGAGGCCTGAAACAGGCCAGGAACACGATCCGGGTCCGCGTTGCACGCGGAAAAGAAGAAAACTGACGTCAGCGCTCCGGGATGGGACTTATGTGACATCGCTGACGTCACGCCTGCGGAGGACGTCGGGGCATAGTTGCGTGGTACCGCCCCCCAGCGCGCAGGGATGCTGGGCAAGAAAGTTTTCCGGTTCCAGGCTCACGCCTGGGGATAATTCTACGTTAAGGAATCTGCTGCTAATAGTCTCTATCAGATACAAGTTCCTAGAATTTTTTCCATACTAAATCAGGGCATGCAGAGATTAAGCAACCAATACAGCATTAATGATAGTGACAATCAGAGGATATGATACAATTGTGTACCTTGGGATCTTCCTATTAACAACACTAACTCCTCAAGGGAAGAGGGTGGGTGGTCAAGAATCTTCAGAATGATGTAAAACAGAAAATATAATTACTGAAGGGAAAAATAATTTTCTTCTAATTGGGATATCTTCCTACAAAGATCTCATCTTATGAATTACTTTCAACGGGATACTCTAGAAAGAGGCAATGAGTAGAGCTGTTTACCAACGTAGCCACACAGCCCTGGCAAGCTATCCATCACTGTGTGTCTGTGCTGTAGTGTTGTAAACGTATCTAGGACCCTATTTAAATATTCCCGATTTATGCCCTTATATGGTTATAACAAATCATATCCTTATAAAGGCATAAGAATCATATCCATATTTAGTCATAGCCAATGCAGTCCAAATACGGCAAGGCTACTCCCATAGACTCCTAGAAAGCACAACGTGTTCTTAAACAAACCAAGCCTCCAGCAGCCCGAGAATTCCCCCTGCTTCTGGATTGATTTGTCCTAGAACTCCTGGAGTCCTAAAAAGAACTGCGAGTTCTTAGTGACGTCTTATGTCCAACCTTACGTCAAACTCGGCACCTTCCAGGTATAAATATATCAGCAGTTGACCTAGCAAAACACACGGTGGTTTGGAGCAGATCAGCTATCTACTTGCCCGACGCCCTGCTGTGGCAAGTGCCTCCCATTGACGCACTAAGAGAGACGCTGTCTTTTCTCCTGCCGAGAAATCCAGCTCCAGTGTTTCCAGTCACCCATGCGGGTTGCTGGGAGATCGAGTCCTGAGAAAGAGATTCAAGATCTCCTTCATTCTATAACCAAGGTACGGAGCTGATTAGATCCTTAGAGAATTCTTGATTCAGATTCTTGGCAAAAACTATCTTAACTTAAACTGCAGCTCACTTACTCCTTCCCACGTACTAGGCTTAGGTTAGGTACACCGGGGTAGGCGTATCTTAGGAGCACCAGTTGAGTACGTTTAGTCATGGTTTCATCTATGTATATATTTTATCTATTTTAGATACCGTATGGCTTAGAAACCATACCATGCTTTTACAGTATTATTTTATAATACTCCTTTTACTGTACGCACTTTACTTTATGACAAGTATTGCAATTGTGGCAACTCACTTCTCTTGCATGAGAAAGAAGACTGTTCAATAAATAACCACTTTTATTGAAAACGCCTGTCTCTCTATTTCTCTGCGCTTCTGGTGAAACTAAGCATGCACGATTGACTGAGTAAAATAGTTATCTATTGTTTCCGCGACTCTGGAGATATACTCCTTATTCTGGAGAGAGCAAAGTTGTCATGTTTATGCGGTTGTCAGAAACAAATCCTTTTGTGTCTATTCAGGAAAGTTAACACCTTCTTGTTTGCTCGAGAAAGTTTCGAGTGACCTCTGAGCTAGCTGGCATTCATAATTAAGTCTAACATATTCAATAGATACCTAGTCGACGTAAGTCCTACGTCTAAACTATCGTTTATGTTATTCCAATGCGCAGAGCCTATTGAGAATATAGGAACTACACTACATGGCGCCCAACGTTTGGTAAGGCGATAATTTAACGCTAGATGCTAGAGTAACTCAGTCGTGCTTTTCACAAAGACCCCTTTTCCCGTAAATACTCCAATAGACGTCTGGAGTGGGCGAAAGGTTAATATCCGCCGAAACTTAGTAGGAAGAGATTCCTATGTATTAGTTCTTGGTTAAGTCAACGTTGAAGGATACAGTGTTCCAAAATATTGTGCACCTAATCTTTGTTTCCTTGAAACTTGCTCTGCAAACTTTCTGTCAGCAAAATGACGGAAAGTGAAGAAGAAAGAGAAAGAGAAGCTTTAGCAACTCAACTTTTACCGGAAGACACAAGGGTCCGGCAAGATGAACCGGATGCTATAATCATCCCAGTCAATGTAAGGAAGAGTGTAACTTACAAACTTATAAATAATGGAGTATCACCAAGAGGTGGTACAGTCATATTTGTGGTAGAGGCCCATGAATATCGGCAGACAGAGGTATTCTATTCCTGGATACATTTTCCAGCAGCACATGCTGTGACACGCGATTTCCACTTTTACAAAATAGATGAATCTCCAACGGAATACGTTTCTTTTGAGGACGTTGAAATTCCACTAATGTACCACAAGCACCAGCTCTAGTTTAATGGCGCCCTAACACATCAAAATCACTTCACCAGGCTCGGTCCACTAGGTAAACCAGGAGCCACATGGCCGGTTCTAGCCGGCTATACACCACATCCAGACATTGAAAAAATGTCAAACGGAGAACTTTTATTTCAGCTAAAACAACTAATTAAAATACATAGACAATTGGCCCAATATGTAATGCGGACTTTAACAGTCCAACCAGCAATAAGAATTCCACAGCACACCCCTCACCAGGGGAACACAAATAAAATTACACCACAGACTATACAATCAGTCATTGGCAAAAAACCCGCAAAACGGGAACAAATTCCATTCTGGTTAGCTCAAAAAATTACTTAGATAGAGGCAGTATTTCCTGATACTACACCTCATGACAAACACAGAATTCTGACTATCTGCCTTCCAATGGGGATCGCACCACATGTGGAGGACTGTGACACTTGGGGCACAGTCTTTGCTTCAATATACACAAAAACACATGGTGTTCCATCTATGGCGGTTATACCAGACGTATTAAGACAGATTCAAAATGAATATGGTCCAGAGCCTGCTTTAACTCTAGGTATGAAATTACTGAAAGACTTTAAGCAAGTCTCGGCTATACTATTAGCCAACATAAAAGGAGAAGCAGCGTCTGTGGAGATCCGCCAAAAATTGAAAGAAACAGATATAGCAGAACAACCTTTTGAACTTGCCAGAATAATTGAAAAATCCAATGAAGAATTAGGTAGAGATAGTTTGGGTGGGAAACCACTAAAACCACAACTAACTGAAAATCCTGAAAAGAGCTTTATTTAAAATAATCTCATTACTCCGAAAAAGAAGTGGGAGGGTAATAAACAAACAACTCCCAGAGAAAAACAGTTTCAGTCCATAGGAAGGTCTCCCCAACGGAGAAATAGATCTCCAGAACGGGGGGGGCAGGTCTCCACAATGGGAGCCCTCTGAAAAAAGATAGAACCTTAGAAATAGGGAAAATTTAAGAAAACCTGACAGATATCAAGATAATGATACACGTCCCTCTCAATCTTTTCAGACTTCTTCGCAGAAATCAAAAAGAAGAGAACGGTCAGAACACAATGAAGAATGCGTCAAGTCCAAAGACAAAGAACCCGTTCACCAAAGTAAAAAAGCTCAATTTTCAAAGAAGAAGGTAGCAAGCATAAAAATTAAACATGCCGAGGATTCTGAGGACACAACTCAAGAACGGGGAATGGGCTCAGACAATGCTAGACAGCGCAGCAGAAATGACCATAGCTCGCGAGATCCTGATGGATAATCTGGAGACAGTGGACTTGAATGAATACATTCAAGTTGAAACTGCCGACACCAGGGTTAGTACACCCCACAAGTTATATGAAATAACACTCTGGATGGAGGGGGGCATAACTAGAAAAATAAAAGCTCTCTTTTGGGACAAGCTTTCCAAGGGTTATGACATACTTCTAGCTGAAAAAGACTGTCTACCTGTTGTTGTTAGGGAGTGCCCGCACGGCGAAGAAATAATTATGACAGCCTTCTCAAATCACATTCCAATTCATAAAAAATATACATATGCAAGGAAATGGGTTGTAGCTCAAGCTCCAGCATTATATAAAAATCATGTAAGATGGGATGAGGACTCTCCTCACCACAAAATACAATTAAAAAAACAACCTACTGCTCAGACACAGTACCCTGTTAAACAGGAAGCTAAAAAACAAGTCAGGGAGATTCTAAATCAACTTGAATATCAAGGGGTGATTGAAACATGCACCTCATCTATGAACAATCCTTTGTTTCCTGTCTCCAAACCAGACAATTCATATTGTCTAGTTTTGGATTACAGACACCTAAACTCCTGTTGTAAAACATTCGCAGTACAAAATGCACATAGAGCTGCACTGATGGATAAAAAAAATGCGCAAAAAATATAAAACCACATTGGACATTTCAAATTGGTTTTACTGTCAAAACATTGCACCAGAAAGCAGACACCGGACCGCTTTCTCAAACTTGGGGAAACAGAGACAATTTTGCCGTCTCCCCCAGGGATTCAAGAATAGTCCAGGGTTATTTTCAGCCAGAGTAACAGAGTTACTACAAATGTACGATGATGAGGCATTATCTTATGTCGATGACATCTATCTTACAGATGACGACTTGGATGTACACTTGAAAAGAGTGAACAGAATAATACATGGGTTTGCTTCTGAAGGGTATAAATTCAATTTTAAGAAATCACGAATTGCCCACCTCAATGTCCTATTTTTAGGGTATGAGTTATCAAGTCAAGGCAAAAGCCTGGCAGCAAACTTTCTCGAGAAGTGTGCGCTGCTTCAACCTCCAAAAACACTGAAAAACCTACAGTCAAGTCTAGGTTTCCTGAATGTCGGTAGAACTTATGTTCTAAATTACGCAGAAAGGGTTAAACCTCTCTACAAACTAATCATACCTGATTTCAAACCAACTAATTGGACTCAAGTACACAAAGAAATTCAGCATTCAGTCCAAACAGACACGATAGCTAAAAAAACAGTTACAGACACGCGAAAATAGTAATCCGTGTCATCCCAGGGAAATGCGGATTCACATACCTGACCTTTAATGAAGGTGAAAAGGTACCAATCGCTTACAAATCACACTTGTACACATAAGCTGAAATGAAATTCTCATCAACAGAAAAAATTCTGACAGCCATTCAAACTGCAGTAGCAAAAGAGAGGGCTCTCACACAGGGTAAACGTATAATGATCGTTACACCTGTCCCTGCCTTAGAGGCAGTGACAAGAGCTAGCATTCCCAATGCAAAAGCTTTACATCCGAGATGGATTCGATGGGTTAACTCTCTTGCTGCAACAGACTTTGAATACCATTTTGACACAAATTTAAAGACACAAGAATTTCTCCAATACGAATATGAATGTCCTCTGCCGACTGGAATTCTGCCTCTGGAACATTACGGATGTATAATCTATACAGACGGATCAGCACAGCCCGCTATTGGCGGTAAACAAGCCTATAGTGCTGCGTGCGCGATTGTTAAAGGTCGCTGGCGCAAAGACAAATTCAGGCCTATGGTCACTAAAACGTTATCACTCGGGGACTGTACAGCTCAGCGAGCTGAACTACAGGCTTTCAAGATGGCGCTTGAGAATACCGATCGCGAATTCCCCACACTAATAGTGTGCGATTCGTATTACTGCGTACAATCTTACAATGAGTATCTGCAGAACTGGGTTCAAAACGGTTTCAAAGACGCCAAAGGTGGCACAATTAAGCATAAATGCTTTGGGAACAAGTAGTTCTTTTACAGAAAGAACTACAAAAGACTCACGTGATTCATACACTGAGTCATCAGCGTGATGGCGTTCACGTTGCAGGGAATTCATTGGCTGATGAAGCCGCGAAGGCAGCTGTGCAAACGGCTTCCGTAGCTGCAATCACCCGGTCAAAAACAAAAATAGACAGCGAAATAATGCAAGCTGTCACTGCTACAGTCAAAGACAATGGTAAGACACTCCCGAAAGGCTTTCCAGTAAAGTACTCATATACAACTGATGCAAACTCCGTTCCTTTTGCTCGAATCCCTGGAGTGGGGGATAGGGCAATCCCAAACATGGAACATAGGTTAGGACTAATTGTAGCAGCACATGAAGGGCTAGCATCTACACATGCGGGAATTTCCGCCACGGTGTCATTAATAAAACAGAGATACTGGTGGCCGCGCATGAGGAAACAAACTAGAAATTATGTTCTAGAATGGGAAATCTGCCAGAAAATAAAAGTTTCTACAGTGAAACGTCCTGCACAGACACCCCTTCTGATTTCAGACAAACCACTAGCGTGTGTTTACCTGGACCACTGTGGTCCCTTAACTAGGGATGGCAACTATAAATATATATTATGGTAGCAGTGGACTCCTGCACAATATTTATTTGGATGTGGCCCCAGCGCTCGGCTGACGCCAGAACTGTTATAAAGGATTTGCGAGTCTTTATCGGCACATACGCAATTGGTACGCCACATTCTGACCAGGGTCCTGCGTTTAGCTCTAGGGCTTACAAGGAGGCCATGGTCAGCTTGGGCGTTGCATTGCGGTATTCTAGTCCCTTCCATCCCGAGGGTAATGCGGTAGTGGAAAGAAAAAAACGTAACATAAAATATTCCATAATAGCCATTAGGTTCGGGTGATGGGTGGGTCAAACATCAAATAAGTGTCCAACGTAGTCTTAATAATCTGCCAAGAAATTCTCTGGGTGGAGTCACTCCATATAAACTAATGTTTGGTACTAGAATGATTATCGGGGACCTCGATAGTCAGACTTCAGTGGTAGAACATAAACTCTTTGATTTCAAAGATCGTTTGGCTGTTTTACAGGACTTAAATGAAACAAGAAGAAGTCTGAGAAATACAATACAGAAACAAACGACCACTGAAGGAAAACCACCTGTCCCAGCAAGACCTCTCTGGATTCCAAAGAATGGGGATCTAGTCAGAGAGAAAATTGCGGTAAAGAAGGAATTTGGGCCTTCTTACAGAAAAGACGTACCTGCCTTGGCAATCCACGGAACAAGATCAGTAGTACTACCGCCCCTTGCTGGTAAAAGGGAGAACAGAGTTCTGTCAATCGACCTGGTCAAACCACAATCATGTGGCCAATAATAAGTAGTAGGCCCAGTGGACTCCCGAGAAGTAGCAGGCGTCCAAATATAGCTACAATCCAAGAGGTTCAAACTAAAAGACTTATCACATTTGATAAACCTGTAGTAAGAAAAGAAGGACTATGCAACAAAGCGATGGAACTTATGCCTCTGGATACCCAAATAACAGTTCGTCAAAACACACCTACCTACAATGATGTGACATCTGACTACATAGAGATAGTAAAAAGAGAAAAGGCTCCAGTGACTTCGAATAATCCTGAAGCTATCCCAACAATTGACAGAACTGCTTCTGGCTATTTCATAAACTTTGATACCTTTTCAGAAGATCCCATTGAAATTGAAGAAACGCCAGGAAAAATAAAAACATTCAAAGAAAAGTTAACAGAGCTCTTTCATCAACTTGGAAAAACATATCTGGTTTCACCATGGGTTGAATTTTGGATTGGGTTAGGTGCATTTTTTCTCCTGCTCTGGCTCATACTTGTGTTAAGCTTGGGAAGGATGATAGATGGAAAATATAGTTCTATGGACACAGCAAGTCAGAAAATCAACTTGGTCCTGACACCTCACAAATCATCTCATCGTGAAAAAAGAGACTTATCAGTGAAAATCACAGCCGTACCTATACCTGGTGGTATAGCATGGGACACTACTGACTATGACATTTATGGCCCGGTGGAACTGCTGAAGATTCCTCACCAATTTAAGGTTTCTTTAAGTGACTTTGCATCACCCAGCACATTAAGTGATGATTGGGACTTTGAAGCTGTTAATAACATGATGTCTGATTTAGAAATATCAGCAAAATTCACAGAACATGAATACTTACAAGGTTCATCAGATTATGGACAAATGTATTGTTTTAATCTCTATGGTCATCATTATTTGCATAAATCTGCTACCCCTAGAAATGTTTTTACTTACAATCAATGGGAACATTGTCCAACGCCAGCAAAAGGCAGCTCGAAAACATTTTATGTGAAATTTCAATACTTCTCAGGGTATAATGTTACCAATCCAGAAACGTTTTATTTTAGAAATGAAAATAAGACAGGAATGAAAACAATGTTGACCAACACTAAACAAATTTATTCTGCAAACTTTTATTCTCAAATGTCTACATTGGGTTTTGACTTTTGGAACGACAACATTGAGACCAAGACCGTCTGGGGTACACAGATTGGCAGGTGCAAGGTTTAGAAGCATTATTCAGAGCCTGCATAATAACAGAACAAATAATGTTCTTAAATGACACTGTCCAACAAACATCTTGTCTTGGCATTGCTAAGATAAAAGATTTAAACAAACCGTCTATACCTAATCCCATACCTGACAGTAATAACAATACTGATAAGGACTTGGACGTATCCCACATTTTAAAACAAAACAGAACTGATCCTGACTGGAAAAAATGGTTAATCTGGCCCACAGACACTAATAACTGTCGAGATAGATTCCTGAACAAAACACAGGGTTTCAAAATGAACAGGCCAGATCCGAGCTACTCCCAGAGACAACATACAGGGATAGTAACTACTTATAGTGTAGGGAAGCTATGCCTTGAATAGCTAAAGACATCTACACTCTCGGAGATTAAACAACACTTATCTTTACTTAAAGAAGGCAATGATTTGCGAGATTTCTTACTGGGACCTCGCAAACCACGTCAAAAACGTTTCATATACGCCGGTATATACGCTGGGTACAACGAAGCTTGGAAAGTAACGCAAATGGAAACTGCAGAAATGATACGAGAAATTGATCGTATTAATTTAAAGAAAAGTCTCTCTGTATTGGACAATGGGTTAACGACTCTATCCTCCAGAATTTATTCTTTGGACAATATTGTATCTTCTGCCATTGACTTAATAGAGGAGGACTTGCTAATGCTACAACATGGCCAGTCCCAATTACGTTTTATCATGCAGTTAGGCTGGACGTTGCAAAATCTGCGTTCAGGCTACGTGCCTTGGCGTCTAATCAACACAACGTCATTGTTTTCTGTATTTAACCGATCTCTTTGGCACAAAAAGGAACAGACTATACGTTGCTGAACATTGAAAAACTGAAAAGATTGCCATTGACAGTTTCTGAGAAACCTGTCACTGAATGGATAATTCATGGCACCATAACAATACCGGTGACGATTTTCCAATTTCAGTATTGTCTACAGCATATACCAGCGGGCCTGTATGAAAGGTTGGGTAAAGAATACATTAGGTCAACCTGAAATTTCCCTTACACACACAAATGTTGGAATACGGGAACAGAGGTATTCCTTAGTGGTAATAATTGTAAAAATTCACTATGTGGTACACTTTTGTGCCAAGGTATTAATTTACATGGAGCCTGCGATGGTTCTGCAAATAACCTCTCATGCCACCTGCACGGAACTCCCTCCACAGTAATTTAACCAAGTTTCAGACAGCTATCCAATGGCAGCTACGTTTTACTGAATGATCACAGCTGCTGTGGCATGTTGCCAGGAAAACTTTATCTCGTTAGTGTGTCCTCCAGGGTTACTTGTTGTATGCAAGTATTGTATCCGAGGAGCAAGTCAGACAGAGGGACGGCGTTATGGCCTTCACTGAATATCTCTTCTATACGGATTGATACTTTAAGCAGAATGAAAGCCATTCTTTTGCAAAAAACTGTGCCACTGACCTCGTCTAGAGAAATGTATGATATGCAGGTCGCAAGGACTTCGGCAGAGATACATGCCCTATTATCAACAAATTGTCCTACGCATTTTGTAGAAATGTTGAGCCAAATCTTAAACATGTCTGATACCAGCGGAATCGCACATGTATTTAAAACAATTGTTTCGGGCCTGTTAGCACCTTTTGAAGCGGTCCTCGGCATTTTTCCAAATTTCGTACACTCTGTGTTCGGCGGACTACCTCTCATCTTGGGACTCGTAGCTGGGATTTCTCCTGCTTCGATATGGCAAGTCCGGCAAACAACGATACCCAGATATCCATGGAAGAAGCCCTCCGTGCAATGAGGTATTGTGAGCGGATAACACAGATTCTCGGCTTTGCTCGTTTAAGAGACCTGAACACCACATGGTTTCTTTCGTTCAGACCAATCTGGCAAGATTGCATCTTACCTGTTCTGCGATGCCTGCTTTGCGGAGAAGAATGCGTGTTAGACATCTGTCTCACACTTCCATCAGTACTGCCATCGGATGTTCGCTTTGCTAGGTCCTGTAACGGCTCATGCATCGTGTTGCCCCCAACGGCTGCCAATTCTGATGACGGCATTCATTGAGATCTAACCGGCAAGTTTGACTACGGGTGAGGTACAAGAAACTACAGGCATACAGGTAACATCGACTGCTGACGTTGCTAATGCTTCCCACGCTGACGGCAATGATCCGCACCTATGCACATTGGATCTGCTTGAGAAAGTAGTTCCACTTTCGCCTACTTGGGTAGACGGCTTTTTTACCAGCCTCGATGATCTGATGTTTTCTCCTGACTCTGAGAATAACTTTTGATAATATTGACACAGCGTTCCCTGAACACTGAAATTCGTCCTTCATTTTTCAAAACAAACCCTCCGGCTTACAAACTTTTCTGCAAATGCAACTTTTGAACTTTTTCCAAAATTAGAACTTTTTTTGGCACAGAGTAATCTGCTTAAAGTAGAACTATTCATTGAGAACAAGATTCCTTTTTAGGACTTCATACTGACAATAATTTGGCCTAGCCATCATAACACAATGGTTTCTAATATTATGCTATGAAATGGTCTCGATTTAATTTTTCTTTTCTGTACAGCCTTAAGAGACATTTCATGAATGTATATTTTCATTTTGGCTTTGTAAATATTTGAAGGTATGTTTTCTTATTAGCTCATACAGTGTACTTTCACTTTCGTTTTTTCATGTAAACAAGCCTTTTCAAATGCAAATTTGTATTTTGGGTGGGATTGTGAACACTTACTTTAGAATTGCTCAGTGCTTATAGGTCTAGTCTTATTGAACTTAAGATCGTGGAGTGGGTGTTGTAAACAAATCTAGGACCCTAGTGTAACTTTTCCCGATTCATGCCCTTATATAGGTATACTTTACCCTATCCTTATATAGGCATAGAAATCAATACCATATTTGGCCTAAGCCTTACAGCCCAAATACGGCAAGGCTACTTCCACTAAGTTCCGAGAATTCACAACGATTTCTTGGAGAAACCCGCCTTTAGCAGCTAGGATCTTCCCCCTGCTTAAATATTAAGTTATCCAAGAAATCCTGGAGTTTTCTAGGAATTGAACCTTTAAGTAACGTTATGAAGTCCAATCATGCGTCAAACTCGGCACCTTCATGGTATGAATATGCCTACATTTGCTCAAACTAACACACGGTGGTTCTTGGAGCAGATCGACTAACTACTTGCCAGACGCCCTGCAGCAGCAAGTGCCGAAGGAAGCCGACCCTCCAGCAGACGCACTGAGAGACACTGTTTCTTCTCTTGCCGAGAAATCCAGCTCCAGTGTTTCCAGCTTACCCTTGCGGGTATCTGGGGATCGAGTCCTGAGAGAGAGATACAAGACCTCCTTCATTCTAAACCAAGGTACGGAGCTGATTAGACCCTTAGAGATTTCTTGATTAGACTCTAGGCAAAGAATACTAAACTTAAAACTACTCCTAAACTTATTTCTTCCCTTGTGCTAGGCTTAGGTCAGGTACATCGGGGTAGGCGTATTTTTGAGTTTAGGAGTTGAGTCGAGTACTTTTAGCCATCTCTTTTATCATTGTATGTATTTTATGCATTTTATCTATTTAAAGCAACTTATGGCTTAGAAACCATATCATGCTTTTACAGTACTACTTTATAATACTGTTTGTATTATATGCGTTGTACTTTATAACCAGTATTACTATTGTAGCAGTACATTTCTCATTCTTGAGAAAGAAGACTGTTCAATAAATACCTTTTATTGAAAACGCCCGTCTCTCTAATTTCTCAGCAACTCTAGTGAAACTAAGTATACACGATTGACTGAGTAAAATAATGATCTATTGTTTCCACAACTCTGAAGATTGATTTCTTATTCTTGGGAAACAAAGTTGTCATGTTATATGATTGTCAGAAACTAATCCCTTCTTTTACTTTCGAGAAAGTTTCTAGTGACCTCTTAGCTAGCTGGCACACACATAATTAAGTCTAATATATTCGGTAGAGACCTAGTAGACCTTAGTCCTACGTCTAAACTACAGTATATATTATTCCAATGCGCAGAGCCTATTGGGAATATAGGAAGTACACTACACTAGTAGAGTGACAAAGTGTAGCAGTGTTTTGTAAAGTGGAGTTATTTAGAGTGGAGGAGAGAACCCTTAAGTGGTATAGAGTGGAGTAGCGTAGAGTGGTGCGGCACAGAGTGGTGCAGCACAGAGTGGTGCAGCATAGAGTGGTGTGGAATGTAAGAGTGTATAGTGGAGGGGCATGCAGTGAAGAGGTGTAGACTGGAGTGGTGTATTCTGGAGTGGGGTAAAGTGTAATAGCGCAGAGTAGAATAGCGGAGAGTGGAGGGGCATACAGTGAAGTGGTGCAGGCTGGGGTGATGTACAGTGGAGTGGTGAAGAGTTGAATAGCATATAGTGGAGTGGCATAGAGTGGAGTGATGTCTAATGGACTAAAGTAAAACAGCATAGAGTGGAGTGGGGTAGAATGTAGTAGCTTATAATAAAGTGGCATACAGTGGAACAGCGTGGAGTGGTGTCCAGTAGAGGGGCATAGACTGGAATAGCGCATAGTGAAGTAGAATACAGTGAAGTGGAATAGACAGGAGTGGCATACACTGGAATGTGGTAGAGAGGAATAGCGCACAGTGGAGTGACATACAGTGGAGTAGTATAGAGTGGAGTGGCATACAGTGGAATGGTGTGGAGTGGAATAGCATATACAAGAGTATTGTATAGCGGAATGGCTACCAGGGAAGTGGAGTACACTGAAGAGGCATAGAGTAGAGTTGTATATAGTGTAATAGCGTAGAGTGGAGTGGCGCAGAGTGGAGTTGTGTACCGTGTAATAGTGTGGAATGGAGTAAAGTAAAGTGGAGTGTTGTACAATGATTGGAGTGGCGTAGAGTGTAATAGTGTATAGTGGAGTAGCGTACAGTGGAGTGGCATATAATGTAGTGGTTTAGACTAGAGTGGCATACAGTGGCATGCAGTAGAGTGTAATAACACAGAGTGGAGTGGCGTATTATTGGAGTGGAGTCCAATTGAGTAGCATAGAATGAAGTGGCTTAGAGTGGAGTACCATACACTAGAGTGGCATAGAGAGAAGTAGCATACAGTAAAAAAGTGTACAGTGGAATGGCATACAGTGAAACAGCGTACAGTGAAGTGTTGTAGAGTGGAGTGGCATCCAGTGGAGTGGAGTGGCATTCAGTAAAATGGTGTAGAATGGAATACTGTATAGTGGAGTAGCGTCCAGTGGAGTGGCGTACAGTGGAGTGATATATGCTGGGGTGGCGTACAGTGTAATAGCATCCAGTGGCGTAGAGTGGAGTCTTGTTTAATGGAAAGGCATAGAGTGGCGAGGTGTAGAGTGGGTTGGCGTAAAGTGGAATAGCGTATAGTGGAGTGGCTACAATGGCATGGCATACAGATGTATTTAGCTGCAATGTAGAATGTGGTGTGCAGAGTAAAGGAAAACAGCTTATTGCGCTGTTTTGAGTTTCTTAGATTTCTCAACCTCCTAAATCTGCCTTTAACTCATCTCTCTCATGCTTCTGTCACAGACCTTTGGTGTACAGTGGGAACCAAAAGAGTTCCAGCATTCTTTTACAAGACACTACATCTCCTGCTTTGTTAAATACAAGATACAATTTTATCCACATAGACAAACAAGTACATAAATATACAAATAATACATGAATGAATAAATAGATACTCAAAGATATACAGGCAATTATAATTCTTCAATTAAGCGTTGTAGCCCCTGAATCACATGTCCTGATCGGGTCACTGGTAATGAGGAACTGGCAGTCAAAGTGTCAGTGATCTGTACAAGTGAGGTGGAATTATCAGCAGACGCAGAGTACTCAACAGTCTGTCAGGACCCAGTCTCTGCATTGACATCAATGTTTGGTGAGTGATGGACCACATGTCGAAAATTAGAGAAATCTCTCGTAAGAGACTTCCCAGGACGCTGGGTAATCACCATGTGTCCTTTGGTGTAAGTGATGGTAAAGGATTCAGCCTCAAAGGCGCACCAGACATTCTTTTTCTATGCTGTCTGACAAGCACTGAATTCCTCTTGTAAATATGACATCTTTTACATGACGTTGCCTGTCAGCATATATTTTCATCTTATGTGTGACCAAAGTTCATGCACGAATGCCTTCCTCATTATTGGATCTGAGGTTGATCCACTGGGGCAGCTTGGTCGTCATGGCGCTTCCGAACATAAGAGTTGCAGGGCTTTCAACAGTCATTGAGAGGGTTAGAACAGTAAGCTCGATGAGTATAGTTCGAAATAACTTTGAGGTTGAACTTATCCAATGCAGCATGCTGAACAGATTTCTTTAGAGGACTCATGAACCGTTCTACCATACCATTGGCCTGGGACCAAAGAGGAGTGTTTTTTTGATACTTTATATTGAGTTCTCTACAGTGACAAGGTGGGCCTTTGTCTGATTTCAAAATTGCAAGTACACACCATCTCGCAAAGACGCCATCTAATTCTTGAATAACCTTTTTAATGTGTAGTGGATGAAAGGTCTTCTACGAATGAAAAACTGGGAGTATTCATCAACAATAATTAGAAGATGAAGTACATTCTCTAGAAGACCAAAGAAATCAACTGTAATTTTCTTCCAAGCATGACGTGGCAATTCTGACATGCTCAAAGGGTGCTGACTAACTTGAGATAAAAGACAGTTGCATATGTGATGTCTTCAATTTTTTTCGACCCGTTCATCCAGATATGGAAACCAGATTCTTATCACGGAGAGCTCTCTTAGTGGCAACTATTCCTTGATGTCCCTCATGGGCAACATCAATTACGTGTTGTTGGAGACTCTCATGAATAACAATTTGTGTACCTCGCAAAATGAGGCCTACTTGAGTAACTGCAAGTTCATATCTTACTCTTTCGAACTTCAAATTCTCACTGTCATTAGTGAGAGGTCTAGAGTGCTTGTTCCACTATTGATGATCAATAATGTCTTGTAACTTTAACAGGTCACTATTTTAGCTTGGGGCAGTGGCACGTTGTTCTATAGACATGGCAGTTGGTGTGTTCGATTTTACAATAAAATTGATCTAAGCGCCTGCTGTCTTAAATGGGGTACCAGGGCATTACAATGGCACTCTTGAAAAATAATCAACAGGATTCTGATCTTTCCCTGGACGATGAAGAATGGTATTGTTGTATTCATATAACTTCAAGTCCCAACGTTCAGTTCTAGGAGGCATTTTGACTGTGGGATTGCCAAATATTGTTAACAGTGCATAATGATCATTCAATACTATGAGGTGCTTTCTGAACAAAAACACATAGAAATTTTTGCAAGCTCAAACCACTACCACACTTTCTTTCTCAGGTTGCATGTAAACACGTTTTGTTTTTGATAGGCTTCTACTGGCGTATGCCACAATATGTCTCCAGGCATTTGGCTGTCCATTGTGCTATGCAAGGGTTGCACCTCACCTGTCGGCTAGCGTCAACTACAACCTCTGTATGTAGTTTGGGATCAAAGTAGGCCATTGCCTTGGCACTCTCAATGGCTTGCCTGATTTTTTGGAAGCTCTTCTCACATTCACAAGACCAATGAAATGACACATTCATTTTCGTTAGTTCTCGTAACGGGGCACTGACCGTATCAAAGTCTTGTATGTAACTAGAACAGTAACTGCCCATTCCAAGAAATTATCGTGAAACTGCAAAGTCTTGAGGGGGTCTCTACGGCTTCTTGTGCAGGTGGGACTTACCGGATTTTCCAGATGACCTCAACTGTGACGACGAGTGCTTAGAGTGGCTCCGTGACCCATCTCAAGACCTTTCTCTAGACTGAGATTGCGAGCGTCCAGAAATGAGGAGCTGAAGGAATGGATAGGGACTGCCTAGTGGTGATCACCTGGGCCTTAGACGAGAATAGTTTGGCCTTCTGTTTGGTGTTAGCCTTTGTGTGCATTGAAAAACGAGAGTCTTAAGATAAGTTATGTAATGATCGAATCCAAGGAACTGATGCCAGTATGCAAGTCGACAACAATGTCTTCACATTCAGGAAGCCGGAAGCCATGTGGCACTAACTAAAAGTATGGGAGAGCTACTGCTGTAGGAGGAGGGCGGGGGTTTTAGGATGCAGTCTGGCACCTGTAGAATATTCATGAGAAAAGGAATCTACTGGAAGAAATATCCATTTTGAAGAAGAGCCAAGATTTTCCCTTGCTTACCTTAGAGCCAGACTTCAAGTCCAACCTCTTACTACTTTAGCACTTAGAATATTTTCTTCAAGACAGGTTCCTTCTTGGTCCCCTTATAGTGCACACTCCACGTTAGTCTGTTTTATCGATCTGCACTTAGAAAATGTATGTTCTCTTCCTCTGCCTCGAACTGAGCAGTCGTTAAGACAGGTGCTCTCTGACTCATTATTTTGATTGCGCTGGACCGTAAACGGTTTCTTGAAATTGATAGGTTAGCTTCCACTGCCAATGATATTTTGCATATATTTAGCATATTTTAGGTTGATTTGACTAATCATTACCTGTGAGCCTTCTAAAATGATTATATCATTTTTTTTTTGTAAAACCTTTATGGTTTGGACTTTGAACTTTGTCAAATGTGTATTTTCCTGTAATCAGTTTCTAACATAAATTCTCCTAGTTCGCATGAAATTTGTAATACTGTTTAGGGCTCAGGTCGTGAGGAGACTCACACACAGCCCTGATGCATCAATCTTCCATTTTAAATTGCAATAAATGCTGACAGAGGACAAGCAGGTGAGAGGGGCGTACATACAGCTGGTGCACCACAAAAGTTAAGGCCTCTTAGTGCTGAGGGAATTTCTGCTGTACTGAACTTACAGGGTAAGGACATCCCATAAGTATGAATAAAGGTGCCTTGGTTATAAGCGTACATAAGAAATCAACACAGGTATGACAGATTATTCAATCACAATAATTAATTTCCGAAAACCCAAAAAATTCCCATTACTCCATGCAGCACACATACTCACTTTATCATTCCATCGGGGTTATCTATGATGGCTGCGCTTGTGTGTCCAAGGACATAGCCTGGGATCCAGCCCTCGGCTGCGGGACACTGATCAGTAGCGGCTCTGAACACCAGAAACATGCTCTGTTGGTTACTTGCCAGAATTTGTACCACCTCTCCCTGGCAAACATTGATCTCATCCTCCTTCACCGCCATGTAATCGTATGTCACCAACATGGTGGAGATATTGCTACTGCTGCTAATTTCACTCTTTGGGTGTAGTAACAGAGATGGGGAGACAAGAAAGAACAAAGCAAACAATATTTAGGATTAACACAGACAAAATTCTCAATGATTATACAACATACATTGTGCAGTACTACTGCCTATAAATCTGAACCACCTTCTCTAATTTAAATAACACTCCCCAGCACACGTCAAGTATAAGTAAAGTTTCTCAATTAAGCAGTATACATAATTAGCACAATACATATATAATAAACACGATTCTTTTCTTTCTCTTCTTGCTTGTTTTTATTAGCGTAGATCTTCGAACAGCTCCCAACAGCCAACACATGTTTCGTCGCAAACAAGGAGGTTATCCCGCGACTTTCTCAAGGCTATATCTCCTCAGTAGAAAACCTTCGATTTGTGGTGATACTTCCAACCCACAAAGGGTTTCTGTCCAGGCGGTGTCAAAGTCAGTATTCCTATCAATATCCCGGGTTTTCAGTATACCCAGTCTTCAAAAACACCTGTTACCATACTCTGCTTCACACGAGTGGCGGTGTCTGATACCTGGAGGAACTGGAATTAAGCCTTTTGAAACCTTTATTATATATGTATTGAGCTAACTATGTACACTGCTTAGTTGAGAAACGTTACTTACACTCGACGTGTGCTGGGGAGTTTTAGTTGTTCTTGTTGGCTCAGGCCTATCTTGAGGAGGTTGGTGGTTCTCCTCACTTTTCAGCACCATCACGTGAACCTGGTATATCCAGAAATTTTATTGTGTGATTCTTCCTAGTGGCGCCATTCACCTGAACTTAATACCAGTGTCAGGGGTTTCCCCCTCTTCTATTTTAATATGCTTCAAAGGCAAAGTTATAAGACCTCATTGCTTATAAAAACAAAGTACAAGTTAGAATTGCTAACATAATTTTTTATGTTAAAAATGTTGCTTACGTATGCTACTGCAACATTTGTATAGTGCTTACTATCCCTATGTTAGGTGCTCAAGACATTGACTACATGGGTAGATCACTGTACCATGTAGGGTTTTGGTTGGAAGTGTTTGGTCTTTCTTTTGATCCTAGTGGGGAGTGTTTCCTTGTCATGCATGAGAACTACCAAGGTGCAGTTACCATGCTATGGGATTCAGAGCTTAGCAGTGTGATGGATCAAGAAGTGTGAGAGATAGGCGTACAGTTTAGGGTTTTCAGTAAGCTGGCAGCTTCGAGCACCTCTGTAGGTCTCTTTTTGGTTATTTCTTATGCTCATAGCCCTCTGCACTGATAACTACATTCTGAAATATCTTGTTTAGCAGGCATAGGTTAATGGCAGAAGTGATGGAGAGACCGGCTGGGACGGACTTTGTTAATATCATCCCAATTTTGACTGTCATAGTGAGATGCCAAGAAGTGGCTGTAGTATGTTGCTAGTCTGGAACTACAGTGTGGGCCTATATTAGAGTCCTCTGTTGGCCAGTAGGTGTTTGGAAGATCTCTTCATTATTCAGTGCCTTTTCAATTAGTGATGCATGGTTTATTTCTGACTACAGGTATAGTACAGAGTGATATATATATATATATATATATATATATATATATATATTCACTGAAAAAACCATAGGTTTCAGGCCTGATATAGTTAGGAATTAGCATTTAAAGAACCTATGAAATTCACTGAAAAAACTGTAGATTTTAGGGGTGTTATAGTTAGCTGGACATTTCACTCATACAAAACCATTGAAATTCCTCCGATATAGATAGTTGTACTAACTATATCTCGCGCGCCCGCAATCCACTGCTGATGATGTCACATATTACATCATTCATGACATGGTCAGTGACATCACTGATGACATCTCAAATGACATCACTGATGACATCATCCAAGGGACGATACACCTCATCATACACTAGTATAACCTTTCGTCACTCACTGTAAAATACAGGGTACAATATTTAAATCCATTGACACACCGATACAAGTTTCTAAAAATCCACTCAGTGATTCCTAGATTTATTTTATTTATTTTGAAAGTTTTATATAGCGCAAACAAGATCTTTGCAGATATCAGAGCGCTTAACAGAGGCAAGGGGTAAGAACAGGAGAGTGTCTAACAGGCATTTGGGCATAGCGTAATTGTAGGTAATAAATGAGTGGTAAGGTGGGTACACGAGGGAGCATAGTTAGGCAGGTAAGTCAGTAATACAAATAGTACAAATAAGAGGAAGCATGGACAATCAGGTAAGTCGATAATACAAGTAATACAAATGGGCAAAGAGATCAAACAAGTAGTACAGATCGACGCAGAGTCTTAAAGGGTCCAAAGTAATAGTTCATGTGTATTTAGCCATGAGGATAGCTTTTACTTCTTTCTTAAAAAGAGTGGAGGAGATGAGCCTGGTTTCAGGAGGGAGTGAGTTCCAGATCCTAGGCGCCATTCCTGAGAAGAAGCGTTTGTACGTTTTTTCCTTCCGGAATCTTCGAGGCTTCAGCAGAAGATTGTTTGTGCTTCTGGTGGTTCTGGAGCCGCCAGAAATTGTCAGCTTCTGATTGAGGTAGCCAGGTGAGTTCAGGTGTACAGCCTTGTGCGTCATGCAGGCAATTTTCAGATGTATTCTGGCTTCAAAAGGCAGCCAGTTCAGGGATTTAAAGTCAGGGGAAATATGTGAGTGTTTTATGGATCCAGTGATGAGTCTCGCTGCTGTATTTAGCGAATCTCTTAAGGGTGCAGTTGTAGTTAGGGGGAGACCGCAGAGGGCGATGCTGCCATAGTCTATGCGAGGGATGACTAGTGCTTGTACTGCAGTTTGGAAGTCTTTGGCTGGGAGGAAGGGTTTAAGTTTCCTCAAGGTATTTATTTGGAAGTTCGCTCCCTTAGTTGCCTTGCTGATATGCTGCTGCATGTTGAGATTGGCGTCAAGTGTTATGCCTAAGGATTTTGCTGAATCCACGATGGTCGGTTGGACATTGAGTGCAGTTAGGTGCTTAAGCCAAGTTTAAGTGGTAGAGATTATCGCGGGAGGTGAGATCAGAAGGAACTCAGTTTTCAGAGCATTGAGTTTGAGGTGGTTATCGGCAAGCCAGGATTGGGTGCTTCTGATCGTTGAGTTCAGAAGCATAATGTCTTTGGGGGATTGTAATTTGAGATATAGTTGGGTGTCATCGGCGTACATGTGAAAGTGTACATTGGATGCTTGTAGCAAGGTGGTGAGAGGTTCCATAACTAGGTTGAACAAAGTTGGGGATAGGGAGGATCCTTGGGGGACACCTAACGATACAGGTACTGGAGAGGACATCAAGTTGTTGCTCTTGAATTTCTGAGACCGGTTGTGTAGAAAGGAAGTGAACCACTGGAGAACAGTCCCAGAAAGACCCATTCTTGTGTTTAAGAGTTCGAGTAAGTTCTCATGTTTAACAGTGTCGAATGCTGAAGAGAGATCAAGAAGGATGAGGAGGCAGGTATCGTTTTGATCTAAAATTTGTAGGGCGTCGTCAATTATGTGAGTCATAGCAGTTTCGGTACTGTGCCCTGCTCGGAAGCCTGATTGATGAGGGTTGAGGAGATCAAACTGTTCTATGTGCTTTGTCAATTGTAGTTGAACGCATTTTTCCAACAGTTTGGCGAGAGTGGGAATGTTGGTAATAGGACGGTAATTGTTTAGATCAGTGGGGTCGGCTGTTGGTTTCTTTAGTAAAGGTGTGACTTGTCCAACTTTGAGGGAATCAGGGATGGATCCTTGTTGAAGTGAGCTGTTGATAATTTTAGTCCAGAGTGGGAGGAGCAAAGGGGTGAAGTCTTTTACAGCGCCAGCAGGAAGGGGGTCAGTGAGGTGATTGGATGGTTTCAAGGTGCTGAGTAGTCTGTCAATTTCTTCTTCAGAGTAAGTGCCAAAGGATGACCATGTAGCATTGTTTTTTGGTTCAGTGGGTGTTATGCAGTGGGGTTTGGAGTAAAGGCTTGCGTCAATGAGGAGATCGCTCCTTATGTTGTCAGTTTTTTGGTTAAAGAAAGCAGAGAAGTCTTCACAGGAAGGTGCATCGCCCATAGTGCTGACTGATTGGGGTTGTTCCTTGGATTGTGTTCTGAATAGCTCAAACAGTTTTCTTGGACGGTTTTTTGCTTGGTCGAGCTGGAGTCTGAAGAAATCTGATTTTGAGCGTTTTATTTTCCTGAAGTAGGCGTTTCTCTTTTTCTTCAGAATTTTTAGGTGCAGTGCCGAGGGAGCAGATCTCCAGGTGCGCTCTGCCATTCGCATGGCCCGTCTATCTTCATTGAGACTCCCGTCGTACCATGGGTTGGAGATCTTAGTGGAGACTCTTTTCAGTTGCATCGGTGCAGCCTCATTGATTATTGAGGTCATAGCGTTGAGATAGTGGTCAGTTAAGTATTGAACGTCAGTAACGCCGGTAGGGGGAAGTAGGAGATTGCAGCTGTTAGGGGGTAAAGAGTTTGGGTTGAGTTTCTTCATGTCTCTTTTCCAAACTTTGGGCTTGGAGGATTGGACCAGGTTAAGTGTAACTTTTTCATTGATGAAGAATGTGACAATATGGTGATCTGACCAGTCACAGGGTTGGATTGAATCAAGTTGAATAGTGCCTTCTTTGGAGATGATAAGGTCGAGGATAGAGCCTTTGTCATGGGTCGGACTGTTGCATATTTGGGTGAGGTCAAAAGCGTTAAGGACGTTTTTGAAGCTATTTACCACTGCGTCACTGCAATCATTCCAGTGAAGATTGTAATCGCCAAGGAAAATTTGAGTGTTTTGCCGTCCTGAATTGGTTGAGATTGTGTCCATGAGTTGTTGGGAGAAGGTGAGGTTGTCCCCAGGTGGGTGGTAGATGATGTGTAGTGAACATACAAATTTGCAGGTGTCTAGGTTACTGGAGATGGGGGGGAGAGGGATGGGGGTGTTAGTGAAGTGGTTGGAGTTGGAGTTGGAGGTGTTAGTGAGTGTGTTGATGTTCGGGTAGGTAGGGAGGTTGGGGGGGAGGGGAGTGAAAGGATTAGTGATGGTGTTGGTGTTATTGGACAGGGAAACAGTGATAGGGGGTAGGGCAATTGGGGAAGTGTGGAGGCTGGGGGTTGCGGGGGTGACGGTGTGGTAGTGGGGAGTGAGAGTGGGGGGGAGAGGTTGAGGGAAGAGTGAGGGCTAAGAGTGGCGGGAGTGCAAAGAGTGGGGGGAGATGGGTTGGGAGAGAGTCATGTTGTGTGGGGTGCAGTCAGGGGAGGTGCGTTGTTCTGAGAAGCTAGTCGGAAGTGTGGGGTGCTGGTTATGTGGGGGTGGGGTAGAGGGGGAGGGGGCGGGGGCGGGGGTGTTGGTGGAGGAGAGGAGATCCGCGTCTGGGATTGAGGAGTGTGAAGTGTCTGTAGCCGGGGGGTGATAGAGTAGAGTACTGGGGGGAGGGAGGAGGTGCGTGTTAGTGGTAGGAGGTGCTGTGGAGTCGAGGATGTTGGGATTGGAGGCCGGATGGTGTGGGATCTGAGGGTTGGAGATGTATTCTTTGAAAGTGGGGAACAGGTTGTCAAATAGGTCAAGGTTTCTGTCTGTGGATTGAATTAAGATAGTGCCGTTGTTATAGATAGTGATGGTTGCTCTAGCTGGGTAGAGTTGGGATGGTGTGGTGGAAAATGTTATGCCATGGGCAGTTTTCCTGGTGGTCGAGATGGTGAGTAGGGTGAGGAATGCTTTTCTCCATTGTGCTCTGCGTGTAGTGTATAGAATGATATCGGTGCTCTTAGCTCCATTGATAAGAGAGCAGTAGGTGTTTAAAAAGGGGGTTTCAGGGTGGGACTTTAAGAAGTTGTGTTTAAAACGTTTTGCGTTTTTTTTTGGAGAGCTCTGGGGGGTAATTAATTTTATATGTGTGTTTGCCCCTGGGTTCCATGTTGGATGAAGGGGAAGATGTAGGTGAGGGGGGCTGTGTGGGTAGGTGTAGGAAAAGAGCTATGGTGTGTGCGAGGGAGGTGTGGGTGAAAAGTTAAGAAGTGTGTATGGAAGGGTAGAGATTTTGACTAGATCTATACACACATCTAATCACTTACCTTCAGATTCACTCATACATGCAGTCAATGATCAATAGAACACTTTCATATATACTTATACACCTATATCGACATTACACACCAGCACACATCCTATTCACTTAGAAAGTCATCCTATTCACTTATGCAAACAATGGATCATACTTACATTTACTTAGCTATACACTTATACAAACACCACTTTATCTATTCATATAGATAGTAAATTATAGTTAGTGTGTTATAAAATCACTATTACAAGTATACAGTTATCTATACAGTCACGAATACAATCACTGAGTCTTACGTATACTTATTTATAAACAACTGACACATACATTGCCTTTTATTTTTCTACTTTGTTGGACATGTACCATTAAGCGAGATATTTGCTCATCACCACACCCATAAGGATATTCACTCACCCAAACATCTGTTATAACATGTAGTCTTAACGTCATATACCTACTAAATCAACTATTCACACATCTTTGGGCAGTCACACACCTCCCACCGAACCACACACACATTCACTCTCCCATACAAATACTCAGTTAACTAATCAATAACTAATATAGACTTTCAAATAGCTAGTAACCAACTGGAGAAGTAGTTTTTACAACAACTGAAAAAGTGATACAGATGTTCACACAGTTTAGTCACTATCCAATATATTTAGAGAGACACTTTAAATTAGTCAAGTAAACAGTCAATCACACTGCTACTAAATCCTCCATCCAGATATTTATATTTATATATCCACTCATTATTCAATGCAAATTGCTATATATATAATACATATTTAAATAACAAAGCAAACCACATTCACTGGATGATGTCTTCAGTGATGTCATTTGAGATGTCATCAGTGATGTCACTGACCATGTCATGAATGATGTAATATGTGACATCATCAGCAGTGGATTGCGGGCGCGCGAGATATAGTTAGTACAACTAACTATATCGGAGGAATTTCAAAGGTTTTGTATGAGTGAAATGTCCAGCTAACTATAACACCCCTAAAATCTACAGTCTTTTCAGTGAATTTCAAAGGTTTTTTAAATGCTAATTCCTAACTATATCAGGCCTGAAACCTATAGTTTTTTCAGTGAATTTGCAAGGTTTTTTAAATGCTAATTCCTAATTATGATGTGTGTGAAACCTATGGTTTTTCTGTGAATTTCTAAGGTTTTTTCAATGATAATTCCTTACTATAACGTGTGTGAAATCTGTTTTTTTCAGTAATTTTACAAAGTTTTTTAAGTGCTAACTCCTAAATAAAACGTGTGTGAAACCTATGGTTTTTTCAGTGAATTTCCAAGGTTTTTAAAATGTTAATTTCAGTATCAATTTTTATATTTTTTATATATTTATTTTCCAACAAACTGCCTTTGTATATTGTAATACGTTGACTGTATCCTGTAATATGCAACGGCACAGTTAGTTTTTATGATTTGTATAAAGTTAAACAGTATAGTCTACATCTTCAATCAAAATATAAACAGTCAAATTTGTCAATTAATTTTTTTTTCTTTCAACGTGCGCGCACCTCGTGATTTTTTTTTTTTTTAAATGTTTTTTTTTGCCCTTTGGGGTCCTTCAGGGACCCCATGAGAAGGCCTAGGGGTTCAAGGAGTCTCTTCCCTGCCTCCTTTTCACGTTTTTAAAAGCTTTTACGAAAATCGGGTAAAACGTCATTTATATGCGACGGTCGCGCAACGTGCGCGCATGCGTGCACGTAAAGGCATGTGACATGAAAACAACACTTTTGATTGATTTATAGTAGTTTCTTTTCCAGAATCTTGAAAAACCCCACCCATTTCCCTCACTATCTCTTTTGGTTTCCTGAGAGAAGGATCTCTGCTTTGTTCCAGCTTTTTTCGTATCAAAAAGGCAGAACAGCAGCCACAGGATTCTTCTAACTCTGATGTCGACTTGGTGGAAGAGCAGCCACGTGCCAAGACGGTGAAGGAGTCCTTCATCTGGCAATTTTTCACATATCCTGAGGGGCAAAAAAAAGTGAATGCACCGAAAGTGAAATGCACTATCTGTGGAAGTGTGCTGTCGAGGGGTGACCCAAAAAAGAAATATTCTTTCAGCATCCACACCATGATGCGGCATGTGAAGAAGGTGCATCCGAACAACTATGCACGCGCTTCCACAAGAGCCCTGGCAAGTGAACTTCCAGCTGCTGTCCCCAGCACCTCATCTGTAGCAGCATCTCCATCAACATCATCTTTAGAAGTCCGGCCACTTTTGGCCAAAGTTCATATAAAATGTAACTTTTGTTATGAAATACTCTGCTATGTTAATCTAATCGAGATAAAGATTAGGGAGCACCAAAGCTCCCGAAGATACATTTTTTTTATTATTTTGTTTGTTCCTGTTGAGCAGTTTTTCGTTTCCTGTTTATTTTTTCCTTTAAAAAAATACAAAAAATATATAAAACTAAAAAAATACAAAACAAAAAAGACAAAAAAAACAGTTCTTTTCAGAACTAACTACACTTCTCCAAGAAGAGCTATATCTCTTATATACTGTGCCATACTTTTTTGAATGAATGTGTAGTGTATAAATGAATGACTGAAATGACTGAATGTAAGCGAGGAAGAGACTGAGGGAATGAGTGAGGAAAGGGTAGGATGGTGAGTGAGGAAAGGGGAGTCAAAGAGTGACTGAAACAAGGGCACTAAGGGTAGGGGAGTGAGGTAAGTGGAGGTAAGTGGAGAGAAAGAGTAAGGGAAGGGCAGTAAGGAAAGGAAAGGGAAGGAGGAGCATGGAACAGAGACCGGGAAGGGGAGTAAGAGATGGAAACGGAGAAGTAGAGCAGAGTAAACGGAGTGAAGGTAAGAGAAGTGGAGTGACGGTGAGGGAAGGGGTATGAGGATGAGAAAAGGGGAGTAAGGGAAAGTGAGAGTTGGGGAGTGAGGGACAGAGAAGTGGAGTGAGGGGATGGAGGGAGTTAGAAAAGGGGAGTGAGAGAAGGGGAGTAAGGAATGGAGTGAGAGAAGGAGAGCGAGGGGGAGTGAGGAAAAGGGAACAGGGAAGTGAAAGGGTAAGAAATACAGACAGGAGGAAGTGGATTGGGGAAGGGGAGTGACGGCGAGTGAAGGGCAGTGACAGTTAGGGAAGGGGTATGGGGGTGAGGGAAGGGGAATGAGGGAGAAGGAAGAAAATCAAGAGAGAGGGAAAGTGAGAGAGGGAGCGAGGAGGAGTGAGAGAAAGAGAGAGGAAAGAAGATTGGGTAAAGGAAAGAGAGTGAGAGAGTGAGAGAGAGGGAGAGCAAGGAACTGAGACGGGGTGAGGCAGTTAGAGTAAGTGAGACAGAGGGAGACAGGGAGAGAAACATGGATGAAAAAAAAGTGAGTGAGGGAGTGAATGAAGGGAAGTAAGTGAGATGGAGTGAGGGAGTGAGGAAAGAGGAGTAAAGGAAGGGGAGTGAGGGAAGGGGAGTGAGAGAATCAGAGTGAGGGGGAGTAAAGAAAAGGGAGTGGGAAAGTGAAGGGGTGAAAAATACAGATAGGATGAAGTGCAGAGGGGGAAAGGGCAGTGACAGTTAGGGAAGGAGTATGAGGAAGAGGGAAGATGAATGAGGGAGAAGGAAGAAAATTAAGAGATAGGGAAAGTGAGTGAGGAAGAGAGGAGGAGTGATAAAAAGAGAGAGGAAAGGAGTTTAAGGGTAAGGGAGAGAGAGGGACAGAGTGAGAGAGAGGGACAGCAAGGAACTGAGAAGAAGTGAGGCAGTTAGATTGAGTGAGACAGAGGGAGACAGGGAGAGAAAAATGGATGATGAAAAAAAAGTGAAGGAAGGAATAAGCGAAGGGGAGTAAGTGAGATGAAGTGAGGCAGTGAGGAAAGAGAAGTGAAGGAAGGGGAGTGAGGGAAGGTGAGTGAGGGAAAAGTACTGAGGGTGAGTGAAAGGCAGTAACAGTGAGAGAAGGGGTATGTCCCTGCTGTAACAGCCACTTGGAAGATGATCTTCACATTTTGTTTGTGTGCCCCGTTTTCCAAAGGCCTAGGAAACATTGGATAGCGCCATTATGCAAGAACCTAGGGTTCAGAGAGTATGCACAGGCATACAGGATTCTGAAAACCAGTACCCTGGGCCATATTGTGTTCGCTGTTTCCAAATTTCTTATGGCTATATGGTTGATCAGAAAGAAAAAAACCTCTGAAGCCTCTTGAACTTTCTAGTGTTTTTACTATTTCCCCGCTGGGCGAGTGGATTTTTATAATATGTATTTTTTAAAAATTTATTCTATTGTATGTAATGTTTTGTACTGCATCTTTTATGGTCTATATGGCCGAAATAAAGAATTTTTGGATTGGATTGGATTGGATTGGAATAGGGGAATGAGAGAGAAGGAAGATGACATCATCCAGTGAATGTGGTTTGCTTTGATATTTAAATATGTATTATAAATACACTACTTTGCATTGAAGAATGAGTGGATATATAAATATAAATGTGTGAATGGTGGATTTAGTAACAGTGTCATTGATTGTTTCCTTGACTAATTTGTAGAGTCTCACTATATATAATGTGTAGTTATTTAACTGTGTTAAAGTCTTTATTGCTTTGACTTAATTGGTATATTAAAGACTATATTTGTTATTGGTTTCTTAACTGAGTATTTGTATGGGTAAATGAATGTCTATGTGGTTTGGTGTGGGGTGTGTAATTGCCTAAAAATGTGTGAATAGTTTATTCACTAGGTAAATGAGGTTAAGACTACAGGTTATAACACTTGGTTCAGTGAGTGTATATGTTTATGGGTGTGGTGGTGATGAAATATGTCTCTCAATAGTATATCTCCATTAAATTTGAAAAAAAGCAGTGTATGTTACAGTTATATCTAATTAAGTGAGCCTAAGACTTAGTGATTGTATGAGTCACTGTATGGATAACTGTATATTTCTAATAGTCATTTTATAACACACTAAGGGGCCGATTATGATGGCGGACGGACCTGAGTACGTCCGCCACATTGGGAGAAGGAGGGACCGTCCGCAGGGGCAGCGGCGGTCCCTCCGTGCAAATTAGGATGTGACCGCCACCCTGGCGGTCACATCCTGTATTTTTATCATTGCGGCGGGTGCTGCTTGAAGCAGCACCCGCCGCAATGATAAAAAAGTAAGTTGAGCATTTGCATGCACAAAGCGGCAAGCACCTCGCGGTGCCTGCCGCTTTGTGCAAATGCAGGGGGGTACCATAGGTACCCCCCATGTGCACCCCCCACCCCCCCTTCACCCCTGGGGGCCCGCAACGGGCCCCCAAACACAAATCCGTATGCCTTTAGACGGCGGAAATGCCGCCGTGTAAAGGCATCTTTCCGCAGTCATCCTAATATGTTAATGCCCGCTGCGGAAAAGCGGCGGACAGATAGTAAGAGCCATCCTAATATGGCGGTGGGTCTTGCAAGGCTCCCCGGCGGATTTCCCGCATCCTCCGGGCCGGCGGTGGCTTCCGCCGGCCCGGTGGATGCGGGAAATCCGCAATCGTAATCGCCCCCAAAGTGTGTGTTGCTATCTATATGAATAGATTAAGTGGTATTTGTATAAGTGTGTAGGTGAGTAAATGTAAGTATGATCCATTGTTTGCATAAGTCAATAAGATGTTTTTATAAGTGAATACAATGTGTGCCGGTGTGTAATGTTGAAATAGGCGTATAAGTATATTTGTTAGTGTTCTGTTAATTATTCACTGCATATAACACTGAATCTATAGGTAAGTGATTAGATATGTGTATAGATCTATGATTCACTGAGTGGGTGTTTAGAAAATACTATTGGTGTGCCAATGGTTTGAAATAGGGCACTTTCTATTTTACAGTGAGTGAAAAATATTATACTAGTGTGTGATGAAGTGTATTTATTGTCTCATGGATGATGTCATTAGTGATGTCATCAGTGATGTCATTTGAGATGTCATCAGTGATGTCACTGACCATGTCATGAATGATGTAATATGTGACATTATCAGCAGTGGATTGCGGGCACGCGAGTTATAGTGAGTACAACTAACTATAGCTGTGGAATTTCAAAGGTTTTGTATGAGTAAAATGACCAGCTAACTATAACTGGTGTGAAACCTATGGTTTTTTCAGTGAATTTCAAAGGTTTTTAAAAAGCTAATTCCTAACTATAACGTGTGTGAAACCTATGGTTTTTTCAGTGAATTTGCTAGGTTTTTTAAATGCTAATTCCTAACTATAACATGGCTGAAACCTATGGTTTTTCAGTGAATTTCAAAGGTTATTTAAATGGTAATTCCTAACTATAACGTGGCTGAAACCTATGGTTTTTTCAGTGAATTTCAATGGTTTTGTAAATGAAAATCTTTAAATGTATTAATTGTTATATTTTTATACTGATTTACTACATTATTTTAAATTATTTATTTTTAGATATTTAATTGTTTTAATTATATTACATATTTGTAATATAAATTGAAAAAAAAATGTTTTTACACCTCTCTGCAACGCAGCCCCCTGGCGCGTTTGCAGAGGGGGAACTAATTCCCCTTGCACACTGGGGGCCAACTAGCCCACCAGGAACCTCCAGTATGCACCAGGGGGCTGCATTGCAGAGAGGTGTAATGAGGCCACACCCTTTTTTACACCTCTCTGCAGCTCAGCCCCCGGGCGTGTTTGCAGAGGGGGAACTAATTCCCCTTGCATACTAGGGGTCCCTGGGGGCCAACTAGCCCACCTGGAACCTCCAGTATGCGCCAGGGGGCTGCATTGCAGAGAGAGGTGTAATGAGGCTATGCCCCTTTTTACACCTCTCTGCAACTCAGCCCCCTGGCACGTTTGCAGAGGGGGAACTAATTCCCCTTGCATACTGGGGGTCCCTGTGGGCCAACTAGCCCACCTGGAACCTCCAGTATGCGCCAGGGGGCTGCATTGCAGAGAGGTGTAATGAGGCTATGCCCCTTTTTACACCTCTCTGCAACGCAGCCCCCTGGCGCGTTTGCAGAAGGGAAACTAATTCCCTTGCATAATAGGGGTCCCTGGGAGCCAACTAGCCCCCCTTTTTTCTCAGCCCCCACTTGACGAATCCCCCCAAAACTTTCAGGGAAGGAGCGGACCGGGCCATCTTCTTTGAGAAATTCACTAAGATTCATCAACCGGCGCCAAAGTTATTCCCAATAGAATGTTGCGGATTTCCTATGGTAGCTAGGTCCTAACTATATATACACCTACTGGCTATCGCCAGTAGGGGGGATATATATATATATATATATATATATATATATATATATATATATATATATATATATATATATATATATATATATATATATATATATATATATATATATATATATATATATATATATATATATATATATATATATATATATATATATATATATATATATATATATATATATATATATATATATATATATATATATATATATATATATATATATATATATATATATATATATATATATATATATATATATATATATATATATATATATATATATATATATATATATATATATATATATATATATATATATATATATATATATATATATATATATATATATATATATATATATATATATATATATATATATATATATATATATATATATATATATATATATATATATATATATATATATATATATATATATATATATATATATATATATATATATATATATATATATATATATATATATATATATATATATATATATATATATATATATATATATATATATATATATATATATATATATATATATATATATATATATATATATATATATATATATATAACCGCCACTCCACTTCGCAAGCAAAGACGCAGGCGCTCTCTTCTCCCGAAGAGACACATGGAGCACAGACCCAGGTTAGTAGAAAAATCGTTGGTTTATTAGCTGCTACTCAGTCGGCCATTACGCGTTTCGGTACTGACGTACCTTGATCACATGACACAGTAAATGGTCACCTGGTTTCTTATATACCAACATTTGCATTTTTTTTTTTTCTCTTTTGTTGGTGATGCAATTTAAAGTGACAGTGCTCTAATTGTAATAACAAATCTGTACATTCGCTATAGAAGCATTTTTGGCTCCACATTGCATATTAGCATACATTTCATATCGGTATAAATACCTTAAGACACATTTACATAGTAATATGTACATATTCAATTTATCTTTCTGTGCAAATTTCGCAATAAAGTGCATTGTATCACGGTATAAATACCCTAGAGCAGATTTAAAAGAGTGTAATAAATATATAAATAAATAAATATATATACATTTGAATATAAAAGACTCATTTCTCTTCTAGCTCTGTGCAAATTCGCATGTGCAAGATAATATCCCTATAGATTTTCACTTTACATATGTTTAGTATCTATGAAATTGTTTTGTTGGGGCCACTTGTGTGTTTCTGGACAGATTTTAATGTGGTTTAAAAGGTCCTATTCAGAAGCCTCTGATAAGGACGGTAATTAAAAGAAAAGAAAAAAAGAAACGTGTTATCGTGTAAACCCAGATGACAGAAAAAGAGAAAAGAAAACACCCTAAAAGAAGTGTAGCAACATGCAATTCATGATTTTTTATCAATGAGATGTTTTGTTAAAAATCAATTGCTATTAAAAACCTTTTTATGCAGTTTTTATTGTTTTCTGTTACGGCTATGTCTTTTGTGATACACTAAACTCATTTATATTTACCAGGGGAATTATTTGTGGGTATATGTTTGTTGTTATGTTACTTTCACTATGCTCCATTTACACTTTTTCTATACTTCCCTCCTCTTGACTGTTATTATAGGCATGTATACAAATCTTCAGTTATATTAAGCCCATACGGTTGTTTAGAATCTAGCTTCAATATGTAGCTAGTTTCCAATCTTCGTAGTTTTTCATCCCGATCCCCTCCTCTCTTACTTGGGGGTATTGTGTCAATGAGGTAGTATTTCAGTGATTTAACATCTCCCTGATGTTTTTCATTGAAATGACGAGCAACTGGGTAACTCGGGTCTTTGTTTTTAATTGCACGTATATGTTGCAATATTCTTTTATGTCCCTGCAATTTCGTGCTTCCCACATATCTTAAATTGCAGGGACACTCGAGGATATAGACCACATATTCCGTTTTGCACGTTAGCATATGTTTGATCTGTTGTTCACCTTTTCCAAATGCTAGTGCAAAACTCTTTTTGTTCACCCCATTCAAGCAAGCTTTACACGTCTGACATTTGTAGAAACCTCGTCTCTGGTTAAACCAGTTCTTCTTGGCGACTTCTATTGGATTGTTGACTACTAATCTGTCTCTCATGTTCGGTGCTCTTCTATGAGTGACTGTTGGTTTGCTTGGTAAGTGAGGACCTAATACCGGGTCATTCTTAACCAATGGCCAATTTTTTCGAATAATTCGACCAATTTCTTTGTTTTGTTTGTTATAGCTTACAATCATTCTGAAGTCGTCATCTTGTGGTTTCTTTGTGTTGGACACATGTGTATTTGTTTTTGCTAAGGCTGTTTCTAAGAGGGCACTTCTGTCTACCTCGTTGCTTTTTGTTATTGCCTTTTCAATGCAATTTATAGAGTACCCTCGTTCTAAGAATCTGTTCTTGCTTGATTCTTGTGCTTTGGAGAGTTCTTCTGGTGTGCTACATATGCGTTTAATTCGTAGCATTTCACCGTATGGTATGCTGTCTATAAGGTGTTTAGGGTGATGGCTGGTTGCATGCAGTATGGAATTTACAGCTGTTGGCTTTCTGTGTATTTTTGTTTCCAGATTACCATTTTCAATAAACACCTCTACATCTAAGAATGTTACATTTGTAGGGCTGATATCTGCAGTAAAGTTCAAGTTAATATCATTTTGGTTAAGCTTATCAATGAATATTTCTGCCTCTGATTTGGTGCCTTGCCATATAACAAACAGATCATCGATATATCTCCACCAACATTTTACATGATCGTTCAGTGTGTTGTTGAAGTTTCGATGGAGAATCAATTCCTCCCACCACCCCATATGGAGGCAGGCGTAGCTAGGGGAGAAACTAGCTCCCATAGCTACGCCTCTTATTTGTTGGTACAGGTTGTGTTGGAAGAGAAAGATGTTATTAAATAAACAGAATTCCATCATGTCCAATAACATTTTGCTATGTTCTGCATAAGCAATGTCTCTTTGATTTAAATAGAATTCCGTGGCCCGCAGGCCATCTCTATGGCTGATGCTCGTATATAACGAGGTGATGTCCATTGTTATCAACAGGAAGTCAGATTGCCACTCTATATCTTTTATTTTAGCCAAGAAGTCCCCTGTGTCCCTCAGATATGAGGGTAAATGTTGGACATGTTCTTGTAGAAAGTGGTCAATATATTGCGACATATGTTCTGTTAGGCTGTTTATTGCAGAAATGATCGGCCTGCCAGGCGGGTTTGACTTGTTCTTGTGAAGCTTTGGAATGAAATATAGCACCGGTGTTGTTGGGGTGATATTTTTTAGAAATAAAAATTCCTCCTTATTTATCAAACCTTTGCTTTTCCACGCAAGTAACTTGGCATATAGTTTTTCATTTGTCAATTTCAAAATAGTTGGGTCACATCTGCGGTAACAGTCCTGATCCATAAGTTGCTTTTGGGCTTCTAGTAAGTAGTCTGTTTTCTTCCAGATAACTAGATTGCCCCCTTTATCTGCATTCCTTATTACCACTTGTCTGTTTTTAGATAGTTTACTCATCAGTTGTTTGTATCTTTTTTCCATATTTCTTTTCTTCCTGTTTTTTGGTTTGTTTATAGCCATATTAAGATCTTTCAGTTCCTTCGTGATCTGTTCATGGTAGATGTCTATCCCATCTCTTGGCATTATTGGGACAAACTTAGATCGAGGTTTAAAATTAGTAGTACAAGTTGTATATATATAGCCAGTAGGTATATATAGTTAGGACCTAGCTACCATAGGATACCGGGCCATCTTTTTTGAGAAATTCACGAAGATTCATCAACCGGCGCCAAAGTTATTCCCAATAGAATGTTGCGGATTTCCTATGGTAGCTAGGTCCTAACTATATATACCTACTGGCTATCGCCAGTAGGATATATATATATATATATCCAGTGGGTATATATAGTTAGGACCTAGCTACCATAGGAAATCCGCAACATTCTATTGGGAATAACTTTGGCGCCGGTTGAGGAATTTGCGTGTAATTTTCCAAAATTTAGGCCAGCTCCGCTCCGCTTCTTTGCTGGAAGTTTCGGGGGGATTCGTCATGCGGGGGCCGAGAAAAAAGGGGGTCCCAAAACGTGTTTTCCCCATGTTAATTTCCGTAGGACGAATAGACAAGGCTACAGCCCGAACCGCTGAATGGACCAAACTTTGCAAAATTGTAGGGACTGGTACGCAGAAGTGCCTTTTCTATATTTGGTGAAAATTGCTCCAGTGGTTTTTACGAAAATTAACATACATTTTTTTTATATATCTGGGCGGAGCCTAACCACACATCTCATCATGAGATCTGATTGGCTGTCAGCACTTCATCCAAGAAGTGTTGGCAGCCATCTTGGGACCAATATACATGATAGCACCTCATTAAAAAGCATTGTAGTTAATAGAGGGTTTTAGGACTTTAGTTACATTATAAATCATTTGTTGATGGTACCATACTCATTTTAGGAATTGTGGTGTGTTCTAAGGTGATTTTACCATGTGAAAAAACCTTCTGCTGGGATATCATGAATCATGTTTGAAAGAAAACTATTATCTCATGCTTTTCCCACAGTGGTTTGGAAGGGGATCTATAAGCTAAACTGAAAACATATTTTCTGTAATTTCACATTATCTTTCTCAGTCATGTGAGAATCAAGTCTGACATTCTCAGTAAAACATGTACATCCAACAAGGACAGAGACTGTCAGTTGATTCCTTTGTGTTCTACTGCAGCCTCCTAGGGTGTTCTAAAGAACAACTAGAGCGCTAACAGTCCTACTTATTACAAAGGTATGGCACACCTGAAGCCATCTTGATTGGAATAAAGTGGTAACTCTTAAAACATTTAATTTAAAAAGGAACAAAATGAGGGAGTATATTTTGCCATTGAAAGTATGATCAGTGCTGCAGAAAGAAAAATTAGGGCACATTTTGAGTGACTTCTCAAATCCTCTTCTATTTCATTAAAAAATTCTGACACGCAGTCTCCCAAGATGGCCACCAGAGACAAAAGAGCCCAAATGTAGCCCAAATATCACCCAGATGTAGCCCAAGTATAGCCCAATGACAGAATGTCCCAGAGTGTTCTAAAGAACAACTAGAGCGCTAACAGTCTTACTTATGACAAAAGTATGACACACCAGAAGCCATCTTGATTGGAATGAAGTGGTAGTCTGAAAACATTTAATTTAAAAAGGAACAAAATGAGGGGGTTCATTTTGCCATAGAAAGTATGATTAGTGCTTCAGAAAGAAAAATTAGGGCACATTTTGAGTGACTTCTCAAATTCTCTTCTATTTCATGAAAAAAATTCTGACATGCAGACTGAAACATGCACTTTGAATACCAGCAGCAGACTTCCCTGGTGAGCAGTAGCTTTACTACAGTGATCTAATGAGCAACTAGAGTGCTAACATTCAGAATTTATGGCAAATGTGTGACACATCTGAATGCCTTCTTGATGTAACCAAAGTAAACAAGCATTGAAAATGCAATAGATCTCGCCCTCGTTTAAGTTAAAGCCATTCTGTTTGTAATGAGGTGCCTTTTTAGCTTTGCTTTTATTAGTGTTTTTAAAACTTTCTGGGGCTTCCTGGAAGTGGTCGGGTATTTCTTCGGATTTTACTACGAAGGTCGGGTGCCTTCGTTACCAGAGCCTCCTCCCTGCAAGTTGGATAACCGCCCACAACCGGAATTCAAGTGGTCCGTGGTGGAAATTTGGCGGTCTTCCCCCTCCTATCGCCTGGAAGTTTGTGTATCCGGCTTATCGGCGTGTTCTTCTTGGGTCGCTGATCCGGAGTGGAGCACAGCGTATAGCCGGGAAGCGAGAAAACGGCGAACAAGGTAGGAAGGGAGAAGCAGCAATTAACAGGCAACGTGTGAGCAGGCGTTTTGCCGCTCCGTAACTTTACATTAATTATATTCACCACCTCGCAATGTCAGCGGAAGCAGAGGCTGAATTGGTACGAGCACGTGAGCTCGCAGCTGACGAACTTTATGGAAATCTGCCAAATATATCAGGCACTGTTAAATCGGCTCCCAAAATCAATGCCGACAGTAATGGAGACGTAAAGATATTACTAAAACAGTTGGAGAAAAAATCCAAGTTGGAAGTGACTAAATGGTGGGAAAATAAATCTTTATCGAAATATATTGAGGTGGGTCGTGTGCCACGCGGCCTTAGAATTTTACTTGCTCCAAGTTTCGATAAACCCAATCCACATATGCTCCGTGAGTGGGGTGAACTTAATTTGGACGCTTCCATGAATTTAGTAAAGCTTCTAACTAAATATGCTAAAATCGACCGTGATGAGATATTAAAGGAAATTGAAGCCTTGAGTGCTGAACTGGATAAAATTCCGATCACTGAGTATATCACAAGTACGAAAACTGCCATGAAAGAAAGGTTGAAAAAGCATGAGGACAGAATCAAGGTACGGAAGGTACATAAATTCGCCAGGGATCTGGCTGATTATGAAAACGGACAGATTTTTACTTTCAGCAGAAAATACGATGTTGCAAAAAGGAAACAATATAGTAACAAGCTGGCCAGCAATTTTGTGAATACCGGTTCCACTGATAATCAGGCTGAATCCTCCTCTAATACAGAGACCACATCGTCATTAAGCTCATCATGTGAAAACATTGATCAACTGAGCACAAATAAAATCCACTTAAATATGAGCGAATAATTGGATTTTTTAGTAGAGGAGAGACTGAGAACCTTGCGTCCAAGGCAGAAGAAACAACCAGACGCAAATGCAGGAACAAACGACGACGGGCACAGCGCAAGTGCTGGAAAGCAACTCACAAAAAAGAAAAAGAAAACCTATTGGAAAAAGAAGGGACAGTAATGGATAACACGGTAATTAATCTCAGCAATGTTGAACTGTCTGTTGCAGAACAACAGTTATTGGCACTGGGACTCAATTACTGTCCAGGGGAAAATGTCAACTATGCAAAAACGCGTATTGATGTATATTGCTTCATCCGTAAGCTGAAATTAAAAAAGTTCTTTGCATCTAAAACTGACAGGACTACTTCACTCATTCCTGGAACAACAACAGTGGGAGAAGGGAATGTACCATCCATGTTAGTTTCTGATGCTTCTGTTGTGCTTTTACTTAACGAATGGGACAATGAGGAGGGAAATACAGGCACCTTAGACAAAGTTGATCTGTCCACACAAGACAGATTGCGTAGAATAGATTGTATACAGAAGGGTGCAGGTTTGAGCCCTTTTAAATCTAAGTCAACGTTCGTACCTATCATGTCCAAAGATTCAATCGACACATACCATGATATGGTTGTGTCAGATATAAAGAAATTAAATCATACTGTAAAGAAAAACAGATGGCAACGTAATGTGTACTTTAAAAACTTGACATATACTAATTTGATGACCAAACTTAGTAAGAACTGTGATGTAATAGTTAAAAAATCTGACAAAGGCGGCAACGTCGTATTGTGGCCTAAATCAGATTATATTACTGAGGCGAACAGGCAACTTGCAGATGCCGCTTGCTATAAAAAAGCCATTCCAAAAGAATTTGATAAGGCGAAAGAAGATATATATAAATTGTTGTGTCAGTGGAAGCGTGAAGGCCTCATTTCCAATGAGGAGTTCAAATTCTTATATAATGAGTTTCCTAAACTCCCCATTCTGTATCTTATTCCTAAAATACATAAAGTTAGAATGCCTGTTCCTGGGAGGCCCATTATTTCTGCCATAGGAAGTATTGGAGAACACCTTGGTCAATATATTGACTACTTTTTCCAAGAGTCAGTTATTACCCTTCCCAGTTACATTAAAGACACTGGCGACTTCCTTTCTAAAATAGACAGTACCACATGGTCAGACGATCTCATGTTAATTACACTCGACATAGAGTCGTTATACACTAGTATTGACCACTGTCAAGGACTAGAGGCCATTAAACACTATATGTCTCAACGTCCCATTGAATACTATGATCACAGTAAAGTCATTATCACATTAATTGACTGCTGTTTACACAACAATTTATTTTTGTTCAATGATGCCTTATACAAACAACTAAGAGGAGTCGCTATGGGGGCCTGTTTCTCCCCAAGCTATGCATGTTTACATGTAGGCTGGTGGGAGGAACAGGTCCTTAGGCGTACTCACAAGGCTATGGCTGAGGCTCATGTCACTGCATATTATCGATATATCGATGATGTGTTCCTACTATGGCAGGGAACGCAGGAAGAGGCAGGATTATTCATTGCAGCTATTAATATCAATTGCATGAATTTAAATTTTACCTCAACAATCAGCAAATTACAAATTGATTTCCTTGATGTGAGGCTTCAGGTCAAGGATGGGATACTAAGTACCACGCTATTTCGTAAACCTACAGCTGGGAACATAACATTACATGCTGAAAGTTCCCACCCTAAACATCTGATAGCCAGTATCCCATATGGCGAAATTTTAAGGCTGAAGCGTATTTGTAGTGATCATGCAGATTTTCTGATATGTCAAGAGGCTATGTGCAAGCGACTTAAAATTAGAGGATACAGCAATAAAGTTATTCAAAATGCCATTACTAAAGCTAGTGAGCGTCCCAGAAATACCTTGTTCACTAAGCCCCATACTGAGAATGATTCAGAAAAGGAAGTTTCTGATAATCCTAGATTCATTACGACTTTTTCTAGGCAAGAGAGAAGGATCAAAGCCATTATGACTAAACATTGGCCAATTATTTTGACCGATGTTACATTACAAGAAAGGTTGCCGAGAATACCATCAATCACCTTTAGAAGAGGCAAATCAATGGGCTCTGAGCTAGATAAAAACTCTCCAGAAACTAGGAAACCCCCACTTTGGTTACATACCACTAATGGCTTTAGGCGCTGCACCTCTTGTCGAGCCTGTAAATTTGGATGTAATAAGACAAGCTATCATACACCCTTTGAAAAGTCTCCTGTCTTGATAAGAGGGAGCTACAACTGCAAAACCGAATGTGCTGTTTATGTTTTGACGTGCACTTGCGGGCTAAACTACATTGGTAGTACTAAGCAGCCAGTGCACGTTAGAATTCTGCAGCACATAAGGGCAATATTACACAACGATCCTGCCTACCCTGTGGCCAGACACTTTGCTAGCTGCCATGCTAAAGATATTAATTGTTTATCTTATTATGTTGTCAGTGCCATTCCGAAATCTAAGAGGGGTGGCAACAGAGAACGCCAACTAAGACAACTTGAAACAAAATTCATATTAGAATTTGACAGTAAATGGCCACATGGACTCTATAATACAGAAGATATGCATACCTTTCTGTAAGGATATAATGGGTCTGTTGTGTTTACAAAAATATTGGTTAGAGGTCAGTTGTCTTGAAATGTAATCAATGTTTTTGGATAAATGCCATTTATTTATTAGTATTTCCATACAGTCGGCTGATACCTTTTCTATACCTCGCCTTGATTATTGTTTTTATAATGTACAGATTTTTTTTTAGCAATATGGTAATTTTTGTATAATTTTATCAATTTTATTATTTTACCCGGACGGAGTATCTTATTAATGATGAATTATAATACATGCTTGCTATTAATTCTGTATATTGTATTTTATAATATTAATCAAGGTTTTATTATATATACTGCACTTTTTTTTGCACTGTCTTGTTAGTTCCTATTCATAGGACTTGTTTGCACTAAGCACTTTCATTGGGTACTTTGGTTGCCTGGATTTATCCGGTTACAATTATAATGCCGGAATATCTGCTTCAACGGCTACAGGTGGTCCAGAACTCTGCAGCTCGGGCCATCTTTGGACTATCTCGCCGTGCTAGAGCCTCGGGTCTCCTGGAGGCACTGCACTGGCTGCCTGTCCGGAAACGGATAATTTTTAAGATTCTGACTCTGGCGCACAAAGCCCTGTATGCCTCCGGGGCAAAATATCTCCAAAAAAGACTGACTTTCTACCATCCAGTCAGGTCGCTGAGGTCAGAATCCCTGTTTCTTGTGGCAGTACCTCGTGTGAAGAGGGCACGCATTGGTGGACGTTCTTTTAGACTACTGGCGCCCCAATTGTGGAATAAGCTGCCAATGGCCCTGCGCAGCATTCCAAACTTGTTGGCCTTTAGGAAGGGGCTCAAAACTTGGCTTTTTACCTCTTAGTTTTTTTTCCTGAGCTCCGTCGGTTTCCTTTTTGTTTTTATCTGTTGTGTTGTAGATAGTTTACAAAACAAAGCGCCGGGACACTCTTTGAGTAGCCGTGCGCTATATAAAACCCCAGTATAACATAACATAATGCATAGGGGCAGCGCAGGAGTGTAATGTTAAAACTCAACGTGATACAATATGGATTTATCCAGATAGGAATTTGTGTGCATTTATGCGCTATTCAATTTTTGTATCTTATTAATTAACGTTGTGAAAAATCGCTATATTTCTTATAACTAATGTTATGTCTATAATATACAAGCATTTGAAATTTTAAAGATTTAAATAGCGTTTGAGCACGTATTTCATGTCAGGTATAGAAGAAATACTTTAGACACCATGTTGCAAGTCTTTTTACACTGTTGTCTGACCCTGTGACTACTACTTTGTATGCAACCCAGGTGTGCACGTTTACCACATGTATATATAAGAAACCACTGACGTTGTTTAAAGCTGAATGTGATCATGGGCTGCATAGCCCGAAACGCGTCGTCGTGAGGGGTGATAAATAAAAGTATTCTTGCCTGAAAAACTTTGCTGCAGAGGCCTGAGTTTCCTTCCTCGCCGGGGGCTTCCTGGAAGTGGTCGGGTATTTCTTCGGATGTATGCATATATGTATATGTATGCATGCATTTATATTTGTATTTATATATATATGCAGATTATATGTTTATATATGTATGTATATATATATATATATATATATATACTCATACATATATATAAATGCATATGCATATATATGCATATATATATGTGTATATGTGTGCGTGTAGAGAGAGGTAGAGGTGTAGAGGTAGAGAGGAAGAGGTAGAGAGGTAGAGAGGTAGAGACTAGTAGAGAGAGAAGTAGAGAGAGGTAGAGAGTTGAGAGTGAGTAATAGAGAGTAGAGCGTGAGTAGCAGAGAGTAGTAGAGAGCAGTAGAGAGAGTAGCAGAGAGTGAGTAGTAGAGAGTAGTAGAGAGTGAGTAGTAGAGAGTAGTAAAGAGTGAGTAGTAGAGAGTAGTAGACAGTGAGTAGTACACCGTGTTTTTTAAATGCCCCTCACACACCAACAGGCCCCTTGGTGTCATGCTTCATCATCGGGGCCTTCGCACCCCTCTACGGGATGCGGCGTGCTACGACAGAACGACTACGCAGGAGCACTTGGCAGTGAACTATGTGAGGGAGTGTATTTACGTGATGTGAGTGAGGTGAGGTGAAAAAGTGATTAAAAAATACCTGGCACTAAGGAAAAGAGAAAATTTTATTCAGTCCCTGGCTGGTATTAGTAAAAAGTGCAAAGACTGGTTGAAAAAATACGTGCTAGGGTATATCAACCAACAACAGTGTCAACATGTTTCGGAGTGCAAGACTCCTTCTTCAGGACGAGGATATGCACTATGATCCCCACCTTACTCACAAGGAATGTGAAAGTGTTCAAAAAAATATTTTATAAAAACAATGTGTAATGTACCTATCAATGTTTTAGGTGATGGTATGCTCGTTGCGCCCAATTGGCGTTTGAAATATTTAGGTTCAAAATGCGGATGGCCCCATGAGCCTTAGCGTGGTATTGGGGGTATCACTCCTCATTGCCCAGTCAGCAACGATGACTGCAAGGACCGAATGCCTGCCTTCCCCTCAACGCTGCTCTGCAGCGGAGCAGCGTTGAGGGGAAGGCAGGCATTCGGTCCTTGCAGTCATCGTTGCTGACTGGGCAATGAGGAGTGATACCCCCAATACCACGCTAAGGCTCATGGGGCCATCCGCATTTTGAACCTAAATATTTCAAACGCCAATTGGGCGCAACGAGCATACCATCACTTAAAACATTGATAGGTACATTACACATTGTTTTTATAAAATATTTTTTTGAACACTTTCACATTCCTTGTGAGTAAGGTGGGGATCATAGTGCATATCCTCGTCCTGAAGAAGGAGTCTTGCACTCCGAAACATGTTGACACTGTTGTTGGTTGATATACCCTAGCACGTATTTTTTCAACCAGTCTTTGCACTTTTTACTAATACCAGCCAGGGACTGAATAAAATTTTCTCTTTTCCTTAGTGCCAGGTATTTTTTAATCACTTTTTCACCTCACCTCACTCACATCACGTAAATACACTCCCTCACATAGTTCACTGCCAAGTGCTCCTGCGTAGTCGTTCTGTCGTAGCACGCCGCATCCCGTAGAGGGGTGCGAAGGCCCCGATGATGAAGCATGACACCAAGGGGCCTGTTGGTGTGTGAGGGGCATTTAAAAAACACGGTGTGCTCCCCATCCCTTAGGGACCACTGAACAACCACTCTGTGGATTCTATTTTGTTTATTCATGACGCCTAGGGAGACTGAATCCACTTCTCTCTCTCTCCCCCCCATTGTTGTTTTTCCGACAGTGAGTAGTAGACAGTGAGTAGTAGAGAGTAGTAGAGTGTGTAGTAGAGAGTAGTAGAGAGTAAGTAGTAGATTGAGTAGTAGAGAGCAGTAGAGAGTGAGTAGTAGAGAGTAGTAAAGAGTGAGTAGTAGAGAGTAGTGTAGAGTGAGTAGTAGAGAGTAGTAGAGAGAGAGTAGTAGAGAGTGAGTAGTAGAGAGTAGTAGAGTGAGTAGCAGAGAGAGAGAATAGTAGAGAGTAGTAGAGAGTGAGTAGTAGAGTGAGTAGTAGAGTGAGTAGTAGAGAGTAGTAGAGAGAGAGTAGTAGAGAGTGAGTAGTAGAGAGTAGTAAAGAGTGAGTAGTAGAGAGAGAGTAGTAGAGAGTGAGTAGTAGAGAGTAGAGGGTAGTAGAGAGTGAGTAGTAGAGAGTAGTAGATAGTGAGTAGTTGGGAGTGAGTAGTAGAGAGAGAGTAGTAGAGAGTGAGTAATAGAGAGTGAGTAGTAGACAGTAGTAGATAGTGAGTAGTAGGGAGTGAGTAGTAGAGAGAGAGTAGTAGAGAGTGAGTAATAGAGAGTGAGTAGCAGAGAGAGAGAATAGTAGAGAGTGAATAGTAGAGTGAGTAGTAGAGAGTGAGTAGTAGAGAGTGAGTAGTAGAGAGTAGTAGAGAGTAAGAAGTAGAGAGTGAGTAGTAGTGAGTAGTAGAGAGTGAGTAGTAAAGAGTGAGTAGTAGAGAGAGTAGTAGAGAATGAGTAGTAGAGAGTGAGTATTAGAGAGTAGTGGAGTAGTAGCTTTCACCCAACCATCCAGTGCTCTGCAGAAAAAAGTTACATACTCAACATACGTACTGTTAGGAATCTTTGTGCAACCCCTGAACCTCTGTCTATTCAACTTAGGAGTTAACCCATATCTGTTCATCAAAGCATCCTTCATGTGTGGATAAGAATTATGAACACCTGAGGGCAAATTTAGCAGTGTGTCCCGCCCCTCACTCAGGAACCGCCCCCACAACCCCACTCCCCAATCTCTCCCAGGGACCCGGTGAGAAGACATGGCTACCCCATAGGCCTTAAACCACTGCCCTATGTCCTCATTTAAAAAAAAATATTTGACCACTTCCTTTGGTATGTACACCCTTGATTCTACCTGCACTGGTGGTGTGCTGCCACCAGAGGGAGTACATTCCAAGCTTTTAGCCTTCAACTCCATCTCCCTCAACTTCATTTCATGCTCCATTTGATTTATTCTCTCTTCCAGAGACAGCTTTTTGCTTTCCAGCTCCAGTTGCCCATTCAATTTAAGTTTTGCCATCTCCATTTCATGTGCTACGGTTTCCTTCCTGTCTGCCAATTCCTCTGGCGACAGGACAAAACCATTGATGCCTTCTGCCTGCTCAATTTCCACCACATCCTCAGGGTCTTTCCTTGACTCAATCCAGGCTTTCAGCACTTTGTATATATCTGCCTTGACCTTGCATCCTGCATGGGGGACTTTGAACTTTTTGCAGAAGCCCTTCAGCTGGGCCTTGGTGTAGCGGTCTAGTCTCACCTCTTCCCATTCTACTTCTTCAATTTCAGAGACTTCAGATGCTGCCCTTTCTACAGTGATTGAGCCAGGCATGACTTAAAAAAGCATGGAGACCTCTTAGCAACCATAAATCTAAAAAGTATTGACTACGTTATGGTCTGAACTCACTAAGTAGTGTTCACCAACTACTGTACATGAATCACAAATGCAAATTCAGAATCCTCACCGCTGACCACCAATGTTAGAATTGGGGGTCTCTGGTTGGCACAGGTAAGAACTTGTGGCAAGCAGGGCCCCTCTCCTCTAGTCAGGACAAGGGGATTACCCTCTAAAATAACCCCTGCTCACCCTCTAGGTAGCTTGGAGCGAGCAGTCAAGACTTATTTCAGAGGCGTTGCAAGTTAAGCATTTGTGACCACATACAGTAAATCAGTGACAACACAACAAATGGACACCACACTAGGGTTGTATCAAAAAATAATTATCTTTTATGTAAAGGCTTAGCACAAGTCCAAATGCACAAGTTACTACTTGTGTAACGATATATCTGTAAGAGACATTAGTTAATGATAGATTCCTTACCTTAGAATATCCCCAGGCGTCAGACTGGATCTGGAAAATTTTGCGTAGCAATACCCCTGCGCGCCGGCAGGCATCGTCCGCGGCTCCGCGTCTGTCGTCGGCGTCATTAGCGCCGGAATGACGTCGTCGGAGTACTTAGACGACGCCCATGCGCGCTGACGTCAGTTCTGATACACAGCTTTTCCGCGCCAGATACGCAGAGCCATGAAAGAACCAACACTGGTGCCATGAAACTAGGACCCTGAAAGGGGATGACCTTAACCCTAGATATCGGTTCGCAGAACGGGGAGGATGGGTGAGTCGGTAAGGAATCTATCACTAACTAATGTCTCTTACAGATATATCGTTACACAAGTAGTAACTTGTGCATCTGAAAGAGACAGGTTGGTGATAGATTCCTTACCTTAGAATAGATACCCCAGCAATACCAACCCCGGTGGTGGGTCTGCAAACCAATAATCACACCAGAAAGTCCTGGAGGACGGAACGGCCAAAGAATCCATCCCTCCGGACTTGGCTGTCCAGGCAGTAGTGTCGTGCAAACGTGTGCAGCGAGGCCCACGTAGCTGCCCGGCAAATGTCCTGCAAGGGCACTCCCCGGCCCAGGGCAGTTGTAGTCGCCGTGGCCCGAGTGGAATGAGCCCGCAAACCAACAGGGGGCCCCTTTTTAGCCAAGGAGTAACATGCCTGGATACACAAGATGATCTACGGAGAGATGGTCCGCTTGTGCACCGCCTTTCCCTTCTTAGCGCCCACGTAACCAACAAAGAGTTGGTCATCCACCCGGAACTGTCGTGTGCGATCCAGATAGTAAGAAAGCACATTTTGGGTCCACACGGTGGAGCCTCTCTTCCTCTTTCGAGGGATGCGGAGGCGGAAAGAAGGTGGGCAAGGTAATGGACTGCCCGATGTGGAAGGCCGTGACAACCTTGGGCAGGAAAGAGGGTCTTGTCCGCAACACGACCTTGTCCGGATGGACAGAGAGGAAAGGAGGTGTGGAAGAAAGAGCCTGGAGCTCACTCACTCTCCTAGCAGAGGTGATGGCAACCAGGAAAGCAGTCTTCAGAGTAAGAAGTCGGAGAGGACAGTTATGGAGCGGCATGGAGGGAGCACACATTAGGTAAGTAAGAACAAGGGTCAAGTCCCACTGGGGCATCACAAAAGGAACAAGAGGGAACATGAGTGTGATGCCCTTCAAAAACCTATTTACAATTGGGGACTTGAACAAGGAAGGCTGATCAGGTACCCTTAAGAAGGCGGAAAGGGCAGAAAGGTACCCCTTGATAGTGCCCAGAGCAGAGCCCTGCTCGGCAAGAGAAAGAAGGAAGAGGAGAACCTCAGAAAGGGGTGCAGAGAATGGATCCACAGCCTTTCCTGTGCACCATGCCACAAATCTGTTCAGGGGCTGATAAGGTGTCCAATACCAAATTGGTGATGTACCTATAGTACATGTATGTGAATTTAGAGAGAGAACAGCAGGCTGTGGGTCTGATTAGCAGGCCCGCAGCCACATTAAGTCGAAAACCAGTGAAGCAAAAAGCAAAAATTAGGGTGACCATAGGAAAGCAGACCCTACTCTCCTACAACGTCATCCTGGCGCCAATGAGTCTGACGACGGACGCGGAGCCGCAGACGACGCCTACCGACGCGCAGGGGTACTGCTACGCAAAACTTTCCGGATACAGTCTGACGCCTGGGGATATTCTAAGGTAAGGAATCTAACAATAACCTCTTACTTTCAGATAACTCATTACCGGAGGTAAGTAACTTGTTTATCTGAAAGAGACAGTTGGTTGTAGATTCCTTACATTTAGAATAGATACCCCAGTCAGGTTTTCACCGAGCAGCGCCTCCCTCACATAGATGGAACTACATCCCCCATGATCCTCGATGGGAGGATGTACTTTAGGCGACAGAGCGTGCTTGCTGAGTGCGTAATTTTGACAGCTTCCTGTTCTTCCTGGAATCGAAGCTGGAGAAGTGCGCCCCGCTGCTTGGGGTTTTGTTCTCCTTTTCAGTGTTTCCCGATTCAATGTCTTCAGCAGGTACGACGCTGGAGTCCAGAGGTAAACTGTCCTGCGGAGCGTGGTGGTAGGATCTGCGCGCTACCGTGTTGTTTTGTGTTCCTGTAAAAACTTCCTTTTACAGAAGCGGAACGCTGTGGTAGGAACTGCGCGCTACTGTGTTTGTTTTGAATTTGTGTAAAGACTTCCTTTTACAGAAGCGGAGCGCTGTGGTAGGAACTGTGCGCTACCGTGTTTGTTTTGTATTTCTGTAAAGACTTCCTTATGAGAAGCGGAGCGCTGTGGTGGACGCAACCATGCGTTACCGTGACCTGTCTAGGCTTTCATTCATAGAACTCAATTATGAGAAGCGGAGCGCGGTGGTAAGGATAACCATGCATTTCCATATTCCAGGGTGTTTTGTGGAGTTTTCATTTGGATATAGTGTGCAAGAATCTTAAGCCACGATTAGCCTATTTCAGTACATTCTTTTGCTTTGTGAACTAACCAACAGAGCGGAGTATTGTGGATTTTGCCTCCCATGCATTACCGTATCTGAGGATTACTTTGGTAACACCAGTTATTGTGCATATTTTCCTTTTTTGTGGAAAGAGGGATTCTTATCATTTCTACTTTATTTTTCTTTGGATGTTTTGGAAAAGTGTCTTTTCATGGAACAGGCAAAGAGAAATAGGGCACCCGCTTCTCTGATTAGGCCTGCTTGATACATGGTATGCCTATGGTTACAAATTAATACTGAGTTCCCCAGAACTAAAGAAAGGGAGGAGGTGTAAAGAGATGGAGATTCAGTTTCAAACAGGCATACTGAAGCTTAGTGAGACCATATGAGAGTAGTCTGGTATTATATGCACTGTTTATATGGTTGTAATTTGTTGTTTCAGTTTCCCTTCCCTGCTGTCTCTTCCCTTTCCTTTCCCTCGCCTAATGGCTCGAACACTCGGGGTATTATATTTAGGGTGTTGGTGACGTTGGGAGGTGGACCATTATTTGCGGCAACTGGATCCTGCGGAGCATATCCTGACAAAATTGCGCACCCACGAATATTGCTCTGCCCGATCGTGATGTCTGGGGAAATGGCTTCCATGGAGGATGTCCTCCAGGCCTTAGTCTAGGTTCAGCAGGAATTGGCATCATCCAGAGCAGAAACGGACGCTTTAAGAGATAAGGTATATAAATTAGCCAGGAATCCATTTGATGCTTCTCATCCCAACCCACAGATACAGGTCACTGTTCCGCCTCCCATCCCTCTGGCTAGTCCGGAGAGATATTCGGGGGATCCGTCTAAAACTCAGGTGTTTTTCACACAAATCACGCTACATTTCTCCTGTAAACTCGCTTCTTTCCCCAAAAACCATTCCTGTATACAGTTTGCCATATCATACTTGATAGGGGATGCCGCCAACTGGGCAGTCCCGTTAGTGAGAAACAATGACGCTGTGTTATCAGACTGGTCGGCGTTCCGGACTCACTTTGAGAGGGTCTTTGACCAATGGGCAACGACACTCAGTGCCGATCGGGAGTAATTAGAACTCAGACAGGGGAGAAATTACCTAGTGACTTATTTGAATACTTTTAATAGACTGGTGGCAGAGACTGCATGGCCAGAAGAGAAACAAACGTCATCATTCAACCAAGGATTAAGAGAGGGATTAAAAGACATCATAGCACAGATTGACCCACAACCCACCACCTGTGCGGATATGAATAATCTAACCCTGAGATTGGATGGTAGACGGGCTGAAAGAGGAGGAGAGAGAAGAAAGTGGGATAGAGGGTCTTTTCGGTCTGACACAACACCTCGTAGGACTATGACCCCTTTTGAGTCAGGCAATGAGCCCAAAGAGGAAAGAGAGAGTTGTAGAGTACAAGGCTTGTATATGTACTGCAGCAAGAAAGGACACTACGTACGAGACTGCCCACCAAACCAAAGACCACAGGGGTTTGGTCCCGAAGTAAAAAGGTGGCAGTAACATCTATGAGTCCTGTTGTAGTTAAATCAGAGGATTCTCGAAGGAAGTTGGGGGAGGTACAGACCTGGACAATTCCTTCACTAACTGTTATGACATTACAAGACACAGAGTCACATATAGTGCTCCCCATGAGTCTCGAGAGCAATTTGCATTTCCACCAGGTTATGGTTATGATAGATTCAGGGGCCACAGGCAATTTCATAGATAGTGGGTTAGTGTCTAATCTGGCATTGAATAGGGTGGCTAGAGAAACTCCTGAGGAAGTATTGGTAGTTGATGGGAAACCCTTGAAATCCGGTCTTATTACCGAACAGAGACTGTGGTGATAACGGTCCCGGTCAGCAATGGTAGACATAGGGAGGAATTATCCTTGAACATTATAGAAGCCCCACAGTATGAAGTTATCTTAGGGATGGCGTGGTTAAGTCGTCATAATCCTTTGATAAATTGGAAGACTAAGACAGTCCAGTTTTTGTCTGATGAATGTTAGAACCATTTGGTTCCTCACATACTCGCTCAGGCAGCCACCTTATTGTTTACTTTTGTAGTAGCCACAGCAGTTGAAAAAGAGGTGATATTACCCAACGAGTATCTCTCTTACAGAGATGTATTTAGTGAAGCCAAGGCAGAACAGTTGTGCCCCCACAGAGTGTATGACTGCCCAATAGATTTGGTGGATGAAGCTACCATTCCTTCCTGTAGTGTGTATGCACTATCAGTACCAAAGACAAAACATCTGTAAGAATACCTGGATCATTATCTGGAGATAGGTTTTATTAGACCTTCTCGATCCCCTGCTGCTTCTCCTTTATTTTTTATAGATAAAGCTAATGGTGATTTGAGGGCGTGTGTGGACTAGAGGATACTAAATAAGCATACCATACGCAACAGATATCCTTTGCCCCTTATATCAGTGGTACTAGATCAGATGAGAGATGGCAAAATCTACACCAGGTTGGATCTGAGGGGGCGTACCATTTGGTACGTATTAAGGATGGGGATGAGTGGAAGACGGCCTTCAAGACACGTTACGGGCTGTATGAATATACGATGATGCCGTTCGGTCTTTGTAACGCCCTGGCGGCTTTCCAGTATTTCCCGAACGATGTCTTGAAGGAGTTTGTGGACTTGTGTGTCGTGGTGTACATCGATGACATTCTTATTTATTCTGAGGAAAAGGAGATACACACACAGCACGTTCTCCAGGTGTTACAGAAACTGAGGGATCATCATGTAAACTGAGCAAATGTGAATTTGGTGTGTCTGAAGTGGAATTTCTGGGTGTCATGCTTTGCCCAGAAGATCTACATATGTCAGAAAGGAAAGTGCAGGCCGTGCAGTCATGGCCCACTCCCAAAAGCATGAAAGATGTTCAATGCTTCCTGAGATTTGCAAACTACTATCGTAGATTCATTTTCCGCTTTTCCCAGCTGGCTGGTCCTCTGTCTCGTTTGCTCAGGAAGGGAGTAATCTTCCATTGGTCCAGTGAGGCTGCAGAAGCCTTTGACTATCTCAAGCGAGCTTTTACTTCTGCCCCAGTGCTTGCTCATCCGAAACCAGAGTTCCCTTTTGTAGTTGAAGCTGATGCTTCTGGTGAAGCAATCAGAGCTATTCTGTCACAGAGAGATCAGAACACTGGCCAACTTCATCCTGTGGCCTATCTGTCAAAGAAACTGAGCGTAGCATAAAGGAATTACACAATCGCTGAGAAGGAGTTGCTAGCGATCAAGAAGGCTTTTCAAGAGTGGAGACAGTACTTGTGGGGGGCTGTTTTCCTAGTCACAGTGTATTCAGACCAAAGAAACCTTCAATATATGAAGACAGCCTGACATCTCACTCAGCGGCAAATGAGGTGGATGTTTTTTTTTGCAGAGTTTGATTTTGTGATCACCTTTAGGCCTGGGACTGATAATCGAAAAGCTGACTCTTTGCCCAGACAGGATGTTTCAGATACATCTAGCAACAAACCTGCTTTGGAGGCTATCGTGGATCCTTCAAAAGGGCTTTGTGATATTCATGCAGAGAATTTTTGGGATAAAATCCGACAATCAAAAAGTCAGGAAGGATGGGTGTCCTGGGCTACAAAGGAATGTGGACGCACTGTGAAACAGGGTCTTCCGTTTGTGAACAACAAATTGGATTTGCCCACAACCGGTCTGCAGAAAAGAGCGTTTACCAGGTGTCATGATTCCCCGATAGAAGGTCATCCAGGAGTGCGTAAAACCATCCAGCTTATGCAGCGTCATTTTTGGTGGAAAACTGTGAAGCAAGACGTTTCCACTTGGGTTGTTCAGTGTGAAGATTGTGCCAGAGCCAAGAATGAGACCTGTAAGAAAAAAGGAAAGCTTATGACCATGCCTACTCCTAAAAGACGTTGGCAGTACATCAGCCTAGACGTTATTACATGGTTACCGTCAGATCAAGGAAAAACAGCAATATTGGTTGTTATCGATAGCCACACCAAATTGGGGCATTTTATCCCCTGCGTAAATCTTCCCACCGCAGGTCAAACTGCACAGCTGTTGTTGAATAATTCCATCCACTTACATTGAGTGCCAGAAGTAACTGTGTCTGACAGAGGGCCGCATGTGGCTGTGGGTCTGCTAATCAGACCCACAGCCTGCTGTTCTCTCTCTAAATTGTTACCCATGTACTTTAGGTGCATAACGACATTGGAACTGGTTCACCTTATTGGCCCCTGTAACAGTGTACCCAGGTACCCAGGGCATAGGTGCTTCCAAGGCCTACCAGGGGCTGCAGCATGTATTGTGCCACCCCTGGCCTGGCCTCCATATTTGACACAACTGGCTGATCACTCAGCTGGGGTAAGTCGGTGTAACCACCCTTACTTAGGTGTAGTATGCCTATACCTAACCTAAAATGGACACATATGTTCCTATCAGTCACTCCTATGGAAGGCCTCATCAATCCTGGAGGCAGAGTGCTTGGAAATATGTGAGATGGTGCTCTGGCATGAGCTGAGCCTGTCTACAGCTTTCGGAACCATGTCCTTTAGCTGTTTCATGATATTGCCATACCATATACTCTTAAGTGCATTATGAACCTCGCGGTTAAATGCTATCTTGGGTTTGGCTTTATCAAAACATGTCGAGTAAGGTGTCATACGAATTGGAATACTACCCCCTCGCCAGTTCTGGCGACAGGGGTAGCATTCCACCCTTCTAGAGGGACACGACATGTACCTAGCCTGAACCCCGGTTAAAGTTAAACAGAGCCTTAGCATCACAAAATGGATGCTGCCACCACAGACACAAGTCTGACCTCCTGCTGCTGGGAGTCCTTCCAGCGAGGGCAGCTTGGACAAAGGGTTTCCTGCCTGGGGAGGTGCTAGCACCACCCCAGACAGGATTTTGTGTATTGGGTAGGACAGGGCTGAATAGAATCAGACATGCCTGGGGCACACAAGGTGTCCCTGTGCATAGGCCAGTTCAAACCGGTGCTGGGGCTTTCCAGCCCCAGTCCTGGCGCGAAACTGGACAAAGGAAAGGGGGTGTAACCACCCCCTTCCTGGTTCCACCCAGAGGAGGGACCTAGTAGGTGATCCGGCCCCCCAGATTCGAATAAGAGTGGGAGCTGTGTCCTGAGACTTCAGATCATCCTGAATCAACTTGAAATACAGAAGAAGACTGGACTTCGACATTCTGCTGCACAGAAGACGGAAGAGAATCTCCCTTGTGGCCAAGGAGTGACCACCCTGTGAACACAGGCACCAACCAGCAACTCGACGTCTGCTTTGCCGCCGCCTCCCGCCGGAGCCCGAGCCCAGAGCCTGACAAGACCCAGACTCCCAGACTTCTCACCGCCCAATCCACAGTCCCTGCAAAGAAGGGACCCGTGGAGGCACCGAGAGACGTGGGACCGGACCTCTTGGAAGACCCCCGAAACGCTGACTGCGCAGCATCAGAGGCACCCTCGACGCTGTGCTTTGGGGTTTGTGAAGCCCCAACCTCGAGCAGCCCTTGCACCGAAGATCAGCCCCCCAGCATCTCCACGATCTGCGTGGGGCCCTTTTGCATTGTGCCACTCGACGCGCCTTCCCGTCCACTTGCCACGTGGCTAGTGGCCATCTTGGCGACGAAACCTTTAACTTTCACTGCAGGTCTGGTTGCTCCAGACTTGCCCTCGCTCCTGTAAAAAGGAGCACCTGCTCTGACCTTGCTGGTCCGAGTAACAAGCCTTTTTCGATTCCTGCGTGGCTTGCATTAGCCAAGGCCTGTTTGCTCCAATCAAGTTGCCGACACCGCCAACAGCGAGAAGCCTGCGTGGGACAGCTCGTGACCGACTCCTGGACGTCTTCGACCCCTCATGTCCACGTGGCTGCAGAGAGAAGCTACACCTCGACGCCTGTTTGCACCCGACATCGCCTGGTTCCACTCTGGTTCCACGGTAGTCACTGGCTAGTGACTTTGAACATTGTCCCCTCTGCTTTCAGGTCTTCACCTCTTCAGATCCACCCTTGGATCCACCGGAACTCTTCACATCGAGCCGCCTGCAGCATCTTCAGCTCCAAGCACCATTGACCTGCGTGACGAAACCAGACACTACTTCGACCCTGTGCACCCGCTTCCTGTGGGTGAGGTAACTCAGCAACGCAGGTGTTCCCACACTGGTACACACCTCTAGTGTCTGTGTCTAAAGTTTCATCCTTCTAGGTCACTCGGAAGGTTCCTTTTTAACTAACTTTGTAACTTTTACGCACCATTGACATTGCATTGGTAAAGCGTGCACTTTCCGCACTGCACCCGAGTCCCGCGGGCCTTTCCCGACTTCTTCACTGCTAGTCCCAAACAACTCCAGCGATTCCCCAGGCCCTAGGCCTCTTCACTTTCCCCATAGTGGTTCTTATACCACTATTTTAGTATATGGTTTAGGTGGCCCCTAGGGCTCATCCATAATTGTGCAACTTTTGTGTATTTAAACTGTGTTTTGTTTTAACGCATTTGCTTCTGTGCTCATAAAGAGTATCAGGGTTATTTGTAGAAATAAATCTATATATATTTTCAATATATATCTGTGTGGTGTCCTTTCATTTGGTATTCAAGGGATTGTGTATGGTAAAACAGCTTGCTTCACATGCCTTTACAGAGTTTAGCCTAAGACTGCTTAGTCCATGCTACCCCTAGGATAGCTTGTCTATAAGGTTGACTTTACAACCTGCACCATAAGGGTTGCTTGGCATGGTACAAGGTGATCACTAGAACTAGTGAGCATCATATACCAGGCCAACTTCTCACATCAGGCTCTCCATATCAGATCTACGCTTTCCACGAGCTTCCACCAGCAGACAGATGGGCAAATGGAAAGACTTCATCAGACCCGGAAGAAATATCTTCGTTGTTATGCTAGGGAAGCTCAGGAGTCATGGGTGTCACAGCTGTGGATGGCGGAAGTAGCTAAAGCATAGAAGATATTTATACAAAGGACAACCCATTGAGAGATAGTACATTTTTGTACGGCCCGGCCTTTCTGGACACCTATATATCCAATAAAGAGTTGATTATTCACCCAGAAATCTTTGGTGCAGTCATGGTAGAATGACACACATTTTGGGTCAAGACGGCGGAATCTCTCTCCCTCCTTGGAAGGGTGTGGAGGTGGGAAAAAGGTGGGCAAAGTGTCCTACATGAAATGGTGTAACCACTTTAGGAAGGAATAAAGGCCTCGTTCTAAGCACCACTTTTCCTGGATGCACAGAGACGAAAGGGGGCTTGTAAAACAGAGCTTGAAGTTCACTCACTCTGTGAGCAGAGGTGTTGGCCACAAGGAATGCAGTTTTGAGAGTGAGAAGCCTGAGAGAACAGTTATGAAGAGGAACGAAGGGAGCACACATAAGGTATGTGAGAACTAGATTCAAGTCCCACTGGGGTATTATGGTACAACTGCATTTGTTGAGCAGTTTCCTCTGAGATCTGAACATAGTCGGAAAGATTCCCCTGATGCTGCCCCAGTGGAACTTCAGGTCCCACTGGAGAGCCTGCATATGCCACCGGGCATGATTAACCAGCAGGATGCAGGAGGCCTGGAGGCCCAGCTGCCTCAGTGTCATTCTCATCGAAATCGGGCTTATAGGCTTAAACAGCGGTATCATAGCCCGAGTATCCCAGACTCGCTGCTCAGGAGCATAGACCCAAAACTGCACTGTGTCCAGAACAGCTCCGATGAAAGGGAGTGTCCGAAAGGGCGTCAGGTGTCACTTGAGTGCATTTATAGTGAACCCCAGCGTGAGGTGGGAGAAGACAGCCGGGGGCAAGCCCGCCTTCAACAGCCAGTCGTCGAGATAGGAGAAGACTGGAACGTCTAATCTGCGCAGATGAGCTGCGACCACCACCATCACATCTGTAAACACCCGATGAGCACTGGTAAGGCCAAAGGGGAGCACGGTGAACAGAAAGCGCTCGTGGCCCACCGTTAATCGTAGATAGAGCCTGTGGACTGTCACGACGGGAATATGGAAATGAGCAGCCTGCAAGTCCAACGGCACCATCCAGTCTCCAGGGTCGAGGGCAGACAGGACCTGAGCCAATGTGAGCATCTTGAACTTCTCCTTCCAGAGAAAGCGGTTGAGGGTCCTGAGGTCTAGAATAGGATGCAGGCCTTTGTCCTTCTTGGGCACCAGAAAGTACAGGGAATAGCAACCACAACCTACTTCTGGCGCAGGGATCCTTTCTATGACTCCCTTTGCCAAGAGAGCCCAGACTACCTGGAGGAGAAGTGGCAACTGATCCAAAGATAAGCGTTTGTAAGATGGTGGCATGGCGGGAGGAGCAGTCTTGAAGAGGAGGGAGTAGTCCCTTCTGACAATTAGCAAAACCCACCTGTCCCGACGTGATTGATTGCCAGTGGATGAGGTGATGGCGAATCCTGTTTCTAACTGGCCGTTGATGGGCCTGAAACGTCAGACTAGGAAGGTTTGGTGGCAGGGGGGCAGGTGGGGGGGAAAGGGTAGACTGGCCCGCTTGTTCGCTTCCAGACCCGCGGACCCGTGAGGTCATTGGATCCCATGTTCCACAGCCATGCAGAGGTTAGGAAGCGTGCGGAAGTCGAGGCCTCCTGGTCCACGTGGTTACAGAGACAAGCTTCACTTTTTCACTGTTCGTAGCTCAACATCATCTGGTTCCGTCCTGGTTCCATCCTGGTCACTGGCTAGTGACCCAGACTCTGTCCCCTCTGCTTTCAGGCTCTTCACTTCTCCGATCCACCCTTGGATCCATCCGGACATCTTCCTCCTGGTCGCCTGCAGCATCTTTTCGCAGCTCTCCATAGGAATCGACGACGAAACCCGACACAACTTCGCACCTATGTAGCCGGCTACCCTGGGTGAGGTAACTCGAGTACTCCGGTGCTCCCGTGGGTAATAACTATCCAAGTGTCCTAATTTAACTGGGTTTCCCGGAAGTCCACCCGGACTGTCCGAAATCAACTAGTTTGTAAACTGTACGTTCCCATTCTAAGTCGATGAGAACTCGAGTGTGTGTTTAGACACTGCACACCCATCCTGTGGGACTCCTGCTTTCTAACCTGCGGTTATTCAGTGTAGCCCCATCAATTTCATAGGCCCTAGGCCTATTCACCATTCCTGCAATGGTTCTTATACCACTTCTTTAGTATATGGTTTACGAGGCCCCTAGGGCACAATTGTAATTGTGCAACTTAACGTATGCTATTTAAGTTACTTGTGCTGTATCTCAAACTCTGACCTCATAAAGAGTGCAGAGCGGTTGTGTTAAAAATAAATACATATATATTTTATATATACCTTGTGTGGTGTCCTTTCATTTGATATTCAAGGGGTTATTATTGGTAAAACAATTGGCTTCACATGCTCTCTGAAGTGTTAGCCTAAAACTGCTTTGTCCATGCTACCACTAGGATAACTGGTCTATAAGGTTGACTTTACAACCATCACCATAAGGGTTGTTTGGACTGGTGCAAGGTGCTCACTAGAATAGTGAACATCATATACCAGGCCGACTTCTCACATTCCCCGACCGCTGAGCCAAGCAGGAGGAAGAGAACATATGCTTCCCAAGATGGTCCAGATTCTTGGATTCCCTATCTGGAGGGGCAGAAGGGAATGCACCTTTATAAGAGGAGGCTTGAACCACCAAGCTCTCAGGCAAAGGGTGTTGAGTCAAGAACACTGGGCCGCCTGGGGCAGGACGTGTGTCCTTGTGCTGGGCTTAGACCAAGTGCCCAGGAGGATATTAGTGAGGTGATCATTGAAAGGTAATAGAGGTTCAGATGAGAAAGCTGAAGCACCTCTGTCAGGAGGTTAGTCCTGACTGCCACTGAAGGGAGCTTAAGGCCCAAGACCTCAGCTGCCCTTCTCACCACCACCATGAGCTAAAAAACGGTGTTGGATCTAGCCCTGATCTCTTGACTGGGTGAGAGTATTCTGCTTAATTCAGAGACTCTGTCCCTCACCACCCCTTGTTGTAAATACTTCTCACCACCACAGCATAGAACGCTCCCTCCTCTGTAGCCATGGCAGCCGGGTGTAGTGGTGCAGCTATCTGCACCACAGAAGTAGCTTACTTTGAACCAGGGAGGGAACCACTCTATTTTTGCCCTGAAGAAAGCCTTGGACCCACAGTGGCCATAGTCAAGAGGCTGAAACATGTTGTCAATGTGACTAGAGTCATAGGACCATTAAATCCTTGAGACCCCCTGTTTTTCCTATTTTTAATATACCCTGATACTCTATTATTAAAGGGATACCTGGAGTCCCAGGAGGATTCTTGATCTTTAAAACCACCTGGCCTGTTCGTCAAAGTGCTCCCTGGAATACGGTCAAGCCCACCCTGACCTGTAGGAGTCAGGGTGAACCCAATGATGAAGCATGACAGTACTAGAGTGTGTGAGGGTTACTAAACAAAATGGGATTGCTCCCATTCATGCTAGTTAACTTATGATACATATTTAAGAGAATAGTGCCCAGTATATAGCATAGTTTGGAAGGACTTTAGCACCCCTGTAAGTCCCTACTAAATGGTACCCCTGGTAGCTAGGGCAAGGGAACTAAAGAGGGTCTCCCAGGGCTGCAGCATGTATTATGCCACCCTAAGGGAACTTTACCAAATTCTATGCAGACTGCCAGTGCAAGCTGCATGAAATGGTGCAATTCATTCCAAAAACACGTCCTTACCTTAGAATATCCCCAGGCGTCAGACTGGATCCGGAAATTTTTTGCATAGCAGTACCCTTGCACGTCGGTAGGCGTCGTCTGCGGCCCCGCGTCCGTCGTCGTCGGCGCCGTGATGACATCGTCGGAGTACTTAGACGCCGCCTCCGCGTGCTGACGTCAGTTCTTAGACACAGCTTTTCGGCGCCAGAAGCGCTGAGCCATGTTAAAAACCAACACTGGTGCCATTGAAACTAGGGCCTTGAAAGGGGATAACCCTAACCCTAGATATCGGTTCGCAGAACGGGGAGGATGGGTGGGTCGGTAAGGAATCTATCACTAACTAATGTCTCTTACAGATATATCGTTACACAAGTAGTAACTTGTGCATCTGAAAGAGACACGTTGTAATAGATTCCTTACCTTAGAATAGATACCCCAGCAATACCAACCCCGGTGGTGGGTCTGCAAACCAATAATCACACCAGAAAGTCCTGGAGGACAGAACAGCCAAAGAAGCCATCCCTCCGGACTTGGCTGTCCAGGCAGTAGTGTCTTGCAAACATGTGCAGTGAGGCCCACGTAGCTGCCTGACAGATGTCTTGTAAGGGCACTTCCCGGCCCAGGGCAGTTGTAGTCGCTGTGGCTCGGGTGGAATGAGCCCGCAATCCAACAGGGGGCTCCTTCTTAGCCAAGGAGTAACATGCCTGGATACACAAGATGATCCACCGTGAGATGGTCCTCTTGTGCACCGCTTTCCCCTTCTTAGCGCCCACATAACCAACAAAGAGTTGGTCATCCACCCGGAACTGGCGTGTGCGATCCAAATAGAATGAGAGCGCACGTTTTGGGTCCAGAGGGTGGAGCCGCTCTTCCTCTTTAGAGGGATGCGGTGGCGGAAAGAAAGTTGGCAAGGTGATAGACTGCCCGATGTGGAAGGCTGTGACAACCTTGGGCAGGAAAGATGGCTTGGTACGCAACACAACCTTGTCCGGATGGACAGAAAGGAAAGGAGGAGTACAAGAAAGGGCCTGGAGCTCACTCACTCTCCTGGCAGAGGTGATGGCAACCAGGAAAGCAGGCTTCAGAGTAAGAAGGCGGAGAGGACAGTTATGGAGCGACTCAAAGGGAGCACACATTAGGTAAGTAAGAACAAGGTTCAAGTCCCACTGGGGCATCATGAAAGGAACAGGAGGGAACATGTGTGTAATGCCCTTCAAAAACCTATTTACAAACGGGGACTTGAACAAGGAAGGCTGATCAGGTAGCATCAAGAAGGCGGAAAGGGCAGAAAGGTACCCCTTGATAGTGCCCAGAGCAGAGCCCTGCTGGGCAAGAGAAAGAAGGAAGAGGAGAACCTCAGAAAGGGGTGCAGAGAGTGGATCCACAGCCTTTGCTGTGCACCATGCCACAAATATGTTCAACCTGCAGGCGTATACCGACTTTGTGGAAGGACGCCTGGCTGCCAGAATGACATTACAGACTTCAGGAGGCAATTCAAATGGCCTCAACTGCCGCCGCTCAATCTCCAAGCTTGTATGTGGAGACTGGACAGGTTCGGGTGGAGGACCGTACCCTGCTGCTGCGACAGAAGGTCCTCCCGAAGAGGCAGACGAATCAGGGGATCGACTGACATGCTGAGTAGCTCGGGATACCAGTATCTTCGTTCCCAGTCCGGAGCCACTAGGATAACCTGGGCCCGGTCGCGCCTGATCTCCTTCAGCACTCTGGGCAGAAGTGGTATAGGTGGAAAGGCGTACAATAGACAGCAACTCCACTCGCAACGAAAAGCGTCTCCGAGCGAGTGCCGCCTTGGAAATTCCAACGCGCAGAACTGATGACATTGCACGTTCTCTTCTGTGGCGAATAGATCTAACCAAGGCTCTCCCCACTGCTGAAAGAGGCCTTGCGCCACGTCCGAGTTCAGACGCCATTCGTGATCCATCATGCACCGACGGCTGAGTTCGTCCACCCTGGCATTCAGAGAACCTGCCAGGTGTTGAACCACCAGGGTCTCGCCCTGATGTTCCAGCCACTGCCAGAGGCGCAGAGCCTCCTGGCATAGGGTCCACGAACCCACCCCGCCCTGTTTGTTGCAGTACCACATTGCGGTGGTGTTGTCCGTGAACACCTGCACTACACTCCTCCGGACAGAGGGGAGGAATGCCTTCAGTGCAAGTCGGATCGCCCGCAGCTCCAAAAGGTTGATATGGAGCCGGGACTCCGCCAGAGACCAGAGGACTCTGATCTCCGCCTCTCCCATGTGGCCTCCCCAGCCCTGGAGGGACGCGTCCGTCACAACCATGTGCTCCGGGTGAGGGATCTGCCACTGACCCAATCGCGGTCCGTAAGCCACCACTGAAACTGTCTTGCAGTGCCCTCCGAAATCAAGACATGATCGGACAAGTTGCCCTGATGCTGGGCCCACTGAAACTTCAGGTCCCACTGCAGAGCCCGCATCCGCCACCGGGCGTGATGCACCAGAAGGATGCAGGAGGCCATCAGCCCCAGAAGCCGCAGCGGTAACCTGACCGAGACTCGGGATAAAGGCTGAAAGATCGGAATCAGAGCCTGAATATCCCGAACCCGCTGTTCGGGAGGATAAACCCGAAACTGGGCCGAGTCTAGAACCGCTACGATGAAGAGGAGCTTCTGCGAGGGACACAGGTGCAACTTCGGCACGTTGATGGAGAACCCCAGCAAGTGCCGGAGGTCGGCCGTAGTCTGAAGGTGGCTGACGACTGTCTGGGGCGAGCCCGCCTTCAACAACCAGTCGTCGAGGTAGGGGAAGACTGACACCCCTAACCTGCGTAGATGAGCTGCGACCACCGCCATCACTTTCGTGAACACCCGTGGGGCACTGGTAAGGCCGAAGGGGAGCACGGTAAACTGAAAGTGCTCGTGGCCTACCGTGAATCGCAGGTAACGCCGGTAGGCCGGCAGGACGGGGATGTGAAAATAAGCGTCCTGCAAATCCAAAGCTACCATCCAGTCTCCAGGGTCCAGGGCAGCTAAGACCTGAGACCAAGTCAGCATCTTGAACTTCTCCTTAAGGAGGAAGCCGTTGAAGTTCCGTAGGTCCAGGATAGGGCGTAGACCCCCTTTGCCCTTCTTGGGTACCAGAAAGTAGTGGGAGTAACAACCACACCCTACTTCTGGCCCAGGAACGCGCTTGATGGCCCCCTTGGCCAAGAGGGCCGTGACTTCCTCTTGCAGAAGTTGCAAGTGATCCCCCGACACGCGGTGGAATTGCGGTGGCATGGCTGGAGGGGTCGCCTCGAAGGGGAGGGAGTAGCCCCTTTGGACGATTTGCAGCACCCACCTGTCCGACGTGACAGTGCGCCAGTGGAAGAGGTGATGGCGAACCCTGCCCCCCACTGGCGTCACATGGGCCTGAAAACATGGACTAGGAAGGTTTTGAGGCGGATGCTGCGAGGGGACCTCCTCCGGACATTGTGGCAGCACGTCCGCGACCGTGTCCCACAGGGTGTGGGTGTAGCGGCACAAGAGGCATGCGGTATTGACAGACCACAGTCCCAAACTCAGAGACGAGAACACTTTCTTCCCGAACTGTTCATACCTCTTGGATTCCAGATCGGGCGGAGCCGTCGGGAATGCGGTCTGGGAAGTGGAGGCCTGGATGACCAGGCTCTCGGGGGGTGGGATGGGTGGACAAAAAGCAAGGGTCGCCCGGGGCCGGGCGGTAGCGTCTGGCCACGTTCCTATCCACAGGCGGACCTGTGGCGGGCTTGGACTAAGTGCCCACAAGAACGTCACACAAGGAGGAGCTACGCTTGCAACCAAGATGGCCGCGTAAGCTCCCGGCTCCGCCGACCTCCGCCGGTAGCTGATAAATCCTGATACTAATCCTGAATTCGCACCAGACTCCCGTGTGGCTGAACCGCTGCTGATACTAAAGGTGAAATCCCGAACATTTTATCGCCTCCATTGATGAAGTTATGCCGTATTTCATTTTCGGCCTAACCCAGCGTGGAATCCGGGGCCTTGATTTCTGACCCATCCGGGTTGGAGTTGAACAACATCGGCCGCGAGACTTGGGCGGAGTCCGGTCCTTCGAAGTGGAGAATATCCTGACCAGGTTGGATGGTGGTCCTATGGTCCGGCTGGCGCTAAGTGTCCGGCGGCAAGACGCATCTGTGGCTGTGGACGGGGGTCTATTGCCCGAAGGCCCTGTTGGGCCCCCGGGGTCGAAGGGTCCGGATCCTCGCTGGCGGCGACGGGGTGGAGATCACGAGATCGACTGGTCACCCACCGTTACCGTCCGCTCCGCCTGTGCCTGTTGCCCCGGAGTAGTCGACCTCCGGGGTTAATGATCTGATCTGTCGCTTCGTGAGAGGAGATGGAGCGGGCGGAGTGTACGCCGTCGCTGAAAATCGCAATGGCCGCCATTGGGGCGCTTCATTCGCGGATCACCGCCATCATCCACAAAATGGTCGTAACAGCTGAGGATATTTGTTTGATACCGGACTCCGACCCTTTGCTAGATTCGAACCGCATTGTGTTACCCGTGCAGCGGGTCTCGCTTGAAACAGAGGGCCCCGTGCGGAAACCAGGAGTGGTGTATATTGTCAGCTCACGAACAACAGCTTGCGAGCGCGGAACTACCAACATTTCATCATTTTCAATGCCGCTATTGCCCAAGATGGACACAACTGATCTTCTATTCCTGAAGAACGCTCTCAGTGCATACCGGATTGACTTCCCATTTTTCTCCAACCCAACTGGTTCTACTACGTTCACGAGACTTACTGTCGGTGGGAGGGTATTTTTGTTTGATTTGCGGACTTGGTCCACTGGAACTTTGGACTCGATCCTACTATCCTGATTTTGACTTTCTTGAACGCTTTACTTCCCCTGTCAACAGGGCGGTTCTAGTGGTGAGCGCTCGCACGAGAGATCGGAAGGGCCAGGGATGAGTTTGATTGTCTGGGTTTGATATAACGGCTTCATTGGATGTGGGACTTGCAGTCTATAACGATGCGGGAGTCGGGCGGTTTTTAGAAACTTCCCCGGTTTGCTTGGCTTGTAATTGCTCTTTTTCAATGTTTTGACTATATTCTGGGGTCGTTTGCTTCTGGCGGGGGGTAGGGGAGACCGGGAGCCTGTATGACATCTCCTCCTACACTCTTTTCCTTCTTTTAGGATTTAGTTAGTTGGGCGACAGGCACGCTGCTACTGGAGTCAGGCCGTAGCCATTGCAGGGGTGCAGGGTGGGGGGATTGGGGGGGGGGGGTTGTATTGTCCTTATTTAGTTCTATGGCCTTTTTCTTCCTTCTTCTTTTACGAGAGGTGGGTTGCTTATCCTGAATCGATCTTTTTCTCATATCTGGGTGTCTACTTTGGTCTTACCTGTTCTGATTTGTGGGTGAACGGGCCTCGTAGGCCTTAGCTTAACGGGGTTGTGATCGTGCTGTTTTTTTTCTCCTACTACATACCTGCTAATGTTTATGTCTTGTATTCCTCTCAATGACTTGTTCGCCTACTCACCGTTGTAATGTACCCTTTGTATGATACCCGATATGTATACCATTTCCTCTTGTTTTTTCTTCTAATAATAAAAATATATATAAAAAAAAAGAACGTCACACAAGGCCTTATTAAACGGCAGCAGAGGCTCAGTGGAGCTTGCCTGCTGTTTAAGGACCTCAGTGAGGAGGTTAGTCCTCACGGCCGCGACGGGGAGCACAAGGTGTAAGGCCTTGGCCGCCCGCGTCAACACGGTGGGAGGGGAGACAAATCCAGTGTCTGGCGAAGTGTCAATTCCACTGGCCTCCCCAAGCTCATATGTCCAGTCCTCTTGAGACTGGCACTCTTGTGCCAGAGGGTCTGCAGACCCCTCCCAATCACCCTCGTCACCCATCTCCTGCAGATCAGGGTCAACAGACGGGGCCGTTGTAGGAGAGTGGGGTCTGCAATCCAATGGTCACCCCAGAGTTTTGCTTTTTTGCTTCACTGGTTTACGATTTTCCCTGGCTGTGGGCCTGCTAATCAGACCCACAGCCTAGCTGTTCTCTCTCTAAATTGACAACCATGTACTTTAGGTGCATTTACCAATTGGTACTGGGCCACCTTATCAGTCCCTGTACAGTGTACCTTAGGTACCCAGGGCATAGGTGTACCCAGGGCCTACCAGGGGCTGAAGCATGTATTATGCCACCCCTGGCTGGCCATCTAAACAGACACAACTGGCTGGTAAGACAGCTGGGGCAAGGTGGTGTAATCACCCTTTGCTGTAGATATAGTATACCTATATCTAACCCTAATATGGACACATATACTCCTATCAGTCACTCCTATGGCAGGCCTTATCAATCCTGAAGGCAGAGTGCTTGGAATTATGTGAGATGGTGCTCTGGCATGAGCTGAGCCCGTCTGCAGCTTGCGGAACCAAGTCCTAATAGCTGTTCCATGATAACGCTATACCATATACTCTTAAGTACATTATAATCCTCGCGGTTGAATGCTAACTTTGGTATAGCATTATCAAAACATGTCGAGTAAGGAGTCATACGAATTGGAATACTACCCCCTCGCCAATTCTGGCGACGGGGTAGCATTCCACCCTTCTAGAGGGACACGACATGTATGTAACTGCGAACCCCGGTTAAAGTTAACTCGAGCCTTGGCATCACAAAATGGATGCTGCCACCACAGACACAAGTCTGACCTCCTGCTGCTGGGAGTCCTTCCAGCGAGGGAGGCTTGGACAAAGGGTTTCCTGCCTTGGAAAGTGCTAGCACCACCCCAGACAGGATTTTGTGTATTGGGTAGAACAGGCCTGAAAGGAATGAGACATGCCTGGGGCACACAAGGTGTCCTGTGCATACACCGGTTCAAACCAGTTGCTGGGGCATCCCTGCCCCAGCTCTGGCGCGAAAACCGGACAAAGGATAGGGGGTGTAGCCACCCCCCTTCCTGGTCCCACCCATGGGAGGGACCTAGTCACTAGTGCAGCCCCCTTTAGGAGAATAAAGGTAGGAGCTGGTCCATTTCCAAATTAGATTATCCTGAATTGAAACTCTACAAGAAGAAACTCTGGACTTCGACGTTCTGATCCACAGAAGACAGAAGAATCTCCCTTGTGGGCAAGGAGTGTCCACCCTGCAACTGCAGGCACCATCAAGCGTCCTAGCGGTTCACTTTGTCGTCCTTCCTGCCGGAACCAGACTTCAGAGCCCGACGAGATCCGGACTTCCAGACCTCTCCGACCTCAACCTACATCTGCAGCACAGCTGAGATCCGTGGGTGCGACGAAACACGCGGGACCGTCCATCTTGAAGAAACTGCACTTCGCTTCCAGCACGACTTCAGAGGTATCCTCGAGAAAGTGCTTTGGGGATTGAGAAGCCCCAGCCCCGAGCAGCTCCTGCACCGAAGACCAGCCCTCCAGCATCCACGAGATCTGCGTGGGGCCCTTTTGCTTGATTGCTGCTCGACGCGTTGTCTGGTCACTTGCCGGCTGGCTAGTGACCTCCTAGACGACGATCCTTGAAATCTTCACTGCTGGTCTGGTTACTCCAGACTGGCCCTTGCTCCCTTCCAAAAGAGGAGCACCCCGGATCCTCCTGGTCCACTCCAGACGCCGTTTCCACTCACCGCGTGGGTTGCCTTTGGCAAGGCCTGTTGACTCCAAATCCGGATCCGACACCGCCGACAGCGAGAGCCTGCGTGGGACAGCTCGTGCCTCCATCCTGGTCGTCAAAGACACCTCCTGGTCCATGTGGCTGCAGAGACAAGCGTCCACTCTTCACCTGATTGCGACGACAACATCTGGTTCCCTCCTGGTTCCACTCCGGTCACTGGCTAGTGACTTTGAACACTGTCCCCTCTGCTTTCAGGTCCTCTTCTTCCTCGATCCACCCGTGGACCGCACCGGACATCTTCCACTTGGTCGCCTGCAGCATCTTTCTTCAAGGCTCCATTGACTTCGACGCGGAAACCCAACACACTTTGACACCTATGCACCCGCAGCCCGTGGGTGAGGTAACAAGAGCATTTCGGTGCTCAAGGGTAGATTAACTCTCCTAGTGTCCAGATTTCCAGTCGTTTTAGTCCTAGATAGTAAAGACTGTCCGTACTTACCTTTTTCGTAAACTGTACTGTTCATTGACTTTGTTCCGCATCTCGCGTGTGAGTTCACACTCTGCACACGTGTTCCGTGGGCCTCCTATTACTTACCTGAGGTTAGGATAGTGTAGTCCCAGCGAACCTACAGCCTCTGGACAGCTCCATTCCTTCTATCGATTTCCTTATACCATTTACTTAGTATATGGTTTGTCGTGCCCCTAGGGCACCATTGTAATTTTGTGCAACTTATCGTATTTTTCCTAAGAGATTGTCATGTGCTTAGCTCTCTGACCTCATAAAGAGTTCAGAGGTGTTTGTTATTAATAAATATACTGTGTATTTTCATAACAACCTGTGTGGTGTCCTTTCATCTGGTATTCAAGGGGTTATATGTGGTAAAACAGCTGGCTTCACATGCCAAAAGGAGTTTAGCCTAAGACTGCTTTGTCCATGCTACCATTAGGATAGCTGGTCTATAAGGTTGACTTACAACCAATCACCATAAGGGTTGTTTGGACTGATACAAGGTGATCACTAGAACTAGTGAACATCATATATCAGGCCAACTTCTCACAGCCGTCTCGTGGAAATAGAAATCTCCAAAAGCCGACGGTAGCTGCGCCCACCGGCGCCGCTCCGGCGCCAGAGCCGGACCGAAGGGAGGATTGGGAACGGCGTCCACAGTGGGTGCCGGCGGCGACACCCGCAGGGCCGGCGCCGGTGAGGTCGACCGGCGACGACCGTAATCCGGAAGCGGATCGAGTGAGGTCCTGCGGCGCCGGGACCGAAGTCGCCGGCGGCGCCGGGACCGAAGCACCCGACGGCGTCGGAGCCGAAGCACCCGACCCGCTAGGGCCTCCAGCCAGGGCCGTTGGGCCCGTAGGCGCCACGGGACCCGGCTGAGAAGGGAGGGACCTCATGGCCATGAGGTACCGCTCTATCTCCTCTGGCGTCGCGTCATGCCCAGGGACCCGAAGGTGTGGGGCAGGCGGAGATGCCTGAGACTCCGTCCGAGCCGCGTGGGTGGTGTGAACTGAACCCCCGGCCGCATCGCGCGAGCGTCGGGGTGGGTCATAGGAACGATGACGTCTCTCCGACCTCTCATGCCTCTTACCTGAGGACTTAGATCCTGACGACTGATGTCCACTCCCGGAGCTGCGAGGACTCTGACCCCGCGACCGGTCCCTCGACCTCCCGTGGGACCGGGACCCGAAGCGGCGCGGGGCCGACTGCCGGAGCTTGAGCCACTTGCGGGACCGCCCCCGCCTAGCTTTCGACATCAAGGCACGGCAGTCGGAGCAGGTGCGGTCGTCGTGGTCGAGGCCTAAACACTTGAGGCACCGGCGATGGGGGTCGGTAACCGACATCAGTCGGTCGCACTTGGAGCAGGGTTTATACCCGGGCATCCCTACCGGCACCCTCGGAGTCGAAGACTCGAGTAGAGAAATGATCAAAAGATCAAAAAAGTTTAGTCAAAAAATGACTAAGGGGTAGGGCTTCTCCGGATCTGCGCTAGCTGGGGCGGAAAAAAGAAGAACTGACGTCAGCGCACATGGGCGGCGTTTAAGTACTCCGACTACGTCATTCCGGCGCTAACGACGCCGACGACGGCCGCGGACGACGCCTGCCGGCGCGCAGGGGTATTGCTACGCAAAATTTTCCGGATCCAGTCGGACGCCTGGGGATATTCTAAGGCAAGGAATCTATCACTAACATGTCTCTTTCAGATCCATATCTTACCACGAAAAGTCTCTGGTCCCTTCATACACCCACGTCACAACTGATGTCAGAAGCAGGATCGTCCACTTCCATCCCGCCAACCCAGATGGATCAAGTTATACAACATCTGATAAAGGTTCAGGAGAAATTGGAGTGGGCCATAGAGCGCCAAATGACTTCAGCACAAGCTGACCGCGAGGTGTTTAAAAACACCATTACTGCCAAACTGAGGGACTGCAAAAAGCTATGCATGATCCTGGAGCACCAACCGTAATAGAGAGAAGGGGCCCGCGTCGCATCCCGCAGGGGTCTCATTACAAAAGTATGTGACGGGGGAAGACCCGGACGCCTTCTTGACCAATTTCGAAAGGGCAGCCAGAGCCTGTGGGTGGCCGGAAGACAAGTGGCCTTTCTTTTTGGCTCCCTTGTTATCTGGAGAGGCTAAGAATGTTGCCAAGAAACTATTAGAACTGTTCTCGAGAGTAGGTTTCCCCAAAGAAATACTTACTGACTAGGAGACACCCTTCGTGTCCCACCTGATGAAAGAGGTGTGCAAGATGTTAGACCTGCGCCACATTCGTACTTCGGCATACCATCCCCAGACCGATGGTCTGGTCGAACGATATACCCGCTCCGTAAAGGCGGGTTGAAAAAGATGCTGTCGGTAGAAAACAAAGACTGGGACCGACTACTTCCGCTGGCCCTCTACGTACTCAGGGCACAGGTAGGAAGCAGCCTTGGATGTTCAGCATTCGAAATGCTATACGGATGACAGCCCAGGTCCCTACTGGAAATCACAAAAGAAGCCTGGAAAAAGAAGAAGTAACAGAACAGAAAACGCTGTTGGAGTACACCCAACAACTGAGGACGAAACTCGGAAAACTACGAGATCTTGCATACTCCAACTTGGAAAAGAACCAACAACGACAAAAGAAGTATTATGACAGGGGGAAAAGATGGAGAAGGCTAGAGAAAGGGGACTGGGCATTAGTACTTCTTCCATCCTCAACCAAAAAGTTCCAGACCGAATGGGTGGGACCATATCCCGTCACCGACACTCTGGGCAAATCAACTTACAGGATACAAATATCCCCTTCCCGGCAGCAGTGTTTTCACATAAACCTGTTAAAAAAATGGATAGGGCCCCTACCTAAGTCATCTCACTTTGACCTTCCCGTAACATCAGGCGCCACAACCCTAGAGCAGCTTCCGTTAAACGAAGACCTCTCGGAAATAATGAGGAAAGATCTTCTAGAGACCCTCCAGCTCTTCGCCAAAATGTTTTCAGATACTCCCGGGAGAACACACCTAATCGAACATAAGATTGAGATGGAACCAGGGAAAAGTGTAAAACAGAAGACCTATCGAATACCAGCTTCTAGAAGACAAGACATTAAGCGTGAGATACAGGAGATGCTCAAGTTAGGGGTAATCCGACCCTCCAGAAGCAACTGGTCATCCCCTATAGTGATGGTGCCGGAACCTGACGGAACAACCAGGTTTTGCATGGACTTCAGGACCTTAAACGCCATTGATACCTACCCCATACCGCGGGTGGATGAGTTAATCGAACGGATAGGAGATGCCCGCTTTATCACCACGCTAGACCTGACCAAGGGGTATTGGCAGGTCCCCCTGAGAGAAGGGGACAAACGAAAAACCGCTTTCGCCACAAAAGATGGACTGTTTGAATTCAACGTCCTCCCTTTTGGCCTCCATGGGGCACCAGCGACATTTCAACGGCTAATAAATGAAGTGTTGCTCCCACATACCATATATTGTTCAGTATACTTGGACGATATTGTCATCTTCAGCACCACCTGGAGAGATCACTTGGAGCACGTAAAAAAGATACTGACAGCTCTGCAGGCGGCTGGACTACACGTCAATGCCAAAAAGTCCAGGGCCTCTTTCTCCAAAGTCAAATACCTGGGATTCATGTTGGGGGAGGGAGTCATAGCTCCACAAGAAGAAAACGTCAAAGCGATACTGAACACCCCCTTTCTTTCCTCCAAAAGAGATTTGAGATCTTTCTTAGGCCTAATAGGTTACTATAGGAGATTCCTTGATAACTTCGCAGACACAGCCAGTCCCCTGACAGAGCTCCTAAAAAAGAATGTGAAAACATCACACACCCTCTACCCCCTCACCCCGAAAGTGCGAAACAGGCTTTCCAACACTTAAAACACACCATAACCACAAGCCCTGTATTGATCCCTCCCAACTGTATTGATCCCTCCCAAATTTAGTAAACCATTCTCGCTAGCTACAGATGCCTCCAACACGGGATTAGGGGCTGTATTGTCACAAGTAGGAGACGATGGGCTAGAGCATTCCATCCTGTTCATTAGCAGGAAGCTACACCCTAGAGAGAGCAAATATCCCACTGTGGAGAGCGAATGTCTGGCCATTCGATGGGCTGTGGATAAGCTGAAATACTACTTAGAAGGAAGGTCTTTTGTCCTATTAACCGACCACGCTCCCCTCCAGTGGATGTATAGACACAAAGCACAAAACCCCAGAGTCCTCAGGTGGTTTTTATTCCTCCAACCCTTTTCCTTTATAGTGAAACACAGGAAGAGCGTGGAGAACGGCAATGCGGACTATTTGTCTAGATCCTCTTTTCTCCCCGATCGGGAGAATCCAGGGGCGGAGGTGTGTAACGGGGAGGACAGGCGGGTGGAGGGGGTCTCCCCCTCCAGTGACTGGTGGATTGCTGATTCTGCCTCCCCTCCCTCCCTCCAGAACGATTGGAGTACAAATCCGCTGATAACACCGCAGGAGGAAGAAATGGGCGAAGGCGCCTTTAACTGGGCCTTCACCGATGAGGAAACCTCGCCCCCGAATGACGGCAGGACCGTCGGATTAGCTAAAATCCAGGAAGTCCAGAAGGCAGAGTGTGACGACACCCCGGAGGCGTTTGGAGATCGCGTGTGGCTGCCAGGTGAAGGAGACGGTCACGGGAGCAGAGAGAGGAGACGAGAGCTTGCAGAACGGAAAGCTGAGCCAGGAGGCCAACGACCCTGCGGAGCGCCGGGTCACGCTCCCGAGGGAGGAGTGTGGCTTAAACAGGTACGGCAGCGATTCGCAGGCTCGGTGGGGAGGCGGGGAGACTCTCCTCCGTAGTGCTGCGGACGTCTGACTTCTGGCCTGTACATTTTGTAAATAATCCTTCCCGTTCCCGTTTTTCCCCACATCCACCAATTCACCCTTTACTCACCGGCGTCCTTCCTCACGCCCTCTGGCTAATTCCGAAGTGTAAATACACCTTATCAGCTGTGTCCCCTTCACTCCCCGGTTTCCTTTGGGTGACTCGATAGACAACTCGGGTCCTAGCGGTCTCTCCTCTGTCTTTTTGTTTCATACCCGGCCGGTGGAGGGAAACCAAGGCTACAGACGGAAGAAGTGCTGAGCAAGAAGGAATCAAACCACAGAGACTACCCGAGGAGGGTACCCGCTATCATGGAGCCTGCTGAGTTTACTCGTGAAAGATTTTCATCACGCCATATGAAATCCTTATCCAAAATAAAACCATATCTCACCAGAAAAAGCCTCCAGTCCCTTCATACACCCACGTCACACGTGCATTTTTGGCGATGGTATTGATAGGGGACTGTAAGTTGAGCCTTTTGTCTAGGATGATGTCTAGAGATTTGGCACTGTCAACAATGAAAGGTTTGTTGTTGAGAATGTTCAGATTGTTTATCCAAGATTGGATAGGAGGAGGAGATAGTGAAGTCGAGAGGAGAAGGAATTCTGTTTTGGAAGGATTCAGTATTAGTTAATAAGTTGACAGCCAGTGATGGATGGAGTCGAGAGTGGTGTTGAGGATTGAAATGTATGAGTGGAAGGTACCTTTAGGTAGATTTCGGTGTCATCTGCATATAAGTGATAATGGATCCCAGATTTTTTTAGGAGATTGCCAAGCAGTTCAAAGTAAAGGTTGAACAATACGAGCGCGAAATTGAGCCTTGAGGGATGCCTTATCCAACAGCCATTGAAGTGTAGAGACAATTTGCTATTTTTATCACTCCGGATCTGCCAGAGAGGAATTATTCGGACCATTTTAGCACTGTGCCTTCAAAACCCATTCCTAGATTTAAAGTATTCGAAAGAGTGTTGTGATTAACCGTGTCAAAGGCTGCAGATAGGTCAAGAAGGTTCAGGAGACAAGATTCCCCAGAGTTAAGTATTCACAGGGCATCATCGATCACTTCAAGTAGGGCTGTTTCGGTACTACACCCTGGGGTAAAACCAGATTGGAATTCGTTAAGGAGGGAGTTGACCTTGATATGTTGGGAAAGTTGCTTTGCCATACAACGTTCTGTAATTTTAGCAAGATAAGAGAGGTTGGTGATATTTTGCATCAGCAGAGGGTTTCTTAAGAAGTGATGTAACCTGTCCTGTTTTAAGGGCAGCAGGAAGTTATACTTAGTTGAGGAAGAGGTTTATCAGACTGGTCCAGAAGGAGTGTGTGTGGGTGCAAAAGTCAATGGCAATGTCACTAGGGATAGGGTCAATGGGATGGTTTGAGGGTGAAGTTTCTAGAATCCTTTCAAGGAGCGCCGTTTTGGTGGTGATGTCAAAGTTCTGTCACAGGACTAAGGATTTGCATTCCTCAGGCGGGGTAGGATGGGTAACCTGATCCACAAGTGATTTCACTTTTTCTTCAAAGAATACTGCAAATTCTACAGCTTTCTGGGGGGGTGGTTGTCAAATATGGCAGGAGAGGGAGAGATGTTGGTGCTTTTGATAAGGTTGAATACGTTTTTAGGTCTCTTTTTGGAAGAATCTAGGAGGGTTTTGAAGGGCATCGCTTTTTCACAGAAGATGTGTTTGTGGTAAAGAGATCTTGTGAGGCGGAGATTAAATAGAATGGTGGTGGAAGGAGAATATCTCCATAGTTTCTCAAGTGTTTTCTTTCTTTGTAGAGGGATTTATTGAACCACAGAGCAGAAGGAGTGGGTTATTTCTTTTTACTTTGCTGTAGAGCAACATTATCAATTACAGCTGATAGACTGGTGATACAGTGGGTGGTCAGATCGTTGACATTAGACTAGGGGTCTAAGATTGGAAGTGAGCTCATAGCTGTGTTGCACCAAGTCTACTGGTATAGGATCAACAGCAGTTAGCATATTTACTCTGGAGTTAACAGGGTCAAGAATGGAGCCCTTAGAGTGAGTCGGTTTTGTGTTGTACAACATAATTTCCTAAGAGAAACGTTGCAAGCCTGTTGGCCACTGAATCATCCAGATTGCCCCAGTGAAGATTAAAGCCTCTAATAAAAATCTGTTTGTCGCTCGCTAAGTCAGTGAATTCCTCTGTGAAGGCAGAGCTGTCACCTGGCGGGTGATAGATGGTATGAAACCTGACAGGGGAGTTTTGCTATATTTGAAGCTCCAGAGAAAGGCATTCGAAGGAGCGGAAAGAGCTTCTGGTAAGAGCTTTGAGATGAAGGGAGTTCCTGAAGATGACTGCTACACCTCCCCCGAATTTATCTTCTCTATCGTTCCTGAGAATGGAAGAGTCAATGGGTAGTAGAAGATCGAAAAAAGTATGATATGTGTCGTCGAGCCAGGTCTCAGTGAGGAAATGTATATCCAGGCTATAAAGATTAATGATGTCTGAAACTTCCAGCTTGTGTTTGTTCGCAGGGATACAGTTATGTAGCAGAGGAGCCTCTGAGATTACTGTTTTGGTGAAGGGGGAGTCGTGGCTTTTAGAGACAATAGGGATATTTTCCTGAGAATAGATGATTGTATAGAAGACGGTTGATGTTTGGTGCAGGTGAAGGAGATGGTTGGTGTAGTGCAGTGATTAGTGTTAGCTGGAGAGGAGAAGGTGTGGGGGTTGGAGTTGTGAGAATTGTAGCTAGCCAATAAGTTGGAAATGTCAGTTGGTGTCAGATAGTGTGAGGATTGTTTGGGGCGCTGGGAGCAGAGTACTCCTCAGGAGTTTGAAGATGCGAATATTCGCTAAGGGAAGTAGAGAGTTGGGAAGAGTGGACATTTTAGTACTTAGCTGGGAGATGGTAGTTTCAAGCTGGGAGATAGAAGAGATGAAAAGTCCTAGAATATTTTCTAGGCAGAGCAGAGCTGGAAACAGAATGTTAGGTTGTTCAATGGGTTCAGGGGGAGTTCAACTTGAGAGGGAGTGCATGAAGAGGGGGTGGATGTAGGAATATAGAATGGAAGGTGACTTGTCAAGAGATGTTGATTAAAAGTAATTGTTGGAGCAGCTGAGGAGAGCGAATTATCTGGGCTTACATTGAATAAAATAGAAGTAATGACTGCTAACTGAGGAAGAGAAAGGTGAGGTCTGTAGTGGGAGGACAGGGGGAGGGTTAGAAGTGGGTCATAGGAAGGCAGAAGGTCGGGGAGGAGAGAAGAGGGAGAAGTGGAGAAGGTGCGCAGGCTGGGTGTAGTGTGTGTGTGGGAGTTGGAAACAAGGACGAAAACGATAGTAGCCTCAGTTGGTGGTTATAGAAAGTGTAAAGTTCCGCTAGGTTGGGGGAAATGGGGAGAGGTTATCATAAGGGGATAGTGGTTCAAGTAGCAGTTCTGGAGTGTTGGGGGGTGGAGAGACAAGATAGGGGTTTGCCCAGGATTTTAAAAAAAGGGAGGGGGAGGGGGAAGAAGGGAGTGGAGGAGAGAATAAGAAGGGAGAGCATAAGATGGAAAAGTCAATGTGAGAGCTAGGTAGTCAGCATGTGGGAAAGATGGATGGGATAGGGGGTGGTAAAACCTGGCGACGGGTAGGTTTCTGCGGAAATCCAGGCAGGTATAGGGGTGTAGACGAGGGAGCAGGCAATTGGCTGGGAAGGAGTGTTGAGAGCAGCATCCCAGATGGGAAAGGTGGGATTGGAGGGAGGGGAACAGGACTGCCGGGGGGGGGTTGGCTTTGCCCCAAGGGAGGACTGCAAACTGGTGTCCTGGAGGATACGGGTGGTGAGGGGTAACTGAGGGAGGAGTTACTTGAAGGCTGTGAATTGGTGGATAAGGGAGGCAAGGGTGAATTGAGGGAGGACTTAGATGAGGAGTCTGGAGAGATCGGAATGCCAGGGATGGAGAGCAGGGATGGAAATAGGTGTGCAAAAAGAGAGAGATAAGTATCTTTGGCTTGGATCAGGACGTTTCCGTTGTTGTAAAGTGAGATAATAAGTGAGCCATTGAAAGAAGCTGAAGGGGACATTTTAAGTTGGTGCCCATGTGTGACTGAGGAGGAGGTAGTTACGTTGAGGGAGTTATTGAAAATGGAGGTTCAGGATGAGATGTTGTGGATGAAGAACATGAGGTCGGTTTTGAGCCTCCCATAATGACCACTACGGTATTGGTCAATGAAAAGAGAATCGGAAAACTGTTCAAGGGTGTTGTGTTTGAACCTTTTTGCTGATGCTTTGGACAAATTGTGGGGAAACATGATAAGAAACAGTTGGTTCCAGCCTTCCCTCATTTAGATGACATATTTGTAAGTTGGAGAGGGAAATGTGAGGGAGATCTAGGGAAAGAAGAGAACACCATGAATGAAGTGAAGGCGAGTAGAAGCAGAAGGTTGAGATGGCACATTATTTGGGAAGAATTAAGTAAGAAAGGTGATCAGAGGGGAAGGGCGAGGAGTAGAAGCTATCGAAGTTAAGGGCAAGATGATGTAGCTGAGCCTTCAGGGCAAGAAACGTAACAGTTTGGGCACGTGGTTTCAGCTGATCTTAGAGGTGTCCCCTGAATCTTACGAGTCTCTTAGTGTGCTGGCTGACTGTTATCTCCCACCCTGCCACCAAAGATGAGTTTCTGATTGCCTGCAGGTGTGAGCCTGCACACTCGGAGGTCAGAAACAATGCCTGACCGGGGATGGAGATCACACCTCCTCCAACAAGATGGCTAGCAAATTTATCATATGAAGGCCAGAGGGTTCAAAGCCTCTGCAGCCATTGATATGTGGCCCCAGCTTCCCCCCAAATCTGTGAATGCCACCCCCTGCCCTGGGGCCCATTGGCACCAGAGCAGGTGGGAAAATTAGAAACTCAGAAGGCGTGTTCACTTACATGCTAGTCACACCCTTAAGGTGGGCTACCTGAAGTAAACTGCGAAAGAAGAGTTTCATCATCTTAGATTTGTTGAAAATAGGAACACTGGGTCAGATTTATGCCCACTCTCCCAAGGAAGTGATCTTATAGGGGGTTTAGGCACCCAGAGGTAAGAAACCCATAGGCTACTACCCAACACTCCCCTTAAGAACCCTCAATTCAGTATTTAGGGGTTCCTCTGACACCAGGAACTCAGATTCATCTACTTGGAAAAGAAGGACGGACAAACATCAGCATTCACAGTGAGAACTGAGGTCTTTACCACTACTTGATGCCAAACCAACCTGGCTCATCCAAAAGCTGAACTCCTCCCAAAGCTGTGGAGGACTGTACAGCAACTTCAACAACCAAGCAGCATCTCCCTTGGGGTGAAGGAGCCATCCTCCCACATCAATACGCATCAAAAGAATCCTGTGTTGTTGGCCATCGGGCCCACCAAAAAAGCAGTGTGACAGGAGGAAGTACCCGAGGCTTTAGGTCAGCCCCATCTCTCTGGTGAGTTTGGAGATGCTAGACACTCCAGGACCCCCCTTTGTACCAATACCCTGACTACTGGGGCACTTGCACCAACCAAAGCTTGTTTGTGTCCAGCCCAGACACCACTGCCACCAAGACTTACCTGTACGTCAAGGTACTTCGAGAGAGGAAAGCTCCACACCAAAATTGGCCTTGATGTTTTCTTTTTCCCTCTTCTGCAGGTATTCTTTTCCCCCTTCTGCAGGTATGCCAAGAACTGCAAGTGCCTCTAACGCTAAAGAAGCCCACCAGCCAACACCTCTGCACCCGAACCCCACAGCCCAAGTACACATCTTCTACCTGTGTCCCCTTGGCCTAGGTGTCCTAACAAGCTGAGCGTCTCTTTGGGTTCAGAGACGGCCTTGTCCCCAAGTCCCCCTCTGCAGACTCTGTTGTTTTTACAGGTCCCTTTAAACTTTGACAACTAACAATGATCTAGGCTACCATCGCAATTAGCACATCTGCACCTGGACACACCAGGGCAGGTAAACCAAACTGCTGGTGGCATTTTGGACCCTTAAGCCCTAAAGAGTACCCTTTACAACTGTTTGCAAATATCTGCATGGAGTACATTTCTTTTCCTTCAATTGGATAAAATTTTCACTTTTCCACCCACCTCATTACCCCACACATCTGAAGACTTGGAGCGGAGACTGGCCAAACAATTTCAAGACTACTTGCATAGGATCGATGGCAAACTGGGAGTCCCCCCTATCTCACACACTGATCAGCCAATCCGGCCACTGCCTTCATATGGCTATGCCCGTCCCCCAGCCCGAACAAAGTTCCTGCTCACACAGTATGGGAGGCTTTTTGGGGGTTGAAAAATAACTGACCCTCTAATTCTTTGCAGAATATCAAGGATTATAGGCGACCAGGTCATCACTGTTGATTATGAACAGGATGTACGAGTACCCGAAGGTGAAAACTAGGACTACTCATCTCTCATAAGAGATTAAATTATAAGCAAGAATTTAGAGGAAAGTAAGATGATCCCAAGCTTTTGGTGAAAAATAGGGAATCATATTCCATATCCATATTTCAACTGACAATGTTTTGGATGTTAACAGGTGATACATAGAAGGTACAAATACGTAAAGAAAAGTCTCTACGCCAACTTAGGACGTGTACCTTGCTAAATAAAGTAAGTCTGAAGTACCTAAACAGGATTAAAATTAAGCCTCTTATTAGAGGGGCAAAGTGGGTATCCACAGGCTTTGCTGCACACTGCCACAAATTTGATCCATCTGCAGGCGTATAACTTTTTAGTGGAGGGACGCCTGGCTGGCAATATGACATTACAGACTTCAGGAGGAAGGTCAAAAGCTGTCAACTGTTGCCGCTCAATCACAATGCATAGAGGTAGAGGCTGGACAGTTTTAGGCAGAGGACCGTCCCCTGCTGCTGCGACAGAAGATCCTCCCGAAGAGGCAGTCGAATCGGGGGATCGATCGCCATGCTGAGTAGCTCGGGATACCAGTATTTTCGTGCCCAATCCGGAGCCACAAGGATGACTTGAGGCCGGTCACGCCGAATCTACTTCAGCCCTCTGGGCAGAAGCAGTAAAGGGGGAAAGGCATACAACAGACCGCAACGCCACTCGTGACGAAAACCGTCGCCGAGTGATTGCAGCTTTGGAAATTCTAACATGCAGAAGTGATGACATTGCACGTTCTTTTCGGTGGTGAATAGATCTAACCAAGGCTCTCCCCACTGCAGAAAGAGACCTTGTGCCACGTCCGAGTTCAGATGCCATTCATGATCCATCATCCACCGGCGGCTGAGTTTGCCCGCCCTGGCGTTCAGAGAACCTGATAGGTGTTGAACCACCAAGGTAATGCCTTGATGTTCCAGCCATGTCCAGAGGCGGAGAGCCTCCAGACATAGGGCCGACCTCACCCCGCCCTGTTTGTTGCAGTACCACATGGCAGTTGTGTTGTCCGTGAACACCTGCACTACACTTCCCCGGACAGAGGGAAGGAATGCCTTCTGTGCAAGTCAGATAGCCCGAAGATCCAAAAGGTTGATATGGAGTTGGGACTCCGTCGGAGACCAGAGGCCTCTGATCTTCGCCTCTCCCATGTGGTCGCCCCATCCCAGGAGGGACGCATCCGTCACCACTATGTGCTATGGTTGGGGAAGGGAGAGGGATCTGCCATTGACCCAATCGCGATTTGTGAACCACCACTGCAACTGCTGCGCAGTGCCCTCCGAGATCTGGACGTGATCGGACAGGTTGCCCTGATGCTTTGCCCACTAGAACTTCAGGTCCCACTGCAGAGGCCGCATTTGCCATCTGGAATTCTGCACTAGCAGGATGCAGGAGGCCATTAGGCCCAGGAGCCGGAGGGTCATCCTGACTGAAACCCGGGATAAAGGCTAAAAGATCGTAATCATAGCCTGAATATCCCGGACTGTGTTGAATCCAGAACAGCTCCGATGAAGGGGAGCTTCTGAGAGGGACTCGGGTGTGACTTCGGCATGTTGATGGAGAACCCCAGCAAATGCAGGAGGTCAGCCGTAGTCTGGAGGTGGGAGACGACTGCCTGGGCGAGCCCGCCTTCAACAACCAGTCATCGAGATAGGGGAAGACTGGAACCTCTGATCTGCGCAGAAGAGCTGCGACCACCGCCATCACTTTCATGAACACCCGAGGGGCACTGGTAAGGCCGAAGGGGAGCACCACAAACTGAAAGTGCTCTTGGCCTATCGTGAACCGCAGGTAACACCGATGGGCCGGCAGGAAGGGGATATGAAAATATGCATCCTGCAAGTCCAACGCTACCATCCAGTCTCCGGGGTCGAGGGCAGCCAAGACCTGAGCTAGAGTCAACATCTTTAACTTCTCCTTCCGGAGGAAGTGGTTGACGTTCCCGAGGTCCATGATGGGACGCAGGCCCTCTTTCTCCTTCTCGGGGAAGAGAAAATAGTGGGATTAACATCCACGTCCTACTTCTGGCCCAGGAACATGCTTGATGGCCCCCTTGGCCAAGAAGGCAGCGACTTCCTGCTGGAGAAGCGCAAAATGGTCCCCCGACATGCAGTGGAACTGAGGTGGCATGACTGGAGGGGCAGACTAAAAGGGGAGGGACTAGCACCTTCGGACAATTTGCAGCACCCACCTGTCCGAGGTAATGGAACGCCAGTGAGGAAGGTGATGGCAAATCCTGCTGCCCACTGGCGTGGGGTGTGCCCCAAAGCTCGGACTAGGAAGGCTTTGAGGCGGATGCTGCGGGAACAGAGGTGGACTGACCCGCACACTGGCCCCTGTCCCGCCACAGTGGGAACCACGTCCTTGGCTGCGCAGAGGTTGGTTCTGCGCAGGCTTCTGGCTGAACAAATGTTTTGGGGCGCCCCTTCCGGGGCCACGAAAGAAATGAAAAGCAGACATGGCCGGGCATGTGGTGGAGACACCTAAGGACATGGCCGTAACCCGGGAGTCCTTAAAACGCTCCAGCGCACTTTCTGCCTTATCACCAAACAGGCAAGTACTATCAAAGGGCATGTCCATAAGAGAACTGTGTACATCCCCTGAAAAACCAGTGGACCTCAACCAGGCTTGGCGATGGAGGGCCACTGTTGTGGAAATCGCCCTACCCAGTGAGTCCGCGGTGTCCAGTCCACACCTGATGGCAAACTTTGCTGTATCTTTCCCCTCCTTAACAGCTTGGGAAAGCACTGTCCGAACCTCCTCCGGACATTGAGGCAGCACCTGCACAAGCGGTGTCCAGTCCACACCTGATGGCAAACTTTGCTGTATCTTTCCCCTCTGCAATAGCCTGGGAAAGCACTGTCCGAACCTCCTCCGGCAATTGAGGCAGCACCTGTGCAACCGTGACCCACACAGCGTGGGAATAGCGGACCAAGAGGCATGCGGTGTTCACCGACAGCAGCCCTAAGCTGGCAGATGAAAACAGTTTCTTGCCGAACTGTTCCAGCTTCTTGGATTCCTTATCCGGAGGAGTGGTAGGGAATGTGCTTTGGGAAGTGGAGGCCTAGATGACCAGGCTCTCCGGGGTGGCGTGGGCGGACAGAAAAGCAGGGTCACCCGGGGCCGGGCGATGGCACCTGGCCACATTCTTATCCACGGGGAACCCCGTGGCTGCTCTAGACCAGGTGCCCATCAAGACGTCTGTTAGGGCCTCATTGAACGGCAGCAGGGGCTCCAAAGAGCTAGCAGCCGGCTGAAGCACTTCAGTAAGGAGATTGGTCTTGAGGGTCACTGTAGGTAGGTCAAGGTCAAGAGCCTCAGCTGCTCTACGGAGCACCACAGTGTATGTAGTGCCCTCCTCCATGGCCACAGCAGGAGGAGAAAGAAAACCAGGGTCAGAGGAGAGGTCAAGGCCACCGGCATCCTCTAGCTCTTCTGTCCATTCCATTTCCGACCCGCACTGCTGTGCGAGAGGGTCCTCAGACCCCTCCCAGTCGCCCCCTTCTTCCTCCACTGCCCGTAGAACAGGCTGCAGAGGTAGCAGAAGGACAGCGTAATACAAATTGTCGAACGGCGCAGGACGGTGCCGGTCCGGCTCCGTGTCCCAATTAGGGTCCCAACCAGGGGCAAAATTGTTCAGAAAACCGGGCACAGGCGGTGGCAGAAGGAACAGAACCCACTGCGGCATTGGGATCAGAGCAGCTGGTGGCGCCGAAGCCACCAGTGGAGGGCCCTGCGGGGCCAGAGCTGCCAGCAAGGGAGGGCCCTCAATTGGGACCGCGGGGCCCGAAGGCGCGCCAGCAGGAGCCCAAGGCCTGAAAAGGTGGACCATGGCTGCAAGAAAATCTTGCACCTGGGCAGGAGCCGCTGACTGACCCGGATAAGGTGGGTAGGCCCCGGGACTTACAGGCTCCACAGGAGCCACGGGGTGGCACCCCCGGCTCCCTCGTCCACGTCCGGAGACCGACGGGGGGACATCAGAGAGGGGAAACGCTTCTTCGACTTCTTCTTATGACGTCTCTTACCTGATTCAGAGTGTGAAGACTTCGACCCCAAGGAGCGATGACGATGGCTCCGCAATCAGGCCCTCGATCGACCCCTGGACTGGGAACGACACGGAGATGACTGCCGGGCCTCTAGCAGCTTACGAGACCGCTCACGGAAGGCCTTCGGTGCCATGGCCAGACAGTCGGAACATGACCGGGAGTCATGGTCGCTCTCCAGACAATAGAGACAGATGCCATGGGGGTCGGCCACGAACATCGTACGGCAACAGGCCATGCAAGATTTGAACCCAGGCATCCCTACGTGGCACCAGGAGTCAAGGACTCAAAAAAGGAGGAGACAAAAAGTCTCAAAAGTGTAGTCAAAAAGTGATTATAGGGTACATGCTCTACCGAATCTGCGCTTGCTGGCTCGGAAAAAGAAAGAACTGACGTCAGCGCACATGGGTGGTGCCTAAGTAGTCTCTGTGACGTTATCTCGGCGCCTACGACGCCAGCGATTAACGCAGAGCCACACAATGCCACCTTCCGACGCGCAGGGGTACTGCTGACGAAAAACTTTCCGGATCCAATCTGACGCCTGGGGATATTCTAAGGTAAGGAATCTATGACTAACATGTCTCTTCCAGATAGATCTAACCAACGTTCTCCCTACTGCAGAAAGAGACCTTGCACCACCTCAAAGTGAAGACGCCCTCGGTAATCCATCATGCACCTGTGGCTGAGTTTGTCCGCTCTGGCATTCAGGGAACCTGCCAGGTGTTGGACCACCAGGGATATACCCTGATGTACGAGTTACTTACCTTCATTAACGATATATCTGGTAGAGACGATTCTAGCTGCAGATTCCTTCACGTAGAATTATTCCCAGGCATGAGACTGGATCCAGAAAGTTTGTTACCACAGCATCCCTGCGTGCCAGGGGCGGGGCGACATCACGCGACTCGGCCCAGGCGTCGTCTGTGTACGTGATGTCAGCGAGGTCACATAAGCCCCACCCCGGCGAGCCTAAGTCATTTTTTTCGGAGAACTTTTCTGCACCATAACACAGAGCCACCAAATAAAAAATTGTGGGAGCATGGGAACAGTGTGCGAAAAGTATACAAAAAAGAAACCCCATAGAAACAGTGCAAAACCGCAGTGTCCAAGGACAGAGAAAGAGCGAAGAACAGAGCAGAGCTCTGAAGAGCCACCCTGCCAATACATAGACAGCCACCCCCTACCTCTCCCCCGGAGATATGGAACCTGCATAAAGGTCGTCACAGGCGGCAGGCCTACAACCACACCCCGAAACAAGGAAAGGAAGACAGTCCCAACAGGCAGAAACAACTAACCTGCAGCTACCCTAACCAAGAGGGCATCCACCCACCCCCAGAAACAAGGGTAAGGCACGACCAGAGGGCCCCAACTCAGAGGTGGTAGAGGGGCCAGGCCCCTAGCAGCAAGAGGAAGGGAAGAAGGGAGAGAGAGGAGGAAACCTCCCCGACCCGGAGCAACCCAAGCAGCGAGGCATGAGCACCAGAACCCCACCTTCACAAAACCAAGGAGGAGGGAAGAACAGCCACCAGACGAAGCCACCGTCAAGAGCAAAAGAAGGTACCCACAGAGAGCATGGCCCCCCACCAGGAGATGAGTACCAAGGACCAACCCAGGGGTCCTCGCAGAACAGGGAGGAAAGGCGGCCGTGAAGGAATCTGTGGCTAGAATCGTCTCTACCAGATACATCGTTACCGAAGGTAAGTAACTTGTACATCTGATAGAGACTACTAATCGCAGATTCCTTAACGTAGAATAGATACCCTAGCAATTCCCACGGGGAAGGAGGGTCTGTGAAGGACCCCACCAGTCTGGCCAGGACAGAAGGCCCACAGGAGACCAGAGCTGTAGACCAGGGAGGCAACCTCGTCCCTACCAGGCAAGAGGACACCCACAAGCCAAATGACAGCAGCCCTAGAAGGGATGAAGGAGGAAGAAGGAAGAGTGGAGACCCATACACTCACAACAGAGGAACCAAAGGCAAGGCCGGAGAGGCCTAAGCACCACACTCCACCCCCAGGGCAACCGGGCTTCCACCCAACGCCAGGATAGGCAAAGGAACAAGAAGAAGCCCAGAGGGCCCAAGGAAAACCAAGGAAGAGGCGAGCCCACCCAGAGGGAAGGCACCCGCAGGCAACCAGCACTCCCCAGCAGAGCATAGCTATATAACAGTTACCACTACCCCACATAGGGTACGGTAAGTCCCAAACAAGGGAACCCTCTTTGGAAGAACTTCCGCAGCAGAGGAGAAAGCAAAAAGCATCACGGGGAACCCCCCCAACACCCCCCCCGGAAGGCTTGACATCAGCCCAAAGAAAACAGAAGGCCTAATCTCAGGGCCAACTCTGTGTAACTATTCCAGCAAAAACACACACAAACACACACACACAGCCAACAAGGGCTGTCCAGCAGCCAACAATGCCAAAGTCCCATCGAGGAGGACTTAATGGCCAGCAAATACCATCTACAGCAAGGGCATCCAAAAGGCAGAAACCCAGCTCAATTCAGCAGTCACTGAGGAGGAGGAGGAGAAGGAGAATAAGGCGGAGGAGGAGGAGGAGGAGGTGGAGGAGGACGGAGCCCCGCCAGGAACCTCTGGATGGCAGAATCGGCCAGGGCATGGAACAACAGGCTGCCATCAAGCTTAAGATCAATGAGCCGCTCCCAAATATTCTCAGGGAACACGCCGTCCTGAAGTCAAGCATGGTGACTGAGTAAGCCATGGCCTGGCCCAGCACCTCCGAGATGTCCCGAGTGGAGCGGATAATAAATGCCGCTAGCTCCCGACCATCCAAAGCATGATGCCTTAAGTCCACCTGAACAGTATCCTGGGAAGCCGCGGATCCCAGAGACTCAGCCGAGTTCCACAAACAAGAGGAAGCCCTCGCCAATACACACAAGGTGTTGAGGGCCCGCAGGGCAGCACTGGGCGAGGTGAACATGTTGAGCCCCCAAGAGTCCGGCCAGCGGGCCTCAACAGTGGCAGCAGGGAGGGGAAGGCGGTCCGAAAAGTGGACTGGAAGCATAGGGGTGGAGAGAGACGCATGCCGGGTCACGTGGTGCCGGAAGGTGTCGGGGCAGAAGGTGTTGAGGCACTGGATCCCCCGAGGCGGGACACCTCCAAGCCACCGTCAGGGAAGAAAGGAGCGAACCCTCAAAGGGGAGCAAGATCTCCCTCCCACCAGAGTCCTGGTGGAGAACCTCCAAGAGATGGTCCGACAGGAAATGAGCAATCAGGTCCCCCATGCACAGAATGCCCACAGCCTTGGACACTGCGTGCGCGAAGGCCACACCCGCCGCTGTAGGGCCCCACGGAGAAGAAAGCAGTTCCTCCGTGGTTGAAGGCTGCAGACTAAGTTGGCCGTCCCCGAAGCCAAGCGGGACAGGGAAAGGCCAGACCTGGAAGCCAGAAGGCACTGAAGAGTGGGGGACCTGCCGATCCTCCGACGAGCACCTCGGCCTCTGAAAAAGCGGAGAGCCACCTTTCGACGACACAGGCGAAAACGACACCACACGGCGGCCAGTCTCCGGGGAAGAGGACACCAAAATGCAGCCAGCATCCTAAGAAGAGGGAGCGTCCGAAGACGAATCCGCTGCATGACCTCTGTGTGGAGCCGTGGAGTCCGCACCCGGAGGTAGGACGCCAGCACCATCTGGCGCTGAAGGAGAGACTGGATAGGGCTCCTCCAAATCACGCCGCACTGGGCACCGGAGTGGGGACCGGTGCCGAAGTGGCCAAGGGGCGGCACCGGAACGGCGTCGACTCGACCTCCGCCGAGGTAGCCGCCTGCATGGAGGGACGAGAGGGACCGGGGGAGTGACTCGAAGTCCTCCGCCAGCCTAGGCCCAGAATGTTGCGGAGGCGGTCCGGCAACCCATGCTGTGGCACCAGGGACAAATCTACATCCCACTCGCCCTCGGACAAGGCATCCGCCTGCGGGGAGGAACGAGAAGAGCCCGGAGGGAGACGAGGAGTCCCCACCCCCCCTCAAACCCAGAGCGGGACAAGGAGAGGTCATCGATCCCTGTGGCGCTGCCTGAAGCCTTGGCGGCGTCAGCTCAGCCTTGGATGAGGCCTTCGTCTGCCCAGAGGGCCGAGCGGGGCTCGGGGTTGCGACCCGAGCCCCGGCGACCTCCCGCGACACCACAGGGACTCCCGCAGGAGTTTGCAGAGAGGCAGAGGTGCCGTGGCCTGAAGGAAGAACCCCAAGAGGGGCTGCATCCCAACAGCACCACATCCTTCAAGCCTGGATCTGAACCATTCGGCGCCAGAGTTGCCTTGGAGGGCTCCGCGCACGGCAAGGGATCTGTTAACGCCCCAGGAGGGAAAGGAGGAGGAGACGCCAGCAAGGCCCGCATATGTCTCCATCTGGACTCTCGATGCCTCCTCACCGGGAAACAGTGGATCGGAGGATGACACGAGGGGCCCCATCACCCGCAGACAGCCCACGCCCAGAAGACCGAACACCAGCCCCTGGGGACAAACTGCGCCACTTACCCACCGGGGAGCGACATTCTTGCGACATGGGAGAAGGACGACGACCACGGCCGTATCTGAAACCGTCTGCCGAAGCTGATCGAGGGGAGGAGGTCGACCTGGAGAGACGCGCCAATAGAAGTTTCATGCGGCTCTCCCGCCGTGACTTCGGCTTGACAATCAGTGGTGCTGTGATCCTCTTCCAAACACCACATACAAATGAGGTGAGGGTCCGTCGCCGACATAAGACGCCCACATGACATGCAAGTTTTGAGGCCCGAAGGCATTCGCACACTGTTCCACCAAGAGAAAAGACATTGGTGAAGAAAAATGGGCCCAAAACAGGCCAGCAGCAAGACCGGATCCACGTTGCACGCGTAAAAGGAAAACACTGACGTAGGCCAGCCGGGGTGGGGCTTACGTGATCTCGCGGACGACGCCTGGGCAGAGTTGCGTGATGTCGCCCTGGCGCACAGGGATGCTGTGGCAAAAAAGTTTCCGGATCCAGTCTCAAGCCTGGGGATAATTCTATGTGAAGGAATCTGCGGCTAGTAGTCTCTATCGGATGTTCCAGCCACGTCCAAAGGTGAAGAGCCTTCTGACATAGGGTCCACAACCCCACCCCACACTGTTTGTTGCAGTACCACATGGCGGTGGTGTTGTCTGTGAATAACTGCACTACTCTTCCTTTGAGAGAGGGAAGAAATGCTTTCATTGCCAGGTGGATCGCCCAAAGTTCCAAAAGGCTGATAGGGAGCTGGGACTCCGCCGGATACCAGACTCCTCTGATCTCCGCCTCTCTCAGATGGCCGCCCCAACACAGGACTGATACATCCATCACTACTGTGAGTTCTGGTTGGGGAATGGAGACGGATCTGCCTCTGACCAAATCTTGGTTCGTTAACCACCACTGCAATTGTTGCGCAGTTCCCTCCGAGATCTGGACGTAGTCGGAGAGATTCCCCTGATGCTGCGCCCACTGGAACTTCAGGTCCCACTGCGGAGCCACATATGCCATCTTGCATGATCTACCAGCAGGATGCAGGAGGCCATGAGGCCCAGCAGCCTCAGGGTCCTTCTTACCGAAACCCGGGAGAGGGTGAAATATCAGTATCATAGCCTGAATATCCCGGTCTCGCTGCTCAGGTGGATAAGCCCGAAACTGCACTGTGTCCAAAACAGTTCCGATAAAAGGGAGCATCAGAGAGGGAGTCAGGTGTGCCTTCGGCACGTTGAGGGCGAACCCCAGAAAATGCAGGAGGTCCGCTGTAGTCTGGAGGTGGGAGACGACAGCATGGGGCCCGCAATCAAAAGCCAGTTGCCGAAATCGGGGAAGACTGGGACCCCTGATCTGCACAGATGAGCTTTGACCAACGCCATCACCTTCGTGAACACCCGATGGTCACTGGTAAGGCGAAAGGGAGCACAGTGAACTGAAAATGCTTGTGGCCTACCACGAACCGTAGGTAGCATCTGTGGGTTGGCATGATGGGGATGTGGAAATAGGCGTCCTGCAAGTCCAACGCCATCATCCAGTCTCCAGGGTCTTGGGGCAGACAGGACCCAAGCCAACATGAGTATTTTGAACGAAGCAGTTGAGGGCCCTGAGGTCTAGGATAGGACGTAGGCCTTTGTCCTTCTTGTGCACCAGAAAGTAGCTGGAATTGCAACCATGACCTATTTCTGACTCAGGAAACTCTTGTTCGCCCCCTTGGCCAAGAGAGCTGAAACTTCTTGGCAGAGAAGCACCAAATGATCCTCCGACATGCGATCGAAAGACGGTGGCATGGAGGGAGGGGTAGACTCAAAGGGGAGGGAGTAGCCCCTTCGGATTATTTGCAAAACCCACCTGTCCAACGTAATGGATTGCCAGTGGGAGAGGTGATGGCGAATCCTGATGCCCACTGGCCGTTGATGACCCTGAAGCGTCAGACTAGGAAGGATTGGAGGCTGCTGCAGGGGGTAAAGAGTGGATTGGCCCACCCGCTGGGTCCCACACCCACAATGTCGCCGGGTCCCACATCCGCCGCTGTGCAGAGGCTGGGCAGGTTGAGTGGACTGGTGGCTAGACTGGGCCGGATGTGGCTGGGCACCCCGTCCGTAGCGACAAAAGGGGAAAAAAGCAGACTGGAGTGGATAAGAAGGCGCAGCAAGGCCCAAAGATCTGGACGTAGCCCAAGAATCTTTAAAGCGCCCCAGCGCCAAGTCTGCTTTGTCACCAAAGAGGCGACAGCCATCAGAGGGCATGCCCATCAAGGTAGACTAGACATCCCCTGAAAAGCCAGATGTCTTCAACCAGGCATAGCACCAAAGGGCTACCAATGTGGCAATCGGTCTGCCTAGTGAGTCAGTGATATCTAGTCCACATCTTATTGTCAATTTGGTTGTGTCTCTCCCCATCCACCACTGCCTGGAAGAGAATGGCCCGGGCCTCCTCCGGGCACTGAGGCAGTACTTGTGCAACCGATTCCAAGATGGTATGGGAATATTGGCCCAAGAGACACGAGGTATTCACAGACTGCCGTGCTAAGCTGTAGGAGGAGAACATGTGCTTCCCAAGGTGATCCAGCTTCTTGGATTCCCTATCTAGGGGAGCAGAAGGGAATGCGCCCTTGGAAGAAAAGGCCCGGACTACCAGGCTCGTAGGGAAAGGGTGTTGGGTAAGGAAAACTGGGTCGCCCGGGGCCAGGCAATGGCGGCGGGCAAGTGTCCTTTCCACAGGAGCCCCTGTGCTGGGCAAGGACCAGGTGCCCAGAAGGACATCAGTGAGGGCTTCATAGAAAGGCAATAGAGGTTGGGAGGTGGATGCCGCAGGTTGAAGCACCTCTGTCAGGAGGTTAGTCCTGACCGCCACTGAAGGGAGCTCAAGGCCCAAGACCTCAGCCACCCTTTTCACCACCACAGCGTAGGACACTCCCTCCTCCGTAGCCACGGTAGGGGGAGAACACATGTCATGGTCTGGGAAGTTGTCCAGACCACTGGCGTCACTCAGGTCCTCTCTCCAGTCCGGCTCTTCCAGCTGCTCTGCTAAAGGGTTCAGCGACACCTCCCAATCCTCATCACCACCTTCGGGGCGATAGGGAACACTAGGGATGAACAGGGGAACCAAAGTACCGGATCAACGTCGGTCCAGCTCCGGGTCCATCTTGCGGGTGAAGATCCAGGTCGCGTTTTGTGTCAGCTGACCGACAAGGAGAAGGCGGAGAGCACCGGTGCTGCTTCCCCTTCTTCTTGTGCTTCAACTTACCTGAGGACTTCGAAGACTTTGAGTGCGACAAGGTGTGGGGGCTCCGCAAGTGGCCTTGAGACCTTATTTTTTTTTTTTTTTTTTTTTTTTAAAGTTTTATATAGCGCTAGCTTGACCTGTGGGTATTAGAATGCTTTACATACACACAGTAAAGACAAAAGAAACTGCATTACACAGTAGAAAGGTGGTACCTTCCTCTCAAACAAGACCAGGAGAGACGCAGCACCAACCGCCGGGCCTCCGAGAGCTTTCGGTACCTCTCCCGCAAAGACTTGGGATTCATGGCCCGGCAGTCAGAGCACGACTGCAGGTTGTGGTCCAGACACCAAAGGCACACGAGGTGCAGGTCCATCACAGACATCAGCTTGTGAGAAGCCTCTCAAAGCTTCAACCCATTCCGACGGTTGGACATCCCTTGCACACCAGGAGTCGAAGACTCGAAAAAAAAGTCAACAAAACGTCAAGGGGTAGCTCTCTCCGGATCGGCACTAGGTTGGCGTGGAAAAAGAAAGAACTGATGCCAGGATGCAGGGGCGGCATTTAAAAGTAGGTACTGTGATGTCATCCTGGCGACCACGACGCAGACTGTGGACGCAGAGTCGAACGACGCCACCTAATGACTCTCTGGGGTACTGCTAAGAAAAAGATTATCCGGATCCAGTCTGACGCCTAGGGGGTAATTCTAAGGTAAGGAATCTATAACTAAAAGTCTATTTCAGATTACTAAATTTAGGGGCGGTACAGAGGTGTGCAGGTTGGGACCAAAGGGTCCCTTCCTTGGGGTGAGTACACCCCCTATTATGCCACCCTCCAGTGGAAGAGTGGCATTAGCCTTTCGGTTAGGCAGGGTAATGTGGTTTTCCACCAGATTCTCCTGTCCAAAGAAGGGGTCAGAACTGGTGGGAGCCAGTTGCTTGGGCAGCAAAAGGCAGGATGAGCTAGCAAAGGCAGCAGGCATTTGAAGCTTCACCTTTATGGACCGAGCTCACCTGGAGGAGGAGGAATAACCTTTCTTTCATGACCTGAGGAGTGGAGGCCCTCTACCCAGGGGTACAGAAACTTGTCTGGTGGTGGCCAATGGTGAATAGCCATTCAGGAACCACACCAGGGCTGGCGTTTTTCAGGGGGTATCTCTAAGATGCCCTCAGAGTGAATTTTACATTAAATACCACAATGGCATCAGTGTGGGTTTAATGTCCTGTGAAGTTTGCTATCAAAGTTCCCAGGTTTCAGTAAAGCCATTATGGAGCTGTGGAGTTCGTAATGACCACTTCCCAGACCATATATTCTTTTATGGCTTTACTGCACGTACAATGTCTAAGAATGGATTTAGACACTGTAAGGGTACAGAGCTCATGAAACTGTACCATCACCTGTGGCTAGTGCACCCTGCTAGAGGGGTGACTTACCTAGGCCACAGGCAGTGGGTTGAAGGCATGGCACACAGGGATGTGTGCCATGTTGACTCTTCACTGTTCTCAGCATCAAAGTATGAAGCCTGCAATGGCAGAGTGTGGGTGTTAAGGTGCAGGGTATTTAAGAGTGGCACGATGGGTGCTGCTGCCCTTAGAGGCCTTCCCTGGCCACAGTGCTCTTGGTACCCATGGTAACCTTTTCAACGGGTTTAACCCCTCCCATGCTCATGACGGAGCCGCTCCGTCATGAGCATCGGTTGAGCTGTGCTCATGACGGAGCGGTTCCGTCATGGCCCGCTCGGCGCGCCTGCGCGGCGCGAATTCTGCGCCTGCGCTGGACGTTCCATTGAGCGGGCGGGGCCATGACGGAACCGCTCCGTCATGAGCACAGCTCAACCGCGGCTCGTGACGGAGTGGCTCCGTCACGAGCATGCGAGCTCCGCTCGGCCCCCCTAGCGCTGCGGCAGAATTGCCGCCGCAGCGAAGGGGTTAACTGTGGCTAGATGTGCCAATTGTGGATACAGAGGTCCACTTCTGGGAAAGAACATGGGCCCTGGGAACCTGAGTGGCAGGGACCTCTAGCATATCAAGTCAAAGTGCACCAGTGTCAGGCAAAAAGCGCGGGGGGGGGGTATTCCAACAGAAACCTACTTTTCTACATTTACCCAGCTGAATCCCAGATTGAGAGCATTAGGCACTCCCATAAGAAACAGGTTCTTTAAACGAGATTGGCATAGCACTTCTCTTCCTCTAGTATTTCATAAAAGTGGAGGAGCCCTAAAAGGTTTGAATCTGATCCCAATGTTATGAATCTCAAATGTTGCACTCATTGCCAACATCAGGGTAAGCCAAGGGATATTAAAATACTTTTATTTTGTATGAGTGACAATGGGATAAAGTATATCTTGCCCTTGAGTTTGCTATGTTTCCCCACTCATTGATGCTGGGGTCATAATCAATTTCCACAACAACACATACGCTCCCCAATTGCCTATAAACCTACAATACTTTTGTGCATTTGCAGGAGCCTTGAACACAGAGGTCTTAAATGGAAACTTGAGGTGAAAATCGTGGAAACAATTACATAGGTTTTGAAAATACTTGCAAAAAGAGTAAGCATACTATGGGATTACACGATTGAATAAAATTGTACCTGAACCATTCAGTTGTGTGTAGTTGAAAATCCTATTGTGCTAATTGTAACTGCGCACAATGTTGAAGTTAATAAAAAAAAAAGAGTAAGCAGATGTGTTTCTTGGAAAAATATACCACCACAGTGGTATGTACATTAACTCAGCGCTAAGGAAACCTTGCGTAGCACTGTATGAATATTTCTTGCGTCTAGCATGACGGTCTTCAGAAGCTAAGGATCTGCAGTAGAAAGTATTTACTAGAACCAAAGTAAATAAAGAAGTCAAGGTGAAGAACTGCTGAGAAATCAAGACATGAAAAGGAATTGGTTGTATATCAAGCAGTACAATGGATATAATTGTTCAATCCCAAAAAGCAGCTACGGGAAAGGAAAGGAACCATGCTGCTGCATTTTTACTTTTAGTGCTAAGCATGCTTTGATTGAAGAAGGCCTCCACAGGCATCATACTTATCTGCCAACAGGTTAGAAATAGACAGAAGCAGGAAGCATGATTAGTAAATACTTGTAGTTAATTTACTAGTAGCAAAGTCAAAAACAAGCTTGAAGTAATGTTAAAAGGGAATGTGTGTGTCAGCAGCAAATATCTAATCCCACAGAAGTAGCAGATCCAGACCGGTGACTGGAATGGTTAATTATTTCAGAACAGTGAAGCACCGGAGAGCCAGAAGGTAGTAATGAAGAGTGAGGGTGACACACAAAAAGTGAGCAAGTGAAGATTTTAGAAATACTTGCAGGATGGAGAAGATGCTCTGCTCTTACCCAATTACTCTGGGTTGATTGGACTGACAGCTCGCTGGCGGAGGAGCATGTGCTCATGCGGTCTGTCTCCTTGCTCTGTGATGACTCTCCGCGGTGGACCTGCCGTTGGAGGGAATCACTGTCCCCAAGGAGAGTGAATGAGCCAGAAATGCTGGCAAGAGAAGCCGGGATGGAGCTCCAAAAGGAGCTCTTCTGCAGGGGACTTCTGGGTAGAAAGGTGTTGTTGCCAAATGACATTGGACAAGCCGTTGTGATGGGCATGTTCGGAGGTAAGGCATTTCCTTGCCATCGATTTCCAAGTGTCAAGCTTCCTAGGATGCTCCTGGGGAGGCTGTCCTCGAAGCTCCCCCATAGTTCATTTTGGGATCTTTCAAATGAGTCAGAAAGGCTCTCGGATGTCTTCTTGGGGCTCTCTAGGATTATCTTCCTTGGAACTTGTTTCCTTACTTTTTTATGACAGTTGAACTCTGTGTTAGGAGGATGCCTGTCTGGCTGGCTGGCACCAATTTCTAGGGAAGGTCTGAGGAGGGAGATATTGCAAATTGACATACCTGACATCTTGTCTGTCTCTGCCTGGCCTGAGGCTGCAGAGGAGAACAGTATTGGGGAGTGATGCCGGACAGGCTGGGGGATCCGTGATGGCCTTATACGAATGGAACTGCTTAATCCAGTACTGCTGCTTGGGCCACTGGTACTACTGCCACTGCTGCCATCTGTATGATTCCTTTGATACTCAACTGTTGTCAAGGCTGCATTGAAAATGAAAAAAACAGCAGAAGATGAAGGAAAAAAGGGAAAGACAAATTATTTATTTCTGTAAAAAAGAAAACGCACGTCATGAACTATGTATCACTTGTTTGAATGTTGCCAGTTGGCACAACTTATCAATATTTTCGATTCTTCTTTCTTATAAACTGATTGGAGGGCAACAGCTTTTTTACCACAATGTAAAGAATATTTTTTGTTTTTGCATGTAAAATGTATTTTTAACAAATGTTCATCAACCACATTTTATTTAGTCGGAGACATAGTGGTACATCAGAGGACAAAAACCTATTTAAACAATGAACATGTCAACAAACGTGTATATTTCCTGCTGCAAATTACTACATTTCGAAACTTAATCTATTTTGAGCGGTCCAAAACATTGATTCTTTCAAGAGAAGACTGATATCTAATTATCATAAGTTGTGTATGGGCTTTTAATTATTTACTGAAAAGAGCGGCTAGAAATATGAAACGCTGAGTGCCTTACTTCCAACAACTACACAACTGTGAATTTAGGAAAAGGTCTGCTGAAATTTTTTCCAAACTTTGTTTTCTCATACTTTGTGATATTAAACTATTTAAAAACACATGAATTGCTTATGCGGTCTGCAAACTTAATTGTATTATTTCTATTAAAGATATGTTGACATGCAATTTCAAAAGACAATTCTTCTGTACCTTGGCAGGATCAATGTAAACGCTTAAAGTTATTTTGGTGTTTAGCCTATGAAGCCGCCCCCTCCTCTATTGGGGGATGAGGAGGGTGTGGATTACCAACACTGAGGGGAGCCATGACTTTTGGCAAGAATAGCACCTTAGTCCTCAAAACCAACTTTTCCGAGAAAAAGAAGTCATATGGCAGATGCACTGAAAGTGCCTGGAGTTCAATAATTCGACAAGCTGACATAATTGCAATGAAGAACACGTTTTTTAAAGTCAGGAGACATAACGAGAAACTATGCATCGGCTTGGAGGGATTGGTTATGAGAAAATTCAAGACCAAGTTAAGGTCCTAGTGTGGCATCACAAACAGTTGGTGGTGGAACAGATGTATCAACATAAAAAAATTGTAGTTTTAACCTGCCTCTGATTGCATAATTTATCACCTGTTTTGTGTTTAAATTTGAGGTTTTTACTTGCCTGTGACTGTTTTAATTTATCCTGTTGAATTGTGGGATTTGTAGTCCCTCTCATTCCCCATGACTATCTGTTTTTCCCTCCAAATTTCTCCCTTGCTCTGTGCTAAGACCTATATGTTAAGCAGTCCCCCCCCCTAGCAAAAGGATATTCTACATCAGAGAGAGAACAACGGGTGCTCTGAGACAGCAGTAATCGACTGTGAGCTATTTAGGCTCTGTTTATAGGGATTGTGCACTCGTTTTTGGCTAGGAGAGTGAGTACATTTTTATACAAACAGTATTGTTAGAGGACAAAGTTAGTTAGGCCCTTACCTTCAGAAGTCCAAAGTGTGGATTGAGCCTGTCTGTCTCCAAGGAGATTCTAAATAGCGGAGCAGCTTCCAACTCTCTGGTCAGCAAACCTTGTCTGAGGTTGCTGAGACCTTATATTGTCTGCTATTGGATGGTATATGTGTGCACTGATTGGTGGTTGCATCTGGTGTTTCTATTAGATTATGGTTAGTGTTCTCATTGGTTGGTTATTTGGGGGCTCTGGGTGGTTTCTGGGCCAGTGAGTCAATTAATATAGGGTTGGGGATAGGGTTAGGCTTTCTATTGGAAGTAGGGATTAGGGTTTCCTGTGTGATTGGTTGCTGGGACTAGGGTTGGGACTGGGGCTAGGGTTGAGCTTCCCATTGGATGTAGGGTTTAAGGTTTTCTGTGTGATTGGCTGCTGGACTAGGTGTGGGACTAGGACCAAGGTTAGTCTTTTTACTGGAAGTAGGGATTAGGGTTTCCTGTGTGATTGGTTGCTGGGACTAGGGTTGGGACTAGGGCTAGGGTTAGACCTTTTATTGGATGTAGGGATTAGGGTTTTGTGCCTGATTGAGTGCTTGGACTAGGGCTATGATTGGCTGCTGGACTAGGTGTGGGACTAGGACCAAGGCTAGTCTTTTTACTGGAAGTAGGGATTAGGGTTTCCTGTGTGATTGGTTGCTGGGACTAGGGCTAGGGTTAGACCTTTTATTGGATGTAGGGATTAGGGTTTTGTGCCTGATTGAGTGCTTGGACTAGGGCTATGATTGGCTGTAAGGTCTTGATCTCCTGTGGGTTCTGGAGTTTAGTGCTAGGATTGGATAAGGTTAGGGCTAGGGTCCCATTGTCTGAAGGGTCACCTGAATACTAGGGCTATAAAAAGCCAGGGTTCAGGGCATCTCAGCCCAGGCGTCGAGGCTAAGTGCAGAGAGGACAAATGCTTGTTTCCGGTCCAGGGAAGACATGGCTTGGCAGTTCGGGCTGGACTGTTCCCATGAGGCACAGGGTCAGATGGATTTGCATATGGCCATGTCTGAACAGGGGTGGCTGAATGAGTTAAAGAATGGTGATGGATTAAACCCAGATCAGTTGACTGGGGGTGAGTGTTTGATTTGCTCAAACGCTCCATCCATCATCCCCTTTTGTATTGCTGCATTCGTGATCAAACCACCCGGGATTGTTAGGATCCTTATTCATCTTTCTACTCCTAAGCAAGCCATCAATTGTTTGGGTGGCACCCTCAAACGCTTTGATCAAATCTGCCCCCTCGACTTCTGGATCCAAACACTTCCAGACATCGGATTCATTCTGTGTCAATAAGGTTCTGTAAAATGCTTCGCTGTCAATGTTGACCCACCTTAGTCTCCTACCCTGGTCAGTGGCTTTAATTAAACCACCGGCCTCCCTTCGGGAGAGATGAGTTGTCAGATTTGCGGCTCTAATACACAAAAGCAGCGGGTTGTGGTTGCTGAAAATGCTAACCTCTATATTAAAGCTTGTGATCTGACACTTTAACATGATGGTAACAAAAATAAAATCGATAATGAAATCATTTCCCCTGCCTTTAAAAGTTGGGTTAACCGTACTATTACCTTCCACTCCAATCAGATCCATGGTATGTGTAAGGGCATGACTACCCAAGACCTTACTCAACGCCCATCCCTCCTTTGTCTGATTCAAGTGCCACCCCTCTACCATTGGCCAGGCCGACCAAGTTCTCCCGTTCATTCTTAAAAAGGGGCACGGGTGACAATTAAAGTCCCCCGCTAATACTAACTGAGAGCATAATGCCCCTTGCTCTTCTATTTCTGCCAGCCGGGCCCCTAATTCGGTTAGCCATGAGAGGGGTTGTCCTGCAATAATAGCGATATAGAAGTTAACAAGGGTTAAATTGAAGCCCTTGTTGTGGTACGTGATACCCAGCATACAGTCCGAAGCCCATCCCAATTCATCCCATCTTCCTTGTAGTCTAAGGTCGACATAGATGGGCAAGCCACCTTTTGCCCGCCCCGAGGCTGACTTAAGTGCTGGGACAAAGAACATTTTATATCCTTCTAAAGTCTGAACATTACTATATACCTCCCATGTTTCTTGTAGGAGAATTATATGGTGTTTCTTTATATAAGTAAGCCAGTTATAATTTTTGATTTTCGATGATAAACCCGCAATATTCCAAGAGATAATTTTAATCTCTCCCACTATTTGGCTAATTACATTAACAATTGTGGGACGAGTATGCATTCCAGGAGGTTCACCCGATTTGCCTCCATTTCCCACTGGGCCCCTACCACTGGGCTCTTTGTCTCTCGCATTAGGGTTGGAATCGTCTAGCTGTGTAATGCCTGACCCATCTGGGTCTCCTGGTTTGGACAGTCCCTCCCGCGTGGCGTCATTCTCATGTAACAGCCCCCCTATCAGTCAGTCAATTTCGTTTAGAGCTGAGGCACTGTGAAGAGGTGCGTATGCACAAGTTACTACTTGTGTAACGATATATCTGTGAGAGACATTAGTTAGTGATAGATTCCTTACCTTAGAATATCCCCAGGCGTCAGACTGGATCCGGAAAATTTTGCGTAGCAATACCCCAGGCGTCGTCCGCGGCTCCACGGCCGTCAGCGGCGTCGTTAGCGCCGGAATGATGTCGTCGGAGTACTTAGACGCCGCCCATGCGCGCTGACGTCAGTTCTGATACACAGCTTTTCCGTGCCAGATACGCAGAGCCATGATAGAACCAACACTGGTGCCATGAAACTAGGGCCCTGAAAGGGGATGACCTTAACCCTAGATATCGGTTCGCAGAACGGGGAGGATGGGTGGGTCGGTAAGGAATCTATCACTAACTAATGTCTCTTACAGATATATCGTTACACAAGTAGTAACTTGTGCATCTGAAAGAGACATGTTAGTGATAGATTCCTTACCTTAGAATAGATACCCCAGCAATACCAACCCCGGTGGTGGGTCTGCGAACCAATAATCACATCAGAAAGTCCTGGAGGACGGATCGGCCAAAGAAGCCATCCCTCCGGACTTGGCTGTCCAGGCAGTAGTGTCGTGCAAACGTGTGCAGCGAGGCCCACATAGCTGCCTGGCAAATGTCCTGCAAGGGTACTCCCCGGCCCAGGGCAGTTCTAGTCGCCGTGGCCCGAGTGGAATGAGCCCGCAAACCAACAGGGGGATCCTTTTTAGCCAAGGAGTAACATGCCTGGGTACACAAGATGATCCACCGAGAGATGGTCCGCTTGTGCACCACCTTTTCCTTCTTAGCGCCCACGAAACCAACAAAGAGTTGGTCATCCACCCAGAACTGGCGTGTGCGATCCAGATAGTAAGAGAGCGCACGTTTTGGGTGCAGACGGTGGAGCCTCTCTTCCTCTTTCGAGGGATGCGGAGGCGGAAAGAAGGTGGGCAAGGTAATGGACTGCCCGATGTGGAAGGCCGTGACAACCTTGGGCAGGAAAGAGGGTCTTGTCCGCAACACAACCTTGTCCGGATGGACAGAGAGGAAAGGAGGTGTGGAAGAAAGAGCCTGGAGCTCACTCACTCTCCTGGCAGAGGTGATGGCAATCAGGAAAGCAGTCTTCAGAGTAAGAAGACGGAGAGGACAGTTATGGAACGGCTCAAAGGGAGCACACATTAGGTAAGTAAGAACAAGGTTCAAGTCCCACTGGGGCATCACAAAAGGAACAGGAGGGAACATGTGTGTGATGCCCTTCAAAAACCTATTTACAATTGGGGACTTGAACAAGGAAGACTGCTCAGGTAGCCTTAAGAAGGCGGAAAGGGCAGAAAGTGTGAGAAGTTGGCCTGATATATGATGCTCACTAGTTCTAGTGATCACCTTGTATCAGTCCAAACAACCCGTATGGTGATTGGTTGTAAGTCAACCTTATAGACCAGCTATCCTAATGGTAGCATGGACAAAGCAGTCTTAGGCTAAACTCTTTTGGCATGTGAAGCCAGCTGTTTTACCACAATATAAGCCCTTGAATACCAGATGAAAGGACACCACACAGGTTGTTATGAAAATAAACAGTATATTTATTAATAACAAACACCTCTGAACTCTTTATGAGATCAGAGGGCTAAGCACATGACAATCGCTTAGGAAAAATACGATAAGTTGCACAAATTACAATGGTGCCCTAGGGGCACGGCAAACCATATACTAAGTAAATGGAATGTGAAAGTCGATAGAGGGAATGGAGCTGTCCAGAGGCTGTAGGATCGCTGGGACTACGCTATCCTAACTTTAGGTAAGTAATAGGAGGCCCACGGAACGCGTGTGCAGAGTGTGAACTCACACGCGAGATGCGTAACAACGTCTATGGACAGTACAGTTCAAGAAAAAGGTAAGTACGGACAATCCTGACTAGTTAGGACTAAAACGACTGTGGAACTGGACACTAGGAGAGTCAATCTACCCTTGAGCACCGAAATGCTCTTGTTACCTCACCCACGGGCTGCGGGTGCATAGGTGCAAAGTCGTGTCGGGTTCCGGCGTTGAAGTCTATGGAGCCTGGATGAAAAGATGCTGCAGGCGACCAGGAGGAAGATGTCCGGTGTGATCCAAGGGTGGATCAGAAATGCTGAAGACCTGAAAGCAGAGGGGACAATGTTCACATTCACTAGCCAGTGACTGGAGTGGAACCAGGAAGGAACCAGATGTCGTCGTCGCGATCAAGTGAAGAGTGGACGCTTGACTCTGCAGTCACGTTGACCAGGAGGTGTCTTCGATGACCAGGATGGAGGCACGAGCTGTCCCATGCAGGCTCTCGCTGTCGGCGGTGTTGGTTCCGGATTCGGCGTCAACAGGCCTTGGCAAAGGCAACTCACGCGGTGAGTGGAAAAGGCGTCTGGTGCGGACTAGGAGAGTCCGGGGTGCCCCTCTTTTGGAAGGGAGCAGGGGCCAGTCTGGAGCAACCAGACCAGCAGTGAAGATTTCAAGGTTCGTCGTCTAGGAGGCCACTAACCAGCCGGCAAGTGACCAGACAACGCGTCGAGCAGCAACCAAGCAGAAGGGCCCCACGCAGATCTCGTGAAAGCTGGAGGGCTGATCTTCGGTGCAGGGGCTGCTCAGGACTGGGGCTTCTCAATCCCCAAAGCACTTGGTCGAGTTTACCTCGGGAGTCGTGCTGGAAGCGTAGTGCAGTTTCTTTCAAGATGGCAGGTCCCACGTGTCTCGTCGCACCCACGGATCTCAGCTGTGCTGCAGATGTAAGTTGAGGTCGGAGAGGTCTGGGAATCCGGGTCTCGTCGGGCTCTGAAGTCTGGATCCTCGAGAGAAGATGACAAAGTGAAGCCGTTGGACGCTTGATGGTGCCTGCAGTTGCAGGGTGGACACTCCTTGCCCACAAAGGAGATTCTTCAGTCTTCTGTGGAGCAGAACGTCGAAGTCCAGAGTTTCTGCTTGTAAAGTTGTTCAGGATAATCTAATTTGGAATGGGACCAGCTCCTACCTTTATCCTGCTAAAGGGGGCTGCACTACTGACTAGGTCCCTCCCCTGGGTGGGACCAGGAAGGGGGGTGGTTACACCCCCTATCCTTTGTCCGGTTTCCCGCCAGAGCTGGGGCTGGAGTGCACCAGCAACTGGCTTGAACCGGTGTATGCACAGGGCACCTTGTGTGCCCCAGGCATGTCTCATTCCTTTCAGGCCTCCCTACCTCAATATACAAAATCCTGTCTGGGGTGGTGCTAGCACCTCCCAAGGCAGGAAACCCTTTGTCCAGGCCTCCCTCGCTGGAAGGACTCCCAGCAGCAGGAGGTCAGACTTGTGTCTGTGGTGGCAGCATCCATTTTGCGATGCCAAGGCTCGAGTTAACTTTAACCGGGGTTCACAGTTACATACATGTCGTGTCCCTCTAGAAGGGTGGAATGCTACCCCCGTCGCCAGAATTGGCGAGGGGGTAGTATTCCAATTCGTATGACACCTTACTCGACATGTTTTGATAATGTTATACCAGAGTTAGCATTTAACCGCGAGGTTGATAATGCACTTAAGAGTATATGGTATAGCGTTATCATGGAACAGCTATTAGGACTTGGTTCCGCAAACTGCAGACGGGCTCAGCTCATGCCAGAGCACCATCTCACATAATTCCAAGCACTCTGCCTTCAGGATTGATAAGACCTGCCATAGGAGTGACTGATAGGAATATATGTCTCCATTTTAGGGTTAGATATAGGTATACTATATCTATAGCAAAGGGTGATTACACCACCTTGTCCCAGCTGTCATGGAGCCGCCAGTTGTGTCAGTTTTAGATGGCCAGCCAGGGGTGGCATAATACATGCTTCAGCCCCTGGTAGGCCCTGGGTACACCCATGCCCTGGATACCTAAGGTACACTGTACAGGGACTGATAAGGTGGCCCAGTACCAATTGGTAAATGCACCTAAAGTATATGGTTGTCAATTTAGAGAGAGAACAGCTAGGCTGTGGGTCTGATTAGCAGGCCCACAGCCAGGGAAAGTCGTAAACCAGCGAAGCAAAAAGCAAAAATCGGGGGTGACCATAGGATTGCAGACCCCACCCTCCTACACTTCCCACTGCTGAAAGAGGCCTTGCGCCACGTCCAAGTTCAGACGCCATTCGTGATCCATCATGCACCAACGGCTGAGTTCGTCCACCCTGGCATTCAGAGAACCTGCCAGGTGTTGAACCACCAGGGTCACGCCCTGATGTTCCAGCCACTGCCAGAGGCGCAGAGCCTCCTGGCATAGGGTCCACGACCCCACCCCGCCCTGTTTGTTGCAGTACCACATGGCGGTGGTGTTGTCCGTGAACACCTGCACTACACTCCCCCGGACAGAGGGGAGGAATGTCTTCAGTGCTAGTCGGATCGCCCGCAGCTCCAAAAGGTTGATATGGAGCCGGGACTCCTCCGGAGACCAGAGGCCTCTGATCTCCGCCTCTCCCATGTGGCCTCCCCAGCCCTGGAGGGACGCGTCCGTCACAACCACGTGCTCCGGGTGGGGTAGGGAGAGGGATCTGCCACTGACCCAATCGCGGTCCGTGAGCCACCACTGCAACTGTCTTGCAGTGCCCTCCGAGATCAAGACATGATCGGACAAGTTGCCCTGATGCTGGGCCCACTGAAACTACAGGTCCCACTGCAGAGCCCGCATCCGCCACCGGGCGTGATGCACCAGAAGGAGGCAGGAGGCCATCAGCCCCAGAAGCCGCAGCGTCAACCTGACCGAGACTCGGGATAAAGGCTGAAAGATCGGAATCAGAGCCTGAATATCCCGAACCCGCTGTTCAGGAGGATAAACCCGAAACTGGGCCGAGTCTAGAACCGCTCCGATGAAGAGGAGCGTCTCAGAGGGACACAGGTGCGACTTCGGCACGTTGATGGAGAACCCCAGCAAGTGCAGGAGGTCGGCCGTAGTCTGGAGGTGGCTGACGACTGTCTGGGGCGAGCCCCCCTTCAACAACCAGTCGTCGAGGTAGGGGAAGACTGACACCCCTAACCTGCGCAGATGAACTGCGACCACCGCCATCACTTTCGTGAACACCCGTGGGGCGCTGGTAAGGCCGAAGGGGAGCACGGTAAACTGAAAGTGCTCGTGGCCTACCGTGAATCGCAGGTAACACCGGTGGGCCGGCAGGACGGGGATGTGAAAATAAGCGTCCTGCAAGTCCAACACTACCATCCAGTCTCCAGGGTCCAGGGCAGCTAAGACCTGAGTCAAAGTCAGCATCTTGAACTTCTCCTTCCGGAGGAAGCCGTTGATGTTCCGTAGGTCCAAGATAGGGCGTAGGCCCCCTTTGCCCTTCTTGGGTACCAGAAAGTAGTGGGAGTAACAACCACACCCTACTTCTGGTCCAGGAACGCGCTCGATGGCCCCCTTGGCCAAGAGGGCCGTGACTTCCTCTTGCAGAAGTTGCAAGTGATCCCCCGACACGCGGTGGAATTGTAGTGGCATGGCTGGAGGGGTCGCCTCGAAGGGGAGGGAGTAGCCCCTTCGGACGATTTGCAGCACCCCCCTGTCCGACGTGACAGTGCGCCAGTGGAAGAGGTGATGGCGAACCCTGCCCCCCCACTGGCATCACATGGGTCTGAAAACACGGACTAGGAAGGTTTTGAGGCAGGTTCTGCGGAGGGAGGTGTGGACTGGCCTCGTCCTTGTCCCCGACCGCCGCCACGGCGGTTTCCACGGCCGCCACCGCGCTGTTGAACATTCTGCAGTGCGTGGCTGGCAGCACGTGTGGGGGCACCCCTTCCGTAGCCACGAAAGGAGCGAAAGGCACCCGATTGCTGGCGTGTGGCCGAGAGGCCCAAGGACTTGGCCGTAGCCCTAGAGTCCTTAAAACGCTCAAGCGCATGGTCTGCCTTGTCGCCAAAGAGGCGATGGCCATCGAACGGCATGTCCAGAAGAGAGGCCTGGACATCGGCCGAAAAGTTGGCGGACCTCAACCAGGCGTGGCATCGAACTGCCACCGTCGTTGCCATTGCCCTGCCCAGTGAGTCCGTGGTATCCAGCCCACACCGGATGGAATAACGCGCTGCATCTCGGCCCTCCACAAGGGCTTGGGCGAGTTTAGCCCGGACCTCCTCCGGACATTGTGGCAGCACGTCCGCGACCGTGTCCCACAGGGTGTGAGTGTAGCGGCCCAAGAGGCATGCGGTATTAACAGACAGCAGTCCCAAACTCAGGGACGAGAACATCTTCTTTCAGAATTGTTCATACCTCTTGGATTCCCGATCGGGCGGAGCCGTCGGGAATGCGCTCTGGGAAGTGGAGGCCTGGATGACCAGGCTCTCGGGGGTGGGATGGGTGGACAAAAAGCAAGGGTCGCCCGGGGCCGGGCGGTAGCGTCTGGCCACGTTCCTATCTACAGGCGGACCTGTGGCGGGCTTGGACCAAGTGCCCACAAGAACGTCACACAAGGCCTCATTAAACGGCAGCAGAGGCTCATTGGAGCTTGCCTGCGGTTTAAGGACCTCAGTGAGGAGGTTAGTCCTCACGGCCACGACGGGGAGCTCAAGGTTTAAGGCCTTGGCCACCCTCGTCAACACTACACTGTAAGCAGCCCCCTCCTCTGTAGCCACGGTGGGAGGGGAGACAAATCCAGTGTCTGGCGAAGTGTCAATTCCACTGGCCTCCCCAAGCTCATATGTCCAGTCCTCTTGAGACTGGCACTCTTGTGCCAGAGGGTCCACAGACTCCTCCCAATCACCTTCGTCACCCATCTCCTGCAGAGCAGGGTCAGCAGACGGGCCGTCTCATGGAAATAGAAATCTCCAAAGGCCGTCGGAAGCGGCGCCCAGCGGCGCCGCTCTGGCGCCAGATCCGGACCAAAGGGAGGATTGGGGACGTCGTCCATAGTGGGCGCCGGGGGCGACACCCGCAGGGCCGGCGCCGGTGAGGTCGTGAGGTCCACCGGCGACGACCCGGATCCGGAAGCGGATCCAGAGAGGGCCCGCGGCGCCGGGACCGAAGTCGCCGGCGGCGCCAGAGCCGAATCACCCGACGGCGCCGGAGCCAAAGCACCCGACCCGCTAGGCCCTCCAGCCGGGGCCACTGGGCCCGGAGGCGCCACGGGACCCGGCTGAGAAGTGAGGGACCTCATGGCCATGAGATACTGCTCGACCTCCTCTGGCGTCGCGTCATGCCCAGGGACCCGAAGGTGTGGGGCAGGCAGTGACGCTTGCGACTCCGTCGGAGCCGCGTGGGTGGTGTCACCCGAACCCCCGGGCGCATCGCGCGAGCGTCGGGTTGGGTTGGGTCGGAGGAACAATGACGTCTCTCCGACCTCTCATGCCTCTTACCTGAGGACTTGGATCCAGACGACCGATGTCCACTACCGGAGCTGCTAGGACTCCGACCCCGCGACCGGTCCCTCGACCTCCCGTGGGACCAGGACCTGGAGTGGCGCGGGGCCGACTGCCGGAGCTCGAGTCGCTTGCAGGACCGCTCCCGCCTAGCTTTAGACGTCAGGGCCCGGCATTCGGAGCAGGTGCGGTCGTCGTGGTCGAGGCCTAAACACCGGCGATGGGGGTCGGTAACCAACATCAGTCGGTCGCACTTGGAACAGGGTTGGAACCCGGGCATCCCTACCGGCACTGTCTGAGTCGAAGACTCGAGTAGACAAATGATCAAAAGATCAAAAAAGTTTAGTCAAAAAATGACTAAGGGGTAGAGCTTCTCTGGATATGCGCTAGCTGGCGCGGAAAAAAGAAGAACTGACATCAGCACGCATGGTCGGCGTCTAAGTACTCTGACGACATCATTCCGGCGCTAACGACGCCGACGACGGACGCGGAGCCGCGGACTACGCCTGCCGCGCGCAGGGGTATTGCTACGCAAAATTTTCCGGATCCAGTCTGACGCCTGGGGATATTCTAAGGTAAGGAATCTATCACTAACGTGTCTCTTTCAGATCGGTTAGTTAGTGGGACTGCCCGGCCCTCCCAATGTGGTGCAACCAAGTTCCGCCCGTAGTCACATTGCGTGTTCACACGCGCCGTGTACCTATAGAAGAAACCCAAGGGGAGCAATTTAATACTAGACCCACCCTCCCCTTGGAATGGGCCCCTACATTGGTTGTAAAGGAGGTCTCTAACTAGCCCTGGATGTCTTAGATTTAACGTCACCAGCAAAACTCTCCTACTGCTTCCAATCCAGGCCACCCTCCTTGCCATCAGAATATGCCTGTGGTATGTGATATTAAAGCCTGTGTTTTTAACTAACCAGTGAGCTGTCTTATTGATTAGGGTACGCGGGGTTTCTTCCCTGTCATCCCCACAAGTCGGAACCCCTACTAAAACCACTGTGTAGGGGCATGAGGCTGGTGGGAGATCCAATATCGGTAGGCCCCAGGTGCTCTGCACAGGGTCAGCCAGTGTTGGCTCTATTTCACTGTCTGGTGCCCTTCTTCCCTTGGGGTGGCCGATGGGCTGTATTAGGGTATGGCTGGTAAGTTAGCACAGTACTGCTTATGCCTTGGTAAATCCCACTCGTTCTCCCCAAAGGGCCCTTATTGGTGTCCTCACTGACTCCGACAGGCTGTCCACATTCACGAGCCCCCCCCCCCCCCGCCATCATTATTCGTGGCTAACATGGGTTGTGGTGCGGCCTCTACTGCCCCCTCCCCTGATCCCATGGGTCTGCAAGACACATTACTGCCCTGATCACATAACAAGGAAAGTTTTTCCTCAATCACCTTGATTTTATCAAACACAGGCCCCAGGTGGGTGATTAGAAGTAACTGTAGCTTAGGCCATAATACATTTTTCACTCCCTGATCAGCCTCCATCTTCCCACAGTTTGGACACTGTGAGCTATCTATGGGACCCGCTGAAGTTTTGGCCCTACTCGTCTTTGCCACACCCCGCTGTTTTGGCTTGGATCTTGGCGGGTACTTCCCCCTTCCCCCCCCGATCGTGTACCCCGGGTCCTGGTGTGAACTGAGGGTGTTGCCATCTGTGGATACCTGGGTTTATGGCTCCTTTCGATCGGGTAACCACCTCTCCGCCCTCCCGAGCCGTGGTCCGTACACCTAATTTAACCCTGGGTGCTACCAACTCTACTTCCCTCATTTCTGACCCATCAATCACTGGTTGGGTTGGGTCAGAATACCCCTCCGCCTCTTCGATGATAATCTGGGACTGATCAGAGTCAGTAATGGGCGGGTCAGTAGAATGTGTGGGTGAGGCAACTGCCTGTACCATGTGGGATGTGTGAACTAGGGCACTAGTACTCTTGCTACACTTTTGTTTTGGCTGGCCTTGGGGAATGCCATTGCATGTAGATTTACACCCAGCTATAGATCCCATGGATGATCGCTTATGGTCTAAAAGTGTATCTAGCGATAATCTCTTTTCTGTAAACAGGATTTCATGAACTAGCAGCTCTCAAAAGAAAAGCATCGAGAGTCCGCGTTACTCCACTCCCTACCCCCGCAGGTGTCACCTTCCGCTTACTCATACTGGTAAATATTTGAAATACAGTCGTAATATACTTTAAGACTTGAGCTAGTCTTACAATACATACAGTGATAAGAGACTAAAGTCTGGGGTAAAATCTGCAAAAGCAATGCTTCAAGGGCAACTACTAAACCGGTGTGTTCTAATTTTTTGCCCCAAAATGTCTTGCTGTCAATACAGTGCAAATCCACGGTGTGTACAAATCAGTCTGCGTGTTACCTCTCAGAGTCTTCAAATCGTCCCTTTAGGAGTTGTCCAGGCTGTAAATGCAAGGGGGTGGCCCTGCCCGGCCTATGACGGGCACGGACAAGCCCGCCGTTGGCCCGGGCTACGCTTAAGCCTTGCGTGGGCAGGGTTTCCTGTCCCCGCCGCTAAGGGGGCTGGGAGCTGTAGTCCTGCTCCGGTCGCTTAGTCCTCTCCTGCCCGGGACCGTTGGGAGTGGTACAACAAATATCCCCGTGGACTCTGCTGGTCGGAGGCGGCAAGGTTTTTGGCACTCCAGGTAAGGAAACAGCCCAAGTCTCTAAAAGTATTAGACTCACCGATACTGCCGCCCTACTGTCTCTCTCATGCCGTAGTCCACACACAAATCACTTTAAGTTTTAGTCTTGGAAGACTACTCATGTAATACTCCTGTAGCACTCTCCCGTAATTCTCCCAGCCCAGCCTTTTTATTTGAGCCACACTTCTCTGTCAGTCTGCCTACAAAGCACAAACGTCAACCCTTTACTCTGTAGCTGTTGCTGTCGTAAGTCCGAAAAAACAGGGAAAACCTTGGTTCTCATTGGTCAGCGGTCAGAGAGATATAAAGAGCCAGAGCCGACCTCCACGCCGTGCACCATCGCCGTCTCCGCTAGCCAAGATCACTATGAAAGTAGCCGCGCGGGTGCCGGGGAACAGCTGGGACCGAGCTCGGTAACGTTTTTCAGCCCGTTTTCAACCCACAGCTCCTTGGCGTCTTCTCATGCAGCAGCACACCAAACCTCAGCAGCCCTGCGGTGTCTTTTGCGGCCCCTGCCGCTGCGGGGCTGCTCCCGCGTCTCCTGTCACTGCCGGGCTGTTCACGCGGCACTTGCCGCTGCGGGGAGTCTCTTCACGGCTCCTGCCGCTGCCTGGCTGCTCCCGCGGCTCCTGCCGCTGAAGGGAGTCTCTACGCGGCTCCTGCCGCTGAGGGGAGTCTCTACCGGCTCCTGCCGCTGCCGGGCTGTTCCCGCTGCAGGAGTCTCTACGCGGCTTCTGGGGTATCAAGAGAGAGCACGCCTTCAGTCCAGAGCTGTGTATCGATTCGCCATTATTTCAGCATAGGAGACAGTTGACTGAGGAAAGGGAACTAACTTAAAGGAGTCAGAAAAGCAGACTAAAGTGAAAAAATAGTGAAACACCACCAAAAAGTGGAGGATAACCATAGTAAGCAGATCCTACTTTCCTACACAACCCCCCCCCCCCACCCAAACGCAGGGACATTAAACTAACCTTGACCAGTTGAGTCTTCATGTTCTAAGTGGAAATATCTGGAGAGTTCATCTGCATTGCACAAGTTACTACTTGTGTAACGATATATCTGTAAGAGACATTAGTTAGTGATAGATTCCTTACCTTAAAATATCCCCAGGCGTCAGACTGGATCCGGAATTTTTTTGCGCAGCAGTACCCTTGCGCGTCGGTAGGTGTCGTCTGCGGCTCCGCGTCCGTCGTCTGCGTCGTGGGCGCCGTGATGACATCGTCGGAGTACTTAGACGCCGCCTCCGCGTGCTGACGTCAGTTCTTAGACACAGCTTTTCCGCGCCAGAAGCGCTGAGCCATGTTAAAAACCCACACTGGTGCCATTGAAACTAGGGCCCTGAAAGGGGATAACCCTAACCCTAGATATCGGTTCGCAGAACGGGGAGGATGGGTGGGTCAGTAAGGAATCTATCACTAACTAATGTCTCTTACAGATATATCGTTACACAAGTAGTAACTTGTGCATCTGAAAGAGACACGTTAGTGATAGATTCCTTACCTTAGAATAGATACCCCAGCAATACCAACCCCGGTGGTGGGTCTGCGAACCAATAATCACACCAGAAAGTCCTGGAGGACAGAACTGCCAAAGAAGCCATCCCTCCGGACTTGGCTGTCAAGGCAGTAGTGTCTTGCAAACGTGTGCAGCGAGGCCCACGTAGCTGTCTGACAGATGTCTTGTAAGGGCACTCCCCGGCCCAGGGCAGTTGTAGTCGCCGTGGCTCGGGTGGAATGAGCCCGCAATCCAACAGAGGGCTCCTTTTTAGCCTAGGAGTAACATGCCTGGATACACAAGATGATCCACCGGGAAATGGTCCTCTTGTGCAGCGCTTTCCCCTTCTTAGCGCCCACGTAACCAACAAAGAGTTGGTCATCCACCCGGAACTGGCGTGTGCGATCCAAGTAGAATGAGAGCGCACGTTTTGGGTCCAGACGGTGGAGCCGCTCTTCCTCTTTAGAGGGGTGCGGGGGCGGAAAGAAGGTTGGCAAGGTGATGGACTGCCCGATGTGGAAGGCTGTGACAACCTTGGGCAGGAAAGATGGCTTAGTACGCAACACAACCTTGTCCGGATGGACAGAAAGGAAAGGAGGAGTACAAGAAAGGGCCTGGAGCGCACTCACTCTCCTGGCAGCGGTGATGGCAACCAGGAAAGCAGTCTTCAGAGTTAGAAGGCGGAGAGGACAGTTGTGAATTGGCTCAAAGGGAGCGCACATCAGAATTGTAAGAACAAGGTTCAAGTCCCACTGAGGCATCACAAACGGAACAGGAGGGAACGTGTGTGTGATGCCCTTTAGAAATCTGTTTACAATAGGGGACTTGAACAAAGAAGGTTGATCAGGCAGCCTCAGAAAGGCTGAAAGGGCAGAAAGGTAGCCCTTGATAGTGCCCAGAGCAGAGCCCTGCTGGGCAAGAGAAAGAAGGAAGAGAAGAACCTCAGAGAGAGGGGCAGCAAGAGGATCCACAGCCTTTGCTGTGCACCATGCCACAAATCTGTTCCACCTGCAGGCGTATACCGACTTCGTGGAGGGACCCCTGGCTGCCAGAATGACTTAGACAGACTTCAGGAGGCAAGTCAAATGGCCTCAACTGTCGCTGCTCCATCTCCAAGCATGGAGGTGGAGACTGGACAGGTTTGGGTGGAGAACCGTCCCCTGCTGCTGCGACAGAAGGTCCTCCTGAAGAGGCAGACGAACCGGGGGATCGACTGACATACTGAGTAGCTCTGGATACCAGTACCTTCGTGCCCAGTCCGGAGCCACAAGGATGACTTGGGCCCGGTCACGCTTGATCTTCTTCAGCACTCTGGGCAGAAGTGGTAGAGGCGGAAAGGCATACAATAGACCGCAACTCCACTTGCGACGAAAAGCGTCTCCGAGCGAGTGCCGCCTTGGAAATTCCAACACGCAGAATTGATGACATTGCGCGTTCTCTTCGGTGGCTAATAGATCTAACCAAGGCTCTCCCCATCGCTGAAAGAGGCCTTGCGCCACGTCCGAGTTCAGACGCCATTCGTGATCCATCATGCACCGACGGCTGAGCTCGTCCGCCCTGGCGTTCAGAGAACCTGCCAGGTGTTGAGCCACCAGGGTCACGCCCTGGCGTTCCAGCCACTGCCAGAGGCAGGATCCACGACCCCACCCCGCCCTGTTGTTGCAGTACCACATGGCGGTGGTGTTGTCCGTGAACACCTGCACTACACTCCCCCGGACAGAGGGGAGGAATGCTTTCAGGGCTAGACGAATCGCCCGCAACTCCAAAAGGTTGATGTGGAGCCCGGCCTCCGCCGGAGACCAGATGCCTCTGATCTCCGCCTCTCCCATGTGGCCTCCCCAGCCCTGGAGGGACGCATCCGTCACAACTACGTGCTCCGGCTGGGGAAGGGAGAGGGATCTGCCACTGACCCAATCGCGGTCCGTGAGCCACCACTGCAGCTGTCTCGCAGTGCCCTCCGAGATCAGGACGTGGTCGGACAAGTTGCCCTGATGCTGGGCCCACTGGAACTTCAGGTCCCACTGCAGAGCCCGCATCCGCCACCTGACGTGATGCACCAGTAGGATGCAGGAGGCCATCAGCCCCAGAAGCCGCAGCGTCAACCTGACCGAGACCCGGGATAAAGACTGAAATAGTGGTATCAGAGCCTGAATATCCCGGACCCGCTGTTCAGGAGGATAAACCCGAAACTGCGCTGAGTCCAGAACCGCTCCGATGAAGAGGAGCTTCTAAGAGGGGCACAGGTGTGACTTCGGCACATTGAGGGAGAACCCCAGCTGGTGCAGGAGGTCTGCCGTTGTCTGGAGGTGGCTGACGACTGTTTGGGGCGAGCCCGCCTTCAACAGCCAGTCGTCGAGGTAGGGGAAGACTGAAACCCCTAACCTGCGCAGATGAGCTGCGACCACCGCCATCACCTTTGTGAACACCCATAGGGCGCTGGTAAGGCCGAAGGGGAGCACGGTATACTGAAAGTGCTTGTGGCCAACCGTGAACCGCAGGTAGCGCCGGTGGGCCGGCAGGACGGGGATGTGGAAATAAGCGTCCTGCAAGTCCAACGCTACCAAACAGTCTCCTGGGTCCAGGGCAGCTAAGACCTGAGCCAGTGTCAGCATCTTGAACTTCTTCCGGAGGAAGCCGTTGACGTTCCTTGAGTCCAAGATAGGGCGTAGGCCCCCTTTGCCCTTCTTGGGTACCAGAAAGTAGTGGGAGTAACAACCACACCCTACTTCTGGCCCAGGAACGCGCTCGATGGCCCCCTTAGGCCAAGAGGGCCGTAACTTCCTCCTGCAGAAGCCGCAAATGATCCCTTGATACTCAGTGGTACTGCGGTGGCATGGCTGGAGGGGTCGCCTCGAAGGGGAGGGAGTAGCCCTTTCGGACGATTTGCAGCACCCACCTGTCCGACGTGACAGTGCGCCAGTGGAGGAGGTGATGGCGAACCCTGCCCCCCACTGGCATCACATGGGCCTGAAAGCACGGACTAGGAGGGTTTCGAGGCGGATGCTGCGGGGGAAGGTGTGGACTGACCGCCGTTGTCCCCGACTGCCTCCACGGCGGTTTCCACAGCCGCCACTGCGTTGGGTATTACCCTGCGGAGCGTGGCTGGCAGCACGTGTGGGCACACCCCTTCCGTGGCCATGAAAGGAGTGAAAGGCAGCCGATTGCTGGCGCGGGGCCGAGAGGCCCAAGGACTTGGCCGTAGCCCTGGAGTCCTTAAAGCGCTCCAGCGCATGGTCTGCCTTGTCGCCAAAAAGGCGACGGCCATCAAACGGCATGTCCATCTGTGTGTTTTGGACATCGGCCGAAAAGTTGGCGGACCTCAACCAGGCGTGATGTCTGACCGCCACTGTCGTTGCCATCGCTCTACCTAGTGAGTCGGTGGTATCCAGCCCACACCGGATAGAATATCTGGCTGCATCCCGGCCCTCCACAAGGGCTTGGCCGAGTTTGGCCCGTACCTCCAACGGACACTCTGGCAGCATTTCCGCAACCGTATCCCACAGAGAGTGGGTGTAACGGCCCAAGAGGCATGCGGTATTGGAAGACCGCAATCCCAGACTAAGGGAGGAGAAGATCTTTTTCCCGTACTGCTCATACCTCTTGGATTCCCTGTCCGGCGGAGCCGACGGGAATGCGTTCTGGGAATTGGAGGCCTGGATGACCAGGCTCTCGGGGGTGGGGTGGGTGGACAGGTAACATGGGTCACCCGGAGCCGTGCGGTGACGTCTGGCCACGTTCCTATCTACAGGCGAACCTGTAGCGGGCTTGGACCAAGTGCCCAAAAGAACGTCGGTCAAGGCCTCGTTAAACGGCAGCAGAGGCTCAGCTGAGCATGACTGCGGCTTAAGGACCTCAGTGAGGAGGTTAGTCCTCACGGCCGCGACGGGGAGCTCAAGGCCCAAGGTCTTGGCTGCCCTCATCATCAACACCACACTATAGGTTGCCCCCTCCTCCGTAGCAACGGTAGGAGGTGAGACAAAGCCAGTGTCGGGCGAAGTGTCCAGACCACTGGCATCCCCAAGTTCACCTGTTCAGTCCTCCTGGGACTGACATTCACGTGTCAGAGGGTCTTCAGACCCCTCCCAATACTCCTCATCACCCATCTCCTGATACTCAGGGTCAGAAAATGATGGGGCCGGTTCATGGAAAGTAAACTCTCCGAACGGCGTCTGAAGCGGCGCGGTGCCGGAACCGGGTCGAGGGAGGCATCGGGGACGGCGCCGCCCGAGGGCGGCGCCGGGGGTGACACCTGGGGGGTCGGCGCCGGGGAGGTCGTCAAGTCCTCCGGCGGCGACCCGGATCCGGAACCGGATCCAGTGGGGCCCTGCGGCGCCGGGCCGAAAGGCGCCGGCGGCGTCGGAGCCGAAGCACCCGACGGCGTTGGGACCAAATCCCCCGACCCGCTAGGCCCCCCAGACGGGTCCGCTGGGCACGGAGGCGCCGCGGAGCCCGTCGGAGGAGAGAGGGACCTCATGGCCATGAGGAACCGCTCGATCTCCTCCGGCGTCGCGTTAGGCCCAGGGACCGGAGGGTATGAGGCCGGACGCGGCGCCTGCGACTTCGACGGAGCCGCGTGGGCGGTGTCACCAGAACCCCCGGCCGCGTCGTGCGAGCGTAGTGGGGAGTCGGAAGAGCGATGACGTCTCTTCTAATTCTTACGCTTACCTGACGACTTCGACCCGGATGAGTGATGTCGACTCCCGGAGCTCCGATGGCTCCTCACCCGCGACCGGTCCCTCGACCTCCGTCTGGACCGGGACCGTTCTTGGCGCGGGGCCGACTGCCGGAGTTCGAGCCTCTTACGGGACCGCTCCCGCCTAGCTTTCGAAGTCAGGGGCCGACAGTCGGAGCAGGTCTTGTCGTCGTGATCGACGCCGAGGCAGTGGAGACACCGACGGTGAGGGTCGGTGACCGACATCAGTCGGTCGCAATCCTCACAGGGCTTGAAACCTGGTATCCCTACCGGCACCGTTCGGAGTCGAAGACTTCGAAAAAGGAACATCAAAAGATCAAAAAAGGTTAGTCAAAAAGTGACTAAGGTACCACTTTTTCCGGATCTGCGCTGCTGGCGCGGAAAAAAGAAGAACTGACGTCAACACGCGGAGGCGGCGTCTAAGTATTCCGACGACGTCATCACGGCGCCCACGACGCCGACGACGGACGCGGAGCCGCAGACGACGCCTACCGACGCGCAAGGGTACTGCTGCGCAAAAAAATTCCGGATCCAGTCTGACGCCTGGGGATATTCTAAGGTAAGGAATCTATCACTAACGTGTCTCTTTCAGATGGCATGGTTACTCCCAGGTCTATGTTCCACTGTATAGTTCATCCCCTGTAAGGAAATTGTCCACCTCAAAAGTTTGAGGTTTTCACCCTTCATCTGTTTCAGCCATAAGAGGGGCTTATGGTCAGTCTGAACAATGAAGTGAGTGCCAAACAAGTATGGCCTCAGCTTCTTCAGAGCCCAAACCACAGCAAAGGCCTCCCTCTCAATAGCTGACTAACGTTTCTCTCTAGGGGTCAGCCTTCTACTAATAAAAGCTACTGGCTGGTCTTCTCTTTCATAATTCAGTTGTGACAACACCGCCCCTACCCCCAAATCAGATGCATCTGTTTGGACAATGAATGCTCTGGAGTAGTTAGGACTTTGCAGAATTGGTGCAGTGCACATGGCCTGCTTCAGGCCATTAAATGCCTTTTAACAGCTGACTGTCCACTGAACTTTCTTTTAGAATTTAAGGCATTCAGGGGTGTCACAATGGATCCATACCCCATGACAAATCTTTTGTAGTATCCAGTCAGGCCCAAGAAAGCTCTGTTCTGAGTCTAGGTAGATGGAGCAATCCATTCCATGATGGTTTGGAGTTTGCTCTGTAATGGTTGAACGTGGCCTCCACCTACAAGGTGGAACAAGTACGCAACCTGACTCTGCCCTACCCGGCACTTAGTAGCCTTGATAGTTAGGCCTACCTTCTGCAGGGCCTCCAAAACATTTCTCAGGTGGACCAGGTGATCCTCCCAGGTGGAGCTAAAGACAGCAATATCTTCGAGATATGCTGCTCTATAGTCTTCCAGGCCTGTTAGGACTTTGTTCTTCAAACTTTGAAAAGTGGCAGGTGCATTCTTCAGACCAAAGGGCATTACCACAAATTGATAATGTCCACTAGGGGTTGAGAATGCTGTTTTTAGCTTTGCATCATCAGCTAGTCTGATCTGCCAGTAGCCAGCTGTAAGATTAAATGTGCTCAGAAATATGTCTGAGGCCAACATATCTATGAGCTCATCTGCTCTTGGAATTAGATGGGCATCAGTCTAGTGACTGCATTGAGACCTCTGTAGTCAAGACAACACCTCATCTCTCTCTTACCACCCTGGGTGTGAGGTTTGGGTACCAAGACAACTGGACTAGCCCAACGGCTATCTGAGGGTTCAATAACTCCCAAATCCAACATTTTCAGGACTTCAGTCCTGATACTGTCCCTGACATGATCAGGTTGCCTGTAAATCTTATTTTTAACAGAAACCGGTCCTCGGAAGCTTGTTTCCGGTCTAGGGAAGACATGGCTTGGCAGTTCGGGCTGGACTGTTCCCATGAGGCACAGGGTCAGACTGATTTGCATATAGCCATGTCTGAACTGGGGTGGCAGAGTGGGCTAAAGAACGGTGATGGATTAAACCCAGATCTTTTGACTGGGTGTGAGTGTTTGATTGATTCAGATGCTCCGTCCATCACCCCCCCTTTTGTACTGCTTTTGGCCGCCATAAGTGTGGCAGGGTATGCTCAGACGTGAGTCCCTTGCTCACTTTGCCACTGGATTCATGCAAGCCGGGCTGAAGACGGCTGGAATGCCAGAAACCGGTCCTCGGAAGCTTGTTTCCGGTCCAGGGAAGACATGGCTTGGCAGTTAGGGCTGGACTGTTCCCATGAGGCTCAGGGTCAGACTGATTTGCATATAGCCATGTCTGAACTGGGGTGGCAGAGTGGGCTAAAGAACGGTGATGGATTAAACCCAGATCTTTTGACTGGGTGTGAGTGTTTGATTGATTCAGATGCTCCGTCCATCACCCCCCCTTTTGTACTGCTTTTGGCCGCCATAAGTGTGGCAGGGTATGCTCAGACGTGAGTCCCTTGCTCACTTTGCCACTGGATTCAAGCAAGCTGGGCTGAAGACGGCTGGAATGCCAGAAACCGGTCCTCGGAAGCTTGTTTCCGGTCCAGGGAAGACATGGCTTGGCAGTTCGGGCTGGACTGTTCCCATGAGGCACAGAGTCAGACTGATTTGCATATAGCCATGTCTGAACTGGGGTGGCAGAGTGGGCAAAAGAACGGTGATGGATTAAACCCAGATCTTTTGACTGGGTGTGAGTGTTTGATTGATTCAGATGCTCCGTCCATCACCCCCCCTTTTGTACTGCTTTTGGCCGCCATAAGTGTGGCAGGGTATGCTCAGACGTGAGTCCCTTGCTCACTTTGCCACTGGATTCATGCAAGCCGGGCTGAAGACGGCTGGAATGCCAGAAACCGATCCTCGGAAGCTTGTTTCCGGTCCAGGGAAGACATGGCTTGGCAGTTCGGGCTGGACTGTTCCCATGAGGCACAGGGTCAGACTGATTTGCATATAGCCATGTCTGAACTGGGGTGGCAGAGTGGGCTAAAGAACGGTGATGGATTAAACCCAGATCGTTTGACTGGGTGTGAGTGTTTGATTGATTCAGATGCTCCGTCCATCACCCCCCCTTTTGTAATACAGCCTTTTGGTCATGCCAGGCTTTCTGTAATTCCTGGCTAGCCTCAAGGTTTTTAGTTGCCTTTTTCCATGTACTCTGCCATCCTGGAGCGGAGACCAAGTACATAGTCCACAATGTCTTGTTTAGGGGGTTTGAGAGGTAACTCCCATCCCTCCTTCACCAGACATAATGGTCCTCTTACGGGATGCCCAAACAGAAGCTCAAATGGGCTGTAGCCAACCCCCTTCTGAGGAACCTCCCTGTATGCAAACAAAAGGCAGGGTAGCAGGATGTCACATCTCCGCCTGAGCTTTTCTGGGAGACCCTTAATCATACTCTTTAAGGTGAATCTTTCAACTAAACCATTGCACCGTGGGTTATAGGGTGTGGTAAATTTGTAGTTCACTCCACACTCCTTCCACATTGCAGTAAAGTAACTGGACATAAAGGTTGCACCTCTGTCAGATACTACCTCCTCAGGGAAACCCACTCTTGAGAATACTCCCAAGAGGGCCCTTGCCACAACAGGTGCTATAGTGGTCCTAAGGGATAAAGCTTCTGGGTACCTAGTGGCATGGTCCACCACCACTAGGATAAACCCGTGCCCAGATGCTGTCTGAGGTTCCATTGGTCCAACAATGTCAATCCCCACTCTTTCAAAGGGAATCCCCACCACAGGTAGTGGTATCAGGGGGCCTTTGTGGTGATACCTGCTTTGCCACTGGCTTGACAGGTGACACAGGAGCGTCAAAATTCCTTTGTGTCTTCAGACATGTGAGGCCAGTGAAAGTGAGGGACAGTTCTGTCCTAAGTCTTGTTCTGGCCCAGGTGTCCTGCTAAAGGAATATCGTGGGCTAGTGTCAATAGGTAGCCCCTGAACTTCAGAGGTATAACCAACCTCTTGGCTTCACCAGGCTTGGGGTCTCTACTCTCTGAGTACAGGAGTCCATCATCCCAATAAATCTTATGGGTGCCACTAGCATTCCCAGCAGCCTCAGCAGCAGCTTGCTGTCTGAGGGGTTCAAGAGAAGGGCAGCTCAGTTGCTCCTGGCTCAGATCTGCCCTGGAAGGACCCCCTGTCCCCAAGAACTCAACCTGATCAGGTTCAAGCACCTCAGGGACAGTGCCTTCTTCAGGAGCACAATCATCTCCCTCAAGAGACTGATCATCACTCTGAGTCAGGGGGGAGGCACTGCCTTAACCCTACTGCTCCTTTTCTTGGAAGGCACCTGTGAGGGTTAAAAATCAGATTTCCCAGGCATAAGGAGTATCAGATACAGATATAATGTTAGCATGATGTATCTATATATCTTCTTTGCTTAAAATGCATATATCATAAGCCATATATGTTTCGTTAGTGGAATAAGGTTTATTTCTATTTGTTTGACCTGTATTAGTAGAGTAGGCCGGGAACCATACAGACACTATTTTTCTTTCCTCTGTGTCAGACACAAGCTGTAATCATGTGTTACTCCTGAGCAGTTGTCAGGTCCCAATTTATTTGAGTTACCGAGAGCAGCTGAAAGTAGACTGTCTTTCCCCTCTCCTGAGACTCAAGGTCGCAGCTGGCTTTGGGTGCGATAAGCGCATTCCGAAAGGCGCCATTGTAGGAAGGTGGATACCTGACTATGGTTACCCCAGATTTTTTGCCTAGTGTTTAGCTGGTTTTCGACTTAGTTGGCCTGGGATCCTGCTAATCAGGGCCCCAGACTATCTGCTCTCACTGCAAAATGGATTCCATGTACTTTAGGTACATACCTAATTGGATGTTGGGTCACATTATGAGCCCCTGTATAGTGTACCATAGGTACCCAGGGCATAGGTGCATCCAAGGCCTACCAGGGGCTATAGCATATCTTATGCCACCCCTGGCTGGCCATCCAAACTGACACAACTGGCTGATCACTCAGCTGGGGCAAGGTCGTGTAATCACCCCTTGCTTAGGTATAGTATTCCTATACCCACCATTATATATAGACACATATGCACATCTAAGTCACTACTATGGCAGGCCTTAACAATCCTGAAGGCAGAGTGTTTGGTTTTAAGTGAGATGAGGCTCTAGCATGAGCTGAGCCTGTCTGCAGCTTTCGGAACCATGTCCTTATAGCTGTTCTAAGATATACCCATACCATATACTCTTAAGTGCATAATAATCTTCGCGGTTGAATGCTAACTTTGGTTTGGCTTTATCAAAACATGTTGTGTAGTGTGTCATACGCTTTGGAATACTACCCCCTCACCAGTTCTGGTGACGAGGATAGCATTCCACCCTTCTAGAGGGAGAAGACATGTTGTTCCTACTAATCCCGGTTAAAGTTAACCAGAGCCTCAGCATCACAAAATGGATGCTGCTACCACAGACACAAGTCTGACCTCCTGCTGCTGGGAGTCCTTCCAGTGAGGGAAGCTTGGACAATAGGTTTCCTGTCTTGGGAGGTGCTAGCACCACCCCAGACAGGCCATAGTGTATCGGGGCAGGGAGGGCTGAATGAAATGAGACACTGCCTGTGGCACACAAGGTGTCCCATGCATAGTCCAGTTCAAACCGGTGCTGGCGCACTCCAGCCCCAGCTCTGGCGCGAAACTGGACAAAGGGAAAGGGGCGTAACCACCCCCTTCCCTGGTCCCACCCATAGGAGGGACCTAGCAGGTAATCCAGCCCCTAAATTTGGTATATAGGTAGGAGCTGAGTCTAGAGACTTTAGATTTATCCTGACTGAAACTTGAAACAAAACTCTGGACCTTCGACGTTCTACCTGAAGATAGAAGACTGAGGAATCTCCCTTGTGGTCAAGGAGTGACCACCCTGTAGGCACCATCAAGCGATCAATGGTTTGCTTTGTCGATGCTCCCGCCGGAGCCCGAGCACAGAGCCTGACAAGACCCGGACTTCGGGACTTCCAGACTTCCTTCAGCCCGATCCACAGCCACAGCAAAGCTGAGACCCGTGGAGGCGACGAGAGACGTGGGACCGGCCATCTTGGAAAGCCAGCGAATTGCTTTCCGTGCAACTTCTGAGGCACCCTCCAAGTTGTGCATTGGGGATTGAGAAGCCCCAGCCCCGAGCACCATCTGCACCGAAGATCAGCCCTCCACACTCCACGAGTGCCGCATGGGGACCTTCTGCATTTTCCTGCTCGACGCGTCTGTCCGGTCACTTGCCTGTTGGCTAGTGGCCTCTGTGACGACGAACCTTTGAATCTACACCACTGGTCTGGTTGCTCCAGACTGGCCCCTGCTTCCCTGAAAAGGAGAAGCCCATCAGACCTTGTTGGTCTGATCAAGAAGCCATCTTCGATTCCGGCGTGGGTTGCCTTTGCCAAGGCTTGTTGACTCCAATCCGGAAGGCGACACCACCGACAGCGAGAACCTTCGTGGGATAGTCCGTATCCAGCTCCTGGTCATCGTCGACACCCCCTGGTCCACGTGGCTGCAGAGACAAGCTTCACGACATCACCTGATTGCTTCGCGACGTCGCCTCGTTCCTTCCTGGTTCCATCCTGGTCACTGGCTAGTGACCCAGACTCTGTCCCCTCTGCTTTCAGGTACTCTTCATCCTCGATCCGCCCTCGGATCCAACTGGACACTTCCCTCCTGGTCACCTGCAGCATCTTTCTTCACGGCTCCATAGGATTCAGCGACGAAACCCGACACACTTTGACACCTATGCACCCGCTTTCTGTGGGTGAGGTAAAGCGAGTACTCCGGTGCTCCTGTGGGTATTGACTATCCTAGTGTCCTAGTTTTCAGTAGCTTTGTCCTAGTCCATCCGGAAGTGCCCTAAAAGAACTAGTTTCCAATTCTTTTGTTCCCATTCTAACTCTATGGTAACTCGCGTGTGTGTAAAGACACTGCACATGCATCCCGTGGGCCTCCTGCTCCCTATCCTTTGGTAGTACAGCGTAGCCCCAGCGATTCTCCAGGCCCTAGGCCTATCCTTTGTTCGTGACGTGGTTCTTATACCACTATTTTAGTATATGGTTCGAAGTGCCCCTAGGGCATTACTGTATTTTGTGCACCTTATTGTATGATAATTAAGTATCTTGTTATGTGCTTGTGCCTCTGACCTCAAAGAGTTCAGAGGATTAATTTAGTAATAAATACATATATATATTTTACATATATATAACCTGTGTGGTGTCCTTTCATTTGGCATTAAAGGGGTTACATATGGTAAAACAGCTGGCTTCACATGCCCTCTTGAGTTTAGCCTAAGACTGCTTTGTCCATGCTACCACTAGGATAGCTGGTCTATAAGGTTGACTTTACAACCAGCACCATAAGGGTTGTTTGGACTGGTGCAAGGTGCTCACTAGAATAGTGAACATCATATACCAGGCCAACTCCTCACAGCCGTGCCTGCACTCCCGGGCACCAGGAAGAAAGGGAGTCAACCCTTCTGACCTTCCCAGTAAGGAATAGTAGAGCTTTGAACCAATCCTGTGTGCCATATATTGTCCTTCCTTGAGGCCCGAAGGCCAAGCAGTATTTTTCCATTTACGGTGATTTCATGTGATGAACTGAAAGTATATAACTTTGGTTTTGACTGTAAGCCAGCAGTCTTCTCTGCGCACCTGATGGGTGAGGGTCAGAGAGGCTCCTCTATAGAGTATTTTGCTTAATAAATGGTTGAACCTTCTTCACTGCCACCTGACCGATTATTTTGGTAATGATATTAGGACTATTGGTAGGTATAGCTCCTTATGTTATTTTTCTAGTACTTCAGTTGGCGACTCTGGTGGGACTCCGCGTTGGGGTCGTCCTCCTGTAACCGGGTAGAAAAGGACAAAGAAAGGGGAGCTCTGGTCGAGGAAGTGGACTGACCAGAGATTCTGACTTACTCCGCTCTCGCAATCAGGGAGCCCCAGCTGCTAGTGACCCTTCGCTGGAGTCCTACGGGCGTAACCCAGGAACTGACCGTGTTGGTCTTCAGGAGTTGGCAGTGGAGAACACGCAACTGTGCCTGTGTGCACCAGGTAAGTGGATTGTTTTGATGTTTGTTGGAACGCGCTGTTAAGCAGTGCTTTGAAGCAGTTAACTGTCTTGGATTTGGTGGTCGGTATACCACAGAGAACTTTGGGTGTCTGACGGGGCAGCATTTTGGCTGCACGGGCAGATGCTCCACGGACTTGTTTGGTGAATAATAGAGGACACCGATCGAACGCCTTGGTGTGGCTTGTGTGGTGCGCACCCGGCGGGACTGCTCTCGGAAAAGCCTGTGTTTTTACCTGGGTAGCCTTTTGGGACACATCTGAAGCAACGCTGAGGCAGCGGGCTTAGTCAGAATAGTCCTGAGGGTGAACCAGGAGGATTGTGGGATGGTCTGTAGGTCGGTCTGTGGTTAACCCCTATCAGACGGTCTCTTGGTAGTCTCTGGGCTGCCTGATTTTGGTATCTGTTGGTCGTGAAATCTGAATTGATTAGTTCTCCATGAACGGGAGTCGACGGGCTCCATTCTTTTGATATGGAAAAGACATGTTGTTTTGAAACTTTCTTTTTCAATGTACTTATGTATGTATTGTCTTGTCTGTACCTTTGATTTTGAATGGTGAATGGAATGTTGAGAATGTATGAACATGGCCATGTTTGAAAGATCGTTTTTCTGAATGAGATTGAACTGTCAGTGAATAAGGATGCCGTGTTTTAGTAAACTGTGTTTTGGATGTTGTTGTCGCCGAAAAGGCACGCAATTGGATGAAAGTCAGCCTGCCCAGCCAGAGGGTAGCCCAAGCTATGATATGTATGTTAAACATGGTATTTCACCAATTTTGTTTAATACACTGTGGCATAAATACACTAAGATAATGTGGAACTGCAATGGCCTTTAACCAGGTCTTTTGATGAGAAAAAAATACATTAATTGCAAGATCGGTTATTTTCCAAGCGTAGTCGACAAGCAATGTTTCACTCTTTAAATATGTGGCAAAAAGAAGCGCAGCGTAGACACATCAGGGAGGAGAAGTTATGTAAACTGAAAGGAGGTCAGACGATCACACAGAAAGCTATAGCTTATGATAAGGATCAGACTGAGAAAAATATTGATTGTTTGAACAGACAATTCAGGTTGCAGGTGGATAAAAGCTATGTAACTAGGACGGAGCCAGAGGATGAAATAGATTTATTAGATGCTCGTCCCCCCTCCCCCTTATGCCCCTCAACGCATATATCCTGCGGTCCCTTTGACTCCAGCCTTGGCTCCAATGGCTTCGGCACCCGTAGTATCCTCTTCCCCCACCCCTTTGGGAACTTCTTCTGTTCTGTCTCCCTCAGCAGTTGGATCGGCTACTTTAAAGCTCAATGCATTGTCCTCTCCCACCAGGTCCACAGTTGTCTTGTCTCCTCCAACTCCAGCTAGGGCTTCTCAGTCTTCGAGCACGACCCCCACCCTAGCTGACCCAACTCCCTCTTGTGTTCTGGGGGATCTTGGCGCACGACGGTTGTATACTAGGTCAGCAGTAGGGCTAGATGAGAAACAGATGGTTGCGAATCAGGAATCCCAATGGATGCGGAATGCCGTGTATACTATAGCTGATATATGGAGTACTCTTAGAGATTATGAGCCTGTTATGCAGCAGCACACCCTGGAACACATGGCCACACGTCTTATTTCCTTATGGGAACAGTATTTCCCAGACGGAAGAGCCCCTCAAGTGATGTATGATATTTTGGACCGGGCTCATAAGTTTGTACTAGGATTGGAAGATGTGTACAGGAATGTTGAGACTTTAGGGAAATACTCAGGGCGACTGCTCTTGAAATGTCCAAATTGGGATTCCCAGCATCCTATGTGGGAAGTTCATCCTATTTACCATCCCGAAATACCAGAATTACGAAATTATCAGGATCAAGTAACTAGAGCTCGTGTGGAGGCATGATTTCAGGAGCAATGGGTTTATACCCCTTAGAAAAGGAGTGAGGTCCTTTCCCCGAAGTCGCAACTCCCCAACCCCCGTAAAAATCCTACTGCTTACTATTAAGAGCTCACCGAGGCTGCCTCTTCAGCGGTTATGACCCTGGCTGACAGAGTTATTTTTTCGGTTTACTGTTCCCTGTTGATGTGGAGAAGTGTGGCTCAATGGTTTGAGCGGCAGACCCTGATGCAGAGGTCTGGTTCGGGACAAGGGTTCAATTCCTGCCTTGGCTGGTCTCGACGGATCTTGGGCTCATAATTCCTTGGACCTGATTTCTCGCCTCGGTGCCTACTCTAAGCATGGGTCCCACGCTGCAACTCTGGGCAATAGCTTGCTTAGTCTCCACAACGGCCCCCTACAGCACTAGGGATGCCTGGTTGCACCCTGGGGATGCCCAGGAGTGGACATTTCACTGGAAAAAAACCAGGAAGGGTTCCCTAGCGGTATGAGTACAGCGCCAGGACACTCAGGAGTATCAGTGCGCTTTACAAGTACAGCTACATTTACATTTACATGATGTGTGGAGTCAGGTGCATGATCAGGATCATGCCGCAGAGTTGGGAAGGACTTGGGAACAGATTAAAGAATGGGTCAAGGATCGAATACCTGATGATAAACCCAAACCCGAAATATTGGCTTTGCCGGGTCGGATTATTACTTACATGCATTCCTTAATTCTGCCCCGTAAGGTGGATTGGGATACATTTACAGCGTGTAAGCAGAAAAAGGACGAGAGTGTTCCAGATTTCTTCACCAGATTTGAAGGTGTATTTATTGATTTTAGTGGACAAGACATGTCAGTGGAAGGTGGTATACGATTATTTGTTAATCGTTTTGTGACAAATCTGTTGCCCGAGATCTCTGCGCGGCTACAAGCTGCTGAGAGTACTTGGAACACTTCCACACCTTCGGTTATACTGAGCATGGCTCAGTATTACGAACATAGGGAAAATGAGAGCAAGGATAAGTCAGAAAAGAAAGCAAAGGTTATTAAGACACAAGTATTGCTACAAAGCGATATACAAAAGGGGATGATGGACGGAGCGTTTGAACAAATCAAACACTCACCCCCAGTCAACTGATCTGGGTTTAATCCATCACCATTCTTTAGCTCACTCCGCCACCCCAGTTCAGACATGGCCATATGCAAATCAGTCTGACCCTGTGCCTCATGGGAACAGTCCAGCCTGAACTGCCAAAGCCATGTCTTCCCTGGACCGGAAACAAGCATACTGGGACCGGTTTCTGCCATTTCAGCCGTCATCAGCCAGGCTAGCTTGAATCCAGTGGCAAAGTAAGCAAGGGACTCACGTCTGAGCATACTCTGCCAACTTAGGGCGAACAAAGCGATACAAAAGGGATGATGGACGGAGCATATGAACAAATCAAACACTCACCCCCAGTTAACTAATCTGGGTTTAATCCATCACCATTCTTTAGCTCACTCCGCCACCCCAGTTCAGACATGGCCATATGCAAATCAGTCTGACCCTGTGCCTCATGGGAACAGTCCAGCCCGAACTGCCAAAGCCAAGTCTTCCCTGGACCGGAAACAAGCATCCTGGGACCAGTTTCTGGCATTTCAGTCGTCATCAGCCAGGCTAGCTTGAATCCAGTGGCAAAGTGAGCAAGGGACTCACGTCTGAGCATACCCTGCCAACTTAGGGCGAACAAAGCGATACAAAAGGGGATGTATTGCTACAGAAAGTTATCAGGGGATGAGGCAGAGACAGAGGCGGTAGAGGGTAAGTCCCGAGGGGGGCGGGAACTGGACGAGGCGGAGGTCCAGCTGTTGCTTTGGGAATAAATCAATGTGCTTACTGTAAACAGGAAGGGCATTGGCGAGCTCAGTGTCCATTTTTGCTGGCTCAGAATGGGGCAGTAAGAGGGAGAGGTCGAGGTGGTGTGGATCGAAGTGATATGCGAAGAGAAGAAGCAACGCACGGTGAGTCCGAGTAGAATTACTATGATAATCCGAGAGGAAGGCAGTATTACAATGAAGATTGTGTGATTGAGGGGACCGATGGGTATGCTTACACATAGGACAGCCACAGGCAGAGTGGGGGCCAGGTGTCAGTACCCATTGATTAGCAAGGGCCTTATGTGAGAGGGTGATTGATGGGGACTTCTGAAAACTTTCTAGTTGATAGGGGTGTGATGAATAGTTCTATTGCTCGTTCTCAGGTCCCAGGGGCTGCTCTGTCCGGGTAGAATAATGTTTCAGTGGGATTTTCTGGAATCCCGGTGGTGAGCCCCATTTCTAAACCTATCCCGTTTACAATTGGTCCGGTCACAGTGGACTCTCCGTTTTTGTTAACTTCGCATTGCGGAGAAAATCTATTAGGGTTGGATTTGCTAAACAAAGATTCATTGTTCCCCCGATGGTGTTTATTTGACCATACAATCTCCTGGTAAACATACACTGAAATGCTTTGCTAAAAATGAACCCCTCCCTCTGGAGCTTGCTGCTATCCCATCGACCCTGTGGGCGACAGGGGATGCAGATGTCTGACTATAGAAGATTCCGCCTGTTGGTATTACTCTGAAACCAAATGCTCGTTTACCACGTATACCTCAGTACAAAATTTCACCGGCTGGTGAAAAGGCTCTACTCGCTATTATCCAGGATCTGATTGATAAGGGTGTAGTGGAAGAAACAGCTGCCAATGTATGCAATAGTCCTATATTGCCTTTTTTGAAAAAGGCCCCTGTTGGAAGTGATCCCGATCATGTTGATACTTACCGTTTTGTAATTGACCTGCGAGAAATTAATAAGATAGAGTGGTGCTGCAGTACCCTGTGGTTTCTGACATCACTACTACTCTCACTATGTTTCCTCCCACTGCCAAATATTTCTCAGTTATCAATCTGAAGAATGCTTTCTTTAGCATTCCGATCCATCCAGATAGCCGTCATATTTACGGCTTCTCCTTATCTGGTCGCAGATTCCGGTTTTGTCGCGCTCCCCAGAGGTACACTAAGAGTCCTAGCATTTATAGTCAGGCTTTGAAAGCAGTATTGGATGATTTGACCCTGCCCCTAGGTAATGTGCTCCTTCAGTATGTAGACGACCTGTTGGTGGCTTCTGATACTGAGGAAGGTTGCAAGGAAGCCACTGTTAAATTATTGTCTCACTTGGTAGCCAATGGTAATAAGGTATCCCTCTCAAAATTCCAATATTGTCGACAGGAGGTGACTTTCCTTGGTCATCTACTGTCGAAAGAGGGGAGGAGACTAACCCCTGAACGTGTGACTACCATCTCTAACATGTCTGTACCTCGTACTCAGCGTGATGTTTGTGCATTTCTCGGCATAACCTCTTACTGTCACCAATGGATTCCTAATTTCTCTCTTCTCACTAAGCATCTCCTGTATTTAACCACTAAAGATGTGCATGAACCTCTCCCTTGGACTGACGAATGTCAGAAAGCTTTTGATTCTTTGAAGTCTGCGCTTTGCTCTGCACCCGTCCTGACTACCGAAAACCTTTTGTGCTCTATGTACACGAGGTGGACGGTTGCTCGCTTTCTGTGTTAACACAAGGATTTGGTGGTAAGCAGAGACCTTGTGCTTATTTCTCGGCGGTGTTGGATAACGTCACCAGAGCGCTTCCTAGCTTTTTAAGGGCCACTGCTGCAGTCCCGGTGGCCATTCGACAGTCAGAAGGGCTTGTTTTGAATACTGATCTCACAGTGATGGTACTGCACGCTGTGGATACATTATTGAACAAAACGAAGACCCAGCACCTTACGAGTGCGCGTCTTACTGGATATGAATTGACTTTGTTTGCTCCCCATATTACAATCAAACGCTGTGCCACTCTAAATCCTGCCACGTTGCTACCCCTCCCTTCGGACGAGTAAAATAATGATGTACATGATTGTATATTTTGGACCGAAGAAGAGACGAAGGGACGGGTAGATCTCACAGACATTCCTCTATCTGACCCCCAAGGGGAATTGTATGTGGATGGCTCTTGTTTCAAGTTACCAATCCTGATATTCCAAGAACCGCTGCTCATCTAGTGCAGTACTGTATGGTCTGTTTATGACATAATCCTGGAGGTAGGGAACCTGTTCTTGGTGGAAATTTTGCACCACCATCTTTGCCTTTTGAGGTACTCCAAATGGATTATATCCAGCTGGAGTGTGTGAACAATTTGAAGTATGTCCTGGTCGTGGTGTACGCTTTCAGTAAATGGGTGGAGGCCTACCCAACCAAAGACAACACTGCTCTGGCAACTGCAAAGGCTCTGATAAAGGAGTACTTCCCACGCTACGCATTGCCTCGGGTGATCTGGAGTGACAACGGGGGGCACTTTAATGCAGATCTTATCAGTCATGTTTGTAATGGGTTACAGATTAAGCAGAAATTCCATGCACCTTGACACCCTCAGTCTGCTGGGCGGGTTGGGAAATATAATGGAATACTGAAGCTCAAATTAGCTAAAATTCAGGAGAGCACAGGGTTGAAGTGGCCAGATGCCTTTCCACTGGCACTGATGTGAATACGAGTTACTCCACATTCTCGTTCTAGTCTCTCTCCTTATGAGGTGATCTTTGGGCACCCTGCCAATGTTTGGGGCGTCCCGACCGAGACCCAGAACGTTTCGTAATATTGAATACCCTATGATGACAGATTACTTGTATGCTTTGCTAAAGATCTTCGTTCCTCTCATCAACAGGTCTCGGCAGTATTGCAGCGCCTGCCTGAGGATCCCGGACATCGTTTGGAACCAGGACAGTGGGTTTTGGTCCGCAACTACCAGTGGAAGTTCATTTTGGACCCTCGTTGGTCTGAGCCCCTCCAAATTCTACTGGCCACCCGAACGGCGGTGAAGGTGAACGGCAGGAGACATTGGATACACGTCTCCCATGTCAAAAAGCTGCCTCTCCCGCTTCCTTATGATCAGCAGCTCCAGGAAGGAGTTTTGGCACAGGAAAGTGAACAAGTGCCTCGCTTTGTTCCTTTTTCTGATGCCCAGGAAATTGGAGAAGGGCACGGAGAAGGAGTGCCGGGCTCGGAAGGGGTTTCGTCATCTGCACAAGTGATTGCCCCGGATTCTGTTGTCCCTGCAGTTGAACGGGAAGCTCGAGATATTTCTGTTGCAACAGATCCACTCTCCTCTGTTTTGGTCCCTGATCAGGAAATGCCTGGCCATGTGCGATACAATCTGCGGCCCAGAAAACGACACGGTACCCCAGGTGAAGATGGTAGGAGATAGGGAGAGACTTGAGTAATAGGGTTTGTCAGATTTGCTTCTGGGGTACTGAGCGAGACACTGGACTGAACGCGCTGAGAGCCGTGAACGTTTGCTTGCTGTGTTCAGAAAGAAAGATTGAATTTTGTATATACAAGGGCCCAGATTGTGTTTTTTTCAAGGGTTGTGTGAGAACATAACTCCAACGGGAGAAATTTGTACTACTTTGTGATGAACGATAAGAGCCTGCCTGTGAGGCTCCAAACGGACACAGGAAAGAAGCACCCTCTGGCAGGTAGGACTGCATTGCCCGAGTTTTTTTCAGGACTTTTACCTGGCATGTGTCCTTTTGCTCGTTTTGTCCCTGAAGAGGAACGTCCTTTTGCACCACGTCATTTCCCTGTAAATATGCCTGTCTTTTCTAGTTGGACACAACGTGTCAAGATAGTATTTGTGGTCATTATAGCGACCTTGTTGATAATATTAATGGGAGTGTTCATATATTTAGAATTTCATCATCATATGCATACTGTTTTAGGAACCACTACTCCATCTCCCGAACATGTATTTCTTACCTTGCCCCGCATAAGGAAAGACACCGTCAGACTTACACGAAAAATGTAATTGTTGAAATGCTCCATCAAACGCATAGCGCAATTAATGCCACAAATTGTTGGGTCTGTAGCCTTCTGCCCTCTGTTATGCATAAGCATGATTTATTCATATCTTTGCCTCGTCTTACTTGGGCAGTTGTGAAGCTTGGTTCAAGTTGCTCTCCATGATGTATATGCACTATACAGTAGATACTAAACGGTATTCGGAGAAAGACTACGAGATGATTATAGCATACATAGAAGTACACCAAGGATTCGACCCAGAGGGAAATGATGGGGAGGGATTGTTAGATCCTAATGCATGTATGAATATGTATACGACCCACGAAAATGTTACTTGGTTGCAGAATGAAATCCTAGATTTTGCAGAGTTTAACCACCCAATATTTTCAGCAATTCAAAGAAATAAATGTTACAGATGATAGGGCTATTCCAATACCCATATTAAATAGTACCTCCGCATTTTGTGTCCAGGAAGCAGGATATGTCTCAGTAGGGGAAAGTCGATGCAATTACACACATCGGTTACAAACCTTTAGTAGCCCACCCTTGTTGACTCCCCCTAATGTATATTTCGTCTGTAGAGAAAATGCATATACTTGGCTTCCCCGAGGCTGGGCCGGCCGCTGTCATTTGTCTTTCTTGTATCCTCCAGTCTATATAGCCCCTTCTAATTATCACAAGGATCATTGCTTAGATGATCAAAACCTGCCACTCACCAGGAATAAAAGAGAGATAGACACTACTGAAATAGATCAGACGGATACTCCTGAACAGCACTTTATTGATATTGTAAAAGGAGTCTTCCCTATTTGGGGCCCGTTAATCACAGGCAAAGAGGTGCGGCGTTTGTCTAGAGTAGTTGAAAGGGTAATTAACACCGCTGCGGACATCTTAACCAATCTAACGGTAGAGCTTCAAGCGACAAGACTCGTCTCGCTTTAGAACCGTATGGTTTTAGATGTCATCTTGGCTGCCCGAGGAGGAGCATGCCGTGTGATCGGCAGTTCCTGTTGTGTATATATTCCTGACTCCACCCCCGCTGTTCACTTGGCCATTTAAAGGTTGCAACGTTTGGCGTCAGAAATACATGCAGACACTGGTACTTGGTCCCTTTCTGGGTGGTTCTGGGGTCTGTTGTCCACTTGGGGTTGGAAGATTCTGATGGTACTGGCAGGTATAACCGGTATTATATTCACTTGTTGCCTTTGCATGCAATGTGGGCCTGCATGTTGCTCTTACTGTGCGACTAAACTCTCCTCTACAGTTGGTCCTTCCCCGGCAGCGGTAAAAGCTCAATTAGTTCAGCAAGAAATAAAGGATATAATGCAGATTGATGAAGGGATTTTGAAAATGGAACCATTTTAGTTAGCTACATCATGCTAAAAGGGCCGTTCTGAGGGATAAAAATCAGATTTCTCATGTATAAGGAGTATCAGATACATATATATTGTTAGCATGATGTATCTATATATCCTCTAAAATGCATATATCATAAGCCATATATGTTTCGTTAGTGGAATAAGGTTTATTTCTATTAGTTTGTCCTGTATTAGTAGAGTAGGCCGGGAACCATACAGACGCCATTTTTCTTTCCTCTGTGTCAGACACAAGCTGTAATCACGTGTTACTCCTGAGCAGTTGTCAGGTGGCAATTTATTTGAGTTACTGAGAGCAGCTGAAGGTAGACTGACTTTCCCCTCCCTGAGACTAAAGGTCGCATCTGGCTTTGGGTGCTTTAAGCGCATTCCGAAAGGCGCCGTGCCTGCACTCCCGGGCACCAGGACGAAAGAGAGTCAACCCTTCTGACCTTCCCAGTAATGAATAGTAAAGCTTTGAACCAATAATGTGTGCCATATATGGTCCTTCCTTGAAGCCCGAGGGCCAAACAGTATTTTTCCATTTACGGTGATTTCATGTGATGAACTGAAGCACGGTACGGAATCTAATACTAACCTGTTTCTTTCAGATAGTATATAAGTTTGGTTTTGACTGTAAGCCAGCAGTCTTCTCTGCGCACCTGATGGGTGAGGGTCAGAGAGGCTCCTCTATAGAGTATTTTGCTTAATAAACGGTTGAACGAGGAGGAGCTTAGCGCGCACCCAAGATGGTCGCGTGAGCTTAGGGTTCCCGGACCTTCGCCACCTCCACCGACTATCCTGAACCCTATCCTGACTTGGACGACGGGTTAATACTGGTACGGCCCTGCTGATCGTTTATCCGTTTTCGGACTTCGATTTGGACATTGGGAGCTGAAGATATAGACTTTTGAACTTTTTTGGCCTGCTCCATGGTACTGTCCCCGGGCTCGGTTCTCTGCCAGCCGGACAGTAATTGAACAACAACGGATCATGCGAGCCTCCTTTGCCCGGTTGTCTACTTTCAGTTTCGTTTCTGGCGCTTAGACTTACTTGACTTTGTTTCAAACGCCCTGGCCTGCTGCTTTTCACCTCACCACTGTTCACCGGCTGGTGACTCGGCCCCCTGCCACTTATCACTTGGTGATTGGTTTGCATCTTCATTTCTATATTGTTGCGGGCGCATCGACTTTAGTCATTTTTACTAGGTCTCAGACTACCCTTCGGGGCGCACGAACTAAGATGGCCGCCAAGCCTGAGGGAGAGAAACGCAAGACCAGACCGGCAATGCGAGGGGGCTCCGTGCAATCAAATGTCATGGACAGATACACCCTCGTCAAGGGCTCTCCGGGTGGATCGAATAAATCCCCTGCCACTATGGGGGAAGACTCCCCGCTGGATGAAGAGCTGTCGTTGAGGGACGTCATGGACGTCATGGGATGCCATTGCCGGGATGAAGGCCACGCTGGGTCAACAGTATGAGGCCCTGGCCCACAAGTTGGATACGGTCGCTATCGATGTTACCTTGATCAGGGCTGACCTTGCGAAAACCAACGAAAAGGTCAAATCCCTTGATCTAAAGACATCTAGCCTTGTTACCGACGTCTCAGATTTACAGGCTGAGGTCGGTAACCTGCGAGCCGCCCGTGACTATCTCACTCGACGCCTGGACGACTTTGAGGGCCGTGCAAGACGAAACAACGTCCATCTGGTTGGTGTCCCGGAAACTTCGGAAGCATCCTCGGTGGACCTGCTGGTGGAGGATCTGGTCCTGAATCATCTCGCACCCAAGGGCCTCAGCAAGTTATTTGCTGTTGAACGTGCACACAGGATCCCGGGTGGTCCGCCTAAGCAGGGAGCCACACCGCGTCCCATCATTGCCCGGATCTTTAACTTTCGGGACAGGGACGCGATCCTGCAAGCGTCACGCCTCTCTGGTCCAACGGCTTATGAGAACACTGCAGTCAGCTTCTACCCGGACTTTACCCAGCAGGTTCAGAAACAGCGACTTGGATTCCAGGGGGTGAAAAAGAGACTGAGGACTAGAGACATGAAATACGCCATGCTTTTCCCGGCCCCGTTACGTGTGGTGTACAACGAACGAACATTTTTCTTTGATCATCCAGGGGCGGCAAGTGACTGGCTGGACACACTGCCCCCTGGACCGGATCGTTCTGAACACTCTGGACACTCCGGTGGTGTGGAGGGAGGCCCGGTGGAGCAGGAATAAGGGGCTGATTCAGCTCCCGGTCCATCGTGTTGACTTTCGGCTGTGGTTTGGTGCTATGCCACTATTGCTTGCTATCATGCTGTCTTCTTGGGGTGTGGGTGGGGGGATGGGTGAGTCTTCCTCCTCTGGGGTTCTTTTCGTAGAATAGTTGTATGTTAGGGCGACAGGCACACTGCAAGTTGGGGTGGCTTTTGAGTCTTACGCAGGGGTGCGGGGTGGGGGGTATGATGTACGGGGTTGTTTGGGGGGTTGGGGGTTACAGTTTTCGTTTCATTGTTTTCTTCAAGGCATATTATTGATGGTCTCCTGTTGTACAGTGTCGCACACGGTGTGGGGTGGGGATGGGGTTGATCTTTGGGATGGGGGTTAGGGGATTAGAGGTACTGTGTTGGAACGTGAACGGGTTGGGAGATAGGATTAAACGGGGCGTGGTGTTGCAGCTCTTGCGACGGTTGTCCCCTGATGTGGTCTTGCTTCAGGAGACGCATTTGCTTGGCAATACGTGCCACGCAATGAATAGGCGTGGCTATCGTCTCGTCGCGCACTCAGGTTTCACTTCGGGCTCCAGGGGGGTGGGCATTCTGGTTCGGAGCTCCCTCCCTCTTGCTGTCGGCGACATCATCCTTGATGATAGGGGACGGTATGCTGCCATTGTGGGGCGCTGGGAGGGAAGGGTTGTCACCCTGCTCTCTGTCTACGTACCCCCGGGTCTCCAGACTACCACTTATGCGGATCTGGGAAGAGTGATTTTGGGATTCCCCGAGGGTCTGCTTGTAGTGGGTGGGGATTTTAAATCTGTAGTGTCGGGGATGTGTGATTGCTACCCTCCCCAAGACATTGCGAAGTCACAATCCTGGTTGGGGGATTTCCTGGAGGCTTTGGGGCTCACCGACTGCTGGCGCCTGTTCCATTCTGGTGCCCATTTCAGTCTTTCGAGACTAGATTATGTGCTGATGCCCTCCGCCCAGGCCTCCTCCATACGGGAGGTGAAACATCTAGCTAGGGGTATCTCGGATCATTCCCCGCTGTGGTTGGTGGTGGACGCCCACTTGGGGTCGGGGGGTAGGGTGGCCCCGATCCATTCCTGGTATCTCCGCGACCCCAAGGTTAGGGCGGAACTAATTAAAACGATTGACCGGTACTTTGCCGAAAATGTGGGTTCTGTGTCCTCCTCTGTCACGTTGTGGGAAGCGTACAAAACTGTTCTTCGGGGCCAGGCCCTCTCCTTGATTGGCAATATCAAGAGAAGTAGGCGGGAGGAGGTTGTCCGTGTTGAAAATGACATCACTGTTCTTGAGGGGGAGTTGGAATCCGAGGTCACCCCGGAGAGGCTGCACCTTTTGGGTCTAAAACAACTTGAGTATAGAGCGCTGGTGACTGATGCGGCAAGGGAGATGAGCAGGGAGCAACAGGGACGACTGTATGATGTGGGGGATAAGGCGGGGAAATTGCTTGCTTGGCTGGATAAGAGGGAACGTGCGAGTCGGGTTGTCCCTGTGATTGTTGATGTGAATGACGTGAGTATCACCGACCCTGCTGATATTGTTGACTGTTTCGCTGACTATTTCCGGGAAGTGTATTCCCCCGTCTCTGATAGACCAGAACAGGAATCCCACTTGCTCCTGCGTGATATTTCGTTGCCACGTTTGTCCGACCCTGAAAGGGATCTTCTAGAGGCTCCGCCTACAGTTGAGGAGGTTGTTACGGCCATCCGCTCGGTTCGCTCGGGGAAGGCTTCGGGTCCTAATGGGCTCCCTGTGGAGCTTTAAAGGCTCCGTCCGGATGTGATAGCACCGTATCTGCGGTCGATGTTCTTGGAATCATTGGAGGCGGGCTACCTCCCTCCCGACCAAAGGCTGGCTTCCATAGTGGTGGTCCACAAGGATGGCAAGCCGCGTGACCGCTACGCCTCCTTTAGGCCCATATCATTGAATAACGGCGAACCGAAAATTTTGGCCAAGGTACTTGCCAATCGCTTGGTCACTGTCATAGGCGATCTGGTTCACCCGGATCAGTCCGGATTCATACCTCATCGTAACACGGCACTTAATCTTCGGCGCCTGCATGGAGTCCTCGCACGAGCGGCGAATCTCCGTGAACCGGCCATCTTGGCGTCTTTGGACGCCACCATGGCGTTCGATACGCTGGAATGGCCATATTTATGGGCGGTTCTCTCTAAATTTGGCTTCGGCCCCACTTTCATTGCCTGGGTGAAATTGCTCTACACCGACCCCTTAGCCCAGGTGGTGGTCAACGGTCGTGTCTCGGCTTCCTTTGCTCTTGGTAGGGGAACGCGCCAGGGCTGTCCTTTGTCCCCTCTCTTGTTTGCCCTTGCTTTGGAGCCATTGGCGGCATGGCTGAGATGGGAACCGTCCTTGAAGGGCATTAGATGGACTCCGGAGTTTGAAGACCGAATATCCTTATATGCAGACGATATACTCCTATATCTTACGTCGCCTCAGAAATCGTTGATCGTCCTCTTTGACGTTTTGACTTCTTTCCGTAAAAACTCCGGTCTGGTCATCAACTGGTCGAAGTCTTGCATCTATGTTCTATGCGGCGAGGCCCCTCTCCTGCCTCGTGGATGTCCTATTTCGGTGGTGCGGGAGGGATTCAAGTACTTGGGGATTTTTATCACCCTGGACCCTGTGCTTCGTTATGAACGCAATTTGTTGCCCCCTCTCCAGCGCCTCCGTGCCGATGTGACAGCGTGGGGTAGGCTCCCTCTCTCTCCTTTGGGACGGGCGCCGTTATTTAAGATGATGTCGGTCCCTTGGTTCCTTTATGCGTTGCAGAATACACTTGATATTGTGCCCGCCCGCTACTTCCGGGAGATTGAAAGTCTACAGAGACAATTGGTGTAGGGGGGTCGTTCTCGTATTGCTATTGCGAAACTGTCGCTCCCGTGGTACGACGGGGGTATTGCGCTCCCGGACATCCGCCGCTACTACTGGGCCTCTCAGCTGGGGGCCATCAACCTCTGCACTTACGGTCCTTTGCCGAGCCCGGCGTTTGAGATGGATAGGTGGCTGCTGCCTGGTGGAGGCTACAACAGGGCTCTGTATGCGAAATCTGCAGGCGGATCTCTCACGGGCCCCACTAGGACGGCGGTGCAGGTGTGGCATCGTGCTACAGCGGCCATGGGCTGGGCTGATAAGCCGACCCGTGCTACCTCGCTTTACGCATCGGAAAAACTTGGCTCCCTCTGGAAGTCGAAGGGTTTCGATAAGTGGGATGTTATTGGTATCAGCAGGGTGAATGATGTGTGGGTCAAGGGTAGAGTCAAGACGTTTGAGGAGCTGAAAGTTGAGTATGACTTGAATGATAGAGAATCCTTTCGCTATAGGCAAGTCCGACACGCGGTTTTGTCTGTCTTTCCCCTGGGCTCGGATATTCCGGAGGCGTTCCCGCTTGAAGATCGGGTGCTAGACGGACATGTCCCTGACGGCACGATCTCACTCATATACAAAAAGTTGATCAATGCCAGGACCGACCTACTGAGCAACCTTCGAGAGGTGTGGACTAGTGACGGTCTGGAACTCGACGATGAGGATTGGCAGGCTGCGATCTCTTCCCCGAAGGAAGTGGCTATCCCGGCGCGCCTCCAGTTTGTCCAGCTGAAAATTCTTCATAGGGTCTACGTGACTGGTCCTCGTCTGGTGCGAATGGGGTTCTCTGTGGATGGACTGTGCAGGCGTGGTTGTGGTCTGGTGGGTAAGTTTCTCCATATTATTTGGGAGTGCCCTGCGGTTCTGAGCTATTGGACTCGCGTGCATGAAGTTATGAGTGAGGTCACGGGTGTGCAATCAATGCCCGAGGCGAGGCGGTGTCTGCTGAATGTCTGGGAGCCGAATGATTATGACCTGGCGCAGCTTCGATGGGTGACCTTGGGTAATATGATTGCTAAGAGAGACATTGCTCAGTTGTGGGGTGCCCAGAGGCCACCGACAGTTCTGGTGTGGCAACAAAACATGGACTGGTGCATGTTTAGGGAAAAGACAGTATATGTTTCCCGTGGCACGCCCCGCAAATGGGGGAAAATTTGGAATCAATGGAACGAATACCGTGGTGGCATCTGTACTCCCCCCCCCCCATCGGAATTGGATACTGACCTGTTGTCCTCCCAACCGGATGTTTCCTCCACGGGAATTTAGTTACCTTGCTTATTCCTGGTCTCCTCCCCCCTCCCCAATCTCGTCTCTTACTTCTGGCATCTGATTTGTATATGTATCCCCCCCCCCAGCGCCGACACAACGTAACTGTACTGTATTGCCTTGTTTTTTGTCTTTCTTTTTATGTTTTTTCGTTGTTTGCATTTAATAAAAAGATATTTTTTTTTAAAAAGAAAAAAAGAAAATAAACGGTTGAACCTTCTTCACTGCCAAATGACTGATTATTTTGGTAATAGTATTAGGACTATTGGTAGGTATAGCTCCTTATGTTATTTTTCTAGTACTTCACCTGGTCCATTCTTCCAGAATCCAGGGCCTGTTCAGTGTTAGACTTTTTGACCTGTGACCTAGTCACAGCAAGGACATGTGCTGAGATTCCTAACATTTCTGCATGGATCCTAAACTCCACTTCAGACCAGGCTGAAGTCTCTAAGTCATTTCCAAGCAAGCATTCAACAGGGAAGTCTGTACTCCCCACAAGCTTCTTGAGGCCAATTACCCCTCCCCAGGAGAAATTAACAACTGCCAGGGCATGGTTGGTCCTGACATTGCTAGCATTGGTCACTTGGTAAAGTTCACCAAGTATGATCTGTCCAGGGTCCACAAAGTCTTGTGTCACCGTGGTGACACTTGCCCCTGTGTCCCTGTAGGCCAAAGCCTCTTTTCCATAAAATCAAAGGCCGTTGTCTCAACTTTCCCAGGCTACTGGGACTCACAGAGTTGGACATATCCATGCCTCCATCACAGACTAACACAGCCTGAGTTGGAACTCCGACTAGGCCAGAGCCCATCTCAGTTCCCAGGGTTAACCCTACTACACCCTTATGCTGAGAACCACCATTTGTAACTGAACTAGGGGGGACAGTTGTCTTAGGGGCAATGGTGGCTGGAGCTGCATCCTTCTTGGTGCAGTCACTTGTCCAATGACTATTCTGTTTACAGACTTTACACCATGGTTTCCTTTGGCCTTTTCCGTTCTAAGAAGATTGGGAATCCCCACCATTAGAAGCTTTTGGGGGGGCCTTGTGAAGACTTCTGGTCTTTACCCTTCTCCCCACCTTTTTGATCTTGCTTCTTTTGGTGGCCACCTTGGATCTGTACCTTCTGCTTCACCCTGGTTCTAACCCATTTGTTTGCCTTCTTTCCCAATTCTTGGGGAGAGGTCAGATCAGAGTCTACCAGGTGCTGATGCAACAGCTGATTTAGACAGTTATTAAGGATCTGCTCCCTCATGATCAAATTATACAATCCTGTATAGTCACACACTTTACTGCCTAATAACCAGCCCTCCAGAGCCTTAGTAGCACAAACAACAAAATAAACCCAGTCCTGAGTCTGTGTCTTTTAGGGATCTCTGAACTGTATTCTATACTGTTCAGTGGTTAGGCCAAACCCATCTATTAAAGCACTCTTCAGGACTTTGTAATCATCAGCATCCTCTTCTCTTACAGTGAGGAGCTTGTCTCTACCTTTGTCTGCAAATGAGAGCCACAAGATTGCTGCTCACTGCTCCTGTGGTACCTTCTGTACTTTGCAGGCCCTCTCCAGTACAGTTATCCATTTGTGGATGTCATCCCCACTCTGGTAGGGAGGGACAATCTTGTTTAAGTTTCTATGGTCATGAGACCTTTCCCTACCACTAGGGAAGTTGCTGCCATAGTGGGGCTCTACCCCATCTTTTTTCTAGCTTTTTCAAGCTCTAGGACTCCCTTTTTAAGGCTACTCTTTGTCTCCTTATCCTCAGCTGAGCTTCTTCCATTCTCACCCGATGCTCTCTCTTCTCCTGGGAGGTGTCCCTCCTGTGAGAAGAGACAGAGGTCCCTATAGATGTGCCAGAATGATCAGATTCCACTGAAGGTGATCCGGGTCTTCTAGGCCCACCCCCAACTCTTCCTGGGGGGACAAAGATGGGGCCTCTTTGGCCTTCTTCATCTCCAGTAGGAGCTGGATTGTCCAGGTCAAGGTCATTGTTACCTGCCTGGCCAGCATCAGAGTCTGAGTCCTGGTGGGGAAACCCACTGGGCCCTTCCTCCTCAGCTGTACCCACCCCACTGCCTACCCTTTCAGGCTCTGAGGCCTGTCTAAAAAAAATCAAGCAGCAATGCCTCTATGGGGCGTTGGGTATTGGGATTCTGTCCTAGATTCAATTTCCTCATGGCACACAGAGCCCTTAACTCTTTAAAGGGGAATGTGTCATATTTGGATGTCTGTACTTGACTGACATCTGGCAGAGATCCACTAGGTCCTGCCTTTGAAGTCATGACAAGTGAGGTGTGGTGTATGTACTACCTACACTACTTGTTTACCTACTAAACCTCTCTTGAGTTGTATAAAGAGTAAGCTTACGCCCTTCACACACAACTCTCAAGTTCAGTAGAACTTACTGTATTTAAGCTTGTATTAAATATACCTCTGGTACCTTTAATGGTTTTCAAATGATCAAACACTTGAGATTATCTGGTAAAATAATGGCAATCTGGAATCCTACACGCTGAACACCAATGTGAGAAATTGGCCTGGCATATGCTGTCCACTGTTCTAGTGGGCACCTTGCACCAGTCCAAATGACCCTTTATTGATGGTAGGTTTAAAGACAACCTATATAGAAAGCTATCCTAGTGGTAGCTGTGGAGAGCAGCCTTCAGGCTAAGTTTTGAAGGAATGTAAAGCAGCTTGTTTTACCAGTCTATAATCTCGTGAATGACCAAATGAAAGGAGAACCGCACCAGGTGTATATATAAAATATATGTAATCTAAACACATCCCTCTAGTCTTTTTATGAGGCTAGAGGTAAAAGTACACACAGTAAACTTATTTAGCACACAGTAAATTAGCACAGTATACGTTGGCTTTTTTAAAGATAGTGACTCCAAGGTGATGTAAGTAGAGGTTTATTAAGGTAGGTAGGAGCAACCCCCAACAGCTGGCTCTCACAACTTCAGCTGCCTTCTACTGGACTCCACAAGCCGGATTCCAGGAGTGGAAGCTTGCAGTTGCGAAGCAGCAGTTGCCAGGACAGGTAACACAACAAGAATATAACATATCCTTCTTCTTTAAAACAAAAAAAATAACAAAACAACAACAAAAAATATGTTTTCTGCCTAATTGCAAACTACTTAAACAAAGTGTAAATAACAGTTAAATAGTGTTAACCACAAGTGTAATCTTGAAATCTTTTAGGAATATTTCTAGCACGAGTACTTGGTGTTCTGACAGTGGATTAGGCACAAAAAGGAACTCTGGAACTTTCAACGGAAACACCTTTGGCACCATTACTCACAACAGAACTATATACATCCTTAGATAACCACTCACAAACTTCTGTTTCATTGTATTTTGTCACATGATTGGCATTCCACAACTTGCCATCCGAAAGTTTCAAAAGATCACCCTTGATGGATACAATCTTCTTGGGGTCAGATAACTTAGAACCTCCTTTGTATTGCAACGTTCCCAACTTTACTCTCATGAAATTATCTACTTCAAATCTTTGAGACTCTTTGAGTATCTTATTATTATGTCTGTCTTCATAAGAATTTTGATAAACTTCAACTTTAGATCTTATAGCCTTATCATCAATAATTTTCCTGCCATATCTTCCCATCCATGCTGGAACAGCAATAGAACAAGGAACCCTACCTTTGAGCAAACAAAAAGGCGTTTCGCCGGTAACAGAGGGTGGCGTGGTTCTGTATTTCCATAACATTTTTTTACTAAACATTTCCAATTTACTTGATTGTAAATAGCCATCTGTATACATTCACACAAAACACGGTTAAATCGTTCAATGAGGCCATTTCCCCGAGGATGATAAACCGGGGTCTTTAAGTGCTTGATGCCCCATGTTTTGAGAAAACTACTGAACTCACTCGAAGTAAATTGGGGTCCATTATCTGATAAAATCTCTGCTGGACAACCTTATCTCCTAAAAATTTCTTCACAGAAATCAATCACTGTATGAGTTTTAACCTCTCGCACAAATGCCTCCTCAGGCCATTTAGAGAAATAATCCATTAAAACAATGGCAAATCTGCTACCTACTCCAAGAAAGTCAAATGGACCGCAAATATCAATTGCCAATCTTTCCCAAGGAAGCTAAGGCAAATCCATATGATGAATGGCAGTTTCATACACCATATGAGTCTTGTCACTGCGTGAACATTTGACACAATCCCTCACAAACCTTTCAATCTGCCTGTCCATTCCTGGCCACCAGAAATCTTCCCTGGCTTTCCTTTTCATGGCAGACATACCACCATGGCCTTCGTGTAACAATTGTAACAGTCTAGATCTCATGGTAGAAGGAACTATCAATTTGTAATTTCTTCTCAAAATACCATCCACAAAAGATAATTCATTCCATACTTCTTTATAAGTAAGCATGTCTTCATGAGACTTCCACACCTCTTTCAATGGAAGACACTCAACCACTCTTTTAGTAACTACATCATCCAAAATTGCCGTTTTCCAGTCTGACTCTTCTATGGCTTGACACACTTCACCCAATTTGGCCACAACCCATTCTTCCCCGACATTATCGAAATTCTCCTCATCAACTGTTTCCACTGGAAGATGTGATAAACAGTCAGGATTAATATTCCTAACCCCAGGTACATATTTGATGTTAAAGTTGTACCCTTGTAAATGATAAATCCATTTGGCTAATCGTGGTGTGGCCTTGGCAGCCCCTGAAGTAAAAAAAATGTTGATTAATGGTTTGTGGTCTGTGTGCAGTTCAAACCTCATTCCCCAGATAAAATTACGAAAGTGTTGCACACCCACACCAACATGCTAATGCTTCTTTTTCGATGGTGGAATATGTACTCTCCGCTCCTTTAAGTGTTCTGGAAGCAAATGCAATTACCCTTTCTTTACCATCATGTATTTGCATTAGTACCGCACCCAGACCATAACCACTGCATCTGTCACAATTAATGCATTTATCATTGATGTTAAAAGGTTTTAAAGCAGCAGCATTTGCAACTGCTTTCTTAACTTCTTCAAAAGCACATTGACACTTGTCAGACCACATAAAAGTGACATTTTTCTTCATTAATTCTCGCAATGGAAATACACAATAAGAGTGGCACAATGGGGTGGAACCAATGGTGTAACTTGTCCAAGATGCCATTCTACCCAAGCTGATACCATCGACATGTTTGCATCTTGCCCGGCTTTAGACAAGTATAAACAAGACTTGGAGCAATTCTTTAAGAATTCGCTGGGAATGAATATAACATTACTAGACGAAGTGATGGTTTTGGGGGTAACAAAGGATAGCGTGGAAATACCCCATTTCGAGTTTTTGTATATAGCCATGGCATTAAGCAGATTATGTATAGCTTCACTTTGGAAAGATCCAAACCCACCAACACTACATCAATGGATCTCTAGGGTATTGGCCATATTCACGCTGGAGTGGGCTCTAGTGGAAAAAAGGGGAAGGGTGAGAAGAGAGGTTGCAAAATGGATATGGGCCCCAATAACAGGGTGGCAGCTAAGATGGGGGGGAGTCAGTAACCAGATGTACAATGACCCAAATGATCTTGATTCTGTAAGAATAAGTACAGCAAACACTTTAAGGGCAAAATGCTTCATATGAATTAATTGGTAAAAAAAAGGGGGGGGGGGAGGGGGAAAAAAAAAGAAAAAAAGGTACTATGTTATGTTAATTCTTTCGTTTTTTTTGTTTTTCCTCTATCTGTTACTATGCATTCTCTTGTGCAATAGGCAATGAAAATGTATTCTTGATGATGATGAATAATAAAAACATTTTAAAAAAAAGGAAATACACAATAAGAAAAATTACAAATAAATCTAGAATAATATTCGACTAAACCCAAAAATGACCTCAATTGGTCCTTGTTTTGCGGGATAGGAGCTCTTTCTAGATCTTCTACAAGCTTAAATTTAGGTTTAATCCCATCATGACTTAAGGTGTGACCGAGATAATCCACTTCAGTTCGGCCGAACTTGCATTTTTTTAGACTGATGGTCAAACTTGCTAGCTCTAATTTGCATAGCACTACAGATAAAATATCATTGTGCTCTTCCTTGTCTTTTCCCCACACTAAATTATCGTCCTGAAATACCAAAATTTTGGACATGTCTTTAAGAATACCTTGCCTCATGCGTTGATAAACTGCAGAGGCAGATGCCAAACCAAATGGCATACGTACAAATTGAAATGCTCCTTCTGGAGTGATGAAAGATGTTAAGTGCTTAGATTCAGGTTGTAGTAACACTTGATGATATGCACTTGATAAGTCTAAAGTGGAGAAGAATTTAGCATTATCCATGGTGTCCAGCATTTCATTAATATGGGGGAAGGGGATGTCACCCCAAATATTTTCATTAAGATCTCTTAAATCCACACACATGTGTATACTGCCATTAGGTTTGTGTGCGATAACAATTGGGCTGAGCCATTCCGAAGCTTCAATCGGTTCTATTACGCCCTCAGTGCACAACCTGTCTAATTCCTTTTTTAACGGAGTCCTCAATGCCAATGGCACATTCCGTACTTTGTGTAATTTTGGCGATGCCCCAGCTTTTAAAATGATGTGATGTCTAAATTTCCTAAGACATCCTAACTCTTCTTTAAAGAGCTTGGGAAATTTTGACACCGATTCACAACTATTATCATCTTCTGTCAGCAGTACTTGCATGGGGTGATTAGGGTTGAAAATTATATTAAATGCTCTTTGTTCTTTCCAACCTAAAAGGGATTTACCCTTCTCTACTACAAATAGTTTAGCTTCAGTCTCTCTATCCAGAAATTTGATCATAGATACAAAATAACCAATCACTGGTAATTTACGGCCACAATATCCCACAGGATTGACATCAGGACTTTTAAGTGTTTTAGAACCTAATTCACTCCAAACATGTATGTTGATTATAGTGAAAGGAGAACACGAATCAGCCCACATTGCTAATTTATTTCCATCCACAACAATATCACATTTGGGAGGATTATAAACCTCAAGGTTTGTAATGTCATCAATTTCATCAATTATGTATACCTATACATCACTATCCACTCAATGTTCACACACATCTTCATCAATTGCATTGATAAGAGATTTCGGTTGAAATGTATTAGAGGACTTACAAACTCTAGAATAATGTCCTAATTTTTTACATTTATAACATCTGCTTTTGGCTGCAGGACAATGCATGGCATCCGAAGAATGCCTTTTACTTCCACATCTGTAACACAATTTATTAAAAGTTGACGAGGGGCGTGTCCAAGATGGCGGCGTAATCGGACGCAGGTCTCCGAGGCTCCCTGCCCGATTCCGCCTAAATGCCGCAATTCTAGCATAAATCTCCCCTAACAGCAAGGGAGAGCACCGGGAGAGGTGCCACACAGCAGCGACAGCCCGGACTCGAGCCGCTGACCGGCGCGCCCCCGTGTGTGTCCCGCCCGTGTGAGGACGTCCGTCCGCGGCCTGTAGAGGCGGCCGCGCCGGAGCTCTACCCGCCTCAACGTCCCTGCTCCGAGATCTTTGGGGGCGGGCCTGGCGGACCTAACGGGCAGAGTGAGGAGCCCGCTGCGACGAGCCCCTGCTGGGGACCCAAGTCTGCGACGCGGAGCTGCCTTAGCACCCGGCCGGCGTACAGGAGAGCCTGGCCGGAGGTCGCGAAAATTGAGGCCCCGGCTCCGGGCCTTGCTCGCGGGCTCTGGCGATCTCTGGCGGGGCCGACCGGGGCGCCCCTACGACGGAGGAGCGGACCCTGCCAGTGGCGGACAGCGTGACGGGGCCCCCCTCACGGGGAATCAGGCCCTGAGAGTGCCCGGGCTGACCAGCGGGACCCCCGGTGACCCACGAGGACGGCGCCGAAGTGGCCTGTAGCCCTGCAGACCCGAGACCCACTCTGAGAGAGAGCGGAGCAGCGCTGAGGGGCCAGTGTCCTAACGGAGGACCGCACCTAAATCAGTGAACGCACAGGTGAGGAGAGTGGAGGTGGGCACCATATTGGACACAGGGGGCACAACCGAGCCCCCGGTGTGGGGCTGACTGTGAAGGCCGGGAGCACGCGGCGCCGGGGACCTGCAGGCCAGACTGGGCACACTACCACCGGGCTGCTGGAAGTCACAATTCACAAGCCCCTACCACGCACTACTGTAGGGTGGCCCAGGGATGGACATATGATTAACTGACCAGGGGCCGACTTCGCGGCACCTCTAGCTGACGGGGCGACACTCGGCCGCGCCGGCTGTTTGTGCCCCGGGTGTCGTGAGAGGTGTGCTGATCTGCGCCGCATTGACTCGCCCCTAACCACAGTGCCGCCGGACTCCTACCTCTACCACAGGCCCCCGACATTCGCTGCCTGCCTGTTCCTGGGGCCACACACAACATGGCGGGCCAGAGGGGGAAAAAAGGGACCCAGACGCGCATGCGGTGTGGGGGAGTCGGGCGGGGGGCCGGAGAGGCCGTCATCGGAGATGACCCACACGAGAAACACTACCACGGCCCTGTGCGGACTAACAGGACTGGGACTATATTTCCTTTTGTTTTTGGGGTTGGTGGGGGGAGTTGGGTGGGGAGGGAGAGTTACTCTGTTCTGGTACAATGGACTCTGACACAGAGCATAGAGTTTGATGGTTTGGCTGTTGGGGGGGGCTTGGGGGTCGCAGGAGGTATCCAGGGCGGGAACCAGTGTGCCACGGATGCGCTGTTGATGATACATTGGCCAAATTCTTCCCTTGCCAGTCACAATCCATGTCTAAGGCCGCCCACGGGGAGGAAGGGAGAGACCCGCAATGTCACAAGGGGGGTTATTGCTCGCGTCCTGCTGAATCAATGCACCGTATGCAAATAACACCGACTCTGAGCCATAACACATGTTCATCTGGCCATGATTGACACCACAGTAAAGGTACTGACCCTTAATGTGAAAGAGTTGAACAACCCCGTTGAGAGGAGAGCGATCATCTCTTACTTAGAGAATTCCGGGGCCGATATTTGTTTGCTGCAGGAGACTCACCTCTTGCCGAAAGACTGGTGTAGAATGCGCTCTCACGCCTTTCCACAACAATTCTTTCCTCCCTATCCACGAAAAATGCCGGAGTAGCAATCCTACTTTCCAAACACTTTAAGGTTCGGGTGGGGAACAAAGTAGGGGAAATTAAGGGCCGCCTACTAGCGTACACATTTCAGCTAGGGAACACACACCTCACAGTTGGTTCTCTCTACGCCCCGAACACGGGACAGGAAGCTTTTCTAAAAGGCGCTACGTCAGAGGCGCTCCGTTCCTCTAACTCACTTTTACTCCTGGGAGGGGATTTTAACCTTGTTATGGACACACATGCTGATAGGTCAGGACACCGATATGGAGATGCGGGTGCGGTCTCGGCGGCTGGACTTGCGTGGCTGAGGGAGAGGGGTCTGGTGGATCTGTGGAGGTCTAAACACCTGACTGCGTCGCAGTTCACTTTTTACTCACACGTGCATCGCACGTACGCTAGGCTCGACCATTTCCTGGGCTCCTCGGAGCTGCTCAACCTCCTTGAGGACGTCAACATAATTCCTGCGGCCGTTTCCGACCATGACGCGGTGGAACTGTCGCTCCACCTCCACATGCCTCCTCGCCCTCGGGGCTCGTGGCGCTTGCGCAAAACTCTACTGCAGCGACCGGAGGTCACTAAAAGAATCAAAGACTGCATCACTGACTATTTAGCTACTAACGATACGCCAGGGATCTCCATGACGGCTCTCTGAGGAGCCTTGAAATCTGTCACCCGTGGCGAATTAATTGCCATAGCAGCTGCGGAGGCCAAGGACCGTAAGGCCAAACGAGATGACCTCACAGCGCGTGTCGCGGAACTGGAAAGAGTCCACAGTCGCACCTGCGCACCTCACGTCTGGAGGCAACTGAAAGCGGCTAGAGCCCAACTCGCTTGTCTTGATACGGACAGGGCCGAATTCGCGGCACTCCGCCTTCGACATACCTACTAGGTCGGAGGCAACAGGACGGGTCGCTTATTAGCCAGTGCCCTGAGGGCTAAGACCCAACGCGCTAAGATCACCGGCCTCACTGACGACACCGGAGCGGTTCTCACGGATGATACTCAGGTGGCGGAAGCATTCCGATCTTACTATGCCTCGCTGTACGGGGCAGAGGGGACGTCCCCTAAGGAAATTGACGCGTACTTGAACTCCGCAGTTATCACCGACTTTTCCAAGGCAAACGCGGACGCCTTGGATGCCCCCATTCGCCAGGACGAGGTGCTGGCAGCTATATCCCGTTTACGTCCACTCAAATCCCCGGGGCCGGATGGGTTTTCGGCGGGATTCTACAAAACCTTCAGCCAGCTGATAGCCCCGGTGCTTACCGACTGTTCAATTCGTTTGAGGGCACTGGTGCCATCCCCCCGGACATGCTCGCTAATGAGGTGGTGGTCCTGCCTAAGCCGGGTAAAAAACCCACACACTGCTCTGCTTTCCGCCCTATTTCGCTACTGAACCTCGACCCAAAACTCTTTACTGGCATTCTTGCCGAACGTCTTGGCCCCTGCCTTCCCGGGATCCTGGAGCCTGACCAGTCGGGTTTCGTGCCCACAGACAATGTAGTGACAACACTAAACGAATACTCCATCTGATTGACAAAGCCCATTTTCAGGGCTCTGACTCCCCGCTGCTTGCCATCGACGCTGAGAAGGCGTTCGATCGCGTGGATTGGACCTATTTACAACGGGTTCTGAGGTGTTTCGGGCTGGGTGATCGCTTTCTTTCGTGGATTGCATGCTGCTATCATCGCCCACAGGCAAGGGTCCGACTAGGCGGCTTACGCTCGGACCCATTCGAAATCCAGCGCGGCACGAGACAAGGGTGTCCCCTCCCCCCCTCTCCTGTGCGCCCTATATATAGAGCCCCTAGCACTTAAGGTCCGGGACAATCCGGAAATTCGAGGTATCACTTTTGGACACGAACCCCACACGATAAGCCTATACGCGGACGATGTTATAGCGGCCTTTGACTGCACTGCCCGCTCCATACCCGCCTTTATGGAGGAACTTGATTCATTTGGCTCTGTCTCGGGATTCCGCATTAATAGAGGGAAATCTCTGATATTACCATTGGGCAAAAATGCGCATTCTAACGACCTTGCCATGGCACAAGGGAGCGGCCTTCAGCTTGCCACTCTGGTCCCATATCTGGGGATTACTCTTGCCTCATCCACAGAGTCGACGGTAACGATCAATTACAAATCCCTTGCCGCCGAGATCCGGAAGGACCTCACACGCTGGTCAAAACAGCCGCTCTCTTTACTGGGGAGGGTTGCGGCGATGAAAATGTCGGTTCTGCCACGGATCCTTTATCTATTCCAGACCCTCCCTGTCGCACCCCCAGTGGGCACCCTGAATGACTTGCAGGCCGCTATCCACCGCTTCATATGGGAGGGGAAACGTGCGCGTATTCATAAACAACTGGCGTATAAAAGCATGGACGAAGGAGGCCTCGGCGTTCCTAATCTGCTGCAATACTTCCAGGCATCTCAGCTCCGTTACCTGGTGGAGTGGCACAGACCGGAGTCGGAGAAGAGGTGGCTCTTCCAAGATAGGGCCATGGCTCAGACACCGCTCTGGAGGGTTCCGTTTCTCGCCCGGCAACATCGTCCTCGATACCTATTAAAATCGCCTATCACCCGCACTATTATGCAAGTCTGGGACAGGGTCGCTCTTAAAAGAGGCTTGACGACATTCCTTTCTCCGTTCACCCCCATATTGGATAACCCGGAATTCCCTCCGGGCAATGACCCATGCGCATTCTCACAATGGCGTGGCACTGCGTGTCGCTCGGCCGGTCACCTTTTTGATCTACGAGCCTTTCTTCCCCTCTCAGACATCACTCAAGGGTACGAACTGAAGAATCCTCACCTTTTCCAATATTTCCAACTCCGACATTGGCTCGCTGACCCGGCCACCGCCACCATGGTGGGCCGCCCAATGACGTCCTTTGAGAAATGGCTGCTAACCAAAGACACAGATAAACACCTCATTTCAGATATCTACAAGATGCTCACACCTCCACACACTCTGGATAAAACACCGGGTCAGAGGCGTTGGGAGGCTGAACTAGGCAGGACGCTAACTTCTAGGGAATGGAGAGACGTGTACTACAGGGCCTCACACACCACACGCAACACAGCTGCAAAGGAAACCGCAGTGAAGCTGGCAATGTACTGGCACCTCACCCCAGCCCGGCTTCACAAAGGAAACCCATCACGCAGTGAGCACTGTTGGAGGGAATGTGGGGGAGCGAGGCACTTTAACCCATCTCCTCTGGGACTGCCGGGAGATCCGAAGCTACTGGGAAGCGGTACTAAACGACATTGATTCCACCTTTGCAACTGAAATTCCACGATTTCCGGCATATGCCATACTGGGACTCCCCAATGCACTCACCTTTGCTTTGAAATCACTGCGGGGTCGTCAAATGGGAATCGCCATGCAGGCAGCCACGCAACACATCTTATCGTTGTGGGGCTCGACGACAAAAACCCACGCACACAGGGTGGTTACATAAGCTTTGGTTTACCCTGGGGATGGAACACATACAAGCTACACTCACAAACTCCACCACTGCATTTCAGAAAACATGGCTCCCGTTGTTGTCCCTCTTGTCCAAAGAATTCAATGAAATCACATGTCCTAAATATCTCCGGGTTCTGCACCTCACTGATACCGCGCATGACTCTTGGTGATTCACTGGCTAGTCGCACTACTCCTCATTGGCCTACTCATAGACTTTATTCTGACACATGGCACACTGGTTGGGGCGGGGGGGGGGCTGGGTCAGGGTTGTTCGAGGGGGGGTTGGTTGTTCATTTTATTGTCCTGCCTTCTTGCACTGCTTAACATTTGCTTCCGTGATATCGTATTTTCTTCTTGGCATATGCACCTCGCTTCGCCTTTCATTCTTAGGGAAGACATGCTTGTCTGTCCCGCCAGCAGTATATGCCAAATGCCTCTGCAACATGTCACGATGTCTATTGTTACTTTTAATGGTAAAATCAATAAAACACATTTGACACTAAAAGTTGACGAAAATTTTTTTCGTTTCACCTCAGGTTTGATTTCATAAGTAGCACTACCCTTCTTATTTCTGTCAACTATTTTGCACACTTTTGTGATAGTATTTTCATTTTTAGATTCAGAGACAGTTAATTCCTTTACATATAATGTTGTGTTTTCTGTACGCTTTACTATGCTAATGGCTTTTTCTAATGTGGGATCCCTTAAATCTAGTAATTTTTCTTGAATCTTCTTCTTAGTCGTGGCATTAAACATCTGATCTCTTATAATTTCTTCCCTGAGGTCTTTGAATCTGCAAGTGGTTGCTAGTCTCCTTAAGGCGGTACAAAAGGGGGTGGTGATGGACGGAGCATCTGAAACAATCAAACACTCACACCCATTAAACAGATCTGGGTTTTAACCATCACCGTTCTTTAGCCCACTCTGCCACCCCAGTTCAGACATGGCCATATGCAAATCAGTCTGACCGTGTGCCTCATGGGAACAGTCCAGCCCGAACTGCCAAGCCATGCCTTCCCTGGACCGGATTCAAGCTTCCTAGGACCGGTTTCTGGCATTACAGCCGTCTTCAGCCAGGCTTGCTTGAATACAGTGGCAAAGTGAGCAAGGGACTCACGTCTGAGCATACCCTGCCAGCTTATGGCGAAAAAAGTGGTACAAAAGGGGGTGGTGATGGATGGAGCATCTGAACCAATCAAACACTCACACCCAGTCAACAGATCTGGGTTTAATCCATCACTGTTTTTTAGCCCACTCTGCCACCCCAGTTCAGACATGGCCATATGCAAATCAGTCTGACCCTGTGCCTCATGGGAACAGTCCAGCCCGAACTGCCAAGCCATGCCTTTCCTGGACCGGATTCAAGCTTCCTAGGACCGGTTTCTGGCATTACAGTCGTCTTCAGCCAGGCTTGCTTGAATCCAGTGGCAAAGTGAGCAAGGGACTCACGTCTGAGCATACCCTGCCAACTTATGGCGCACAAAGCGGTACAAAAGGGGGTGGTGATGGACGGAGCATCTGAACCAATCAAACACTCACACCCAGTCAACAGATCTGGGTTTAATCCATCACCGTTCTTTAGCCCACTCTGCAACCCCAGTTCAGACATGGCCATATGCAAATCAGTCTGACCCTGTGCCTCATAGGAATCAAGCTATCCAGGCTGATGAGGGCTGAAACCGTTCCTTGGATGCTTGTTTCCAATCCAGGGAGGACCTGGCTTGGCAGTTCGGGCTGGACTGTTCCCATGGGGCACAGGGTCAAGACTGATTTGCATATGGCTGGGTTCAAACTGGAATGGCATGATGAGCAAAAAAACTATGGATTTAGGCCCAGATCTCTGTACTGGGGTGAATGTATGACATTGTTCTGCATTGTGTCCATCACCTGTTGTTTTTGCATTTGTCACCCCGAGTGGGACGGGTATGCTCAGACGTGAGTCCCGTGCTCTCCATGCCACTGGAATCAAGCTATCCAGGCTGATGAGGGCTGAAAGCCCGAAACCGGTCCTTGGATGCTTGTTTCCAGTCCAGGGAGGACCTGGCTTGGCAGTTCGCGCTGGACTGTTCCCATGGGGCACAGGCTCAAGACTGATTTGCATATGGCTGGGTTCAAACTGGAATGGCGAGCAAAAAAACGATGGATTTAGGCCCAGATCTCTGTACTGGGCGTCAGGAATTCCCTCCCCCTAGAGTACACCGCCATATCCAGCGCGCATCATGCGGCGCGGACTACCGATCCCATAAGGCTTAGCGGGAAAAACGGTTAGGTAACACGGATCGTCATGCTTACATAACGCTGTAGGACCGCCTATTTGAGGAGACGGAAAGGACGCTGCGTCGGATATTCTGATTTTTCACCGACGTAACGAGTAGCGGAGTCCTTCGCTTTCAGGAACCTTGCGGCTGTTGAGGTATTCATCGGAGAACGGAGGTAAGATTGGAGCTCACGCTCTCTGCCCCGTGTCTTCGAACTCATCCTAACAGCCGGAACCACTGCTGTGCTGCAGTGCCGACTCGGACGAGTCAGCGCGGCGTTGAGCAGGGACCCGACGGAGACTGGTGGGAGCGGACGCTCTCAGTCTCGTCCGAGAGTTAGAACCCTCGAGCTTGGCCAAACGGAGGTTGGTGTGAGCGGACGCTCCCAGCCCCCGTACTTGCTACTACTTGCCATACGCTGAGACGCACACCGGGAGGTGTTTTCCGCGTCTCAGCGAAAGAATTCAGTAGAGACAAGAGGTGCGATAGAGCAGCTGCTCTCGGCCTCACGCTGCTGCATTATCTGTTTTTGACATCTGTGTTAGGGCACAGAAGACGCATACCAAGGAGGTATTCAGCGTCTCCGTGCATTGGGGCTTTACAGAGGGGCCAGCTTCTAGAGGAACAGGTGGAGCGGCTGCTCCCTGTCCTCACGGCAGAACCAGTGGTAGAGAACCCGGCTGGGTGACTCCCACGTCCCTCAAGACCCCTAACCTGTACATTTACTACACAACTGTCAGATCTCAGTTGAACATCGGTAGCCCAGTCTCAAATCCAATATTTAAGGTTAGTGCTGGGTTCGCGTTTTTGCTCTCTGCTTGCAATTGGAGACAGAGGGTAGCGCGATTCCGATGCAAGTCATTCCACTGATTCTCTTTCTGATTGTGCCACCGTTCTAGAACATGGACATTCTAGTCTAAAACTCTTGGCGGCCATTTCGTGCGCTCGCGTGTTTCACGCGGCGCACTTCAACAGTCATTCTCTGGCGGTTGGACGCGTTTGAAATTGCGCGTACTTAGAACCGCTTCTGTTCTCGTTTTGTGTCCTTCGGGACCGGAATTCTCTCAAGGGTTTATTCACAGCGTTAATTCCCTTCTCCCAGTGCTTCTTGGCAAGGAGGGTTTCCCTCATGTTCCTGAGTTCCAGTGGTTTCGAGAAGATTCCTTGCCAATATGAAATCCCGGTAGGAGGTGAACCAATTATCTGTGGTGCTGAACTTCTTGCAGACGGTAAGAGACTCTCTTGCTTAAACCGTTGCCGTTGAATTCAGCAGCTTCATGTCCTAGAGACTTTTCCCCCAAAATTGGTGTCACAGTGTTGCTGGTCTTTTGCTGCAGTACCCAGCGAATTAAAGGTGGCAAGATTTGAGTCCGCTTCAGGTACTTAGTTATTCTCCTTGAACTTTTGGACAATGATAAGAGACTGTATTCTGGAGAATCGAAAACGTCAAGTATAGTAGGGTATACTTTATATGCATATGAATGATACAATATTATACCACCTTATTCGTCAGTGCATGGAGTACTTACCTACTTGTGGAATTCCCTGCTCCTCTGAATGCAGAATCCTTTATTGAAAATATCGAGAATACTTTAAATCAATTCACAGAGAGGGGCAATGTCCACACACAAACAGGTACTTAATTGAACAGGTAGTTGAGCGTAGAGAACCCAAAAAAGTGTTGGAACTGTAGTAATGATTTGCTTACTGTTACAGGCGTAACTCTTCCTGTTTGAAGAAGAAAAGAAGGACCTTGTGTGGCAGTCTCTCTTTGTTATCCACTTCCCCTTTCCCCCTCGTTCCTGGGCTTAGAGTTCTCTGGGTCCAGGGGTGTTTGGGAATTGGGAGCTTCTCTTCTTAGAAAGTTCCTTCGGCTGTCGGCTCCCACGGATTCAAAGGAATTCAGGTACTCTTCTGACAGATTGAAGTGCCAGAACTTTCTTTCCGTCTGAGCATGATGGCAGAAGGTTTAGATGTAAAGGCTCTGGCAGCTGTGCTGGAGGAGTTACAAAAACAGCTTAGTGAAACTAGGGAGGAGGTTAGGAAGTCCAACCAGGAGGCGAGTTATTTAAGGCAGCGAGTGGAAGAGCTTTCAGTGAGTCCCAGTCCTAATTTTGGGGGGCTTAAGTCTCCAACCTTTACACCTTCTCCCTCGTCTTCGTCAGCTTTAACTACGCAGGTAGTTCATGCCATGTCCCCAACTATTCCGTTGGCCCCTCCAGAAAGATTCCAAGGAGATCCTCACAAGGCTCAAATCTTTTTGACACAGTGCTCGCTGCATTTTCTCTGTAAACCAATATTGTTTAAGGAGGATCAGTCTAAAGTGGCGTTTGTGTTGTCTTATCTTAGTGGTGACGCGGCTGCGTGGTCCATGCCTCTGGTCTCCTCTAATGATCCAGTTTTGTATAAGTTTGAAGATTTCAAGGCAGAATTTTTACGAATTTTTGATCGATGCACCATCTCACAGACTACCGATAATGAGTTATTGGACTTGAAACAGGGAAACCGGGAGCTGGTGGCTTATTTGGCGCAGTACAACAAGTTGATTGTGGAAACCAACTGGCCTGCCGCGAAGAGAGCAGCTATATTTTACAGAGGTCTGAGAGATGAGTTGAAAGATGGTTTAGCTCAAATTCCAAGAAGACCAACTGATGTTTCTGAGCTCATAGATCTAGTCCTGCAAATTGATCAAAGACAAGCAGAACGTCGCAGTGAAAGACGTAAAGACATTAAGCCCTTCCCGCCACGATTTGACCGAGTGCGTTCCGAACCACTCAAGAATAGTGAAACAAATGTTGAAGAACCCATGCAGATTGGAACAGTTCGAGGTCCTCTCTCTCAGGAGGAAAGAGAAAAGCGACGTTTGGGCAAATTATGTATGTACTGTGGTCAGTCGGGACATTTTGTAAAGGAGTGCCCGAAGAAGCCAAAATCCAATTCATGGGTAAAAGACAAGCTCCACCAGTAGACGGAGTTGCACTGGTGGGAGCAGCTCAAGAGACAACTCCCAAATCTTTATTATTGGCGAATGATTTGCAATCGGTGGCTCCACACTTGATGTTATCCTGTATTATAAGGTTCGGTAGAGTTCGTGAGGAAAAGGTTTCAGTGATGTTGGACTCCGGCGCAACTGGTAACTTCTGCGACATACAGTTTGCAAAACTGGTGGGAATACAGTTTGAAAGGAAATTGAAACCAGAACCTGTGCGAGCAGTGGATGGCACTGAGTTATCCTCTGGACCTATAGTCTTCGATACAGAGGTTATTACTGTGGTGGGTCCCGGTGGTCATCGGAGTTACATCAGTTTTAACTTAATTGACGCTCCGCAGTTCCAAATGATTTTGGGCCTCCCCTGGCTCACGGAGCATAACCCACAGATCGATTGGGCAAGACGTACTGTGGAGATGACTTCGCAATTTTGTACAGAACATTGCTTTCATGATCAATTGGATGATCTTCAGCCGACCATGTCTTCCAGTTTGGCTAATCAAATACCTATGATCTGCACAGTGGAAGTCCCCGAAATTCCTGAGGTCTATCTTGATTTAAAGGAAGTCTTCAATGAAAAAGAAGCACGAAAATTACCTCCTCACAGGGAGTACGACTGCCGCATTGAGTTGGAGCCAGGGGCAACTTTACCGTGTAGTCGCATCTATGCTCTATCGGAACCGGAGAATCAACATCTTAAGAAATATATTGAGCAGAGTCTTGAAAGTGGTTTCATTCGACCCTCTCAGTCGCCAGTGTCTCCCCCCCCTCTTTTTCATTCCTAAGAAGGACGGAACCCTGAGAACTTGCATAGACTATCGGGCCTTAAATCAGGTCACAAAGAAGAATCGCTATCCATTACCTCTCATTTCCGAGCTCCTTGACCAAGTGAAGAGCGCGAGTATTTATACCAAATTGGATTTAAGGGGGGCTTATCACCTGGTGCGAATGGCTGAAGGCGAGGAGTGGAAGACGGCATTTCGCACTCGTTTGGGGCTGTTTGAGTATCAAGTAATGCCTTTTGGCTTATGTAACGCCCCAGCCGCATTCCAACATTTTGTAAATGATGTTCTACGGGAATTTCTTGATCGCTTTGCTGTGGTCTATATTGATGACATTCTCATTTTCTCTAACAATTTGGAAGAACTCATTCAGCATGTTCGTGTCATCTTGGAGTGTTTGTTAAAACATCATTTGTTTGTAAAATTGGAAAAATGCGTTTTTCATTCTGCCAAAGTGGAATTTTTGGGCTTTATTTTATCCCCTGAAGGTGTCAACATGGATGATTCTAAGTTGGAAGCAATAAGATCTTGGCCAGCTCCAAAATCCATCAAGGAGATACAAAGTTTTTTGGGATTCGCCAATTTTTATCGGCGGTTCATTCAGAATTTCTCTGAGAAAGTAAGTCCAATTACTCGTCTACTGAAGAAGAACGAACGTTTTGTTTGGAGAAAAGAATCTGAAGAAGCTTTTCAATTATTAAAAGAGGCATTTGTTTCAGCACCTGTTTTGCAGCACCCAGATTTGAAAGAACCATTTTTTGTGGAAGCGGATGCTTCAAATTTGGCTATTGGAGGTATTCTATCTCAACGACAGAAACAAACTGGTCAGTTACATCCAGTGGCCTATCATTCACAAAAGTTATCCACTGCAGAAATGAATTACTCAATTTCAGATAAGGAACTTTTGGCAGTAAAAGAGGCTTTCAAGATTTGGAGACATTATATGCTTGGAGCTAAGCATGTGGTTACTGTGTTCACTGACCATCGCAATTTGCAATTTTTAAAATCTGCCAGAACTCTCTCGCCTCGTCAGTTGAAATGGTCCCTTTTCTTTGCGGATTATGATTTTGTTTTGACATACAAACCAGGAGCGGCAAATGGGAAGGCGGATGCCCTTTCACGTTTAAGTCTGGGTGATGTGACTGAAAAGATGGTAGAGGGCTATATCATCCCACAGGAGAAGATTGTCGCTGCAGTGGTCGAGGATGATTTGGAAAAGCGTATTCGAGAAGTCTTCCAAAGAAGCGAATTCACAAATTGGATTTCAGAAGGTCCAGAAAGAGAAATCAAGGATGGGAAACCATACTTTCAAGGGAAGTTGTTCGTCCCAGTTGAAGAGTTACAGTCTGAAATCATCCAACAGTTTCATGATCATCCATTGGCCGGTCATAAGGGAGCAGTTAAGACCCTTGATTTGGTGAAGAGGATCTATTTTTGGCCAGGCATGGACGCGCAGGTGAGGCAGCACATCGCCACTTGTGAGCAGTGTGTGAAGGGAAAGAGTTCTAGACAGGCCCCACAAGGTTTACTTATGCCCTTGCCCGTAGCTCCCTCCCCTTGGCATACCATTTCAATGGATTTTATTGTAGAATTACCATCCAGTCAGGGCTATTCAGTAATTTGGGTGGTTGTGGACCAGTTCTCTAAGATGAGTCATTTCATTCCTCTAAAAGGTTTACCCACAGCTCCTCAATTGGCAACCTTGTTTGTGCAGCATGTTGTGCGTTTGCATGGAATTCCTAAGATAGTCATTTCTGATCGAGGATCACAGTTTGTTTCTCGATTTTGGAGGTCTTTCTTGAAAGGATTAGGAGTCGACTCTCGTTTGTCCACCAGCTTCCATCCGGAGACGGATGGTCAGACAGAGAGAGTTAATCAGGATTTGGAGCAGTATCTTCGCATGTATTTGATGGATCAAGAGGGAGAGTGGCCCTCTCTATTGAGTACAGCGGAGTTTGCTTATAATAACTCTGTTCATTCAGCTACTGGTTACTCCCCATTCTTCCTTAATTCAGGGAGGCATCCCAACATGTTAGTGGGTAGAGTTGAGGTTGAGGTCCCAGCAGCTGAGGAGGTGATTCAAAATTTACATAAGACCTTTCAGTCGGCTTCAGCTAATCTCTCAAAAGCAAAGTCAGATTATAAGAGGCAGGCAGACAAGAAACGTAAGGAGAGTCCAAGTTTTGAGGTAGGGGATCTGGTTTGGGTTTCCACCCGTTACATGCGGCTGGTTGGGAACAGGAAGTTTCAGCCTCGATTTGTGGGTCCCTATCCAGTGGTTAGGATGGTGAATCCAGTCAGTGTTCAGTTGGCTCTTCCCAAGTCCATGAAAATTCATCCCACTTTTCATGTTTCCTTAATTAAACGAAATCCACCTAATCTCAGACGCTCCCTTCCTACAGCTCCAGTTCAAGTTCATTCTGCAGAAGAGTTTGAGGTGAAGCGAATTTTGGACTCAAAGTGGAGAAGGGACAGTTTATTCTACCTTGTTGACTGGAAAGGTTTTGGTCCTGAAGATCGATCGTGGTAACCTAGCAAGAATGTTCATGCCCCGCGATTGGTAGCAGAATTTCACAAGACTCATCCTCTGAAGCCTAGAGAGGGGGCTTTGGTGGGGGGTACTGTCAGATCTCAGTTGAACATCGGTAGCCCAGTCTCAAATCCAATATTTAAGGTTAGTTCTGGGTTCGCGTTTTCGCTCTCTGCTTGCAATTGGAGACAGAGGGTAGCGCGATTCCGATGCAAGTCATTCCACTGATTCTCTTCCTGATTGTGCCACCGTTCTAGAACATGGACGTTCTAGTCTAAAACTCTTGGCGGCCATTTCGTGCGCTCGCGTGTTTCACGCGGCGCACTTCAACAGTCATTCTCTGGCGGTTGGACGCGTTTGAAATTGCGCGTCCTTAGAACCGCTTCTGTTCTCGTTTTGTGTCCTTCGGGACCGGAATTCTCTCAAGGGTTTATTCACAGCGTTAATTCCCTTCTCCCAGTGCTTCTTGGCAAGGAGGGTTTCCCTCATGTTCCTGAGTTCCAGTGGTTTCGAGAAGATTCCTTGCCAATATGAAATCCCAGTAGGAGGTGAACCAATTATCTGTGGTGCTGAACTTCTTGCAGACGGTAAGAGACTCTCTTGCTTAAACCGTTGCCGTTGAATTCAGCAGCTTCATGTCCTAGAGACTTTTCCCCCAAAATTGGTGTCACAGTGTTGCTGGTCTTTTGTTGCAGTACCCAGCGAATTAAAGGTGGCAAGATTTGAGTCCGCTTCAGGTACTTAGTTATTCTCCTTGAACTTTTGGACAATGATAAGAGACTGTATTCTGGAGAATCGAAAACGTCAAGTATAGTAGGGTATACTTTATATGCATATGAATGATACAATATTATACCACCTTATTCGTCAGTGCATGGAGTACTTACCTACTTGTGGAATTCCCTGCTCCTCTGAATGCAGAATCCTTTATTGAAAATATCGAGAATACTTTAAATCAATTCACAGAGAGGGGCAATGTCCACACACAAACAGGTACTTAATTGAACAGGTAGTTGAGCGTAGAGAACCCAAAAAAGTGTTGGAACTGTAGTAATGATTTGCTTACTGTTACAGGCGTAACTCTTCCTGTTTGAAGAAGAAAAGAAGGACCTTGTGTGGCAGTCTCTCTTTGTTATCCACTTCCCCTTTCCCCCTCGTTCCTGGGCTTAGAGTTCTCTGGGTCCAGGGGTGTTTGGGAATTGGGAGCTTCTCTTCTTAGAAAGTTCCTTCGGCTGTCGGCTCCCACGGATTCAAAGGAATTCAGGTACTCTTCTGACAACAACCACTCACAGCTGTCGAGCGGCATTGTCGGCCGCTGCTAAGCACAGTGCCCTCCGTTGGAGTACATCGGGACCGGTGTACATGCGGAGGACGGTGAGATCCTCTGGTGCTGTGATTGGGTATCGTATCATGACCGGAGGTTCCAGCTACGTTATTTGAGTTGTCTCTGTTTTGTTTATTCACCATTAAATATCCTCCATATAACTGGTTATTGTGTGTTCTGTGAGTGTCTGTCCCCGACCCCGGGAACGCCAGGTTGTTACAGAATATCCGACCTACAAACCTTAACTATCCCCTGGTCGGGCGACAGACATAGCTGCAATGGAGGAGGTGATGGCCCCTTTGGCTTCGCTACAAATCGAGCTAACGGCGTCTAGGCAGGAAACCGCTGACGTGAAGGCTAGGCTGGACGCTATGCTGATAGATTCTCTGAGGCCTGGTCCTACCTCCACGCCCCACACCCCTGCGGTGGTGGTGAGATACCTGTCTCTATTCCGTTGGCAACTCCAGAGAGGTACAGCGGAGACCCCAACACGGTGCAGGTGTTCCTCACGCAGATTGCACTGCATCTATCATGTAAACCAAAGGCCTTTCCTACCAGCCAAGCTAGGGTGGCCTTTCTTCTTTCGTATTTGGCCGGGGATGCAGCGCAATGGGCAGTCCCTCTGGTGAGCAGGGATGACCCCCTTTTGTGTGATGGGGGGGGGATTTCGCGAGGAATTCCTCCGAGTGTTTGATCGTAGAGCGGACTCCTATACCGCTGACCGTGAGATGCTAGAGCTGAAACAGGGTAACAACGACCTGTTACAATACCTCAATGCGTTTCGTAGGTTGGTGGCTGAGACCAAGTGGCCTATCGCCAAACAAACCGCTCTCTTTCACCAGGGGCTGTGTGATGAGCTCAAAGACGTAGTGGCTCAAATAGACCCCCAACCTAAGACCTGCGAAGGCCTCATCAGTCTGGTGCTGCGTTTGGACCACAGGCTGAGCGAAAGAAAAGGAGACCATAAGAAGAAAGGGAAGGCTCTGCCGTCACATGTCCCAGTGGGAAGCCCAGAAACCAGCTCGACCCCCAAGACAGAACCCAAGGACATAGGAGCCATAAGGGCTAGCCTGACTTCCTCAGAAAAGGAATCACGCCGTAAACAGGGTCTTTGCCTGTATTGCGGCAATAAGGGACATAACGTCCGCGTGTGTCCTGCCAAGCCGAAGACCAGTCGGTACCGGAACAACAGGGCTGTATCGGCCGTAGTGGACGCACCGGCGGAAAACGGACGGACTCCAAGACTAAGGAAGGGACCTCTTGGAGTCACAACTACATCCCTTCATTGTCTAGCTCAGACCGAAAGGGGCAGCGTCATTTGTTCATCACGGTGCACGTGGGAGTCCAGGATCAATGGATCCCTGTGGTAGCCATGGTGGATTCAGGGGCCACAGGCCTCTTCATGGACCTTAATGAAGCGCGGAGACTGGGAATCACTCTCCTTCCCAAAGCAAGGCCCGAAGACGTATATGCAGTAGACGGGAGACGCCTGGTAACCGGTCCTATCGGGCATCACAGGGGAGACCTACCGGTGAAGTATGGCAAATGGCATAACGAAAAGATCGATTTTAGCATCATCAGAGCCCCGCAATATGGAGTCATATTGGGTCTGCCATTGCTCCAAAAGCACAACCCTTTCGTGGATTGGGCAACACACAACATCGGGATGTCATCATCGTTCTGTAGGCAACAGTGCGGAATGCATCAGGAACCCCAAGACATCCAGCAGAATGAAAGCCATACTGTTGCCACGGCAGCTGAGAATGCCGCCACACTCCCCAGCGTCTACCACAGCTATGAGGATGTCTTTGATGAAGTAAGGGCAGAGGTGCTCCCTCCATACAGGGTATACGATTGCCAGATCGACTTGGTTCCAGGGGCAAGTGTTCCCAGCGGCAGACTGTACGCCCTGACCGAGCCCGAGAACATACATCTGCTTTCTTATCTGGACAAGCTGTTAGGGCTAGGCTTCATCAGATCATCCAAATCCCCGGCCACATCGCCTCTCTTTTTCATCCCAAAAGCCAACGGAGAACTGAGGGCGTGTGTGGACTTTAGGGCATTGAACGTGATAACCATCAAGAACAGATACCCTCTGCCGCTCATAAGCGTTCTCCTGGAACAGGTGAAAAAAGCCCGGGTGTACACTAAGCTTGATCTCAAGGGGGCATACCATCTTGTGCGCATGAGGGAAGGCGACGAGTGGAAAACCGCCTTTAAGACCAGGTTCGGCCTTTTTGAGTACCTCGTCATGCCGTTCGGGCTCTGTAACACCCCTGCGGCCTTCCAGTACTTCCTCAACGAGGTCTTCCGGGATGTGTTAGACATATACGTAGTCGTCTACATAGATGACATCCTCATCTACTCTGACACCAACGAGGATCATGTGCGACACGTCTCATCGGTGCTCCAGAAGCTAAGGGAGAACATGCTGTACTGCAAACTCAGCAAATGCGACTTCCACGTCACATCCGTGGAGTTCCTTGGGGTGATGCTGAGCCCAGACGGACAGGAGATGGCAGAGCGCAAGATCAGAGCGGTGGAGGAATGGCCGGTCCCTCGGGGGGTAAAGGACGTCCAGAGCTTCATAGGCTTCGCTAACTTCTATAGGCGTTTTATCAAGGGGTTTTCAGGATTGGTGGCCCCGATTACACAGCTACTAAGGAAATCCCAGGTGTTCGTATGGAACCAGGATGCGCAAAACGCCTTTGTGGCCTTGAAGAAGGCCTTCGGTACAGCCCTAGTGTTGGCTCACCCAGATCCGGTTCTACCCTACGTTGTGGAGGCAGACGCATCTGAAGTGGCGCTGGGTGCCATATTGTCCCAACGGAATCCAGGAACAGGGTTGCTGCATCCCGTGGCGTACATGTCCAGGAAACTGAACGCCGCGGAACGCAACTATCATATCGCCGAGAAGGAACTCCTAGCGATCAAGGACTCCTTCACTGAGTGGCGGCATCTGCTGATGGGGGCCCGGCACGTGGTCACGGTGTATACGGACCACAGGAACCTTCAGTTCATGACGGCGACCCGACACCTTTCTCCCCGTCAGTTGAGGTGGATGATCTTTTTCTCTGGATTCAACTTCCACATTACATATCGGCGTGGGTCAGAGAACCGGAAAGGGGATGCGCTGGCAAGGCAGTCGGACGCTAAGGACCCGAAGCCTGTCGCGGAACACTCCATCATCCCCCCCCGGGTGGTCGTGGGAGTTATTCAACCTGACACGTTCCTCAGGGGCATCCAGAGAGGGATCCGCACATTCGCATGGAGGAGGTGGCTCCTCAGTCACAGGGAATGGCAGTTGACGGATGGGATTCCCGTGAACGGCCGCTGTATGTTGCTACCCACGCCTAGACTCCAGAGACAGGCCTTCGATTGGTGCCATGTATCACCATGTGCGGGCCATCTGGGGTTCGAGAAAACGGTGGCTAGTCTGGGAAGGCAGTTCTGGTGGCCAGCCATGAGAGCGGACTTTAGGAAATGGGGTTCGGCCTGTTCCGTCTGTGCCTCCATGAAAGCAGATCACAGACGTTCGCAAGGGCTCCTTCAGCCCCTTCCCACACCTAACAGACCATGGGAGAACATATCACTGGATTTCATCGTGGGTCTACCAGCGGATCAGGGGAAAACGGCTATCCTGGTGGTGGTGGACTACCTCACCAAGATGGGACACTTCATCGCTTGCAAGCAAGTCCCTTCGGCCGGTAAGCTCGCATCTTTGTTGTTGAAGAACATCGTGAGACTGCACGGCCTGCCCAGCGTGATAGTGTCCGATAGGGGGTCACAGTTCACCGCCCAGTTTTGGAGGACATGGTGTTCGGCGTTGCACTTCCAGTCAGCCCTTTCCACGAGCTATCCCCAGACGGACGGCCAAACGGAATGCCTGAACCAGTCGCTCAAACAGTATCTGCGCTGTTTTGTCGACCAGGGGAAAGATGAATTGGTGGACATGCTGTGGATTGCGGAAATAGCCTACAACAACGCCACACACAGTTCCACAAAGACTTCCCCCTTCTATGGCAACTACGGGCACCACCCCAGGTTTTTGCCGTTTGTCCACCCTGTCAAGGAAGCCAAGTTGCCCGCAACAGCGGAGAGGGTGGCACACATCAAGGAAACATTGATACGTTCCCGGGCTTCGCTGGACAAGGCCAAGGCAAGGTACAAATCGATGGCGGACAGGAAAAGAAGACCCGGGCCTGTATACCGGGTGGGAGACTACGTCTGGATCTCTACAAGGAACATGCGAATCAGAAAACGTAGCGTGTTCCATCCCAAATTCATGGGCCCTTATCGGATCACCAAGTGCATCAGCCCTGTGAATATGAAAGTGTGCTTGCCCCAGTCCTTACGGATCCATCCCGTTTTCCACGTTTCTTTGTTGAAACTCTCGACATCTAATAGACTGGTGCCACCGGTGCCGGTGAGCGTGGATACGGAGGTGGAGTACGAGGTTGCGGGCATCCTGGATTCCAAGTGGCGTCGAGGCAGGCTGTGGTACCTCGTGGATTGGAAGGGGTATGGCCCGGAGGAGCAGTCGTGGGAACCTGCTGCGACGGTTCACGCGCCTCGTTTGGTGTCTTCTTTTCACCGCCGTTTCCCTTCGTGTGCTGGCCCTGTGGTGAGGGGGTGATGGAGGGGGGATGTACTGTCAGGAATTCCCTCGCCCTAGAGTACACCGCCGTATCCAGCGCGCCGCATGCGGCGCGGACTACCGATCCCATAAGGCTTAGCGGGAAAAACGGTTAGGTAACACCGATCGTCATGCTTACATAACGCAGTAGGACCGCCTATTTAAGGAGGAGACGGAAAGGACGCTGCGTCGGATATTCGGATTCTTCACCGACGTAACGAGTAGCGGAGTCCTTCGCTTTCAGGAACCTTGCGGCTGTTCAGGTATTCATCGGAGAACGGAGGTAAGATTGGAGCTCACGCTCTCTGCCCTGTGTCTTCGAACTCATCCTAACAGCCGGAACCACTGCTGGGCTGCGCTGCCGACTCGGACGAGTCAGCGCGGCGTTGAGCAGGGACCCGACGGAGACTGGTGGGAGCGGAGCTCTCAGTCTCGTCCGAGGGTTAGAACCCTCGAGCTTGGCCAAACGGAGGTTGGTGTGAGCAGACGCTCCCAGCCCCCGTACTTGCTAGTACTTGCCATATGCTGAGACGCACACCGGGAGGTGTTTTCCGCGTCTCAGCGAAAGAATTCAGTAGAGACAAGAGGTGCGATAGATTTGCTGCTCTCGGCCTCACGCTGCTGCATTATCTGTTTTTGACATCTGTGTTAGGGCACAGAAGACGCATACCAAGGAGGTATTCAGCGTCTCCGTGCATTGGGGCTTTACAGAGGGGCCAGCTTCTAGAGGAACAGGTGGAGCGGCTGCTCCCTGTCCTCACGGCAGAACCAGTGGTAGAGAACTCGGCTGGGTGACTCCCACGTCCCTCAAGACCCCTAACCTGTACATTTACTACACAACCACTCACAGCTGTCGAGCGGCATTGTCGGCCGCAGCTTAGCACAGTGCCCTCCGTTGGAGTACATCGGGACCGGTGTACATGCGGAGGACGGTGAGATCCTCTGGTGCTGTGATTGGGTATCGTATCATGACTGGAGGTTCCAGCTACGTTATTTGAGTTGTCTCTTTGTTTTGTTTATTCACCATTAAATACCCTCCATATAACTGGTTATTGTGTGTTCTGTGAGTGTCTGTCCCCAACCCCGGGAACGCCAGGTTGTTACACTGGATGAATGTATGACATTGTTCTGCATTCTGTCCATCACCTGTTGTTTTTGCATTTGTCACCCCGAGTGGGACGGGTATGCTCAGACGTGAGTCCCGTGCTCTCCATGCCATTGGAATCAAGCTATCCAGGCTAATGAGGGCTGAAGGCCCGAAACCGGTCCTTGGATGCTTGTTTCCAGTCCAGGGAGGACCTGGCTTGGCAGTTCGGGCTGGACTGTTCCCATGGGGCACAGGGTCAAGACTGATTTGCATATGGCTGGGTTCAAACTTAAAATGCATGGTGAGCAAAAAAACAATGGATTTAGGCCCAGATCTCTGTATTGGGGGGAATGTATGACATTGTTCTGCATTCTGTCCATCACCTGTTGTTTTTGCATTTGTCACCTCGAGTGGGACGGGTATGCTCAGACGTGAGTCCCATGCTCTCCATGCCACTGGAATCAAGCTATCCAGGCTGATGAGGGCTGAAAGCCCGAAACCGGTCCTTGGATGCTTGTTTCCAGTCCAGGGAGGACCTGGCTTGGCAGTTCGGGCTGGACTATTCCCCGGGGGCACAGGGTCAAGACTGATTTGCATATGGCTAGGTTCAAACTGGAATGGCATGGTGAGCAAAAAAACGATGGATTGAGGCCCAGATCTCTGTACTGGGGTGAATGTATGACATTGTTCTGCATTCTGTCCATCACCTGTTGTTTTTGCATTTGTCACCCCGAGTGGGACGGGTATGCTCAGACGTGAGTCCCGTGCTCTCTATGCCACTGGAATCAAGCTATCCAGGCTGATGAGGGCTGAAAGCCCGAAACTGGTCCTTGGATGCTTGTTTCCAGTCCAGGGAGGACCTGGCTTGGCAGTTTGGGCTGGAATGTTCCCATGGGGCACAGGGTCAAGACTGATTTGCATCTGGCTAGGTTCAAACTGGAATGGCGAGCAAAAAAACGATGGATTGAGGCCCAGATCTCTGTACTGGGATGAATGTATGACATTGTTCTGCATTCTGTCCATCACTTGTTGTTTTTGCATTAGTCTCCTTAAGGCAGCAACTTATTGTTCAATTTTCTCACCTTGAATTTGCTTTCGAGAAAAAGATTTGTGCCGTTCAACTACAATACTCAATTTTTTACCAAGGTTCTCCTCAAGCATCGTCAAAGCAATTTTGTAAGAGTCTTCTTCGACATCACCAGACCCTTCATCATCATTTCTTTTTTTTTTTTAAACCTTTATTGTACAGAAAGCGCTCACAGATACGGGCCTACAACCCATCGGGCCGGCCACCACAATGAAAGAAACATATCAGGCATTACAGAAGCTCCATGAGGATAACACAGCAATCCATACGAGAAGCAAAGGCAAGAAGCCACCGAGCAAACACCACGAACAGGATGAGAGAAGGTTGATTTTATAATAGAAGAAAGGGTGTCGCAGAATAATGGCAATCTGTAAAATCCGGAGGGCCGTGGTGGGCCGCGGGGCAAGCAGAAATAACGAACACAGGAAAAGACAAAAAGAACAGTGACATTTTGGTAAAGGCAGAACGTGAGTCCCACAATAATAAGCAATTGCAACCGCTGCCCAGCGCCCTCCCACCACTACGAGAACACACAATAATACACAAAACTAAAATTTGGCTTACAAAACAAAGAGCCCTCTGTTACAACAACCCGGGGAAGGAAAGAAAAAAGGGGGAGAGGGGAAAAAAGGGAAAGGACATAGGAAAAAAGGGGGGGAGAAGTAAGAACGCAGCATCACTGCACGCGCCCCACGGCTAACGAAGCACTCAGAATAGACCGGCGCATGGAACTAGTGGTAACAGGAGGAATGAATGCGTAGTAAACCGGGACGGCAGGAATACCAGAGGGCCCATGCTAGCAAAAACACCACGGGGGGCCACATGCCGACACCGCGTCTCGAAAAAAGGGGATACATAAGAGCCATAGAACCAAAAAGAACAAAGGGAAAACACAATACGACAGACCTCCCCCCCCCACCCCGCACATCCCACCCTGCACCCCTGCAGAAGGCTATGGCCTACCCCCCGGCAGCGTGCCTGTCGCCCTAATCAGAACCCGAAATATAGAAGAGATAAAAGTAAGAAAGAACCACAAAGACAAAAAGAAGAAGGGAAAACAGGGAAGGAACAACGGGAGAGGAGCCATACAATCAAAACCCCATCAGCTCCCACCTCCCCGTCCGAGAATACTCAGAGCCCACGGGAAGAGAATAAACACAAGGATAAACTCCAGGAACATGAAGGAGAATCGAACATAGTCATACAGTTACAAACGGACCATCCGACGATACCGCAAGATAATAGTCCACCGAGGCAAGTTCATCTCAACCCTGTCCTTGTTTATCCCAAGCTGTAGGCGTCCAACGTACAAGGAACAAGATCATGCAGAACAGGAGGTGAATAACAGGGAGTCCGATCGGCAATCCACACAAGTCATATCGATTGCGACCCGGATGAACAGGAAAGGACGGCAACCACATCAGGCAATGCAGGCACAGTTCCGGCAACAATATGAGGAAAGCCGATCCGGCGGAGCAATCACAGGATCTTCGTTCGGCAATTCGAGGCAAAAAAGGAAAGGGAGATCCAACGAGGCCGGTCCGGACGGGACCCGGCCGGCGGACCCCCTGCACAGGGGGGAGCACAGGATGAAGGAGGGCAGCAGACATCTGTACACCCACACCGACGGCAGCCGCCGGGCCCACGACCTCCAGGAAAGTTCCAGCAGCACACAACAGAGATGAAGCCGCATCCACCAAGGGGGGCCCGGCAGGCCCGGCAAAATGATCCTCCTCCAGGTCAATGATAGGTGCGGCCAAGGGAGCACCCCAGGAGCGCAAGGCGGCGAGGATGTCGCCACGTGTAGGCTCACCTTTACGGTATTCAGCAAACGTGCCATGCGGCGGACCAGCGTCGCCAGTCTCGGCCCGTCCGAGAGACATGGGGCCGGCCGCCATCTTAGAAGCCCGGCGGGGCCGCGGCAAACTCCGACTCCCGTCCGGGCACCAGCGGGGCAAACAGGATACAGCCGACCACCAGCAGAGGCACCACCAGAGCAGGAAGGGGGGCCACCAGAAGAAGGCGGGTCGCCGGCTCCCCACACGCCACCGGCTCCGTTCTCCGAGTCCGGGCGGAGGGACTCAAAATGGCCGGACCGGAGAACAAAGGGTAGACGAGCCACATACACGGTCAACCCCGTCCATGGAAGGCAGCGCCCCAACACCAGGCCGCAGAACCGTCGGACCAGGCCCGGATAGCCGTTACCGGTCTAATTGCACATCGGCCTCTCCGACCGAACCCACACAGCCACCAAGGGCCGGCCTCAGCGCTCCGTCTCGCCCAGGCGCCGCCAAGGAGTGTCAGGCCCGCTCGCTCCGGAGGCCCCGAAGCAGACAAGGGCGCAGCTCAGGTTCCGCGGCACCCAGGAACAAACGGAGCAAACGGTAAGTGCCTGTGAAATGTCGTAGTTCCATAGACCATCAAAGAATACTTCCCGGGGCAGGATAAAACACAGGATAGATGTTCCAGACAGGAAAGCGAACGGAGCCGAGCTAAAACGCGGCCATCACGGACGCGAGCTTGGCTCCTCCCCCTCATCATCATTTCTTGAAATAGAAAGAGGTTTAGGAAGTGTTTTTAATACATTCCTTCCTTCCACTCCTAAATGATGTTTTAAAATTGCTAATTTTCTATTAGGAACATAATCTTCACCACCAATTGCTTCCAGGTAGGTTACAAAGGATTCTTTCCAATCTTCTCAGTTCATAGGCAGCGTGCCTGGATCTTGAAGAAAAGTAGTAGGTGGTACAATGACTTGAGTAGCCATTATACAAGCAAAATCCCAAGCATTTACTTTTAAGGATAGTTCAGAGTGGAAAAGTCATGAAATAAATGTAAAAAAAAATCCAACAATTTAGAAAAATGTTCTGGCATTCATTTGCAGGTGTTGTTAAAATAAGTATATTATGTTAAAAGTTCACCAGAGGTGTGCTTATCGTTGTAGTTTATCTCAATGTTATTTAAATAATGAAGTTCGTTAATTTCCGATGTTTGCACAGAAGTGGTTGGCAAAATTGGATTGCGTGGTTGGCAAACCGGGCGAAATACCTCAAAAGGAAAACAAAATGGTGGCACGATTGCGTGACCCGACGTCAAGGTCACGTAAACACAAACGTGCTGATGCGGAAAGAACTCACTTCATCTGACAATATGGCTGCAGCTCGAACACTCGCATGCCGTGTTCAGAACACGTGCTGGCTGTAGCTTTAAAAAAATGCACTCTTCTTACCGCTGTCTTCACGCGTCTAAGGTGCCGTCTGTCAATCAACCAAAAAAACACAAGGCTAACATAGACAGGACAAACCTTTACCCTGCGCACAGCCAAAATCCCGCTCCGTCTGCTGCACCTGTACTCCGATGCCACACAGCACCCACCAACGACATGCAGCTCCGGACACGGCGTAAATGTAAGTAAATATTAACTTACAAATCACTTGCAGATAAATGTCCTTTTGTGAAAGTTGTTACTGCTGGGGGTCTTCAATTTCGAAAAGATACTCCAAAACTCGAGAAAAAAAAAATATCGGAGATTAGCTCCAGCTAAAAATTTCTTCAAATGACCTTCTTTGATGAATTGTATCCCATCCTCGTAGCCATTTTGAAAGACAGTGACTCCAAGGTGATGTAAGTGGAGGTTTATTAAGGTACGTAGGAGCAACCCCCAACAGCTGGCTCTCACAACTTCTGCTGCCTTCTACTGGACTCCACAAGCCGGATTACAGGAGTGGAAGCTTGCAGTAGCCAAGCAGCAGTTGCCAGGACAAGTAACACAACAAGAATATAATAGGCGGGGGCGTGGCTAGCGACCTGGCAAGCTGGCCGCAGCTTAAGTGAGATCCGCGCCAGGCGAGGCTTTCCCTCATTAATCCGGTAATTTCTCCTGACTGCAGAAGGTGCTACCTCTTGATTATCGAAATGGAGGAACTTCCGACGACCTTTGAGCCATTCCAGTTTGCTGACGGTGCAGGTATCGCTGAGTTCTGCTGCGGGCAAAGCTGCGGCCTTAGGAGCTTCCGGGAGCCAGGGACTCCAGTAGATCCTGACCCCGGTGGTGGGCGAATCGAAGTCACGCTGCGGCCACTGCCGCCGCGGGGAGCGCCGACAAAGACCGGCCGCTGAGGCCTCGGCGCGAGCACTGCTGCCCTGCTGCGGACGGAGGGAGGAGATGAACATCGCCCCGCGCTGGGGAAAAAGATCGCGGCCCGCGCAGAGATATAGGGCGCATTGGAGAAGAAGCGAACGGAGGTGTGGATCTTGGCAGGAGTACCTGATAAAGGTGGGCTGACCCACAAATGAAGACCACCCTGGCACTGAAGGGGGAACGGAACGCACGCACATACCGCCCCATGTATGCTGAGCTGGGGAGGCAGCGGGGGAACGGCTCCAGACACGAGGGACACACGCTAATTCTGGCGCACTAGCCGCCCGTCTACCCGGCAGTCTAAAAACAGTGGTCCCATCTCTAATCACGAACGGTAGACCCAGCTGGGTCATTTGGGCTCACGATAGCAAGGGCTGCCGGCCCTGGAATGCTGGTGTCCAGGGAGAAAGAAAGGAACTGCTCGGGTGCTCAGGGAGAAAGCCAAAACAAACAGTACCTGGCATCGAACGCTTCCTGTGGTGCACAATGAGTGGCAGGGGAGGTAGGGCACAGCAGCCCCCAGACTGGACAAGTTTGCCTATAGTAAAGACCCCCCAAATGCCCCCAAGGGAAATGGAGCGCAAACAGTGGCTTAGCCGAGCACCACGCCTGAGGGTACGGAGGAAGTGACCCTCCTAGATGTGATGGCGGCCCTCCGCACACTACAGTCATCCATGGGCACCATCTCCACGGATATCTCGCTTCTGCGAGCGGACTTATCTAAAATGGGCGATCGCCTGGTGGAGGTTGAAAAAACGAATGTGGGGCCTGGCACAGGTTCAGAGGAAACATCTGTGAACCACCGGACATTGCTGCGGAAGATGTCTCTATGTAGTAGAAGGGTGTTGATGGGGGTGGGACGAATATGGAATGTTGTGGGTATAATTGTTTTAATACTGTCATACAATGTCACTGTAAGGTGTTATTCTGCAGCCTTTGACGTAATCGTGGCCAATAATGATTTCAGCTGTCTGTATATTTGCCCTGCTTTACAATTTAATAATAAAAATAATTTAAAAAAAATATATAACAGGCGTCACAAACCATATACTAAGAAAGTGGTATAAGTACTACTACAGTCATAGAGATGAGGCCTAGGGCCTGTAGAACTGTGGGGCAACCAGGAACCACCCAAGGTAGTGACACAGGAGATCCACGGGGGACGCACGCAGTGTCTAAACACAGTAGGCGAATCACAATTGACTTCTATGGAGAAAGTTGCGAATAGTATTTTAAAGATTAGGGACACTTAGTAGTGGACTAGGAGCAAACCCCTTGAGAAATGGACATTTTAAGAGTCCAGACCCACAGGAGCACCGAAGTACTCACCCAGGGAAACCGGGTGCATAGGTGTCTTTTCGTGTCGGGCGTCGTCATCGTTTCCTATGGCGAGCTGCGAAGAAGTGCTGCAGGCGACCAAGTGGAAAGTGTCCGGATGGATCCAAGGGTGGATCGGAGATCTGAAGAATCTGAAAGCAGAGGGGACAGAGTCTGGGTCACTTGTCAGTGACCAGGAGGGCGATGAGAAGATGCCCACCGATGTCGGGTGATTTCAGGTGCAGAAGGTGAAGCTTGACTCTTCAGCCACGAGGACCAGGAGGCGTCGACAACAACCAGTGTAGGAGAGTAGGGTCTGCTTCCTATGGTTACCCCCACTTTTTGCTGTGTTTCACTGGTTTTTCAACTTTAGTCTGGCTGTGGCCCTGCTAATCAGGACTGAAGGAATATAAAATCGATGTCACAATGTTGGCCTAATGTATCCAATATATTAACACGCTGCCTTAGGTAAACCCCTTGTAAATACACTCATACCATGCATACATTTAGAATGAACAGACGCCATTTTGGTTTCATTTCCTGGTGTCTCTTTCATTAGTGAAGAAAACACGTGACATGCTACTGTGTGGAGAGCCTGAAAGATCGGCCTGGGCTATGAACAGACCATTGATTCTAACTTAGGAAACTCAAGGTTGCATCTGTCTTTCTTGTGGGATGAGCACATTCTTGTAGGCGCCATGCCTGTACTCCCGTGCCCCAGAACGAAAGGGAGGCACCTTTACTGACCTACCCCCGGAATAACTTGAGCTGAGTACCGAATCAATCAGTAGTGCCTTATATGGGTTTTCCTGTTGGCTTCGCGAGAAATGGTACTTTCCCATGTATGGGGTTTTCATGAGGTATGCTGAAAGTATATATGCACTGTCTTGTATGTAATCCAGCAGTCTCCTCTGCGCAGATTTGAGGGCTGTGTCAAGAGGGAGGCTCCCCTATATAGGGCTCTTTTGCAAAATAAACGATTGAACCTTCTCCATTGCCGTCTGACTTATTCTTGGTAAATAAGGTATATGGGCTATTGGTAAGTATAGCTCTATGGGATATTTTTTTTAGTACTTCAGTTGGCGACTCCGCAGGGACTCCGCGATAGGGTTGTCCCCTCCTGTAAACAGGAGAAGAGGGACGGGGAGGGGTTCTGGTCGAGTGGGTGGATTGAAAAAGGATCCTAATTGAGAAACCAGTTTGTGGTAATAAAGGAAAATTCCACTCTCCGGCCCAGTGACCTTCCCAGCTGCTAAATAACTCTTCGCCGGAGTCCTTCGGGCTTAACCCGGGAACAGCTGACCGTGTTGGTCTATAAAAAGAGTCAGCAGTGGAGAACACGCAATCAGACCTGAGTGCACCAGGTGAGTGAATTGTATTGTAAGTCCTTTGTTGACTTTGAAGAAGTGGCTCAGAGAAACAGTTAACTGTGTATGGAATTTGGTGGTTAATGAACCACAGGGAATCTGGGGGTCGGATGTGGCAGTGGAGTGACTGCACGGGCAGATGCCCCACAGACTTGTTCGGTGATTAGTTGGGACAACGTCGGACGCCTTAGTGTTGCACAAGGGGTGCTCACTCAGCCGAATCCTCTTCGGAAAAGCCCTAGGAGCAACTGGGTAAGCTTGGGGTCTGGAGCTACGAGGCCAGACGCCCGGCCCAACCAGCACAGGTCTACGGGATAGTCTGTAGGGAGGGTTCGTGGTTCGCCTGTCTGATGATCCCAGGGCAGTCTCGGACTGTCTCTTTTGTGAATTCTTTTAAGTGGTCTGGAATCCGGCGTGATCGATTCCCCGAACAGGAGTCAACGGGCTCTGTTTGAGTATAAGACATGTCATTTGGAATTTTGAATTTATGACCGAAGCCTTTCTATCGATCGAAACTTATGCACTTTATGTATGTTAAGTGAGTGAAATTGTTTGAGTCAAAAGTGAAAGAGTATGTGGTGAGCGGACGCGTCCATGTGAGTAAGTTTGGCTGGAATGGTATGAGTTATTGAATTCATATATATGTCGTGTTTTAGTAAATTGTATTTTGGATGCTGCCGTCGGCAGAGTGGACGGCTGGAAGAAAGACAGCCTGCTCCTCCGGAAGGCAGTCCTAGTTTTGATATGTATGTTAAACATGGTATTTCTCCCATTTTGTTTAATACACTGTGGAACAAATATACTAAAGATAACTCAGAATTACAATGGCCTTTAACAGGGTCTTTTGATGAAAGAAAAATGAATTATTTACAGAATAAATTGTTTTTGAAAAGGAGCTGTCAGTCTATGTTCGACTCCCTGAACTTAGGGTTGAAGGAGGCAAAACGGTGGCGAATAAGAGAAGAAAAATTGGGAAAGATTAAAGCAGGACAGACTGTTACTCAAAAAGCAGTGGCATATGAAAAAGAAAAGGTAGAAAAGAATATTGAACAAATGGATAGACTGTTTCGATTACAGACAGATAAAAGTTATGTGACCCGAACCGAGGCAGAAGATGAAATAGAGGAATTATTAGAGGCTCGCCCGCCACCTCCATATGCCCCCCAAGGTTTGTATCCGGTGGTCCCAGTGGATCGGACAGGGAAGGCTGGAGCAACAGTGCCTACATTTGCTACCGCACCGGTAGCCGTGCACCCTCCGGCTCCATTGTCTGCTCCTCCTACCCTTCGTTCAACTACCTCAGATTTGATTACTTTGTTACCTGGGCCGGTTGTTGCCTCTCCCTTGTCCCTGGTATTTTTAACGCCCCCAGCTAGAGGAACGATGGTCACCCCTATGGGAATGACCGCTGCCTCTTCAGATGTCACGCCACGACGTCCTGTAGGAGGGTTGGAAGGTCGACGAGTTTTTACTCGATCGTCCTTAGGAACTGAAGAAAGACGGGCTATAGTGATTCAGGCATCCCAATGGATGCGAAATCCGAATTATACTTTGGAAGACATTTGGAGTACTATGAAAGATTTTGAACCAGTTACGCAACAATTAGCATTAGAACACATGGCAATCCGATTGATTTCCTTGTGGGAGCAATGTTTTCAGGAAGGGGTGGCTCCTCAGATATTATGTGATATCAGGGACCGAGCTTTTAAATTCGAACTACAGGTCGAGGAAGTATTTCAGAATGTCGAAACCTTGATACAATACCGGGACCGAATTAATAGGAAATGTCCAGATTTGGGGCACAGTATCCCATGAGAGAAGTGCACCCTCTTTTCCACCCAGAGATTCCCGAAGTAGTAGATGGAGGGGGCCAAGTGACCAGACATCGTGTAGAGGCACGTTTCCAAGAGCAGTGGGTCTATACCCCTTGGAAGCGGAGTGAGGTTCTTACTTTAAAAGCCCAACTTCCTGACCCTCGTAAAAATCCTACGGCTTATTATGAAGAATTAACAGAATCCGCAAATTCGTCCGTGATGACTTTAGCTGACATCAAGTTATTTTTTGGCCTCTTGATCCCAGTAGATATATGGAGACAGGTACATGATTCAGATCATGCTACAGAACTTGGAGGGACCTGGGATCAGATTAAGGCATGGGACAAAGAGCGTAAACCGGGTGATAAGCCTAAAGACGAGATTTTAGCTATACCCTCTCGAATCATTACGTATATGCAACCCTTATTCCCCCGCAAAAGGTGGATTGGGATAAATTAACAGCTTAAGAAAAAGGATGAAAATGTATCTGATTTCTTCACTTGGTTTGAGAAAGTATTTATTGATTTTAGCGGACAGGACTTGTCCACGGAAGGTGGCATACGATTATTTGTAAATATATTTGTCACAAATTTGTTGCCTGAAGTAATAGCACGATTACAGGCTGCCGAAAGTACATGGACCACTTCGACACCCTCAGTTATTCTTAGCATGGCCCAGTAATATGAACATCGAGAAAACGAGAGCAAGGATAAGTTAGATAAAAAGGTTAAGGAGTTAAAAACCCGAGTGCTGCTGCAGCAGGTTAGCAGAGGAAAAAATGCTAGGAGGTGAGGAAGGGGCTCCTTTCCAAGAGGAGCAATGACGAGAGGAAGAGGAGGAGGATGTCCGGTTCCTAATATAGGAATAAATCAGTGTTCCAATTGTAGACAGGAGGGACAGTGGCGAGCTCAGTGCCCATTATTATATGGACGGGGTGGTTTTAATAGGGGACGAGGGCGAGGAGGTACTGATCAGAATAGTATGAGACGTGGGGACATGTCCGGTGGTGACTCAGGCAAGAACTATTTCGATGATCCTTAGGGAAGACAATACTATAATGAGGATTATCGGGAAGATGGCTATGATGGAAACGGCTATGCATGAGACAGCCACGGACAGAGCAGGGGCCACATATCAGTAACAGTTGACCAACAGGGGCCTTATGTACAGGGGCAATTGATGGGGACATCTGAGAAGTTTTTGGTGGATACTGGAGCAATGAATAGTTCTGTTGCTCATTCACTGGTCCCAGGGGCTGCTCTGTCTGGGCAAAATAACGTATCAGTGGGATTTCCTGGGAACGATTTTTAAATCATACTGCCACTGACCTGGGAGAGACCTTGCCTTGCCGGGAGCAGAGAAGCGCAGGAGCGCCAACGACCGTGCACGCCGCCTACACCAGCCGCCTCGGGACTACAAATCCCGTCGTCCCTTGCTGCGGTGCCTACCCTGACGCGCTTGTAGCGACAGGAGGGGCGTTAAAAGAACTGTGCCCTTGGTGGAGCGGGGGGAACGATTTTTAAATCATACTGCCACTGACCTGGGAGAGACCTTGCCTTGCCGGGAGCAGAGAAGCGCAGGAGCGCCAACGACCGTGCACGCCGCCTACACCAGCCGCCTCGGGACTACAGATCCCGTCGTCCCTTGCTGCGGCGCCTACCCTGACGCGCTTGTAGCGACAGGAGGGGCGTTAAAAAAACTGTGCCCTTGGTGGAGCGGGGGGAACAATTTTTAAATCATACTGCCACTGACCTGGGAGAGACCTTGCCTTGCCGGGAGCAGAGAAGCGCAGGAGCGCCAACGACCGTGCACACCGCCTACACCAGCCGCCTCGGGACTACAGATCCCGTCGTCCCTTGCTGCGGCGCCTACCCTGACGCGCTTGTAGCGACAGGAGGGGCGTTAAAAGAACTGTGCCCTTCGCGTCGCGGGACGCACGCGGGACGCCCGGGGATAAGCCCGGGACAAGGGCGGGACAGTCTGCGACAGTCCGTGATTGGCCGGCACTGGACTGGGCCAGGAGCGCTGCCCAATATATAATTTGTGAGTTCCCATCTTTGATCATACCCTCCGCTGCAATTATTGTTATTCATCTTTGTCTAACCTCACTTATAACTCTCTACCTACTTGTTATATCGTACAGTGGGAAACTAGTTTATAATTGCTCAAAATGTCTAAATCTAAAACACCCCAAGCTGTTAATACTCTTGATAACTACCTAGTTCAGGTTGTTGCGAAAATTAATAATGATAGGAGATCTTCCTTGGGCTTGAGCCCCACTCCTTCATTTCCATCATTAGAAAATATGCCTTCCGACATACCTGAATTTGAAACCAGCAATGAGGTTATACAGCAGTCCATCCATGAGAGTAATTTATTAACCCAGCTAATAGTAGCCTTAGCTGAGTCTGATGCTGAGAATATACCCGATGAAGAACTAGTACTAATAGAAGATGAGCATCCAGCACCAGTTCCAGCCCCTAGAGCTGCTAAGGGGGGGGGGATAAGAGTCTCCCAAAACGGGATGGGCTCCGTTCAGGCAAAAAACGCCTGGATACCTCTCCACCTAAAAGGGTTGGCGAGGATGAGGGGGGTATTTTGGGAGGGAAGTTATTACTGGATGAAGACCAGTTTAAGAGATTAGTAAACGCCCTAGACACCAAAATCAAGAACTTAACTAAACCTCTTTTGTCCAAAATCGATCATCTCACTAAAGAGGTGAATAGGCTAGGGGGACTCTTGCAAAAATCACTACAGGAAGTAGCAAATATCCCAATACATGAGCCGCTAAGAGTTGAGACAAAAAAAATCAGACAGCGCGTAGGTTAGAACCCTTGGTTAATACAGTCCCTATTTCTATGGGGAGCAATGACCAGGGAGGGGGGGCAAGTGGGGGACTGGGTGCAAACAGCGGGGCTTATGAAGAGCTGGGGCAAAGGGATAGGCTCATAGACTGCAACATAGAGAAGGGTCCAGTAGAATTAATTGTAGAGGCTTCTCCTCTAGTATTGGTTCTCGCCAATGTCCCTCATTTGGAACCCGGGCAAGGAGAGAATTCAACTTCTCTGATAAACAAATCATTGCATTGGCTCTCACGTAATATGGGCCTTTCTCCAGGGGGCATGGACCAGTTGGCACAAGAGGTAGTAAAGGCAAGAAGAGTAGAATGGATCGGGGGTGGTAATAAAAAATTCAGAGGGGACTGTGTGGTGTTGCATCTCTCAGACCCCGAAGTGTTGCCAAATATTTTGGCCAACATATATCCTCCCCAGCGTAGATCCACTGAGATAGTTCCTTTAACATTAGACTTTTTTTATGCTAGGAAAGGTAATACCCTAAATCCCACAGTATTGAGAACAAAATGGAATACTGTAGTAAGGAGGGGAAAGACCTTTGGGATAAAAAGTAACTGGGGCATGCCCTTGGAAAATAGATTTTCCGCCCTATCGGATCTAAATGAGTGTGACTGACTGAATGGGATAGAGGGTGCTGCCCAGGATTGTATAGGCGGTACGCTATCTGGTGAGATTGATACTATTGAGAAGAGAGTAACTAAACATAGTGCGTTCGCTGTCATCAAACCCCATGATGGGAGTATATATTCACGGAATAGGATGGAGCTTAGCACTACAGGGTACTTGACTCCTACCATATGTTACTCTGATAATAGTTGGGCAACCAGCCCCTCTCCAAATCTGATTCAACCTCCCCACAGTCAAAAAGTACTGCTATCACAAGAGAGGGTGGGTCCAGCCAAGGAGGGTCTTAAACTCCTATCATGGAATCTGGCTGGAATTTCGAATAAATTAGATTCCCCAGAATGGTCCGAATGTATTGAGCTCCACGATGTAATCATGTTGCAGGAAACTTGGGCAGTGCTCCCAGTTTATCGACAAGGATTCCTAAACTTCTTTACCCCCGCAAAAAAGAATCCTAAAGGGCGGCCCTCAGGGGGGTTAATTATATGGGTACGCCAATCATTGCAATGTACTACAAGAGCGAGATCAGTTAACAGCTGTGATATATTGTCAATTGTGATCACTTGGGCTGATGGCCACGAGATGGCCCTTTTCATTATATACGCTAGGGGAGTAGTGGGGGGTAAAGCTTCAGAGGTGGTAGCTGCACTAGATAATGATCTGGAATGCCTCTCTCCGCATATTACAATTTTGGTGGGGGGAGACATGAATACCACATTCGAACCATTGGGCCAGGAGGATAGTGAAATGTCCCAAGAGGAAAATGTAAAATGGGGAGTTCCTCAACTAGACTTGCCCCCGGTAAAGAAATGGACCGAGGTGGCAGTACAGCTAAAAAGCATGTGTCTGGCCCGGGGCCTGAGGGCAGCAAATGGACGTACCCCGTCTGACCAACGGGGGCCCATACTTTTGACAATACAAGGGCAAGTAGTCGGATAGATTACATCCTTGTAGATGTCAGAGACTGGCATATGTTAGTGGACATGAGTGTTACACCCAGACTGGAGAGTGATCACAACCCGTTGTGCTTGCTCTTCCAAATAAACCAAGAAGCAATAGCGCCAAGTTCGGGAAAGGGAATTACGTCCCTGGATATTGTCTCTTCTAATAACCAATGCCATGTTAAGTGGGCAACACTGCTAGATAAGCCAGAGAAACTGCAAGATTTAATGGTGGCAGTGGCGAGCGAGGTTAGTAGTTTGCAGGATCATTGTAATGAACCCAATTTTAACAAACAAATTGAAGAGTCACACCCCAAGTTTTTTTTTTAATTACAGGGGTTTTTCTTAAAGCAAGTTAATCAAAAAAAGGGTGCACATCCCCCAATAAAGAAAGGATGGTATGATCAATCCTGCAGAAGGGCACGTCAGAAATTAAGCTTGGTGCTGAGGAGTAAAAACAGCGAAGAAGTCCTGAGGGCCAGGGATGACTATAGAAAAGCACAAGCTAGGGCAAAAAGGTTGTGGGATGAAAATCAGTGGCTGGACCTAAGAAATGCCTGCGCAGCTAAGAAACAAAAAGAGTTTTGGGCAATCATAAAATGGGATAGGGTGGAATAGCGGAATGCCCAAAAAACCACGTGGCCAAGGAATCTTGGATTGATTTCTTTAAGCCGCAATATTCTTGCAGCCTTCCCCTCGGGTCTCACCCCCCCTCCCTATGGTATTTTATAAAGAAGAAGTTTTTACAACAGGGGATGTAAATGTAGCACTGGACGGGGTGACAAGAGGGAGGGCCCCAGGTATTGATGGAATACCGGCCGATGTATTTTTATGCGACCGGGATAATTGGTGCCAATATTTCGTCTGGCTTGCAAATTCCATAGCACAAGGAGCCATAATACCTGCCTGATGGAAGGGAGCGGAGATCATTCCAGTTTTTAAAAAAGGGGATAAGGCTTTACCAAGTAATTATAGACCCATCAACCTTATCGATTCTGCACAAAAACTGATGGGTAGAATGATACAAAATAAAATACAAGCCTGGATAGATGATAAGGATGTTCTTTCCCCGTACCAAGCTGGTTTCCGCCCCCTAACTAGCTCAATTGACCAGGTATTTCATTTTTTTTTTTTTTTTCTTGCGCAACTTAGCCACAATGGGCGTCAAGGCGCCTAAATCCAATAAGGCAGCTAAGCCCCACTACAGTACACTCTACAGCATTCTCTCATTGATAGGCCCTATTAAAAAGGAAAGTTTTAAGAGCCTTTTTAAAAGACTCAATTGTAGGAAGGGTTTTCATTTCGATGGGAATCGAATTCCAGAGCTGAGGGGCCACCACAGAAAAGGCTCTGGCTCCCCACCTGGCTAGCTTGAAACGCGGAACAACAAGTTGGCAGAGTCCCACAGAACGAAGGCCTCTTGCAGGAACATAGCGCATAAGGAGAGAACTAATAGCACTAGAGGAGCCTCCTGTCACAGCTCTGTAGGCCAGACACAGAACTTTAAAACAAATTCGGTGCTGGACAGGAAGCCAGTGGAGTTCTTTCCTGGCTGCCGTAGCAGAAGAGGTTTTAGGAAGAGCCAGGACAAATCGGGCTGCAGCATTCTGCACAACCTGCAGTCGATGGAGGAGGCTTTTATTGGCTTCCATATATAGAGAATTACAGTAATCTAACCTCGATCCTACCAAAGCAACTGCAACCTGTTTACGTGCCTGGGGGGAAAGATACCCGCGGATCTTATTGAGTATCCTGATCACACCCCAGCAGGTAGCCACGGTCCTGTTGGCTTGCAGGGAGAAAGAGAGCGAGGTGTTGAAAATGACACCCAGGTTTCTGGCGGAGTGGGAAGGGGTGGGGCAGATGCCAAGAGAAGATGGCCACCACTCACTTGACCAAGCATCTTGGTCCTTCCCAAAAATCAGCACCTCCGTCTTTTCGCCGTTCAGTTTCAGGGAATTTATAGTCATCCAGTCTGCCACATACTGCATGCATACCCTGAAACCGGCGGCAGAGGTCCTGACAGAGGAGTGAGCAAGTGAAACCATAATCTGGGTGTCATCTGCATAGGACACCACCTCCATCCCCTGCGATCTTACTAGTCTTGCCAGGGGAGCCACATAGATGTTAAATAGGGTCGGACTTAAAGCCGACCCTTGTGGCACCCCACACTGCAATGACTTGGCAGGGGAGAGGTGGTTCCCGAGCAACACTCTCTGCTCCCTTTCCAACAGAAAGGAATTGAGGAGACTCAAGGCCGGTCCCTTGACACCAACTTCCTCGAGCCGCGATGTAAGAATGGCCGGGGAAAGGGTGTCAAACGCGGCCGTGAGGTCCAGCAGAACCAGAACCGTGGTTTGGCCCGAGTCCACTTTGCGTCGAATGTTATTGACCACATAAGTGAGAGCGGACTCAGTGCTATGGTGCTTTCTAAAACCATGTTGCGTGCTGTCAAGGTATTCAGATGACTCAAGGAAAGAGGAAAGATGGAAATTCAGATGTGCCTCAAGCATCTTAGCGGGGGCAGGGAGGAGGGAAATCGGCCTGAAATTTGTAAGCAAGGCCGGATCAAGGGACGGCTTCTTAAGGAGTGGTTTCACAATCGCCTTCTTCCACACAGAAGGAAAAGAACCCTGAGTAATAGCCTTGTTCATTACCTCAAGCATAGGAGGAAGAAGGCTATTTCTACACTCTTTCAGTTTTTGCAGAGGTAGAGGGTCGAGGGGGGAAGCAGATTTGGTCCTGTCAAGCAACAGGTTCAGTCCTTCCAAGGATAAAGGTGGAAATTCCACAAGAGAACAGGAAGGATCTGTACCTAGGGAATCAAGACTGAAAATGACAGGCAATAAGCTTTGATCCAAAGCATGGCACTGAGCTTCCAAGGAGACATGTATATCAAGGATTTTATTGTGAAAGAAGTCAGAGATATTATTGCAAAGTTCCTGCGAACTGACTACGGGATCTGGAAGTTGCAGGGAGCATAAGGTGTCAGCGATTTTAAAGAGCTCCCTGGCAGAGGAGAGGGAACTGGTCAGGTTGGAGAAGTACTCCTGCTTCGCTGTCACCACTCCCCGTTTATATTCCAGCAGTGCGGACTTGTGAGCCTCTCGATCATTGAAGTCCCAAGATTTCCTCCAGTTTCTCTCACTACTCCTACATCTCTGCCTCAAGAGTCGTAACTGGTCAGAAAACCAGGGTGCCGTAGGCTTTCGACGTGCTACATAACGCAGAGATGAGGGGGCAAGTTGTTCCACTGCCCTGGCGATAGAATCCATCAGGTCTTGAGCTGCCACAGCTACGTCTTTAGATAATAAAGATTCAGGAGTGGAAACAAGAGGGACAAGAGCCTCATCCGATATCTTCCTAAGATTTCTCCTAAGAATAAATGGAGTGGTTCCCATGTTAGTAGTACCTGAAACAGGAAAGGAAAATTCCAGTGGCACGGCATAGTGGTCAGTCCAAACTAGCGGCAGCGGAAGGCCAGTGGAGATCCTAGTGTCGTTAGAGAATACTCCATCGAGTATATGCCCAGCCTTATGGGTGGGGCTATTTACAAGCTGGACGAGATCACACGCGCCAAGTGAATCGACCAGCGAAATAGTGTCATTTGAGTTGACCTCATCAAAATGAAAATTAAAATCACCCAGAATGGTGAAAGCCGCTTTTCCAAAATAAGGTTCCAAGAGTGTCAGTATTTCTGAAGGGAAGCTGGCCCTGGCACCAGGGGGCCTGTATATCAGAATCCCAATTAAAGAAACAGAGGGAGAGAGGGTAATACAAAAGAATAGCGCCTCGAACCGATCTGAAGGCATCGATAAAGATTTAGTTGTGCAAGAGAGGGAGGATTTAAGAAGAATGGCTATACCTCCTCCTCTACGCACAGGTCTATCCTGTCTATAGAGAAAATAACCATCAGGGATGGCCAAGATCAGGTCATGTCCTGAGGAGTCTGAGGCCCAAGTCTCCGTAATAAACACCCAGTCCGGCTGTCGCTCATCCACGAAATCGTGAAAGGCGACATTATGCTTGATAAGCGAACAAGCGTTAATCAAGAAGCCAGATCTCACAGGCGTATCAGGTTGTATAGAAGGGAGAGGAGATGTTAGAAGGCCATTGCAGGAGAAATCAAAAGGGGCCATACAGGCCAAACAGCTATGATAGTGAAGTATCCCCTCAGGCGAATAGCGATGACGACAGGGCTGAAATACAGGTCTAAGTGAGAGGAAGTCAGACCTAGAGTATAACCTGGTTATTCCGTCTGAAGGGGAAGGAGTAAGAGCAGAGTCCAGCCCGCCCTGCAGCCCGTACTCAGCGCGGACGGGCGCAGACGGGCGTCAGTCCGGCGTCCCCGATGCGCGTTACCGCTGCGCGCCGGCATGGCTGCCCTTATGTTCGCCTGGAGAAATAGAGAGCAGACTATAGCGCGCGATCTGTGCCCCTCACCTAAGATGGCCGCCGTCGTGACAAGGGCTGAGGACCCGCCAAATGCGGTGAACTTTTCAATTTAAGATGCAGGTAAGGTGGCAGCAGTGGGGGTATGCGTGGCCAGGCTTTTTAAAAACAAGGGGAAAGTGCCCAAAACAAAATTACAAATTAGAAGGCAAAAAACGGGAAGATTAAAATCACGAGCTGAAATTCGCCAGTGAGAGCTACAAATGAAAGCGCTGCTGTAGGTATAGCGCTAAGGCTAGAGAATGCGAGCCGATCAATTTGCCTGCCTTTATGCTCGCCTGGAGAAATAGAGAGCAGACTATAGCGCGCGATCTGTGCCCCTCACCTAAGATGGCCGCCGTCGTGACAAGGGCCGAGGACCCGCCAAATGCGGTGAACTTTCCAATTTAAGATGCAGGTAAGGTGGCAGCAGTGGGGGTATGCGTGGCCAGGCTTTTTAAAAACAAGGGGAAAGTGCCCAAAACAAAATTACAAATTAGAAGGCAAAAAACGGGAAGATTAAAATCACGAGCTGAAATTCGCCAGTGAGAGCTACAAATGAAAGCGCTGCTGTAGGTATAGCGATAAGGCTAGAACTTTTTAACTCTTTATTGGAAAAATGTGACCTTGGCAAATGACCCATTGTATGCTGTTTTTGTCGACTTAAGGTCAGCATTTGACCTAGTGCCCCGACAAAAACTATGGACTGTTCTTAGTGAGCTTGGTATCAGCACAGAACTACTGACATTGATAGTCCGAATGCACGAAAGTAACTACGCCAGGATTCGGTGGGGGACCCAGGGCGAGGTCACTGATTCTTTCCCCGTAGAGCGCGGGGTGAGACAGGGATGTGTCCTGGCTCCCACCTTATTCTCTCTTTATATTAATGGAGTAGTGGACTATCTCAAGAAATCACCAACTGATGCCCCAATACTTGGGGGGGGAGCGGGTCCCAGTATTAATGTTTGCTGACGACACGCTTCTGGTCTCGCGAACCCCTAGTGGCCTACAAAAGACAATCGATGCATTTGGTGATTTCTGTCAGATTCGGGGCTTAGAACTAAACACGACAAAGACCAAGTTCATGAATATGAATCCTACTAAACAATTCAAGGGCACAATACATTTTAATGGGGCAGCATTAGAAGAGGTAGATGCTTTTACGTATCTTGGAATTTCCTTGCAGGGCAACATGAAGTGGAAATCTCATATCGATTCTGTGGTCTTAAAGTTCCATCAGCTTTCTGGGGCCATAGCACTGAAACATAAATCTTCTCTAACTAAACCCATCCATCCCGTGATGGAGATTTATGGTATGAAAGTGCTGGGTGCATGCCTTTATGGAGCAGAACTGTGGGGCTTCGCTAATGTTAGTGCGCTGTCAACAGCGGAGAATAAATTCTTACGCCGGCTTATAGGAGTTCCGCAGAGCACTCCATTGATCCCACTCCTATATGACCTAGGGAGGAAAAAGATAGAGGACCTGGCTCGGTTGCGACCACTGTTATTTTGGAGGCGCATAAAGACAACACCGGAATTGGGTCAATATGCATCTGCACTTATGGACATTATCAGTTCAGACCGGTTCCACAAAATAACTTGGCTCAATGAAATCAGGAACTTGTTGCAAAAACTGCATCTAGACCACTTATGGTCTATCACTGACCCTACAGTCTTTCCATCTAAGATGTTGTTAAAGAAAATGTATTGGGACATGGTACACCAATCTGTTTTGACTTCCAATCAGCCCTCTATGTTGACGTCCCAGTACCTGGAGACTAAATTAGCTCCAACTTGCGAACATTACTGGGATTTGATAACAAAACCCTTGGACAGAAAGTTGTATTTTCAGTTCAGAGTTGGTTGTCTACCTCTAAATGCTTTTACTTTAAAATGGTGACCTAATAATGTTAATATGTGTTGTTATTGCAAGGTCCATACCGAGGACATCCCACATTTCTTGTTTGCTTGCCCCCTTTATACTGCACCAAGAAGTAGATGGCTAAAACCAGTATGCAAGAATCTGGGGATAAGAAGATACCAAGAAGCACTTAGAATCTTAAGATCAAATTGCTCCCCTTGTCTTGCAATTGCCCTAGCTAAATATTTGGGCTGGGCATGGATCATACGCACCCGCACTTTAACTTTAATGAAAAGTGATTAATGAACAGTATCGTGTTTTTAACTGGGTTTATTACATGTGATCTAGGTACAATGACTTGGCACTTTTAGATGTAAAATTCTTTTTTAAACATGAATTCGCCAGCATTTTGTATTTAATGTGTATTTTAATCGTTGTAACTTAGCATAGTATTTATTTATGTTTAGATTAGGGTGAAAATGCTTTTATGACAATGCTGTTGAATAAAGCTTTGAAACTTGAACTTGGAATTCCGCTGGTAAGCCCCATTTCAAAGCCACTTCCCTTTACTATTGGCCCTGTTACTGGCGACTCACCATACTTGCTTACTTCTAAATGTGGCGAGAATTTGTTAGGATTGGATATATTGAAGAAATTGCATGCTCGTATTTATTGTTCTCCTGACGGTGTTTATCTAGCCTTGCAGCCTCCTACTGAATGTGCGTCTCAATGTTTGGTAAAAAATAAACCTCTCCCTCCTGAATTTTCTGAAATTCCCCAGACCCTTTGGGCTAGGGGGACACAGATGTAGGATTGTTGAAAATACCCCCTGTATCAATTACGTTAAAGCCAAATGCACATTTGCCACGTATTCCCCAATATCGAATTTCACCAGAAGGCGAAAGAGCTTTATTGCATGTCATCCGTGATTTAATTGAAAAAGGAGAGGTAGAAGAAACAGCTGCGAATATTTGTAATAGCCCCATTTGTCCGATTTTGAAAAAGGCCCCTCTGGATGGTGACCATGATTATAAGGATACTTATCGTTTTGTAATTGACCTTCAGAGAGGTTAATAAAATTGTGATTCCTCAATATCCTGTGGTTCCGGATATCACTGCCATCCTTACTATGATTCCCTCTACTGCACTGTATTTTTCGGTAATAGATTTGAAAAATGCTTTCTTTAGCATTTCAATCCACCCTGACAGCCGTCATATTTTCGGATTCTCATTATCTGGCCGCAGTTTTAGATTTTGTCGCGCACCTCAAGGCTATACCGAGAGTCCTAGTATTTATAACCAAGCACTAAAAGCAGTATTAGATAAATTAGTCCTACCTCCTTGTAATGTTCTCATCCAATATGTGGATGACATACTGGTGGCGTCGGACACAGCAGAAGGTTGCAAAGAGGCCACTGTTAAATTATTGACCCATTTAGCAGCTAACGGTAATAAAGTATCCTTATCCAAATTTCAGTATTGTCGACAGGAAGTGACCTACCTTGGTCATTTACTGTCGAAAGCGGGGAGACGGTTAACTCCTGAATGGATAACTGTTATTACTAACATGTCTGTGCCCCGTACTCAACGTGATGTTCATGCTTTTCTAGGCATAACCTCTTACTGTCGCCAATGGATTCCTAATGTTTCTCCTCTGGCTAAACCCTTGTTTACCAAAGACGTGCATGAACCCTTGCCCTGGACGGATGAATGTCAGGATGCGTTTAATTCTTTGAAATCTGCTCTCTGCTCTGCACCTGTCTTGGGTACTCTGGACTACCGAAAACCTTTTGTACTTTACGTGCATGAGGTGGACGGTTGTTCCCTTTCAGTGTTAACACAGGGTTTTGGCGGAAATCAACGACCTTGTGCATATTTTTCGGCAGTATTGGATAATGTTGCCAGAGCCCTTCCTAGCTGTTTAAGGGCCACTGCTGCTGTAGCGGTGGCCATTCGACAGTTGGAGGGAATTGTTTTGAATACCGACCTCACAGTGATGGTACCGCACGCTGTGGACATATTATTGAATCGAACAAAAACTCAGCACCTCACGAGTGCACGATTGACTGGTTATGAATTAACTTTATTTGCACCCCACATCATTATTAAACGATGTGCCACTCTGAATCCAGCCACGTTACTACCCCTCCCTTTGAGTGATCAAAAGGACGATGTCCATGATTTTATATTTCGAACCAAAGAAGAAACGAAGGGTCGAGTAGATCTCACTGACACCCCTTTATCTGAACCCCAAGGGGAGTTGTATGTGGATGGCTCTTGTTTCATGTTACCAGATGGCACGACAACAGCTGCTTATGCTATAACTACCCTTAGAACAGTAGTGGAGACCGCTCAGGTTTCCCAGCCTTCAGCACAAGCAGCTGAACGAATAGCATTATTAAGAGCATGTGAACTGAGCGAAGGTTTCAGAGTAAATATTTTTACAGACAGCCAGTACGCCTTTGGCGTGGCCCATGGTTTCGGGCGGCTGTGGAGGGAACAAGGATTTCTTACTTCCCATGGTCAAAGAATACAACATGGCCCTTTGATTGAAAGACTGTTGAATGCCTTAACCTTACCAGAGAAGGAGGCCATCATTAAGTGTAGTGTCCACAAGAAAATCATTGATACTACAGGAGAGGGAAATGCCTTTGCTGACCAAGTAGCAAAAGAAACAGCACAAACTAAAACGTCCACGATGTTCCCCAGTGTATCAGCCAGATGGGTTGCAGAGACCACAGTATTTGATAATACCATTGAAAGTGTTAGAGAATTGCAGAAAGAAGCCACTCCTGATGAACTATTGAAATGGGAACAGGAAATAGGGCGGTTGGACAAAAACAATTGTTGGACTGATTTGACTGAAAAACAGAGATGGCTATTGCCCAATGCACTGGTGTACGCAGTAGTAGTGATGGCCCATGGTCCCGCTTACATTGGAGCAAAGGGTATTTGTGCATTATTGGACCCAGTGTGGAATAACTCGAACATCCCCAAGACTGCAGCCCATGTGGTTAAATACTGCATGGTCTGTTTACAGCATAATCCCGGTGGAAATTTTGTGCCTCCTTCTTTACCGTTTGAAGTAATACAAATGGATTATATTCAACTTGAAAGGGTAAATAATCTTAAGTATGTGCTGGTGGTGGTCTGTGCTTTTAGCAAATGGGTTGAAGCATACCCCACCAAAGCCAATACTGCTTCGGCCACTGCAAAAGCCCTGATTAAAGAGTTCCTGCCTCTATTTGGTTTGCCCCGAATTATATGGACAGACAATGGGGTACACTTTAATGCAGAACTTGTTAAACATATTTGTAATGGGTTACAGATAAGACAGAAATTTCATGCAGCAGGACACCCGCAGTCTGCAGGACTGGTTGAAAAATATAATGGCATACTGAAATTAAAGATGGCAAAGATTCAGGAGAGCACGGGTTTGAGTTGGCCTGATGCGCTGCCCTTAGCATTAGTGTCAATAAGAGTAACCCCCCATTCTCGGGCAGGGCTGTCACCTTATGAGGTTGTTTTTGGTCGACCAGCCAATGTGTGGGGTGTCCCAAGACCTAGATCCTTCCGAGATCTTGATTATCCTATGATGACAGATTATCTGTATGCTTTAACTAAAGATCTGCGTTCCATTCATCAACAGGTGTCAGCAGTACTGCAGACGCTGCCGGAGGGTCCCGGACATCGCTCGTAACCAGGACAGTGGGTCCTCGTTTGAAATTATCAACGGAAATAGAGTTTGGAACCCAGGTGGAGCCGTCCCTACCAGATTCTTTTGACCACTCGAACAGCAGTGAAAGTAGATGGGAAAAAGCACTGGATTCATATTTCACATGTGAAGAAATTACCCCTTTTGATTTTGATTTTAATTACCGCTTCCTTTTGATCAGCAGAACCGAGACGGAGTTCTAACGCAAGAGGGAGAGCAGAGGTTGAGTTTTGTGCCTTTCTCGAATGCCCTTAAAATAGGGCAAGAGGAAGGATTGTTGACGCCGCAAGGAGACGAATCAGCCTCAGTTTCTGAAACTCGTGATAAGGCTGATTCCTCAGAGGCTTCTGAAAAACCGTGTTGCACCGAATGTCCCTGCTGCTATGTTGTTCCGTGACCAGGAGCAACCTGGCCATCTTCGATACAATTTATGGCCCCGAAAACAACACGGTACCCCAGCTTAGGATTTTAGGAGATAGGGAAAGACTTGAGCTGTAGGGTTGGAGATAGCTCTTTTCTGGGGTATCGAGCAAGACACTGGACTGAACCCGTTGAGAGCTTGGAACTGTTACATTACTCTGTTCAGAAAGAAACACTGTGCTATGTTAAGGGCCTAAATTGCAACGCTGAAATTACAGTGAAGATTGTTTCTATGGTTTAATAATAAGAGCCTACCTGTGAGGCTCTAGACGGACACAGGGAGAAGAAACCCTCTGGCAGTTGGCTCGCACCCTTTTCCCGAGTTTAGTCTGGACTTTTAGTTAGGATGTATCCCTTTGCCCGATTTGCCCTTGAAGACGAGCAACCCCTTGCTCCTAGATCTTTTCTTGAAAATGTCCCCATGTTTTCCGGTTGGCCTACCAGAGTGAAGATAGCCTTTGTAATAACTATTGCAGTAATTATGATAATATTAATGAGTGTGTTTATGTATTTGGAATTTCAATATCCTATGCACAAGGTATTAGGTACCACAGCAGCCCCACCTGAGCATATCTTTTATACCTTGCCTCCCCACAAAGAGAGACATCGAGAAACATATGCTAAAAATGTGTTCATAGAAATGTTGCACGAAGCTCATAGCACTACGAATAAGACTAACTGTTGGGTGTGTGGCCTTTTGCCATCTGTAATGCATCGCCATGAATTATTCATTTCCTTGCCATTATCACACTTAGCGAGCTGTGAAGCCTGGTTTCAGTTGCTATTTCTTATGTATCTGCATTATGTAGCTGACCCCAAAAGATATACTGAAAAGGATTATGAGGCTGTTTTAAAGTATATAGAACAACATCAGGGATTTGATGCTCAGGGAAACCAAGGAGAGGGATCTTTAGATCCAGATGCCTGTATGAATCTGTATACCACTTATGAAAATGCTACTTGGTTGAAAGAAGAAATGTTAGACTTTGAACATTTTAACTCCACGCAATATTTCCAGCATTTCCAAGACCGTAATGTTACTGATGACAAGGCAATGCCAGTTCCTGTTCTGAATAGTACTGCTTCCTTTTGTATACAAGGGAAAGGTCATGTAAAGGTAGGAAACAGTAGATGTAACTATACCTACACTTTGCATACCAACAGCACTCCGCCCTTGATAACTCCACCTAATGTGTATTTTGTATGTGGTGAGAACTCTTACACTTGGCTTCCCCGAGGATGGGCAGGGTGGTGTTACCTGTCCTTCCTTTACCCTCCGGTGTATATAGCTCCTTCTAATTATCACAAGACACACCAGCTGACTAAACGAAATTCAGATCCTTACCGAGTTAGTAGAAGTATTGATACTGATGGCACTGACCAGACCGACACTGCTTCTCAGCAGTTTGTAGACATAGCAAAGGGTCTTTTTCCCATATGGGGTCCTATTTTTACCAGTAGAGATGTCAGGCGTCTTTCCAGAGTAGTGGAAAATGTGGTTGAAACCACTACTGGCATCTTAACTAATTTAACGGTAGAGCTTCAGGCTACGAGACTCGTTGCGCTTCAAAATCGGATGGTGCTTGACGTCATCCTAGCGGATCGAGGAGGAGCATATCGCTTGATCGGCAGCTCCTACTGTGTATATACTCCTGATTCTGCTCCAACTATACACTTGGCCATTCAGAAACTACATCGCTTAGCTGCTGAAGTTCATGCAGACACTGGTACTTGGTCCTTAACCGGGTGGTTCTGGAACCTCCTATCCACCTGGGGCTGGAAAATTTTCATGATCCTGGCTGGAGCACTTGGGGTGGTATTTGTTTGTTGCCTATGCCTTCATTGTGGGCCGGCATGCTGCTCTTATTGCGCTACCAAGCTCACTTCCTCATTAACTGTTTCATGACAGGCGAAAATTGAGAAACAATTAGTGCAGAAGGAGGTTACTGACCTCATGCAAATAGATGAAGGTGTGTTCTTGGATGGGTGTTTCCTTGAAGACTTGGTCCCGTGAGGAATCGTTACTGCCGGGTCAACTGCTGTGGCTGCATTTCTCTGCATTTCTCTTGCCGACCTCTCCACACCCGCTGCGCGGGTGTTGCTTTGTGATCTGGGACAGAGGCACTTTGGACAGCTAGAAGGAGCCGAGATCCGTGGGCTTCTACAGGAAGGTTGCATCAGGGCTGCGAGCGTTGCAGGGACTCCATCTCCCAGGAGTCCCTGCCTTACCTAGAGACATCACCTGGTCCGCTCTCCCTGTTGCTCCGCCCACAGCCCGTAACCCTCCCTACTTATTGGATCCAGCATCCCGCTGCGCGGGAGCGTCGCCGGGCGAAGCCCGGGCCAAGGGCGGGCCCGTTTGTGCCCGTTCGTGACCGGACCTGACCGGACTAGGGCTCACCCCCTGCTTCTGTCGCTTATCCTGGTCATTCCTAGTGCGGGGAGATGTCCTGCCGCGAAACCAGGAGTAAGTCTTCTATAGCTGGAGCGGCCATTGCTGGAGGTATGGAGAAATATTTGATCAGAGCTAATACCATAATTGACACCGAAATAAATGTCCTTGAGAAGCGTTTATCTAAGGAACTATCGGTCTTCAAGAGATCTTCCCTGGGAACAATAGCCAATGCCAAAACTCCAGAGCGGCCAACCGAGTCTGTTAATAATGCTGTGGTTGGCCCATCTTTAGCACCTACGGAGACCAACTCGGCGGCTCTTGACACTGACATTTTGGTCAACGAAATTCTCCCAGAAATTGATTTGATCCTTGATAATAATGTGTCCACTTCCTCTGATCCCGTTGTTATTTGTGATATTCTGTCTAATGGGGTTAAAGAAGGGGCCGCAACTAAACGCAAAAGACCGTATAATACGAAATTGGGTGGTAAACCCAAATCAGCCAAGCTTAAACATGATACCCCCAACCCTACACCAGGATTATCCCAACCCTTACCTAGTATGGACTTTACTTTAGAAAACCTGGGAGCCCTGTTTAAATCCTTTTTATTTCCCCTAGAGTCTAAAATGGAACGCATCAAACTGCGTCTTACTAATATTGAGAAAACGACTGCTGCTATATTAGCTAGATCCCCCAAGTCTAATATTCCCTGTCATCCTCAAATCACCCCCACCGACCTAGGTCTTCCTTTAGCGAATGATGCTGTTCCTCCTTTATGTCCTCCAACAGGAGTTTTAGCCCCTACTCCATTTAGCAACCCTAACATTCCTCCTTTGCTACCTGTAGGACCAGCCCAATCTACGGCCACTACTAACGGGGCCTCAATTGACGGCCATTTAGTTTCTCCATCACCCGATAAGATCGCCCCTAGACCGCGTAGGCCAGACCTGCCACCAGAAGCCAACCGCCTCATGGTAGTCTTGGCCGGAGCTCCCCCGTTGGAAGCCGGTGAAGCCGAGAACTTTCAATCCCTTAAAAGTAAAGTTGTCAGATGGCTGAACTGGAATAGACCCCTCCCGGCCCACCTTCACAATGAAATCATCATGGTCAGAAGGGTACCTTGGCTGGGTAAAACTAGAAAGTCTAAAAACGGGGACTGCATCACGGTGAGCTTCAGAGACCCTAGGACGGTCTCGCACATTTGTGCAGGTTTTAATAGATCCTTCGACTCCACTATTCAGACGCTTCCAGTGTCTTTTTTCTTCCCCCAATCCCCTGTACCATGATCAAGGCCGAGATAATTGGACGAGGGTTGAGCGGAGGGGCAGATCTCGTAGGTATGATGCAAGACCAGTCCTGTTGCCTCCGGAGACCCATTTTTGTGATTTTAACCGATTTAGCTGTCTCAATGGTTTAGATGGAGTCGACTGACCACCAACGACTCATGTTTTAACTCCCCCCCCGCTACTGGTAATAGCTTACGAGTTGTTATGGGTAATAGTATACCTAAGGATTCAGCACCCATAATGCCCCCTACCCTTACACATCTATTATCTCGGGTAGCAGACCCCTTTGTCACATATCCCCCTCCTGTATCTATGGTCACCCCTGTTGTAACCCAGCCGTCATTAGGTTTCTCTAGTGTCCCTGAGTCCACCGAACCAACATCATGTACTTCCGGCTTCAAATTTGCTAGCTGGAATATTGCGGGCTGGAGCCGCCAAATGTCGTCCTTGGGCTGGAGTGAATCCCTATCCCAGTTTGACGTCTTATGTTTACAAGAGACATGGGCAACAACTGACATCATTTTTGATGGATTTGTGTCATATAACAACCCGGCACAAAGGTCCACTATGGGCAGGGCTAAAGGGGGGCTTGTAACCTTACTATCTGTGAAACTCCCTGTTCGTGTGAAATCGCATTTGACTGTGGGCTTTCACTCACAAATCTTAAGCATAGAACACGAAAGGGGTCATGAAACCCTGCTGATCAACCACTATAACAACATGTTCGACGCTACAAATACCTCAGTTGTGGAAGAGCTGGATCTAGCAGTGAGGAATATCTGCAAAGATACCCATAAGTCCTTTGACATCATTTGGGGTGGGGATTTTAATATTCGTACTCGCCCTCGCTCCTTTACCAAAGTATGTGGGTATGATGGGGATAATGGGGAAAATCGGGCACATTTTATACACACATCTTATGGTGACTCCCTCAATTCTCTTTTGCTTAACCTGGATCTACTGATACAATACCCGGCTACAGATAATGAGGGTAACTCTGTACCAACTTTTGTAGGAATGAACACGGCCTCTGTTATTGACCATTTACTGGTCTCTGTACATATTGCTCCACTCTGTTCGGTTCCGATTGTTGTAGATTTTGGCTGTAGCGACCATAATGCCATCACTATGTTGACATCAATTTGGGGCTCCCCAGCTAATGTCCAGCGCATGATAATAGATGACATAACCCCCTGTAGGCAGAATGGTATCCGTATCAAATGGTGTGGGGATAATTCGGAGAAGCTGCAGCGTAGAATTGTGGGAGCGGGGTCTGTAGCGATATTTAAATGTTTGGATCCAGATGCTTCCCCTCAGTGCATTATAGCTGATTTTGAGGAATTGGGTACCATCATACAAAGTTCCCTTACTATCACCAAAGGCATATCGAAGAGGGCAGCTGCCGGCTGGTTTGATAGTGCCTGCACTAAATCCCTTCAAGATCTTAAGCGGGATCTCTCTAAACAACCCAGAGACAGGGCGGCCATCAATTACCTCAGGCTGACATATAAAAAGCATTTAACCTGTAGAAAACGAGAGCTAAGGGAGCTTGCCTGGGATAATCTGACCAAAGCAGCAGCGCTGCGTGACAGCAAGCTCTTTTGGAACACGGTTAATAGCCCTTTTCTTGTAAAGGAAGATTTCCCCATACTATCAGCCCAGGTTAGTGAGGAAAACTGGGTACAATATTTTACTGTAATCTTTGTTCCGGCCGGGGAGGATTGTGCTAGCTCTGCCACCGCCCCTTATGAACCTGAGTTACCCCTGGGGATTACCCTCCAAGAAGTTGAAATTGCCATTAGTAAGAGCAAAGGTGGGAAGGCACCGGGACCGGATGGGGTCCCGGTTGACCTGTATAAATCCAACCTGGCACTTTGGAGTCCGCTCCTGACTCAGGTGTTTAACGCCTCAGTCAGGGATAGTACGCCATCTACTTGGAGTGAATCCATAATCCTACCAATCTATAAGAAGGGAGATAGAGGAGAGGCCAAGAACTACCGCCCTATCTCCCTTCTGGATTCCTCACTAAAGATTATGAGCAGGGTCCTACTAGCGCGATTGGAGGAATGGGCGGAGGACAATAAAATCCTAGCAGAATCTCAATATGGCTTCCGTAAGGGTCTTGGGACAATAGAACAGTGTATTAACCTCTATCTTATTATAGGGAAATACACTAAAGCGAAACAGGGCTCCTTATTTCTCTGTTTCGCTGATCTCTCAAGTGCTTTTGATCTAGTGGATCATACTTTGTTATGGTCCACTTTATTGGAAATGGGAGCACCGCCAGCAATAATATACTTCCTGGCCAGACTTTATAACAAACTATCAGCCCAGATCCGCTTTGGCCAGGCAGGGGAATGTACCGGGAAAATCAGGGTTAAATCAGGCATAAGGCAAGGCTATGTGTTGGCCCCTTTACTTTTCTCCCTTTTTATAAATTCTATGGAGTCCGAATTGAAGAGGGTACACGCAGATTCTCCACAGATCAATGGTCACCCTGTCCCGGTTCTGCTTTATGCAGATGACACGGTCCTTCTCTCACGAACACCGAATGGACTCCAAAATCTTATGAATTATTTTTCTGATTTTATCCAGGGGAGAAAACTAAAAATTAATAACTCTAAGACCTTCATCATGGCTTGCGGGAAACAGTGGAAACTTTTTAAACCATTCCATTTTAATGATCACAGAATTGAGGTAGTGGACAAATTTTGTTATCTTGGCTTAACTTTTAATAGTAGAGGGACTTGGGCAATCGAGATTTTAAACGTGAAGGCCAAGATGGGCAAAAGCTCCTCGGGAGTATTCCGCTTTGCATCTAAATTAGGTAGTCGTCGCATCCCGGACATATTAAACATCTATAGGCATAGATGTGCATCTATTGCCTTATACGGTTCGGGTGTATGGGGCTACTGCAACCATGGGGATCTGCAAGTTACAGAGAACCAGTTCCTTAAAAGACTCCTGTGCCTAATTTGCGTAGTGTCCAAAGTAGCCACTTTTCAATACATGTTTTTTACCATTCTAACACGATGGTTGTTTCGGGCATGCCTATGTATTTAAAAGCTATCACCAAACAATCACACCAGTTTGTTCTCACTAGGTTGAGATTAGGCATTGCCCATAACCTGGTGGCTTTTCCACAGATGAAAATTTATAGCCCAACCCCATGCCCCTGTGATGGCATAACCAAGCAAAGCACACTGCACTTTATGCTTATCTGTCCTCTGTACCTGCATATTCGTTTACACTATCTTAAACCTGTTTTTAAGAAATATACTGTGTTCACTACTGCTCAAGCCATGAAACTGCTGTCTACACTTGATACTCTGGATATCTGTTTTTTTACCGCTACCTTTATTTTAAAAGCTGTGTCCCATAGAAAAAGTTTGGTGCTTTAACTCTGGTTTGTTTGTTAATATTTGACTGTCTGGCCGACACATTTGTCTTCATTTGAGTTGCCTCATTCACTGTAATGTGTGTCATCTGTTCTGTATTTTTAATCTGTATTTTTAACATTGTACGCTTTTATGATTGTTAATAATAATCGAATAAAGCTTTGAAATTTGAATTTTTTTGTGTTCTTGGATTAGACAGTCTGTTATATTATATTGGCTACATCACGCCAAAAGGGCGGTCTGAAGGAATATAAAATCGATGTCACATAATGTTGGCCTAATGTATCCAATATATTAACACGCTGCCTTAGGTAAACCCCTTGTAAATACACTCATACCATGCATACATTAAGAATCGGGCCTAGAATGAACAGACGCCATTTTGGTTTCATTTCCTGGTGTCTCTTTCGTTAGTGAAGAAAACACGTGACATGCTACTGTGTGGAGAGCCTGAAAGGTTGGCCTGGGCTATGAACAGACCATTGATTCTAACTTAGGAAACTCAAGGTCGCATCTGTCTTTCTTGTGGGATGAGCACATTCTTGTAGGCGCCATGCCTGTACTCCCGTGCCCCAGAACGAAAGAGAGGTACCTTTACTGACCTACCCCCGGAATAACTTGAGCTGAGTTTCGAATCAATCAGTTGTGCCTTATATGGGTTTTCCTGTTGGCTTCACGTGAAATGGTACTTTTCCATGTACGGGGTTTTCATGAGGTATGCTGAAAGTATATATGCACTGCCTTGTATGTAATCCAGCAGTCTCCTCTGCGCACCTTTGAGGGCTGTGTCGAGAGGGAGGCTCCCTATATAGGGCGCTTTTGCAAAATAAACGATTGAACCTTCTCCATTGTCGACTGACTTATTCTTGGTAATTAGGGTATATGGGCTATTGGTAAGTATAGCTCTGTGGGATTTTTTTTTAGTACTTCAGGACCACAGCCTAGCTGTTCTCTCTCTAAATTTCTTCCATGTACATTAGGTACATACCAGATTGGTTACTGTGTTACCTTGTGAGCTCTTAGTATATGGTACCTTAGGTACCAAGGTCATAGGTACCCCAGAGGCCTACCAGGGGCTGAAGCATGTATTATGCCACCCCTGGGAAGCCTTCCAAAATGGCACCACAGGTCTGCACTTGCAGCCTGGGTAAGGTGGTGTAAGCACCCCTTACTGAGTTATAGTATACCTATAACTACCTATATATATACAGACACATATTAACCTATAAGTCACTCCTATGGCAGGCCTTGACAATCCTGAAGGCAGAGTGCTTGGTTTTCTGTGAGAGGGTGCCCTAGCATGAGCTGAGACCCTCTGCAGCTTTCGGAAATCCTTCCTTATAGCTGTACTTTTTGCTGTGTTTCACTGGTTTTTCGACTTTAGTCTGGCTGTGGCCCTGCTAATCAGGACCACAGCCTAGCTGTTCTCTCTCTAAATTGATTCCATGTACATTAGGTACATACCAGATTGGTTACTGAGTTACCTTGTGAGCCCCTAGTATATGGTACCTTAGGTACCAAGGGTATAGGTACCCAAGAGGCCTACCAGGGGCTGAAGCATGTATTATGCCACCCCTGGGAAGCCTTCCAAAATGGCACCACAGGTCTGCACTTGCACCCTGGGTAAGGTGGTGTAAGCACCCCTTACTGAGTTATAGTATACCTATAACTACACACATATATATATATATATATACATATATATATATATATATATATATATATATATATATACATATATATATACATATATATATACATATTACCTACTGGCGGTCGCCAGTAGGTATATATAGTTAGGATTTTTTCTCTATGGGATTTTTGAAAATTCTATGTCTAATAACTTTGGCGTTTGTGGACGGAATTAGCTGAAATTTTCAGGAAAATGGCACATTTTGTTTCTGAGCAGCCCTTGAAAATATGGGGGGGGTTCGTCAAGGGGGGGCCGAGAAAAAAGGGGGGTCCCAAAACGTGTTTTTAACATTGAGTTTTCCATAGGGCGGTTGGCCTCACTTTTAGCCCGAACGGCTGAATGGATTTGCACGAAACTTGGCAAAATTGTAGGGACTGGTAGCCCGATGTGCCTTTTGTAGGTCTCAATATATGTGCTCCAGTGGATTTTGAGAAATTAACGTTTAAAAAAAGATATATATCTGTAACAGCGGACCTGGCAGCGTCCCAGGACGCGTACTTTTCGCGCAACGGAGCTTTGTGAAGCGAAGCTGATTGGTTCTCCGGCGTCTGTCAACATTCCAAAAAGTCCGTAGCGGCCGCCATCTTGTCTCTCGGTAGGATCGAGAGACAAGAGGAGGTCAAAACAAAGGGGGAAATAACTATAAGGGGGCATAGTAGATCCTCGCTGACCCCCTAGGTTTGATGTTGAGGTTTTAAAAGGGCCCCGCGGGGCAAAAAAAAAACAAAATAATAATAATCGAACGGCTGAATGGATTTGCACGAAACTTGGCAAAATATTAGGGACTGGTAGCCCGATGTGCCTTTGCTAGGTCTCAATATATGTGCTCCAGTGGATTTTGAGAAATTAACGTTCAAAAAAAGATATATATCTGTAACAGCGCTCCGCTTCGCGTACTTTTCGCGTTACGGAGCTTTGCGAAGCTGATTGGTTCTCCGGCGTCTGTCAACATTCCAAACAGTCCGTAGCGGCCGCCATCTTGTCTCTCGGTAGGATTGAGAGACAAGAGGAGGCCAAAGCGAAGGGGGAAATGACCATAAGGGGGCATAGTAGATCCTTCCTGACCTCTTAGGTTTGATGTACCATTTTGCCAAGTTTGGTGTAATTCCGTTCAGCCATTCAGGCTGTAGACGTATGTAAATGTCCTATGGAAAATTGCATGGGGAAAGCACATTTGAAAGTGTTGAAATTTAGAACCAATTAAAATGTTACTTTGGTTTTGTATTTGTGTGTGATGAAAGTTAATTGGTTATGTATATATGTCAAATGAGAGGAAACCACAGCCATTTTGTGATACTACTGTCTGAGGTACATTTGTGAGGAATTTTTGGTGGTGAATTTCTGGTGTTTGATTTACACAGTACTAACACTTCTGCTACTTTTAAAAAGGTGAGTTGTTAATTTGTAAGGGGAACTATGTTGTACACTTGAAGATAATTTGAAAAATGTTTTCTGTTATTTATTTGCAGTCCTTCTGTTATACTAAATACTTGATAAAGTTAGTTTTATATTATGTATTACTAAAAACGATAAATGAAAGTGATTATTTTTTTCTGCAATTTACAGCAAGCAATTTCAAAATAAAATGGCTCACAATGAAGAGACCGTGGCAATTTCTTTTGAATTGTCCACTACATTGATTGAAATTGAGAGCACCAATAATGAAATATTGTCACAAGGAGGACATGACTTGTATGATTCCATTAGATTGATTGAAATGGACAGCACCAAGAATGAAATATTGTCACAAGGAGATGACTTGAATGATTCCACTACATTGATTGAAATTGAGAGCACCAATAATGAAATATTGTCACAAGGAGGAGATGACGTGTATGATTCCATTAGATTGATTGAAATGGACAGCACCAATAATGAAATATTGTCACAAGGAGGAGATGACTTGAATGATTCCACTACATTGATTGAAATTGAGAGCACCAATTATGAAATATTGTCACGAGGAGATGACTTGAATGATTCCACTACATTGATTGAAATTGACAGCACCAATAATGAAATATTGTCACAAGGAGGAGATGACTTGAATGATTTTTTTGATCAATCTCTTGATGGCGAATTTATCGAGTGTTTGGAGACCATAGAGTTACAAGAATCATCATTGGAGACTTTTAATGAGGACATTGCTGATGAGGACATGTTACTAGTTCTTTCAAATTTAGAAAATTCTGAAGAATAAATTTATATTTAGAAATCAAAAATTGTTTGAGACATTATTCATTTTTATTTTTAATTTATGAGGTTGTAGCGAAGTGATTGTAGTATAAAATGAGACTTATAGTATAGAGTGCAACATTTTTATGTTACATGGTAAGTTTACTCATATTTACTTCCCTTCTGCCACTATATTATCTCCAATGTGTATTTGACATCTCTTCTTCATCTCCGGCCTCCTTTCTCTCACTGTGTGTCTCCGATGCATCTTATCGCTGCTATTTTGTGTAATTACAGAAGAGAGTAAAATAAAATAGTTCGGAACGTGAAAAGGGGGCAAAGTAGAGTACTCCTCACCCCCTAGGCCTTTTTAGGCGGTCCCAAAAGGATCAGTTTCTGCTTTCCTGAGAGATTATGGTATGAGTTCCATATACCACAATAACTTGCATTACAACATGCAAGATATCTATCTCCTATTACCAACTTTTGGAGATATTCGCGCTAAGCGCGAATATCTCCAAAAAGTAACACCTGCCCTGAGCAGTTCTTAGCCATGTTATCCAATGGGAGGTGGATAACATGGCTAAGAGCATTAGCTCTGTAATGCATGAATATCGCTGAGTTTTTAGCGATATTCATGCATTGCGGCCGTTTATTATCGCATTTGCGATAAACCTTGATAATAGCAAGGTTTATCTTCGATAATTTCTGACGATGCTTAGTGGTAAAAAATTGGTTGGTAAGCATCGTTAGCGATAAATATCGCTTAACTTTGGTAATATGCCCCAACGTCTGTTAACGTTCGATTCGAAGGAAATGAGGAAGTGTTGAAAAACATTGTCTGCGCCATCTTGCCTTTTTTGAAATGCCACACTTTTGTCGTGCACGGCAGCCATTTTAGATGTCTTGACCAGACCCACTCTCTGCACGCTGTCGATTCGTAGCATGGCTCCTCACCCACGCAAGCATCTTCCCTAGGCACTGGTCACCACCGCTCTCTGTCTTATGCATGGGCAATAAACCTCCCCCCATCTGCGCTGCTCTTCCCTGAGAATCACACTCTGTGCCCGCCCGACACCTCCCTTTCGCCCTATTCACTACCGCACCCTCTGACACTCCTCTTTCTCTGTGTCCGATTGTCCAGGCTATCAGCTAGCCCTGCAGATGTAGTTTATGGCCCCAGCTGTAAAGAATCACCCCTCTTCAAAGGAGTTATAGTAGATCAAGGCCCACACCCGATGAGATCCGTCACACCACACGTGTTCCTACTATCTGAAAACCATCCTGTATTGTGATTGGGGAGGGGACCGAGCCTGAAGCGGAAGATTCCAGGAATGACTCTTTGTACATCAAAGTTTTTACAATTATGTGTCACATTAAAAATATATAGCACTCCAACAAAGTAGTAGGAATATAAAACTTTAATAACATATAAATATATACAAGAAAACAAAAACAGTAAAAACATTTAAACAACGAAGAGACCGTGGCAATTTCTTTTGAATTATCCAATAGATTTATTGAAATTGACAGCACCAATAATTAAATATTCTTGTCAGTAGCGGTCTGTTGTGCGAATAGTTCCAAGGCAGCAGAACGCGCTGAAATCTAGATGGCACGAAAGTGATGTCTAGTAAGTTGCCGCCCAGCAAAAAACGGCGTGGGGCGCCGCGGGGGTGAGTGAGTCCAGTAGGCACCACAGCTATTCTTACCGGCATTGCAGAATTACTGCTGGGGACAATGCCTGTGCTGTAGCAGGGTCACAGCAGAAACAAAAAGGATTCTGTTGAAGATGTTGTTGGTTTTCAATTTGAAAACAGTTCTGGTGTCAACTGCTATGCTAATGTAGTGGTTAATGTTTTGTTTTCTCTAGAAAATGTAAAAGAGGGGGAGGCAGTCCAAAGTTCCGTTAAAAGGGCAAAGGAAAGGATCGGTGGTTTGAACTATCAGTCAAAAAGGGGAGGGGGTGCAATAATTTTTCCTACCGGGTCACACTGTGCTTTCACCGGAAGTGAGGTCTGCAGGATTCTAGTAATTCAAAGTGAGGCTGGCGCCAGCATGGGAGCGCCGACGTCCCGTGGATACAGTTTCGTCACTCCACGGGCGATCATGGCAGTCATTCCCCATCGGGGGTCGGAGACTCCCGCGGCTCCTCTAGAATCTTCAAGGTCGTGGAGGACTACGGTGGTGGAGTCAACCAGTGACCGGGCCATTTCTTTATGCTGGGCCCGCTCTTGCCAGGTCGACCGCCATTTTGAGAGTTCGGCAGCTAACGGCGATCGCGGGGTCACATGAGCGGACGGGCTCCACCCTGCCGGGCGAGACGTTGCAGCATGGCCACAGTGGAAGAACCCTTTTCCGGGCGCCTGGAGCGCTGAGGGTGCAGCTGGGAAGCCTCCACCTGGGGAGGCGGGAGAGGCCTGTTCGCACCGTCTCTCCCTCCCAGTGCACCCCACGGCGTCTCGCTTGAGATTTGTTATGGCCGGACCAGGCGATGAGGACGAGGGGGGGGGGGGTCGGAGGCATGTGCAAGACATCCCCCCCCAGTGTTGTCGCAGCCATTATAAAGGAAAGAAGTGTCCCGTCCGTCTTCGGGCCGGGCTTCCGGTGGATGTCGGCCGGACGCCCCTGGCTCTGGCCCCATGAACGGGTTTCTTGGTTTATCGGCTGCAGCCGGATCCCGTCGGCCTCGGCCCCCCGACCGTTGGTGGTCGGACCGGAAGAGCATGTGGCGGGACTACCTGCAACTCTCAAGGGCCACCGCGGCCGGACTGGGAGAGAGAGGGGAGGGTCGAGGAGACATTCCCCCCCCCTGCAACTGTTCAGCGTTGTAAAGGCAATCCCCTGGCCGGGTCCCGCTGGCCTCGGCCTCTCCTCCGGCTACACCCTACGTTAGGATCTCCTGGCCGAGGCGTGGCAGCAGGACCTGCCTTATATGGGCTGCTCCCGGCTGGGCGTAGCCGGAACCCTGCCCCACCTTGGAAGTTTCCAGAGTGGGGGTGGATGTTCTACTGACTTGCATTTTCCCTAGTCTATCGATTTTTTTGGCGTGGCAGGCGGTGGGACAGCGAGGGGTGATTTGGTTTCTCTTACTGTTTTTCTGGTCTCTCACCACTGGCATATTTTAACGTTTTCTTGTTTCTAGGACATTAATAGGTTTTATCATTACGTTATGTTATCGTTTCTTTGTTCGTTGTTTAATAAAAGTTCATGTTCATCAGTGGCCTACTGATTTTCGTTTTCCTATTTTTTTCTTTCCAGGTTGTTTCATGGTAAAGTTTCTGTTAACAGGATACAGTGATCACTTCGTTATTATTGCATATGTCCTTTTCACTAGGGGTGCTCTCTGGTCGGGCCAGATGACGTATCTCTAGTAAATGGTCCGGGTGAAAAAGGTGCATCAATCAGTGGGGAGTAGATAGGCATGACAGATTACAACGGGGGAGAACGGTCCGCATTACGTACCCTTTCACTACTTGCAAAGATTTTCCTACGTTTATTTGCAAACAGGGAATACCTCCAAAAAGAACTAATTCCCAAACAGTCAATGTTCGGACAATCAATCAATCAATGAGGAATGAAATAGGTACGACGTGTTAAAGGCTTGCGTTACCTACCCTTCACTATCTGCAAAGGGAGAGAGAATATTCCTATTCTTCCTCGTTTGCAGGTAGAGAAGATCCTTAAGAGAATTAACTTCGAACAATTCAATGCTCGATTGAAACAATCAACAAGGGGTACTGTGAACACAAATGAACGCCGCTTATATACATACGCATTGCTATTTTCAACAGGTTGTTCCTAATGTTTCTATTTTAGCGAGGTCAAAAAGAGATCCCATTAGTGGCCTACTGATTTTGCTCGATTCCTTTTGTTTTTTTTACACGATTTTTCGCTATCTGCAAAGACTAAACAGAGTATTGCGACTCTGTGCTTGTTTGTAAATAGAGAATGAACCAAAGAGAACAATCAATCAAATGGAGAGAGAAGCAGGCACGACGGATTACAAAGGGGGCAAAGGGCTGCGTTAACTACCCTTCACTATCTGCAAAGAGAGAGTACTCCTAATAGAAATGAGGGGTGGGGGGCAGCATTCAAAGCAGATCAGTGTGCATAAACACGAAAATGTTTTTACTTACCACGTACTTGACATTCGACAGCTTATGATATTTGCTATTAAAAAACCATTGAAATTCACTGAAAAAACCATAGGTTATAGACCATATATAGTTAGGAATTAGCATTTACAAAACCTTGAAAATTCACTGAAAAAACCATAGGTTATAGACCATATATAGTTAGGAATTAGCATTTACAAAACCTTGAAAATTCACTGAAAAAACCATAGGTTATAGACCATATATAGTTAGGAATTAGCATTTAAAAAACCTTATTTTACTCACACAAAACCATTGAAATTCCATATATAGTTAGTTGCACTAACTATATATCGCGCACCCGCAATCCACTGCTGATGATGTCACATATTACATCATTCATGACATGGTCAGTGACATCACTGATGACATCACTGATGACATCTCAAATGACATCACTGATGACATCACTGATGACATCTCATTTGACATCAATGACCACATCACTGATGATATCATTCATGTGACAATACAATGCATCTCCTCACACTTTAATATAACCTCTGTTACACCCAGTGTTAAATACAGAGTATAATTTTTGAAACCATTGACACACCAATACTAGTTACTACATACGCACTCAGTGATTCCTATGTTTACACACACATTCACTCATTTACCCATACAATCATTCATACATACAATCACTCATCTTTACAACACTATCATATGCACTCATACACCTATACAGACTCTCACATGCAGCAGTTTACAGAACAACAGACATAATGATGCACAAATTAAGACAGTTTAGTCACTAACCCATGCACTCAGTGAGACACATTTAATCACTCACTCATACAGTCAGTCACGCACCTACTAAATCCTTCATCCAGACACTTCTACATCTACTCATTCTTCAATATGTAAAACATATTTAAACTTTACAGAAACACACAGTCACTGGATGATGTCATCAGTGATGTCATTTGAGATGTCATCAGTGATGTCATCAGTGATGTCACTGACCATGTCATGAATGATGTAATATGTGACATCATCAGCAGTGGATTGCGGGTGCGCGATATATAGTTAGTGCAACTAACTATATATGGAATTTCAATGGTTTTGTGTGAGTAAAATAAGGTTTTTTAAATGCTAATTCCTAACTATATATGGTCTATAACCTATGGTTTTTTCAGTGAATATATACAAATATATATATATACACATATATATACACATATATATATACACATATATATATATATATACACATATATATATATAATATACACATATATATATATAATATACACATATATATATAATATACACATATATATATATATATTACCTACTGGCGGTCGCCAGTAGGTATATATAGTTAGGATTTTTTCTCTATGGGTTTTTTGAAAATTCTATGTCTAATAACTTTGGCGTTTGTGGACGGAATCGGCTGAAATTTTCAGGAAAATGGCACATTTTGTTTCTGAGCAGCCCTTGAAAATTTGGGGGGGGTTCGTCCAGTGGGGGCCGAGAAAAAAGGGGGGTCCCAAAACGTGTTTTTAACATTGAGTTTTCCATAGGGCGGTTGGCCTCACTTTTAGCCCGAACGGCTGAATGGATTTGCACGAAACTTGGCAAAATTGTAGGGACTGGTAGCCCGATGTGCCTTTTGTAGGTCTCAATATATGTGCTCCAGTGGATTTTGAGAAATTAACGTTTAAAAAAAGATATATATCTGTAACAGCGGACCGGTTAGCGCTCTGGTTCGCGGACTTTTCGCGCAACGGAGCTTTGTGAAGCGAAGCTGATTGGTTCTCCGGCGTCTGTCAACATTCCAAACAGTCCGTAGCGGCCGCCATCTTGTCTCTCGGTAGGATCGAGAGACAAGAGGAGGTCAAAACAAAGGGGGAAATAACTATAAGGGGGCATAGTAGATCCTCGCTGACCCCCTAGGTTTGATGTGGAGGTTTTAAAAGGGCCCCGCGGGGCAAAAAAAAATAATAAAAATAATAATTGAACGGCTGAATGGATTTGCACGAAACTTGGCAAAATATTAGGGACTGGTAGCCCGATGTGCCTTTGCTAGGTCTCAATATATGTGCTCCAGTGGATTTTGAGAAATTAACGTTCAAAAAAAGATATATATCTGTAACAGCGCTCCGCTTCGCGTAACGGAGGTTTGCGAAGCTGATTGGTCATTCTGTCACTGGGCTATAGTTGGGCTACATCTGGCTGATATTTGGGCTACATTTGTTTTTTTGTGTGTCTGGCGGCCATCTTTGGGCTACATTGGGCTACATTGGGCTTCATTGGGCTACATTCGGCTAATTAGCAAATAGCTCATCGCAAACTAGGAATGGTAAAGAATCGCTATTTATTCCTTAAAGTTCGCTATTTAGGAAATGCAAATAACTTTTATGATACATATGGCGGTTCATCTCTAACAAGATAAGAAGCATAGGGATAGATTTATGATGACTGGCGCATCACCAGGGATGTGTTAGTCATTCTGTGCCGCTGTTCCGTCACCTATGGTGTGCTGCATTTACAATGCGGCGCATCATGGGGCAAAAACAGCACAGATGCGTGATGTATCTGTGCCGTAAAGGTGGCGCATTGCTGGAGTTGTATCGCAAGTGTGATGAAGCTCCAGCAAGGGTCGGGGGTGCCCCTGTCGCAGGGTTTCTGTTCTCACACAGAACTGTGGACAGAGGATTGGAACCTCGGCGAATTAGGGTGTCCCAAAACTCACGTTAGTAATCAAAAACTATTTAGCAAGCTAGGTACAGTGTCACATTGGATATAACAAACTCTCAATGTTTAGACAATCCAGAATATGAACTTATAGTACCTCAGGATACGTGGAACTCATGAACAGTCGGTCGTTATATATTTCTTAGAAACCAGAACATGGAGTTAAGAAGAACACATGTGTATTTGAAATGTTTATTTACTAATGCCGTCTTCTCAGGCGTAGTACCTTAGATAATAAAAGTACACATATTATCAGTAGCAAAATTACCAGCATAGTTACTAGTACATAAAAAGTGAATGGTGATAGTATGTTAACATGCTGTAAATGAATAAGAGTTAGCAACACTTATAAGCAGCCGCGGGCCGTGGAGGGAGATACGGTGAGGCAGGGAGGCGGGGAGGGGGAGAAGCAGGGTGGAGAATACAAGTACACATATTATCAGTAGCAAAATTACCAGCATAGTTACTAGTACATAAAAAGCGAATGGTGACAGTATGTTAACATGCTGTAAATGAATAAGAGTTAGCAACACTTATAAGCAGCCGCGGGCCGTGGAGGGAGTTACGGTGGGGCAGGGAGGCGGGGAGGGGGAGGGGCAAGGTAGAGAGGGCTCCACCCTGCTTCTCCCCCTCCCCGCCTCCCTGCCCCATCGTAACTCCCTCCACGGCCCGCGGCTGCTTATATCTCACCCTCCCTAATACACATATTATATTATTTGCTAAGAAGGTCTCTTTGTGTTGGTTTAGGGCGTGTCCATACTTTAGTGTCTTAGATTTGAAGGAATCACATCAGCATACACCAGCTCTCTCTTCATGTGAACCGCATCAACTGTTGTGTATGTGTGTTCGGCAAAGCAATATAAAACCCGCCTCATGCCCAGAATTGGCAGAAGTTGCACTTATGTTATGAGTATGAAGTCGTGGAGATCAGACCTCATAACAATTCTGTATCGTGTTGTTCTTGAAACTTTAGCACTCGCTGTACAGATATAGTTTAACAAGTAAAGCAGATAGTAGACCAATAACATATTATTCTCATGTAAACCACGATGAACTACTAGGTGGAAAGCTAAAGCAACAACTAAGTGTCGTGTGCAGAAGTTGCAAAAAAGGAAAAATGGCGTTTAAACCGGTAATGAGCCCATGCTAACTTAACACGGTGTAAAGATATCCAGGACCTAGATGACACCTCCTCATGATCCGGAAACGAACTGAATAAGATAATAGAAGTGCCATCTCATGAGAGCAGATTGCAAGTTTATATGTGGACGGTCCGCAAGGTAAAGCATTAAAAACTAGGAAAATTCAATGCTAAAGAAAAATAAAACAGCCAAGTACTTTATCGAGTCTTAAGCCAATAGGCAAGGTAAATAATAAAAACTTGACAAATAAGTCAATGAATTGTCAATGAAATGCTAGTACTCAGCATATCAAACATGAAAAAGGTCTATGACATAACTGTGTATGCAAAATAAGCTGCAACAGCCTCCAATAGGAAGTCACCGTCTTCATCCGAAAACAGTTCAGCCATCCAATTTAAAAGCGGAAAAGAACATACGTGCTCTCCCAGCACCGGATCCTCTATCACCATCAGAGGACAGCTCGGTGGGTTTTCAAGAAAGCTGTGTTCCAAGAAAGACTGTGCTGCCGCCAGTAAATTCCAGGGACCAAGTAGTCCATGCATCAATGCCACAGCCATAATCCTTTCGCCAGGACAAATCAACTCGTGAGTAATGATAGGAGTCATCAGCTGATTAAAGTCGACGTCAGGAGAAACCGGTCCGCAGAGACACAAATCAATGGCCCAATCGAAATCACAGGTCAGGCAGTGAAATACAGGCTGGACACAGGTGAAGTAGGAGAACCGAAAAGATAATCCATATGCCGTGCTTAATATCGCCAACGGCATTGTGCCATAATATTCTAGCATGCGATTGCGGAACAGTGTCAGCAGCTGCAGGGTCGGAGGTTGCATAGGAGGGACATCCATATTTAAAAATGTAAAAAAGCACAAGAGCGTCCGCTGGTAATGCAAGTAAAAATGCAATCCACGAACCAGAGTGGAGAAAATGGAATGAAAGGGAGCAGGGATGACTCCAAAGATTTTCTCAAATGAAGTCACGAGACCACTGGTAACAACTTTAAAAAAGTGTGCCAGGGATTTTGTGGAGGATGCGTTAAAGATAGTCGGAAACATGTTGCTGAAATTGAAAGGCAAACCTGTGTACGGGTGTTCGCTATGTGAAGTACGAAAGTTTCACGGGCCGAACTCAAGGCCACCTCTCTCTGAGACAAAAGAGCTCTTATTCTTGTCATGCCGTTGAAACGTGTCCCAAGGTTGGTATTTGTGGCCAGATTGAAAACTCCCTATGTTCATGTGTGGGAGGAAATAGAACATTTCTGCAGCAAATAACCCGTTCACTTACTGTTACGATAAAAGGAATACTTTTTAATTAACTCAGAACAATCTTCATTATTGAGCATCAAATAACTACCATTTTCCAACAACTTGAACGTGGGGATGATAGCAGGAACTGGCGTGCCTTGCAACACGCAAGCCATATTTGGTCGGTGTTTGTTGCATGAATCGTGTAACTGTATGTGCCTACACATTAGTGAATGATCTGGCGTCTCAGTGCATTCCTCTCCATTCAGATAAACTTCTTGATCATCTTTGAAACATCTGTATGTGTATGGAAGCGACCAGACCTCATGATCAAAAGCACTACCTAAAGGTTCATAAAGACCTATTGGTATATATTTCATACAATTTGAAAACTTATATAAAGCAAAAGGCAGCGTTATTAAACCGTGGATAAGGCATGTTGCCAAAAAACCCGCAATCCTCTGCTGATGATGTCACTGAGCATGTCATGAATGATGTAATATGTGACATCATCAGTAGTGGATTATGGGTAATAGTATCTCTAGTTTACTCCCCTATAGCTGTCTTTCTTTTAACATAAGTGTGTGTTTCCTTCCCTTATACTTACTGTTTTTGGTTCGCTTCCAGTTCGCGTACCAGCGAGCGAACTAGGAAGCGAACTAAGAGAAATAGAGGTTGGCACAGTTCCAAATATTGTACCAATTTTTTAATAACGGGGAGGTAGTTCTGAAAAGAACTTTTTTTTTTATTTTTCTGAACATTTTTTTACTGTTTTTGAATTTTTCGGAACAGTTTTATATTTTTTTGGGTTTTTCTTGGAGGGGGCAATGAAAACGATTCATTGTAAAGGGCTCAACAGGAGCAACAAAACAAAAAAAAGAAGTATTTATTATTTTGGGCGTTTCGGACAAACTTGCATATGATAGTCAATAGCTCTGTTGATCAGAGTGATGCTTCTTTCTCCGTAGGAAATGAATCCATCGCAAAATACGCAGGTGTGTTTTACTTCACCAAATCTCATTTGTATATTTGGCACCATCTCCCTGCCCTCTGGTCCCGTTACTTCCGGTACAACAGATCTTCTGGCCATAATAGGGAGATTATCTAGGTCGTTCCGAAACTGTGCAGCACTGTAGTTGTTAGGATGCCACCTAGTCATATGGCGATGCATTGTGTAGTTTCCGAAACTGTATTTTTTGTCGGTCCCTCTGGACAGTCTATCTTGACATATAAGGCAAGTTACGTATCTTGCATTTACTTTTTTCTGACCTTTGGGAATTTTAAAAAATTGCCAAATGAAGTTTTCTTTCCGGTGAGACGTCTTGGGCTGCTCAGGCAAAAACTGCCTCTCTTCGTGCTCGTCCTCCTGTTCCTCTTCTTCTTCTTCTTGTTGAATTACAACTTGAGCAGGTGGTCCACTCTTCCTTGGATGTGGTGGAGGTGGTGGGGAAGCACCAGCTGAAGCTACTAAAGAAGCCATTGCTCAGTGATCACAAAGGGTCTTTCTCTCACAATGATGAAAGTCAGAGTGAGGAAAGAAGGAGGGATTTTCATCATTTGGGAAAAACAAGAGTTCTCAACCAATCAAAAGTGTTCATTTTAGATTATATGACCTAGTCTTACATCATTAGGAAACCAAAAGTGAAATGAACCAATGAAAAGTGTTATTACCAAGTCACATGACTTGCTGTGTTTACGTTAAGCGCTTTGCAGGGCCTCCCGGTTTGCTTCCAGAAACCTGCGCTTTGGCACTCGCTTCGCGTACCAGTTTGCTAACGTAGCACGTCATATGACGTATCAAGCGACAACGTGGAACGTCATGCGGACGGGAGGCGTCACGATGTTGTTTTCTAACGCGGCACTTGCGGTAAAGAAACGTTTACCGGCTCGCGGTCTATTTCGCGGCATCAAGGTCAGCTAACGGGAAGCTTCCCGATTCGCGAAGCGGGAACGAAGAAAAAAAAATATTTAAAAAAAAAATTATTCATAAACATATAAAATATATTTTTGGATTTAAAGAAGAATACATTTTACAGCTACAGATATTAGCTGTTAAAAAACCAATGAAATTCACAGAAAAAACCATAGGTTATAGACCATATATAGTTAGGAATTAGCATTTACAAAACCATGAAAATTCACTGAAAAAACCATAGGTTATAGACCATATATAGTTAGGAAATAGCATTTAGAAAACCTTATTTTACTCACACAAAACCATTGAAATTCCATATATAGTTAGTTGCACTAACTATATATCGCGCACCTGCAATCCACTGCTGATGATGTCACATATTACATCATTCATGACATGGTCAGTGACATCACTGATGACATCACTGATGACATCTCAAATGACATCACTGATGACATCACTGATGACAACATCCAGTGACTGTATGCTTCTGTAAAGTTAAAATATGTCTTACATATTGAAGAATGAGTGGATGTATAAGTGTCTGGATGAAGGATTTAGTAGGTGCATGACTGACTGTATAAGTGAGTGATTAAATGTGTCTCACTGAGTGCATGGGTTAGTGACTAAACTGTTTTAAATTGTGCATCATTGTGTCTGTTGTTTTGTAATCTGATGCATGTGTTGATCATTAGCTATATGACTAACTATATGGGTTATTGATTAGTTGCCCAAGTATTTGTATGGGAGACTGAGTGTGTGTGTGGGTGTCTGGGAGGTGTATGACTCTGTGCATAGATGTGTGAGCAGTTGATTCACTAGATGTATGGGTTCAAAAGTGCATGTGGAAACATCTGTATGGGCGGTTGACTGTGTGCATGAGTGTATTGGTGAGTGAATGGATATCTCAGTGCTACATGTCAAAGTAAGTACATATGTAAAACACAGTACATGTGATAGTTGACATATATAAATAACTGTGCATAAGAGCCAGTGAATGTGTGAGTGGCTGTATGGATTATTGTGAACTTGTATCAGGGATTGTATAACAGAGTAAATATGTGTTATTATATGTTCCAATAAGTAAGGTGTGTATAACTATATAGTTGAGGAAATCGAGGTGTGATTGATTCTTTGCAAGACTGACTAGGTGTGTGAGTAACTCCATGGATGAGTGACAGTCTGTGAGTGTCTGTTTACACTGAGTGTATCTAAGGTTATATTAGAGTCTGAAGAGGTTCATTGTATCATCACATGAATGATGTCATCAGTGATGTGATCAGTAATGTCAAATGAGATGTCATCAGTGATGTCATCAGTGATGTCATTTGAGATGTCATCAGTGATGTCATCAGTGATGTCACTGACCATGTCATGAATGATGTAATATGTGACATCATCAGCAGTGGATTGCAGGTGCGCGATATATAGTTAGTGCAACTAACTATATATGGAATTTCAATGGTTTTGTGTGAGTAAAATAAGGTTTTCTAAATGCTATTTCCTAACTATATATGGTCTATAACCTATGGTTTTTTCAGTGAATATATATATATATATATATATATATATATATATATATATATATATATATAGACACATATTAACCCATAAGTCATTCCTATGGCAGGCCTTGACAATCCTGAAGGCAGAGTGCTTGGTTTTGTGTGAGAGGGTGCCCTAGCATGAGCTGAGACCCTCTGCAGCTTTCGGAAATCCTTCCTTATAGCTGTTCTATGATATAGCCATACCATATACTCTTAAATGCATAATAATCATCGCGGTTAATGCTAACTTTGGTTTGGCTTCATCAAAATATGTTGTGTTTGGTGTCAAACACTTTGGAATACTACACCCCCGCCAGTTCTGGCGGCAGGGGTAGCATTCCACCCTTCTAGAGGGAGAATACATGTACACACTGGTATACCCGGTTAAAGTTTTAAAGAGCCTCAGCATCACAAAATGGATGCTGCTGCCCCAGACACGAGTCTGACCTCCTGCTTCTGGACGAAACTCTGGCACGGGAGGCCTGTACAATAGGTTTCCTGTCTCAGACAGGATTTAGTGTATTGGGGCAGGGTGGGTTGCATTCAATGAATGCTTTTCAGACACTGCCTGGGGAACACAAGGTGCTCCATGCATTTCCCAGTTCAAACCGGTTGCTGGGGCACTCAGCCCCAGCTATGGTGCGAAACCGGACAAAGGGGAAGGGGTGTAACCACCTCGTCCCCAGGTCCTCCCATAGGTGGGACATTAGAGTTAGTCCATCCCCTAAACTTAGTATAAGTATAGGACCCCAGTCCCTAGGAATTTATATTACCCTGGACGAAATTCTGAAGAAAAAATCTTGGACCTTCGACATTCCATATCGACTGGAAGACGGAAGAAATCTCCCTTGGGGTCAAGGAGTGCCCTTCCCTGTTCAAACAGACACCCAAGAGCATCTTTCCGGACTGCATTTTCAAGGCTCCCGCCGGATCCTGAAGAATCTGCGACACAGGACATGGACTTCCAGACAGCCCTGAGGCCGACATGAGATCCCAGCAAAGCTGAGACCTGCAGCCATCACGAGAGACGTGGAACCGGAACTCCTGGACATCCTGCAATTTTGCAACTGCACCTACTTCCCGAAGTTTCCTGAAGTTGTGCATTGGGTTATTTGTTGCCCTTGCCCCGAGCACCTATTGCACTGATGCTGAGAGGCCAGCACTCCACGAGTGTCCCGTGAGCCCCCTTTCTTCACCACTGCTCGAGGCTCCTTCGCGATCTCTAGTCCGTTGGCTAGTGGGTCCCCACGAAGGACAATCCTTTGTCTTTTGGGCTTTCCTGGTTGCTCCAGACGTGCCCTGACTCCCCTCCAAAGGGTGAGTACCCCAGACCTTGCCGGTCTGCACCGAAGCCAATCTTGTCTTCTTGCGTTGGTTGCTGTTGCCAAGGCCTGTTGGGTCCAATCCGGATACCGACGCTGCAGCACTCAACATCCTTCGTGGGACAGCTCAAATCCAGCTCCTGGTCATCATCGACGCCTCCTGGACCTCGTGGCTGAAGAGTCAAGCTTCCCCTACTTCACTTGAAAGCACCAGACATCGGCAGGCATCTTCCAGTTGCCATCCTGGTCACTGGCTAGTGACCCAGACTCTGTTTTAAGGTTCTTCAGATCTCCGATCCACCCTTGCATCCACACGGACACTTTTCCTCTGGTCGCCTACAACACTTCTATGCAGTTTTCCATTGGAATCGACGACGAAACCTGACACCAAAAGACACCTATGCACCCGGCTTCCCTGGGTGAGGTAACACAAGTATTCCTGTGCTCCTGTGTGTCTTGACTAACGAAGTGTCTAAGTCTAAAGGGGTTCCATTGTAGTTCACTCCGAAGTGTCCTTAATCTTTAAAATTATAACTTGCTTTTCCTCCATAGAAGTCAATGGTTATTCGCGGCTGTGTTTAGACACTGCACGCGTCCCCGTGGGTCTCCTGCGTCCCTACCTTGGGTAGTTCCTGTTTGCCCCAGCGGTTCTACAGGCCCTAGGCCTAGCTTCTATCCCTCGCGTGATTCTTATACCACTATTTTAGTATATGGTTTGTGAGGCCCCTAGGGAAAAAAGTATACTGTGCTATTTACTGTGTGCTATTTAAAGTTCTTGTATTGTACTTTTGCCTCTAACCTCATAAAGAGACCAGAGGGGTTGTGTTTAGAATAAATACATATATATTTGATATATGCCTTGTGTGTGTACTTTTATTTGATCATTCAAGAGATTACAGACTGGTAAAACAAGCTGTTTTACATTCCTTCAAGACTTAGCCTGAAGGCTGCTCACTACAGCTACCACTAGGATAGCTTTCTATAAAGGTTGTCTTAAACCTACCATCAATATGGGTCGTTTGGACTGGTGCAAGGTGTGGACATCATATGCCAGGCCAACTTCTCACATTGGTGTGCAGCGTGTGGGATTCCAGCTTGCATTGTTTTACCAGATAATCTTGAGAATATAATTTGAAAAACCACTAAAGGTACCAGTAGGTACATATGAATCAAGTTTAGAATACAGTAAGTTCTACTGAACTTAGAGTTGTGTGTCAAAGGGCCTAGCACACCCGTTTCTGCAACTCGAGAGGTTTAGTAGGAAACCAAGTAGAGTAGGTAGGTGCACACACCACACCTCACTAGTCGTGTCTTCAAAGGAGGGACCCAGTGGGTCTGTTCCAGATGCCAGTAAAGGACAGGTATCTAAGTATGACACATTTCCTTTCCAGGAGTTAAGGACTTTGTGTGCCATGAGAAAATTGAAGCCAGGACAGAACCCCAACACTCAACGCCTTACAGAGGTGTTGATGCTTGATGACTTTAAGAAGGCATCATATCCTGACAAGGAAAATGATGGGGTACAGACATTGGAAGAAGAGAACCCTAGTGGGATGCCCCATCAGGACTCTGATGATGATATAGTCCAGGTAGATGTGAGTGAACTAAACCTGGGGAATCCATACCTACCTGGAGATGAGGAAGGCCAGAATGGGCGTCCCCTTGTCCTCCCAAGTAGACTTGCTGGTGTGCCTTGAAGGAACAGATCACCTTCAGTGGAATCTAACAATTCTGGTACATCTATAGGGTCTTCTGCCTCTTCTCTTAGGAGGGGTACCTCACTTGAGAAGAGGGAGCATGAAGCTAGGATGAGAGAAGCCAAGCTTAGGATAAGGAGACAATAAGTAGCCTTAGAAAAGGAGACCCTAGCTCTTGAAAGAGAGAGAAAAAAGATGGGACTAGAGTCCCATGGTGGCAGCAATATCCCTAGTGGTAGGGATAGGTCTTATGAACATAGAAAACCTAAACAAGATTGTCCCTCCCTATCAGACTGGGGATGACATCCACAAATGGATTACTGCACTGAAGAGGGCCTGCAAAGTACAGAAGGTACCCCAGGAGCACTGGGCAGCAATCTTGCGGCTCTCCTTTGCAGACAAAGCTAGAGGTAAGCTCCTCACTGTAAGAGAAGAGGATGCTGATGATTAAAAGGTCCTGAAGAGTGCTCTGATAGATGGGTTTGGCTTAACCACTGAACAGTACAGGTTACAGTTCAGAGACACCCAAAAGGCAAAGACTCATGACTGGGTTGACTTTGCTGATTGTGCCACTAAGGCTCTGGGGGCTGGTTACTGGGCAGTAAAGTGTGTGACTATACAGGATTGTATAATCTGATCATGAGAGAACAAATTCTTAATAACTGTCAGAACCAGCTGTTGCATCAGCACCTGGTAGACTCTGATCTGACCTCTCCCAAGAATTGGGAAAGAAGGCAGAAAAATGGGTCCGAACCAGGGTGAAGCAGAAGGTACAGAACCAAGGTGGTGACCAAAAGAAGCAAGACCAAAAGGGTGGGGAGAAAGGTAAAGACCAGAAGTCTTCACAAGGTCCCCAAAAAGCTTCTAATGGTGGGGGTCCCCAATCTAAAAAGAAAGAAGGCCCAAGAAAACCATGGTGCAAAGTTTGTAAGGTTTATGGTCACTGGACTAGTGATTGCACCAAAAAGGAGACAGCTCCAGCCACCATTGCCCCTAAGGCAACTGTTCCTCCCTAGTATAGCTACAAGTGGTGGTTCCCAACAGAAGGGTGTAGTAGGGTTAACCCTGGGATCTGGGATGGACTCTGGCCTAGTCAGTGTACCAACCCAAGCTTGTTTGACCTGTGATGGAGGCATGGGTATGACCTCCTCTGTGAGCCCCAATAATCTGGGCAAGTACAGACAAACACCTTTAATCAATGAGAAAAAGGCTGAGGCCTACAGGGACACAGGTGCCAGTGTCACCATGGTGATACCAGACTTTGTGTACCCTGGACAAGTCATACTTGGAGAGACTTACCAAGTGACCAATGCAAGCAACGTCAGTACCACCCATAGTATGGCAGTTGTTAATTTCTCCTGGGGAGGGGTAACTGGCCTTAGAAGGTTGTGATAAGCGCAGACCTCCCTGTTAAATGCTTGCTTGGAAATGACCTAGAGACTTCAGCCTGGTCTGCAGAGTATAGAACCCATGCAGAAATGTTAGGAATCTCAGCACATGTTCTTGCAGTGACTAGGTCACAGGTCAGAAAGTCTAACACTGAACAGGCACTGGATTCTGGAAAATGGACCAGATGCCTAGCAGGAAAAGGAGCAGATCAATCCCGGACTCTCTGAAGGCTGGCCAAGTCCTCCCCATTCTGAAAAAGCTGTCACTGGACCCAGCCTCCCCTGACAATTTTAGACCGTTTTCCAACAGTCCTCTCTTGGCTAAAGTGCTGGAGAAGTGCGTGCAATTACAGCTAAGTCACCACATCAACAACTTCCATCCACTCGATGACTGCCAATCTGGCTTCCGACCTGGACACAGCACTGAAACCACCATGCTCCACATCGTCGATGAAGCTCCACAAGCCCTTGACCAAGAAAAAACCTGTCTCCTAATCCTCCTAGATATATCCTCGGCCTTCGACACGGTCAACCACGAGATGTTACTTGAATGCCTCAAACTTAGGATGGGGTTAAATGACACAGTCCTTGACTGGTTTAGTTCCTACCTCCAAAACCGATCTCAGAGATTCCTAATCAACGGCAACCTGTACGCTCCCTCCTTGGTCACGGTGGGAGTCCCTCAAGGATCAACGTTGTCCCCCACCCTCTTCAACCTCTACTTAGAACCCCTTGCCGAAGTCCTTAGCTCTGCAAATATCTCCTACCATATGTAAGCCGACGACACTCAGATCTACATAAAAATCTTATCTCTTGAGGAGATCCTCACCTTGAATGAGGCCCTGAAGCTGACCGTCCAATGGCTCTCCTCCAACCAACTCAAACTCAATGCTAAGAAAACTGAGTTCCTCCTAATCTCCCTGCCCAAAAGCAACTCTGAGATCCAGGCATGGATTAAAGCTATCACAGCATTAAACTGTCCCCGACCATTGTGGACTCGGCCAAATCTCTGGGAATTACCTTGGATTACAACCTAAACATGCAAGACCACATCCACTCAATGGCCAAATCAGCCAGATTCCACAAGAGCTACCTATGGAAACTGAAACCCTTCTTGACGCTCCCGACCTAAAACTTGCAGTCCAATCATTAGTTATTTCTAGGCTGGAATATGGTTGCTCCATCCTCTCTGGTTTACCCAAGATCTCCCCAGCACCCTTAAAAGCCTGCCTCAATGCAGCCACCAGACTACTTACCGGCATAAGGAAATTTGATAACATCACTCCTCATCTGAAAGAGTTGAACTGGCTTCTTCTCGAGGCTAGGATTCATCTCAAACAAGCATGCATCACGCACAAGGCCATACAGTCAAACTCCCCTGCGTATCTTGCACAGAAACTTGTGATATCCGGAGGAAGCCGAAATTTACGATCGGCCAGTGCCCTCCTACTCCAGCCTGCACGCTTTCGGAAAAAAAACAACCCTATAATCGGGCATTCGCTGGGGCTGCACCAAGAATATGGAACTCCTTCCCACCCACCATCAGAAGAATCCCCTCTCTGGCACGTTTCAAAAAGGAGGCTAAATCCTTCCTCATGGGTAAATTCCTTGGCTAAACCCGTTCCACAACCACCTCAGAGAATATTGTCCTCAGAATGCGACGTCCCCCCCACCAAGAAACTGGGGGTCTGTCTTCTGTAATTGTAATGTTATCCTTGTATTCCTCCGTCCCTCTGGTACCCAGCACCCCCTCCCCCCTAATGTACAGTACTCTTGTGATATCCTGCCTATTGTATAACTCCCTGACTTTGTAAAGCGCTCTGATGTACAGTATTCTTGTGATATCCTCCCTATTGTGTAACTTTCTGACTCTGTAAAGCGCTCTGATACCCTAACGGGTCAAGTTCACGCTCTATAAAACACTAAAATAAAATAAAAATAAAATAAAAACTAGCAGTAGGGTTAAGGCAGTGCCTTCCCCCCTGACTCAGAGTGAGGATCAGCCTTCTGAGGAAGCTGATTGTGAGCCTGAAGAAGGAACTGTCCCAGAGGAGCTTGAGCCTGATCTGGTTGAGTTCTTAGGGACAGGGGGCTCTTCCAGGGCAGATCCAAGTTAGGCGCAGTTGTTTTTTTTTTAGGATTTGTAATGCGCGTAGCTGCCTCAGCAACGAGGCGTCCCAGCGCAACCAGAAACCCCTGAGTCCAGGGCCGAACAGTGAGACAGCAAGAGATTAGACTACTTGCGAGGGAAAGAGCCAGGTCTTTAAGGCTTTTCTAAATGCCAAATGGTTCGGCAGTTGAGGTGCCCTTCTCTTGAACCCCTCAGACAGCAAGCTGCTGCTGAGGCTGCTGGGACCCATACAATCTACTGGGAAGATGGACTCCCGTATTCAGAGGGTAGAGACCCCAAGCCTGGTGCATCCAGGAGGTTGGTCATACCTTTGGCATTCAGGGGCTTCCTTTTGACACTAGCCCATGATATTCCCTTAGCAGGACACCTGGGCCAGAACAAGACTTTGGACAGAATTTTCCCTCATTTACACTGGCCCCACATGTCTTAAGACACCAAGGAGTTTTGTCGCTCCTGTGTAGCCTCCCAAGCCAGTGGCAAAGCAGGTGGCACTACAAAGGCCCCCCTTATACCACTGCCAGTAGTGAGGGTTCCCTTTGAATGTGTAGGGATTGACATTGTTGGACCAATTGATCCCCAAACTGCATCTGAGCACAGGTTTATCCTATTGGTAGTGGAACATGCCTTTAGTTACCCAGAGGCAATTTTCCTTAGGACCACTACAGCACCTGTTGTGGCAAGAGCCCTCTTGGGGGTTTTCTCAAGAGTGGGTTTCCTTAAGGAGGTAGTATCTGACTGAGGTGCAAACTTTATGTCTAGCTACTTGACTGCACTGTGGAAGGAGTGTGGAGTGAACTAAAAGTTCACCACACCCTATCATCCACAGTGCAATGGTCTAGTTGAAAGGTTCAACAAGACCTTAAAGGGTATAATTAAGGGTCTCCCAGAAAAGCTCAGGCGGAGATGGGATATCCTGCTACCCTGGCTTTTGTTTGCATACAAGGAGGTTCCACAAAAGGGGGTTGGCTACAGCCCATTTGAACTTCTGTTTGGGCACCGTTAGAGGACCACTTTGTTTGGTGAAGGAGGGATGAGAGTTACCTCTCAAACCCCCTAAACAGGATATTGGTCTCCGCTCCCGGCTGGCTGAGTACATGAAAAAGGCAACTAAAAACCTTGAGGCTAGCCAGTAATTACAGAAAGCCTGGCATGACCAAAAGGCTGTACTGACTGTTTACTAGCCAGCCAGAAAGTGTGGGTGTTGGAGCCTGTGGCCCCAGCAGCTCTCCAAGACAAGTGGAGAGGGCCCCACACTATTGTTGAACAGAAGGGAGAGGTTACCTATTTGGTAGATCTTGGAACTCCCAGGAGCCCCCATAGGGTGCTTCATGTCAACAGACTAAAACCATATGTTGACATGGCAGACATGGGCTTGCTCATGGCTACTGATGAAGGACAGGAGGAAGAGAGTGACCCTCTCCCAAACCTGCTCTCTCAGAACCCTGATGATGGATCAGTTGATGAAGTAGCCTTGGCAGGCAGCCTCACTGATCAGCAGCAAACTGATTGCAGTGAAGTTCTACAACAGTTCAGACATATGTTTTCACTGACTCCAAGTCAGACTACCTTTTGCACTCATGAAGTGGACACTGGGGACAGTCTGCCTGTTACAAATAAGATTTACAGGCAACCTGATCATGTCAGGGACTGTATCAGGACAGAAGTCCAGAAAATGTTGGATCTGGGAGTGATTGAAACTTCAGATAACCCTTGGGCTAGTCCAGTAGTCCTAGTACCCAAACCTCACACCCAGGGTTGTAAGAGAGAGGTGGGGTATTGTGTAGACTACAGAGGTCTCAATGCAGTCACTAGAACCGATGCCCATCCAATTCCAAGAGTAGATGAGCTCATAGATATGTTGGCATCTGCCAAATTTCTGAGCACATTTGATCTAACAGCTGTCTACTGGCAGATCAGACTAGCTGATGATGCAAAGCCAAAAACAGTCTGAAAAACTGAACCTGCCACATTTCAAAGGTTGGTGAATAAAGTCTTAACAGGTCTGGAAACCTACAGTGCAGCCTACCTGGATGATCTTGATGTCTTTAGCTCCACCTGGGAAGATCACCTGATCCACCTGAAAAATGTTTGGAGGCCCTGCAAAAGGCAGGCCTAACTATCAAGGCTACATCGTACCAGATAGGGCAGAGTCAGGTTGTGTACCTGGGCCACCTTGTAGGTGGAGGCCAGGTACAACGATTGCAGAACAAAATCCACCCATAATGGACTGGGTTGCTCCAACCACCCAGACTCAGGTCAGAGCTTTCTTGGGCCTGACTGGGTACTATAGGAGATTTGTCAAGGGGTATGGTTCCATAGTGACACCCCTGAATGATTTAACTTCTAAAAGAATGCCTAAGAAATGTTTTTCTTTTTTTTTTATAAAGACCTTTATTAGGTGCCAATGGTTAATACACAGCTTTATGCCTACAACCTTGTATGACAGGCCGGCAGCAACAACAGGTGATGTCAATATTGCCACTTGCGATGTGGAGAGGCGCAATCAGTTAACACAGCATGTCGCCTACAACCCATCCGGGCCGGCCGCGTTGCAATATGAGAAAAGCCGTAACATGACTCGTCATCGTGCGTCAAGCTTCCATTGCGAGTTTTCAAAACAAACATTAAACAGCTGAGGTCTCTTTTCGTGTAACCCTCCCCCCCCCCCCAAATCTGAGAATGAACCTTGGGGAAAATCAATGTATCCGGACCCATCCACCACCGTGGCCACCACACATAGTATGTGATGCAGAGGAATTTACGGGGCGGAGCAGTTGAGTGGGGTGTCCCCACATTAGAGTAGACTGGTAGCGGATCTGGAATGCTCTGCAACCCAATGGCTAATTGGAACTGGTGTGGGGATGGGGGAGTGTAGTCTGGAAACGTATGTGCTAGCTGAAAAGCGTGCTATTCGCACCTATGCCGCGCGTCTGCCGCGCCCGAACTCGTGGGTCATTGTCTCTAGAGGGGATGGGAGAGCGGCCAGCGGGCCTCCATACATTCTGTGTCGGCGAAAAGATCAGGAGATGTCCTAGGAGTTGCTACTGAGGCTGCACCCCTAACCCCCCGGCTGACCCCAAGTAACCCTGTTTACTAGCAGCGTGGTGGTGAGTGGGCTGGGGGTATGGGGGAGGGGAGGGGGGGGAGGAAAGGGAGGCCTAATAGGGATGACTCATCGGGGGTCAGGCCGCGATCGTGTATGTTCGGGAGGTCAGTTCGGACCGGTGTCACCTGCTGGCTCGGACCCTCAGAGTCCTCCTCCTGAGTCCGGAGAAGATAAGCGGCAAGGGGGCCCCATAGGTCCTTGGGACGCATTTTGTGGGGCAACAGGTCAGCGTAATTGTGAAGTTGGTCCTGCCAAGTAGACATAGTAGATAGCCAAGTCTTGAATTTGGGGGCGCGTCCTCGCCCCCACCTGCAGGCTAGGTGGCGTTTTGCCAGTAAGAATCCTAGCGCGAAGAATTTCCGGTGCGTCTTGAGCGCTGAAAAGGAATGTCCCAGTAGGGCTATTTAGGGGCAGGGGGCAATTGCCACCCCCACCATATCAGACATAGCTCGAAACACCTCCACCCAGTACGAAGCCACTTCCTGGCATGTCCAAGCTAGGTGAATGAAATCCTCTCCAGTCTTCTTGCATCGAAGGCACCGGTCATCCGCTCGCAAACCAAAACGGCACAATTTGGCGGGTGTATGGTAAAGCCGGAGTAGGAATTTAAAATGAACCAGCCTGAGACGGGCATTGCCAGTTACAGCATTTGTGTGTGAGCAGCTTTCCTCCCATTGTTCGTCCGAGAGGGGGGTATCGAGGTCTGCATCCCAATCTCGTCTAGCTCTGAGAGGCGGAGGGTTGAGGGCCGCATACGCGTGTTTGTACAGCATGGAGACTACATGCGTCGGAGTATCAGTGTGTAGAAGAGCATGTAAAGTGGCCACGGATTCCGGTTCGTCAGGGAAGTCTGGGGTGACCGCTCGGATATTCTGCCGTAATCTTGTGTAAAGGAATGTGTCCATGATTGAGGGTACGTGCGTCCCAAAGAATTGCGCAGCCGACCGGAATCGGCACTGTATGTACAGATCCCCCCACGTGCGTAGCGACAATTTAGTGAGCAGTTTGCGACCAATTTCTTCGCGGGTAACGCTTAGTCTAGGGTCGTGTGCCAATAACATGCGAGGGGAATGCCTAAGAAAGTTCAGTGGGCAGTCAGCTGTCAAAAGGCAGTTGATGACCATGGCCATGTGCACTGCACCAATTCTGCAAAGTCCTAACTACTCCAAAGTATTCATTGTCCAAACAGATGCATCTGAGTTGGGGGTAGGGGCGGTGCTGTCACAATTGAATGATGAAGGTCAGGACCAGCCAGTAGCTTTTATTAGCAGAAGGCTGACCCCTAGAGAGAAACGGTGGTCAGCTATTGAGAGAGAGGCCTTTGCTGTGGTTTGGGCTCTGAAGAAGCCATACTTGTTTGGCACTCACTTCACAGTTCAGACAGATCATAAGCCCCTCTAATGGCTAAAAGAGATGAAGGGTGAAAATCCCAAACTGCTCAGGTGGTCCATTTCCGTACAGGGGATGGACTATACAGTGGAACATAGACCTGGGAGTAACCATGCCAATGCAGATGGACCCTCCAGATATTACCACTTAGAACATGAGGACTCAACTGTTCAAGGTTAGTTTAATGTCCCTGCGTTTGGGGGAATTGTGTAGGAGAGTAGGGTCTGCTTCCTATGGTTACCCCAACTTTTTGCTGTGTTTCACTGGTTTTTCGACTTTAGTCTGGCTGTGGCCCTGCTAATCAGGACCACAGCCTAGCTGTTCTCTCTCTAAATTGATTCCATGTACATTAGGTACATACCAGATTGGTTACTGAGTTACCTTGTGAGCCCCTAGTATATGGTACCTTAGGTACCAAGGGTATAGGTACCCAAGAGGCCTACCAGGGGCTGAAGCATATATTATGCCACCCCTGGGAAGCCTTCCAAAATGGCACCACAGGTCTGCACTTGCAGCCTGGGTAAGGTGGTGTAAGCACCCCTTACTGAGTTATAGTATACCTATAACTACCTATATATATATACAGACACATATTAACCTATAAGTCACTCCTATGGCAGGCCTTGACAATCCTGAAGGCAGAGTGCTTGGTTTTGTGTGAGAGGGTGCCCTAGCATGAGCTGAGTCCCTCTGCAGCTTTTGGAAATCTTTCCTTATAGCTGTTCTATGATATAGCCATACCATACACTCTTAAGTGCATTATAATCCTCGCAGTTAAGGCTAACTTTGGTTTGGCTTCATCGAAACATGTCGTGTTTGGTGTCAAACACTTTGGAATACTACCCCCCCCCCCCACCAGTTCTGGCGGCGGGGGTAGCATTCCACCCTTCTAGAGGGAGAAACCATGTACACACTGGTATACCCAGTGTGACAAGTTGGCCTGGTATATGATGTCCACTATTCTAGTGGGCACCTTGAACCAGTCCAATCGACGACCTTTATTGATGGTAGGTTATAAAGTCAACCTTATAGAAAGCTATCCTAGTGATAGCTGTGGAGAGCAGTCTTCAGGCTAAGACTTGGAGACGAGATAAGCAAGTCGTTTTACCATTTATAATCTAGAGTACCAAATGAAAGCACACCACACAAGGTATATATCAAATATATATGTATTTATTCTAAACACAACCCCTCTGCACTCTTTATGAGGTCAGAGGTAAAAGTACAATACAAGGAACTTAATTAGCATACGATAGGTTGCACAGCATACGTTTTGCCCTAGGGGCCTCACAAACCGTATACTAAAATAGTGGTATAAGAACCACGTTTGGGATAGAAAGCAGGCCTGGGGCCTGTGGAATCGCTGGGGCTTCTAGGAACAACCACAGGTTAGGATGTAGGAGGCCCACTGGAGACGCATGCAGTGTCTAAACACAGCAGGGGGTTACCATTGACTTTCAATGGGAAACAAACAAGTTACAATTTTAAAGATGAGGGGTACAAGGAGGTGAACTACGATGGAACCCTTTTAGACTGGGATACTTGGAGAGTCAATACCCACGGGAGCACCGGAGTACTCGTGTTGATTCACCCAGGGAAGCCGGGTGCATAGGTGTCTTTTTGTGTCGGGTTTTGTCGATCCAAATGGAGAGCTGCGAAGAAGTGCTGCAGGCGACCAGAGGAAAAGTGTCTGGGTGGATCCAAGGGTAGATCGGAGATGTGGAGAACCTGAAAGCAGAGGAGACAGAGTCTGGGCCACTAGCCAGTGAGCAGGATGGCGATAGGAAGTTGCCACCTGATGTTGGGTGATTTCAGGTGAAAAGGTGAAGTTTGTCTCTTCAGCCACGAGGACCAGGAGGCGTCAACGACGACCAGGTGCTTGATTCAAGCTGTCCCATGAAGGATCTAGTTGACTGCGGTGTCGGTATCCGGAGTGGACCCAACAAGCCTTGGCAAACGCAATCCATGCAGGATATTGAGATTGGCTTTGGTGCAGACCAGCAAGGTCTGAGGTACCTCTCCTTTGCAGGGAAGTTGAAGCAAACCTGGAGCAACCAGGAAAGCAAGTTAAATCAAGGATTGGTCTTCTTGGGGGCTCACTAGCCAAAAGACTAGTAATCACGAAGACGCGTCAAGCGGAAATGCACAAAGCGGGCCCACGGGACACTCGTGGAGTGTGGGCCTCTGAGCTTCAGTGCAAAAGGTGCTCGGGGTTGGGGCTGCAAGCACCCCAATGCACAACTTCGGGATACCTCAGGAAGTCGATGCAGGTAGCAAAATGCAGGATGTCCAGGAGTTCCGGTCCCATGTCTCTCGTGTCCGCCACAGGTCTCTGCTTTGCCGGGAGCGAAGGTCAGGTCAGAGATGTCTGGAAGTCTGTGCCTTGTGTCGCAGATTCTTCAGGGTCCGGCGGGAGCCTCGAAAATGCAGACCGGCAAAGATGCTTTTGGTGCCTGTTTGAACAGGGTGGTCACTCCTTGACCACAAGGGAGATTTCTTCCATCTTCCAGTCGAAATGAAATGTCGAAGGTCCAAGATATATGTTGCAGAGTTCCCTCCAGGGTAATCTGAAGTCCTAGAACTGGGGTTCTATACTTATAGTAAGTTTAGGGGTTGGACTAACGCACAAGTTACTTACCTTTGGTAACGATATATCTATAAGACACAGTAGTTATTATTAGATTCCTTACCTTAGAATATCCACAGGCGTCAGACTGGATCTGGAAAATTTTGCTTAGCACTACCCCTGCGCGTTGGTCGGTGGCGCCTGCGGCTCCACGTCGGTCGTCAGCGTCGTTGGCACCGGGATGACGTCGGAGTTCTTAGACGCCGCCCTTGCGCGCTGAAGTCAGTTCTTATATACAGCTTTTCCGCGCCAGAAAACGCAGAGCCTTGATAAAATCCAACACTGGTGCCATAAAACTAGGGCCCTGAAAGGGGATGACCTTAACCCTATATATCGGTTCGCAGAACGGGGAGGATGGGTGCGGCGGTAAGAAATCTAATACTGACTACTGTTTCTTACAGATATATTGTTACCGAAGGTAAGAAACTTGTGCATCTGAAAGAAACAGGTTAGTATTAAATTCCTTAACTTAGAATAGATACCCCAGCAATACCAACCCCAGTGGTGGGTCTGCGAACCAATGATCACACCAGAAAGTCCTGGAGAACGGAACGGCCAAAAAAGCCATCTTTCCGGACTTGGCTGTCCAGGCAGTAGTGTCTTGTGAACGTGTGCAGCGAGGCGCACGTAGCTGCCTGACAGATGTCCTGTAAGGGGACTCCCCGACCCAGGGCAATAGTAGCTGCTGTGGCCCGAGTGGAATGGGCACGTAGCCCCACAGGAGGCTCCTTTTTAGCCAGAGAGTAACAAGCCTTGATGCACAAGACGACCCATTGAGAAATGGCCTGTTTGTGTACCGCCTGTCCCTTCTTAGCGCCCTTGTAACCAACAAAGAGTTGGTCATCCACCCGGAACTGGTGTGTGCGATCCAGATAATGTGAGAGCAAACGTTTTGGGTCCAGACGGTGGAGCCTCTCTTCCTCTTTCGAGGGATGCGAAGGCAGAAAGAAGGTGGGCAAGGTGATGGACTGTCCAATGTGGAAGGCTGTGACTACCTTAGGCAGGAAAGAGGGTCGCATCCGCAACACAACTTTGTCCGGATGGACAGAAAGAAAGGGAGGTTGAGAAGAAAGAGCCTGGAGCTCACTCACTCTCCTGGCAGAGGTGATAGCAACCAGGAATGCAGTCTTAAGAGTAAGGAGACGAAGAGGACAGTTATGAAGTGGCTCGAAAGGAGCGCACATCAGATAAGTCAGAACAAGGTTCAAGTCCCACTAAGGCATCACGAAAGGAACAGGAGGAAACATATGAGTGATGCCCTTCAAAAACCTATTTACAATGGGGGACTTGAACAAAGGGGGCTGATCAGGTAGCCTTAAGAAGGCGGAAATGGCCGAGCGGTAGCCCTTCAGAGTGCCCAGAGCAGAGCCCTGCTGGGCAAGAGAAAGAAGGAAGAGGAGAACCTCTGAAAGAGGGGCAGAAAGGGGATCCACAGCCTTTGCTGTGCACCATGCCACAAACTTGTTCCACCTGCAGGTGTATACCGATTTTGTGGAGGGCCGCCTGGCCGCCAGAATGACATTACAGACTTCAGGAGGCAAGTCAAATGGCCTCAACTGCTGCCGTATAATCTCCATGAATGTAAGTGGAGACTGGACAGGTTCGGGTGGAGGACAGCCCCTGCTGCTGCGACAGAAGGTCCTCCTGAAGAGACAGACGAATCGGGGGATCGACAGACAGGCTGATTAGCTCGGGATACCAGAACCTCCATGCCCAGTCCAGAGCCACAAGGATGACGTGGGCCCGGTTGCGCCTGATCTTCAGCACTCTGGGCAGAAGTGCTATAGGCGGAACGCCGTACAATAGACCGCAACTCCACTTGTGACGAAAAGCGTCTCCGAGCGAGTGCTGCCTTAGAAATTCCAACGTGCAGAACTGATGACATTGCGCGTTATCTTCTGTGGCGAATAGATCTAACCAAGGCTCTCCCCACTGCTGAAAGAGGCCTTGCGCCACGTCGAGTTCAGACGCCATTCGTGATCCATCATGCACCGATGGCTTAGATCATCCGCTCTGGCGTTCAGGGAACCTGCCAGGTGTTGAACCACCAGGGTCACGCCCTGATGTTCCAGCCACTGCGGGAGGCGCAGAGCCTCCTGGCATAGGGTCCACGACCCCACCCCGCCCTGTTTTTTGCAGTACCACATGGCCGTGAACACCTGCACTACACTCCCCCGGACAGAGGGGAGGAATATCTTCAGTGCAAGTCGGATCGCCCGCAGCTCCAGAAGGTTGATATGGAGCTGGGACTCCGCCGGAGACCAGAGGCCTCTTATCTCCGCCTCTCCCATGTGGCCTCCCCAACCCTGGAGGGACGCGTCCGTCACAACTACGTGCTATGGTTGGGGTAGGGAGAGGAATCTGCCGATGACCCAATCGCGGTCCGTGAGCCGCCACTGCAACTGTCTTGCAGTGCCCTCCGAGATCAAGACATGGTCAGACAAGTTGCCCTGATGCTGGGCCCACTGAAACTTCAGGTCCCACTGCAGAGCCCGCATCCGCCACCTGGCGTGATGCACCAGAAGGATGCAGGAGGCCATCAGCCACAGAAGCCGCAGCGTCAACCTGACCGAGATTCGGGATAAAGGCTGAAAGATCGGAATCAGAGCCTGAATATCCCGAACCCGCTGTTCGGGAGGATAAACCCGGAACTGCACCAAGTCTAGAACCGCTCTGATGAAGCGGAGGTTCTGAGATGGGCACAGGTGTGACTTTGGCATATTGATGGAGAACCCCAGCAGGTGCAGGAGGTCGGCCGTAGTCTGGAGGTGGCTGACGACTGTCTGGGGCGAGCCCGCCTTCAACAACCAGTCGTCGAGGTGGGGGAAGACTGAAACCCCTAACCTGCGCAGATGAGCTGCGACCACCGCAATCACTTTCGTGAACACCCGTGGGGCGCTGGTAAGGCCGAAGGGGAGCACGGTAAACTGAAAGTGCTCGCGGCCTACCGTGAACCGCAGGTAGCGCCGGTGGGCCGGCAGGACGGGGATGTGGAAATAAGCGTCCTGCAAGTCCAACGCTACCATGCAGTCTCCTGTGTCCAGGGCAGCTAAGACCTGAGCCAGTGTCAGGATCTTGAACCTCTCCTTCCGGAGGAAGCCGTTGACGTTCCGCAGGTCCAAGTTAGGGCGTAGGCCCCCTTTGCCCTTCCTGGGAACCAGAAAGTAGTGGGAGTAACAACCACACCCTACTTCTGGCCCAGGAATGCGCTCAATGGCCCCCTTGGCCAAGAGGGCCGCAACTTCCTCTCGCAGAAGATTCAAGTGATCCCCCGACACGCGGTGGTACTGCAGTGGCATGGCTGGAGGGGACGCCTCGAAGGGGAGGGAGTAGCCCCTTCGGACGATTTGCAGCACCCACCTGTCCGAAGGGATGTCGCACCAGTGGAGTAGGTGATGGCGAACCCTGCCCCCCACTGCCGTCTCGTGGGCCTGAAAGCTCGGACTAGGAGGGCTTTGAGGCGGATGCTGCGGGGGAGGATGTGGACTGGCAGCGCCGTTGTCCCCGGGCACCGCCACGGCAGTTACCACGTCTGCCACCGCGCTTAATGTTAGCCTGTGGCCTGTGGCCTGTGGCTGGCAGGACGTGTAGGGGTGCCTCTTCCGTGGCCACAAAAGGGACGAAAGGCAGCAGATTGCTGGCGCGGGGCCAACAGGCCCATGGACTTGGCCGTAGCCCTGGAGTCCTTAAAGCGCTCAAACGCACTGTCTGCCTAGTCGCCAAAGAGGCGACGGCCATCAAACGGCATGTCCAAAAGGGTGTTTTGGACATCAGCCGAAAAGTTGCCACCGCCGTTGCCATCGCTCTACCTAGCGAGTCCGTGGTATCCAGTCGACATCTGATGGATCTCGACCCTCCGCAAGGGCTTGGGCGAGTTTAGTCCGGGCCTCCTCCGGACATTGTGGCAGCACGTCCGCAACCGTGTCCCACAGAGAGTGGGTATAACTGCCCAAGAGGCACGCGGTGTTAACTGACTGCAATCCCAAACTCAGGGAGGAGAGCATCTTCTTGCCATACTGCTCATACCTCTTGGATTCCCGATCGGGGGGAGCCGTCGGGAATGCAGTCTGGGAGTTAGAGGTCTGGATAACCGGGCTCTCGGGGGAGGGTTGGGTGAACAGGAAGCAAGGGTCACCCGGAGCCGGGCGGTGGCGTCCCGCCACGTTCCTATCTACAGGGCGACCTGTAGCGGGCCTGGACCAGGTGCCCAGAAGAACGTCAGACAAGGCCCCATTAAACGGCAACAGAGGCTCCGAAGAGCTTGCTCCGAAGAGCTTGCCTGCGGTTTAAGGACCTCAGTGAGGAGGTTAGTCCTCACGGCCACAATGGGGAGCTCAAGGGCCAAGGCCTTGGCCGCCCGTGTCAACACCACACTATAGGCTACCCACTCCTCCGTAGCCACCGTAGGAGGGGAGACAAAACCAGTGTCTGGTGAGGTGTCCAGACCACTGGCGTCCCCTAGCTCGCCTGTCCAGTCCTGATAAGACTGACACTCACGTGCCAGAGGGTCCTCAGACGCCTCCCAATCCGCCTCGCCACCTATCTCCTTGTATTCAGGGTCAAAAGATGGGGCCGGCTCATAGAAGTAAAAATCTCCCATCGGCGTCAATCGATGCCGTTCCGGCGCTGGAACCGGACCGAGGGAGGGACTGGGGATGGCGTCAAATGTGGTCGGCGCCGGGGGCGACACCCTAGCAGCCGGCGCCGGCGAGGTCGTAAGGTCGACCGGCGATGACCCGGAGGAGTCCTGCGGCGTCGGGACCAAAGTCGCAGACGGCGCCGGGGCCGAAGCACCCAACAGCGCCGGGGCCGAAGCACACGGTCCGGTTGGGCTCCCAGTCGGGGCCGCTGGGCCTGAAAGGGCCGCGGAACCAGACGGAGGAGTGAGCGACCTCATGGCCGAGAGGAAGGCGTCAATCTCCTCCGACGTTGCGTTCTGCCCAGGGACCGGCGGGTATGGAGCAGGCCGCGACGCCTGCGGCTCCGATGGAGTCGCGTGGGTGGTGTCACCCGAACCCCCGGCCGCGTCGTGCGAGCGTCGGAGGGAGTTGGAAGAGAGATGACGCCTCTTCGACTTCTTGTGCCTCTTACCTGAGGACTTTGGGCTCGAGGAGTGGTGTCGATCCTCCGAGCTCAAGGCGCTTGCAGGACCGCTCCCGCCTGGGCCTTCGACGTCAAGGCCCGGCAGTCGGGGCATGACTTGTCATCATGGTCGGGCCCCAGGCAATGAAGACACCAGCGATGGGGGTCAGTAACCGTCATCAGTCGGTTGCAGTCGACGCAGGGTTTAAACCCGGGCATCCCTACCGGCACCATCGGTGTCATATGACTTCGAAAAAGAAGATCAAAAAGTTTAGTCAAAAAATGACTAAAGGATACCACTGTTCTTGGATCGGCGCTTGCTGGCGCGGTAAAAATAGGAACTGACGTCAGCGCGCGAGGGCGGCGTCTAAGTACTCCTACGACGTCATCCCGGCACCAACGACGCAGACGACGGACGCGGAGCCGCAGACGATGCCTACCGACGCGCAAGGGTACTGCTACGCAAACGTTTCTGGATCCAGGCTGACGCCTGGGGTTATTCTAAGGTAAGGAATCTAATACTAACCTGTTTCTTTCAGATATCGTACCTATAGTGAATGGAGGGACACAGGGTGGAGTACCGCCTCCTTAACCGGCGAGCGGGAGGAGCCCTGGGAGACGAAGCCTCTATGCAGCGAAGTTGGGGGGTGCCGCAATTTCAAACGCTGCCCTGTACTTACCTCTGGACGGCTCTGGAAAACAACATCTCCGAGATAGGCTTCAGCACCTGGAACTGCCCATTGATGGACCTCCGTTTTGGGGGATTAAGTCTCTGTGGACTGTGACAGATGTGACACTAGTAACTTCATATGGCATTCCTTGAGCGCCATCGACTTCAGTCTTTGGCAGGAGTCGCAATCCTCGGAGTCATGGTGTTATCCCAAACACCACATAGAAACGGAATGTGGGTCTGAGACGACATTTGTCAATTACAAGACCCGCAAGGCTTAAAGCCTGAAATAGGAAAAAAGGCTCACTGTTCCCAACCGACAAAAACTAGTAGGCCAGAACAAAAAGTCATGAGGGCCTGAGGAAAGCGCAGTAAAGAAGAAACGGACGTCCGTGCACCAGGGGTGACTTATATGACTCCACTGACGTCACAACTGAAGTTCACATCATCACTGATTCATAAGGTGCAGTCCGCCGGCGGGCAGAGGGGCTGTTGAAAAAATTCCAGATCCAGTCTGACGCCTGGGAAGAATTCAAAAGTTAAGGAATCTGCAGCTAGACTGTGTCTCTACCAGATAATACGTTACTGAAGGTAAGTAACTTGCTCATTCCATTAAGGAATCTGTGGCTAGATGTCTCTATCAGATAAGAGATTTAGAGAAGGATTTGAAGAATTGTGAGTTATAACCATCCGGGCCAGGTACTTTGCCATTTTAAAAAAAAAATTGGCATTTGAAATTCCCATTTTAGTTTTAAGGCTATTGATCAATTCTTTTTCCCGGTCTGTTAAATTGGATATGTTTTACATTTTTCGCTCTTCAGGTCTTTGCTATACTCGTAGAGAGTTTTATATACGTTTTTTCAAAACCTCTGTTTTAGAGAACAAGGAAAATGGCGGCGTAAGCCTGCAGCTCCGCTTCAGAAAACTTTCATCCAAAAAGAAATCATTGTTCCTGACTATCTTCTGGACTAAGAAAAATTATTAAGAGGAGACAATAAAAGGACAAATGCAATGATATCCGTTGGTTTCTGGAGCATGCTCTTGGGGGTTCCCTGGACCTAGAACGAGACCCAACAACATGAAGCCTGCAACGAGCTCCTCGCCAAAAGCTTCATGCGGCATTCCCACAACGCCTTTGGGTGAAGTTGGCAACAGGCGTCTCACTCCTCGTAGTCATGGTGTTCTCTGACGCACCACATGCAAATAGAATGAGGGTCTGTGGCAGACATATGCCATTCACAGGACCCACAGTTTTGAAACCTGAAAACATGAGCAAAAGCACACTGTTCCATAGATATAAAAGTTGCAGAGATGAAATACTCTGCCACCAACTGACTGTAAATGATCCTGGAAGATGAGACTAGAAAGGTTTTGCAGTGGAGGAGGGGATCGTGGCTTAGATCGACTTCTGGCCTCCTGACCCACAGGGCCGGGGTGAACCGTGTCCACAGCTGAACTTGCTGGGCCAGCTGCCCGAACTAGTAATGGCGCAGTTGGTAGCCCCTTCTATAGCCACGAAAGGAGCGAAAAGCAAATGAGGCTGTAGGAGTTGTGGTGAGGCACAAAGACTTGGACTTGGCCCACCAGTCTTTGAAACGTTCAAGGGCAGTATCCACCTTTTCTCCGAAGAGACAGGAGCCATCAAAGGGCATGTCAATGAGGTTAGCTTAGATATCCCTCCAAGATGCTCAGCTAGGCGTGGCGAGGAATGGCACCCATCGTGGACATCGCTCTGCCCAGCAGGTCTGTCGTGTCCAAGCCACATCTGATGGCGAACTTAGCTGCATCTTTCCCGTCTGAAATAGCTTCGGGGAGTGGAGCCCGGTACTCCTCCAAGACTCTGGGCAGCACTTGCGCAACCGTGTCCGATATCGAATGGGAATAATGGCCCAAAAGGCATGCGGGGTTCACCGATTGCAATTCCTGACTGGTGGAAGAAAACATTTTCTTTTCGAACCCCTACAGTCTCTTGGATTCCCTTTCCAGGGGTGCATATGGAATGCGCCACACTAAGTAGAAGCCTGGACCACCAAGCTATGTGGGGTGGGGTGGGGGGGGGGGGAGGAAAAGTGTGTCGTCCAGTGCAGGGCGATTGAAGTGGGCAAGCGTCCTATTTACAGGAGTCCCTGTGCTGGGTTTGGACCAGATGCCAAGAAAGACATCTGTTAAAGCCTCATTAAAAGGCCGTAGGGGTTCCACACTGGAGACCATAGGCTGCAGGACCTCTGTGAAGACATTAGTCTTGACCGCCGCTGTAGGGAGCTGCAGGTCCAAGCCCTCTGCAGCCCTACACACCACCATGGCAAATGATACTCCCTTCTCAGTAGCGAGGTTAGGGGGGAAAGCATGCCAGGGTCAGGGGAAGAGTCCAAATCACTGGCCTCACCCAACGCCTCATACCAGCTAACATCCGATTGGTGCAGGTTTCTAAGAGAACCTGATTCTCCTCCCAACTGTCTTCTTTCATCCCTAACCATTCAGAATAGGGCAGGGTGAACTCCATGTAGCCGTACGGCTCGGTTGGTGCCGGCCTCGGCGTCGGAGGGCACTGGCAATGCCGAGGACCTAGGCATCGGATGCAACGCCGGGGAAGGTCGCTGTGGAGGTGCGAACTGCCTCGGTCCGGACCCGGGTCCAATCGAGGGCCATGGAGCTAGGGCCATAGGCGTGGGAACCAGGGGGGACCCTGCATCCTCTGAGCCTGTTGGCCCGGAAGCGCGCCGGCAGGGTCATGCTTCTCAAATATGGCGCACCTGGCGTCATAGAACTCCTTCAGTTGAGCAGGGGTCGCTGTTGGACATGGAAAGGATGAGAAACATGGAGCCAAACCAGGGATCCACTACATGGACCGGCGCCTCGAACACCGAGGTTACTTCTCTGTGTCGCCAGATGGGCGGGGTGAAGTCGAAGCACGCTTCAACTTCTTGTGGTGCCTCTTACCTGACTTCGACGAAGATGACTTCGATTCACCAGAGCAGTGCTCGGACCTTCTTCTTGACTGAGACCTGGACCAGGATCGAGTCTGACGAGGGGCCGCCGCAGTGCCAGATGCCAGGCCGCGAGAAGCATTAGGGACCGTTCCTTCAAAGCCTTCGGTGCCATGGCCTGACAGTCGGAGCACAACTTTGAGTGGTGGTCACGCTCCAGGCACCAGAGACACACTAAATGGTCCGTGACCAACATGGCATGATGAGCGGAGTCACATGGCTTGAACCCCGAAGTATTCTTACTCGACATATCCCAAACATACCAACAAAGTGGACAATAAGTCGAAAAAGTGTGACAAGAAGTGGCAGGGGGTAGCTCTTTTCAACGTATCGGCACTGGGTGATGCCGAAAGAAAAGAACAACCATCAGAGCGCCGGAGTGGCATTTATATTGACGATGTGGAGGTCACAACAAACACGACACCGACTATGTCACACGGAATCGATCTATGCTACCTACCAGCACAGCGGTACTGCTAAGAAAAATCTTCCGGATCCAGCCTGACGCCTGGAAGTTCAAAGGTAAGGAATCTGTGGCTAGATGTCTCTATCAGCTACACAGTGATCTCCAGGGGTAGAACAAACCATATATACTAAAGAAGTGGAATGCAAACTAAGTCAGGGCTTGGACTAGCAGACTCGGAAGATCTAGGACCCAATGAACCACCCGCGTTAAGTACCCAGGAACCCCATGGAGGCTGTGTGCAGAGTGGAAACACAGCCAAGTATTCAATGCAAGTCAACGGGAAAGTTGTGGTTGCAGTTTTTAAGAAGGACCCTTCCCAGTGGACCCTAAAGAAACCCCATGGAAGACAGAAGGTTGGAGAGTCACCCCAATTGTGGATGCCCCAGGAACCAGATACCAACACAAGGGAAGCCAGGTGCATAGGTGTGAAATGACATTGGAAACCGCCATAGACCACAATGGAGAACTTCAGCAAAGATGCCGCTGGTGAAGAAGGTGAAAGAGGCCAGAAGGATGGATTCTTGAAGAGAAGAACCTGCAAGGAGAGGGGACAGAGTCTAGGCCACTCAGAGGTGACCAGGAGGCACTGAAGAGCAATGACCACCAATGAAGGCAGATGCAGGAGTGATGACGGTGACCTTGTTGCTGCAGCTGTGAGGACCAGGAGAAACTGTGAAAGAGTAGGAGCCATTCTCGAAATGTCCCACGTTGGAAGTCAGGAACCAGGGGGTTGGTGTCCAGCAGGAGCACCAACAAGCCTTGACAGCTACAAAAGACGTGGCAAACGAACAAGGTGCAATATTGGGACACGCAAGGTCCAAGGGACTCAGTAATTGCAAGAGAGTCAGGGCACACCCCGAGCAAGCAGGGGTGCCCAATGGAGGCAAAAAAGACCCTCAAGAGGACCCACAGGCTGAAGGCACAGGATTCGTAAAAGGACATTGAGCAGCTCATAAAGATGCAGGCCCACGGTGCAGAGGATGCGGCGAGGATGAACATCTTGGCAGGAAGAGATGCTGGAGACTGGAGTGTTTTGTAGCCAGAATACCTCTGGAGGACAGAGCCAACAAGCCTGGGTAATGGTAAGTCGACAAGGTGCACAGGGGTTCAGTTGCAGCGGTTCCGACAATGGATACTGGCCTCAAACTTGCTGGGAGGACAGGTCAAGCCTCAAGGGAGTTGCAGAACCACCATACGCGTTGCTGAGCCTTTTGGAGTCCGTGGGACATCAGGAGCAGCAGACGGGTCACATTTGTTGCAGTATCTGCAGATGCAGGGGAGTAACTTCTTCACTCAAAGAGAGATTCCTATGGGTGTCTTTGATGCACACAGGCCTGGAGAAGAACCTGGATGAAGCACAGGCATAGATGATGAAGACGTCTTGCAGTACAGTGAGAGCAGCAGTCTTCCTTGGTGCATTCTTGGTTCCAGGTGAAGTCCCAGGTGCCCAGATGAATGAAGTTGAAGTGGTTTCGAGTTTAAATCTTATCCCACAACGAATCTGAAGAGCCACCCACAGGTAATTCCTTAATTACTTTAGCACAGTTAAAGCCTTATTGACTGGAAACAATGGTTCCAATATTAAAGCTGAAGAATGGAAAACCTCAGTGAGGATATTAGTCTTCAGTTCAGCTGTGGGAAGGGGCAGCTCTAATAGATACGCAGCCGTGCAAATAACTGCGTGATATGAAGTCCCCTTAGGAGGTGGTAAACCCTTAGGTGACACCTCAGGGGAGGCAACCAGACCACTCGCTTCTTGTAATCCCTCAAACACAGGGTCATGGTCCACCACTTCCCCATTTTCAGCCCCCTCATGCTTCTCTTGGTATTCTTCCTCTTTCACCAGCCTTTGAGCCTCTTTCTGAAATCTCACTCTCAGTATCAGCGACACCAGAGGAGGCACAGGTAACTTCGGAGTTGCAGGAGCATCTTAAGAAACCGGGAATAAAATCAGTTGAGGTCAAGCTTGTGCCAGATTGGATCCAGATGGTGCCAGAGATAAGCCATCCAAAAGGCCATGACCCTCTTGAAAATTTAACTGCACCGGTGGAGGCCAACTAACTGGAGTCACAGGCATCAAAGGCATGAAAGGTGCCTGCAGCAAATGAGGGGGAAACCCTCCAAGAGAGTATGCAAGTGGACCCATGGGGCCAGCAAGTGCACTAGATGTTCTCGCAGCCCTTGCGAAAATGCTAAACAAAGCATTAAAAAAATTAGACGGATCCGATCCCGGAGTTGGGAATGCTGGATACGACGTACTGCTTCGGAGCTGTACATGGAGGCACCAAATTCCGGTCTGGCTGTGGAGTCGGAGTTCTCAGCGCCGGAGGTGAAGTCACAGACCTCGGTGCCGGAGGAGTACCATTCCTCAGAGTCGGAGGAGTCGCATCCCTGGGTGCCGGAGATGGAGACATCCCTGGAGAAGGTGCTGGAGATATTTAATCTCTGCAATGTCGCCCAAGACTCAGAGACACCGACTTCTGAGTCACATTCTTCGAAGAGCAACACTGCCTCTTCTTATGCTTCTTGGAGGATCTCAAAATATGAGGCGTCAGCAACTTCAACCAGGTCCAAAACCTCCTGCGTCCACTATTCAGCCACTTTGCTTTGGCCAAGCATTGTGCTCAGAATACAAAAACCATAGACAATCTTCATGTCGGTCAGTGATGGACATCTGGCTTCCGTATTCCCTGCAAGGCTTGAATCCGGACTTCCTGGGAGAACACATCTTCAGAAGCTACAATGTTGCATCAAAAGTATTGAAGACATCTCCCAGAAATGGAGAGCCTGGAAAAACAGTTATGTGTCGACAGAGTGGAAAAAAGGGAACTGACATCAGCACACCAACGAGATCTTCTTTTGGCTCCGATGACGTCACGAGTGGAGCCGTTCCCTTGTGACATCCTCATCGACGTGGGAGAACTGAGGAGAAAAGTCTCAGTGGAATGCTGCGCATTGGGATAATTCAAAAGGTGAGGAATCTACAGTATCTTTTACCAATGGGAGCCCAGCTAAGGTGTGCCTAGTCGGACGTGTTGCTTGGCCACGCCTCCAAGTGTGGGTCCTTTAGGTTTATTATCAGTATCCTGAGTTATACCCTTAAGTCAATCAAACTGTTATCCAGGCTATAAAAATATATTATTGTGTGAACGAGGGAGTTTGCACTGCAGCAACAGATCTAAATGTATTACCTTGTAGAGTTTTACTTAAATGGCTCTCTTGCTCTGGCCCAACTACTTTGCCACCTTTTCTAAATGAGTACTGTCAAGAACATATTTTGAGCAACTGTGTTGTGAACGTATCTAGTACCCTATTTAAATATTCCCAATTCATGCCCTTATGTAGTTATAACAAATCATGTCCTTATAAAGGCGTAAGAATCATATCCATATTTAGTCATAGCCAATGCAGTCCAAATACGGCAAGGCTACTCCCATAGACTCCTAGAAAGTACAACGCGTTCTTTAAACAAACCAAGCCTCCAGCAGCCCGGGAATTCCCCCTGCTTTTGTTTTGATTTGTCCAAGAACTCCTAGAGTCCTGAAAGAACTGTAAGTTCTTAGTGACGTCTTATGTCCAACCTTACGTCAAACTCGGCACCTTCCAGGTATAAATATACCAGCACTTGCCTTAAGCAAACACACGGTGGTTTGGAGCAGATCGGCTATCTACTTACCCGTAGCCCAGCTGTAACGAGAGCCGAAGGAAGCCGACCCTCCCATTGACGCACTGAGAGAGACGCTGTCTTTTCTCCTGCCGAGAAATCCAGCTCCAGTGTTTCCAGTCACCCTTGCGGGTTGCTGGGAGATCAAGTCCTGAGAAAGAGATACAAGACCTCCTTCATTCTATAACCAAGGTACGGAGCTGATTAGATCCTCAGAGAATTCTTGAGTTAGATTCTTGGCAAAAACTAACTTAACTTAAACTGCAGCTCACTTACTCCTTCCCACGTACTAGGCTTAGGTTAGGTACACCGGGGTAGGCATATCTTAATAGCACCAGTTGAGTACGTTTAGTCAATGATTTTATGTATGTATATATTTTATCCGTTTTAAGTATCTTATGGCTTAGAAACCATATACATGCTTTTACAGTATTATTTCATAATACTCCTTTTACTGTACGTACTTTACTTCATGACAAGTATTGCAATTGTGGCAATTCACTTCTCTTGCACGAGAAAGAGGACTGCTCAATAAATAACAACTTTTATTGAAAACGCCCGTCTCTCTATTTCTCTGCACTCCTGGAGGGTATACTCAGACGTGAGTCCCTTGCTCACTTTGCCACTGGATTCTAGCAAGCCGGGCTGAAGACGGCTGGAATGCCAGAAACCGGTCCTCGGAAGCTGGTTTCCAGTCCAGGGAATTCATGGCTTGGCAGTTCGGGCTGGACTGTTCCCATGAGGCACAGGGTCGGAATGATTTGCATATAGCCATGTCTGAACTGGGGTGGCAGAGTGGGCTAAAGAACGGTGATGGATCAAACCCAGATATTTTGACTGGGTGTGAGTGTTTGATTGGTTCAGATGCTCCGTCCATCACCACCCCCTTTTGTACCGCTCCTGGTGAAACTAAGCATGCACGATTGACTGAGTGAAATAGTTATCTATTGTTTTCCACGACTCTGGAGATATACTCCTTATTCTGGGGGGAGCAAAGTTGTCATGTTTATGCGGTTGTCAGAAACTAATCCCTTCTTGTCTATTCAGGAAAGTTACCTCCTTCCTGTTCACTGGAGAAAGTTTCTAGTGACCTCTGAGCTAGCTGGCATACCTAATTAAGTCTAACACATTCAGTAGAGACCTGGATGTCCTCAGTCCTACGTCTAAACTATCGTTTATGTTATTCCAATGCGCAGAGCCTATTGGGAATATAGGAACTACACTACATGGCGCCCAATGTTTGGTAAGGCGATAATCTAACGCTAGATACTAGAGTAACTCGGTTGTGCTTTTCACACAGACCCCTTTTTCCCGTAAAAACTCCAATAGACGTCTGGAGTGGGAAAAAGGCTAATATCCTACTAATAGAACTTAGTAGGAAGAGATTCCTATGTATTAGTTTTTGGTTTAGTCAACGTTGAAGGATACAGTGTTCCAAAATACTGTGCACCTAATCTTTGTTTCCTTGAAACTTGCTCTGCAAACAAAAACTTTCTGTCAGTAAAATGGGGGAAAGTGAAGATGAAATGGAGAGAGCTAGAATAGCAGCTCAACTTCTAGCGGATGACACAAGTCTCCAAAATGAAGACCCGAATGTTATAATCATTCCGATAAACGTAAGAAAAACTATAACTATAAAACTTATAGAAAATGGACTATCATCAAGAGGTGGTACAGTCATATTTGTGGTAGAGGCCCATGAATATCGGCAGACAGAGGTATTCTATTCATGGATACATTTTCCTGAAGCAAATCCAATAACACACGATTTCCACTATTACAAAATAGAGGAATCTCCAACGGAATAAACCCCTTTCGAGGACGTTGAAATTCCACTAACATACCAAGGGCACCTGCTCTGGTTTAATGGCGCCCTAAAACATCAAAATCACATCACCAGGCTCGGTCCACTAGGTAGACCAGGAGCCACATGGCCGGTTCTAGCCAGCTACACACCACATCCCGACACTGAAAAAATTTCAGATCAAGAACTTTTAGTTAAACTAAAGAATTAACAAAGGCATATAGAGAATTAGTTCAATTGACGGTACAACTTGCCGCCAGAAATTGAAAGAAACAGATATAGCAGAACAACCTTTTGAACTTGCCAGAATCATAGAAAAATCCTATGAAGAATTAGGTAGAGATAGTTTGGGTGGGAAACCACTACAACCCCAACTAACTGAAAATCCTGAAAAAACATTTATCAAGAATAATCTCAATACTTCAAAAAAGAAGTGGGAGGGTAATAAACAAACTACTCCCAGAGAAAAACAGTTCCAGTCCAGAGGAAGGTCTCCTCAACGGAGAGCTAGATCTCCAGAACGAGGAGGCAAGTCTCCCCACAGGGAGCCCTCTGAGAAAAGATACAACCTTAGAGATAGGGATAAATTAAGAAAACCTGACAGATATCAAGATAATGATACTCGTCCCTCTTGATCTTTTCAGACTTCCTCACAGAAATCAGAAAGAAGAGGACGGTCAGAACACAAGGAAGAGCACGTCAAGTCCAAAGACAAGGAACCTGCTCATCAAAGTAAAAAATTACAATTTCCAAAAAAGAAGGTAGCTAGTATTAAAATAAAACATGTCGAGGATTCTGAGGACACAACTGAAAAACGGAGAAAGGGCCCAGACAATGCTAGACAGCGCAGCAGAAGTGACCATAGCTCGCAAGATCCTGATGAATCTTCTGGAGACAGTGGACACGAATGAATACAATCAAGTGGAAACTGCAGACACCAGAGTTAGCATACCCCATAAATTATATGAAATAACATTACGTATAGAGGGGGACAAAACTAGGAAAATAAAGGGTCTCTTTTGGGATAACCTTTCGAAAGGCTATGATATCCTTCTAGCAGAAAAAGACTGGCCACCAGAGTTTGTCAGGGAGGGCCCACATGGCGAATAAATGATTATGCCTGCCTTCTCAAATTAAATTCCAATTCATAAAAAATACACATTTGCAAGAAAATGGGCAGTGGCCCAAGCTTCTGCATTATATAAAAATCATGTAGGATGGGATGAGGATTCCCCTCACCACAAAATCCAGTTAAAAAATCAACCGACTGCACAAAGGCAGTATCCTGTTAAGCAAGAAGCTAAAAAATAAGTCAGGGAGATCTTAGATCAACTTGAATATCAGGGGGTGATTGAAACATGCACCTCACAAATGAACAATACTTTGTTTCCTGTCTCCAAGCCAGACGATTCATATCGTCTAGTTTTGGACTACAGACACCTAAACTCATGCTGCAAAACATTTGCAGTACAAAACTCACACAGTGCAGCACTAATGAATAACATTGTGCGCAAAAAATATAAAACGACATTAGATATCTCAAATGGTTTCTTTTGTCAAAACATTGCACCTGAAAGTAGGTATTTGACCGCTTTCTCAACAATGGGGGCACAAAAACAATTCTGTCGACTCCCACAGGGATTCAAGAATAGCCCAGGATTATTTTCAGCAAGGGTAACAGAGTTACAACAAATGTATGATGATGAGGCATTATCTTATGTCGATGACATCTATCTTACAGACGATGACCTGGAGACACACTTGAAAAGAATGAACACCATTATACTTGGGTTCGCATCTGAAGGGTACAAATTCAACTTTAAGAAGTCACGAATTGCCCACCTAACTGTCCTATTTTTAGGATATGAATTATCAAGTGAAGGCAAAAGCCTAGCAGACAACTTCTTAGAGAAGTGTGCAGTACTCCAAGCTCCAAAAACGCTGAAAAACTTACAATCAATCCTAGGTTTCCTGAATTTCGGAAGAACTTACATTCTAAATTATGCAGAGAGGGTTAAACCTCTCTATGAATTAATAAAACCTGATTTCAAACCAATTAATTGGACTCAGAAACACACAGAAATTTTACGAACATTACAAACAGACATGTTAACTAAATCAAAACTGCAAACACGCGCAAACGAACGCAACCTTGTAATCCGAGTCATCCCAGGAAGATGCGGATTCACGTACCTGACCTCTAATGAGGGAGAAACGGTACCAATAGCTTATAAATCACACTTGTACACACAAGCTGAAATTAAATGGAGTTCTACATAAAAAAATCTGACTGCGGTTCAAACTGCTGTAGCAAAAGAAAGAGCCCTAGCCCAAGGGAAGAGCATATCTGTTTTAACAGCAGTATCAGCCCTTGTGGCAGTAACAAGACCAAGCATTCCGAATGCTAAAGCTTTAGATCCTAAATGGATACAATGGGAAAATTCTCTTGCTGCAACAGACGTGAAACACGCATTTGATCCAAAAATGAAAAGACTAGAAGATCTGGAATACGAACATGAATACCCTCTGTCAATCGAAATTCTGCCGCTCGAACAATACACCTGTGTAATCTACACGGACAGATTTGCACAACACTACGTTGTGAAAAAACAAGTTTACAATGCAGCATGCGCGATTGTTAAAAATCGCTGGCGCTTAGGTAAATTCAGACCGATGGTCACCAAAACTGAATCACTCAGACACTGTACAGCTCAGCGAGCTGAAATAAGATCTTTAAAGATGGCGCTTGAAAATGCAGATCGCGAATTCCCCACACTAATAGTGTGCAATTGACATTACTGCGTCCAGTCTTACAATAATGACATGCAGACTTGGATCAAAAATGGTTACAAAGATGAGACAGGTGCCACAATAAAGCCTAAAAAACTTTGGGAACAAGTAGTTCTTTTACAGAAAGAACTACAAAAGACTCACGTGATACATACACTGAGTCATCAACGTGATGGCGTTCAAGTTGCAGGGAATTCATTGGCTAATAGAGCCACAGCGGCAGTTGTCAAACCGGCTTCCGTAGCCACAAAAAAGCGTTCTAAAAAACAAATAGACGGTGAAACGATACTAGCAGTAAAAGCCTCAAATGAAGGCAACTATGCGGCGTTACCTCTAAATTATCCACTCGGAAATATATACATAATTGATGCGAACTCCGTTCCGTTTGCTCGAATCCCTGGAGTGGGGGATAGAGTAATTCCAAACATGAAAGCTTACTTGATTCAAGAAGCACACATGGGAATGGGTCTGAGGCACCAAGAGATCTTGAAATCTCTAATAGAATTACAATCACAATACTGGTGGCCGGGGATTAGCGTGCAAATGTATAACTTTGCAATGAATTGTCAGGACTGCAACAGAGATCGCAGTTGTGAACCGGACCAGGCACCAGCTCGGACACCTCTATTAGAAAGCATTAGGCTATCTATATGCAAAAATCCAGATGGAAAAAGGCGATGCCATAATTATTAAGACGAGATTCATTTAGATGTGGCCCCAGCGCTCCGCTGACGCCAGAACGGTTATAAAAGATTTGCGAGTCTTTATCGGCACATGCGCAATTGGCATGCTACATTCTGACCAGGGTCCTGCGTTTAGCTCTCGAGCTTACAAGGAGGCCATGGCCAACATGGGCATTGCATTGCGGTACTCTAGTCCATTCCATCCCGAGGGAAATGCGGTAGTGGAGAGAAAAAAACGTGACATAAAGCAATCTATAACAGCGAGGGCATTAGGTTCGGGTGACGGGTGGGTCAAACATCTAACAAGTGTCCAACGTAGTATTAATAATCTGCCAAGAAATTCTCTAGGAGGTATCACTCCGTACAAACTTTTGTTCGGCACTAGAATGATCATCCAGGATCTAGATTGTCAGACTTCAGTGGTAAAACAAAAAACCTTTGATATCAAAGATCGTTTGGCTGTTTACAGGACTTGAATGAAACAAGAAGAAGTCTAAGTAACAAAAAGCTAAAGCCAATGGCCACTGAAGAAAAACCACCTCTCCCAGCAAGACCTGTCTGGATTCCAAAGATTGGGGATCTGGTCAGAGAAAAGATCGCGGTGAAGAAGGAATTTGGGCCTTCTTACAGAAAAGCAGTACCTGTCTTAGCTGTCAGCGGAACAAGATCAGTAGTACTACCGCCCCTTGCTGGTAAAAAGGAAAACAGAGTTGTATCAATCGACCTGGTAAAACCACAATCATGTGGCCAATAATAAGTAGTAGGCCCAGTGGACTCCCAAGAAGTAGCAGAAGACCAAACCTTGCTACAATCCAAGAGGTTCAAACTGAGAGACTAATCACATTTGATAAACCTGCAGTGAATAAAAAAGGACTATGCAACAAAGCCATGGAACTTGTGCCTCTTGAAACCCAAATTGCAACAGTTCGTCAAGAAACACCAGTCTACAATGATGTAGCCTCTGAACATACATATCCAAAGATAAATGAAAATCCGGAAGCAATTCCAACAATTGACAGAACTGCATCTGGCTACTTCATCAATTCCGCTGACTTTTCTGATGATCCAAGGGAACATGAAGAAACGCCAGCAACTAAAACTTTCAAAGAAAAAATTACTGAACTCTTTCATCGACTCAAAGAAACATATCTGATTTCACCATGGATTTAATTATGGATTGTGTTAGGTGTTCTTTTCCTCCTCCTATGGCTCATCTTGATTTTAAGTTTGGGTAGATTTATTGATGGAAAACATAGTACAATGGACACAGCAAAGTCAGAACATAAACTTGGTCCTAAAGCCTCACAGATCTTCTCACATTGAAAAAAGAGAACTGTCATCAGTAAACATCAAAGCCAATCCTATACCGGGTGGTGTAGCATGGGACACAACGGATTACGAAATCTATGGCCCGATTGAGTTCTTGAAATATCCACACCAGTTCAAGGTTTCCTTAAATGACTTTGTGACATCAATTGCTTTCTCTGATGATTGGGACTTTAAAAATATTAATAATATGATGTCAGATTTACAAATGTCAGCAAAATTCACAGAACATGATTATTTGCAGAGTTCATCAAACTATGAAGAAATGTACCGTTTTAATCATTATGGTCATCACTATTTGCATAAATCTGCTATTCCTAGAAATGTTTTTACTTATAATCAATGGGAACATAGGCCCACACCGCCAAAAGGCAGTTCGAAAACATTTTATGAGAAATTTCCATACTTCTCAGGGTTTAACAACACTGATCCAGAAAAGTTTTATTTCATAATGTTAAATAAGACAGGAATGAAAAACATGTTGACAAATACTAAATTGATTAATTCTGAAAAATTTTATGAAAAAATGTCTACATTTGGTCTTGAATTTTGGAAAAACAACACTGAGACAAAAAAACATCTGGGGTACAAAAGATTGGCAGGTACAAGGTCTAGAAGCATTATTTAGAGCCTGCATGATCCCAGAACAGATAATGTTCCTGAATGACACCATTCAGCAAACAACCTGTCTTGGCCTAGCCAAGATAAAAGACTTAAACAAACCGTCTATTCCAAAACCAATGCCTGATAGTAATAGCACTACAGATGTGGAGATAGACGTATCCCATATTTTACACCAAAACAGAACAAATCCTGATTGGAAAAAATGGTTGATCTGGCCCACAGACACTAATAACTGTCAAGATAGATTCCTGAACAAAACACAGGGGTTCAAACAGACCAGGCCAGACCCAAGATATTCCCAGAGACAACATCCAGGGATAGTTACAACATACAGTGTAGGAAAACTATGCCTCGAATGGCTACAGAAATCTACACTGCAGGAAATTAAGCAACACTTAACTTTACTTAAAGAAGGTGCTGACTTGCGAGATTTCATATTGGGACCTCGCAAACAGCGTCAAAAACGTTTCATATACGCCGGTATATATGCAGCTCACAAAGAGGCTTGGAAAGTAATGCAAATTGAAACTGCTGAAAAAATACGAGAAATTGATCGTATTAATTTGGAAAAATCAGTGTCTGTAGTGGACAATGGGTTAACGACTCTGTCCTCCAGAATTTATTCACTGGACAGCATTGTATCATCTGCTATTGATATAATAGAGCAGGACTTGCTAATGTTACAGCATGGCCAGTCCCAATTACGTTCTATTGTACAGCTAGGCTGGACGTTACAAAATTTGCATTCAGGTCACGTGCCATGGCGTCTAATCAACATAACGTCATTATTTTCTATCTTTAACCTTACAGATAAACAAATCTCTTTGGCACAAAAAGGAGCAGACTATACGATACTGAGCATTGAAAAACTTGAGAGATTACCATTGACAATTCCGATAACAACTTTTCAGTTTCAATATTGCCAAAAGTATATACCAGCAGGCCTGTATGAAAGGTTGGGTAAAGGATACATCAAGTTGACCTGGAATTTACCTTATACACATAAATGTTATAGTGAAGGGAAAAAAGAAGTATTTCTCAGTGGTAACAATTGTAAAAATTCACTAAGCGGTACACTTCTGTGTCAAGGTATTAACTTGCATGGAGCCTGCGAAGGTTCATCAAACAACCTTTCATATCACCTGCACAGCACCCCTGCAACACAGATAGAGCCTTTTTTCAGACAGCTTTCCAACAGCAGCTATGTTATAATAAGTGACCACAGCTGTTGTGGCATGGTGCCAGGAATAGCCTATCTCGTGAGCGTTACTTCCAGGGTCATTTGCTGTATGCAAGTATTGTATCCAAACAGCAAACCAGACATGGAGGCAGCAATATGGCCTTCTCTGAATATCTCTTCTATTCGAATTGATACTTTAAGCAGAATGAAGTCTATTCTTTTACAGACAACTGTGCCTTTAACCTCGTCCAAAGAGACATATGATCTGCAACTTGCAAGGACAGTGGCAGAGATACATACACTATTATCGACAAATTGCCCCGTGCATTTCGTAGAAATGTTAGGTCAAATCTTAAACATGTCTGATACCAGTGGCATCACACATGTATTTAAGACAATTTTTTCGGGACTATTAGCACCCTTTGAAGCAGTCCTGAACATCTTCCCGAATTTCGTGCACTCTGTGTTCGGTGGCCTGCCTCTTCTGTTGGGACTCGTAGCAGGAATTTTTTTATTTTTGTTCCTTTTGCTCCGATATGGCAAGTCAAGCCACAGACAAAACCCAGGCAACAATGGAAGAAACGATCCTTGTGATGAGATGCCGAGAAAGAATAACTAAAGTACTCGGTTTAGCTCGACTAAGAGATCTGAATACCACATGGTTTCTTTCATTCAGACCAATGTGGCAAGATTGCATCTTACCTGTTCTACAATGCCTGCTATGCAGAGAAGAATGCGTGTTGAACGTCTGTCTTACACTACCATCAGCAGTACCTATGGATATCGATACTTTGCTTGGTTCGGTAACGGCTCATGCAACGTGTTGTCCCCAGCGGCTACCTATTCTGATGACGGCATTCATTGAGACTTCACCATTACGATTAGGTGGCGGTGAAGTACGAGATGAAAGCAGCACACAGGTACAACCTTCTGTGAGCATTGCTGATCCAGACATCGATGATGGCAATGATTCTCACATATGCGCTATTTCAGCTTTTTCGAACTTAGTCGAACTTTCACCTACTGTTGTAGACCAATTTTTCGCCAGCCTGTCTGATTTGATGTTCTCTCCTAAACAACGAGAATAACTTTTGAAAACATGAGCACACAACGTTCCCTGAACTCTGAATTCGGCCTTCAATTTTTGATAAACTACACTACTGAAAACAATTGGAACTATTTTTTTCCCCTGAAAGCGAAATTATTTTTCCATTTCCAAAATATTTACCGTTTTCCTGGCACATGGAACTCTGCTTAAAGTAGAACTATTCTTAGAGAACAAGATTTCTATTTTGAAACTCAGGAGATAATATTTTGATTCAGCCTCTAGCACATGTACAGTCTTGTATAAATATGTGATGAAATGGTCTCGACCTTCTTTTCTGTATTAAGAGCCATTTCATAAATGTAATTTTCGCAATTCATTCAGCCAATATTTATGTATGCATTATCTGAATGATACCACTGCTTGAGAAACGTACAGTACAAATACTCCTTTTTCGTGTATACACCATATACCATTTCAAATGCAAGTTATGTATTTTGGGGTGGGTTTGAAAACACATGCATCGTTATATGTTTAGTATTGCTTAGTATTTAGTAATCATGGACATTATACGTGGAGTGGGTGTTGTGAACGTATCTAGGACCCTATTTAAATATTCCCGATTCATGCCCTTATGTGGTTATAACAAATCATGTCCTTATAAAGGCATAAGAATCATATCCATATTTAGACATAGCCAATGCAGTCCAAATACGGCAAGGCTACTCCCATAGACTCCTAGAAAGTACAACGCGTTCTTTAAACAAACCAAGCCTCCAGCAGCCCGGGAATTCCTCCTGCTTTTGTTTTGATTTGTCCAAGAACTCCTGTAGTCCTGAAAGAACTGTAAGTTCTTAGTGACGTCTTATGTCCAACCTTACGTCAAACTCGGCACCTTCCAGGTTTAAATATACCAGCACTTGCCTTAAGCAAACACACGGTGGTTTGGAGCAGATTGGCTATCTACTTACCTGAAGCCCAGCTGTAACGAGAGCCGAAGGAAGCCGACCCTCCCATTGACGCACTGAGAGAGACGCTGTCTTTTCTCCTGCCGAGAAATCCAGCTCCAGTGTTTCCAGTCACCCATGCGGGTTGCTGGGAGATCAAGTCCTGAGAAAGAGATACAAGACCTCCTTCATTCTATAACCAAGGTACGGAGCTGATTAGATCCTCAGAGAATTTTTGATTCAGATTCTTGGCAAAAACTAACTTAACTTAAACTGCAGCTCACTTACTCCTTCCCACGTACTAGGCTTAGGTTAGGTACACCGGGGTAGGCGTATCTTAGAAGCACCAGATGAATACGTTTAGTCAATGATTTTATGTATGTATATAATCAGTTTTAAGTATCTTATGGCTTAGAAACCATATAAATGCTTTTACAGTATTATTTCATAATACTCCTTTTACTGTACATACTTTACTTCATGACAAGTATTGCAATTGTGGCAATTCACTTCTCTTGCACGAGAAAGAGGACTGCTCAATAAATAACAACTTTTATTGAAAACGCCCGTCTCTCTATTTCTCTGCACTCCTGGTGAAACTAAGCATGCACGATTGACTGAGTGAAATAGTTATCTATTGTTTTCCACGACTCTGGAGATATATTCCTTATTCTGGGGGGAGCAAAGTTGTCATGTTTATGCGGTTGTCAGAAACTAATCCCTTCTTGTCTATTCAGGAAAGTTATCTCCTTCCTGTTCACTCTAGAAAGTTTCTAGTGACCTCTGAGCTAGCTGGCATACCTAATTAAGTCTAACATATTCAGTAGAGACCTAGATGACCTGAGTCCTACGTCTAAACTATCGTTTATGTTATTCCAATGCGCAGAGCCTATTGGGAATATAGGAACTACACTACACTGTCTAGTTGGAGTCAAGGCTAATCACACTGCCAAATGCTTACAATGAGAATAGCCTCAGGTGTGGCATACTAACTTCTGATTGCCCACCACTCAAGCCACATTTCAGGGTTATCATAGTCTTAAAGGTGACAAAATGGATCAGAAACATCATTTTAAGGAAGCCTTTCACAGCAAGAATGAGTGCGTATTCTGTTGATTCCTAAACAAAAGGATGAAGTCTTTGATTAGAAAGATATACCATCAGCAATATAGAAATAAACAGACCATAAAGAAGCTATGGTTCAATGTGTAGGGCATATTGGTTGGGAATAATATCAAGGGGCAACAAACAAAGAAACGTGATTTACCATTTAGAAAATTGTGTTGATTTTCCAAAATTTGGTTGATTTCATGGATCCACAACTGGCGTACTGCAGGACTTGTAGAATGTAAAATATACATTTCCACACCATCAGCAGATCTGGATAATAGTGCAAATTTACATGGATCATTGTCTACACTCTCTTCAAGGCTAAGGTGATTCACCTAAAAACAAACATGGACCAAAATAAATAATCAGTTACTTACACTGTAATGCCTCTCCCCTTATTTAATGAACTAATTTTGTGGTGTCAAACCCAGAAAAATTGCTTATGTGAACAGTACAATTATAAAATATTGTAGACAAGATTGTTAAACAATGCTCCTCCACAATAGCAGGTGTAAAAATGACAGCCAAATGATGATCATCTTTGTTTCCATAAATAATATTATAAAGACTTGCTGCTTCAGACTGCTTTCATAAAGCTTCTAATTATTTTTAACAACAAGCATACTACAGTTCAATGTCATGATACTTATTATCATCGGAAAATGATAATATTGGAAAAATTATTTTAGTAAAACACATGTAAAAGCACAAATGCACAAAAGCAAAGAATATGAATGCTAATATTCCAAACTACATGACTATAAGGCTTCTTTACACATGCATATATTAAGGATCTTAAAAACTGGCTTAAACAAAATATTAGTCAGACATAAAAAAAACAACAAGAAAAAGTACAATTATGACCCAAATACCAATCAATACCTAGAAACTGCAGCAGACGATCTTGAAGTAAAACCTTCAAATAATAAACACCCAAAAAAAATCTTAGGAAGAAAGTAGGATCTGCTTTTATGGTTACCTCCACTTTTTGCCTGGAGTTATGCTGTTTCTGACTTGCCATTAAGAAGACTACATGACTTGTTAGGAGGTAAACAAGGCTTGAGACTCCAGACTGCCCAGGAATGATCCTGACAAGGTGGTTGGTGGCTGCACGTGGAGGGACTGGTTACTGCATGCTGTGTTAGGTGTCAGGCTTCATGCATCGTGTTTAAACTGCATCTCCCAGAATGCTTAAAGAGAGATGATGGTTGTGTGCTATCCCATACTGCTTTAGGATTGGTCAGGTGACGGGGAGATTCTTAAGCCTTCAGCTGCTGTGACTCAGTGCTTGGCTTTCCTTCGTTTGAACATGGTCATGCCCCTTGCTTGGATTCACTATTTGGATTACCGGTTCTAAACTCCTGTTACCGAATAGTCACTGGCGTCTCAGCGGCTGCTGGTGCTTCAAAAACTTTATTCCTTTTTGGTATTTCCCCGAGCGCGAGGACGCGATTCTAATTACAGCTGTGCTTTATTATTTTGCTTGCAGTGTACGCCTTAATCAACACCAATCTACAGTGCGCGGACGCGCTGCATTCCTTATTGGAGCGTTTTTCTTTTCTTTTAATTGGACGGGCAGCCATTTCACTTTTGATCAACGCGAGGACGCGTTGCTTTCCCCTCACGCTGCAGACTCCCTTGCTGGACACACTAATTTCCCCCACCTTCTTACATTCCCAGACGCGCATGAGGCGCTGAGTCAGCCTCTATTTGTTTATGTCCTTTTTGTTGGCGATAAAGTTCTGTTGGAGCGTTCAAAATCAGCTGACTTGTACCGCATATTCCTTTTACACTAGTCCCAGGATCGGCTGGTGGTTATTTCACCATTTCAAGAACTGCACCTTGGTGAATGGGGAGACGTATGCCTTAGGATTGTTTTCATTTATTTATACTTACTTATAGCGCCGAGAGATCCTTTCGGGAATGATTCGTTTGCGCTCAAGAAATCCAGAAAATAAATAAATATAAATAAATAAATTATCAAGCTGGATGACAGAAAGACTACCCCCCTGCCTTTCTACTTTTAAGTTAAACAAGAGACCTGCCTGTTGGACATCTATGAATCGTCTTCTGAGACAACAACCAGTCTAAAACCAAGTAAGTGTGGGATGGTACACAACCTAAGTTCCCTGTCTAATTCTTGACGGTGCTGTATAATCCCTAGACATAAGTTTCTTTGGTTAATGGTGTCTTTCTATTTCTTTGTCTTTTTTATGTAGGACTACCGAGTATAATTGGACCAGAACTTCTCCCTACTGGCTGCGTTTGGATATTTTCTGATTGTCCTCCTTGGTCTCTTCATTTTCTGGAGATATTTGCATTCCTCTAGTGTGTTTACGTGGCACTGGGGAGGCTGTATCTCTGGGGAATGGAGGGGCTCCCTCTTCGCTCCTGGGGAACGGGTATTTCTGCCTGGGAAATCAGTCTCCGTCCGGCAGACAGCCAAGCCCACAATACTTATTACCCCCGAGCGAGGACGGAAGGAAGGATTTCTTTCGCTACCATCATGGATGAGGCTATGTCCCCAGAAACCGCTATGAGGGAATTAGCGGCAGCTGTAGTTAATCTTCAAACTGAGCTTAAGTTAGTGAGAGGCGAAAACCAACGCCTTGTCTCTGAGATAAACGTATTAAAAACACATAAACAATTAGAGGTTAGAGTTAGACACTAATCCTAAACATAAACGTAGCTACATACAACTCGCACATTTTCAGGTCCCTTCCCCCGCCTCTGTTTCTGCTCCCACAGTCTCTCCCCTTCACCAGTTAATGTCACTGTTGTCACTCCTCCTCAGACACCTCTTGCAATGCCCAAACGATTTAACGGAGATAGTAACAAATACAGGGTGTTTATGAATCAGTGCAACCTTCAATTCCTATGCAGAGCAGCCTCATTCCTGGATGATGCAGCAAAGGTTGCTTTTATAATTTCATATCTGAGTGGTAATGCTGAACTCTGGGCGGTACCTCTTGTCGAAAACGATGAACCCGTTTTATACAATTTGGCTTTGTTCAAGGGCAGAATGAGGAGTCTTTTTGCTAGATACTCCTACATGCAGGCCAGTGACAATGAATTATTAAACCTCAAACAAGGGTCAAAGGATCTATTGGCTTATATCACCACCTTTAACCGATTGGTTACAGAGACACATTGGCCTGAAGATAAGAGGACCTCCTTGTTATATAGGGGACTTAAAGATGAGCTCAAAGACATCCTCTCTCAGATAGTTGACCCCTCTGAAGACTGCTCTGCATTCATGGATTCAGTTGTTAAGTTATGTTGGACTTGGCCCTCTTGGCAGGGTCATCCCTGAACTTTTTGCCTTCTTCCGATATTCTCTCTGACCTGTTTTAGTTGGTTTAATGAGTCTGGGCAATTTACCACTGCTGACCAGTGCTAAAGTGAATATGCTCTCCCTACTGTAAATTGCTGTATGTGATTGGTTTCCATGATTGGCTTATTTGGTTTACTGTCAGTCCCCAATAAAGTGCACCAGGAGTGCCAGGGCTTGTAAATACAAATGCTGCTGGTGGGCTTGCAGCACTGGTTGTGCCACCCACAGAAGCGGCCTAGTAAAATGTGCCTAAGGTCTGCCATTGCAGAACCTGGGTGCAGTCTGGTACTGTCATGCTAACTGCGCAAGTACACGTACTTGCCAGTCCCTAAACCTTCCCTTAACTTCATATTAGTCCCCCTATGGTAGGCCCAAAGGCAGGGTGCATTGTAGCATAAGGTAGGACATGCCCTGATGTGTGTGGCATGTCCAAATAGTGCATTACAGCCATTTTCGTTTTTCACTATTGTAAGGCTACCTACTCTCCATAGGCCAGAATGGGCTGCTGGAATTATTACACTCTATAATCCCAGCAGACTCAGAGAGCATGGTAGAAAGTCAAGTTTAGTATGCCTGAACTCAGAATAATTTTTTAGTAAAGTTTATTTTAATATCCTGTGTTTGCAAATACTGTGAGAAGTTGGCCTGATATGTGATGTCTGTGAGAAGTTGGCCACCCTGTATCAGTCCAAACAACCCTTATGGTGATGGTTGTAAAGTCAACCTTATAGACCCGCTATCCTAGTGGTAGCATGGACAAAGCAGTCTTAGGCTAAACTCAAGAGGGCATGTGAAGCCAGCTGTTTTACCATATGTAACCGCTTTAATACCAAATGAAAGGACACCACCCAGGTTATATATATAAAATATATATGTATTTATTACTAAATTAATCCTCTGAACTCTTTATGAGGTCAGAGGCACAAGCACATAACAAGATACTTAATTATCATACAATAGGTTGCACAAAATACAGTAATGCCCTGGGGGCACTTCGAACCATATACTAAAATAGTGGTATAAGAACCACGTCACGAACAAAGGATAGGCCTAGGGCCTGGAGAATCGCTGGGGCTACGCTGTACTACCAAAGGATAGGGAGCAGTAGGCCCACGGGATGCGTGTGCAAGTTTCCATAGAGTTAGAATGGGAATGAAAGAATTGGAAACTAGTTCTTTTAGGTCACTTCCGGATGGACAAGGAGAAAGCTACTTGAAAGTTAGACACTAGGATAGTAAATACCCACAGGAGCACCGAGGTACCCACAGGAAGCGGGTGCATAGGTGTCAAAGTGTGTCGGGTTTCGTCGCTGAATCCTATGGAGCCTTGAAGAAAGATGCTGCAGGTGACCAGGAGAGAAGTGTCCGGTTGGATCCAAGGGCGGATCGAGGATGCAGAGTACCTGAAAGCAGAGGGGACAGAGTCTGGGTCACTAGCCAGTGACCAGGAAGGAACCAGGCGATGTCGTGAAGCAATCAGGTGATGTAGTGAAGCTTGACTCTGCAGCCAAGTGGACCAGGAGGCGTCGACGACGACCAGGAGCTGGATACGGACTGTCCCACAAAAGATCTCGCTGTTTGCGGCGCCGGCTTCCGGATTGGAGTCAACAGGCCTTGGCAAATGCAACCCACGCAGGAATCGAATATTCGCTTCGGGATAGACCAGTAAGGTCTATGGGGCTTCTCCTTTGCAGGGAAGCAGGGGCCCACCTGGAGCAACCAGGCAGGCAGTTCAGATTTGAAGGTTCGTCGTCACAGAGGCCACTAGCCAACGGGCAAGTAACCGGACAGACGCGTCGAGCAGGAAAATGCAGAAGGGCCCCACACAGAACTCGTGGAGTGTGGAGGGCTGATCTTCGGTGCAGATGATACTCGGGGCTTCTCAATCCGCAATGCACAACTTCGAGGGTGCCTCAGAAGCTGCACAAGTAGCAAGGAGCAGGTTTTTCAAGATGGCCGGTCCCACGTCTCTCGTCACCTCCACGGGTCTCAGCTTTCCAGGGACTGTGGATCGGGGTCAAAGAAGTCTGGAAGTCTGGCTCTTGTCAGACTCTGTGCTCGGGCTCCGGCGGGAGCGTCAACAAAGTAAAATGCAGATTGCTGGATGGTGCCTGTAGGTACAGGCTGGTCACTCCTTGACCACAAGGGAGATTCTTCAGTCTTCTAGTTGCAGTAGAATGTCGAAGGTCTAGAGTTTCGTTACAAGTTTCAGTTCAGGATGAACAAGTTACTTACCTTCGGTAACGATATATCTGTAAGAAACTGTAGTTAGTCTTAGATTCCTTACCTTAGAATATCCCCAGGCGTTAGACTCGATCCGGAAATTTTTGCGTAGCATTACCCTTGCGCGTCGGTAGGCGTCGTCTGCGGCTCCGCGTCCGTCGTTGGCATGGTTGGCGCCGGGATGACGTCTTCGGAGTACTTAGACGCGCCCTCGTGTGCTGACATCAGCATTGCAAACGTGTGCAGCGAGGCCCACGTAGCTGCCTGACAAATGTCCTGCAAGGGGACTCCCCGGCCCAGGGCAGTAGTAGCCGCCGTGGCCTGAGTGGCATGGGCCCTCAGCCCAACAGGAGGCTCCTTCCTCGCCAAGGAGTAACATGCCTTGATACACAAGACGACGCACCGAGAGATGGTCCTCTTGTGCACCGCCCGTCCCTTCTTAGCGCCCACGTAACCAACAAAGAGTTGGTCATCCACCCTGAACTGGCGTGTGCGATCTAGATAGAACGAAATCGCGCGTTTTGGGTCCAGACGGTGGAGCCGCTCTTCCTCTTTAGAGGGATGCGGTGGCGGAAAGAAGGTGGGCAAGGTGATAGACTGCCCGATATGGAAGGCCGTGACAACCTTGGGCAGGAAAGATGGCCTAGTCCGCAACACAACCTTGTCCGGATGGACAGAAAGGAAAGGGGGTTTAAATGAAAGACCCTGGAGCTCACTCACTCTCCTGGCAGAGGTGATGGCAACCAAGAAAGCAGTCTTCAGAGGACAGTTGTGAAGTGGCTCAAAGGGAGCGCACATCAGAAAGGTAAGAACAAGGTTCAAGTCCCACTGAGGCATCACAAACGGAACAGGAGGGAACATGTGTGTGATGCCCTTCAGAAAACGAGTTACAATAGGGGACTTGAACAAAGAAGGTTGATCAGGCAGCCTGAGGAAGGCTGAAAGGGCAGAAAGGTAGCCCTTGATAGTGCCCAGAGCAGAGCCCTGCTGGGCAAGAAAAGGAGGAAGAGAAGAACCTCAGAAAGAGGGGCAGAAAGTGGATCCACAGCCTTTGCTGTGCACCATGCCACAAATTTATTCCACCTGCAGGCATATACCGATTTTGTGGAGGGACGCTTGGCTACCAGAATGACATTACAGACTTCAGGAGGCAAGTCAAGTGGCCTCAACTGTCGCCGCTCAATCTCCAAGCATGGAGGTGGAGACTGGACAGGTTCGGGTGGAGGACCGTCCCCTGCTGCTGCGACAGAAGGTCCTCCTGAAGAGGCAGACGAACCGGGGGATCGACTGACATACTGAGTAGCTCGGCATACCAGTACTTTCGTGCCCAGTCCGTAGCCACAAGGATGATTTGGGCCCGGTCGCGCCTGATCTTCTTCAGCACTCTGGGCAGAAGTGGTATAGGCGGAAAGGCTTACAACAGACTGCAACTCCACTCGCAATGAAAAGCGTCTCCGAGTGAGTGCCGCCTTAGAAATTCCAACGCGCAGAACTGCTGACATTGCGCGTTCTCTTCTGTGGCGAATAGATCTAACCAAGGCTCTCCCCACTGCTGTAAGAGGCCTTGCGCCATGTCTGAGTTCAGACGCCATTTGTGATCAATCATGCACCTACGGCTGAGTTCGTCCGCGCTGGCGTTCAGGGAACCTGCCAGGTGTTGAACCACCAGGGCACGCCCTGATGTTCCAGCCACTGCCAGAGGTGCAGAGCCTCCTGGCAAAGGGTCCACAACCCCACCCTGCCCTGTTTGTTGCAGTACCACATGGCGGTGGTGTTGTCTGTGAACACCTGCACTACACTCCCCCGGACAGAGGGGAGGAATGCCTTCAGTGCTAGATGAATCGCCCGCAGCTCCAAAAGGTTGATATGGAGCCGGAACTCCTCCGGAGACCAGAGGCCTCTGATCTCCGCCTCTCCCATGTGGCCTCCCCAGCCCATGATGGACGCGTCCGTCACAACTACGTGCTCCGGTTGGGGTAGGGAGAGGGATCTGCCGCTGACCCAATCGCGGTCCGTGAGCCACCACTGCAGCTGTCTCGCAGTGCCCTCCGAGATCAGGACATGGTCGGATAGGTTGCCCTGATGCTGGGCCCACTGAAACTTCAGGTCCCACTGCAGAGCCCGCATCTGCCACCGGGGGTGATGCACCAGAAGGATGCGGGAGGCCATCAGCCCCAGAAGTCGCAGCGTCAACCTGACCGAAACCAGGGATAAAGGCTGAAAGAGGGGAATCAGAGCCTGAATATCCCGGACCCGCTGTTCGGGAGGATAAACCCGAAACTGCGCCGAGTCGAGAACCGCTCCGATGAAAAGGAGCTTCTGAGAGGGGCACAGGTGTGATTTCGTCACATTGATGGAGAACCCCAGCAGGTGCAGGAGGTCTGCTGTCGTCTGGAGGTGGCTGACGACTGTCTGGGGCGAGCCCGCCTTCAACAACCAGTCGTCGAGGTAGGAGAAGACTGAAACCCCTACACTGCACAGATGAGCTGCGACCACCGTCATCACCTTTGTGAACACCCGTGGGGCGCTGGTAAGGCCGAAGGGGAGACCGGGAAACTGAAAGTGCTCGCGGCCAACCGTGAACCGCAGGTAGCGCCTGTGGGCCGGCAGGACGGGGATGTGAAAATAAGCGTCCTGCAAGTCCAACGCTAACATCCAGTCTCCTGGGTTCGGGCAGTCAATACCTGAGCCAGTGTCAGCATTTTGAACTTCTCCTTCCGGAGGAAGCCGTTGACGTTCCGTAGATCCAAGATAGGGCGTAGGCCCCCTTTGCCCTTCTTGGGTACCAGAAAGTAGTGGGAGTAGCAACCACACCCTACTTCTGGCCAGGAACGCGCTCGATGGCCCCCTTGGCCAAGAGGGCCGCAACTTCCTCCTGCAGAAGCCGCAAATGATCCCCCGATACACGGTGGTTCTGCGGTGGCATGGCTGGAGGGGTTGCCTCGAAGGGGAGGGAGCAGCCCCTTCGGACGAATTGCAGCACCCACCTGTCCGATGTGACAGTGCGCCAGTGGAGGAGGTGATGGCAAACCCTGCACCCCACTGGCTTCACATGGGCCTGAAAGCACGGTCTAGGAGGGTTTTGAGGTGGATGCTGTAGGGGAAGGTGTGGACTGTCCTCGCCGCTGTCCCCGACCGCCTCCACGGCGGTTTCCACATCCGCCACCGCGTTGGATGTTAGTCTGCGGTGCGTGGCTGGCAGCACGTGTGGGGGTGCCCCTTCCTTGGCCACAAAAGGAGCGAAAGGCACCCGTTTGCAGGCGCAGGCCGAGAGGCCCGAGGACCTGGTCATAGCCCTGGAGTCCTTAAAGCGCTCAAGCGCATTGTCTGCCTTGTCGCCAAAAAGGCGACGGCCATCAAACGGCATGTCCATGAGTGTGCTCTGGACATCAGCCGAGAAGTTGGCGGACCTCAACCAGGCGTGGTGACGAATCGCCACTGTCGTTGCCATCGCTCTGCCCAGTGAGTCGGTGGTATCCAGTCCACACCGGATAGAATAACGTGTCGCATCTCGGCCTTCCACAAGGGCTTGGCCGAGTTTAGCCCGTACCTCCATTGGGCATTCTGGCAGCACGTCCGCCACCGTATCCCACAGAGAGTGGGTGTAACGGCCCAAGAGGCATGCGGTGTTGGAAGACCGCAGTCCCAGACTCAGGGAGGAGAACGCCTTCTTGCCGTATTGCTCATACCTCTTGGATTCCCTGTCAGACGGAGCCGACGGGAATGCGGTCTGGGAATTCGAAGCCTGGATAACCAGGCTCTCAGGGGTGGGGGTGGGGTGGACAGGAAACAAGGGTCGCCCGGGGCTGGGCGGTGGCGTCTGGCGAAGTTCCTATCTACAGGCGAACCCGTAGCGGGCCTGGACCAAGTGCCCAAAAGAACGTATATATATGGATATATGGAATATAGATATATAGATATAGATATATGGAATTTGCTCGAGAACTCTGATATATCTTGCCTTTACCTCACCGAGACATGGCTGAGTGACTCCTCTGCACCAGACTTAGCGAACGCCATTCCACCGAACTACTCTATTATTAGGAGAGACAGAACATCTGGGCGTGGGGGTGGTGTAGCTATTATTGTTAACAACCAATTGCGCTGCACTACCTTCCCGGTAGATAATATTCAGAATACGGAGGCACTTGGCTTTACTCTTCATTTGTCTCCTCAGTATGCTTGTACTGGTATTCTGGTATATCGTGCTCCTGGTCCTTTAGGCTCTTTTGTGGACGAGTTACAGGTTGCGTTATCGGTGCCATGTCTCAAATCTAAACATTGTCTATTGTTAGGCGATTTGAACATACACATGGACGAGGTCGCGAATCCCGACACAATAAAATTGATGGAGGTTACTGCAACTTTAGGATTTACTCCATTTGTACACGATTCCACACATAATAAGGGCCATATTTTGGACCAAGTTTTTTCCACGGTTATGATTAATGCACTTGCCCCTCAACCCGTATTATGGTCGGATCATTTCTTAATTACTTTTAGTCTTTCTAGTATTTCTCCTGCCAGATTGAATTCTGTGACTCCGGCTAAACGTCTGTTTAGGCCTTTCCACCTGTTATCTAGTGAAACATTACTTCAGGCTTTGGCACGGTCACCTTGCACTTTGTCCGGTAATGTGGAAACTGACCTACCCATTTATACGGAATGGCTCACAACCACACTGGCGGATCTCGTGCCCGAGAAAGCCGTTGAATCTAGAAACAAACGTGCTTCTGCTCCTTGGTTTTCATCTAAGCTTAAAGAAGCTCGCCAACATTGTAAGAGAGCAGAAAGAATTTGGAGAAAAGACTATCACCCTTATGAGAGAGTAAAACTTAAAGATTTGACAAGATCCTATCATAAAATGATTTGGAGTGAAAAAAAAGCTTATCTCGAACGTCGGATAGATGATTCGGACAATTCGTGTAAGGAGATTTTTAAAATTGTTAGAGACTTTACTTCGCCATCTTTGGCCATTCCTGTTCAGGGCCATTCTAAGTCTTGGCTAGATGAACTTGCACATTATTTTGTTGACAAAATAACTAGCATCCAAGCCGACCTTGCCATTTACTCTAAACAGCCTCGGGTTGTTGACCCTGATGCTCTTCTTTCTGTTAACCCCATTCTTGGGGAATTTCCGCAGTTAAGCCCTGCCGCTTCATTAGACTACCTGACAGGCTTGAAATCGGGCTCCCCTCTAGATCCTTGCCCGGTCTCCTGTCTTAATAAAATAGCCTGTGCGCTAAATGGACCCATAAATTCCATTCTGAATTCTTCACTATCGTCTGGCATTGTCCCACAGGCCTGGAAGAGTGCTCTTATTCTTCCATTAATTAAAAAACCAAATCTTGATCCCATCATACACGTCAACTATAGGCCTATCTCTCTCTCCTCCCCGCTCTGGCGAAGGTGGCGGAAAAACATGTGCACCGATCTATCTCGGATTTCATCGAGAATAACAACTTGTTGCACAGTACGCAATCTGGGTTTCGTGCGAATTACAGCACAGAGACCGCATTGCTGGAAGTCACCACCGCCATTAGAGAGGTCTTAGACTCGGGAGGCAAGGCCATGTTGGTTATGTTAGACTTGTCGGCGGCGTTTGACACCGTCCCCCATGATACCCTCCTAATTCGACTCTGGGAGTGTGGTCTTAGGGGGACGGTGTGGAACTGGCTTAAGTCATTTCTAGCCAGCCGTCGGCAAACGATCTGGGCGCCACCTCACTCCGCAGCTATGTCAGCCCTGGAAGTGGGGGTCCCTCAGGGGTCTATTCTTAGTCCCCTGCTTTTCAACATCTTTATGGCCCCCCTTGCAGAGGTTGCGGAGTCGTTTGGCGCTCAGATCGTGTCTTACGCTGATGACACCCAGCTCTTGTTCACTCAGAACAAGAACGAGATGTTTGATGGGACTCGTATCAGAGGCTGCTTAGAAGCAGTCTTTGATTGGTTCAAGAGACACGGCCTGAAATGCAACTCCGACAAATCGGAGCTGCTTTTTTTCGGGTGCGTCTCTGAACCAAACTGGAAAAGTTGGTGGCCTCAGGATCTTTTTCCCCCTGCCAATGCTAGCACCAAGGCTAAAAATCTGGGCATCATTGTCGACAACGAGCTGACTTTTGGAACCCAAATAGCCTGTCTTGCTGGGAAATGCTTTGGCATCCTGAGGATGCTCAGGAAATTCCTCCCTTTGATTTCCGTGAACCATCGCAGGGTTATCGTCCAAGCATTGGTAGGGTCACGTATAGACTATGTTAACGTCCTTTATCTGGGTCTCCCCAAATATCTAGTAAGGAGACTTCAGGTTGTGCAAAACTCAGCCGCTCGGGCTATCTATGGTCTCCCTAGAAGAGCTAGTGCCTCTAATTTGCTGAAGGAATTGCACTGGCTCCCTATAGCCAAAAGGGTGTTGTTTAAGAGCTTGACGTTAACTTACAAGGCTCTTCATGACTTAGGCCCCGAGTACATTAAAAAGCGTCTTATAAACCGAGCAGAGCTCTTCGTTCTGCCTCCTTGTTTCTAATGTCCGTTCCTTCCATCAAACGAACTAGACAAGGGGGGCGCTCTTTTCACTACCTGGCCCCACACGCGTGGAATAAATTGCCTCTTGCTCTTAGACAAGCCCCCAGCCTGATGCCCTTTAGGAAGGCATTAAAAACCTGGCTTTTTACTTATGAATTGTGAAGTCTTTTAATCTCAGTTATGTTTCCTTTCCAATAAAGGTCCTCTTCGCCAAAGCGCCGGGACACTCCATTGCGAGTAGCCGTTGCGCTATAGAAGAACCCAATTAACATAACATAACATAACAACGTCAGTCAAGGCCTCATTAAACGGCAGCAGAGGCTCAGCCGAGCTTGACTGCGGTTTAAGGACCTCAGTGAGGAGGTTAGTCCTCACGGCCACGATAGGGAGCTCAAGGTCCAAGGCCTTGGCCGCCCGTGTCAGCACCACACTGTAGGTTGCCCCCTCCTCCGTAGCCACGGTATGAGGTGAGACAAAGCCAGTGTCTGGCGAGGTGTCCAGACCACTGGCATCCCCAAGTCCACCTGTCCAGTCCTCCTGGGACTGACACTCACGTGTCAGAGGGTCCTCAGACCCCTCCCAATTCTCCTCATCACCCATCTCCTGATACTCAGGGTTGTCAACTAATGGGGCCGGTTCATTGAAGTAAAACTCTCCAAACGGCGTAGAGAGCGGCGCCCAGCGGCGTCGCTCTCGCGCCGGAACCGGATCGACGGAGTCATCGGGGACGCGTCGCCCGAAGACGGCGCCGGAGGTGACACCTGAGAGACCGGCGCCGGTGAGGTCGTCAGGTCAACCAGCGATGAGCCGGATCCGGAACCGGATCCAGTGGGGGCCTGCGGCACCGGGGCCGAAGCACCCGACGGCGTCGGGGCCAAAGCCCCCAACGCGCTAGTGTAGGAAGGTGGATACCCGACTATGGTTACCCCAGATTTTTTGCCTTGTGTTTAGCTGGTTTTCGACTTAGTTGGCCTGGGATCCTGCTAATCAGGGCCCCAGGCTATCTGCTCTCTTTTAAAATGGACTCCATGTACCCTAGGTGCATAACTAAATCGGTACTGGACACCTTATCAGACCCTGTACAGTGCACTATAGGTGCCCAGGGCATAGGTGCATCCAAGGCCACCGGGGGCTGCAGCATATCTTTTGCCACCCCTGGCTGCTCACTTAAATCGACACAACTGGCTGATCACACAGCTGGGGCAAGGTGGTGTACTCACCCCTTGCTTAGATATAGTATACCTATGTCTAAACCTATAGCTGGACACATATGTACCTATAGGTCACTCCTATGGCAGGCCTTTACAATCCAGGAGGCAGAGTGCTTGGTTTTATGTGAGATGATGCTCTAGCATAAGCTGAGCCTGTCTGTAGTGTTCGGAACCATTTCCTTACTGCTGTTCCAGTGATACTGCATACCATATACTCTTAAGTGCAGTATAATCCTCGCGGTTAATGCTAACTTTGGTTTGGCTTTATCAAAACATGTTGTGTTTGGTGTCATACACTTTGGAATACTACCCCCTCGCCAGTTCTGGCAACGGGGGTAGCATTCCACCCTTCTAGAGGGAGAAGACATGTTACTTTACTTAAAACGCGGTTAATCCTAACCAGAGCCTCAGCATCACAAAATGGATGCTGCTGCCCCAACACAAGTCTGACCTCCTGCTGCTGACCGAAACTTGGCAGGGGAGGCCTGGACAAAGGGCTTCCTGTCACAGGGAGGTGCTACACCACCCCAGACAGGAGATAGTGGATTGGAGCAGGGAGGGTTGAAAGAAACTAGACACTACCTGGGGCACACAAGGTGTCCCATGAAAAATCCAGTCAAACCGGTTCTGGGCCACTCCAGCCCCAGCTCTGGCACGAAACTGGACAAAGGGAAAGGGGTGTAACCACCCCCTTCCTGGGTCCCACCCATAGGAGGGACCTAGCAGGTAATCCAGCCCCTTGATTTGGAATAAAGGTAGGAGCTGTGCTGATGCACATCAGATTATCCTGACTGAAACTTATGAAACGAAACTCTGGACCCATCGACATCCCACTCGACGTGGAAGACTGAAGAATCTCCCTTGTGGTCAAGGAGTGACCACCCTGTGCAAACAGGCACCATCCAGTACCTCACCGTTTGCTTTGTTGCAGTTCCCGCCGGAACTCGAGCGACAGAGATCGACAAGACCCAGCGTTCCTGCCTTCCAACAGCCCGATCCACAGTCCCAGCGAATCTGAGACCCGTGGAGGCGACCTGATGCGTGGGGCCGGCCATCTTGGAAAAACTACGAAGTGCTGACCGTGCAGCTCCCGAGGCTCCCTCAAAGCTGTGCATTGGGGTTTGAGAAGACCCAGCCCCGAGCAGCTTTTGCACCAAAGCTCACCTCTCCACACTCATCGAGTGCTGCGTGGGGCCCTTTTGCATTTTCCTGCTCGACGCGTTGGTCCGGTCGCTTGCCCGTTGGCTAGTGGCCCCAGTACCGAGGAACCTTTGAATTTGCTCTGCTAGTCTGGTTGCTCCAGACTGGCCCTCGCTCCCCTGAAAAGGAGCACCCGCTCTGACCTTGCTGGTCCGAGTAAGAAGCGATCTTCGAATCCTGCGTGGGTTGCATTTGCCAAGGCCTGTTAACTCCCATTCAGAAGCCGACACCGCCGACAGCGAGAGCCTTTGTGGGACAGCTTGTGATTCACTCCAGGACATCCTCGGTGCCCCAGAGTCCACGTGGCAGCGGAGACAAGCTTCACGACAACCACCTAATTGCGCCCGACATTGCCTGGTTCCTTCCTGGTTCCTTCCTGGTCACTGGCTAGTGACCCAGACTCTGTCCCCTCTGCTTTCAGGTACTCTACATCTTCGATCCACCCTTGGATCCAACCGGACTCTTCTCTTCTGGCCGCCAGCAGCATCTTCATCTCTAGGCTCCATAGATCTACATGACGAGACCCGACACGCTTTTGCACCTGTGCACCCGCTTCCTGTGGGTGAGGTAACTCTTGAACGCCGGTGCTCCTGTAGTGGTTTACACCTCTAGTGTCTAAGTCTAAAGTTTTGTCCTTCTAGTCCAGTTGGAAGACTCTTAAAACTGTAACTCAATATCTTTTACGCACCATTGACTTTGCATTGGTGCATGCGTGTTCTTTTAGCGCTGCACCCGATTCCCGCGGGCTACTCCCATCCTAACTGCTGTTAGTCCAGTGTAGTCCCAGCGATTCCCAAGGCCCTAGGCCTTACCACTGATTGAATAGTGATACTTATACCACTTTTTTGATATATGGTTTGAGTGGCCACCGGCCTCATCCATAATTGTACAACTTTCATATGTTATACTGTGCTTTTGTTTAAACGCTTGTGCTTCTATACTCATAAAGAGTACAGGGGATTATTCTAAGAATAAATACATATATTTTTATAATATATACCTTGTGTGGTGTCCTTTCATTTGATATTACAGGATTGCATATGGTTAAACAGCTGGCTTCACATGCCCTCTTGAGTTAAGCTTTTAGGCTGCTTAGTCCATGCTACCTCTAGGATAGCTTGTCTTTAAGGTTGACTTACAACCACCACCATAAGGGATTGTTTGGACTGATACAAGGTGCCCCCAGAATTGGAGACATCATACATCAGGCCAACGTCTCACAGCTAGGGCCCCCAGACGGGTCCGCTGGGCCCGAAGGCGCCGCGGAGCCCACCGGGGGAGTGAGGGACCTCATGGCCATGAGGAACCGCTCGATCTCCTCCGGCGTCGCGCGTGGCCCAGGGACTGGAGGGTATGGGGCCGGACGCGACGCCCGCGACTCCGACGGAGCCGCGTGAGCGGTGTCACCCGAATCCCCCGGCCGCGTTGCGCGAGCGTCGGGGAGTGTCGGAAGAGCGATGACGTCTCTTCGACTTCTTGTGCTTATCTGACGACTTCAAACCTGAGGAGTGATGTCGACTCCCGGAGCTATGATGGCTCCGCTCCCGCGACCGGTCCTTCGACCTCCGTCCGGACCGGGACCTCTCGCGGCGCGGGGCCAATTGCCAGAGTTCGAGGCGCTTGCGGGACCGCACCCGACTAGCTTTCGAAGTCAGGGCCCGGCAGTCGGAACAGGTCCTGTCGTCGTGGTCGACGCCGAGACAGTGGAGACACTGACGGTGAGGGTCGGTGACCGACATCAGTCGGTCGCAGTCCTCGCAGGGTTTAAAATCTGGCATCCCTATCGGCACCGTTCGGAGTCGAAGACTCGAAAAACAAATGATCAAAAGGGATCAAAAAGTTTAGTAAAAAAATGACTAAGGTACCACTTTTTCCGGATCTGCGCTGCTGGCGCGGAAAAAATAAGAACTGGCGTCAGCACGGGGAGGCGGCGTCTAAGTACTCCGACGACGTCATCACGGCGCCCACGACGGACGCGGAGCCGCTGACGACGCCTACCGACGCGCAAGGGTACTGCTACTCAAAAATTTCCGGATCCAGTCTGACGCCTGGGGATATTCTAAGGTAAGGAATCTAATACTAACCTGTTTCTTTCAGATAAATCTAAAGTCTCTTGACTCAGCTCCTACCTATATACTAATCTGAGGGGCTGGATTACCTACTAGGTCCCTCCTATGGGTGGGACCAGGGAAGGGGGTGGTTACACCCCTTTCCCTTTGTCCAGTTTCGTGCCAGAGCTGGGGCTGGAGTGCCCCAGCAACTGGTTTGAACCGGGCTATGCATGGGACACCTTGTGTGCCCCAGGCAGTGCCTCATTTCATTCAGCCCTCCCTGCCCCAATACACTATGGCCTGTCTGGGGTGGTGCTAGCACCTCCCAAGACAGGAAACCTTTTGTCCAAGCCTCCCTCGCTGGAAGGACTCCCAGCAGCAGGAGGTCAGACTTGTGTCTGTGGCAGCAGCATCCATTTTGTGATGACGAGGCTCTGATTAACTATAACCCGGATTAACAGGAACAACATGTCTTCTCCCTCTAGAAGGGTGGAATGCTACCCCTGTCGCCAGAACTGGTGAGGGGGTAGTATTCCAAAGCGTATGGCACCTTACACGACATGTTTTGATAAAGCCAAACCAAAGTTAGCATTCAACCCAGAGGATTATAATGCACTTAAGAGTATATGGTATGGCTATATCATAGAACAGCTATAAGGACATGGTTCCGAAAGCTGCAGACAGGCTCAGCTCATGCTAGAGCCTCATCTCACATAAAACCAAGCATTCTGCCTACAGGATTGTTAAGGCCTTCCATAGGAGTGACTTATAGGTCTATATGTGTCTATATATAATGGTAGGTATGGGAATACTATACCTAAGCAAGGGGTGATTACACGACCTTGCCCCAGCTGAGTGATCAGCCAGTTGTGTCAGTTTGGATGGCCAGCCAGGGGTGGCATAAGAAATGCTGCAGCCCTTGGTAGGCCTTGGGTGCACCTATGCCCTGGGTATCTATGGTACAATGTACAGGGACTCATAAGAGTGACCCATTTCCCAATTGGTGATGTACCTAAAGTACATGGTATGACTTTAGAGAGAGAACAGCTGGGCTGTGGGTCTGATTAGCAGGCCCACAGCCACATTAAAGTCGAAAACCAGTAAAGCAAAAAGCAAAAAGTGGGGTGACCATAGGAAAGCAGACCCTACTCTCGTACAAATACTACTTTTAGAAAGTTAGTATTTGCTTGCCTAACCATTTCAGCCCGCCTCTGCTCTGATGTGTATCTGCTGTCTGGTTTCTGTGTGTGACAGGGCTGGGGAATTCCAGGGGACAGGCTGGGGTTGACAGGTGGTGAATAGAGAGATTACACCAGGATGGGTGGGGGGGGAGTGCCCCTTGACTCTGAAAAGGGCTGTGCTCTGCCACCACAATGCTGGCTCCGCCCCCTGGGGAGCGACTGAAGACTCTGCCCTGCACCTGGTCCAGGAAGAGGAAAGACTGTCAACAGAGTGCTCCTGACTGTACTTGTCATCACAATGCTGGCTCCACCGCCTGCGGAGCGTCTGATGTCCCTGCCCTGCACACTAAAAGGAGAAGTCAGGGCCTGAAAAACAAAGTGCTCAGAGACTGACTGGATTAGGCAAAGGTGCCCCTGGCCTGCGAGAACAAAAGAAATGGTGTATAAAAGTAGGAGCCCTGCTTCTAAGAAATCAGATCCTGTTTTTGCCAAGAAGAAACTCTGCCTGAAGAAAAGGACCTGGGAAAGCTGCATGGAGGACTACTGTCTCTAATCCTGAGAGACTGGCCTGTGCTGGGTGCCTTGCTGCAAGAAGGAGAGAGGAAGAAAAGACTGAAAGACTTTTGAAATTCAACTTGTGCATCTTAAACAATCTCCAAGGGCTTGCTTGTGAACTTGCCCCCTGAACTGCGCCCCAGGAACAGTGGGCGCTACCCTCCCTGGAAAGAGAAGCTGCTGTGAGTGCATCTTCCCCGCAGCTCTATTGAGGAAAAGCTGAGCGCGCCGTGGGAAATCGCTGCACCCTCTGAAAGGCCCTGGGCACCCTCGTCCCGCCGAGCAAAGCAACTGCTGCCTGACAAGCCCCAGCTGACATCGCAAAGACCAGCCCCGCTGGCCCAAGCACCGTGACTGCCGCCTGCCTAACTTTGGTCTGCACCGCAAGAAAGGACCTCGCCTTGTGCCTATCTTCCCCGAGGTAAATTGCCCTGTAAATCCGCAGCCGCCGCCGTTCGTGAACAGCAGCGGCGCGTGGCGTGAAGGAGTACGCGCCGTACTCGTGGAAGCCTTTGTCCGCCGCCTCGCACCACTTCTCGGGGCCCCGCCCCCTCTTTCCCGTACCAGAGCGCACCACCGAAGGAAGAACCTGCCCCACAACTCAACGCTGCCCTCCAGAGCCATCGAGTCGTGACTCGCATCCCCGGAGGAAGGCATCGCGCCCTGGGACGTGGGCTCTCCCCCTGCTGGTCCGCACCAAACCCCCAAGTCAAAGGTACTGTGTTAAGTAATTGTGCCGAGTGCCAGCTCTGGACTGCGGTGTCTGTTAGGCGCGCACTTCTGGTGATAGCTTCGCCCCGTTTATACTGTGCGCACCGTACCAGTGAGATTCCCACAACCCGTCTCACCAACGCTGTGCGAGCCGCACGGCAGCCTGTATGCCTCATCCTCCTTGTTGCCTCGACCGCGCCGTACGCTTGGTACGTGACACGCGTGAGGTTTAGCAAGGCCCTGCTTGTGTAGCCATATGGGACGTACGAGAGCGCTACGAAGCGCACAGGCTGTAAACGAACAGCGCAAACACGCTTGAGACAATACCTGAATTACTGTGAAGCCGTTTGTAGCGCGACAACGACCTCCCAAAGTATTAAACATTGCCAAAAAGAACTGCATCTTGCTCTGAATATTGTGGAATCCTTTTTTAACCATAGCGGGAACCATTTAAGTACTGTGAAGCCGTTTGAAAGTGATTGAATCCCTTCTCAGTACTGTCCATTATATTCAAAAATGAGGCCACAGTTCTTAAAGTAACTGGAACCGTTTTGAGTACTAGGAACTGTATATAAAGCCTGCTTGAGAGTTTTTATATAAAGAATCTATATTTTTACAAACAAACAGTCTTGTGTCTCTGAGTGGTGGGTTGACAGGTCATTGTGTGTGTTATGTCAAGTGCTTAACCGTGCGTACTCTGGAGTTTAGCCTTGTCTGCTCGCACCACGCCGCATAGAGGGTGAGCAGGGTTTTTTTCTGAGTGTAAGTCCTTTGCCCTGACTTAGAGGAGAGGGTCCCTGATTGTCACAAGTACATACCTATGCCAACCAGAGACCCCAAATTCTAACAAGTTAGATCACTGCTTATCTGAGAGAAAAGGGGAAAAGACAAAAGGAGAGTATTCTCGGCTATTTTTTGCTAGAAGTAAGAAAAAAGAAGCCAGGGACACCAGCGAACCTATGCAGATAGGAGGGATTAGAGGACCACTGTCCAATGTAGAAAGAGAAAACCGCAGAAAATTGAATCTCTGTCTGTACTGCGGTAAAAAACGCCATTTCGCTAGAGAGTGTCCAGTCAAACCAAAGGCCGCCTCGAGAACACGTACAGGTAAAGCTGGTCTGGGGGCGCAGTCGGAAAACTAACTGACTTGGAGAGTACAGAGGTTGTTTCTCTAAATCCTCCAGTTTTGAAGGCCTCTAAATTTCTGGCTAATACCTTGGCTCCTGTGTCCAAACATTTCTCTATCACTGTGGTATGCCTTCTGCCGTCTCAGCTTAGACAAATCATGTCTATTTTGCTAGATTCTGGAGCAACTGGAAACTATTTGAAAATAGCAGTTGCTACGGCTTTGGGACTAGAATTCCAAACATCCTGAAAAAGTAAGGGCAGTGCACAGATCTGAGTTGTCATCTGGCATGATAACATACCAAACTCCTGTTGTCAGAGGTCTTTGACGAAGTCAAAAGCAATAGCCTTGCCTCCCCACAGGTCCTACGACTGCAGGATTGATTCGGTGTCTGGTTCAGATCTGCCTGTTAGTAGAGTATATTCCCTCACGGAACCAGAGGCCAAGTACTTGTCTGAATACTTACAAGATATGCTAAAAAAGGGGTTCATACGATATTCAACCTCCCCTGTCTCCATCCCTATTTTTTTATCCCCAAGAGGGAAGGAGGCCTGAGAGCATGCCTGGATTACCGCGCCCAAAACAAAGTGACCATCAAGAACAAATATCCTCTTCCTCTCATCTCCAACCTCTTGGATCAGGTGAGAAAGGCCACCATTTTTACTAAACTGGATCTGAGAGGAGCCTACCATTTGATCAGAGTCAGAGAAGGAGATGAGTGGAAGACGGCTTTCCGCACAAAGTTCAGTCTTTATGAGTATTGTGTTATGCTGTTTGGTTTATGTAATGCTCCAGTTGCCTTTCAGTTCTTAATAAACGAAATCTTGAGAGAGTACCTGGACGAGATCACTGAAACAATATCGACGTCAAGAATATCGAGTTACAAAAATATCGAGGTAAAAATATAGAATACCATAATATCGACCTCCTATCTCCAAACAGGTAAGTACAAAAATATAAAATCAAAAATATCAATGTAAAAAATATAGTTAGTCAAAATATCGAATTTTTTAAAATGCTTTAAATTATTTAAAAATTAAATAATAAATATAATTAACTTAAACATACTTAAAATACTTAAATAACCATAAAATTAATAAATAATGAATGTAAGTAAAAAATAAATAATTCAAATTGATTTGTTATACATATATATACATATGTAGTATCAATTACGTGGACACCAGATTAGATCTTTTTAAATTTACACGCAAGCTGAAACTAAGAAAGCATTTTGCCAACAACAAATCTCGCAATGCTGGTAAAAAAGTAGGGGCGATAGATAATCCTGGGGGATTGGTGGTGAACGATGTCCCTCTAATGCAGGATCTAGCAGCTCTACGTGCAGAAGCTCCAAATTCTCAGAACACGCAAGGGCAGGATAACATGCATACTGGTGGCTTAAGCAATCTCAAGCCCCGTTCCACGTTCACCCCTGTTACCCCTTATGACAGCATAGATATATTCCAGGATGCAGTCGTGAAACAGGTGAAGGCATTACATGTGAAAACTTTGAAATCCAACTATGGCAAATATCATGGCAACAACAATTATCAGAAATTGGTCAAAAAAATCAAAGCGAATGGAAACATGATAGTCAGACAATCTGACATGGGGGGCAACATCGTGCTATGGCCGAGAGCACTATATCTTGAAGAAGCCTACCTTCAACTAAATGATCCGGATTGTTACAGACATTGTGATGCAAATGCACTCAGGAAAGCGCAAACAGACTTTCATTCTCTCCTCATGGGATGGCGATCCAGCGGACTTATTAGTATGGACGAATTAAAATGTCTTAAAAATGACCATCCCATCACCCCTGTGTTGTACCTCATCCCAAAGGTACACAAAAACGAGCACAAGCCGCCAGGTAGACCCATCATCTCGGCGTGCGGGGGGTTGTTGGAGAAAACCACTTCCTACATTGGTCTGTTCCTCCAGGAGCATGTGTTGGCGTTGCCATCATATATTCAGGACTCCAGTGATTTGATGAGGAGATTGATTGATTTAGAGTGGAGTGATGATTACTTGTTGATTACCCTTGACGTGTCATCTTTATACACAAGCATAGTACATGCGGATGGGTTAAGGGCTTCAGAGTTTTTTCTTGGCAAGCGACCAATGGAACTATTTGAACACAATAAGATGTTGCTTGCTATGATTAGTTTCTGTTTGCATCACAATTATTTTATGTTTCTGAACCGCTATTACCAACAAGTCAGAGGGGTTGCCATGGGGGCCTGTTTCTCTCCTAGTTATGCCTGTCTGCATATGGGGTACTGGGAGAGACAGGTCCTCAATGGTATTCACCTAGACATCTGCACCCGCCATATCATTCGATGGTACAGATACATCGATGATATTCTAATGATATGGCGAGGATCCTATGAGCAAGCTGCCAGTTTCATTGATGTTTTGAACAGTAATTCATATAACTTGTCCTTCACATCGCATATCAGTCAGAAAATAGCACATTTCCTTGATGTTACTCTGGAGGTCAGTCAGGGAAAGCTAGAAACCAAGCTTTATAGGAAGCCCACAGCGGGCAATACTATATTGCATGCTGAAAGCCACCACCCCCGCATTTAATTCGTAGCATCCCCTATGGGGAGATGCTTAGAATTTGGCGGGTCTGTAGTACAGAATCTCATTGTAGAGTGGCACAAGCAGCGAGCAAACAAAGGTTTCTTGCTAGGGGCTATGAAGAACATCTCATTGATACAGCTATCAGGAAAGCTAATGCCCTATCCCGTACTGATGCACTGACCCATAAGAAATCCCAGAGAACTATTGCAGCCAGCAGTGAACAACCAGTCAGACTCATCTGGACCTATAACAGTCAACATGGGGCGCTGAGAAAAATCATTAATCAACACTGGAATCTAATCAAATTAGATCCAGTTATAGGAGAACACATGCCTAATAAACCTGCGATCACCTTCAGGAAAGCGTTTTCGTTGCAAGATGCACTGGTCAAATCCAGCCCGGAAGTGATCCCACCTAAAAATTGGCTAGCAGCGAGCCGCGGGTTTAGGAAGTGTTCAAGTTGCAAGGCTTGCTCCCAGGGGCTCAACAAGTCCGAGTTCTTGACAGCATTTTCTACAGTGCCCCGTAGAATTACCAAGCAGCTAACCTGTAAATCAGAGTATGTGGTATATGTGCTGGAGTGCCCGTGTGGCCTGCAATATATTGGTAGTACCAAATTGCAGGTACACAAAAGGGTTCTCCAGCACATTCGAGCAATCAACACAAATGATGCCACATACCCTGTAGCCAGGCATTTTAAGGAGTTCCACAATAATAACAGTGGGCTCCTTAGATACTATGCTATTGACGCTATAGGTCCACTTAGGAGGGGAGGTAATCGAGAAGGGATCTTAAGGGCTCTTGAGACCAGATACATCCTGGAGATGGACAGTAAAAGCCCTAATGGTCTTAATTCCACGGAGGACTGTTATACATGTTTATAGTTCTGTCTATCTCTTCAGCCTTCAGTAATACCCCCCATTTCTGTGCAGCTTGTTACTGGTTGTGCGCCTGTACCCTATGTCATGAAGTCTTAACATATATTTGAGTAGCCACTCTATCAGTTACTGCAATAGATCTTCATCAGTTGTGTCAAGCTGTACCTTACAAAATCAAACTCAGTAAGAACTGTTTCTTTTTATATTTTCACTTGTTTGTTAGGGTGTTAGTAACAACGTCATGGGCATATGAAGCACTAATAACCTTAGCGGGGCATTAGAAAAAGTTGTAGGACATGTATTATTCTAGGCCCTTTTTCTTGTTATCCGGTTTTTCATTACCAGTTAATACTTTAAGGTGTTCTCTGGTGATAGTATGTAAGATACCTATTGCATATAGATGTATATAGATGAAATCTTTTGTATATATTTTACTAGGATGATTGGAGGACTTTTACATTTTACATCAGGGGTTTTTGCATTCATGCAGTGATTACATAAATAGCCAGATCATGTACGGCGGTGCGGCTGCATTCTTGCGCAAACTGTAAATACATGAAATTTTTACGAGAAATTTTTACAAAAATATGTAACCTTACAAACTGACTATGTACTGTGGGAATACCCATTTGGTCCTCTATTCACAAACTTCATATATATTATCGGATAAGGAGACTGTATTTAAACAGGTATTATCAAGTAGTGGCCTAACATTGCTTTTCATGCCCGTTTTTGCACTTGTAAATGATTGTTTTAACAAATGTGTTATAAATTTTCATTAATTAAGTTGCAACCAATCATTGATGTCGCTGTTACTGCACTAGCACTTTAAATTCACGCAACTCTTTCAATGCGCCATGTGACCAAGCCCTCTGTGTAGGGCGAAACGTTATCCTGGCGTGGTGTACTGCAAAATAAAAACTCACCTGCACTCTGGGTCTTCCGTGTTCTTGCTCATCTGTTGGCCGAGGATTGATGGCGTGGCGTGGTAGCAGGAGCGCAAGTGCGGAATATATATATATATATATATATATATATATATATATATATACGTAATATGAATAAAAAAATTACAATATTTTTACCGTAGGATAGCGGAAAGGGTAAAATGTACTATTACCACTCCAGTGAGTGCAACAGTAGGGAAAGCGTTGGATAGTGTAGGGGTAAAAATTACTATTCTAACTCCAGAAAGTGCAACAGTAGGGAAAGCGTTGGATAGCGTAGGGGTAAAAATTACTATTCCCACTCCAAAGAGTGCAACAGTAGGGAAAGTGTTGGATAGCGTAGGAGTAAAAATGACTATTTCCACTCCAGTGAGTGCAACAGTAGGGAAAGCGTTGGATAGCGGGAGAGTTAAAATTACTATTACCCCTCCAAAGAGTGAAATATTTTTACCGTAGGATAGCGGAAACGGTAAAATTTACTATTCCAACTCCAGAGTGTGCAACAGTATGGAAAACGTTGGATAGCGACAGGGTAAAATTTACAATTCCCATTCCAAAGAGTGCAACAGTAGGGAAAGCATTGGATAGTGTAGGGGTAAAAATTACTATTCCCACTCCAGAGAATGCAACAGAAGGGAAAGCGTTGAATAGCGTAGGGGTAAAAATTACTATTCCCACTCCAGTGAGTGCAACAGTAGGGAAAGCGTTGGATAGCGTAGGGGTAAAAATTAACTATTCCCACTCCAGAGAGTGCAACAGTAGGGAAAGCGTTGGATAGCGGGAGAGTTAAAATTACTATTACCACTCCAAAGAGTGCAACAGTAGGGAAAGCATTGGATAGCGTAGGGGTAAAAATTACTATTCCCACTCTAGAAAGTGCCGCAGTAGGGAAAGCGTTGGATAGCGGGAGGGTTAAAATTACTAATCCCACTCCAGAGAGTGCAACAGTAGGGAAAGTGTTGGATAGCGTAGGGGTAAAAATTACTTTTCCCACTCCAAAGAGTGCAACAGTAGGGAAAGTGTTGGATAGCGTAGGAGTAAAAATGACTATTTCCACTCCAGTGAGTGCAACAGTAGAGAAAGCGTTGGATAGCGGGAGGGTAAAAATTACTATTACCACTCCAGAAGGTGCAACAATAGGGAAAGCGTTGGATAGCGGGAGGGTTAAAATTACTATTCCCACTCCAGAGAGTGCAACAGTAGGGAAAGTGTTGGATAGCGTAGGGGTAAACATTACTATTCCCACTCCAGTGAGTGAAACAGTAGGGAAAGCGTTGGATAGCGTAGGTGTAAAAATTACTGTTCCCACTCCAAAGAGTGCAACAGTAGAGAAAGCGTTGGATAGCGGGAGGGTAAAAATTACTATTCCCACTCCAGAGAGTGCAACAGTAAGGAAAGCGTTGGATAGCGGGAGAATTAAAATTACTATTCCCACTCCAGTGAGTGCAACAGTAGATAACGCATTGGATAGCGTAGGGGTAAAAATTACTATTCCCACTCCAGAGAGTGCAACAGTAGGGAAAGCGTTGGATAGGGGGAGAGTTAAAATTACTATTCCCACTCCAAAGAGTGCAACAGTAGGGAAAGCATTTGATAGCGTAGGGGTAAAAATTACTATTCACACTCCAGAGTGCAACAGTAAGGAAAGTAAATACTTCATATATGAATAAAAATAAATTAAATATTAATCCCAAATACAAATTAATTAAAAGTAATTCACAATTTTATATTATATAATAATTAATCAATTAAAAATACAAAAAAATAATTATTTCAAATAATTACCAATAATACAAATTATTTACCAATTAACAATTAAAAAATTATTAAAAATTACAACAAAACGGGGGCGTGGCTTGGAGGGCGTCGATGGCGGTCGCAGCTTAGAGGAGCTCCCGCCGGCCCATACGTTATCCGACTGTTATCCTGGCCCCCGAGCCCCGCAAACTACCCTACCTGTGCTGGCAGTGTTCCGGGTGGCACCGAGACCTGTCCGGTGTGCCGCCCCGCTTCTTCAGCTGCTCCGGCGACCCGCACTTGCTGGCGACGAGGTGCGGCCTACTGCCCACGAGTAGAGCCGGGGCCTCGATTTTCGCGACCCGAGACCGTCGGCCGGCGGTTGAGCCGGTCGGGAGAACCCTCACCCAGCAGCATCGGCACCGGAACCCGCGGGGACCACTGAGAGTGCCTGAATCATCGGAGGCTACCCCTGGGGTGTTCCTGGGACGGTGTGGGGACGCCGCGGCCTGTGTGGACCCCGGGAGACCGGGGCCTCGAGTTTTGCGACCCCGGGCCGGTCCGTGTCTGTGCGACCGGGTGTCGCGGAAGTTGGCTCCTGGGGTCAGTGCGGCGCCTGTTGTGAGCGGTGACCGCTGTCATCATCCGGGGGACCCTGAAGGACTGGGTCGCGGATCGCCCCCTACTGCCCGGTGGCCTTGCAATCTCCTCGTGACGTGCGCTCTGAGGCGCGACTCCCCGGGCCTGTTCCCAGGATTGATTGGGGCCGGTGGGACGACGGAGGGAGTCCCCGCTGGATCCTGCCTCGGATACTGGGGCGCTGGAGTGTCCTTGCTGCCTGCCTGGCCCTGGAGACGCCGGGGCCTCGAGTTTGGTGGGCCTTAGCCGGATGGTGCTTTCCCTGGCTCCTGGACCGAGAGGTGGGCTCAGAGCAGATAAAGTCCTAGCGATTTGCACGCCACGTCGGTCTTGGTTGGCCAGAGCTGGTGGTACCTGGAGGGACAAGCCTGCTGCCCGGATGGTGCGTGGAGGTCTCCTACGGATAGCCCGAGACGAACTGTGAGTGCCCCCCCCCCCCCTCCTCTGCATTAGCCGCTGCTTTGTGATTCGGGTGGGGTGTGGAGTGGCCGGGCGGTCGGCGGGGCTGGACGTCCCCGATTCCTGGAACCTTCCTCTGCGCGTCCCGGCTCATAGGTCCGGGGTAGGGTCCAGTCTGCGATCCTGGAAGCCCTTCCCTAGTGCCGTGACTATCCTGCCAGGCATTCCCGCTGGGGCTTGCTGCCTGGAGCTGGGCTGCGGTGTTGGCGTGCTGGGGGTGCTCACTGGAGACGGCATTTGAACCCCGACGGAGTTTCCCTGGCCCCCCTGAGTGGCCGTACCTGTTGCGTTGCTGTCGACGAGGGGCCCCCCACTGGGGCAGTGTGGCCATTTTCCTTGCCGCTAACCATGACGAGAGGAGGGGGCGGCACTGGGTCCACCAAGCAAGGGACGATTGATAAATTCACGGGGCCCAGTGGAGGATCCGGGGCCTCCGGTAGTGGCCAGAACGCGGGCCCTGATAATGCGGCCCTGATGGCCGCCATTACGCAGTCCAGAGACATGCTTGATGCCAAGATTGGGGCCGTCGGCGCCGATGTCATGCTGCTGCGTCAAGATCTCCGCAATGCTGTGGCCCGCATCACCGAAACCGAGACTCGGATTACTGGAGTGGAGGACGATGTGGTGGCCCTGAAAAAGAAGGTGGAGGACATGGCCAGGATCCAAAAAGGGCTGGCGCTCCGTGTCGAGGATGCGGAGGGGAGGGCGCGAAGGAATAATCTGCGCTTTGTGGGCTTTCCGGAGGATTGTGAGAAGGGGTCCATGGATTCATTCTTGGCGCACTGGTTGGAGAGCTGGCTTCCCCCGGACGCTTTATCGCGCTGCTTTGTGGTGGAGCGTGCCCATAGAGCCTTGGCGCAGAAACCACCGGCGGGGGAGCGACCGCGTCCGGTCATCGCTAAGATCCTCAATTTTCATGACCGGGATGTGATCCTTAGGGAAGCAAGGGCGAAGGAGGACTTGTCGTTTGAGGGTCACAGGATAATGATCTTTCCGGACTATACCAGGCTGGTGCAGCAGCAGCGCCGATCCTTCCAGGATGCGAAAGCCAAGCTACGTGGACTGAAAATTCAGTATTCGCTGTTGTACCCTGCACGTCTGCGTGTTGTGTTTCATTCCAAGACCCACTTCTTTGACACCCCGGAGGCGGTTTTTCAATGGACAGATGAGACTGTCAGGATCCGTCCGAATGCCCAGCCGGGCCTGAACTCCGGAGCATCGCGTGGGTCGTCGCCGGAGAGGGGCGACTCTTCCAACGGGAGCAAGAGACGCCGGAAGTCCAGATCGCGACGACGCTCCCGATCCGGGGGTGACCTACTGGATGGTGCACAGTCAGATACTGCTCAGTCTGGGACTGGGACCTGAGGGGCGTAGGGCCCTCTCCTATCTCCTGCATGTCCTTCGTTTCTAGCCTGGGCTGGTGGCCATAGGGGTGACACTATTGATTGATGGGCTGGTGTGTGGTGGTCTGGGTCGTGGCTGGTCCCACAGGGGATGGGCGTGATGTTTATAGTAGCTCTGTCCCGCTGCGCTTAAGCGGTGGGCCACATGTGAGTAATGGGGTTCGGGGTGCTGACCCATGGGCGGCCCATTCCTCCCATGTTCGAGGGGGGCCCAAAGGGGAGGTACTGTTAGTTGGGGAGTGTGGGGGGATCCATTGGCCTGGGGGACCTTGGGCGCTCTGTTTTGGGCCCGGGGCTCTTTATGCCGCGACAGGTACTTCACTGTTTCATGAGGTATAGGGGTGGGGGAGGGGGGATAGGCGGGGGTTTGGTAGTTGAGGATGTTGTGTGGGTGTTCGGGTGGGGGGGGGTGCAGGGTGGTTGGATAGGGATGCACGTGATTTTTGCTGCTGTGGTTTTTGTACTACTGGGTGCTTGGGCTGGGTCCGGGGATTTCCAGATGCTCTCCCACCGAGACTATGGGTGATTCTCCAGGGGCGGCGCCTGTTGGTGGCTCCATGAGGATTCTTAGCTGGAATGTCAGGGGCATGCTGGACAAAATTAAAAGGGGGGCTGTGCTGCGCTGGGGTAAGAGGGACTCGGCAGATGTCATGTTGCTGCAAGAAACACATATGTTAGGAACGAAGGTGCTGAGTCTACAACGTTTTGGTTATACCCAGGTGTTCCATGCAGGTTTTACCAGGGGGTCGAGAGGGGCGGCTGTCCTCATCCATCGACGCTTATCTTATGTTCACGAGCGCCATTGGCTTGATCCCCAGGGTCGGTTTGTGTTTGTCAAGGGCATGATTGGTGTGGAACCTGTGGTGTTCGGCAGTGTGTATGCTCCCCCTCCCCTGCAGTGGTCTCTAGCGGAGCGCCTGTTTGAATTGTGGGCCGATATTCCGGACTGCCTAGCTGTCATAGGGGGTGACTGGAATGATGTGATGGATGTGAATCTAGACAGGCAGAGATTGCAAGTGGCCGCGGGGGCGCCTGCCCCTACTCGTCTGAGAGCTATGAGTGATGGGCTCGGTTGGGTGGATGCATGGCGACATCTGCATGCCAGGGCGCGTGAGTACACGTTTGTGTCGGCGGTGCATGGCTCCTTTTCCCGGTTAGACTGTGTGTTTGTATCCGGGGCCTTCCTCGATAGGGTGCAGCAGGCCGTGATCCAGCCCCGTGGATTGTCAGATCATTCCCCGGTCGCAGTGCGGATTGCACTATGTAAACCCCGTCAGCCGTTCCGTTGGCGGATGTCTTCGTGGCATCTCCAACGGGCGGAATATACGACCCACTTGCGCGGTGCGATAGCCCGATATTGGCGGGAGAATTTGACCGAAGGCATGGACAGTGTGACGGTCTGGGAGGCCATGAAACCCACGCTACGGGGCGTAGACATCGCCTGGTGTGCTGCCGCCCGTCGGGGGCGTCGGGAGGCCACTGTGGCGGCTGCGGCCGCGGTGAGAACTTTGGAGGGGCAGTGTGGTGACAATGCAGGGGATGTGGCGCTTAGGCTACTTCTCCAGGCGCAGCGTTCCTATGCTTCGATCCTGCTGGACGAGGCTCGTCAGGCCTGGCTGGCCACGCGCAGTAGGGTGTATCAGTGGGGTGACAAATCGTGCACCATGCTCCACCGCCTGTGTCAGCGAACTCTACAGCCGATCTCTCTGCCGGGCCTTACGGACAGGGAGGGGATTGCTATGACGGACCCTGCTGCGCTTGCGGCGAGTTTTGCCGACTATTATAGGGTACAATACGCTTCGCGTGATTGTCTCCCACCGGAGGCGATTGACAAATTCATAGCTGACCTACCCCCCCGGGCGTTATCGGATGAGGCCAGGACAGCCCTTGACCTTCCCCTGTCGGCGGAGGAACTGGGCGATGCGCTGGGACAGCTTAACACAGGCAAGGCGCCGGGACCGAGTGGCTTCCCTAGCGAATTTTACAAGAAATTTCATTTGCAGCTGGGACCGCACTATCGGAAGGCTTTGGAGGCGGCGCGAGAGGGTGGTTGCTTGCCGGTCGACTGGCGTCAGGCTGAAATAGTGGTGTTCCTGAAACCGGGTAGGCCCCCTGACAGGCACGAGTCGTATCGCCCGATTTCTCTTATTAATTTTGAGGCCAAATTATTGGCTAAGGCGTTGGCAAATCGCCTTCTCCCGTATGTGACGGATCTGGTCCACCCGGATCAGGCGGGATTTATGCCGGGCAGGGCGACAAGGCACAACATCAGACGGGCGCAGGTGGCGGTTAGTGCGATGGGGGCGACTGGGGAGCGGGCGGCGCTCTTACTGGCGGACATCGACAGAGCGTTTGATTCTGTCAGTTGGACATACCTCTTTGCTCTGTTGCCGCGCCTCAACTTAGGCCCAGTTTTTGTCTCGTACGTCCGACTGCTGTACACCGACATCACAGCCTCGGTGCGTGTCTCGGGCGCCATTTCGGAGAAATTCCCGATTGCTAGGGGGACCCGGCAAGGGTGCCCCCTGTCCCCGTATCTCTTTGCGCTAGCCATGGAGCCGCTGGCGGCCTGGGTGCGCATTGATGCACAGCTTCGTGGCTTTGTGTGGAGTGCGAGCCTCACGGACAGAATCGCACTGTATGCGGATGATGTTCTTTTCTTTTTGACAGACCTGGATCGTTCAGGACCGCGTATTTTGGAGATAATGCGTGTGTTTGGGGAAGTCTCGGGACTATACCTTAACCCACGCAAATCGACCCTCTGGTTGTTGGGGGGCCGGCGCGAGGTGTCTCCTTGGGCAGTGGATCTGCAGGTGGCGGTTGGTGGCCTGAAGTATCTCGGAGTCTTCCTGTCGGAGTCTGCCGCTGTTGCCTGGGAGCGTAACATACAACCGGTGTGGGACAGGGTTCAATCCGACGTTAAGACATGGTCACGCATGCCTCTGAACATCTATGGCAGATCTGCCATTTTTAAGATGGTGGCCCTCCCTAGACTACTTTACCAACTACAGAACCATCCATACAGAGTAGACCCGCAGTGGTTCCGGCGTGTGAACTCCCTATTAGGCCGGTTTTTGTGGGCTGGGGGTGCTTCTAGGGTGGCACTGCGGACCTGCTTTTTGTCCACGTACTGTGGAGGCCTCGCGACGTCAGACATATTGTCCTACTATCAAGCCTCTCATTTGCTGGTCTTGAATGAGTGGTGGTACGGGGGCCGCGACGACCCGGCGTATGCCCTGGAACATTTTCTGATGGGAGGTGCCACGCTCCATACCCTCTTGTATTCAGCGGGGCGGCGGAAGTCGCTGCCACATGCGACACAAGTGGTCTTCCTGATTTGGAGGCAGGCACTACGTCGAATGGGTTGGTGGGGACGGCTGACGGCCGAAACTCCGCTGTGGCACAACGGGCGACTCCCGGCGCTGGCTTCTTTGCAAGGGTTTGGTGGCTGGGACTCCATAGGGATCTCGTCGCTTGGTCACGTACTTACCGGGACTTCCCTTAAGTCCTTTGAAGTGCTCAGCGGTGAGTTTGCGATGCCCAAGACCCAGTTTTTTAAGTACCTACAGCTTCGTCATGCGCTGGCGCCGAGCCTAGTGGAGCTGGACCAGCTTCCAGACTTCAGCCCCGTTGAGGCTAAGCTGTTCATGGGAGACCTTGGGGATAAAAAAGTCTCGAAAATCTACCAATCGTTGGTCACTCACTGCTCCTCTTCCCTGGTGTCGTTGAAGGCCGCTTGGGAGATGGATGTTGGACCGCTGGATGAGGATGACTGGAGAGAGGCGCTGGAATCCCCCCGGGGTGCGGCTATTGCAGTACGGTTGAGATTCATACAATTTAAATACCTACATCGGGCCTATTACACCAGGGAGAGACTGTGGAGGGCGGGCCTTATTGCTTCCCCAGATTGCCTGCGCTGTGGGGCCGAGAGGGGCACATTAGTGCATACAGTGTGGTCATGTGTGGGCCTGGTCCGGTTCTGGGGTGGGGTGTGGCACTGCCTGTCGGAGGTGCTGGGGTGGGAGCTACCTCGTACACCTAGGTTGGGTCTTCTTCATGTCCTAGATCAAGTGGGTGGTAACGCCTATAAGCGCCATCTCCTGCTGTTGGGCCTTGTTGTGGCCAAGAGAGACCTGGCGAGGGCCTGGAAGAGTGACCGTGCCCCCCCACTTGGCGCCTGGAAGGCGGGCTTAGACTTCCTCATGGGGCTGGAAAAGCCGGTGTTTGAGGCCAGGGGCTGCCCTAGGAAACATTACAAGATCTGGAAGCGGTGGGCGGACTACAGAGACCTGACATTAGATCCTCCCATTGTAACGGATGATGGTCTGTCTGATGATTGAAGCCTCGGGGCCCGGATAGCTCCAAGACACTTAGTGTGTTTTCTCTTGTCTTCTGCAGCTAATTGTGATCACGTGCATCGGGTTAGGGTGGGTAGTTGGTACTGTTGGGATTGTGGGGGGGATACAGGGGCGGGTGGGGGTTAATCGAAAGTTTGAGCCATACGTATTTTCTACTGTACTTTGCATATTGTCGTGCTCCCCTGCTCTTGGGGTGCTGTACACTTGATCTGCTTGAACTTTTAATAAATACGGTTTTGAAAAAAAAATTACAACAAAACAAAACCAATAAATAAATAACAATATTTAATTATTTACAATTAAATTACTTCCCACCCTATTCCCCTATAAACCCACAACCCACTACAGAAAATAAATTAATACAATTAACATAATTATCAATTAAACTATTAATTAAAATTAATTACCAATTATATTTTAATTAATTACCAATTCAAAATTTAAATATCAATTAATTCCAAATAAATACCAATAAATACATTTAAAAATGTAATTAATTATAATTAAATTACTTCCCACCCTATTCCCCTATAAACCCACACCCGCTACAGAAAATACCATAATAAAATTTAGATAATTATCAATTAATTAAAATTAATTACCAATTATATTTGAATTCATTACCAATTAAAAATTTAAATATCAATTAAGTCAAAATAAATACCAATAAATACATTTAAAAATTTAAATAATTATATTTAAATTACTTCCCACCCTATTCCCCTATAAACCCACAACCTGCTACAGAATTCTATTACGCAAAAATTAAATACCATAAAATTAATTAATTAAAATTAATTATAAAATAAATATACACTTTTCACACATATGCTAACATAAAAAATACTTTAACAAATTAATATTAACTTACTTACCACAAATTCGATATTTTTGTTGTCTATATTCTGTCCATTCTATATTTTTGTTGTCTATATTCTGTCCATTCTATATTTTTGTCTATATTCTGTCATTCTATATTTTTGTTGTCTATATTCTGTCCATTCGATATTTTGTCAATTCTATATTTTTGATTTGATATTAATGCTATTGTATTCGATATTTTTGTAGTCTATATTCTGTCCATTCGATATTGTGTCCATTCTATATTTTTAACTCGATATTAATGTAACTCGATATTAAAAACTCGATATTTTGAGTGTATATCCCTGGACGTATTCGTCATTGTCTATATAGACGATATCTTAATCTATTCCCAGAATGAGAAAGAACATGTGGAACATGTAAGTTCGATATTGCGTCGGTTGCAGGAGAATCACCTCTTTACCAAATTGGTTAAATGTCTCTTCCATACCCGCAAAGTAGTCTTTCTGGGGTTTGTAATCTGCCCTGAAGGAATACACATGGATCCTGCCAAGGTGTCTGCCATTACCAACTGGGCTAGTCCTAAGAGGTGCAATCTTTCTTAGGATTTGCGAACTTTTATAGGAGGTTCATCAGTCATTTTGGAGAAGTCAGTGGAGAAGCGTGGCTCAGTGGTTAGAGGCGGCAGACCCGGAAGCTGAGATCAGCCGTGGACCAGGGTTCGATTCCCCGCCTCGGCGGGTCTCGGGCTCAAAAATTCCACGGACTCGACAATTCTCGCTCCGGTGCCTACTCGACTCGCGGGGTCACACTCTGTGACTCTGGGCAATAGCTTGCTTAATCTCCACTACGGCCCCTCGCGGCGGGATGCCTGGCTTTCACCTTGTGAATACCCTGCCGGGGTATCTCACAGGGGAATACCAGGACGGGTTCCCTAAGCAAGCGCCTTGAGACCCCTGGGTGATTCGTGCGCTATATAAATCGAAATACATTTACATTTACATTTACATTTTTCTGAACTCATTACTCCTATCACGAGACTCCTGAAGAAAGGAGTGGTGTTTGAATAGGATCAAGCTGCCGAAACGGCTTTCCAAGGCTTAATAACAGCTTTACCACTGCCCCCATTATTCGACATGCAGATGAGACACAGCCCTATTACGTAGAAGCAGATGCCTCTCAATATGCTGTAGGTGGGGTCTTATCACAACAAGACCATAGTCCATCCTGTAGCCTATTTTTCTAAGACCCTGTCACAGGCAGAACAGAATTACACCATTGGGGAGGGAGAACTCTTGGCCATTAAAATGGCGTTCCAAGAATGGCGTCATTATCATTTAGGGTCCCCTCATATAATCACCATTTATTCCGATCATCGGAATCTTCAATATTTTAGGAAAGTCAAAGCTCTGACACCTAGACAGATGAGATGGGTATCCTTTTTCTGTAAGTACGATTTTGTTATCCATTTCCACCCTGGAGTGAAACAAGGAAAAGCAGATGCCTTGTCTCGCTTGGGAAAAGAACATACAAACTCCGTGGAGGCACCCGTATCTATCATCCCGGAACACAAGATCATAGCAGTGGGAGATGGTACTGGTAAAGAATCAGACTCCTTTTCCTCACTCCTAGAACAAGACTTTGCTTCTCTGGATCCTGAAGAATGGTTAACAGATCCTCGCAATGCGATAACAAACAACCTCTTTTTCCATGATAATCGGTTGTTTCTCCCCACGATAGAAACTCGAGCATTGATTATGAAATGTTGTCATGCATTACCATTGGCGGGACACCCTGGGGGAGTAAAGACAACACAAACCTGTCAGAGAATGTTCTGGTGGAAAGGCATGACCCAAGATATCGCTGAATATGTCAAAGCATGTCCTACCTCTGCCAGACAGAAAACATTGCACTGTGCTCCTGCTGGACTGCTGGACCTTTACCCGTACCCAATAGCCCATGGTCATCCATTAGCATGGACTTCATCACAGACCTACCAGCAACTGGAGGATATACCACTATATTAATGGTGGTAGACATGTTGTCCAAAATGGCTCATTTCGTTCCTCTTAAGAAGCTGCCCACAGCCAGAGAACTCACTGACGCATTTATACAAAACATAGTCCATCTTCATGGATTGCCCTCTGTTATTGTATCAGATAGGGTCCCCCAGTTTATCTCCAAATTCTGGCACGGTTTATGTAAGGCCCTCCACATTGATCATCGTCTCTCTACAGCCTATCATGGGAACCTGCTGAAAACGTGCATTCTCCTTTGTTGGTCAGACAATTTCATGCACTACATCCCTCCAAACCCAGACCTGTGAATAGGCCTTTAGGGGGGTGATCTGTTAGGCGTCAGGCTTCATGCATCGTGTTCAAACAGCATCTCCCAGAACGCTCAAAGAGAGATGTTGGTTGTGTGCTACCCCATATTGCTTTAGGATTGGTCAGGTGACGGGGAGGTTCTTAAGCCTTCAGCTGCTGTGCCTCAGTGCTTGGCTTTCCTTCGTTTAAACCTGGCCCTGCCCCTTGCTTGGATTCTCTGTTTGGATTACCTGTTCTAAACTCCTGTTTCTGGATAGTCACTGGCGTCTCAGTGGCTGCTGGTGCTTCAGAAACTTTATTCCTTGTTGGTATTTCCCCGAGGACGCGCTTCTAATTACAGCTGTGCTTTATTTTTGTATTTTTTTGCTTGCAGTCTACGCCTTAATCAACATCAATTTACAGTGCGCAGACGCGCTGCACTCCTGATTGGAGCGTTTTTCTTTTCTTTTAATTGGACGTGCAGCCATTTCACTTTTGACCAAAGCGAGGATGTGTTGCTTTCCCCTCACGCTGCAGTCACCCTGGCAAGACACGCTACTTTCCCCGAGTTTCTTACCTTCCCAGACGTCAGCCTCTATTTGTTTATGTCCTTTTTGTTGGCGATAAAGTTCTGTTGGAGCGCTCAAAATCAGCAGACTTTTACCGCATATTCCTTTTACACTAGTCCCATGATCGGCTGGTGGTTATTTCAGCATTTCAAGAACTGCAACTTGGAGAATGAGCAGACGTATGCCTTAGGATTGTTTTCATTTTCTTATCAAGCTGAATGACAGGAAGACTAACCCCCCTACCTTTCTACTTTAATAATAATAATCCACATTTGTAAAGCGCAAACAATCACCCGTAAGGGTCTTCAGGCGCTGGGGGTCGTCGGGAAGATTAAGCAAGCTATTGCCCAGAGTCACATGGTGCTGGGCTAATCTGCCACCAGCCCCGGGGATCGAACCGTGATCCCCAGATTCCTGCGTCAGTCGCTCTGGCCGCGGCACCACACCTCTCCCTTAACTTTTAAGTTCAACTAGAGACCTGCCGCTGGAACATTTATGAATCGTCTTCTGAGACAACAACCAGTCTTAAACCAAGTAAGTGTGGGATGGTACACAACCTAAGTTCCCTGTTTAAGTCTTGACGGTGCTGTATAATCCCTTGACATTAGTTTCTTTGGTTAATGGCGTCTTTCTATTTCTTTGTGTTTTTTATGTAGGACTCCAGAGTATAATAGGACTGGACCTTCTCCCTACTGGTTGCGTTTGGGTATTTTCTGATTGTCCTCCTTGGTGTCTTCATTTTCTGGAGAAATTTGCATTCCTCTAGTGTGTATACCCGCACTGGGGAAGCTGAATCTCTGGGGAAGGGAGGGGCTCCCTCTTTGCTCCTGGGGAACGGGTACTTCTGCCTGGGAAATCAGTCTCCGCTCGACAGAACCCAAACTGTGTGCCACCTTCTGCCTTCCTGGTTTATTAAACTTTGCATTAAATCGATTTACGATTTAAGTCCTAACATTTTGATTGCGACCAAAATGGCCAAACACACAAAGTGCTGTTTTGCAAAAAGCCAAGACTGGCTAAAGGTGTTATGCATGACAAGAGGTTTACTGATGGTTGTGAGACCAATGAGACTGCGTGAGAGTCCTGCATCCCAGAAGAGTAACTTGATATGTAAATATATTCCAGGGGAGCCCATCTCTTTTGCTTTTCCTTCCTGCCTGCTATCAAGGATACTCCATTCTCCAATGTGCCCTGCGGCTCCGCGGCCGACGCCAGACCCGTTTTCGCGTCAGAAGGCATTTAAAAATCACCACAAGGCTCCCACGGGAGCCCGTCTCTTTTGGTTTTTCCTGCCTGCCTGCCTGCCTGCTATCAAGGGGACTACATCTCCCAACGTTCCCTGCGGCCGACGCCTGACCCATTTTCGTGAACAGGAGGTGCTTAAAAACCACAACAGGGCTCCCGCGGAGCGAGACGAGCGAGGGCGTGCCCGGGCACAGTCGGTAGAGGCCGGGCTGGGCCAGGTCTCTTGGCTCATTTTTCTGGATTCCTATGGTCAGGCCTGGGCTTCCCTAGGACACAGTTCAGAAATAAGGTATTTTCTTGACTCTTTTTAATTGTGGTCTGTGACTGTGTTTCCCTTAGTATTATTCTAAGCCCTATAATCCCTAGAAGTGCGTACTGTTCTCCATATATTGAAGATGAAGTGTTCCGTCCGTGGCAGACCAAAGCAGTGTAGGCTCCCCCCTGATTTTGGTCTTTGGTTTGAGGACTTGGACTTCGCTAAAGGAGCCTGCGGCAGATCTTGAGCTTGAATTGGTCATGAACTTCAAACAACGACCATAACGGAGCAGATGGTGAGACCTTGAATCTACCAATCCTCCCCTGTGGCCTACTGCCTTGGCTGTATGGAATTTCTGCAATTGACAGCTGTGAGCTGTAAGGCACCAGAACTGGTCTCCCCTCACTTATTTCCTCCAAACATTTCTTGTTGTTCCCTGAAGTGTAGCTAATTTATGGAGAATTTGTCTTGAATGCTCCTATTGAGATCACAGTGATTATTGAGTTGAATCAGTGATAATTTGTCTTTTTAACTTGTTCCTAATATATTTCTATCATGTGATTGTATTATAGCTTTTTGAACTTTTATCTTGCAGTAGGCACCTTGACCTTACTTCCAAGCCCTTAGCACTAGCACTTTAGACCTTGCACTTTAAAAATTCTACTAATTTACTAGTGAATGTTTTGCCTGTAAAAGCACCAGATTACTGTTGTTTTGTTTCTAGGTGTTGTGGGGATGGTGGGCAATCGACCCCTGTTCATGATCTACCCATTTGGTTCTACCCTGTGTCTTAGAAAACTGCCAAGTCTAGAATAAATAATGGGTAAAAGGAAGGCTAAGGGACAGCCACTGGGTTCTAATAGGCCATAAAGCACAAGTTACTTACCTTCGGTAACGATATATCTGTAAGAAACAGTAGTTCGTATTAGATTCCTTACATTAGAATATCTCCAGGCGTCAGATTGGATCCGAAAAAGTTTGCGTAGCAGTACCCCTGCGCGTCGGTAGGCGTCGTCTGCGGCTCCGCGTCCATCGTTGGCGTGGTTGGCGCCGGGATGACGTCGTCGGAGTACTTAGGCGCCGCCCTCGTGCGCTGACATCAGTTCTTATACACAACTTTTCCGTGCCAGAAACGCAGAGCCATGATAAAAATCGACACTGGTGCCATAAAAACTAGGGCCCTGAAAGGGGATGACCGTAACCCTAGATATCGGTTCGCAGAACGGGGAGGATGGGTGGGGCGGTAAGGAATCTAATACTAACTACTGTTTCTTACAGATATATCGTTACCGAAGGTATGTAACTTGTGCATCTGAAAGAAACAGGTTAGTATTAGATTCCTTACCTTAGAATAGATACCCCAGCAATACCAACGCCAGTGGTGGGTCTGCGAACCAATGATCACACCAGAAAGTCCTGGAGAACGGAACGGCCGAAAAAGCCATCTCTCCGGACTTGGCTGTCCAGGCAGTAGTGTATTGCGAACGTGTGCAGCGAGGCCCACGTCGCTGCCTGACAGATGTCCTTCAAGGGGACTCCCCGACCCAGGGCAGTAGTAGCCACCATGGCCCGAGTGGAATGGGCACGTAGCCCCACAGGAGGCTCCTTTTCAGCCAGAGAGTAACAAGCCTTGATGCACAAGACGACCCATCGAGAAATGATCCACTTGTGCACCGCCCGTCCCTTCTTAGCGCCCACGTAACCGACAAGGAGTTGGTCATCCACCCAGAACTGGCGTGTGCGATCCAGATAATATGAGAGCGCACGTTTTGGGTCCATATGGTGTAGCCTCTCTTCCTCTTTCGAGGGATGCGGAGGCAGAAAGAAGGTGGGCAAGGTGATGGACTGCCCGATGTGGAAGGCTGTGACTACCTTGGGCAGGAAAGAGGGACGCGTCCGCAACACAACTTTGTCCGGATGGACAGAAAGGAAGGAGGTTGAGAAGAAAGAGCCTGGAGCTCACTCACTCTCCTGGCAGAGGTGATGGCAACCAGGAATGCAGTCTTAAAAGTAAGGAGACGAAGAGGACAGTTATGAAGTGGCTCGAAGGGAGCGCACATCAGATAAGTCAGAACAAGGTTCAAGTCCCACTGAGGCATCACGAAAGGAACAGGAGGAAACATACGAGTGATGCCCTTCAAAAACCTATTTACAACTGGGGACTTGAACAAAGAGGGCTCATCAGGGAGCCTTAAAAAAGGCGGAAATGGCAGAGAGGTAGCCCTTTAGAGTGCCCAGAGCAGAGCCCTGCTGGGCACGAGAAAGAAGAAAGTGGAGAACCTCTGAAAGAGGGGCAGAAAGGGGATTCACAGCGATGGTTGATGTGGAGCCGGGACTCCGCCGGAGACCAGAGGCCTCTGATCTCCGCCTCTTCCATGTGGCCCCCCAGCCCTGGAGGGACGCGTCCATCACAACTACATGCTCCGGTTGGGTTAGGGAGAGGGATCTGCTGCTGACCTAATCCCGGTACGTGAGCCACCACTGCAACTGTCTTGCAGTGCCCTCCGATATCAAGACATGGTCGGACAAGTTGCTCTGATGCTAGGCCCACTGAAACTTCAGGTCCCACTGCAGAGCCCGCATCTGCCACCTGGCGTGATGCACCAGAAGAATGCAGGAGGCCATCAGCCCCAGAAGCCGCATTGTCAACCTGACCGAGACTCGGGATAAAGGCTGAAAGATCGGAATCAGAGCCTGAATATCACAAAGCCGCTGTTCGGGAGGATAAACCCGAAACTGCGCCGAGTCTAGAATCGCTCCGATGAAGAGGAGCTTCTGAGAGGGACACAGGTGTGACTTCCGCACATTGATGGAGAACCCCAGCAGATGCAGGAGGTCGGCCATAGTCTGGAGGTGGCTGACGACTGTCTGGGGCGAGCCCGCCTTCAACAACCAGTCGTCGAGGTAGGGGAAGACTGAAACCCCTAACCTGCCCAGATGAGCTGCGACCACCGCCATCAATTTCGTGAACATCCGTGGGGCTCTGGTAAGGCCGAAGAGGAGCAAGGTAAACTGAAAGTGCTCGTGGCATACCGTGAACCGCAGGTAATGCCGGTGGGCCGGCAGGACGGGGATGCGGAAATAGGCATCCTGCAAATCCAACGCTACAATCCAGTTTCATGGGTCTAGGGCAGCTAAGACCAGAGCCAAAGTCAGCTTCTTGAACTTCTCCTTCCGGAGGAAGCCATTGACGTTTCGGAGGTCCAAGATAGGGCGTCGGCCCCCTATGCCCTTCTTGGGAACCAGAAAGTAGTGGGAGTAACAACCACACCCTACTTCTGGCCCAGGAATACGCACGATAGCCCCCTTGGACAAGAGGGCCGTAACTTCCTCTTGCAGAAGTTGCAAGTGATCCCCCGACACGCGGTGGTACTGCGGTGGCATGGCTGGAGGGGTCGACTCGAAGGGGAGGGAGTAGCCCCTTTGGACGATTTGCAGCACCCACCTACCTGTCCGATGTGATGGAGCGCCAGTGGAGGAGGTGATGGCAAACCCTGACCCCCCACTGGCGTCAAATGGGCCTGAAAGCTCGGACTAGGAAGGCTTTGAGGCGGATGCTGCGGGGGTGGATGTGGACTCGCCGCGCCGCGCCGTTGTCCGCTGTTACCGCCGCGACGGTAACCACATCCGCGCTAATTGTTTGTCTGTGGCTCGTGATTTGCAGGACATGTGGGAGCACCCCTTTTGTGGCCACGAAAGGAGCGTTGGGCAGAAGATTGCTGGGGCGGGGCCGACAGGCCCAAGGACTTGGCCGTAGCCCTGGAGTCCTTAAAGCGTTCCAGCGCATGATCTGCCTTGCCACCGAAGAGGTGGCTGCCATCGAACGGCATGTCCATAAGGGTGTTTTGGACATCGGTGGAAAAGTTGGCGGACCTCAGACAGGCGTGGCGGCGAACCGCCACAGACGTGGAAATCGCTCTTCCTAGCGAATCCGTGGTATCCAGTCCACATCTAATAGAGTACCGCGCTGCGTCTCTTCCCTCCGCAAGGGCTTGAGCGAGTTTCGCCCGGGCTCCCTCCGGGCACTCAGGCAGCACGGCCGCAACCTTATCCCACAGAGAGTGGGTGTAACGGCCCAAGAGGCACGCGGTGTTGACTGACCGCAACCCCAAACTAAGGGAGGAGAACATCTCGTTTCCGAACTGTTCATACCTCTTGGATTCCCGATCTGGTGGTGCCGTCGGGAATGCGGATTGGGAGGTAGAGGCCTGGTTAACCAGACTCTCGGGGGTGAGGTGGATGGACAAGAAACTAAGGTCGCCCAGAGCTGGGCGGTGGCACCTAGCGACGTACCTATCTACAGGAGGGCCTGTAGTGGGCCTGTACCAAGTGCCCAACAGGACGTCTGTGAGAGCCTCATTAAACAGCAGTAGAAGCTCTGGGGAGCTTACCTGCGGTTTAAGGACCTCTGTGAGGATGTTGGACGTCACTGTTGCGACGGGGAGCTCAAGAGCCATGGCCTTGGCTGCCCTCATCAGCACCAAACTATAAGCTGCCCCCTCCTCCGTAGCCACGGTAGGAGGGGAGACAAAACCAGTGTCTGGGGAGGTATCCAGGCCACTGGCTTCCCCTAGTTCCTGTGTCCAGTCCTCATATGACTGGCACTCACGGGCCAGGGGGTCCTCAGACCCCCCCAGTCTCCCTCGTCATCCATGCCCTGAAATTCAGGAATAAAGGATGGGCCCAGATCCTCGAAGAATTGCTCTTCAGCCGGCGTCGAATGCGGTGTCGAGCGACGCCGCTCCGACGCCGGATCCGGACCGAGGGTCGGACCATGGACGGCGTCGTCCGAGGACGGCGCTGGGGGTAACACCCTAGGGGTCAACACCAGCGGGGTCGTAAGGTCGACCAGCGGAGACCTGGATCTGGAACCAAATCCAGTGGGGTCTTGCGGCGCTGGGGCCGAAGCACCCGGCCCGCTTGGCTCCCAGTCGGGTCCGCTGGGCCTGAAGGCGCCGCAGATCCCGACGGAAGAGAGAGCGACCTCATGGCCATGACGAAGGCGTCGATCTCCTCCGGCGTTGCGTTCTGCCCAGGGTCCGGCGGGTATGGAGCAGGCCACGACGCCTGCGGCTCCGGCGGAGCGTCTTGGGCGGTGTCACCTGAACACCCGGCCACGTCGCGTGAGCGTCAGGGGGAGTCAGAAGAGCGATGTTGCCTCTTCGACTTCTTGTGCCTCCTACCTGAGGACTTGGAGCCCGACGAGTGGTGTCGACTCGCCGAGCTGTGATGACTCTGGCCCCGCGACCGGTCCCTCGACCTCCTTCCAGACCAGGACCTCGAGCAACGCGGGGCTGACTGCTGGAGCTCGAGACGCTTGCGGGACCACTCCTGCCTAGCCTTCGACGACAAGGCCCGGCAGTTGGGGCATGACTTGTCATCGTGGTCGGGCCCCAGGCAATGTAGGCACCGGCGGTGGGGGTCGGTAACCGACATCAGTCGGTTGCAGTTGGCACAGGGCTTGAACCCGGGCATCCCAACTGGCACCGATGGAGTCGTAGACTCAAAACGGATCCAAAAAGGATTGAAAAAGCTTAGTCAAAAAGTGACTAAAGGGTACCACTTTCTCCGGACCTGCGCTTGCTGGCGCAGAAAAAAGAAGACTAACGTCAGCGCACGAGGGCGGCGTCTAAGTACTCTGACGACGTCATCCCGGCGCCAACGACGGACGCGGAGCCGCCGACTGACGCCTACCGACGAGCAGGGGTACTGCTACGCAAAATTTTCCGGATCCAGTCTGACGCCTGGGGATATTCTAAGGTATGGAATCTAATACTAACCTGTTTCTTTCAGATATGTGTTTTTTATGAGACAATGGATAGGATTGAGACTATCTTGGCAGAATGTCGGGATCTAGTCAATTCTGATCCATCAAGTCCTTCTACCTCTTGTGGCAGCCCCATCGGCATTGATAACGCCCTTGGTTTAATGACTGCTATTTCACCCCATCCGCCGCCAGCGAAGAAAATAGCTAAACAGATCCCTCTGATGTTTAAAAAGCCAAACAAAAGGCGAAGTAAGGCCTTAGATGCTGGACCCTTTGGAGCAACGACTGCTACCTCACCTGAACCTCCCCAAGCAAAAAAGGCAGCTTAACAAATCCCACCGAAATCCAGAAAGCATAGCAAGGCCTTAGATACTGACTTGCCCGGAGTGAGGCCAAGTGTAACAGTTACTCAACCTCGTGTTGATCCTCGAAGAGTGCATAGTATAACATCAACTGTCAATATTGAGTGTCACAATAGATTTGAAGCCCTCAAAGTAGAGGAAGTAGGGGTGGGGGAATAGGAGGGTTGGCGCTGCTCCTATCGGTACTTTAGAGACAACTAAAACCACTTTTGGTGTGATCCAGTCATTAAAAGACCTGATTGAATCCTTGAGAGCTGAGGTATCCTCCCTCAAGGAAAAGGTTGCCACTTTGCTGGAAAGGATTGACGGTGGACTTCTGGTGGCCTCAGAAACCAAGCCACCATCAACACTGGAGGTTCCTTTTTTGCATGCAAAGAACGAACCATTAGGAGATGGTTCGTTTTTGCACAGCCCAACCTTTCTAGACGCCCACTTAACCAATAAAGAGCTGGTCATCCACCCGGAATTGTTTTGTGCAATCCAGATAGAATGAAAGCACATGTTTTGGATCCAGATGGTGGAACGCCTCTTCCTCTTTAGAAGAATGCAGTTAGAAGGTGGGCAAAGTGATGGTCTGACCAATATGGAAAGAGGTAACTACTTTGGGAAGGAAAGAAGGCCTAGTGCAGAGGACAACTTTGTCCGGATGAACAGCCAGGAAAGGGCTTGGAGCTCCCTCACCCTGTGAGCAGAGGTGATGGCAAGCAGAAAAGCAATTTTAATGGTCTGGAGTCCAAGAGGACAGTTATGCAGCAGCTCGAAAGGCGCACACATCAGTTAAGTAAGAACAAGGTTCAAGTCCCACAAAAGGAGTTGGAGGGAAGCACGAGTTACTTACCTTCGGTAACGATGTATCTGATAGAGACGTTGTCTAGCGGCAGATTCCTTAACTTAGAATATCCCCAGGCGTCAGACTGGGTCCGGAATTTGTTTTGCAGCAGCACCTCGGCGCGCAGGGGGACAGCGCCACATGACCCTGCCCCGACATCGGCAACGTACGTGACGTCAGCGAGGTCATATAAGTCCCTCCCGGCACGCTGACGTGAGTTTTCTTCGAAGAAACTTTTCCGCTGCACAACGCGGAGCCATCAACAAAAAACTGTGAAAGTATGGGAACAGTGTGCGAAGGATGAAAAATCTGTGAAATAAAGAAGGAGGATGGTGCAATACACCATCATAAAAGTTAAACACTGCCTACATATAAGTGAAAAAGATGTGAGAAAGAGCCCTGCAAGCTAAGCAAAGACCCTTCCCCAAGTGCAACAAGGGAAGAATATCTCAACAGATAGAAATAGACTGTCATTACCATGTAGAGCTGTGTCGTCCAGCAAGAACGGAGCACAGAGAGAACAGCAGTCCACTAAAGGAAGGTATGAAAAGGCTGGCACTGCCCCTATAGTAATGGAGGTCTGAAACAGAGGTCAACAGATCCCCAAATTAGACGACTGTAGAGGAGACCAGAACCCTGAGTCAATAGAGAAGGCGGGAGGGAGGGAAGGCAGCAGGAGAAGAAAAGAAAAAGATGATGAATCTCCTGATGAAGGTGAATCAAAAGGCACCATTTTACAGGAAAGAAACCCCTTGGAGAGAGTCAGCTGTATTATGGCAATTCTCAAAGGGACGCAACAATGTGAGCACCCGTGAGAGAAAACCAATGGCAACCGAAAGAGGCCAGTGGAGAACCCCACTTGGCAAGGTCCTTGCAGAACGTGGAGGCTGGGTGGGCGTTAAGGAATCTGCCGCTAGACAACATCTCTACCAGATACATCGTTACTGAAGGTAAGTAACTCGTACATCTGATAGAGACATATACCCGCAGATTCCTTCAATTAGAATAGATACCACAGCCAAACCCCAAAGGGGAGGTGGGTCTGCGACAGAACAACAGAAAGCGCCATGCACTTGAGCCGGCAACAGAGTTATAGACAATGGGGGAGGCTGTGGCGGAACAGCTAGACAGCAGCCCAATTAGCTCGGAAGAGCAGAAGATAACGGGTTGCCAAAAATTCCAGAATGGCGCTACACCAAACCTGTATAAGCATAAGAGGTAGAAACGGCACCAGCCATATGCCAGAACAAAGGAAAGAGAGAGGAAGAAGGACCACTCTCAGCGTAATGGCACACTATGTGAACACCGACCAAAAGTTGAGAAGAAACATGAAGAGATGCAACCAGAGTCTACCAGGCTAGCCCACATAAGGAAGGCCGGAAAGGCTACAGCCAAGAACCAAAGGTCAAGCGGTAGAACTCAGCAATGTTTTTAGAAGTGCAAGCGGAAACAAGAAACATGCCAAGTGCACACCCAGTCTCAAAAAGGGGAAACGGGCAAACAGCAACAATCTGAAGCACGGTGATGCAGGCCCCCACAGAAACATGCACAGAGCAAACAGCCACAGAGACCACAAGGTGGCGTAGGTAAAATAAGCATAAGACTGCCCGACCAGGTGAGAACCAACACACGAAATACAGATGTGCAAGGTGTAGACCTAGGACGCCTGACATCAGAAGAGCCGTCCCGCATGCCCAGCTGATATAATATAGGATGATACCTAATGAAGGAGGCACATCCAATGGAATGGGCAGCAGAAGCACCAAAGTACCAAGGCATAAAAACGGAGGAAGAACCTCAGAATTCTAGACCACACCCTACGACTGGAAGGAAAGTAACCCTTGTCCAGAAAAAGAGATATCGTTCAGTATCTGAACACCAAGAAGGAGCAGTGTAAAACTGGGGAACCACCCCAGTAAGTGGAATGCAAAAAGGGATCTTATTGGCAATCCCGCATGCATCACTGAAAAGCTCCCCGACACATGGAGACTTTGGACTAGACCTCGCAGCCTCGAAGAGAGGTGAAGACGTAGGAGGAAGAGTACCCCGGGAACTTGTATATATACATAAATACATATATATATATATACATAAATACATATATATACATATATATATATATATATATATATATATATACATATTGTCCACCAATTGCCCGAAAGCTGTTTCGGGGGGTCACTCTGCTGAAGAACCACCATTCGGTATGTCTTTTCCTGCTCTCCGCCGTGTTCTTTAAAATTAGTGCCTGGCGCGTTTCGATGCGGCTTGCATCTCATCAGAGGCTGGCTTTTGGCAATCCAGGGGAGGAGGCTCTCTTTTATTGCTAATTGGAAGCACGCTTGATAAGTTCAATCCCTCGCGTTGCACGCCGGGAGTTGTGGTTCCAAAAAGAGCGCTGCATTATTTTCCCTAAGTGGGTTTCCACTGGCATTGCATGTTTGAAAGCAATTGTTTCCTTAGTAGGATAAGAATCACATTAGAGAGACTACGTACTTCGGTCATTCAGCGCTGCATGCCGTAAGCCAGTCTCATGGCACAGCTTCTCAGTTTCCCATCGCACTGATGGTAGCTTTTGTTCTAAGAGACGGTGCTCCCCCCACGACGTGGGCCGCCGTTCAAAATATTGTCCACCAATTGCCCGAAAGCTGTTTCGGGGGGTCACTCTGCTGCAGAACCACCATTCGGTATGTCTTTTCCTGCTCTCCGCCGTGTTCTTTAAAATTAGTGCCTGACGCGTTTCGATGCGGCTTGCATCTCATCAGAGGCTGGCTTTTGGCAATCCAGGGGAGGAGGCTCTCTTTTATTGCTAATTGGAAGCACGCTTGATAAGTTCAATCCCTTGCGTTGCACGCCGGGAGTTGTGGTTCCAAAAAGAGCGCTGCATTATTTTCCCTAAGTGGGTTTCCACTGGCATTGCATATTTGAAAGCAATTGTTTCCTTAGTAGGATAAGAATCACATTAGAGAGACTACGTACTTCGGTCATTCAGCGCTGCATGCCGTAAGCCAGTCTCATGGCACAGCTTCTCAGTTTCCCATCGCACTGATGGTAGCTTTTGTTCTAAGAGACGGTGCTCCCCCCACGACGTGGGCCGCCGTTCAAAATATTGTCCACCAATTGCCCGAAAGCTGTTTCGGGGGGTCACTCTGCTGAAGAACCACCATTCGGTATTTGTCTCTTCCTGCTCTCCGCCGTGTTCTTTAAAATTAGTGCCTGACGCGTTTCGATGCGGCTTGCATCTCATCAGAGGCTGGCTTTTGGCAATCCAGGGGAGGAGGCTCTCTTTTATTGCTAATTGGAAGCACGCTTGATAAGTTCAATCCCTCGCGTTGCACGCCCGGAGTTGTGGTTCCAAAAAGAGCGCTGCATTATTTTCCCTAAGTGGGTTTCCATTGGCATTGCATGTTTGAAAGCAATTGTTTCCTTAGTAGGATAAGAATCACATTAGAGAGACTACGTACTTCGGTCATTCAGCGCTGCATGCCGTAAGCCAGTCTCATGGCACAGCTTCTCAGTTTCCCATCGCACTGATGGTAGCTTTTGTTCTAAGAGACGGTGCTCCCCCCACGACGTGGGCCGCCGTTCAAAATATTGTCCACCAATTGCCCGAAAGCTGTTTCGGGGGGTCACTCTGCTGCAGAACCACCATTCGGTATGTCTTTTCCTGCTCTCCGCCGTGTTCTTTAAAATTAGTGCCTGACGCGTTTCGATGCAACTTGCATCTCATCAGAGGCTGGCTTTTGGCAATCCAGGGGAGGAGGCTCTCTTTTATTGCTAATTGGAAGCACGCTTGATAAATTCAATCCCTCGCGTTGCACGCCGGGAGTTGTGGTTCCAAAAAGAGCGCTGCATTATTTTCCCTAAGTGGGTTTCCACTGGCATTGCATGTTTAAAAGCAATTGTTTCCTTAGTAGGATAAGAATCACATTAGAGAGACTACGTACTTCGGTCATTCAGCGCTGCATGCCGTAAGCAAGTCTCATGGCACAGCTTCTCAGTTTCCCATCGCACTGATGGTAGCTTTTGTTCTAAGAGACGGTGCTCCCCCCACGACGTGGGCCGCCGTTCAAAATATTGTCCACCAATTGCCCGAAAGCTGTTTCGGGGGGTCACTCTGCTGAAGAACCACCATTCGGTATGTCTTTTCCTGCTCTCCGCCGTGTTCTTTAAAATTAGTGCCTGACGCGTTTCGATGCGGCTTGCATCTCATCAGAGGCTGGCTTTTGGCAATCCAGGGGAGGAGGCTCTCTTTTATTGCTAATTGGAAGCACGCTTGATAAGTTCAATCCCTCGCGTTGCACGCCGGGAGTTGTGGTTCCAAAAAGAGCGAGAGCCGGGGCAATAGGCCTGCTGACTGACAGTCGCTGGCTCCTTAAGATAGCGCCTGAGTCTCTATTAATATTTAAAAGCATCTTGGCCACGTGGGAGTCCCATCTCATTTTGCTGTTTATTCTTATCCCCAGGTAGTCAAACTCCTCTACCACCTCAAGAGGTGACCCATTAAGGAAGATATTAATTTTCTTTGCCTGGGGGATTTGATATATATATATATACACCAGGTGCGAAGGGAACAGGAGGCAGACACCGCCCACTTGGGAGAGTACAGACGCTGAGTGACTGCCTACGTGAAACTCGGAGTACCGAGTTCAGAGACGCTCCCTTGTGCCTACCAGATGACTACAACCAATCGCAGTAAGCCAAGCTGATTTTAAGTGGACATTGGTCAGCATTCGTAATTTTAGGCATTTGAAAAAGTCTTCCGACGAAACGCGTCATGCCTTGAAAGCTGAATAAACCCGAGTTGGTCCTGTGTACCTGTGTGGCTCTTTCTTCCTGTGAGAGAGGAGGTTTTGGACTTGATGTTTAAGTGCGTGGCCACAGCGCACTTGGAGCCCCCTCCCCACAAGTTGTTCAGCGGTAAACAGTGGCAAGTGCTCGTTTTGGATTTTTCTCATGACCTGGGGAACCGCTGAACCACCGCTCGCTGCAACCGGTACTTACCAACAAGCTGGTCCGTGACTTCACGAGGGGACACCATGCACTGATGTGATGCTCCAACGACCAAGCTGCAGTGGGCGGGGGGGTTGTAAGGTCAGGCCAGCAGGTTTGCCACAAGTAACATCCAGGTGCGAAGGGAACAGGAGGCAGACACCGCCCACTTGGGAGAGTACAGACGCTGAGTGACTGCCTACGTGAAACTCGGAGTACCGAGTTCAGAGACGCTCCCTTGTGCCTACCAGATGACTACAACCAATCGCAGTAAGCCAAGCTGATTTTAAGTGGACATTGGTCAGCATTCGTAATTTTAGGCATTTGAAAAAGTCTTCCGACGAAACGCGTCATGCCTTGAAAGCTGAATAAAACCGAGTTGGTCCTGTGTACCTGTGTGGCTCTTTCTTCCTGTGAGAGAGGAGGTTTTGGACTTGATATATATATATATATATATATATATACATACATATATATACATACATATATATACACACAAAAATACATATATATATATATATCTATACTACTATTATAAAGAGAGAGCTGAAACCTTTGAGGCGGGTAAACTCAAGAAGTACAGCACCAATCACAACACCCAATACCGCATTGTAAAGGGGAGTTGCAGCAGATGGACATAGGCTATACAGCTGGCCACCATATACATTATAAACTTCAAAGAACCTTAGGGGTAAAGTAGTCCCTTGTGGGCGTGTCAAACTCCACTTGTGCGTTGGCGTGGGCGTGTTCGTGGGTGTATCAAAGTACGACATTATTTCTTTGTGGGCGTAACCGTTCTCAGAGGGGCGTCAGCATGGGCGTGTCAAAGTACACAATCAGAGGGGCGTACCACAACAACGTTGTCAGAGTGGCGTGCCACAAATGTCATAACCAAAAAATGGCCGCGTCTCTCAGTACCGCGACTTCCATTCACGATGCACCTTCAAGTCGTAATCACTTCTCACACGTCCGTATACAAATCCCAAGGTGCGCCGCTTTAACGCACATTCACATAATATATAGTGGGAAAAAACCTGTGTGGGCATAAGCGTTACCGTTCTCAAACGGACCGTTCTGAACCGGGGATATAACACTATTACAATAAAAAGGGGCGCGGCTTGCGCAAGCAATGTGCGAAAAAATTCACGCTCCACCTTGCCCTTCTCATGACGCCACATTACTCATATATAGTGCGCCAATAACTTTGTGGCCGTCAGCGTTCTCACAGGGGGATGCGCTACAATTATGAAAAAAAGGGGCGCGGCTTTCGCCAGACGCATTCGGATCACTTCTCACACGTACCTCTACAAAGAAGAAGCTGCGCCGCATTCACGGATCCTTCACATAGAACCATAAAATTTAATCCCCGGACAACGTCGGGACGGGCTGCTAGTATGTATGTATGTATGTATGTATGTATGTATGTATGTATGTATGTATGTATGTATATATATATATATCAATATCAATATCAAAGACCGGTAAACGACCCACAACTATGCAACTTGGTTGACCATGAACACACCTAGGGCCATATGTAGGTGACGCAATAACGGTCGGTAACGCTGAAATTCGGTAAATTTCACCGTTACCGACCGGTATTTAGGGATTAGAGATGTAGGAGGCAGGATTCAGGGATTCGGTAATTTACCAAATCGGTAATTTCAGGAATCTGTAAATTACCAAATTCTTAAAGAACAAGTTACTTACCTTCGGTAACGATATATCTGTAAGAAACAGTAGTTAGTATTAGATTCCTTACCTTAGAATATCCCCAGGCGTCAGTCTGGATCCGGAAACTTTTGCGTAGCAGTACCCCTGCGCGTCGGTAGGCGTCATCTGCAGGCGTCTCCTGCGGCTCCGCGTCCGTCGTCGGCGTCGTGCGCCGTGATGACGTCGCTGGAGTATATAGACGCCGCCTCCGCGCGCTGACGTCAGTTCTTTGTACACAGCTTTTCCGCGCCAGAACACGCAGAGCCATGTGAGAACCAACACTGGTGCCATTTGAAACTAGGGCCCTGAAAGGGATGTCCTTAACCCTAGGTATCAGTTCGCAGAACGGGGAGGATGGGCGGGGCGGTAAGGAATCTAATACTAACTACTGTTTCTTACAGATATATCGTTACCGAAGGTAAGTAACTTGTTCATCTGAAAGAAACAGGTTAGTATTAGATTCCTTACCTTAGAATAGATACCCCAGCAATACCAACCCCGGTGGTGGGTCTGCGAACCAATACAGCTTACATCAGAAAGTCCTGGAGGACAGAACGGCCAAAGAAGCCATCCCTCCGGACTTGACTGTCCAGGCAGTAGTGCCTTGCAAACGTGTGCAGCGAGGCCCACGTAGCCGCCTGACAAATGTCCTGCAAGGGGACTCCCCGGCCCAGGGCAGTAGTAGCCGCCGTGGCCCGAGTGGAATGGGCCCTCAGCCCAACAGGAGGCTCCTTCCGAGCCAAAGAGTAGCACGCTTTGATGCACAGGACGACCCACCGAGAGATGGTCCGTTTATGCACCGCCCGTCCCTTCTTCGCACCCACGTAGCCAACAAACAGTTGGTCATCCATCCGGAACTGGCGAGTGCGATCCATATAAGATGAAAGCGCACGTTTTGGGTCCAGACGATGGAGTCGCTCTTCATCCTTTGAAGGATGCGGAGGCAGGAAGAAGGAGGGTAAGGTGATGGACTCGCGACACAAAGGGATGTACAAAAGTTCCCCGGGAAGAGTGACGGAGAGGGGTGTGTGTGCTAGTGAGTGGGGGGAATCCCCTAGTTGGAACTAGAACCCTCACACACCCAGCAAGCTAGGTGTCATGCTTCATCATATGGGCTCTGCTCCTCGTCAGACTGGCGCTGCAATGTCTGACGGGCTCCCGAAACCGGGGCTCTTTAGCGGAGATCTTCTGTTCCCGCCATATGGTGCATGCGTGTGAGAGGGCCTGTGGAGTGTGGTCGTGACGTGGGTGATAGTTTAAAAAAGGTGAGTCAGTCTACATACTGAATTTATTCTCGTAGTAGACTCCCTTGGTTAAAAACAAAGAACGGTGGTGTGGGAGGGGAGAGACAATGACCCTAACACTATTAGGGTGAATTGGACTACTACCCTCAATTATCGGTCAACATGTTTCTTGCCTGATGGCAATTCTTCAGGACCTAAGTAGGATCGTACCACACAGTGAAAATACTAGTGACGAATATATACAAAAACAGAAGTAGGGGGTCAACACTTGCAGGCAGGTATACGTCCGTAATACAGTCAGTAATACCAGGGTGCAGGCTAGTCAGTCCTGCTGCAATTTGAATGCCTGTAGAAATGAAATAAGGTATGTAAACAAACATAATACAGAGCAACTGTAGTGATGAATTTTATACCTTAAAAACATAGTGAGCGCACACACACCCACAGTAACCGTGCTAGTTAAAAACCGAGCATAACAGTTGCTAATAGTGGCAAACCATCAATGTGATCAAATGGTACCAGCCATTGCATGCATCGGTCGAAATAAACATGAAGAAACAACAAATTACAATGCTGTGCAGTCTGAGGAGTGTAAACTAGATAGTCTTACCCTAAACCGGATCCCTGATGGACCTCTCAGTCTGCTCCCGTGGGACTGGCTGGGGAGGTATAGTACCTAGTTATCAGGAGACAATGGTATTTTATGGGGTGTATAGGCTCCTGACCATATTGTTTGGGGTGCTGCCAAGCAGGTGTGGTCTAACCATGTGGCCTACGCGACGAGGTAAGGTAAAGTACCTCCCCCTGCGCCCCGAGCACTAGAGTCATCCGGTGTGTCTCCCGCCGCCATAAACGGCCAGGACTACACCATCAACAAGGGGGCGGGAGCGGACAACAGGGCCAGCGCCCGCTGTCACCGCGCTGTGCCCCAAACACTGTGTTATAGAGCAAATGCGAGCCGGCAAAGCAGCTGGGCAAGGTGGCCGCGCCCGCCCCACATCTATAGCAAGGCGCGCTGCACCGTAGTGCAGCGGGAGACGGCCCCCCAGAGAGTCAGATACTCCTGGGATACAGTGGGGGTTACCAGACGAGCTTACCTTGTCCGTCGATGATGTACCATGGCGATTACCTAAGGAAATCTCTCACCTTCAGCGGCAGCAGTCCGAACGGATTCACCTACCCCACGAGCAGCGTCTAGGCAATGACGCGGAGCAGCTGGTGACGGGCTCTATGCGCGGGCAGTATTTAAGCGCCATAGAGGTTGCCAGTCGTAGCGTCGCTCTCCACTAAGGGACCGCCCCCACCCATGACAGCGCATGTGTAGTATGCAGGGCGACTTGTTGGGAGATGGGCTGACGACTATGGCGGCCATCTTAGAGAGAAAAAAAAATAAGGTGATGGACTGCCTGATGTGAAAAGCAGAGACTACTTTGGGCAGGAAAAAAGGTCTAGTTCTCAGAACCACCTTGTCTGGATGAATGGACATGAAAGGAGGTTTGACAGAAAGAGCCTGGAGCTCACTCACTCTCCTGGCAGAGGTGATGGCAACCAGGAAGGCCGTCTTTAAAGTCAGGAGACGGAGAGGACAGGAATGAAGTGGCTCAAAGGGAGCACACATCAAGAAGGTCAGAACCAGGTTCAAGTCCCACTGAGGCATCACAAACGGAACAGGTGGATACATGTGCGTGATGCCTTTCAAGAATCTTGTTACAATAGGGGACTTGAACAAAGAAGGTTGATCAGGTAGCCTTAGAAAGGCCGAAAGGGCAGAAAGGTAGCCCTTGATAGTACCCAGAGCAGAGCCCTGCTGGGCAAGAGAGAAGAAAGAGGAGAACCTCGGAGAGAGGGGCAGAAAGAGGGTCCACAGCCTTTGCTGTGCACCATGCCACAAATCTGTTCCACCGGCAGGCGTATACCGACTTAGTGGAGGGACGCCTGGCTGCCAGAATCACATCACAAACTTCAGGAGGCAAGTCAAATGGCCTCAACTGTCGCCGCTCAATCTCCACGCATGGAGGTGGAGACTGGACAGGTTCGGGTGGAGGACCGTCCCCTGCTGCTGCGACAGAAGGTCCTCCCGAAGGGGCAGGCGGATCGAGGGACCGACTGACATGCTGAGTAGCTCGGGATACCAGTACCTTTGAGCCCAGTCCGGAGCCACAAGGATAACTTGGGCCCGGTCGCGCCTGATCTTCTTCAGCACTCTGGGCAGAAGTGGTATAGGCGGAAAGGCGTACAATAGACCGCAACTCCACGTGCGCCGAAAGGCGTCGCCGTGCGAGTGCCGTCTTGGAAACTCCAACGCGCAGAACTGATGACATTGCGCGTTCTCTTCTGTGGCGAATAGATCTAACCAAGGCTCTCCTCATTGCAGAAAGAGGCCTTTCGCCACGTCCGAGTTCAGACGCCATTTGTGATCCACCGAGCACCGACGGCTGAGTTCGTCCGCCCTGGCGTTCAGAGAACCTGCCAGGTGTTGAACCGTCAGAGTCACGCTCTGACGTTCCAGCCATTGCCAGAGACGCAGAGCCTCCTGGCAAAGGGTCCACGACCCCACTCCGCCCTGCTTGTTGCAGTACCACATGGCGGTGGTGTTGTCCGTGAACACCTGCACCACACTCCCGTTGACAAAGGGGAGGAATGCCTTCAGTGCTAGACGGATCGCCCGCAGCTCCAACAGGTTTATATGGAGCCGGGACTCCGCCGGAGACCAGATGCCTCTGATCTCCGCCTCTCCCAAGTGGCCTCCCCAGCCCTGGAGGGACGCGTCCGTCACAACCACGTGCTCCGGTTGGGGAAGGGAGAGGGATCTGCCTCTGACCCAATCGCGGTCTGTAAGCCACCACTGCAGTTGTCTCGCAGTGCCCTCCGAGATCAAGACATGGTCGGACAAGTTGCCCTGATGCTGGGCCCACTGAAACTTCAGGTCCCACTGCAGAGCCCGCATCCGCCACCGGGCGTGATGCACCAGAAGGATGCAGGAAGCCATCAGCCCCAGCAGCCGCAGCGTCAACCTGACCGAAACCCGGGATAACAACTGAAAGATGGGAATCAAAGCCTGTATATCCCGGACTCGCCGTTCCGGAGGATAAACCCGAAACTGCGCCGAGTCGAGAACCGCTCCGATGAAAAGGAGCTTTTGAGAGGGACACAGGTGTGATTTCGGCACATTGATGGAAAACCCCTGCTCATGCAGGAGGTCTGCTGTCATCTGAAGGTGGTGGACGACTGTCTGGGGCGAGCCCGCCTTCAACAACCAGTCGTCCAGGTAGGGGAAGACTGAAACCCCCAACCGGCGCAGATGGGCTGCGACCACCGCCATCACCTTTGTGAACACCCGTGGGGCGCTGGTAAGGCCGAATGGGAGCACGATAAACTGAAAGTGCTCGTGGCCTACCGTGAACCGCAGGTAACACCGGTGGGCCGGCAGGACGGGGACGTGAAAATACGCATCCTGCAAGTCCAACACTACCTTCCAGTCTAGCGGGTCTAGAGCAGCCAAGACCTGAGCCAAAGTCAACATCTTGAACTTCTCCTTCCGGAGGAAGCCGTTGACGTTCCGTAGATCCAAGATAGGACGTAGGCCCCCTTTGTCCTTCTTGGGTACCAGAAAGTAGTGGGAATAGCAACCACATCCTACTTCTGGCCCAGGAACGCGCTCGATGGCCCCCTTGGCCAAGAGGGCCGTAACTTCCTCCTGCAGAAGTGTCAAGTGGTCCCCCGACACACGGTGGTTCTGCGGTGGCATGGCTGGAGGAGTGGTCTCGAAGGGGAGGGAGTAGCCCCTTCGGACGAGCTGCAGCACCCACCTGTCCGATGTTATTGTGCGCCAGTGGGAGAGGTGATGGCGAACCCTGCCGCCCACCGGCGTCACATGGGCCTGAAAGCATGGACTAGGAGGATTTAGAGGCGGATGCTGCGGGGGGAGGTGTGGTCTGACCTCGCCGCTGTCCCCGACCGCCACCACGGCGGTTCCCACGGCCGCCGCCGCGTTGAGAAGTCTGTTGCGGCGCGTGGCTGGCAGCACGTGTGGGACCGCCCCTTCCGTGGCCACGAAAGGAGCGAAACGAACCCGTTTGCTGGCGCTGGGTCGAGAGACCCAAGGACTTGGCCGTGACCCTGGAGTCCTTGAAGCGTTCCAGCGCGTGGTCTGCTTTGTCGCCAAACAGGCGACTGCCATCAAACGGCATGTCCATCAATGCAGTCTGGACATCTGCCGAGAAATTGGCGGATCTCAGCTAGGCGTGGCGACGAATCGCCACCGTCGTGGACATCGCCCTGCCTAGTGAGTCGGTCGTATCAAGACCACACCTTATGGAGTATCGTGCTGCGTCTCGGCCTTCAATCATAGCCTTGCCGAGCTTAGCCCGTACCTCCGGCGGGCATTCAGGCAGCAGTTCCGCGACCATATCCCACAGAGAGTGGGTGTAGCGGCCCAAGAGGCACGCGGTGTCGCAAGACCACAGTCCCAGACTCAGGGACGAAAAGACCTTCTTACCATACTGGTCGTACCTCTTAGATTCCTGGTCGGGCGGGGCCGACGGGAATGCGGTCTGGGAAGTCGAGGCCTGGATCACCAGGCTCTCAGGGGTGGGATGGGTGGACAAGAACTTTGGGTCATCCGTACACGGACGGTGGCGTCTGGCCACGTTCCTATCAACAGGCGAACCTGAAGCGGGCCTGGACCATGTGCCCAAAAGAACGTCAGTTAAGGCCTCATTGAACGGCAGCAGTGGCTCCTGTGGGCATGACTGCGGTTTGAGTACCTCAGTGGGGATGTTAGTCCTCACGGCCGTGACGGGGAGCTCAAGGTGTAAGGCCTTGGCAGCCCTCATCAACACCACTGAATAAGCTGCCCCCTCCTCCGTAGCCACGGTAGGAGGCGAGACAAAGCCAGGGTTGGGGGAGTCATCCAGACCACTGGCGTCACCCAAGTCACCTGTCCAGTCCACATCGTACTGATACTCGCGGGTCAGAGGGTCCTCAGACACCTCCCACTCCTCTCCGCAATCTACATCCTCACCATATTCAGAGTCAACAATGTAGACCGGCTCCCCGGGGTCAACAGGCCCCAACGGCGTCGGACTCGGTGTCGGGCGACGCCGGTTCGACTCCGCGGCCGGAGTCGGAGAGGGAATGGGGCGGCGCCGGCCGGAGCCGGCGCCGGAGACCCGACGCCGCGCGGGGGCGGCGCCGTGGGTTGCCCCGATGGAATCGGCGCCGGAGAGGCCGGTTGACCAGCCGGCGTCGACCCTGAAGGTCGCTGCAGCGCCGGGGCCGGAGCCGTCGGCGACGTCGGGGCCGGAGCACCCGACGGCGTCGAGGCTGGAGCACCCGAACCGCTAGGGCCCCCGGACGGGACCACCGGGCCCGCAGGCGCCGTAGGCCCCGTCGGAGGAGACAGTGCCCTCATGGCCATGAGGAACGCCTCTATCTCCTCAGGCGACGCGCCCTGCCCAGGGACCGCAGGGTATGGAGCAGGCCGCGTCGGCGACTCACGCGGAGCCGCGGGGGTGGGGCCACCCGAACCCCCGGTCGCATCGTGCGAGCGTCGGGGGGAGTCGGGGGTACGATGACGACACCCCGACTTCTTGTGCTTCCTACCTGAGGAACCAGAGGAATGGTGACGACTCCCGGAGCGCTCGTGACGGCTCCGCGACCGCTCCCTCGAACGCTCCCTAGACCTCCGTCCGGACCGGGACTGCTCTCGACGCGGGGCCAACACCCGGAGCTCGAGTAGCTTGCGGGACCGCTCCCGTCTAGCTTTATTCGTCAAGGCCCGGCAATCGACGCAGGCGTCCACGTCGTGGTCCGGGCCCAGGCACCGGAGGCAGAGGCGGTGATGGTCCGTGACCGACATCGTGCGGTCACAGCCGTCACAATTCTTAAAACCGGGCATCCTACCGGCACCTTAAGAGTAACAGGAAAGATTCAAAAACTTTGGTCAAAGACCGGAGTACTGCTCTTCGGATCTGCGCTAACTGGCGCGGAAAAAAGAAGAACTGACGTCAGCACGCGGAGGCGGCGTCTATATACTCCAGCGACGTCATCACGGCGCACGACGCCGACGACGGACGCGGAGCCGCAGGAGACGCCTGCAGACGACGCCTACCGACGCGCAGGGGTACTGCTACGCAAAAGTTTCCTGATCCAGACTGACGCCTGGGGATATTCTAAGGTAAGGAATCTAATACTAACCTGTTTCTTTCAGATATACTGATTCTGTAAATTACTGAATCCTTAATTCCTATGTAGGAGGCACTCAAGTGAGTGCATTTTAGCATTCAGGATTCGTTATTTACCACCAACTATAAGTTGGTGGTGAATACCGAATACCTTAGAAAAAGCAATTTTTTGCTTTTTTGTCAGTGCCATGTGGCAAACATACATGCCCTTAGGGCCACATGCAAACATGCACGATTCAGGGGTGCAACAAGGTGTCAATGTGACACCCTACCACCCTTGAATATGTTCTCCCTATTACCGATTCGGTATTTACCGAATCGGTAATAGTGAATGGCTTCCCATTCATTCCTATGAGCCTCCAGGCCCATAGGAATGAATGGGAATTACTGATTCGGTAAATACTGATTTGGTAATGCCGAATATTACAGATTCGGTAAAATTTACTGAATATTTACCTACATACTATTTACAGATTGTCAAATACCGAATCGGTAAAATTCGGTATTTAGATATCGGTAAACAGTGATTACCTACATATGGCCCCTAGTGCATTGATGGCAGACGGTAGCCGCATTTAAAACGTGATAAACACCATGAAAACCTCCCAAGGATGAGAACGAGGCAAATAAGCAAGAAAACCCATGACGTATAGTAGATGGCGCCAAGGGACAACATTGAGCACCGTACAACGGCAGATAAAAGCACCAGGTGACACATAGAGTCCAGGGAATCTCTCAGACCCAGTTGACATAAAGCAGAGCTATATAATAGCATACATGTACCCCACATGGAGTATGCACACCCCAACAATGGGGAACACCTCTTAGAGCAGACCACAGTCAGAGGACCAGACACAACAATCTGTGGAACACTGCCACAGTAGGCTAACTGCCAGATCAAAACGCATAATGCACACAAAGGATGCTATATGAAAGGGTAACTGCCCCCAACCATGCGAAAAGAAGACCCGAGGCTTACCGCCAGCCTAAAACCACATAGCGCATCTAAAGGGTGCTAAAATAAAAGGTACCACCCCAGAACAAACGCCTGAGGAATACAGGCCTAAGGAGGAGGGCGAAAGCCCGCAAGGAGGCGCTGAACAGCCGATTCGGCGTGAGCATTAAACAACAAAACCCCATCAAAGAGTAAATCAACAAGTCTCTCGCGGATATTCTCCGGGAAGACGCTATCCCGCAACCAAGCATGGTGCTGCCAGGCAACTGAACCAGCCATAGCACGGCCTGAGGAATCAGCAGTATCCAAGGCGGAGCGGATCATAAACTCAGCAAGGTCATGGCCATCCCTGAGAAGATGAAGGAGGTCAACATGAGCACCTTCAGTGGTGGCGGAGAGCAAAGACTCTGCAGAGTCCTACAGGGCAGAGGTAACACAAGCCAGAACACACACTGTATTTAAGGACCACAGTACAGTACTAGTGGAGGGCAAAGATGTTCCGATCCAATGACTCAAGCCATCTGGACTCCCGGGAGGGAGGAAGCATTAGTCGGGGTAGGGAAGGCAGTTTGCAAAACAAACCCCTGCACATCAGGGTGCACAAATAGGCTAGCTGAATCATGTGGAGCAGGACGGTGGTGGTGCAAAACCAAATGAGCTACTGGATCACCCGAAGCTGGCCGAACCCAGGTACCCAAAAGGGCCTCATAAAGAGAAGATTCAAAAGGCAGAAGCGGCTCCACACGGTGAAGGACCTCAAGCAGAGGGTCCACAGACAATGGGCTGAAGGGGGTTGCATGTACAAAATGCGAATGGCCGATGAGACTACTCTCAGAAAAGCCGCACCAGCCATGGTAGCCCTCCGTGGAGGGGATAGCAGCTCATCTGTAGGAGAGGGCTGTAAGCTAACCCTCCCAAGACACTGAGGGTGCGACCAATGCCAAACTGAAGGGAACCCCATTGATGAATGAGGATCCTGATGGGGCTCTTGAGGAGGCGAAGAGCCTGCCGGGTCCGGGGGCTCCTGAGGAGGCGAGAATCCTGCCGGGTCCACAAATTCTAAGGCGGCACAGGCAAGATTACATCTGGCGTCGCCGGGCGTGAGGGCAATGCCAAACTCTCTCCAGAGGCTTCCAGAGAAGAGTTAACAACCCGATGCGGCGCCAAACCGACATCTGTTGGTACCAATCGTGACTCGTCAGGCACCGACTAGACTCCATCCGGCGTCGAGACGGCCCCGTCCAGCGACGAGACCATGACAAGCTCCCCTTCCGAAGAAGAAGAAGGCGCCGGAGAGGCAAGCCTCCAGTGCCGCACCGGTGCTTCCTCTGCCTCAACCACGACAGGCTCCAACTCCCGAGAAATAAGTGGAAGGGGAGCCGAGTTTACGGCACCGGAACGGCGCCGGCTCCGGACACGCGGCCGACTGGCCGGAAGGCGGGGCACCGGCAACCACCCGCAACGCCTAAGGGAGGCCCGCGGGACTAAGCGGTGCGACAGGGGTGCAGTGGGTAGTAGAGGGGGACCCAGCCGTGCCGCGCCGTGCCGACGCTATGTGGATCGTAGAGGGGGACCCAGCCAGGCGGCGCCCTGACGACACCACATCTCCGATTTCCCTGGGGAGGGCAAGCTCTCAATTGGCGCCGGGGGCAAACCCACCGGCGAGTCCGTTGGGGATCCTGCAAGAAGCAGAGGCCCGAGGACACCCCAGGAACGGGAGAGGACCCAAGGAAGGCCTGCAAAGCCGCTGCATAGGCCTCCATTTGGGCTCTAGTCGCCCCCGCACCCGGATAGGGCCGATAGAGGGGGGGGGGCGACTGTTGGGGTGCACGTCCGGAATGTTCCGGGAACCAGTGCCCCCGACAACAGAAGAAAGTGAGGTTGAGGACCTCGGTGACATGTGCCTCGACTTGCCTACAGATGGCGAACAACGGCCCCGGACCCCAAAGGGCGATCGACGTTGGAACCGGAAAGTAGAGGGACCTGCTGAAGAGGCCGGGGTGCGAGACGACTCCGACCGGGACAGCCATGCCGAAAGAAGCTTCATCCGGCACACCCGCCGGGACTTCAGCTTGAACTGTTGGCAGGCATCGCAGTCCTTGGAGTCGTGGTGCTCGCCTAGACACCACATACAAATAAGATGTGGGTCCTTCGCGGACATCTGCTGCGAACAGGAAGTACAAGTTTTAAAGCCCGAAGGCAATGCACACTGTTCCGTCGAAAAGGGGGCCTGAAAACAGACCAGAGGAACCGCTTACTTTGGATCCGTGTTGCACGTGGAAAAGAAGGAAACTGACGTCAGCGCACCGGGAGGGACTTATATGACCTCGCTGACATCACGTACGTGGACGTCGTCAGGGCAGGGTCGTGTGGCGCCGTCTCCCGGCGTGCAGAGGTGCTGCTGCAAAACAAATTCCGGATCAAGTCTGATGCCTGGGGATAATCTAAGTTAAGGAATCTGCAGCTAGATGTCTCTATCAGATCAAGTGAGTAATGCTCGTAAGGAAGCGATTTACAATAAGGGACTTGAAAAGAGAGGGCTGGTCAGACAGCCGAAGGAACGCCGAAATGGCTGAAAGATAGCCTTTGACAGTGCCCAGAACAGGGCCCTACTGGGCCAAAGAAAGAATGAAGAGGAAAACCTCTAAATGTGGGGCAGAAAAGGGATCCACTGCCTTTGCTGCGCACCATGCCACAAACTTGTTCCATCTACAGGCGTGTACCATTTTGGTGAAGGGACGCCTGGCTGCCAAGATAATATTACAGACTTCGGGAGGAAGATCAAAAGCTGTCATCTGTCGCCGCTCAATCTCCACGCAAGGAGGTGGAGGCTGGACAGGTTTGGGTGGAGTACTAAACCCTGCTGCTGCCACAGAAGATCCTCCCGAAGAGGCAGTCTGATCGGAGGATCTATGGCCATGTGTAAGAGCTCAGGATCCCACAAAAAAAGGTTATATAAGGGGGTCAAGGGGAAAATTTCCCGACCTAGTATCCCATTCCCCTGTCTGACATCACAAATCACAAAACAGGGAAGGTTTTCGCGTAGGGCTCGTGGGTGATGACTATTAAACACAAGCAGTGAATTCCTCGACATTGGTTTTTTATACAGTTCACTCTCGAGCTTACCACCACTAGCGAAGATTAAAATATCTAGGAATGGCAACTGTTGTTGACTATACTCCACAGTGAACTTAAGGTAGCGGTTCTGTTCGTTAAGCCATCCATGAAAGGCTACAATTTTAGATGGTGTGCCTCGCCATATCACCAAGATGTCATCAATGTATCTTTTCCATAGCAACACCTGACGGAAGAAAGGCAGTAGCTGTTCCACCTTTGGGTCCTGAAGAAAGCCGGACAATTGTCCATATGGCTGAAACATGTCGACCGTCCTGCACAGCGCCACTTTGTAGTTATTAATTTCCACTACAGGGCGTGGTTTTAATTTTGACACTCTAACAATCTTCATTAAACATACTTTTTGTTCGAGTAGTCAATTTTATCCTCACTGTCACTAGAGCACTGCACCCTATCTTCTCCACTCCTCGAGCATTACCTTGGCTAGAGCATCTGTGAGTGATCCATACCCGCACCGTCATTTGATGGCTTGGGCGTTAATAGGATCAAGTACCAACTCCCACATGACGATACTCCGCCAGTAAGGGTGGTCGGATGGGAATTTCTCAGCCAGATATGACTCGCTTCATATAGTATATTGTCTCTTCTTTCCATAGTTTTCTGTACAACAACACACACTGATTGACTAGGTATCCCTGTTTTGTGATTTGTAAGAGCTCAGGATACCAGACTCTCCGTGCCCAATTCGGAGCCAAAAGAATGACTTGGGCCTGGTCGCGCTTGATCTTCTTCAGCACTCTGGGCAGAAGTGGTATAGACGGAAAGGCGTATAGAAGACCAACACCACTCGCGACGAAAAGCATTGCCTAGAGAGTGCTGCCTTGGAAATTCCAACATGCAGAAATGATGACATTGAGCGTTCTCTTCGGTGGTGAGTAGATCTAACCAAGGCTCTCCCCACTGCTGAAAGAGACCTTGCACCACCTCTGAGTGAAGACGCCATTTGTGATCCATCATGCACCTGCTTCTGAGCTCGTCCACCGTGGTGTTCAGAGAATCTGCCAGGTGGTAAACCACCAGAGATATGCCCCGATGTTCCAGCCATGTCCAAAGTCGGAGAGCCTCTTGACATAGGGTCCATGACCCCACCCCACCCTGTTTCTTAAAGTACCACATGGCAGTGGCGTTGTCTGTGAACATCTGCTCTACTCCCCTGACAGAGGGAAGAAATGTCTTTAGTGCAAGACGAATCGTCCGAAGTTCCAGAAGGTTGATATGGAGTCCGAACTCTGCCGGAGAATAGAAGCCTCTGATCTCCAACCCTCCCATGTAGCCACCCCACCCCAGCAGTGATGCATCTGTCACCACCGTGAACTCTGTTTGGGGAAGAGAGGGATCTGTCATTGACCCAATCCGGTTCCTTAACCACCACTGCAATTGGTGTGCAGTGCCCTCCGAGATCTGGACACAATCAGAAAGATTCCCCTGATGCTGTGCCCACTGGGATTTCAGGTCCCACTGCAGAGCCCGCATATACCACCTGGCATGGTCCACCAGCAGGAGGCCATGAGTCCCAGTAGCCTCAGGGTCATTCTGACCAAAACACAGGATAGAGGCTGAAAGGTCGGAATCAAAGCCTGAATATCCTGGACTCGCTCCTCAGGAGGATAAGCCCGAAACTGCACTGTGTCCAGAACCGCTTCAATGAAAAGAAGCTTCTAAGAGGGAATCAGGTGAGACTTCGGCACATTGATGGTGAACCCCAGCGAATGCAAGAGGTTGGCCGTATTCTGGAGGTGGGAGACGACAGCCTGGGGCTAGCCCGCCTTTAACAGCCAGTCATTGAGATAGGGGAAGACTGGTACCCTGATCTGTGCAGGTGGGCTGCGACCACCACCATCACTTCCATGAACACCCGAGGGGCGCTGGTAAGACCGAACAGGAACACGGTAAACTGAAAGTGCACGTGGCCTACCATGAACCGTAGGTAAAGCCGATGGGCCGGCAGGACAGGGATGTGAAAATAAGCATTCTGCAAGTCCAACACTACCATCCAGTCTGCAGGGTGGAGAGCAGACAGGACCTGAGCCTGGGTCAACATTTTGAACTTCTCATTCCAGAGGAAGTGGATGACGTTCCAGAGATCCAAGATAGGACGCAGGCCCTTGTCCTTCTTGGGCACCCAAAAGTAGTGTGAATAACACAATAACCTACTTCGGGGGCAGGAACTCGCTCAATGGCTCCCTTGGCCAAGAGAGCCGAAACTTCCTGTCGGAGAAGGGCCAGATGGTCCACCGACATGTGATGGTGCAGAGCTGGCATGGATGGAGGGGTAGTCTTGAAGGGGAGGGAGTAGCCCCATTCAGACTATTTACAAAGCCCACCTGTCTGACCTGATGGTGCGCCAGTGGGGGAGGTGATGGAGAATCCTGCCACCCACTGGCGATTGGTGGCCCTGAATGGTCAGACTAGGAGGGTTTGGAGGCTGCTGCAGAGCAGGCGGTGGTGGACTGGCCCGCTCGCTGGCCCCCAGACCCATGGCGGTGGGTCCCATGTCCCCGGCCGTGCAGGGCCTGAACAGCTTGCACTGGCCTGTGGCTCTGGACGGAATGTGGTGGGGCACCCCTTCCGTAGCGACAAAAGGGCAAAAAGCAGACTGCGCACTGCAGGTGGTGGAGAGGCCCATGGACTTTGCCGTAGCCCGAGAGTCCTTGAAGCGCTCTAGCACGTTGTCTGCTTTGCTGCCGAACAGGCGACGGCCATCAAAGGGTATGTCCATAAGGGTAGCTTGGACATCCCCGGAAAAACCAGTTGACCTCGGCCAGGCATAGCGTTGAAGGGCAACCAACGTTGAAATTGTCCTGCCTAGAGAGTCAGCGTTATCCAGTCTACATCTTATGGTAAACTTGGCTGCGTCTCTACCCTTAGCAACTGGACGGGAGAGCACAGCCTGGTCCTCCTTCAGGCACTGTGGCAGCACCTGCACTATCGTATCCCACACAGAATAGGTGTAAACGACCCAACAGACATGCGGTGTTCACCAACCGCAGACCCAAGCTGGAGGAAGAAAACATCTTTCCGAGATGATCCAGCTTTTTGGATTCCCTGCCCGGTGGATCAGCAGGGAATGCACCCTTGGAGGTGGAGGCTTGGACCACTACACTCTCAGGGGTGGGATGTTGAGAGAGGAAAGTGGGGTCGGCCGGGCGGTGGGGTTGAGCAATCATCCTGTCCACAGAAGGCCCTGTGTTGAGCCTGGACCAGGTGCCCAAAAGGATGTCAGTCAGGGCTTCATTAAACCGCAGCAGGGGTTCCCGAAGAGCTTGCTGCCGGTTAAAGCACCTCTGTCAGGAGGTTAGCCCTGACTGCCACCGTAGGTAGCTCGAGGTGGAGAGTCTCGGCCACCCTACACAACACCACTGCGTATGACGCTCCCTCCTCCATAGACCCGGTAGGAGGAGACAACATGCCAGGGTCTGGTGAGGTATCCAGACCACTGGCTACCTCCTGTTCCTCTCTCCAGTCCGGTTCATAACCTAACTGGTCGGTTAAAGGGTCCCTAGACCCCTCCCAGTCCTCCTCACCCTCCTCTGGCTGCCAATTTGGTCTCAAATAGCCAGAGAAGAACAGAGGCAGAAAAGTGTATATCGCTGATGGATCGGGTGTTGGTTGATGCCGGTCGGGCACAGTGTCTACCTTGAGGTGGAGGCCAGGGTCGACGTCGCTGGGCACACAGCAGACGCCAGCTGCAGATGAAGTGCTGGTGGAATCGACACCGGAGGAGGTGTAACAAGGTCGACCAGCACTTATCCAGGTCTCGATCCAAGGGGACCCTGCAGTGCCGAGGCCGAAGCTGCCTGTGTCGAAGGCTCAGGGCCCCTTGCCAAGTCCGCGGGGCTCTAAGGCGCGCCAGCAGAGTTGGGCTGCCCAAAAATGGTGTGCATCGCTTCGTAAAACTGACGAAGCTGGGAAAGGGTCCCTCCAGGTCCCGGAAGGGGAGGAAACCCGGAGCCGACCCTTCTGGCTCCCCACGCGGAGACGCAAGAGGGGCACCACCCACATCCCTCATTGCGTCGACCAACGGACAGGGAGAAGTCGAAGAGTGAAGTTGCTTCTTCGACTTCTTCTTGTCCTTCGATATACCTGACCCCGTGTGCGAAGACTTGGCAAAGACTGGTGGTGGCTCCACGACCGGTCCCTCGACTTTCTAAGTGACCGGGACCTCAAGCGGCACAGAGCCGACTGCCAGGCCTCGAGAAGCTATCGGGGCCACTCCCGCAAAGACTTCGGATTTATGATCCAGCAGTCGGAGCACGACTTGGGGTCGTGGTCGCGTTCCAGGCAGAAGAGGCACACGCAGTGCAGATCCGTCACCGACATCACTCGGCTACAGGAACCTCAAGCCTTGAAGCCGGGCATCCCTCGTGCTCCATGAGTCGTACTAAAAAAAGCTATGTCGAGAAAAGTTGAGAATAATCTATGCAAACCCTGTAAAAGAAGTGCTAATATGTTCCTGTATAAAAATTAATAAAACATGTTGAATTTTTTTTTAGAATGTCGGTAAAAAAGTAACTGGGGTACTGGATCTGCGCTTGCTGGCGCGGAAAAAGAAAAAACTGATGTCAACTCGTGATGGCGGCGTCTATGTAGCTGCTGCAACATTATCCTGGTGACCACGAAGCTGATGACGAACGCGGAGACAACCGACAAAACCTTCCGACACACAGGTGTACTGCTGATGAAAAACCTTCCGGATCCAGTCTGATGCCTGGGGGTAATTCTAAGGGAAGGAATCTATAACGAACTGTTTCTGTCAGATACTGGGAGTACAGGGGGCCCCCTTAAGGGCCCCTCAGTACATGGGATCATACTGCCAGCACCTGAATCGGTGTTTGGGTATGATTTGAAAATGTTTACTATCAAACATGCTCACAACACAAGGAGGGAGGTACCCTTAGGACCGTTTACGGGACCGGGTAGAGAGTATAAAGAAAACAAGCAAAAGTCCCTACTTGGTGGGGATATACCCTAGGGCGTAGAATAACCTGGCCAGAAGGCTTTGGAGGTTATCTATGCTCACACAACTAGAAATATATCAACATTCCATCATTTTATCATACTAATGGCGGCTAATAGTCAGTGTAGGGACCCTATCTATATGTGCACACAACAATTAAAAAAGCTATAATCATTACCAGTAGAAAATCAGCAATTTATTAAAAAGTCATACATAAACATTTGTATCACAAAAACATTACACAATAAAATACACAATTACAAAAAACCAAAGGTCGACGCGGCGTTTCGGTGTCTTTAGTTGATGGTGACACCTTCTTCAGGACAGGGTTTTTTTTGTTAAAAATATCTAAAAGGTAAAATTGCAGAAAACAAAATAATCAATTGGGGCCTATTATACACTGACTATTGAGCTTAAGCTAAATGCCACATCTACTATGTCCGTCATTTCAATAATGAAATGACGGACATAGTAATGACACTGGTAATGATTATAGCTTTTTTAATTGTTGTGTGCACAAAACAAGGTTTTGGTGCATAAAACAAGGGCCCTAAAAGGGATGACCTTAACCCTAGAAATCAGTTCGCAGAACGGGGAGGATGGGTGGGGCGGTAAGGAATCTATCACTAACTAATGTCTCTTACAGATATATCGTTACACAAGTAGTAACTTGTGCATCTGAAAGAGACACATTAGTGATAGATTCCTTACCTTAGAATAGATACCCCAGCAATACCAACCCCGGTGATGGGTCCGCGAACAAGATTATACCAGAAAGTCACGGAGAACAGAATGGCCAAAGAAGACTTCTCGCCGGACTTGGCTGCCAAGGCAGTAATGCTTGGTAAAGGTATGCAGCGAGGACCACGTAGCTGCCTGAAAGATATCCTGCAAAGGGACTCCCCATCCCAGAGCAGTAGTGGCTGCAGTCGCCCAAGTAGAATGGTCACGCAGCCCTACAGGAGGCTCCTTCTTAGCCAAGGAGTAACAGGCTTTAGTACACAGAACAACCCACCGAGAGATAGTTCGTTTGTGCAAAGCCCGACCTTTCTTGGCGCCTACGTAGCCAACAAAGAGTTGATCATCGACCCGGAACTGTTGTGTGCACTTCAGATAGAACGAGAGCGCACGTTTTGGGTCCAGACGGTAGAGCCGCTCTTCCTCCTTCGAAGGATGTGGGGTCGGAAAGAAGGTGGGCAAAGTGATGGTCTGCCCGATGTGGAAGGGCGTGACAACCTTCGTGAAGCGGCCCAAAGGGAGCACACATCAAATAAGTCAACACAAGATTTAAGTCCCACTGAGGCATTATAAAGGGGATCGGAGGGAACGTGTGTGTAATGCTCTTCAAGAAACGACTAACAGGGGACTTGAAAAGAGAAGGCTGATCTAGAAGCCGTAAAAAGGCGGAAATGGCCGAGAGATAGCCCTTGATAGTGCCCAGAGCAGAGCCATACGGGGCCAGAGAAAGGAGGAACAAAAGAACTTCTGAAAGAGGGGCAGAAAGGGAATCCACAGCCTTCGCTGTGCAGCATGCCACAAATTTGTTCCATCTGCAGGCATATACCGTTTTAGTGGAGGGACGCCTGGCTGCCAAAACGACATAACATACTTCGGGGGGAAGATCAAAAGCCATCAACTGTCACCGCTCAATCTCCACACATGGAGGTGGAGTCTGGACAGGTTTGGGTGGAGGACCGTCCCCTGGTGCAGCGACAGAAGATCCTCCTGAAGAGGAAGTCGGATCGGGGGACTGATCGCCATGCTGAGTAGCTCGGGATACCAGTATCTTCGTGCCTAAACCGGAGCCACAAGGATGACTTGGGCCCGGTCGCGCCGAATCTTCTTCAGCACTCTGGGCAGAAGTGGTATAGGCGGAAAGGCGGAAAATAGACAGCAACTCCACTCACGACTAAAAGCGTCGCCTAGCGAGTGCCGCCTTGGAAATTCCAATGTGCAGAACTGATGACACTACTGAAAGAGACCATGCGCCACGTCCAAGTTCAGACACCATTCATGATCCATCAAGCACCGGCGGCTGAGTTTGTCCGCCCTGGTGTTCAGAGAACCTGCCAGATGTTGAACCACCAAGGTAATGCCTTGATGTTCCAGCCATGTCCAGAGGCGCACAGCCTCCTGACGTAAGGTCCAGGACCCCACCCCGCCCTGTTTGTTGCAATACCACATGGCAGCGGTGCTGTCCGTGAACACCTTCACTACACTTCCCCGGACATAGGGAAGGAATAACTTCAGTGCAAGTCAGATCGCCCGAAGCTCCCACAGGTGGATATGGAGCAGGGACTGCACCGGAGACCAGAGGCCTCTGATCTCCGCCTCTCCCAAGTGTGCTCTGGTTGGGGAAGGGAGAGGGATCTGCCACTGACCCAATTGCGATTCGTGAGCCACCACTGCAATTGTTGTGCAGTGCTCTCTGAGATCTGGACATGATCAGACAGGTTGCCCTGATGCTGCGCCCACTGGAACTTCAGGTCCCACTGCAGAGCCAGCATATGCCATCTGGCATGTTGAACGAGCGGGATGCAGGAGGCCATCAGGCCCAGGAGCTGGAGGGTCATCCTGACTGAAACCGGGGATAAGGACTGAAAGATCGGAATCATAGCCTGAATATCCCGGACTCGCTGCTCGGGAGGATATACCCGAAACCACGTCAAATCCAGAACCGCTCCGATGAAGGGGAGCTTCTGAGAGGGACTCAGGTGCGACTTCGGCACATTGATAGAGAACCCCAGCAAATGCAGAAGGTCAGCCGTAGTCTGAAGGTGGGAGACGACTGCTTGGGAAGAGCACGCCTTCAACAACCAGTCGTTGAGGTAGGGGAAACTGACACCCCTGACCTGCACAGATGAGAGCTGCGACCACCGCCATCCCTGTCGTGAACACCCGAGGGGCGCTGGTAAGGCCGAAGGGGAGAACAGCAAATTGAAAATGCTCCTGGCCTACCGTGAATCACAGGTAACGCGGTGGGCCGGCAGGACGGGGATGTGAAAATATGCGTCCTGCAAGTTCATTGCTACCATCCAGTCTCTCGGGTCGAGGGCAGCCAAGACCAGAGTCAACATGTTGAACTTCTCCTTCCGGAGGAAGCGATTGACGTTTCGGAGGTCAAAGATGGGACGCAGAACCCCCTTTGTAAATCTTGGGGACCTGAAAGTAGTGGGAATAACCACCACGTCCTACTTCTGGCTCTGGAGCGTGCTCGATGGCCCCCTTTGCCAGGAGGGCTGTGACTTCCTGCTGGAGAAGTGCAAAATGATCCCCCGACATGCGGTGGAACTGAGGTGGCATGGCTGGGGGGGGTAGACTCGAAGGGGAGAGAATAACCCCTTCAGACAATTTGCAGCACCTGTGAGAAGTTGGCCTGATATATGATGCTCACTAGTTCTAGTGATCACCTTGTATCAGTCCAAGCAACCCTTATGGTGATTGGTTGTAAGTCAACCTTATAGACCAGCTATCCTAATGGTAGCATGGACAAAGCAGTCTTAGGCAAAACTCTTTTGGTATGTGAAGCCAGCTGTTTTACCACAATATAACCCCTTGAATACCAGATGAAAGGACACCACACAGGTTGTTATGAAAATAAACAATATATTTATTAATAACAAACACCTCTGAACTCTTTATGAGATCAGAGGGCTAAGCACATGACAATCTCTTGGAAAAATACGATAAGTTGCACAAAATTACAATGGTGCCCTAGGGGCACGGAAAACCATATACTAAGTAAATGGAATGTGAAAGTCGATAGAGGGAATGGAGCTGTCCAGAGGCTGTAGGATCGCTGGGACTACGCTATCCTAACTTTAGGTAAGTAATAGGAGGCCCACGGAACGCGTGTGCAGAGTGTGAACTCACACACGAGATGCGTAACAACGTCTATGGACAGTACAGTTCAAGAAAAAGGTAAGTACTGACAATCCTGACTAGTTAGGACTAAAACAACTGTGGAACTGGACACTAGGAGAGTCAATCTACCCTTGAGCACCGAAATGCTCTTGTTACCTCACCCACGGGCTGCGGGTGCATAGGTGCAAAGTCGTGTCGGGTTCCGACGTTGAAGTCTATGGAGCCTGGAAGAAAAGATGCTGCAGGCGACCAGGAGGAAGATGTCCGGTGTGATCCAAGGGTGGATCAGAGATGCTGAAGACCTGAAAGCAGAGGGGACAATGTTCACAGTCACTAGCCAGTGACTGGAGTGGAACCAGGAAGGAACCAGATGTTGTCGTCGCGATCAAGTGGAGAGTGGACACTTGACTCTGCAGCCACGTGGACCCGGAGGTGTCTTGGACGACCAGGATGGAGGCACGAGCTGCCCCACGCAGGCTCTCGCTGTCGGCGGTGTTGGTTCCGGATTCGGCGTCAACAGGCCTTGGCAAAGGCAACCCACGCGGTGAGTGGAAAAGGCATCTGGTGCGGACTAGGAGAGTCCGGGGTGCCCCTATTTTGGAAGGGAGCAAGGGCCAGTCTGGAGCAACCAGACCAGCAGTGAAGATTTCAAGGTTCGTCGTCTAGGAGGCCACTAGCCAGCCGGCAAGTGACCAGACAACGCGTCGAGCAGCAAACAAGCAGAAGGGCCCCACGCAGATCTCGTGGAAGCTGGAGGGCTGATCTTCGGTGCGGGAGATGCTCGGGGCTGGGGCTTCTCAATCCCCAAAGCACTTGGTCGAGTTTACCTCGGGAGTCGTGCTGGAAGCGAAGTGCAGTTTCTTTCAAGATGGCCGGTCCCACGTGTCTCGTCGCACCCACGGATCTCAGCTGTGCTGCAGATGTGAGTTGAGGTCGGAGAGGTCTGGGAATCCGGGTCTCGTCGGGCTCTGAAGTCTGGATCCTCGAGGGAAGACGACAAAGTGAAGCCGCTGGACGCTTGATGGTGCCTGCAGTTGCAGGGTGGACACTCCTTGCCCACAAGGGAGATTCTTCAGTCTTCTGTGGAGCAGAACGTTGAAGTCCAGAGTTTCTTCTTGTAAAGTTGTTCAGGATAAGCTGATTTGGAATGGGACCAGCTCCTACCTTTATTCTCCTAAAGGGGGCTGCACTACTGACTAGGTCCCTCCCCTGGGTGGGACCAGGAAGGGGGGTGGCTACACCCCCTATCCTTTGTCCGGTATCGCGCCAGAGCTGGGGCAGGGATGCCCCAGCAACTGGTTTGAACCGGTGTATGCACGGGGCACCTTGTGTGCCCCAGGCATGTCTCATTCCTTTCAGGCCTGTCCTACCCAATACACAAAATCCTGTCTGGGGTGGTGCTAGCACCTCCCAAGGCAGGAAACCCTTTGTCCAAACCTCCCTCGCTGGAAGGACTCCCAGCAGCAGGAGGTCAGACTTGTGTCTGTGGTGGCAGCATCCATTTTGTGATGCCAAGGCTCGAGTTAACTTTAACCGGGGTTCTCAGTTACATACATGTCGTGCCCCTCTAGAAGGGTGGAATGCTAACCCCGTCGCCAGAATTGGTGAGGGGGTAGTATTCCAATTCGTATGACACCTTACTAGACATGTTTTGATAATGCTATACCAAAGTTAGCATTCAACCGCGAGGTTGATAATGCACTTAGGAGTATATGGTATAGCGTTATCATGGAACAGCTATTAGGACTTGGTTCCGCAAGCTGCAGACGGGCTCAGCTCATGCCAGAGCACCATCTCACATAATTCCAAGCACTCTGCCTTCAGGATTGATAAGGCCTGCCATAGGAGTGACTGATAGGAATATATGTGTCAATTTTAGGGTTAGATATAGGTATACTATATCTATAGCAAAGGGTGATTACACCACCTTGCCCCAGCTGGTTTGCAGCCAGTTGTGTCAGTTTTAGATGGCCAGCCAGGGGTGGCATAATACATGCTTCAGCCCCTGGTAGGCCCTGGGTACACCTATGCCCTGGATACCTAAGGTACAGTGTACAGGGACTGATAAGGTGGCCCAGTACCAATTGGTAAATGCACCTAAAGTACATGGTTGTCAATTTAGAGAGAGAACAGCTAGGCTGTGGGTCTGATTAGCAGGCCCACAGCAAGGGAAAGTCATAAACCAGTGAAGCAAAAAGTAAAAACCTGGGGTGACCATAGGATTGCAGACCCCACTCTCCTACAGCACCCACCTGTCCCAAGTGACAGAATGCCAGTGGGGGAGGTGATGTTGAATCCTGCCACCCACCGGCGTGGGGTGCACCCCAAAGCTCAGGCTAGGTAGGCTTTGAGGCAGATGCTGCGGGAGCGGAGGAGGACTGACCCGCATGCTAGCCACCACAGCAGCCACCACGGCCACAGCCGCACTGGGGTTGAGTCTGCGCAGGTTTCTGGCTGAATGAACATGGAGGAGCGCCCCTTCCGTTGCCACAAAAGGTAGACGTGGACATACGTGTGGTGGAGAGACCCAAGGACTTGGCTGGAGCCCGAGAGTCTTTGAAACTCTCCAGCGCACTGTCTGCCATATCACCAAACAGGTGAGTACCGTCAAAAGTCATGTCCATGAGGGAACTCTGGACATCCCGAGAAAAACCAGTGGACCGGAGCCAGGCATGGCAACGCAAGGCCACTGTTGTGGAGATTGCTCTCCCTAAAGAGCCAGCGGTGTACAGCCCACACCAAATGGCCAACTTAGTGGCATCCTAACCCTCGGCAACAGCCTGGGACAGCACCACTTGGAGCTCTTCAGGACACTAAGGCAATACCTGGGAAACCGTATCCCACACTGCGTGGGAATAGCGGCCCAAGAGGCATGCAGTGTTCACTGACCGCAGCCCCAAGCTGGCCGAAGAGAACAATCGCTTGCCAAACTGCTCCATCTTCTTAGAGTCCTTATCCGGCGGAGCCGTGGGAAAGGCATTCTGGGATGTCTAAGCTTGGATGACCAGACTCTCGGGCGTAGGGTGAGTGGTCAGAAAACAGGGTCACGCGGCACCGGGCGATGATGCCTGGCGACATTCTTATCCACCGGGGCCCATGTGGCCGGCCGTGAAAAAGTGCACAACAAGACATCAGTGAGGGCGTCATTAAACGGCAGCAGGGGCTCGATGAAGTGGACGCCGTCTGGAGCACCTCAGTGAGGAGATTAGTTTTGAGGGCCACCATAGGGAGGTCAAGGTTAAGGACTTCAGCTTCCCGACGGAGCACCATCATGTAAGAGGCGCCCTCCTCCATGGTAGGTGGGGGGAGGCAAACCCCGGGTCAGAGGAGATGTCAAGGTCGCCGGCATCTTCCAAGTCGTGGGCCTAGTCCTGCTCAGAGCCACACTGTTGAGCAAGAAGGTCCTCGGAGTCCTCCCAGTCGTCCTCCACCTCCGCCGCTTGTGGTACAGACCGCAGCAGCAGGGCAGGAACCGGGTAAGGAACAAACGGCGTCGGTAACGGTGCCAGGAACGGCGCCGGTCTGGGCCGAACCGGCACCGTGTCCCAATGCTGATCCCAGGTAGGAGCAATATTGTCCTGGAACCTGGGCAAGGGCGGGACAAATGGCACCCACTGCGGTGCCGGAGGCGGAGCCAAGGGTTGCGCTGGTGCCGGAGGCGGAGCCAAGGGTTGTGCTGGGGCCGGAGCCGGCAGCGTTGAACCTTGTTGCGCCGTGGCCGGAGCCAACGGCACAGGATCCTGACACGGGACCGTGGGGCCCGAGGGCGCCCGAGGCCTAAACAGGCGGTTCATGGTAGCAAGAAATTCTTGCAGCTGTACAGGAGTCGCCGATAGACCGGATATGGTGGGTAGGCCCCGGGACACCCGGGCGCCAAAGGAGCCACAGGGGCAAAACCCCTGTCCCTCTCGTCCGCATCCGTAGACCGAAGGGGGATGTCGGAGAGTGACACCGCTTCTTCAACTTCTTTTTGTGTCGTCTCTTACCCGAATCCGAGGGAGAAGGCTTGGAGCCTGAGGAGCGATGGCTGTGGCCCCGCGAGCGTTCTTTGGAGCGGCCCCTGGGCCGGGAACAGCGCTGAGACGAGTGCCGGACCTCCGGCAGCTTCCGGTGCTGCTCCCGCAAGGCCTTCGGGGCCATGGCCCGACAGTCCAGACAGGACCGGGAATCGTGTTTGGTCTCCAGGCAGTAGAGGCAAACGTCGGCAGGGTCCGCCACCGACATATTGTGATGGCAGGCCCCACAAGACTTAAACCTAGGCATCCCTACGTGCACCAGAGTGAACCAAAACTCACAGGAGACAAAAAGTCTCAAAAAGGTAGTAAAAAAGTGACTAAGGTACGTGCTCTAACCGGATCTGCACTTACTGGCGCGGAAAAAGAAAGAACTGATGTCAGCGCGCATGGGTAGCGCCCAAGTAGTCTCCGTGATGTCATCTCAGCGCATACGACGCCAGCGACGGACGCGGAGCCGCACGACGCCACCTACTGAGGTGCAGAGGTACTGCTAGCGAAATCTTTTTGGATCCAGTCTGACGCCTGGGGATATTCTGAGATAAGGAATCTATCACTAACTTGTCTATTTTAGATTCTGGGGTTCGAAGGTGTTTCCTGCTCATGCAGGGGCACCCTCACACTTGTAACCAAGCACCCTGCCCTGAGGACTGAAGAGCCTGCCATAAGGGTGACTTACAGATTTCAAGTGCAGTGACCTCCGATATAAGGAAACTTATACCTGTCCTGAGAGGTGCAAGCACCAACTCACACAGGCTGCAATGGCAGGTCTGTAGCCATAGTTTAAGTGGACTCCCATGGGTGGCACAATACATGCTGCAAGACCCCTTGTGTACCTATGCTCGGAGTACCTTATTACCATATATTAGGGACTTAGGGGCAGATGTATCAAGGGATTTTTTTAGTCGCAAACGCTGCGATTCCCAAAAAAGCAGCGTTTGCGACTAAAAATTCTCAAAATTGTATGTATGATGCAAAAATTAAGGAATCGCAAATTTTGCGATTCCTTAATTTTGCGAAAGCATTTAAGGAATCGCAAATAGCGATTCCTTAAATGCTATGTAAGAAACATTTATTTTTTGCGATTTCACCGTAAGAAATCGCAAATTACCACCAACTTGTAGTTGGTGGTAATTTGCGAATTCTTTTAAAAATGCACTTTTTGGCATTTGTAAAGGTGCCATGTGGCGCTCATGTGCCATATGTGCACACATGTAAATTTCAGGGGTGCAGCAGGGTGTCCTTAAGACACCCTTGCACCCTTGAAATAATTCTCCATTTGCGATTAGCAAATTGCGAATTGCAAATTGAGAATAAATTCCCATTCCTTCCTATGAGCCTCCTGGCCCACAGAAATGAATGGGAAATTAGTCCTTAATTGCGATTAGCAATTTGCTAATCGCAATTAGGGAATTTTAAGAAATCGCTAAAAAATAGCGAATTTCTACATACATCCCAATTTGCAATTCTCAAATAGCGATTTCTAAAAAATCGCTATTTGGGAACCCAAATGATGGTGATGATACATCTGCCCCTTAGCGTACACCAGTAGCCAATAGTGTAGGTACCATAGTACTTACCAAGCAAATTTAGGGGAGAAAGCACAGATGCTAGGGTCCTGGTTGGCAGAAACCCAGCAGCCTAGGTCAAAAACATACTGACACCAGGCAAAAAGTGGGGGTGACCATGAAAGCAGATCCCACTTTGCTACACCTATCCAAAAGCACAATGTGTTCAAAGAAATATATCTGAATTTAGTTTTATGTCTAGGTTCAAATGGAGAACCTATCTGACTGAAAGGGATGGCATGAAGTTGATACTAAAGCAGTAAAATATTGGTTTCTTCCTTCAATTTTTAGAAGCTGAATAGCACAGAATGCAGTCATCCACCTGTCAGGAGCATCACAAGCATTCCTCTTCAGTGAGAATGTAAAGTGTTGAAGGTAAAGTAACATACAGCTTCTGGAAAAAGGTAAATTTTTGAGCTGCAGTTACATAATACATAATGATATTAACAAGCTGATCAGTGCTCAAACATTACCTTGATACTTTTTTTAAATAAAAATCCAGGAATGGAGAAGTCTTTCATCTTGTCAAGGGGCTCACTCAATATAAGCATTTGTTCAAAGAGGAAAACCCGCCTCTCTTTGCTGTGTGGCAAATGTCCTGTATCCTTGTCTGTGACCAAGAAGGTGTCCTGCAGTATAAGTTTGCCCTGAGCTACAATCGTACCCTGAAAGAAATCAAACATGCATTGTTAACTTGCTTGTTGATACATTACTATGTATAACATTAAAGTTGCAATCAATTTACACCTTTACTTAAGTTGAACAAGTTACTTACCTTCAGTAATAATATATCTTTAAGAGACATATATTAGTTATGGATTCCTTACCTTAGAATTACCCCCAGGCGTCAGACTGGTTCCGGAGACATCTTCAACAATTTTCGCTTGGGTCGGTAGGTGGTGTCGGTCAACTCCGCATTAGTCGTTGGCGTTGTGGTCGCCGGAATGACGTAGCGGTATCTACTTAGATGCTGCTTCTGCGCGCTGACGTCAGTTCTTTGCAAGACATTCCACCCCAGAGAAGCGCAGAGCTACGTAAGACACTGACCACTGTAGCATGAAACTAGGGCCCTGAAAGGGAGTCCCTTACTCTAGAAGTCAGTTCGCAGAATGGAAAGGATGGGTGGGGCGCTAAGGAATCTATAACTAATATATGTCTCTTGCAGATATATTGTTACCGAAGGTAAGTAACTGGTTCATCTGAAAAAATACTATTAGTTATGGATTCCTTACCTTAGAATAGATACCCTAGCAATACCAAACCCAAAGGTGGGTCTGCAAACCAAGTTCGCACCAGGAAGTCCTGAAGAATGAGCGGCCAAAGAAGCCGTCTGTCAAACGTGGCCGTCCATGCAATAATGTTTAGTGAACATGTACAATTAAGCCCATGTGGCTGCCTGGCAGATGTGATGAAGAGGGACTCCACTACCCAAAGCAGTAGTGGCTGCCGTTGCCCTGGTGGAATGGGGGCGCAACCCTACTGGAGGTTCATTTTTCACCAAGGAATAATACATTTTAATGCAAAGAAAGACCCATCGAGGGATGGTTCCTTTTTGCATGGCCCGACCTTTCTTTGCGCTCACATAGCCAACAAAGAGCTGATCATCCACCAGGAATTGTTTTGTGCGATCCAGATAAAATGAAAGCGCACATTGTGGATCCAGACAATAGAGTGTCTCCTCTTCTTTAGAAGGATGCAGGGGCGGGAAGAAGGTGGGCAAAGTGATGGTCTGTCCTATGTGGAAAGATGTAACCACTTTGGGAAGAAAAGAAGGTAGAGTTTGAAGGACAACCTTGTCCAGATGCACAACAAGGAAAGGAAAGATCCTGAAGCTCACTCACTCTGAGAGCAAAGGTGATGGCAACCAGGAAAGCAGTCTTTAAGGTCAAGAGTCGGAGAGGACAATTCTGTAGCGGCTTGAAGGGAGCACACATATGGTAAGTCAGAACAAGGTTCAAGTCCCACTGGGGCATTACGAAAGGAATAGGAGGAAACAGGTGAGTACTGCCTTTAAGGAAACGATTTATCATAGAGGACTTGAAAAGAGAAGGCTGATCAGGAAGGCGAAGAAAGGCCGAAAGATAGCCCTTGAGGGTTCCCAGAGCAGAGCCCTGCTGGGCCAAAGAAAGCAGGAAGAGGAGAACATGAGAAAGGGGGGCAGAAAGGGGATCCATAGCCATTTCTGCGCACCATGTCACAAATTGTTCCATCTACAGGCGTATACTGTTTTAGTAGAGGGACGCCTGGCTGCCAAGATATCATTTCAGACTTCAGGAGGAAGGTCAAAAGCGGTCAACTGTTGCCACTCAATCTCAATCTCCACACAAGGAGGTGGAGGCTGGACAGGTTCGGCTGAAGGACTGTCCCCTGCTGCTGCGACAGAAGATCCTCCAGAAGGGGTGGACTGATTGGAGAATCCATGGCCATGTTCAAGAGCTCGGGATACCAGACTCTTCATGCCCAGTCCGGAGCCACAAGAATTACTTGGGCCTGGTCTCGCCCGATTTCTTCAGCACTCTGGGCAGAAGTGGTATAGTCGGAAAGGCGTATAGTAGACCACAACTCCACTTGCAATGAAAAGCGTTGCCTAGCGAGTGCCGCCTTAGAAATTCCAATGAATAGAATTGCTGACATTGCACGTTCTATTCGGTGGCAAATAGATCTAATCAAGGCTCTCCACACTGCTGAAAGAGACCTAGCACCATCTCGGAGTGTAGACGCCATTCGTGATCCATCATGCACCGGCGGCTGAGTTCCTGTCATTCAGAGAACCTGCCAGGTGTTGAACTACCAGGGACATGCCCTGATGTTCCAGCCACTCCCAGAGACGAAATGCCTCCTGACATAGGGTCCACGACTCCACACTGCCCTGTTTGTTGCAGTACCACATGGCAGTGGTGTTGTCCATGAACACTTGCACCACTCTCCCTCTGACAGAAGGAAAGAATGCCTTAAATGCAAGGCGGATCGCCCAAAGCACCAGAAGGTTGATGTGGAGCCCGGACTCCACCAGATACCAGAGGCCTCTGATCTCTGCCTCTCCCATGTGGCTGTCCCTCCCCTGAAGTGATGCATCTGTCACCACTGTGAACTCTGGCTGGGGAAGGGAGAGGGACCTGCTGTTGACCCAGTCCCGGTTCGTGAGCCACCACTCCAATTGACGTGCAGTGCCCTCCGAGATCTGGACGTAATCGGAAAGATTCCCTTGATGCTGTGCCCACTGGAACTTCAGGACCCACTGCAGAGCCCACATATGCCACCTGGCATAGACCACCAGCAGGAGGTCATGAGGCCCAGTAGCCTCGGGGTTATTCTGAACTAAATAGAGGCTGAAAGATCAAAATCATAGCCCGAATATCCCGGCCCCACTGCTCGGGAGGATAAGCCCAAAAACGCGATGTGTACAGTACCGCTCCGATGAAAAGGAGCTTCTTAGAGGGGATCAGGTGTGACTACGACACGTTGATGGTGAACCTCAGCAGATGCAGGAGGTCGGCCATAGTCTGGAGGTGGGAGACGACAGCCTGAGGTGAACTTGCCTTCAACAGCCAGATGTCGAGATAAGGGAATACTGGAATTCCTGATCTGGACAGATGACCTGCAACTACCACCATCACTTTCATGAACACCCAAGGGGCGCTGGTAAGTCCAAATGGGAGCACTGTAAACTGAAAGTGCTTGTGGCCTACCGTGAATCATAGGTAAAGCCTGTGAGCTGGTAGGACGGGGATGTGAAAATAAGCATCCTGCAAGTCCAGCGCTACCATCCAGCCTCCAGGGTCGAGGGCAGACAGGCCTTGAGCTAATGTCAACATTTTTAACTTCTCCTTCCGGAGGAAGCAGCTGACGTTCCTGAGATCCAAGATAGGACACAGGCCCTTGTCCTTCTTGGGCACCAGAAAGTAGGGGACTAACAACCACAACCTACTTCTGGGGCAGGAATTTGCTTGACTGCTCCCTTGGCCAAGAGACCCGTAACTTCCTGTTGGAGAAGGGCCAAGTGATCCTCCGACATTCAATGGAATTGAGGTGGCATGGATGGAGGGGTAGTCTCGAAGGGGAGAGAGTAGCCCCTTCGGACTATCTGCGAAACCCACCTGTCTGACGTCCGTTAAGTCAGTGGGGGAAGTGATGGTGAATCCTGCTGCCTACTGGCGAATGGTGGCCCTGAAAGGTCAGACTAGGAGGGCTTGGAGGCTGCTGCAGAGGGGGAGTTGGTGGACTGGCCCACCCGCTGGTCCCCAGAACCACAATGGTGGGACCCATGTCCCCAGCCATGAGAAGGCTTGAATGCTTGTGCAGGCCTGTGGCCCTGGACGTAACGTGCCGGGCACCCGTTCCGTAGCCACGAAAGGGGCAAAAAGCAGACTGCGTGTGGTGAGAGGTGAAAGCGAGGCCCAAGGACCTCGCCGTAGCCATGGAATCCTTAAAGCACAAGAGCGCGTTGTCCACTCTGTCGCCAAGCAAGTGACGGTGTCGTAGGGCTACTGTAGGAGAGTAGGGTATGCTTCCTATGGTCACCCCCACTTTTGGCTGTGATTTTCTGGTTTCTCGACTTTAGTGTGGCTGTGGGCCTGCTATTCAGACCCACAGCCCAGCTGGTCTCTCTCTAAATTGATACCATGTACTTTAGGTACATACCTGATTGGGTATTGGGTCACCTTTGTGAGCCCCTGTATAGTGTACCATAGGAACTCAGGGCATAGGTGCCTCTGACACCACAGGCTGATCACTCAGCCTGGGCAAGGTGGTGTAATCCCCCCTTGCTTAGATATAGCATACCTATATCTACCCTTATATATAGACATATATGTACCTATAAGTCACTCCTATGACAGGCCTTAACAATCCTGGAGGCAGAGTGCTTAGTTTTATGTGAGAGGGTGCCCTAGCATGAGCTGAGCCCCTCTGCAGCTTTCGGAACCATGTCCTGATAGCTGTTCTATGATATAGCCATACCATATACTCTTAAGTGCATTATAATCCTCGGGGTTAATGCTAACTTTGGTTTGGCTTTATCAAAACATGTTGTGTAAGGTGTCAAACACTTTGGAATACTACCCCCCCCCCCCCCAAGTTCTGGCGGGGGGGGTAGCATTCCACCCTTCTAGAGGGAAAAGACATGTGGTTACTGCTTTACCCGGTTAAAGTTAAACAGAGCTTCAGCATCACAAAATGGATGCTGCTGCCACAGACACGAGTCTGACCTCCTGCTGCTGGACGAAACTCCGGCAGGGGAGGCCTGTAAAATAAGTTTCCTGCCTTGAGAGGTGCTAGCACCTACCCAGACAGGCTTTTAGTGTATTGGGGCAGGGAGGGCTGCAAAATGAGACATTGCCCGGGGCACACAGGTGCTCCATGCATAGCCCGGTTCAACCCAGTTGCTGGGGCCCTTCAGCTCAAGTTCTGGCGTGAAACTGGACAAAGAGAAAGGGGTGTAACCACCCCCTTCATAGGGTCCACCCATAGGAGGGACCTAGCAGGTAATCCAGCCCCTTAGTTTGGTATAAAGTTACGAGCTGTGTCTAGAGACGTCAGATTACCCTGGAAAGAAACTACGAAACAGAACTCTTGGACTTCGACATTCTATGCTGACTAGAAGACTGAAGAAAATCTCCCTGTGGTCAAGGAGTGACCACCCTGTTCAAACAGGCACCACCAGTAACTTGCCGGTTTGCTTTTTCGACGCTCCCTACGGAACCCGACGACTCAGCTACTCAGGACTGGACTTCCAGACTTCTTGGACTCCGTCCCACATCCACAGCAAAGCGGAGACCCGTGACGGACACGAGAGACGTGGGACCTGACTCCCTGGACATCCTGCAAATTGCTAACTGCATCGACTCCTGAGGTAACTTGCAGTTGTGCATTGTGGCACAAGAAGCAGCCAACCAACATCTGCACCAGAGCTCAGCCCTCCACACTCCACGAGTGCCGTGTGGGGCCCGCTCCTGCATTTCAGCTTGACGCGTCTGCGCGGTTGCTAGCCCGTTGGCTAGTGAGCCTTCTGAGTACGATCCTTTGAATTTCCAATGCTTGCCCTGGTTGCTCTGGGCTTGCTCCAGCTTCCTTCCAAAAGAGAAGTGCCTCAGACCTTGCTGGTCTGACCTGAAGCGAATCTTCATTTCCTGCGTGGGTTGCGGTTACCAAGGCTTGTTGGGTCCAATCCGGATACCGACACCGCAGACAGCTAGATCCTTCGTGGGACTGCTCGACTCCAGCTCCTGGTCGTCGTCGACACCTCCTGGTCCTCGTGGCTGCAGAGACAAGCTTCGCCTCTTCACCTGTTTGCATCGCGACATCACCTGGGGCCACATGTATCATTGTAGGAATTTGCGATTCCTAAATCGCAAATTCCTATGCATCAAGAAATCGCAAAACTTTTTGCGATTTCGTAATTTTCCTTATTTGCGATTCCTTAATTGCGAATCGCAATTAAGGAATCGCTTTACATTGATTCCTATGGGCCTAGAGGCCCATAGGAATCAATGGAAAGGCATTCTCATTTTGCGAATTCACAATTAAGGAATCGCAAAATGAGAATGCAATTTCAAGGGTGCAGGGGTGCACCCCTGAAATGTCACGTAAGTAAATTTTACTCACACACATGTCCCAAGGGCATGTGTGTGTGTAAAATATAAGTTTCAAAAATGCACTTTTGTGCATTTTTAAAACTTTTCGCAAATTACCATGAAGGTTTACTTCATGGTAATTTTCCCCTTCCTAATTGCGAATTCGCAATTTAAAAAAAATCATGCATAGCATTTAAGAAATCGCAAAATTTGCGATTTCTTAAATGCTATTGCAATTTAAGAAATCGCAAAAAATTGCGATTTCTTAAATTGCGAAAAAAAATAAAAAATGATGCATCCCCAAAAAGGTTTTTGCATTCGCAAACGGCCGAATTTTGCGATTCGCACCGTTTGCGAATGCAAAAAAGCTTGATGCATGTGGGCCCTGGTTCCTTCCTGGTCACTGGCTAGTGACCCAGACTCTGTCCCCTCTGCTTTCAGGTTCTTCAGCTCCTTGATCCACCCTTGGATCCACCGGGACACACTTTCTTCGGACGCCTGCAGCACTTCTTTTGCAGGTCTCCATTGAAAGCATCGACAAAACCAGACACGAAAAGGCACCTGTGCACCCGGCTTCCCTGGGTGAGGTAACTCGAGTACTCCAGTGCTCCCGTGGGTATTGACTATTCAAGTGTCCTAGTTTAAAGGGGTTTCACCGTAGTCCACCCGGAAGTGTCCTTACTCGGTAACTTTGTGACCTCTTCGTTCTCCATTGTAAGTCAATGGTAATTTGCGTCTGTGTTCCCACACTGCACACGTCTCCCGTGGGTCTCCTACTTCCAAACCTTTGGTCCTGTAGTGTAGCCCCAGCGATTCCCTAGGCCCTAGGCCTATTCACTTTTCCTGAAGTGGCTCTTAAACCACTTACTTAGTATATGGTTTGTAAGGCCCCTAGGGCAGAATTGTATTTATGCAACTTATAGTATGCTTAATGAGTAACTTGTAACGTATCTCGAACTCTGACCTCATAAAGAGTGCAGAGGGGTTGTGTTAGTAATAAATACATATACATTTGATATATACCTTGTGTGGTGTCCTTTCATTTGGTATTCAAGGGATTATATATGGTAAAACAGCTGGCTTCACATGCTCTTTGAAGTTTTAGCCTAAGACTGCTTGTCCATGCTACCACTGGTCTATAAGGTTGACTTTACAACCATCACCATAAGGGTCGTTTAGACTGGTGCAAGGTGCCCACTAGAATAGAGGACAATGTGAAAAGTTGGCCTGGTATATGATGTTCACTATTCTAGTGAGCACCTTGCACCAGTCCAAACAACCCTTATGGTGATGGTTGTAAAGTCAACCTTATAGACCAGCTATCCTAGTGGTAGCATGGACAAAGCAGTCTTAGGCGAACACTTCAGAGAGCATGTGAAGCCAATTGTTTTACCAATAATAATCCCTTGAATACCAAATGAAAGGACACCACACAAGGTATATATCAGATTCAGATTAGCTTTATTCGATTTTTGTAGTTTAAAATCATAAAAGCAACAATACATATATGTACAACTTTACATTTCATCTGGTAATAAATAACATTTATCTTAAGATAGGATTAAATCATTATAATGAATCAGCTAATCATAGAATTACGATTTTTTAAAACATTTTTTAAAAATCCAGTCATCACCATAGTGCAAGTAGCATTTCACAGTTGCTGCAAACTAAGAAACGCAGGTCTGCATTGCCGCCAGGCATCTTGCCTCAAATACTGTTTAATCCATCTTTTTCGCTCCCTCTCGTACAGTTTGCAAAACAGTACTACATGAAAGGTGGATTGCAGTGACATGTTATCACAGGGGAAAGGAGCTAAGGTTCTAGACCAATCATTTTTACGTGGAAATGTGACCAGCCGGTGAAATAAATTAAACCTGAATCTGGTCAAGATGAATCGATCAAAGCCCACGGTACTCATGGTTAGAGATGGTTGTATTGTATAGGTTGTCAGCGACAATTGGTGATCAATTACTGTTTTCTTCGTTATCTCCCCTGCACATCTTCGTAAGTCGAAATGAGCCATGCATAACCTCTTCAGTTCTTTTTTCGAAACATTCCTAATTAAATCCGGATTACTAAATAGCTCTGGCCGTTGGAGGTCAGTTAGTGTTTTTCTAATATACTCAAGCCAGATAATGCGCTTCGCATTATCTAGACCCATGACATCCCTAATAATATCCTGGTTTAGGCCAAGAGCTTCTGAAACCCATACTCTGCGCCAGAGCAGAATAGGTTGCAATTTAATCAGGTCAGTAATGTGGTCCATCCCTAATTCCGCATGACAATTAAAAACTGAGGTGCCCTTTAGGAGAGCTAACAGGTATCTAAAAAATTTGTTTTCCTCAACCTGTAACAATGATGTATCCTGGTATCCCCAGATCCCTGCCCCATACAATGCGATGCTTCTGCATTTGGCACCATAAATTTTTAGCATGATTTCAGGGGGTCTTTTACCCAGCTTAGAGGAGAAGTTCTTCAGTGCGGCTATTGATCGTTTAAAAGATAGGGTCCTGTTCTTAACCTCAGGTCCCCAGGTGCCAGAACCATCAATTAATACCCCCAAGTATGGGAAGGTTTTAATGTATTCAATTTCAAGCCCTGAGACTTTGAGGTATTTACAGGTAGCACAACCTTTGCCACAACTCATCACATATGATTTCTTTGCATTGATGTTATGGCCTCTTGCTTCCATGAATTCCAAATATTTTGTAAGGGCCTTCTGAGCTCCCACCTTCGTTCTTGCCATCAATACCGCGTCATCCGCGTACAAAAGTGATACAATCTGCTTATTTTCAAACCTTGGGGAGTCGATTTTGCTGGCCCCAGTTCCGCCTCAAGGTTATTCGTATAGAGGGGAAAAAAGAAAAGGGGCCAGCACACAGCCTTGTCTTACGCCTTTTTCTATGCTAAAGGACCCCGTGCACTCACCCCTCAGCCTGTGTCTTACTTTAGCCGTTGCCCCTGAATAGAGATGCCGTGAGAATAATAGAATGGCTGGCTCGACTTCCATCTCCTCAAGTATTTGCCACAATTTAGTATACAAAAAACACAGTTGATGGACAGAATGTAGAACAATGTCATACATTCACACCAGTACAAGGATCTGGGCCTAAATCCATCGTTTTTTTGCACTCCACACCACCCTGGGTTAGACACTGGCTATATGCAAATCTGCTCTGACCCTGTGCCTCATGGGAACAGTCCAGTCCGAACTACCAAGCCATGTCTTTCCCAGACCGTAATCAAGCATCCAAGAACCGGTTTTTGGCTATCAGCCTTCATCAGCCTGGATAGCTTGACTCCAGTGGTGTGGAGAGCCTGGGACTCCCGTCTGAGCATACCCAGCCCACTCGGGGTGAAAATTGCAAAAAACACAGTTGATGGACAGAATGTAGAACAATGTCATACATTCACCCCAGTACAAGGATCTGGGCCTAAATCCATCGGTTTTTTTTTGCACTCCACACCACCCTGGGTTAGACACTGGCTATATGCAAATCAGCTCTGACCCTGTGCCTCATGGGAACAGTCCAGTCCGAACTACCAAGCCATGTCTTTCCCAGACCGGAATCAAGCATCCAAGGACCGGTTTATGGCTATCAGCCTTCATCAGCCTGGATAGCTTGACTCCAGTGGTGTGGAGAGCCTGGGACTCACGTCTGAGCATACCCAGCCCACTCGGGGTGAAAATTGCAAAAAACACAGTTGATGGACAGAATGTAGAACAATGTCATACATTCACCCCAGTACAAGGATCTGGGCCTAAATCCATCGTTTTTTTGCACTCCACACCACCCTGGGTTAGACACTAGGCGAAAGAATGGTGATGGATTAAACCCAGATCAGTTGACTGGGGGTGAGTGTTTGATTTGCTCAAACGCTCAGTCCATCATCCCCTTTTGTATCGCTTTGTTCGCCCTGAGTGTGGCAGGGTATGCTCAGACGTGAGTCCCTTGTTCACTTGGCCACTGGATTCAAGATAGCCTGGCTGATGAGGATTACGAATCCGAAACCGGTCCCAGGATGCTTGTTTCCGGTCCATGGAAGACATGGCTTGGCAGTTCGGGCTGGACTGTTCCCATGAGGCACAGGGTCAGACTGATTTGCATATAGCCATATCTGAAATGGGGTGGCTGAGTGGGCTAAAGAATGGTGATGGATTAAACCCAGATCAGTTGACTGGGGGTGAGTGTTTGATTTGCTCAAACGCTCCGTCCATCATCCCCTTTTGTATCGCTTTGTTCGCCCTGAGTGTGGCAGGGTATGCTCAGACGTGAGTCCCTTGTTCACTTGGCCACTGGATTCAAGATAGCCTGGCTGATGAGGATTATGAATCCGAAACCGGTCCCAGGATGCTTGTTTCCGGTCCATGGAAGACATGGCTTGGCAGTTCGGGCTGGACTGTTTCCATGAGGCACAGGGTCAGACTGATTTGCATATAGCCAAGTCTGAAATGGGGTGGCTGAGTGGGCTAAAGAATGGTGATGGATTAAACCCAGATCAGTTGACTGGGGGTGAGTGTTTGATTTGCTCAAACGCTCCGTCCATCATCCCCTTTTGTATCGCTTTGTTCGCCCAGAGTGTGGCAGGGTATGCTCAGACGTGAGTCCCTTGTTCACTTGGCCACTGGATTCAAGATAGCCTGGCTGATGAGGATTATGAATCCGAAACCGGTCCCAGGATGCTTGTTTCCGGTCCATGGAAGACATGGCTTGGCAGTTCGGGCTGGACTGTTTCCATGAGGCACAGGGTCAGACTGATTTGCATATAGCCATGTCTGAAATGGGTGGCTGAGTGGGCTAAAGAATGGTGATGGATTAAACCCAGATCAGTTGACTGGGGGTGAGTGTTTGATTTGCTCAAACGCTCCGTCCATCATCCCCTTTTGTATCGCTTTGTTCGCCCTGAGTGTGGCAGGGTATGCTCAGACGTGAGTCCCTTGCTCACTTGGCCACTGGATTCAAGATAGCCTGGCTGATGAGGATTATGAATCCGAAACCGGTCCCAGGATGCTTGTTTCCGGTCCATGGAAGACATGGCTTGGCAGTTCGGGCTGGACTGTTCCCATGAGGCACAGGGTCAGACTGATTTGCGTATAGCCATGTCTGAAATGGGGTGGCTGAGTGGGCTAAAGAATGGTGATGGATTAAACCCAGATCAGTTGACTGGGGGTGAGTGTTTGATTTGCTCAAACGCTCCGTCCATCATCCCCTTTTGTATCACAATTTAGTATGCATCACGCAATCAAAGGCGGCAGAGAGGTCGACCAAAATTGCATAAAGACATCCCTCTTTAGCCCGAGTATATTTCGTTTGAAGCAGAACAAAGTTTAGGACCTGCTCTACGGTGCCCATCCCTTCCCGGAAGCCATACTGCACGGGGCTTAAAATGCCATGCTCCTCGGCCCATGATTGCATTTTATTTACCATTTTCATGAGGGAGTCTAATAGGGATATTGGTCTATAACTGGATGGACTCTCCCTATCCCCCTTTTTATAGATTGGTATTATGACCGATTCCGACCACGTACCAATAAAGCCTTTAGCACAACAAGCCTCAAGGACCCGTGTGCAAAGTGGGGCCCATAAATCTGTATTTAGTTTAGAAATATCATTAGGGATCCCATCTGGTCCCGGGGCTTTATTATTTTTACTGGCATGTAGTGCTAACCGTACTTCCTCAAGGGAAATCTCCATAGTTATTGGATGATGGCCACCCCCTTTCGGCGGATACCCTCTTTCCTTGTCCTCATTCGTGGGTTGTCCCTGCGTGTTTCTGTAGACCTTTGAGAAAAGAAAAAAAAAAAATCGATCCAGGTTTTTTCATCTAAGGCAATCTCTATCCTTGCCGCCTCCTTTTTAGTAAAAAAGGGTGCATTGACTGCCTACCAGAAGGATCTGGAGTCTCTACACTGTGAAACACTCAACAGATTCTGCCACGCTAGTTCTTTGATTTCCTTCTTTCGTTGGCACCTTACCTGGGTGTACACTTTCCTACAGTTTCTTATTACATCATGTTCCCTTGGTTTGTTACTTAGGGCCTCCTTAAGGGCAGTATACGCCTTAGTGCACTGAGAATTAAACCAGCCCATCCCTTTATTAGAGTTATTACTCTCTACCCTGGTTAACTTGTCCTGGATGATACTAGTGATGTTACTAAAAGCCTCCAGGGTTTGATCATAAGAAGAATTTTCATCCAGACAGACCATAATGTGTTTAAGAGCCGGATCTACAATGCTCCATTTTAATGCCAGTCCGTTTTGGCGTGCTATAGCAATATTTTGTGTCCAGATCAGGGACTCAATAGAAGAAATGCTAATAAGCTCTGAGGTGCTTATAGTCACGCTAAGGGGGAGATGATCACTTAGCCCTATTATGGGAATGTCAAAATTTTCCACACAATTAGAAAATCTATTCGGTACAATCACAAAGTCTATGACACGGTGATGCCCCCTAGCTAGAAATGTGGCACTAAAATCAACCTTAGGAGAACACAGCATATTAGCAAATCCAAGGTCGTAATTGGCCATTATACTATTTATTATCTCTCCTCTCTCAGTATGTATAAAATGACTCCTACCCACATTTTCTCCCCTTCCATAATCCTCAAACCCACATGTTTCACGGTCACATATATTCATATTGAAATCCACTACCCATATCAATATGGTATTTTTCCCCCTTAGACGGATTATGGCGACTTAATTCCACCCGTAATTTGTGCAAGACTTCTGCAAAATCCTCATTCTTTATGTTGTTATAGAAATTAACTATTAGAAGCTCTACACGATGGTTTAGAATAACAGAAACCAGTTGAAAATAGTGTGAACAGTTTCTACTAACAATCTTAACAACTTTTAACAAATTGGACACGTAAATGCATATCCCTCCTTTATGCCTACCGTGGAGAGAACGTACTGCAGGAATATGGAAAGTTTTAAAGCCATCCAGGTGTTTCTCGTTAATAAGCCAACTTTCCTGTATACATAAGATGTCAATGTCCTGCACGAACTCCCCCCAAATTGTATTATGTACTTTGCTCTCTAGCCCACACAAGTTCCAGGAAACAATCCTTACTTGGCCACCCCGCTGCCTAGAGAAAAACTGTTTTGGCCGTGGTTTCTCATTGTCAGGGCTCACCCGCTGAAGTTCTGACATTAAGCCCATTCTTATAACTTCTTGCTCATACTTGCGTTCTTTACCATTCGTAGTCAATAGTGATGCGCCCTCGCTATCCCCTACAGTTGGCGTGGTCCTGGGTGTGTTATCCAGTAGTAAGTTTTCTTTAATAGTAACTGTTTCCAACGTGGGGGAACTTAGCAGAGTGGGCACTTCTCCTATTGCTCTATTGCCCTGGGTTGCATAATCAAACAAGACATACAGTGTTGGAGACTTCCCCAACCGCTCGGCATGTGTGGGTATCTGTGTTGCTTTACTATCCTCACCACCCAGTCAATCACAGTCATTAAGACCGGAAAGAGCTGCGAACCTGTTTAGTCCTTCAAAAAAACTGGGACATAACCCACGTATCCCCGCTGTATGTGGTGTGGATTACATGAATGACTCTTTCTAGGATATCCCCATCTCTGGTTTGCTTGTGGGTGCGCTATCCTGTTGTGTCCCCACCCATTACCTCTATTGGGGTTTGTTCTGTTCAAATCTCTGTAAAAATACTCAAGAGGAAGGATCTCAATTCCTTGTCTCCGTGTCCCTGCATAAAACATGACCTCACTAAGGATTCTCCCCACTGGTTCAGGGCTATTAAAATTCACTATAACACAGTCCCCTGTTTTATTCTTTTGTGTCCTTCCCACCCAAGCCACCCTTCGTGCCATTATGATATTATGCCATATCTTACTACCCTCAGTGGTGTTATTTGCAATCCAATGAGCCACCTTATTTTTGAGCTGACCATGGTTCTCCCTTATTCCTTTATTCAATACCGGTACATTTCCAAGAACTAATACCAGAGGTGAGGGTTCAGGCGGTAAATTAATTACAGGCAACGGAACCCGATCTTCCAGTTGAGCACGCCCATCGTCTGCCCCCTTATTCTCAATTGGTTTCACTATTGATGTGCTTTGTGATCTATTTTCAATGAATTTATTTCCTGCAGATTTCTGCGGGTGGCCAATATTATTTCGATCTTTAGCTACTACCTTAGTAACTGAGCAGATAGCTGGCGTAGCTTCAGATGCTAGGGTATTACTATGCTCAGACATACTGTCCTTGTTATGTTCTGGTGGTACTAAGATATCCAGCTTTCGTGTGTTTTCCAGAATTGTTTCGCTTAGGGCATCAAGTTTCCCATTAATGACCCTTAATCTTTCTATCATGGGAAGAGTGAAAGATCTTAATAAATCTGTCATATTAGAAAATATCATTTCTAACTCCTTCTCTTTCCCCGTTCTTTGTACCATATTTTGTAGCTGTGGGCCCAAGGTATCCGTAGCTGTAAGACCTTTTGCTGTTTTGTTAGGTTTGGTGGAGGCTTTTTTAGGGGTAGGTATACGTGGTTTATATGACAATTTAATGATTTTGGGTTTCCTGCCCATATGGCGACCCCCTCCCCTCTTTCTTTTACCAACTTGCTTGGGACAGGTAGGTACGATAGATTGTAAGTCAGTGGCCTGTACACTTTTCCTGGCCACTATCGGGTGGAAGCCCTCTGAAGATAGACTACTGCATGAGGAAATGTTCAAAGGTGATAGCTCTGCGTCCAAGTCAATAGATTTATCTTCATGTGGTGCCTCTTCTTGTACGTTAGAGCTTGGCGTAACTAAACTTCTTGGTCCATCATGGACTGGTGTTACAGCATTTTTCAAATCCCCTAGCGAGGAGCGCTTAGCACCCATAATTTCATGTGATAGGCGTTTTTCCGTGAGTGCAATCTCTCTGTCAAAAACCCCAACAGCTCTTATGAAGAAGTCATCCAATGTTCCGTTCAAGCTTCCCCCAGGTCCTGTGGTGCTACGTTTCCCCCCCCCCTTCCAGGGATGCGAGCCATAATCAATTAATAACTATGATAATGGCTTACACAGTTAATGGATAGGAAATCTTACCACGGAGGTGAAAGCCTTGAAGGTGAGGCCCAGCCCGGCCTTATCCGTAGAAGGCCTGCCCTTTGCCCGGGCTTTGCACGGCGTCCGCGAGGCAGGGATGAGGTTAAAGTTTATGCGCCTCCTGGCGCGTTACGGTCATGCGCGGCTTCCGGCTGGGTTGGATGCTGGGGATAGAAGTCCCCCTGGGCCCGCTCACCACACGGCGACCGCACAGAGGTGATGAAAGTGCGGCAGCGAGCGGCAGGCACACAGGGAGACAACGGCAATCAAGGGTGTCGGCAGCAGGTACGGTTTCACACACCCTGAGCGCTAGCAGGGCCTCCGATACTACTCCTACTCAGTGGTAAAGCACAATGGCACAGTGACTCAACGTGCTAACCTCGGCTCTCGCTTCACTCACTCACTGCGAGGCACCAGAGGTTTGGGTTAAATTGGGTTAATTTGAGAACGAAGCGCAGAGTCACTTTTGCAGCCTTTACCGAAGCCTTCCCTTTTCTGTGCCTTATCCGAAATGCCAAGACCAAACCTCCTTTACTGCGCCCCTTTAGCGGCTTTTCCACAGCTCTGCTTGGCTTCCTCAGCTTGGCGCTGCACGGCTCAGCAGCCCACCAGACTCGTGCAACTCACTTCACGTTGCCCTCTTCTGCTCGGACTTACTCGTGCTGCCCGGGCCCTTACCGCGTCCTTTCAGCGTTCTCAGCGGTATTCAGCAGCAGCAGTCCTCCCGCAGCAGCCCATCCTGGCCTGGCCCTTGATGAAACTAGCACCCAGCTTTTCAATTTTACGCCTTTCCGAGTTTCCGATACACCGTAGCTGTCTCCCCTGATTCGCTGCCCCCGGTGGTTTTTGGAATTTTTCGGGAGACCCGCGGCTCCAACGGCTTCCGCGTCTCCCTCGCGTCTCTCGCTCTCGCTGCACAGCTTGACCTTTGCAGCTGTTGTCATCAGGAAATCAAATATATATGTATTTATTACTAACACAACCCATCTGCACTCTTTATGAGGTCAGAATTCGAGATACAGCACAAGTTACTCAATAAGCATACTATAAATTGCACAAATACAATTCTGCCCTAAGGGCCTCACGAACCATATACTAAAGAAGTGGTATAAGAACCACCTCAGGACAGGTGAATAGGCCTAGGGCCTTGGAAATCGGTGGGGCTACACCGAGTAACCGAAGGTTAGGAAGCAGGAGCCCCACAGGATGCGTGTGCAGTGTCTTAACACACACGCGGGTTCTCATAGACTTTCAATGGGAACGTAAAGTTTAGAAACTAGTTGATTTCGGATCTTCCGGGTGGACTACGGGAAAACCCAGTTAAAGTAGGACACTTGGATAGTTATTACCTACGGGAGCACCGGAGTACTCGAGTTACCTCACCCAGGGAAGCCGGGTGCATAGGTGTCAAGTCGTGTCGGGTTTCGTCGCCGAATCCTATGGAGAGCTGCAAGAAGATGCTGCAGGCGACCAGGAGGAAGATGTCCGGGTGGATCCAAGGGTGGATCGAGAAGTGAAGAACCTGAAAGCAGAGGGGACAGAGTGTGGGTCACTAGCCAGTGACCAGGATGGAACCAGGATGGAACCAGGCGATGTCGAGATGCAATCAGGTGAAGAAGTGAAGCTGGTCTCTGCAGCCACATGGATCAGGAAGCGTCGACGACGACCAAGAGCTAGATACGGACTGTCCCACGAAGGATCTCACTGTTGGCAGTGTCGGCTTCCGGATTGGACTCAACAAGCCTTGGCAAAGGCAACCCACGCCGGAAGGGAATATCGGCTTCTGTTCAGACCAGCAAGGTCTGGGGAGCTTCCTGTTACAGGAAAGCAGGAGCAAGCCCAGAGCAACCAGGCAAGCAGTGTTGATTCAAGGTGATGTCTTCAGGAGGGCCACTAGCCAACGGGCTAGCAACCGCGAAGACACGTCGAGGAGCAATGCAGGCGTAGGCCCCACGCGTCACTCGTGGAGTGTGGAGGGCTGAGCTTCGGTGCACTTACTGCTCGGGGATTGGGCTTCTCAGGTCCCAATGCACAACTTCGAGGACGCCTCTGAAGCTGCACAGTTAGCAAAAAGCAGGTACTGCAGGGTGTCCAGTCCCACGTGTCTCGTGTCCGCCAGGGGTCTCAGCTTTGCTGTGGATGTGGGTCGGGGTCAGAGTAGTCTTGAAGTCCAGAGGCTGCATCGCTAGGTCGTCGGGATCCGGCTGGAGCATCCACGAAGCAAACCGGCAAGTTACTGGTGGTGCCTGTTTGCACAGGGTGGTCACTCCTTGACCACAAGGGAGATTCTTCAGTCTTCTAGTTGCAGTAGAATGTCGAAGGTCCAGAGTTTCGTTTCAGAGTTTCAGCTCAGGATAATCTAAAGTCTCTAGACTCAGCTCCTACCTATATACTGATTTGAGGGGCTGGATTACCTGCTAGGTCCCTACTATGGATGGGACCAGGGAAGGGGGTGGTTACACCCCTTTCCCTTTGTCCAGTTTCGCGCCAGAGCTGGGGCTGGAGTGCCCCAGCAACTGGTTTGAACCGGGCTATGCATGGGGCACCTTGTGTGCCCCAGGCAGTGTCTCATTTCATTCAACCCACCCTGCCCCAATACACAAGAACCTGTCTGGGGAGGTCAGACTCGTGTCTGTGGCAGCAGCATCCATTTTGTGATGCTGAGGCTCTGTTTAACTTTAACCGGGTAAAGCTACAACTACATGTCTTCTCCCTCTAGAAGGGTGGAATGCTACCCCCACCGCCAGGACTGGCGGGGGGGGGGGGTAGTATTCCAAAGCGTATGACACCTTACACGACATGTTTTGATAAAGCCAAACCAAAGTTAGCATTTAACCGCGAGGTTTATAATGCACTTAAGAGTATATGGTATGGCTATATCATAGAACAGCTATAAGGACATGGTTCTGAAAGCTGCAGACAGGCTCAGCTCATGCTAGAGCACCATCTCACATAAAACCAAGCACTCTGCCTCCAGGATTGTTAAGGCTTGCCACAGGAGTGACCTATAGGTATATATGTGTCTATATATAATGGTAGGTATAGGGATACTATTTGTAAGCAAGGGGTGATTACATGACCTTACCCCAGCTGAGTGATCAGCCAGTTGTGTCAGTTTGGATGGCCAGCCAGGGGTGGCAGGATACATGCTGCAGCCCCTGGTCGGCCTTGAATGCACCGATGCCCTGGGTACCTATGGTACACTCACTATACAGGGGCTCACAAAGGTGTGCCAATACCCAATTGGATATGTACCTAAAGTACATGGTATGAATTTAGAGAGAGAACAGCAGGGCTGTGGGTCTGATTAGCAGGCCCACAGCCACACTAGAGTCAAAAAACCAGTGGATCAGAGCAAAAAGTGGGGGTGAACATAGGAAGCAGACCCTACTCTCCTACAGACAACATATGCCAGGCTAACTTCTCACAGCTACCAACGTTGCAATTGTCCTGCCCAGCGAGTCTGCGGTGTCCAGCCCACATCGTAGGGCGAACTTCGCTGCATCTCTACCTCGGCAGCTGCACAAGAGATCACCACCCAGGCCTCCTCTGGGCACTGTGGCAGCACCTGTGAGACTGTGTCCCACACAGAGTGGGAGTAACAGCCCAAGAGACATGCAGTGTTCACCGACCACTGTCCTAAGTTAGAGGAAGAAAACAACTTCTTCCCAAGATGGTCCAGCTTCTTGGATTCCCTATGAAGTGGTGCGGTAGGGAATGCACCCTTGCAAGTCGAGGCTTGGCTCACCAAGCTCTCGGGTGTGGGGTGTTGGGAGAGGAAAATAGGGTTGCCCGAGGTCAAGTGCTAGCTCCCTGTGCCCGTGACGAAAAGTCTCCGCAGGATCTGCTGCACTTTGTGTTCTTTTGTAAACTGTATGAATCCCGCCTAGGCATTTTTTAGTTCCTATTTTAAAAAAGATGAATTTTAAACAAGTTAGACCAGCCCTAGTGTATCTCCAATTGTTGAAGGATGATTGTATCTTTTTTATAGTAGGGTTTTTAAAAGCATCTGTGAAATCAAGGCACTGTATGGATATGTAGAGTCTGTTTATTTAGATATTTTGTAGCTGATTTACTGTGCGGTACTGGACCTTTTCTTTTAAATTGTGCCAATACCTTACTGTTCTTATGTATTGTATCTGTCTGACTTTTATGGTTTTCAAACAAAAATCGAATAAAGTTTATTGACTGACTGACTGACTGGGTTGCCGGGGCCAGACGGTGGCTTTGGGCAATCAAGCTATCCACAGGAGACCCTGTGCTGGGCTTGGACCAAGTGCCCAAAAGGATGCCAGTGAGGGTCTCATTGAATGGCAGCAGGGTCGCCCAAGAGGTTAGTACTGACCGCCACCATAGGAAGCTCAAGGTTTAAGGCCTCATCGGCCTACGCAACACCACTGCGTATGATGCACCCTTCTTTGTAGCTACGGTAGGGGAAGATAGCATGCCAAGGTGTGGAAAAGTGTCCAGACCACTGGCCTCACCCAACTCCTCTCTCCAGTCTGGTTCTTCTAACTGGTCTGCCAAAGGGTCCACAGACCCCTCCCAGTCCTCCTCACCCTCCTCTGTTAGCCACTAAAGGTGGTAGGGAACACCAGGAGAGAACAGGGGTACAAAAGTACCAGTTGGCACAGGTCCCGACGTCGGTCCGGCTCCGTGTCCACATCCAGGGGGAGGCTGGGGTCCGTGCCGGCTGTGGGCACAACCAGCGTCGGAAGGGGCAGAGGCGTCACCACTGGATTCGGCACCGGAGGTGTCACAAGGTTGACCTACGCCAATCCAGATCCAGGCCTGGATCGCTATGGGCCTTACGGTGCCGGAGTCGAATCTGCCGGCATCGAAGGCCTAGAGTCCCCAGCCGAGTCTGCGGGCCCCGTAGGCATGCAATCGGAGTCAGGCTACACAAAGATAGAGTGAAGGGCTTCGTAAAAGCTACAAAGATGGGCAGGGGTCGCCCCGGATCCCGGGAAAGGAGAGAAGCATGGAGCCGACTCTACAGTCTCAGCAGACGGAGCCGGGCGACTACCGTCCGCATCCCATCGGCCGATGGACGGGGAGAATGCGAAGAGCGACTGTGCTTCTTCACCTTCTTTTTGTGCTTCGACTTACCCGAAGACGAAGACTTTGATGAGGAGTGGTGGTGGTGGCTCCGCGACCGGTCCCGCGACCTCCCTCTTGATCGGGACCTCGAGTGATGAGGAATCGACTGCCTGGCCTCCAGAAGCTTTTGGGAACGCTCCCGTAAAGACTTCGGGCCATGGCCCGGCAGTCAGAGCACAACTTCAGGATGTGGTTGCGCTCCAGGCACCAGAGGCACACCGGCTTAAAGCTGGTCCGCTGAGATGACATTGCTGTGCACCAGGAGGCAAAAGGCTTGAAAAAAATAAGTCAACAAAAAGTCGCAAAAATAGAGTCAAAAAGTGACTCTGAACCTGTGCTGGCTGGTGCGGAAAAACAAAGAACTGACCTCAGCGCGCAGGGGCGGTGTATAAGTAGATACCGCAAAGCCTTTCCTGTGACCACAACGCCAACAACGGATACAGAATTGACCAACCCCACCTACCGACGCGCAGGGATACTGCTGAAGAAAAAAATCTCCGGATCCAGTCTGACGCCTGGGGTAATTCTAAGGTGAGCAATCCATAACTAATTGTATCTTTCAGATACATGCTTCATCATGGGGTACCTCTGATGTGCCTATGCCCTGGGTACCCTAGTACCATATACAAGGGACTGATAAGTGTACACCGGTGTCCAATCTGACATGTGCCTAAGTTAGGGGAGAAAGCACAGAGACTGGGGTCCTGATTAGCAGGAGCCCAATCAAGCTAGTCAGAAACAGCATTACATCAAGCAAAAAGTGGGGGTAACAATAAAAGCCGATCCTACTTTCCTACGAGTGAATAGAAGAAGCCAACTGGCACTGCCCTGTAACGGCTCCCACAGAAAAGAAATGAGAGAATACAGGAGACCATTCCCAGCTTGATCGAGTACAAGGGGAAAAGGAAGAAGGTACGGCAATCAGATATTAAGATTTCTCTCAATTCTGACTATCCCTGAAACAGCGTAAAACAGAATCAGCTTGAGAGCCAAACAGATATTGACCATCAAAAGGAATGTCCAACCAAGGCGGACTGAACAGCCTCAGAAAAGCCACAAGTGCATAGCTAGGCACACTGGAGTAGAGCTACCGAAAGGGCCATGGTTCGTTTGATAGAATTTGTGGCATCCGTGCTATAATGGATTAGCAATTTAGCCGTCTGATGGCCATCTTTAAACAGCTGAATAAGACAGTCTCAAGAATCATCAGGAACAGAGAAGAGAAGGTGCAAAACCAAATGCCACAACACATTAGAGAAACAGCCTAAAACACAAGATGTATTAAGGGACAGCAAAGCGGAGATGGTGGCAGAAATGAGCTATCGACCAAAAGCATCAAGACTTTTAGACTCCCTGTCTGGAGGGACGTCAGTCACAGCGCTGATGTCTGGGGAGGTGTAGCAGCCTGAACCACAAAGCTGCACGGAGTAGGCTGACGGAAAAGACAGAACAGTCTCCAAGTGCAGGATGATGACTATGATCTATAGACTGATCCAGGGAAGCCCTTGAAAAGGGTTTAGCTCAAGCTCCCAACAGAATATCAAAGAGTATTTCACTGAAGGGGATCACAGGTTCAGTTCTCATCTGGCCCTGATGAAGCACCCCAAAAAGAGGATCAATGACTACCTCCAAAGAAGAAAGCTGCAGTCCCAGAACCACAGTAAGTTTCAACAAATCCTCAGCAAAAGCTGAGCTAGCCTCCAAAGCAAGGCTAGAAGGAGAAAACAGGCCAGAGGATGGTGTGGAACCAAGGCCACTAGCCTCACCAAGGTCAGACACCCAATGAAACTCCAGAGAAGGCTGAGGAATGTCAGTTATTTCATCACTGACTTCACCAAAGTACCTGTGTTCCAAGGGGAAAATAACAGCGGGCTCTTTGAAAGCAGAGGAAGGTAGCCAGAAAAGAACTGTTCCACCAACGCAGGGCCCTACGTCGATGAGATGACACCTCGGCATGGGGCGGACAGACAAAGTAGGGCTGATCCTACACAGGCGTCCCAGGTGGGAACCCCGAAGGGCTGTGCACCAGAGCCGATAAGGTGTTGATCACGGATTTGGACGGCCTAACTAACACAGAGGAAAGTCCGCCGGTTTTGGTGTCAGTCAAGGACTCATCGACCTCTTTGGGCCGAGACGTGCACCAGACAGAGGCTGAGAAACAAAAATGGCATGAAGGGAGAAGAGCCTGTCATAGGTGTGACATAGGTTTTAAATGTAGTGACCTCAGATGGAAGGAAACTTCTATGTGCTGTGAAAGGTGCAAGCACCAGCGACTGGGGTCTGGATTAGCACAATCCAGATCAGACTAGGTCAAAAATACACTGACACCAACAAAACAAGCATTTGCAAACCAATAGGTCTCGCAGTTACGAGAGTTTCAGCTATTGGCATTGTAAATAACAATGCCTTTTATTTATGTTTTTAAAACAAAAATTAAAAAATAGCATTATTATTTGCAATGTCAATAGCTCAAACTCGTGTAAATGCAAGACCTATTGCATTGCAAATGCTTGTTTTAGCATTAAATTGTGTAAATTGAAGATTGTTTGTAATGGTTTTAATTAACTGTACAATTTGTACTTACTTACTATGGAAGAATGCTCAGTAGTGTGCTTTACTGCAGTAGAAGCAATTATCAATTGCCTTCATGAGCTAAGTCAGACCTTCCTTTCCAAGCCCTGCAACATGCCTGCTTTAGCTAACGAAAAGGAAGCTGGGTTAGCCTCATTATTTCCCTGATGCCCAACACTCAGTGCTCTACCGATACACAACACATAGCGCTCAAATGAGCCACATCACCCAAGGCTTTTGTTAGGTGTGCACCACCGTATTCTGCCCTGGCACACAGCACCATGTCTGTCCTCTGCGTCCACCCCTGCAAACCCTCACCTTTGCACTCCACCATGTGCCCCCCATACATATTCTTTTTTTTCGCTGGAGAGTGTAATTTTTACAACTTCTGGTCTGTGCACATTGCTTAGGGCTACAAGAGTTTAAAAACTGGAACATTACATAAACACAGAAGCAGCACTGAAGTTTTGAATAGAACCAAGGTGCACAGAATAATATTACTGGTGGAGAGCATGAACATAGAGAGGGGCCGGTGGTAGTGGGAGCGCACGGGGGAGGGGGGGGACAGTGCGGGTCATGGTGCCATTGAGTGGATGGGGGTTCCTCCGGAAGTGGTGGACATTTGCGTGGTGACTTTGGCGACTCCACGTGGGACATTTTAGATGGGTCCACAGGAGCATGGAGGGGTATGGTGGGCATTTTGGTGCTACACTGTAGAGGTGGGGGGTAGTTGCGAGGGGGTGAATGGTGCACAGTTGGAGTGGTGAGGCGGGGAGGAGGGGGGAAAGCGAGGGGGTCCATGGCTGGGGGCTGCCTATTTTAGAGCAGGGAATGGGTTTGATATTGGCGTTGCTCGACATCCTGGGATCTTGGGATGATTGACTTTGGAGCGAGGTATGGCCTGGGGGTGACTCAGGCGTGTGAGTGGGGCCTACTGGCAGGTTAACAGTGGGACCATGACGTGACACTCATACTCCCAGGGGCACACATGGCTTGCAGAGCTCGCAGACGGCATGCAATGCAAGTTACACACAGCCCGGAAGTTCACGGAATGTGTGCGCGGTAATAGAGTCACGTTTATCATAACCAGATGACGGGAGTTGTGCAGCAGAAATATGGATGACTGTTGAATATATCCCCTGCCCTGAGGATGTAAGCTTGGACAGCCCCCTTCACCTGATGCCGGTGGTTGCCGCTTCGGTAGAACGGTGGTACTGATGTGCTCCATGACGGGGCTCCGCTGCTCTTCTGCCATGCCCGTATTGTTGCGGTGATTGCCGTGAGCTGAGATCGACAGAGAGGAGTCGAGAGACGCCGTGAGAGTGCACGTCAGCTGTTCGCAGGCGATCTCAGCTTGCGCCCGAAGAGACGCCATGAACGTGCACATCGCCGCGCGTTGTGGTAACACAGCAAGCCTTACGCGTGCACATCGGCTGTCTGGGCCGAAGCGCAAACAGATGCCGTGAGCGTGCACTTCGCCTGTCTGGGGGAAAGTGCACATCTCCTGTCCCCCTTCCAAATGAAAGTCGACAACAATAGATCTCGCTAGGAAAGGCACTTCGAGCTGCATCGCACGGCGAGACCTAAAAAATATTAGAACTGTCAAAAAAAGACCACCCATGCATCCACACACTTCACAATGATTTGCTAACGTGCCCATGAAACTTTACTCTTGACCATTTTCTTGTGACTTTTGTAATAATTGTTTGTTTGACAAGTGTTCTTGACAATGAAAGTGAGGCCCACAACCAAAAAACACATATTTACAAGTGACCAAACAGTATATTAAAAGGCTGAAGTGGGGATTCAAACACCAGTCTTAGGATGTTGAAGTCTGTAAATAAGGCACCAGACAATATCCACGGCTTAGCCTGTTCTCCACAAGAACCGTCACATATAAAAGTCAAAAGGATGAACACATAGGACCTAATTATGAGCGGTTTTGTTAATTCTGATTGGTCTAGTAGCTACAGTTATATAGAACATCAGCATTTTCGTTTGTAAGGGAACTCTGCTGGTGAGTAGTATTCCCCCTGGAGAATTTACCACTGATGAGTAGTATTCCACTGGGAAAATTTAACATAACATCTGGATATGTCATCTGCCCCACTGGCACTTACTTCCAGGGACTGGGACTCTGCCAGCCCCCTTTGTGTGTCTGTCTGCAGAGGTCTACAGTTCCAGTGGAAGTCCAAGTCAGTAGAGTCAGTCCTTTTAGTTCCATAAATGTGCTTGGAAGTAGAAGAACAGCCAATTCTGTGGTCCTTCACCAGGCCTTTTATTAGCAACACTTCTGTTTCCAATTTTTACAAAAATCAGTAGCCATCAGCTTATTCTTCTGTGGCCCATATTCTGAGTGGCCCTGTCTGTCAAAACACAGCAGTTGTGTGTAGTGTTTTTCTGATTTGTCTCTCACAGATGAATAACTTGGAATGGGCAGATTCAAAGAAACATTTGCTGGTGGTGGTGTGCATAATTTATAACTCAAGGCTTCTGTGAGCGCCACTTTAGAATTTTATGAAGCCTGTCTTTTATTCACCACTGGAGCTGAAAATGCCAACAGTTGACTCTTCAGAGAAGAGAAAAGACATGGTGGCTAACAGTTGAAGGCAAGTTACAACCATTGAAAGCATCAACTCCATGGCATCACAGTTTGTTGTCATCAGTACGGAAAGCACTGGAGGACGTGCTCACCAGGCTCGTCTAAAACAGCCAGAAGGGACAGGCTCAAGGTCATGCAGTGTATCACATAGCTGAGCCTGCTCCACACAGAAAAAATGGCAATGTCTTTAAAAATGTAAAAGACATTGTTATTTACAATACCAAAAGCAACACCTATTGCATTGAAAAGCACGGTGTCCGTGAAGACTGTGCCGCGCTTATTAAAGTAAAACAAATAATGACAATGCCTTTTATTTATGTTTTAAAAACCAAAACATAAAAAAAGGCATTGCCATTTACAACGTCAATAGCTCAAACCCGTGTAAACGCGAGACCTATTGCATTGAAAATGCGTGTTGTAGGACTTGTTTTAGGGATCAGTCTGTGTCGGAAATGCCTTAGTTTACACACAATGTTAACGTTGTTTGTAATAAAAATGGCTTGTGTTCCGGCTTTTGTTTATAAAGTTTTTTGTTGTTGAGGTGTGGGTGGGGTATGTGCCCTTTTAAATGAATACACTCTAGACAATATCGCTATGGCCCTGTTGAAGGCTTTGGCTGAAACGAGTAGGTCATTTTTACCTTGGTGTTTGGTAATGAATTAAATAAATCAATTGACGACTTGAAGACTTGCCTCCTTGGTGGTGCTGTGTCCTTCTGTGCGCCACTGGAAGCTGTGTGAAAGTGCCCCGACCGCTGTGGAAAAGATTTAGTCCACATTGGTTATGCGAACACCGGATCGCACAAACGAGCACCCAATAGCGAGGCCGAGATTTCTTTCCGGCTTGCACAAACCTGACTGGTGTTTATCTCAGGTCTCCACCCTGCAACCAACTGGACTGTCATTGCTGCTTGGGATACAGGACCTCAGAGTTTAGTATGAGCGGAGGAGAACGCAGGACACTAACACGGCGGTGAGTGTGGGCCGGTAGCACGGTGAGGGAGAACGGATCGCTGTCAGTGTCTAGGAGGGGCCTCGGCGGGCGGTCCACGATTCCATCCCGGGTTTTCCTGGCTCTGAATGTTGTGGGAGCGTATCATTGAGGCATACAGGCAAACGTAGGGTGTATGGTGATAAAGCATAAGTTACTTACCTTCGGTAACGATATATCTGTAAGAAACATTAGTTAGTTAGATTCCTCACCTTAGAATATCCCCAGGTGTCAGACTGGATTCTGAAAGTTTTCATCAGCAGTACCCTTGCGCGTCGCTAGGCGTCGTCTGTGGCTCCGCGTCGGTCGTCGTTGTCATGATCGCAGGGATGACGTCATTGGAGTACTTAGACGCCGCTCTCGTGCGCTGACGTCCGTTCTGTACATAGATTTCCACGCCAGTAACGCAGAGATATGATAGAAACCGACACTGGTGCCATGAAACTAGGGCCCTAAAAGGGATGTCCTTAACCCTAGATATCGGTTCACAGAACGGGGAGGATGGGTGGGGTGTTAAGGAATCTAACTAATGTTTCTTACTGATATATCATTACCGAAGGTAAGTAACTTATGCATCTAAAAGAAACACGTTAGTTAGATTCCTCACCTTAGAATAGATACCCCAGCAATACCAAACCCGGTGGTGGGTCGGCGAACCAAGATCACACCAGAAAGTCCTGGAGAACAGAACCGCCGAAAAAGCCATCTCTCCGGGCTTGGCTGTCCAGGCAGTCGTGCCTAGCAAACGTGTGCCGCGAGGCCCACATAGCTGCCTGACAGATGTCCTGCAAGGGAACTCCCAGACCCAAGGCAGTAGTAGCCGCCGTGGCCCGAGTGGAATGGACGCGCAGCCCAACAGGAGGCTCCTTCTTCGCCAAGGAGTAGCACACCTTGATGCACAAGACGACCCATCGAGAGATGGTTCGCTTGTGCTCCGCCCGTCCCTTCTTAGTGCAAACGTAACCAACAAAGAGCTGGTCATCCACCCGGAACTGGCGTGTGTGATCTAGATAGGAGAGCGCACGTTTTGGGTCCAGACGATGGAGCCTCTCTTCCTCCTTCAAAGGATGCAGAGACGGAAAGAAGGTGGGCAAGGTGATGGACTGCCCGATGTGAAAGGCTGTGACTACCTTGGGCAGGAAAGAAGGACGAGTCCTCAGAGCAACCTTGTCCGGATGGACAGAGAGGAAAGGAGGTTTAGAAGATAGAGCCTGCAGCTCACTCACTCTCCTGGCAGAGGTGATGACAACCAGGAATGCAGTTTTAAGAGTTGGAAGACGAAGAGGACAGTTATGAATTGGCTCAAAGGGAGCGCACATCAGATATGTCAGAACAAGATTCAAGTCCGACTGAGGCATCACGAAGATAACAGGAGGAAACATGTGTGATGCCTTTCAAGAACCTATTTACAACAGGGGACTTGAAAAGAGAAGGCTTATCAGGAAGCCTTAAGAAGGCTGAAATGGCCGAGAGGTAGCCCTTGAGAGTGCCCAGAGCGGAGCCCTGCTGGGCAAGAGACAGAAGGAAGAGAAGAACCTCTGAAAATGGGGCAGAGAGAGGATCCACAGCCTTTGCTGTGCACCATGCCACAAATTTGTTCCACCTGCAGGCGTATACCGTTTTTGTGGAGAGACGCCTGGCTGCCAGAATCACATCACAGACTTCAGGAAGCAAGTCAAATGGCCTCAACTGTCGCCACTCAATCTCCACGCATGGAGGTGGAGACTGGACAGGTTCGGGTGGAGGATCGTCCCCTGCTGTTGCGACAGAAGGTCCTCCTGCTGAGGCAGACTAATTGGGGGATCGACTGACATGCTGAGTAGCTCGGGATATCAGTATCTCCCTGCCCAGTCCGGAGTCACAAGGATGACTTGGGCCCGGTCTCACCTGATCTTCTTCAGCACTCTGGGCAGAAGTGGTATATGCGGAAAGGCGTACAACAGACCGCAGCTCCACTCGCGACGAAAAGCGTCGCAGAGCGAGTGCCGGCTTGGAAATTCCAATGCGCAGAACTGATGACATTGCACGTTCTCTTCGGTGGCAAATAGATCTAACCAAGGCTCTCCCCACTGCTGAAAGTCTCCCCACTGCTGTCTGAGTTCAGACACCATTCGTGATGCATCATGCACCTGCGGCTGAGTTCGTCCGCCCTGGCGTTCAGGGAACCTGCCAGGTGTTGAACCACCAGGGTGACACCCTGGTGTTCCAGCCATGTCCAGAGGCGCAAAGCCTGCTGACAGAGGGTCCACGACCCCACCCCACCCTGTTTGTTTGCAGTACCACATGGCGGTGGTGTTGTCCGTGAACACCTGCACTACACTTCCCTGGACAGAGGGAAGGAATGCCTTCAGTGCAAGACGGATGGCCCGCAGCTCCAGAAGGTTGATATGGAGCCAGGACTCCGCCGGAGACCAGAGGCCTCTGATCTCCCTCTCCCCCATGTGGCCTCCCCATCCCAGGAGGGACGCATCCGTTACCAGTACGTGCTCCGGTTGGGGAAGGGAGAGAGATCTGCCACTGACCCAATCGCGGTTCGTGAGCCACCACTGCAACTGGCTTGAGTCCAGAACCGCTCGGATGAAAAGGAGCTTCTGAGAGGGGCACTGGTGTGACTTCGGCATGTTGTTGGAGAATCCCAGCGAGTGCAGGAGGTCGGCCGTCCTCTGGAGGTGGGAGACGACTGTTTGGGGCGAGCCCGCCTTCCAACAACCAATCGTCGAGATAGGGGAAGACTGAAACCCCTGATCTGCGCAGATGAGCTGCGACCACCGCCTTCACTTTCGTGAACACCCGTGGGGCGCTGGTAAGTCCGAAGGGGAGCACGGTAAACTGAAAGTGCTCGTGGCCTACCGTGAACCGCAGGTAACGCCGGTGGGCCGGCAGGACGGGGATGTGGAAATACGTGTCCTGCAAGTCCAATGCTACCATCCAGACTCCCGGGTCCAGGGCAGCTAAGACCTGAGCCAAAGTCCGCATCTTGAACTTCTCCTTCCGGAGGAAGCCGTTGATGCTCTGTAGGTCCAAGATAGGGCGTAGGCCTCCTTTGCTCTTCTTTGGTACCAGAAAGTAGTAGGAATAGCAACCACATCCTACTTCTGGCCCAGGAATGCACTTGATGGCCCCCCTTGGCCTAGAGGGCAGTAACTTCCTCCTGCAAAAGTTGCAAGTGATCCCCGACATGCGGTGGTAGTGCGGTGGAATGGCTGGAGGGGTCGCCTCGAAGGGGAGGGAGTAGCCCCTTTGGACGATTTGCAGCACCCACCTGTCCGACGTGATGGTACGCCAGTGGGGGAGGTGATGGCGGACCCTGCCCCACACTGGCGACGAATGGGCCTGAAATGCCAGACTAGGAAGGCTTAGAGGCAGTCGCTGCAGGGCGGGTGTGGACTGACCCTGCCGGTGTCCCCCGCTACCGCCACGGCGGTAACTGTGAGAAGTTGGCCTGGTATATGATGTTCACTATTCTAGTGAGCACCTTGCACCAGTCCAAACAACCCTTATGGTGATGGTTGTAAGTAAACCTTATAGACCAGCTATCCTAGTGGTAGTGTGGACAGAACAGTCTTAGGCTAAAAGACTCTTGAGTGCGTGTAAAGCCAGCTGTTTTACCATATGTAACCCCTTGAATACCACATGTAAGGACACCACACAGGATATATATAAAATATATATGTATTTATTCACTAATACACTCCTCTGAACTCTTTCTGAGGTCAGAGGCAAAAGCACATATCAAGTTACACTCAGAAATACTTTAAATAGCACAATTTACAGTTAGGCCCTAGGGGCGCGTAAAACCATATACTAATTAAGTGTTATAAGAACCCCGACTTAGGAAAGGAGAAGGCCTAGGGCCTATAGAATCGCTGGGGCTACATTATCTGACCCTTAGGTTAGGAGTAGGAGGCCCACAGGCGGCGCGTGCAGTGTCTGTACACACACGTGGGAGTCAATGTTAAGTCAATGGGAACTTAGAAGGTAAGTAAATGAAGATTTAGGACACTTCTGGTCTAGCTAGGAGGAAACAACTAGTAAATCTGGACACTAGGATAGTCAATCCCTACTGGAGCACCAAAGTACTCGCGTTACCTCACCCGCGGGCTGCGGGTGCATAGGTGTCAAAGTGTGTCGGGTTTCGTCGTTGTTCTCAATGGAGCCTTGGAAGCAGATGCTGCAGGCGACCAGGAGAAAGATGTCCGGGTGGATCCAAGGGTGGATCTAGGATGAAGAGGACCTGAAAGCAGAGGGGACAGAGTCTAGGTCACTAGCCAGGGACCGGGTGGAACCAGGGAGGAACCAGACGTCGTCGAGGAGCAATCAGGTGTGGATGTGAAGCTTGTCGTTGCAGCCACGCAGACCAGGAGGCGTCGAGGACGACCAGGTGCTGGAGAGGAGCTGTCCCACAAAGGTTTTCGCAGATGGAGGGATCGACTTCAAGATTGGAGCCAACAAGTCTAAGCAAAGGCAACTCACGCAGGATACCCAAGGAGCTTCTGGTGCAGACCAGGAGGGTCTGAGGTACTTCACTTTTTCAGGGAAGCAAATGCCAGTCTGGAGCAACCAGACCAGCGATGGATTTTCAAAGGAATCGTCGTCACAGGGCTACTAGCCAAATGGCCATCAACATGGGACAACGCGTCGAGCGGAGCACAAGCAGAAGGGCCCCACGCAGATCTTGTGGAGTGTGGAGGGCTGGTCTTCGGTGCAAGTGGAGCTCGGTGTCGGGGTGTCTCAGTCCCCAGTGCACAGCTTCGAGGAGGCCTCAGGAGCTGCGCTGTTAGCAAGTTGAAGACTTTCCAAGTTGCTGGGTTCCACGGATTCCGACGCCTTCCATGGAGCTCAGCTGTGCTGTAATCGTGCAGTGGGGTCAGAGGAGTCCTGGGGTCGAGGTCTTGTCAAGCTCGGCGCTCGAGTTCCGGCGGGAACGGGACAAAGCAAGCCATCGAGTTGCTGGATGGTGCCTGGTTTCCCAGGGTGGTCACTCCTTGGCCACAAGGGAGATTCTTCAGTCTTCAAGTCAGTTGAATGTCGAAGGGTCCAGAGTTTCGTTTCAAGTTTCAGTTCAGGATCAAATCTAAAATCTCCTGGGTCAGCTCCTATCTTTATACTACTAAAGGGGGCTGGTTTACTCACTAGGTCCCTCCTATGGGTGGGACCAGGAAGGGGGGTGGTTACACCCCCTTTCCTTTGTGCAGTTTTGCACCAGAGCTGGGGCTAGAGTGCCCCAGCAACCGGTTTGAACTGGGGCATGCATGGAGCACCTAGTGTGCCCCAGGCATGTCTCATTCTATTCAGCCCTCCCAGTCCCAATACACAAAATGCTGTCTGGGGTGGTGCTCGCACCTCTCCAGGCAGGAAACCTATTGTCCAGGCCTCCCTCGCTGGAAGGACTCCCAGCAGCACGAGGTCAGACTTGTGTCTGTGGCAGCAGCATCCATTTTGTGACACTGGGGCTCTGGTTAACTTCAACCGGGATAGTCAGCAACAACATGTCTTCTCCCTCTAGAAGGGTGGAATGCTACCCCCGTCACCAGAATTGGCGAGGGGGTAGTATTCCAAAGCGTATGACACCTTACATGCTTGTTTAGATAAAGCCAAACCAAAGTTAGCAGTCAACCGCGAGGATTATAATGCATTTAAGATCTCTACCTGTGGTGTGTTTTGGCAAAGTAAAAGGCCGGTGTGGGAATGGAGTATTGAAGTGAGGCTCCACTAATGTTGGGCTCAGCTTCCTCCAATCACTATCCACCATATATGCCTTTCTTTCCATGACTGAGTTGCACTGTGCTCTCAGGGTCAACCTCTGACTACCTACAGCTGGAGGCTGGGTCCCTTCTGTTGGCTTACTGGAGGGACAGGTCAGGTTTGGGGCTTTTAGGTCCCAGGTTTGGCTGTGCCCAACAGTGTCCATCTAGGTGAGGTTCCTAACTAAATGTAAGGGAGATCCCTCAGGAGTTATTAAAACTTTCACCTTGCTAGGGCTGCTAGCTTTGGTGCCCCTAATCTGCTGATGGGGGAGTTATTGTAGACAGGGGGCTCTTTGGGGTCCACTGGCCTTCCTGAACTCTACAGCCCTGGGCTGACTGAGGCAGGGTAGAGGGGCAGTTTACCTGCTCCAGACTGGGTCCCACCGTGGAAGGGTCCACTGACATCAGGGGCTCTGCCAGGCTAGGCCTGGCTCCCTCTGGGGCAGTTCCTTCACAAGGGGTAGGGTCAGTTCCCTGAGGAGGCTGACTCTCACCTAATGTCTGGTGGGAGGGAGACTTTTCTTCCTCCCCAATGCTCTCTGTCTGAGTGGAGTGATCCATAGTTTCAGGCTTCACAACACTAAAATCTGTTTGAGTTTGGGCTGTGGCCATCACAGCCCCTCCAACCTTTTCAGGAAGGGACCCAGTTTGGGTTTGGGCTGTTACCATCACAGCCCTGTCAATTTGTCTAGGGAAGGAGTCTGCTGGAGATTGGGCTGAGACCAGCACAGCCCTACCAACCTTTTCAGGGAGGATCTCCCGAGCTGGGGCTGTGGCCATCACAGCCCGCTAACCTTTCCATAGAGATTTACCATTTTAGAACGGGTTTCTTGTTCTACCTCAGCCCAGGCTGAGATTTCCAGATCATTTCCCAGTAGACAATCTACAGGCAAGTTTGTAGACACTGCCACTCTCTTGGGGCCAGTGACACCTCCCCAGCTGAGATTAACTACTGCCATGGGATGATCCTTCTGTACTCCATCAATATTGGTCACCTGGTATGTGGCTCCAGGTAAAAGTTGCCTTGAGGGGACTAGACTCTCAGTCACCATAGTGATGCTAGCCCCTGTGTCTCTGTAAGCCTCAACTTTCTGACCATTGATGAGGGGCTCCTGTCTGTACTTGCTCAAAGTGTTGGGACAAGCAGTGACGTTGGCAAATCCCATGCCATCTTCACAGACAAGAGTAGCTATGTTAGGGGACCTGGTTAGGCCAGAGTCCACCTGAGTTCCAAAAGTAAACCCAGCCATATTCCTGGGGGCACTCCCACCACCTAGGGGATTACTACTAATAGTAACAGGAGGTGTTGGAGTCTTACTTGGAGGAATATTTTCCTTATTGTTGTTCCTTGGGCAACTGCTATCAGTCTTCCAGTGGCCAAGCTGTTTACAGACATGGCAATAAGGTTTCTTGACAGAGGAGGTGTTTTGGGACCCACCCCCACCATTGGAGTTTTGGGGCCCTGTGGAGGATTTGTCTTTTGATTTATCCCCACCCTTCTCTTGAGTCTTGGTATTATCCTTCGTTTGGTCACCACCCTGATTTTTAGGCCTAATCCTGGTCCTGACCCATTTGTCTGCCCTCTTACCCAATTCTTGTGGAGAGGTCAGATCTGAGTCCACCAGGTGCTGGTGTAAAAGCTGGTTTTGACAATTACTAAGGATCTGCTCCCTCATAATCAAATTATACAATCCTGTATAGTCATGTACTTTGCTGCCAAGTAACCAACCTTCCAGAGCCTTAGCAGCACAATCTACAAAATCAGTCCAGTCCTGAGTCTGTGTCTTCTGGGTATCTCTGAACATCAACCTATACTGTTCAGTGGTTAGGCCAAACCCATCAATCAGAGCACTCTTCAGGACAGAGTAGTTGTTAACATCCCCATCACTAACTGTGAGGAGCTTATCTCTACCTTTTTCAGAAAAGGAGAGCCATAAGATTACTGCCCATTGACTTTGGGGTACCTGCTGCACTTTGCAGGCCCTCTCCAAAGCAGTAATCCATTTGTGGATGTCATCCCCTTCTTTATAGGGGGGAACAATCTTGCTTAGGTGTCTATTCTCATAGGACCTATCTTTATCCTTAGGGATATTGCTGCCACCAGTGGGTTCTAACCCACTCTCTCTATGCTCTCTAGCACGAGCAAGCTTTTCTTTGGCCAGGGCAACCTCAAGTTCCTGCCTCCCAATCCTAAGAGCAGCTTCTTTTATCTTTGCCTCATGTTCCCTTCTCTGAGGGGAAGTCATCCCTCTCTGAGTAAGGCCTTGAGAGCTATTAGAAGCATGAGATCTGAGAGAGTCCCTGGAGTGGGATCTCCCTCTTCTCTGCCCATGGTTAACCCCACTTGGGGGTCTGTATGAGGGCTGCCCATACTGACTCCCATGTATGCTTAAGTTAGCCTGGCTAAGTCTTCTGACTGGGACCTGGCTGTTTGTCTCAGGATCAGAATCATTATCCTCTACTTCATCTACCTCATCTGGTACTATAGTATCAGTGGTATCCTCTGTGGAGGGCAGGACTTCATCTGAGCTACCTGACGCACCTGAGTCAGGTGTCTTTTGAGCATCATACTCTTCTAAGAGCTCAACTAAGAACTTTAGGGTAGGGTTTGAACCCTGTTTTAGCCTTCTAGAAGTACACAATTGTCTCAATTCTTGGAAGGCTAAGGCTTCATATCTTGAGGCAGTCCCCAAGGGATCTACCTCTGCAGGCAGAGAACCACTGGGGTTCACTGTCTGAGACATGGTTTCTAGTGAGGTGTGATGTTGCACCTACCTACACTATGTGTTTTCCTACAGAACCTATCTAGGAGTTGTAGTCAGGGTGTGCTAGGCCCAGGCTCTACAACAGCTGAGTTCAGTAGAACTTAAGTATACTAAGACTTGTTTTTATATTTACCTATAGGTACCTATGTGATCTTTCAAATGATATCTCAAGATTACAAGTGGTAAAACAACAGCAAGCTCTAATCCCAACCGCTGCACACCAATGTGAGAAGTTGGCCTGGTATATGATGTTCACTATTCTACTGAGAAACCTTGCACCAGTCCAAACAACCCTTATGGTGATGGTTGTAAGTCAACCTTATAGACCAGCTATCCTAGTGGTAGCGTGGACAGAACAGTCTTAGGCTAAAAGACTCTTGAGGGCGTGTAAAGCCAGCTGTTTTACCATATGTAACCCCTTGAATACCACATGAAAGGACACCACACAGTATATATATAAAATATATATGTATTTATTCACTAACACACTCCTCTGAGAGGGGGCGTGGCTTGGCTGCAGAGCGGAATGGCTGCCTAACTGCGCAGCTCTGCCGACCGAGCTCGAAATCCGACAATAATCTGTACATATACATACCGAATCTCAGGCCTGCCTGGCAACGAAGACTGCAGCTGCCCTCCGCTCTATATTTCCCGAAGAAACGAAGCCGCGGTGTGTAAAATAACGTGGATGCGAACTAAGTCGGGAGAGGGGCGGAGACGCGGCTCAGTGAATCAAGTGAGACCGGGGACTAAAGTTGTGGCTGGCAGCCGTGGCGGACGACGTTGGGCCTGGCAGAGAGCGTCGATGTACTGAACAAAGTGGGGGCAATCATTGCGGGTGAGACCTGCTATATATCGGACATACCTTCTACCGGTGATTGCTGACGATTTCCGCCCTGTATTGCTGAGGCAAGTGAGCCCGCTGGAGAACTGAAAGAGTGGCTGTGTGCAGTGCCGGGAATAAGGCTAAAGTGAGGGCTAGTGCGATCAGCGCGATTGAGACCTACCGTAAGGACTGACTTCTGTAAGAGGAGATCGAGGGCCGGCCGGGCAGCGACACTGGACTGAATACTGTTGGGATAATTAACCCAGGTGAGCACTGCACTTGTACAACTGCGTGATCGGCAGCTGCGGTGGCGGTCGGGGCTATGAATACGGCGGTGTCGGTGAATGCATTACAATTGCTGACGCGTGGCCGCTACTGCAGATGCCAAAATAGTGTCTTGTTGAAGCCCAGTAAGAGACGTGGCCTCGCTTCCCGCTACCTACGATTAGAAACTAAAGATCGGGGAAATCAGCGGACTCGCCTCTGATATCACATGGGACTGCCTGAGAGGTAGAATTATCGATATACCTATAAAATGGCTTGGTCTTAACTGCGGCCTGTAAAAGCATGAAGCTGTGGATGGATCGATGGTTAGACTGAACTTGGCACACGCTGCTTGAGTAATAGAAAACAGCGTGCAGACATACTCGGATGGGGCAGAGATACAGACGGCTGGGGTGTGTTGACGCTGATACATCTGGGAGTGAGTTGTCTGTAGAACACGCCTGACTGGCAGAGTACGGTTAAGCATTGCTTTGAAACTGAAGGTCTATGTAGCTACGATTGGGGCACGCATATTGTTGCGCAGCGCCCTTACTTTGAATCATTGGCCTACAGGATGGACATGATGGCTTGAGGCTTGGATTGGAAACGGCATTGAGAGATTGTTTCGCCTGCGCAATCGTGTGCTACTAAGAGTTGTAAGTTGTAACGTTGTATCCTGAGCCATATAGGGGATATCACAATCTGAAGTCAGTAAATAGTGCTTCGTACTAAGACACGCTACTTAACTGAAAAGTGCCCACTCACGTGTGACATGTCTGGGTGCCTGCGAGAACGGCTACTTGAACGATTCATGGCTCCGTGTTTACAGGCAATGTGACATATATGTGAATGTGAGCACACCCTGTGGAGCATCTATTCTGGGCAATCCCACAGATAAATAGACTCAGTGCTGGACATTACGCACCACCCAGAGTACCATAAGATCAGACGACTATAGGAGGGTGATCGCTGAGGTCGCAATGGGTAAACCGGACACTTGACAGCCCAAGATTGCATTCGATAGAAAAACGCCAAAATCACCGGGGCCGGAGCAATTAGATCAAGGCGCTGCAGATGAGGATGCCAGTCAGCCTCCGGCTGAGGATATTAGGTCCACGTTCCAAGACTTGAAGACTAGCCTGAAGGGAATCGACTCTAAAATGGACACACTGGTTGCCCGCATGGATGGAATCACGAGCCGGATGGACAAGCAAGAGGGCAGGGTGAGTGTGTTGGAGACGCGGGTCACATAAACGGAGGAGGGTCAAATGGAGATAGAGAAGAAGGTGAGAGGAATGGACAAAGTACTAGCCCTCATACAGCAAAAGAATGAAGATTTGGAAGCGAGATCACGGCGGAATAATGTACGCATAACGGGCGTGGCAGATTCTACGGATATTGCAAACATGGAACGCTATGTTGAGGACATGATGACAGACCTGTTTGGAGATGGCCTTTCCCCGATGTTCTTGATCGAAAGGGCACATAGATGTCTGGGCCCCAGAGCAAAACCTGGAGCACCCCCCAGGCCTATCCTGGCCAGAATCCTGAACTACAGAGACCGGGATGCGATTCTGCATCTGGCAAGGGACAAGGGGATGACCTAGTATCGATGAAATGACATCGCACTGTGTCCAGACTTTACCTTGCAGGTACATGCTGCCCGCAGGGAATTTATACCAGCGAAAAAAGTCTTTCAACAAACAGGCACCAAATATGCATTAATTTATCCAGCGAAATTGAGGGTGCAATGCCCTGGTACACCTACATATTTTGTGGATGCAAAAGCGGCACTTTAATATGCCAAGCAACTAGCCAAGGAACAGAAACAGCAGTCGGCGACGGAGAGGAGCGGCTCTACGGACAGGCTAAGTGACATTGAATAATATGTAAACATTGCCAGACTAGGATATGGGAATGGGGGCGTAAAACTTGTTCTACACCAATGTAGGTTTGAAATAACTACCTGACTGTCTGCTAGAAAATAGATTCCGAAAAGTACGAATTATTGTCCGTCCCAATAAGGTTAATGAATCACCCCGTGCCGGATGGGTCCTTGAGAGGCGGATGTGGCACTAGCGCTCGGTCACCCTATAATGCAAACAGGGTAGTATGGTGGCCATCCTGCGTACCCTCCGGGATGATTCCCATATCAAGTACATTTTTCCTGTTGTTGGTTTGGGTTGGAGTAAATGTTTGGGTTGAGGGTGGGGTTAATACACAACCTAATTGGGGGGTTGATGTGGGTGGGGGGGACGGGAGAGTTAGAATGTACAATCGAATGAAACAGTTGAACGTAGAGAATGCACAAATGCAAAAGAGGAATCTTGACATCTACACATGTTATGGTTGGAGAGATATACAAGTTCTGATGGATAATGTTAACAAAATGTTATTCTTCGTATTGCTAAGCACATGCCTATTCTATCCCAATGTACACTCGTAAGCCAGTGTACTGTGTTGATAGATAGCTAGATGTATGCTAGACACTCCTTAGTTGCAGAAATAAGATTGCTTGCTGATAACAATATGAATGACCCTGAACAGCTATGAGAACTATTAACTGTATTTCCTGGAACATAAGGGGTTAAATGATCGCAGAAAAGCGAAATCGGTGCACTCTTATTTGCTGAGGAAGGAAATAGATATATGCCTATTACAGGAAACGCATTTGGCAACTGCTAATCTGGCTATGCTCAAACATGGAAGATGGGGGGAGATAGTGGAAGCACCATATTCTAATTATGCCAGAGGGGTGGCCGTATTAATCCATAGTGGTCTGCAGTGGAAGACTACCTCTACAATAATCGACTCGGAAGGTCGATACATACTGATGATAGGCACACTATGTGGCATGCAGGTGGTAATAGTAAATGTATATGGACCTGTTGGACCCGGCCTCGTGGCGTGGTCCTACCCCTCCCGCATGGCGGGCCCCGGACGACATCGGCCCTCCATCCAGCCCGGGTCGGCCTCGGGCACACTTCTGCACGCCCTCCAAACCACCAGATCCGCCACCCCACAACCACTGACACAGCACACTCGGGCCGCCCCAGCATTACCGGTCCGGTGCCCACCCCGGACCCTCATTCCAGGCCCGACGCCATCTTGCGCCCATCACGTCACAGACACGTGGTCCCGGACCAGCCGCGGCCACGGCCCCAGCGAGCCCGCCATCGAGGCACCAAGAACCCTCCGGGTGGTAGAGTGGCCACTCAACCAGAGACAAGGAGAGGGGAGTTTCGATGGCTCTCCCACCGTCCCCGGATGCCTGGTTTCGATCGACCTCCGGCCTCCCTGAGCGCTGGCCCCACCCCCTGCTGGGTGTCTGGACACCATCATCCCGGCCCCTCTAACCCCCAGGCGAGAGGGTCCGGACATCAAAGGACTCCAGACCTATATCTGGGCCAGCCCCGGAGTAGGACGGGAGTTGTATCCCGGCGTCGAGAAGCCCTGCTGACGCTGTCGCGGCTGACCCTGAGACGAACTCCCCTTGCTGCTCTACCTGGAACCTGCTGGCGCTGCCGCGGTCCATCTTCGCTGTAACCACCTTGGAGCCTGCTGGCGCTGCCGCGGTCCATCTTCGCTGTAACCACCTTGGAGCCTGCTGGCGCTGCCGCGGTCCATCTTTGCTGTAACCATCTTGGAGCCTGCTGGCGCTGCCGCGGTCCATCTTCGCTGTAACCACCTTGGAACCTGCTGGCGCTGCCGCGGTCCATCTTCGCTGTAACCACCTTGGAGCCTGCTGGCGCTGCCGCGGTCCATCTTTGCTGTAACCATCTTGGAGCCTGCTGGCGCTGCCGCGGTCCACACTCGTTGAACCATCTCGGAACCTGCTGGCGCTGCCACGGTCCACACTCGCTGAATCATCTTGGAACCTGCTGGCGCTACCGCGGTCCACACTCGCTGAACCATCTTGGAGCCTGCTGGCGCTGCCGCGGTCCACACTCGCTGAACCATCTTGGAGCCTGCTGGCGCTGCCGCGGTCCACACTCGCTGAACCATCTTGGAGCCTGCTGGCGCTGCCGCGGTCCACACTCGCTGAACCATCTTGGAACCTGCTGGCGCTGCCGCGGTCCACACTCGCTGAATCATCTTGGAACCTGCTGGCGCTGCCGCCGTCCAACCTTCCGGAACCCCCCAGCTCGAGGATTGAGAGCTGTGCGTAGAGTCTCCTTGCAACCGACCATCTATAAGACTGTCCCGCTACTTTACCCCTTGCCACGAGACTTTCCAGATCTCGGGATCTGCTGTATATATTGAAACGATACTTATTGCCTGATAAAGATTGAAAACTCTATCTACGTGTGGTGTATATTTGTAGTGGTGTGGTTACTCTGCTGTACGATTCTAGGAGAGGGCCCTCCCGTCGGAGGCCTCTCGACATCGCTCGATCCCTTCTCTGAAGGAGGGGTAGACCTAGGGGTGGTCAGTCAGACACCTTCTGCCTCCCCCGGGTTCGCCTTTCTAACATTGGTGGCAGGCGCTGAGATCCGAGCCAACGCAAAATCGTACAGAGAGTGATCTACCCGCTACGACGGAAAAACACACAGACCATGACGACCCAAGGAACCAACCTACCTGCCAAATTCCAGAAAGAGAAGATAGAAGAATACAGCCACAAAGAACTAAAACAATTCTGTAAAGACATGGGTATCGCTACCACTGGCCTGAGCACAAAAGAGGACTTCAAATCGGCCCTACAAGCCTGGGTGGAAACCCGAGACAGACCACCCCAAGAGGAGAATGGCCCGAACGGGCAACAGGGAACCAGCGCACCCCCGACGGGGGAAAGAACCGCAACACTAAACGCGGACCTCATCTATGAAGACGCTCGAGAACGAGAGCGCAACCGGCTACACGAAGTGGAGCTTGCACGACTCCGGCTAGACGGAGAACTCCAGCTAGCGGAGAAAAAGATAGCCCTCGAGCAACTACGGCTGGAGGGGGATCTAGAAGAGAAACGGAGACAACGTGACCTCGAAGAAAAACGACTAGCATATGAACACGAACGAGGCCTGAGAGAACTAGAAATCAAGGCCAAGATCAACGAAGATAGCGCGGCCGGGGCCAAGACCTCGGCCCCTCCCGTGGACACCAAGGTTCACCTACCGAAAGATGTAGTCAAAGAATACTACAAGAACGATGATATCCAACAATGGTTCAAAGCCTACGAGGTGGCCATGACCGCCCATCGGGTGCCCCTGAAGGATTGGGGCACCGGCCTGTGGGGAAAGTTCGTCAACGAAGGGAGGGACGCCCTGCTGGAACTCCCTGACACCGAAATGACCTCCTATGAACACATGAAAACGGCGCTACTCACGCGCTACGGACTCACCCCCGAAATGTACCGGCAGAGGTTCCGAGACTGTAAAAAAATCCCCGGTACCACTTGGGTAGAATATGTGAACTTTTTTAGCAGAGCCTTCGAGGGGTGGGTCAAAGGCAGTCAGGTCACTACCTACTAGCAGTTGGTCGACCTTATGTTATGGGAGCACCTCTCCAACAACTGCTTCATTGAACTACGACAGCACCTCCTCGACAGCAAGTTGACCGAGCCGCGAAAGCTAGCGGTCGAAGCAGATCGGTGGGCGAGCAACCGCGTCCACCGGAACACCACAGGAGAATACGGACGAGGGTCCCCGGGGAACCACCGGCGGCGAGGCGGCGGGTCTGGCATCAGCCGAGGCCGAGACCTCCCGCCGGGGTCTTCGCCCGCCTCCTCTACACCAGCCTCCAGCCCGAGGGGGGCCCATCCAGCCCGACCGGGGCCACGCCCCAACGTTACGTGCCACAGATGCCAGCGGCTGTGTCACTATGCCAATGATCCTCTCTGCCCCATGAACCAGCGGCCCGGCACCACCGGGCCCCCCGGTCGCCAAATCACTGCAGCTGCTCTGAGCGAAGAAAAGGATATAGAAGAAGAGGTCCCTATGGAACCAGAAGAATGGGAGTCCGCGGCCATGTGCCTCGCCTCCCTGGGCGACAAAGGCATGATCCCCCGAGACCAGATTCCGATCAACACCCAGAAGTACCGCCAGTGGGTCACCATCAACGGACGCCGGGCCGAGGCTCTCCGTGACACGGGGGCCAGCATAACCGCCGTCCGCTGCCATCTGGTGACCCCAGAACAAATCTTGCCCCACGTTCTGTGCCCTGTCCGGTCAGCGGACAATTCCGAGAGCCTGTGCCAGATGGCTCGCATCCCCTTCGAGTGGGGAGGAGTGTCCGGCATGCTGAAAGTCACCGTCCGAGACGATGCCCCGGTGCACTGCCTCCTAGGGAACGACCTGGAAAGTTCCCCCTGGGCACAGATCGAGCGAAGAGAGCATCTGGGGATGCTAGGCCTTCCTGAATGGGTTTGCGTAACGACCCGATCCATGTCCACCCGGGACGCCGTCCCAACCGAAGACAATCTGCCCGAAGGACCTGAATGGCCGGCACCTCCGCCACCCGCCACTGCCACGGCCAAACCCGAACTGGGGCCGCAGGGCCCCAGCCATGAAGAACTTCCCGAGCTCGGGCCCCTTCCCGAACTAGCCCAGTGGTGCCAAGAAGTGGGCCCCACCCGCGAGCAGTTCCGTCGGGAACAAAAGACATGTCCTTCCCTTGAGGGACTCCGACAACAAGCCGCCACGCAAGCCACAGGAGACTCCTCGGCGTCCCACTGGATCTATTGGGACCAGGACCTCCTGTACAGTGAACAAAAGATCGCCGAGCTGGGGGCCGGCCGAGTGCTAGTCGTCCCCCTCCACTTCAGAGACTTTCTCTTAAACCTGGCACATGATGTGCCCCTCGCCGGGCACCTGGGGCAGGACAAAACCTACAGCAGCCTGGTGACCCTCTTTTATTGGCCGAAGATGAGCCGCGATGTGTACAACCACTGCCGAACCTGTCCGACCTGCCAAGCCAGAGGAAAGAGTGGGGGGAAAATCAAAGCCCCACTCCAACCGTTTCCCGTGGTGACCACTCCCTTCGAGCGAGTAGGGATCGACATCGTGGGGCCCCTGGATCCTCCAACCTCTCAGGGGCACCGCTTCATCCTCGTCCTGGTGGACCATGCCACCCGCTACCCAGAAGCTATCCCCCTCCGGACTATCACAGCCCCCGTAGTGGGTCGGGCGCTAATGGGGATCTTCTCCAGAGTCGGCTTCCTCCGAGAGGTCGTCAGTGATCGGGGCACAAACTTTATATCGAAATATATGCGGTCCCTGTGGCAACAGTGCGGGGTCGCGTATAAGTTCACCACCCCGTATCATCCTCAAGGGAATGGACTAGTGGAGCGATTTATTAGGACCCTGAAAGGAATGATCAAGGGCCTAGAAGAGCCCCTCCGGCGCAGATGGGACGTTCTGCTGCCATGCCTCCTGTTCGCCTACCGGGAGGTACCCCAGAAGTCCCTGGGGTCCAGCCCCTTTGAACTATTATATGGACACCCGGTGCGAGGCACCCTCAGCCTGGTCAAGGAAGGCTGGGAGCTGGCCGCCTCCGATACTCCGCCCGATGTTTTCCGATACCTCTTGACTCTCCGCAACCAGACTCGGAAGTTCCGGGAACTGGCCGAAACCAACCTGAAGGCCAGTCAAGAGGAGATGAAGCGCTGGTATGATGAAAATGCCTCGTCCATTGAATTCGAGCCGGGCCAGCAGGTCTGGGTCATGTCCCCGGTCGACCCCGGCGCCCTCCAGGACAAATGGACGGGGCCCTTCAACGTGGTGGAGCGCAAGAGCCCCGTCACCTACCTAGTGGACATGGAGTCCCCCCGGAACCCCCTCCGGGTCCTACACGCCAATCGGCTCAAGCCCCACTTTGTCCGCACCGAACTGAGCCTGTTTTTGGCTACCGATGACGGAGCAGAGGACGACTCCGAGCCTCTACCAGACCTCCTGAGCACCTCCGAGAAAGATGGCTCCGTCGAAGGAGTCTCCCTCTCTCCCGCGCTGACACCCAAACAGCGCCAGGACTGCCAGAAACTGCTGGGTCAATTTGCGAACTTATTTTCCCTCACCCCCGGAGTCACCCAGTGGTGTGTTCACGACGTCGACACCGGGGACAGTCCGCCCGTGCGGCACCGAGCCTACCGAGTCCCCGACCGAGTCCGGGCCTGCATCCAAGCCGAAGTTTCCAAGATGCTAGCCCTAGGGGTAGTCGAGCCCTCAGACAGTCCATGGGCCAGTCCAGTCGTCCTGGTCCCTAAGGCCGCCGCCCCCGGGGTGCCCCCGGAGCTGCGGTTCTGTGTCGACTACCGGGGACTGAATGCCGTCACCAGGACCGACGCCCATCCCATTCCCCGAGCGGATGAACTGATCGATCGCCTGGGAGCCGCCAGGTACCTCAGCACCTTCGACCTCACGGCCGGATACTGGCAAATCGGCCTCACGCCAGGGGCACAAGAACGATCCGCTTTTTCGACCCCCGATGGCCACTTCCACTTCAACGTGATGCCCTTCGGCATGAAGAATGCTCCGGCCACCTTCCAGAGACTAGTGAATCGGGTGCTGGCAGAGCTGGAAGAGTTCAGTGCCGCCTATCTGGACGATATTGCGGTGTACAGCCTCTGTTGGGACGAGCACCTGACCCACCTCTGGAAGGTCCTGACGGCCCTCCAACGGGCCGGACTAACAATAAACGCCAGCAAGTGCCAGATCGGTCAAGGGTCCGTGACCTATCTGGGACACCAAGTGGGGAGCGGCCAAGTGGCTCCCCTTCAACCCAAGATCGACGCCATCCAGGCCTGGGAGCCCCCCGTCTTCCAGACCGCCGTCCGAGCCTTCCTGGGGCTCACTGGATACTATTGGCGGTTCATAAAGGACTATGGGAGCATTGTGGGGCCCCTCACAGAACTAACCTCCAAGAGACTACCCCCGAAGGTGCACTGGACCCCCGAGTGCCAAGTAGCCTTTGAGACACTAAAGACTGCCATGTGCACCGCCCCGGTGCTCCAGGCCCCCCGACTACAGCCGAGAGTTCATCGTCCAAACTGACGCCTCGGAACACGGCATTGGGGCCGTACTGTCCCAAATGAACTCTGACGGGGTTGACCTTCCTGTGGCCTTCATCAGCCGGCGCCTGCTGGCCCGAGAACAACGATGGAGCACCATCGAGAGGGAAGCATTCGCCGTCGTATGGGCCCTAAAGAAGCTCCGGCCCTACCTCTTCGGCACCCACTTCCGAGTACAGACCGACCACCGGCCCCTGCGGTGGTTGATGCAGATGCGGGGCGAGAACCCGAAGTTGCTACGTTGGTCCATCTCCCTCCAAGGGATGAACTTCACCGTGGAGCATCGCCCTGGCAACGACCACGCCAACGCTGACGGCCTCTCCAGATTCTTCCGCCTTGGCAAGGAGAATCCCCAAGAAGATGGGTGACTCTCCCCTGCCTTCAGCTGGAGGGGACGTGTGTTGGACCCGGCCTCGTGGCGTGGTCCTACCCCTCCAGCATGGCGGGCCCCGGACGACATCGGCCCTCCATCCAGCCCGGGTCGGCCTCGGGCACACCTCTGCACGCCCTCCAAACCACCAGATCCGCCACCCGGCAGCCCACAACCACTGACACGGCACACTCGGGCCGCCCCAGCATTACCGGTCCGGTGCCCACCCCGGACCCTCATTCCAGGCCCGACGCCATCTTGGGCCCATCACGTCACAGACACGTGGTCCCGGACCAGCCGCGGCCACGGCCCCAGCGAGCCCGCCATCGAGGCACCAAGAACCCTCCGGGTGGTAGAGTGGCCACTCAACCAGAGACAAGGAGAGGGGAGTTTCGATGGCTCTCCCACCGTCCCCGGATGCCTGGTTTCGATCGACCTCCGGCCTCCCTGAGCACTGGCCCCACCCCCTGCTGGGTGTCTGGACACCATCATCCCGGCCCCTCTGACCCCCAGGCGAGAGGGTCCGGACATCAAAGGACTCCAGACCTATATCTGGGCCAGCCCCGGAGTAGGACGGGAGTTGTATCCCGGAGTCGAGAAGCCCTGCTGACGCTGTCGCGGCTGACCCTGAGACGAACTCCCCTTGCTGCTCTACCTGGAACCTGCTGGCGCTGCCGCGGTCCATCTTCGCTGTTACCACCTTGGAGCCTGCTGGCGCTGCCGCGGTCCACTTCGCTGTAACCACCTTGGAGCCTGCTGGTGCTGCCGCGGTCCATCTTTGCTGTAACCATCTTGGAGCCTGCTGGCGCTGCCGCGGTCCACACTCGTTGAACCATCTCGGAACCTGCTGGCGCTGCCGCGGTCCACACTCGCTGAACCATCTTGGAGCCTGCTGGCGCTGCCGCGGTCCACACTCGCTGAACCATCTTGGAGCCTGCTGGCGCTGCCGCAGTCCACACTCGCTGAACCATCTTGGAGCCTGCTGGCGCTGCCGCGGTCCACACTCGCTGAACCATCTTGGAACCTGCTGGCGCTGCCGCGGTCCACACTCGCTGAATCATCTTGGAACCTGCTGGCGCTGCCGCGGTCCACACTCGCTGAACCATCTCGGAGCCTGCTGGCGCTGCCGCGGCCCAACCTTCCGGAACCCCCCCAGCTCGAGGATTGAGAGCTGTGCGTAGAGTCTCCTTGCAACCGACCATCTATAAGACTGTCCCGCTACCTTGCCCCTTGCCACGAGACTTTCCAGATCTCGGGATCTGCTGTATATATTGAAACGATACTTATTGCCCGATAAAGATTGAAAACTCTATCTACGTGTGGTGTATATTTGTAGTGGTGTGGTTACTCTGCTGTACGATTCTAGGAGAGGGCCCTCCCGTCGGAGGCCTCTCGACATCGCTCGGTCCCTACTCTGAAGGAGGGGTAGACCTAGGGGTGGTCAGTCAGACACCTTCTGCCTCCCCCGGGTTCGCCTTTCTAACAGGACCCAATACAGACTGCCCGTCATTTTAGCAGAAAGTATGGCACCAAATACAAATTTGTGGCCTAGCTGCGGTGCTCTGGGGCGGTGATTTTAATCTAGTATTGTCCCCCTCTTTGGACAGGCATGGTGTATCTAGAGAGCATCACCCCAGGGCGTCGGAGGTAGTGGGAGACATTATTGCTGAGGGTGGATTGACTGATACGTGAAGGGTTCTTCATCCGGACACCCGAGAGGGTACATGTGTAACGGCACATAGACATGCCTGGTCTAGACTTGACTTCTGGCTGATATCCAGAGAGCTTCACTCCGTGGTGGTGGAATCCACTCATCTGCCCAGATCACTGTCGGACCATGCACCTGTGTTGGTAGCGATTGCTATACCTCCGTCGTATATACAGCCATTTAACTGGAGGTTCCCCTCTAGGGAACTACTAGATCAAGAATTCCGTGAAGAGCTACGCACTAAGTTAGTAGAATACTTTGAGTTGAATGAGGGATCGGTGAAATCCCATGGCACATTGTGGGAAGCTTGCAAGGTGGTGACAAGAGGTAACTGCATGGCCCTAAAGACAGGAGGGCTGAAGTCCAAAAGGGACACACTAGAAGGGTTAGAAAAAGAACTAGCGAGATTGGAATCTGACATTGCGAGGGACTCCTCTCCAGAATTATGGGCTGCATTCAGAACCACTCTCACAAAATATCTGGAGGAGGCTGAAAGAGAAACTGCGTTTCTCAATAAATATGCCCAGGCTAGACGATATGGAGAAGGAGATCGTGCAGGTAAAACGCTGGCATCTCTGCTGCGTTCACCCAGGGGTGCGGAATACATTACTGAATTACGTGACACGGAGGGTGGGACAATTAGGACACCTATAGGCATACTAAACACGATGACGGACTACTATAGGACGCTCTATACGTCTACAATAACACCGGAGGACGAGTTGATTTTGGTCTATTTAGATACAGTAGCACTGGCATGGTTTAATGACGGTGCTAGGAAATACATGGATCAACCGTTCACAGCAGACGATGTGCGTGAAGTAGTAGCAGGTATGCCTGCTGACAAGGACCCAGGGCCAGATGGCATGACAGTGGCCTTTTATAAAGAGTACGTAGATATCGTAGCACCCAGATTACACCGGGTATATCAAGAGGCAATGGAAACAGGTATACTGCCCCCAACGTTACGAGAGGCCATGATAATAACCCTTTTGAAACCAAATAAAGATCCGTCATGCCCTGACTCGTATCGCCCCCTATCGTTCATCAATTTAGATGCAAAAATATATGCTACATTAATGGCGGACAGACTAAAACCTATGCTACCTCAGATTGCTTTATCTGATCAATCAGGGTTTGTCCCAGGCAGATCGACTTCCCACAATTTACGGGTACTATTTGGATTGCTGCACTATATGGACCCCAGGGTGCAGGCGGCAGCTGCACTATTAGATGCCACAAAGGCATTTGACTCTCTAGAATGGAGGTTCTTATTTGCCCTGTTCACGCGCATGGGATTCAGCCCACTGTTTATACAACGCATAACATTGCTGTACACGGAACCTACGGCTCGTGTGAAGGTTAACGGACAGATTTCAGGACCGATAAGCATCACGAGGGGCACGAGACAGGGCTGTCCTTTGTCGCCACTGCTATTTGCTATTGCGACTGAGCCACATGCGGCTCATTTGAGGCAACACCACACACAGCGTAGTATTGGCTTCACTTCGCGGGGACTGCTTATATCTATGTACGCTGATGACATGACTATCTATATGATGAACCCCTTAGACAACTTCGACCCGCTGATGCGAGAATTTGTACGGTATGGTGGCCTTACTGGCATTACCATCAACTGGTCAAAATCGACAATACTGCCTCTGACGGATGAAACTAAACGATGCCACACTGAATTTCCCATAGAATGGGTGACGGACGAGGTCAAATACATAGGTATTAGAATAAGTAGGTCGATTCAAGAAATATGGTTGGTCAATTATGGTACAGCAATGGAATGGCTGGAAGTTAAGGTGCAAAGGTGGAAAACATTGCCACTCTCCCTGACGGGCCATATAGCAATAACTAAGATGGTTATACTACCAAAACTACTATATTTATTTGTCAACATCCCCCTGCCTCTCACGGGGCACTTTTTTAAGTGGCTGAGGACTGCAATACTGGAGTTGGTATGGGCAGGTAGGCAGCCCAGAGTAGCATGGAATCTTTTGACGGTTCCATTCCAACAAGGGGGTCTGGCCGCGCCGGATTTTGAACTGTACGCTTATAGCGCACAAGCTCAATGCCTACATTATTGGCATCATCCTATTCCTTATCAGCCACACGTGGCGATTGAAATTGACGTAGCAGCACCCACTCCTCTTAATGTGACTGCATATCATCCATACAAGAGGTCTCCAGCAGACATAAATACTGTTGAGACTGTAAGATGGGCAAGACAAAAAATTGCTAAACGGGCTGGTATTGCAGAACTATATGCGCCATCGATGCCATTAGGAGGGAATCCATTGTTAGGGCCGTTGACAGATAGAGGGGTGACGGACAGGGCACACAGATGTGGACTTGACCCTGCAGGTGACTTATACCCGGATGATTCCTTTGTAACACTCCAAAAGATGTGCAAACCGAATAGCCCTACAGCCTCAGAGATGCTACTATACTATCAGCTAAGAGCGGCGTGTAAAGCTAGGGCCCGGAATTTCCAAAAGCGCCACCCTATTTGCACTGGAAAACCTATTAGCTAATAGCTCACCACGTAAACTAGTCACGCGTATTTATAGTATTACACAGGACACTGCTCCGGTACTAGTATGCTCCTCGAAAACAGAATGGGAAAGGGAGGCGCAAATAGTCATAACTGATAAACAATGGCTCTTCAGTTGCACACAACTGGAAAATCTATTGCCTAACTATACGTTACGGCTCATACATTTCAATTATTTACATAGAACTTATCGCACACCGAAACAACTCTTTCGTATGGGACTTCAAAATGATGCAAAATGTTGGCGCTGTAGGGAACAGGAGGCAACTTTTTTCCATCTGACATGGGAATGCGCTCAAATAGGAAGATATTGGCTAGAGGTATTAAAACATATAGGCTGCATTGTGGACCTAGAGCTACAGGTGCATCCGCTATTGGCACTCTTGGGATGTGTCATGGAGATCCCATGTGGTTCTTGGAAACTAGTGGCCATTTTATTATTACTGGCTAAACAACAAATTGCCCTACACTGGAAGAGGGCGGAGCCGCCGAAAATCGCGGGATGGATAAAATCGGCAGTTTATTATAAGGATCAATTAACGTCGTATTGGGAGCTAATGCCGCAAAGATCCAGACCTGTAGATATATGGGAACCTTTCGTACGCTGGCTAGGCAGTGAGGACTCAGACTTGTGCAGGTAGAATGTGAGTGTGGGAGTGGGTGTGAGCAGAACTTGGGGTTGTGGGAGCGGTGCTAGCTGTTAGTGAAATAAGACATGTAGGATAAATGTGTGAGGGCAGGTGGGAAGGTATGTAATGTGCTATATAGATTGCACCTTGCTGAAACAGGTAACTACTACCAGGCTCTAGTTAAGAGTGGTAATGGGTAGACTGGGAGTTAAAGAAATTAACCTAAGTATTACTATAATTGTTTATAGTGCTTGGAATTCTTACTGTTCAACGGTATATGAATGACATTTATGTTCAATACACCTGGAATTACCTTGATATAATATGCTGCAGGATAGTTGAAATGCTAACACCATAAATATGAGATGTGGGATTATATCAACAGACAATACGTTGCTGCCTGCCTCCGGGTTGTTGGCTTCAGAGCGGTGTTAACTATGTGATTATGAATAAAGGTTTTTGAAAAAGAAAAAAAAAACACACTCCTCTGAACTCTTTATGAGGTCAGAGGCCAGTCAGTCAGTCAGAATACTTTATTTCGATAAATCAATATCATAAAAAGACAATGGTACAATACAACACATACATTAAAATACATTATTTACACATAATAAAGAGAAAAATATTAAGCCAATTAAAAAAAAAAATTCTGAACAATTTCATGAGGTTTCATAAAATCACAATAAATAAGATAAAAACATTAACCGGTTTGGGTACCCTAGCAGTCAGTTTTACAGTGCAAACATCATTCTAATTTACATCCATGGACATTTGTGTACAATTAATCATCCTCCTGTCCTTAGTTCTGACAGCACTCACTAAAAAGCTAGCGACATGAAAAGTGATCCGGGGGGTCTTTAGTAGTTGCAAGTACAAGAGAGCGGGCTTGACTTGCAAGAACCCCGCCTCCTTAAGTATTGGGACCAAGAATTTCATTCTTGATTCCGTGAAGTGACCACAGAACATCACAAAGTGCAATGTGTTCTGAGTGGAAAAGTTGTCACAAGAACACGGCAATGCATTTTCAGGAGTACTCCATTTTGGGAAATGACCAAGATTCAAGTGGATCAGGCTAAAACGAAAGCGAGTTAAAAGAAACCTATGGTAAGGACGGTTCACTACATTAAGATAAATTGAAGGGGAGGGAGTAGCCCCTTTGGACGATTTGCAGCACCCACCTGTCCGACGTGATGGTACGCCAGTGGGGGAGGTGATGGCGGACCCTGCCCCACACTGGCGACGAATGGGCCTTAAATGTCGGATTAGGAAGGCTTAGAGGCAGATGCTGCAGGGGCGGGTGTGGACTGACCCTGCCGGTGTCCCCCGCTACCGCCACGGCGGTAACTGTGAGAAGTTGGCCTGGTATATGATGTTCACTATTCTAGTGAGCACCTTGCACCAGTCCAAACAACCCTTATGGTGATGGTTGTAAGTCAACCTTATAGACCAGCTATCCTAGTGGTAGCGTGGACAGAACAGTCTTAGGCTAAAAGACTCTTGAGGGCGTGTAAAGCCAGCTGTTTTACCATATGTAACCCCTTGAATACCACATGAAAGGACACCACACAGGATATATATAAAATATATATGTATTTATTCACTAACACACTCCTCTGAACTATTTCTGAGGTCAGAGGCAAAAGCACATAAGTTACACTTAGAAATACTTTAAATAGCACAATTTACAGTTAGGCCCTAAGGGCACTTAAAACCTTATATTAAGTAAGTGGTATGAGAACCACGACTTGGGAAAGGAGAAGGCCTAGGGCCTATAGAATCGCTGGGGCTACACTATCTGACCCTTAGGTTAGGAGTAGGAGGCCCACAGGCGGCGTGTGCAGTGTCTTTACACACACGCGGGAGTCAATGTTAAGTCAATGGGAACTTAGAAGGTAAGTAAATGAAGATTTAGGACACTTCCGGTCTAGCTAGGAGGAAACAACTAGTAAATCTGGACACTAGGATAGTCAATCCCTACTGGAGCACCCAAGTACTCGCGTTACCTCACCCACGGGCTGCGGGTGCATAGGTGTCAAAGTGTGTCGGGTTTCGTCGTTGTTCTCAATGGAGCCTTGGAAGAAGATGCTGCAGGCGAACAGGAGGAAGATGTCCGGGTGGATCCAAGGGCGGATCTAGGATGAAGAGGACCTGAAAGCAGAGGGGACAGAGTCTAGGTCACTAGCCAGTGACCGGGTGGAACCAGGGAGGAACCAGACGTCGTTGAGGAGCAATCAGCTGTGGATGTGAAGCTTGTCGTTGCAGCCACGCGGACCAGGAGGCGTCGAGGATGACCAGGTGCTGGAGAGGAGCTGTCCCACGAAGGTTCTCGCAGATGGAGGGGTCGACTTCAAGATTGGAGCCAACAAGCCTAAGCAAAGGCAACCCTCGCAGGATACACAAGGAGCTTCTGGTGCAGACCAGGAGGGTCTGAGGTACTTCACCTTTTTAGGGAAAAAAGTGCCAGTCTGGAGAAACCAGACGAGCGATGGATTTTCAAAGGAATCGTCGTCACAGGGCTACTAGCCAACTGGCCAGCAACTGGGACAACGCGTCGAGCGGAGCACAAGCAGAAGGGCCCCACGCAGATCTCGTGGAGTGTGGAGGGATGGTCTTCGGTGCAAGTGGAGCTCGGTGTCGGGGTGTCTCAGTCCCCAGTGCACAGCTTCGAGGAGGCCTCAGGAGCTGCGCTGTTAGCAAGTTGAAGACTTTCCAAGTTGCCGGGTTCCACGGGTTCCACGGATTCCGACGCCTTCCACAGGGCTCAGCTGTGCTGGAGTCATGCAGTGGGGTCAGAGGAGTCCTGGAGTCAAGGTCTTGTCAAGCTCTGCGCTCGAGTTCCGGCGGGAATGGGGACAAAGCAAGCCGTTGAGTTGCTGGATGATGCCTGGTTTCCCAGGGTGGTCACTCCTTGGCCACAAGGGAGATTCTTCAGTCTTCAAGTCGGTTGAATGTCGAAGGGTCCAGAGTTTCGTTTCAAGTTTAGGATCAAATCTAAAATCTCCTGGGTCAGCTCCTATCTTTATACTACTAAAGGGGGCTGGTTTACTCACTAGGTCCCTCCTATGGGTGGGACCAGGAGGGGGGTGGTTACACCCCCTTTCCTTTGTGCAGTTTCGTGCCAGAGCTGGGGCTGGAGTGCCCCAGCAACCAGTTTGAACTGGGGTATGCATGGAGCACCTAGTGTGCCCCAGGCATGTCTCATTCTATTCAGCCCTCCCTGTCCCAATACACAAAATCCTGTCTGGGGTGGTGCTCGCACCTCTCCAGGCAGGAAACCTATTGTCCAGGCCTCCCTCGCTGGAAGGACTCCCAGCAGCAGGAGGTCAGACTTGTGTCTGTGGCAGCAGCATCCATTTTGGGACGCTGGGGCTCTGGTTAACTTTAACCGGGATAGTCAGCAACAACATGTCTTCTCCCTCTAGAAGGGTGGAATGCTACCCCCGTCGCTAGAATTGGCGAGGGGGTAGTATTCCAAAGCATATGACACCTTACACCACATGTTTAGATAAAGCCAAACCAAAGTTAGCATTCAACCGCGAGGATTATAATGCACTTAAGAGTATATGGTATGGCAATATCATAGAACAGCTATAAGGAGATGGTTCCGAAAGCTGCAGACAGGCTCAGCTCATGCTAGAGCACCATCTCACAGATAACCAAGCACTCTGCCTCCAGAATTGTTAAGGCCTGCCATAGGAGGGACTTATAGGTTATTATGTGTCTATATATAAGGTAGGTATAGGGATACTATACCTAAGTAAGGGGTGATTACACAACCTTGCCCCAACTGAGTGATCAGCCAGTTGTGTCAATTTAGGTGGCCAGCCAGGGGTGGCATAATATATGCTGCAGCTCCTGGTAGGCCTTGGATGCACCTATGCCCTGGGTACCTATAGTACATTATACAGGGGCTGACAAGGTGAACCAATTCCCAATTTGTTACTCACAAAAAGACTGGTGGTAGTGTTCCCCTAGTAAAAGGGAAAGCGTCCGCACATAAGATAATATCTTTCACAGAAAAAGTTTTAAACGTATAGTACAAAATACAGTAATTATTGCGTAGCCTGCAATGGGTGCTAACATGGCCTGATGTACACCCACCACCAGGAGCGTCAAAAGGCACAAAATGCCTAGAAAGCAAGAAAAAATGAAACCAGGCCACTCAGCACTCCACCTATTATCTAATCAAAATATATTCTAGGAAATCCTAGATCTGTGTTCAGATTCTGTCAAAACCAGTTCATCTATTTTACGTTAGTCCACAATTATGAATATGTAATGTCCAATAGTATTACACAAAGCTCCAAATTCAGAGATCCAAGCCACGTCGTATTCTTCCAAAATTTTATTATTGTAAATCCATAATTATATAACAACTTCACAGCTCACACCGCTGACACGTGTTTCGTTTCGCAGAGACTTTTTCAAGGCAAAGAAGACACAAGTGTAGGTAAAGATGTCGTCACAATTTCGGTTTGGGTGCTTCGGATTGTATTCACTCAACTGTAGCTCCTCAATTATGATAGAGGTGGAAAGTAGCGCCCACAATTCCTCTCCTTATGAATAAAACTGTGTGGAGAATCTTCTCTTGTTAGTTATATTAGGCAGTTGACAGTTGGCAGATAACTTGTGTCGAAGCTACAAACGCTATATCCGAATACTGGGACACCTATCCACAACGTACTGTAGGGAAATATATACACCCGTTTTATTATATAGTACGTATGTACTAGGTGTGCCTCCAGGATTGTTAAGACCTGCCATAGGACTGACTTATAGGTTATTATGTGTCTATATATAAGGTAGGTTTAGGGATACTATACCTAAGCAAGGGGTGATTACACGACCTTACCCCAGCTGAGTGATCAGCCAGATCTGTCAATTTAGGTGGCCAGCCAGGGGTGGCATAATATATGCTGCAGCCCCTGGTAGGCCTTGGATGCACCTATGCCGTGGGTACCTATAGTACACTATACAGGGGCTGACAAGGTGAACCAATTCCTAGTTTGGTATGTACCTACAGTACATGGAGTCCATTTTACAGAGAGAGCAGATAGCCTGGGGTCCTGAATAGCAGGATCCCAGGCCAACTAAGTCGAAAACCAGCTAAACACTAGGCAAGAAGTTGGGGGTAACCATAGTCAGATATCCACCTTCCTACAGTAACCACGCCCGTGACCGCGTTGATCCTGGGTCTGCGGTCTGTGGCTGGCTGGACGTGTGGGGGGCGCCCCTTCCTTGGCCACAGAAGAAGCGAAAAGCGGAAGTTTGCTGATGTTGGCCTAGGCGCAAGGACTTGCCCGTAGCCCTGGAGTCCTTGAAACGCTCCAGCGACCGTCCAGCTCCAAACCCGCCGGTCCCTGGGCTGCACGCGAATCCGGAGATACGGGACTTCCTCGTGGCCATGAGGACTCACTTCCCTCCATCGGACCAAGTCGTGGCACCTTCACGTCCCGCGGGTCCATCTGGGAGCCCTAGCGGGCCGACGGCTCCGGCCCCGGCGCTGACGGGTGCTTCGGCCCCGGCACCGTCGATGGGCGGCGATGGCTGAGGCTTTCACCTACGACCCGGCTCCATCATTTTTCCCTGACTATCAGGAGATAGATGATGAGGGGGACTGGGAGGGGTCTGAGGACCCTCTGGCACAGCTGAGTGGGCGGTGTCGCCCGAACTCCCGGCCGTGTTGCGTGAGTGTTGGGGGTAGTCGGAAGAGCGATGATGCCTCTTCTACTTCTTCTTCAAGTGCCTCGACTTACCTGAGGACATGGAGCCCGACGAGTGGTGGTGACTCGTCGAGCAGCAATGACGGTGGCCCCGCGACCGGTCCCTCGACCTCCTCCTAGACCAGGTCCTCGAGCGGCACGGGCCGACTGCCGGAGCTCGAGCCGCTTTCGGGACCGCTCCCGCCTAGCCTTCGAGGTTAAGGCCCAGCAGTCGGGGCACGACTTGTCATCGTGGTCGGGCCCGAGACAGTAAAGGCACTGACGGTGGGGGCCGGTCACCGACATCAAGCGGTGACAGTCCTCGCAAGGTTTAAACCCAGGCATCCCTATCAGCACCGCGAGTCGAAGGTCGACTCGAGAAGTGATCCAAAATAGATCAAAAAAGTTAGTCAAAAAATGACTAAGAGTACTGCTCTTCCCGGATCTGCGCTTGCTGGTGCAGAAAAAAGAAGAACCAACGTCAGCGTGAAGGTGGCGTCTAAGTACTCCGACAACGTCATCCCAGCGATCACGATGCCGACAACGGACGCGGAGCCGCAGACGACGCCCACCGACGCACAGGGGTTACTGCTGATGAAAACTTTCCGGATCCAGTCTGAGGCCTGGGGATATTCTAAGGTAAGGAATCTAACACTAACTACTGTTTCTTATAGATATATCGTTACCGAAGGTAAGTAACTTGTGCTTTAGGTTCATTGTATGTTGGTATTTTTCTTTTGTTACGTTTCTCACTTTTTTCTTTTTTCCTGTATTCCTTTTTACTTCTTTGATTTCATAAGAGCACCACTGCGCACATGTTCACGTCACATTTGGGTTGGGATTCAGGTTCATATAGGATTTCTTTTTATATTTTTCTGTAGAACTGGCATAAGGACGTTTTGTTTCATCGTTTAAATATGCCGCCCAATGTTGTTGAAACGCCAGTTTGTAGTCAGTCTTCTTTCTTTTGGATATATTCTACTGTTGTCATCTGAGCATGCGTCGCGTTCACCAGCCGCGGAGTTGAATCAGGCCGGTTATACAGGGAAGTCGTGTTCCACATTTTGCAGTTTGGAAATAGGTTAGTTGACCGTACGTTTTTTACCCCGTTGTTGTTACTGTTGGTCTAGAAAATGGCATTTAAGGATGACATTTATTGAGCATCTGCATGCAATTTTTTTTCACAGATTGGAATACTTTGTTTAAATCAGGCCGATTAGACGGGGAAGCTGTGTTCCACGGCTAGGAGTGTGAAATAGGTCAGTTGAAAGTGTGTGTTCATCTACAGCTTTTCTGTTGGTTTAGAATATGACATTGAGGATGACATGTTTGAGCATTTGTATCCACTTTTTTTACAGATTGACTAACTATGTGTTAATCACACGGACGGAGTTCAAGGTTCGACTGACATTTTCATTTGCAAGTTTTTCACTTTGCTGTTTGCACAATGTCATGGGTAAATCGGTTTGGTGCACTGCATTTGTAATGGTTCCTGCATTAAGTAGTTGAGTGCATCAGTTTGGATTGCTAGTTTGTCACCTGGCACTTTCTCACTACATGTTTGTTCTCATCCTATTCACGGGTTATTTGTCTATTTTTTCCACAGCCTTTTTTCTCATTCTGGTTTCATTCGCTTGGTTTGATTCTGCACTTGCTATCTGATGACATGATGATTTTTTATGTACACATTTATCAGACTGCTTTATCCATACATGGGTTCTGTTTTATATGAGAGTATGTTTACTTTGTTCACAGACTAAGCCCCTGAAGAAGGGCCGATGGGGCCTGAAATGCATTGGGCGGTTCTCTTGAATCAGTAACTTCGTGATGTAAAGCATGAAAGTCTACAAAAGAAACTAATTTTTGACTTGAACAAATTAAATATGTATATGTTACAAGGACATTCACCGATGTTTGAATAATTTATTGTTTGGTCATTATTATTTTACATGATTTTGAGTTTATTAGTACGAATGCTAGTAGTTAATTTGAGAAGATTTACATTTGTTTGTGAGGGCAGCAATGCACAGAGGCCAGGTTGAAAAACTTGAATTCTGAATCACCCTGGTTCTGACCCATTTGCCTGCCTTCTGGCCCAATTCTTGGGGAGAGGTCAGATCAGAATCCTCCAGGTACTGATGCAACAACTAATTTTGACAATTATTAAGGATCTACTCCCTCATAATTAAATTGTACAATCCTTTAAAATCACACACTTTACTGCCATGTAACCAGCCTTCCAGAGCCTTAGTATCACAATCTACAAAGTCAACCCAGCCTTGAGTCTGTACCTTCTGGATATTTCTGAACTTAATCCTGTATTGTTCAGTGGTTAAGTCAAACCCATCAATCAGAGCACTCTTCAAGACTCTGCCCACTGCTCTTGAGGGACCTTCCGTACTTTACAGGCCCTCACTTGTGCAGTTATCCATTTGTGGATGTCATCCCCACTCTGATAGGGAGGGACAATCTTGTTCAGGTTCTTATGGTCATGAGTATGTTCTCTACCTCTAGGGACACTATTGCTGCCAGCATGGGGCTTCAGCCCCAACCTTCTGGAAACTCTCTGGAGCTCTAAGGATTCCCTGTCTAAGGCCAACTGCTCTCTCTTGATTCTGAGCTTAGCTCTCTCAAACTCAAGCAGTCTGCACTTCTTCTCATAAGAGGATTCCCTTTTCGTGAAGCTGAGGTCCCAACGGAAGTACCAGAATGATCAGATTCCTGAGAAGGAGATCTTGTTGTTCTTGGTAAACTGCCAACTCTTCCTGGAAGAGTGAAGAGAGGGCCACTGGGACCTTCTCCCTGACCTAAAGGAAGAATTGGAGTATCCAGGTTAGAATCATCTTGATCCTTCGGGTCAGTATTGGATTCTATGTCATAGCAGTTTTCACTTCCTGGCCTTTCCTCCTCTGCTGCCCCACCCAACTTGCCTGCCTCATCAGACCCTGGAGTCTTTCTGAGGTCATCTAAAATCAAAGCCTCTATTTTTTTTAATTTTTTTTAGAGTTTTATATAGCGCGAACTTGAACCGAATCGTTTATCAGAGCGCTTTACATAGCACCAGTTATGTTACATGAGAACACACATTCATTTTTGTTAGGCACGGGGAGATTAAGTGTTTTGCCCAGAATCACAGGATGTTTAGCGACTTTACCGAGACTCGAACCCAGTTCCCCAAGTCCGAGGTCAAGCGCCCTAGCCGTTATGAAGTGTTGATTGCCTGGGTGACTCCCTGTCTTCAGTTTCCTAGATGTACATATAGTTCTCAATTCTTGGAATGACAGATGGTCATACTTAGTTGGCAGAGGCCCACTGTGTAGGAGAGTAGGGTCTGCTTTCCTATGGTCACCCCATTTTTTGCTTTTTGCTTCACTGGTTTTCAACTTAATATGGCTGTGGGCCTGGTAATCGGACCACCAGCCCTGCTGTTCTCTCTCTAAAATTCACACCATGTACTTTAGGCACATCACCAATTGGGAAATGGGTCACTCTTATGAGTCCCTGTACAGTGTACCAAAGGTACCCAGGGCATAGGTGCACCCAAGGCCTACCAGGGGCTGCAGCATATCTTTTGCCACCCCTGGCTGGCCATCCAAACTGACACAACTGGCTGATCACTCAGCTGGGACAAGGTTGTGTAATCACCCCTTGCTTAAGGTATAGTATTCCTATATCTAACCTTATATCTAGACACATATACACCTATAAGTCACTCCTATTGCAGGCCTTAACAATCCTGAAGGCAGAGTGCTTGTTTTTTTGTGAGATGAGGCTCTAGCATGAGCTGAGCCGGTCTGCAGCTTTCGGAACCATGTCCTTATAGCTGTTCTAGGATATAGCCATACCATATACTCTTAAGTGCATTATAATCCTCGCGGTTGAATGCTAACTTTGATTTGGCTTTATCAAAACATGTCGTGTAAGGTGTCATACGCTTTGGAATACTACCCCCTCGCCAGTTCTGGCGACGGCGGTAGCATTCCACCCTTCTAGAGGGAGAAGACATGTTGTTCCTACTAATCCCGGTTAAAGTTAACCAGAGCCTCAGCATCACAAAATGGATGCTGCTGCCATAGACACAAGTCTGACCTCCTGCTGCTGGGAGTCCTTCTAGCGAGGGAGGCTTGGACAATAGGTTTCCTGTCTTGGGAGGTGCTAGCACCACCCCAGACAGGCCATAGTGTATTGGGGCAGGGAGGGTTGAATGAAATGAGACACTGCCTGGGGAACACAAGGTGTCCCATGCATAGTCCGGTTCAAACCGGTGCTGGGGCACTCCAGCCCCAGCTCTGGCGCGAACCTGGACAAAGGGACAGGGGTGTAACCACCCCCTTCCCTGGTCCCACCCATAGGAGGGACCTAGCAGGTAATCCAGCCCCTAAATTTGGTGTATAGGTAGGAGCTGAGTCTAGAAACTTTAGATTTATCCTGAATGAAACTTGAAACGAAATTCTGGACCTTCGACGTTCTACCTGAAAATAGAAGACTGAAGAATCTCCCTTGTGGTCAAGGAGTGACCACCCAGTGTAAGCAGGCACCATCAAGCGATCAACGGTTTGCTTTGTCGACACTCCCGCCGGAGCCCGAGCACAGAGCCTGACAAGATCCGGACTTCCAGACTTCCAACAGCCCGATCCACAGTCACAGCAGAGCTGAGACCCGTGGAGGCGACGAGAGACGTGGAACCGGCCAACTTGGAAAGCCAGCGAATTGCTTTCCTTGCAACTTCTGAGGCACCCTCGAAGTTGTGCAATGGGGATTGAGAAGCCCTAGCCCCGAGCATCATCTGCACCGAAGATCAGCCCTCCACACTCCAGGAGTTCTGCGTGGGGCCCTTCTGCATTTTCCTGCTCGACGCGTCTGTCCGGTCACTTGCCCGTTGGCTAGTAGCCTCTGTGACGACGAACCTTTGAATTTACACCGCTGGTCTGGTTGCTCCAGACTGGCCCCTGCTTCCCTGAAAAGGAGAAACCCATCAGACCATGCCGGTCTGATCCGTAAGCCATCTTCGATTCCTGCGTGGGTTGCCTTTGCCAAGGCTTGTTTACTCCAATCCGGAAGCTGACACCGCCGACAGCGAGAGCCTTCGTGGGACAGTCCGTATCCAGCTCCTGGTCGTCGTCGACACCTCCTGGTTCACGTGGCTGCAGAGACAAGCTTCACGACATCACCTGATTGCTTCGCGACATCGCCTGGTTCCTTCCTGGTTCCTTCTTGGTCACTGGCTAGTGACCCAGACTCTGTCCCCTCTGCTTTCAGGTACTCTTCATCCTCGATCCGCCCTTGGATTCAACTGGACACTTCCCTACAGTTCGCCTGCAGCATCTTTCTTCACGGCTCCAAAGGATTCAGCGAAGAAACCCGACACACTTTGACACCTATGCACCCGCTTCCTGTGGGTGAGGTAACGCGAGTACTCCGGTGCTCCTGTGGGTATTAACTATCCTAGTGTCCTAGTTTTCAGTAGCTTTCACCTAGTCCATCCGGAAATGACCTAAAAGAACTAGTTTCCAATTCTTTTGTTCCCATTCTAACTCTATGGTAACTCGCGTGTGTGTAAAAGACACTGCACACGCATCCCGTGGGCCTCCTGCTCCCTATCCTTTGGTAGTACAGCGTAGTCCCAGCAATTCTCCAGGCCCTAGGCCTATCCTTTGTTCGTGACGTCGTTCTAATACCACTATTTTAGTATATGGTTTGAAGTGCTCCTAGGGCATTACTGTATTTTGTGCAACTTATTGTATGACAATTAAGTATCTTGTTATGTGCTTGTGCCTCTGATCCCATGAAGAGTTCAGAGGATTAATTTAGAAATAAATACATATTACATGTGGTTACATGTGTGATAGATACAAGGTGCCCACTAGAATAGTGGACATCACATCACATCACATATCAGGTCAACTTCTCACACACTGGATTCTGGCCTAGAAGACATAATAGAGTTATGTGGTGTAGGCACCTATTTAACATAGTGGGAGCTACAATACTCTCTTGAGTTGGAGAAAGGGTGTTCTAGAACCTTGACTTACCCAGCTCTAAGTTCATTAGAACTTACTATTTCTAGTCTTGATTTATATGTACCTAAATACCTTTAGTGGTTTTCAGTTAGTCACTCAATGAGATTATCTATAAAACAATAGCAAGCTTGAATCCCAACCGCTGTACACCAATGTGAGAAGTTGGCCTGGTATATGCTGACCACTAATTATAGTGGGCACCTTATGTAGGAAGGTAGATCCCTGACTATGGTTGCCCCCAACTTTTTGCCTGGTATTTTGCTGGTTTTCTGACTTAGTTGACCTGGGGCCCTGCTATTCAGGACCCCAGGCCCACTGCTCTCTCTGTAAAATGGATTCCATGTACCTTAGGTACATATCTAATTGGATACTGAGTCACCTTATCAGTCCCTGTACAGTGTACCTTAGGTACCCAGGGCATAGGTGTACCCAGGGCCTACCAGGGGCTGCAGCATGTATTATGCCACCCCTGGCTGGCCATCCAAATCTGACACAACTGGCTGCACGACAGCTGGGGCAAGGTGGTGTAAACACCCTTTGCTTTAGATATAGTATTCCTATATCTAACCCTAAAAATGGGCACACAGATCTCCTATCAGTCACTCCTATGGCAGGCCTTGACAATCCTGAAGGCAGAGTGCTTGGAATCGTGTGAGATAGCGCTCTGGCATGAGCTGAGCCTGTCTGCGGCTTTCGGGATCCATCCCTTAGCCGTTTCCATGATATCGCATACCATATACTCTTAAGTGCATTATAATCCTCGCGGTTATATGCCAACTCTGGTATCGCTTTATCAAAACATGTCGAGTAAGGTGTCATACGAATTAGAATACTAACCCCTCGCCAATTCTGGCGACGGGGTTAGCATTCCACCCTTCTAGAGGGACACGACATATATGTAACCTGTAACCCCGGTTAAAGTCAGACATAGCCTCAGCTCCACAAGATGGATGCTGCCACCGAGACACAAGTCTGCCCTCCTGCTGCTGGGAGTACTCCCAGCACAGGAGGCAAGGACAAAGGGTTTCCTGCCAGGGGCGGTGCCAGCACCGTCCCAGACAGGGTTTTGTGTATTCTAGGTAGGCAGGGCTTTAGAGGAAGGTGACTGCAAGTGGCACCCCGGTGCTCACTGTGCATAGGCCGGCTGAAACCAGTTCCAGGGGCACTCCAGCACCTGGCCTGGGGAAAGCCCGCCAAAGGAGAGGGGTGTAACCACCCCCCTCCTAGTCCCACCCATAGGGCAGGACTTAGTCGCGTGCCAGCCCCCTTTTTCAGGATAAAGGTAGGAACTGGCCCCCTGCCAAATCAGATCATCTTTGAATCCTGAAACTACTTTCCACGAAAGGAACTCAAGACTTCTTCCCAAGATTCTCCCTTGTGACTAAGGAGTAGTCACCCTGCAGCAGCAGGCACCAACCAAGCATCGCGGTTTGTTGCCAGTCTCTCCTTCGGATCAAGACTGCTCCAGCACGACGAGAACCGGCTTCCCTGGCACCTCTGACCTCAACCTACATCATCAGCCCAGCTGTGACCCGTGGGTGCGACGAGACCTCGAGGGACCGGCCATCTTCAGAACTGCACGACGCTTGTCCAGCACGACTCCAGAGTGACCCTCGACTGAGTGCTTTGGGGTAAGAGAAGCCCCGACCCTGAGCAGCTCCAGCACCAAAGTTCAGCCCCCCTGCATCCACGAGATCTGCGTGGGGCCCTTCTGCTCTTTGCTGCTCACCGCGTTGTCCAGGTCGCTTGCCCGTTGGCTAGTGGCCCCTTCACGACGCTCCACGACGACAACTACTGCTGGTCTGGTTGCTCCAGACTAGCCCTTGCTCCCCTCCAACAGAGGAGCACCCTGGACCCTCCTGGTCCACTCAAGACGCCATTTTAGGTCCACCGCGTGGGCCTTGCATTTGCCAAGACTTGTTGCCCCAATCCTGGGTCCAGCGACGTCGACAGCAGAAACCTTCGTGGGACAGCTCGCACCTCCATCCTGGTCGCCGACAACGCCCCCTGGTCCGAGAGACTGCAGAGCCCAGCAGCGCCCACTCACCTGGTCGAGGTGACTTCGTCCGGTGCCACCCTGGTGCCCATCTAATCACTGGCTAGTGATTCAGAACTTGGTCCCCTATGCTTTCAGGTCTTCTTCTTCCCTGATCCAGGCTTGGATCACCACTAACTTTTCTCCACTGGCCGCCTGCCAGCAACTTCCTCTTCAGGCTCCTGGCTCGTCAACGTGGGTTTCCGACGCAACTTCAACCCTATGCAGCCGCAGCCCCTGGGCTAGGTAAACCAAGTACTCCGGTGCTTCAGCATAGTCCAACACTCCTAGTGTTCGGATCCACTCTTGTTTTCGACCCACCTAGTCTGGTTCGCCCGAGAACAGTAACTTTGCAACTGCTAGCCTCCATAGACTTTTTCCCGCCTTACGTGTGAGAGTTCCCACTCTGCACACGACGTCCACAGGCCCCCTGCATCTAATCCCAGTGTTTAGAATTGTAGGCCTAGCGATTCCTGAGTCTAGAAAAGTATTACTTACCTGCTAGCAAGTTCGCATTCCACTTACTGTGTATATGGTTTTTCGTGCCCCTAGGGCATTTGTGTAAATTGTGCGACTTAAAGTATTTTCGTAAGAGTTTTGTTATGTGCTTAGCTCCCTGACTCAAAGAGTTCAGGGTAGTCTTGTTATAAATAAATATCTGTTTATTTTCATAACAACTTGTGTGGTGTCCTTTCACTTGGTGTTCAAGGGGTAATGTGATGGTAAAACAGCTGGCTTAACACGCCCTCTAGAGTCTTAGCCTTAGACTGCTCGTATCCATGCTACTAGGATAGCTGGTCTATAAGGTTGACTTACAACCAATCATCAATAAGGGTTGTTTGGACTGATACATAGTGATCACTAGAATAGTGAGCACTGCATATCAGGCCAACTTCTCACACCTTGCACCAGTCCAAACAACCCTTATTGATGATTAGGTTAAAGACAACCTTTAATGAAAGCTATCCTAGTGGTAGCTATGGAGAGCAGCCTTCAGGCTAAATCTCAACGGAATGTAAAGCAGCTTGGTTTACCAGATTATAACCTCCTAAATGACCAAATGAAAGGAGAACCACACAAGGAATATATAAAATATATGTATTTATGACGCAACACTCTCCAATAACCTCTTTATGAGATTAGAGAACAAAGCACACAATATTAAATCACTAGAACAACAGTAAACAGCACAATACACAGTGGGCTCCAGGGGGAGACCACACCATATATTAATAAAGTGGTATAACAACCACAAGTTGACTAGACGCACCAGTTACTACTTGTGTAACGATATATCTGTAAGAGACATTAGTTAGTATTAGATTCCTTACCTTAGAATATCCCCAGGCGTCAGACTGGATCCGGAAACTTTTGCGTAGCAGTACCCTTGCGCGTCGGTAGGCGTCGTCTGCGGCTCCGCGTCCGTCGTCTGCGTCGTGGGCGCCGTGATGACGTCGTCAGAGTACTTAGACTTAGAAGGATGACTTGGGCCCGGTCTCGCTTGATCTTCTTCAGCACTCTGGGCAGAAGTGGTATAGGCGGAAAGGCGTACAAAAGACCGCAACTCCACTCGCGACGAAAAGCGTCTCCGAGCAAGTGCCGCCTTGGAAATTCCAACGCGCAGAACTGATGACATTGCACGTTCTCTTCGGTGGCGAATAGATCTAACCAAGGCTCTACCCATTGCTGAAAGAGGCCTTGCGCCACGTCCGAGTTCAGACGCCATTCGTGATCCATCATGCACCGACAGCTGAGCTCGTCCGCCCTGGCGTTCAGAGAACCTGCCAGGTGTTGAGCCACCAGGGTCACGCCCTGGCGTTCCAACCATTGCCAAAGGCGCAGAGCCTCCTGGCAAAGGGTCCACGACCCCACCCCGCCCTGTTTGTTGCAGTACCACATGGCGGTGGTGTTGTCCATGAACACCTGCACTACACTCCCCGGATAGAGGGGAGGAATGCCTTCAGTGCTAGACGAATTGCCCGTAACTCCAACAGGTTGATGTGGAGCCGGGCCTCCGCCGGAGACCAGAGGCCTCTGATCTCTGCCTCTCCCATGTGGCCTCCCCAGCCCTGGAGGGACGCGTCCGTCACAACTACGTGCTCCGGTTGGGGAAGGGAGAGGGATCTGCCGCTGACCCAATCGCGGTCCGTGAGCCACCACTTCAGCTGCCTCGCAGTGCCCTCCGAGATCAAGACGTGGTCAGACAGGTTGCCCTGATGCTGGGCCCACTGAAACTTCAGGCCCCACTGCAGAGCCCGCATCCGCCACCTGGCGTGATGCACCAGTAGGATGCAGGAGGCCATCAGCCCCAGAAGCCGCAGCGTCAACCTGACCGAGACCCGGGATAACGGCTGAAAGCACAAGTTACTACTTGTGTAACGATATATCTGTAAGAGACATTAGTTAGTATTAGATTCCTTACCTTAGAATATCCCCAGGCGTCAGACTGGATCCGGAAACTTTTGCGTAGAAGTACCCTTGCGCGTCGGTAGGCGTCGTCTGCGGCTCCGCGTCCGTCATCGGCGTCGTGGGCGCCATGATGACGTCGTGGGAGTACTTAGACGCCGCCTCCGCGTGCTGACGTCAGTTCTGAGACACCACTTTTCCGCGCCAGTAACGCAGAGCCATGTTAAAAACCAACACTGGTGCCATTGAAACTAGGGCCCTGAAAGGGGGTAACCCTAACCCTAGATATCGGTTCGCAGAACGGGGAGGATGGGTGGGTCGGTAAGGAATCTAATACTAACTAATGTCTCTTACAGATATATCGTTACACAAGTAGTAACTTGTGCATCTGAAAGAGACACGTTAGTATTAGATTCCTTACCTTAGAATAGATACCCCAGCAATACCAACCCCGGTGGTGGGTCTGCGAACCAATAGTCACACCAGAAAGTCCTGGAGGACGGAACGGCCAAAGAAGCCATCCCTCCGGACTTGGCTGTCCAGGCAGTAGTGTCTTGCAAACGTGTGCAGCGATGCCCACGTAGCTGCCTGACAATGTCTTGTAAGGGCACTCCCCAGCCCAGGGCAGTTGTAGTCGCCGTGGCTCAGGTAGAATGAGCCCGCAATCCAACAGGGGGCTCTTTTTTAGCCAAGGAGTAGCATGCCTGGATACACAAGATGATCCACCGGGAGATGGTCCTCTTGTGCACCGCTTTCCCCTTCTTAGCGCCCACGTAACCAACAAAGAGTTGGTCATCCACCCGGAACTGGCGTGTGCGATCCAAGTAAAATGAGAGCGCACGTTTTGGGTCCAGACGGTGGAGCCGCTCTTCCTCTTTAGAGGGATGCGGTGGCGGGAAGAAGGTTGGCAAGGTGATAGACTGCCCGATGTGGAAGGCCGTGACAACCTTGGGCAGGAAAGATGGCTTAGTACGCAACACCACTTTGTCCGGATGGACAGAAAGGAAAGGTGGAGTACAAGAAAGGGCCTGGAGCTCACTCACTCTCCTGGCAGAGGTGATGGCAACTAGGAAAGCAGTCTTCAGAGTAAGAAGGCGGAGAGGACAGTTGTGAAGTGGCTCAAAGGGAGCGCACATAAGAAACGTAAGAACCAGGTTCAAGTCCCACTGAGGCATCACAAACGGAACAGGAGGGAATGTGTGTGTCATGCCCTTTAGAAATCTATTTACAATAGGGGACTTGAACAAAGAAGGTTGATCAGGCAGCCTTAGAAAAGCTGAAAGGGCAGAAAGGTAGCCCTTGATAGTGCCCAGAGCAGAGCCCTGCTGGGCAAGAGAAATAAGGAAGAGAAGAACCTCAGAAAGAGGGGCAGCAAGAGGATCCACAGCCTTTGCTGTGCACCATGCCACAAATCTGTTCCACCTGCAGGCGTATACCGACTTTGTGGAGGGACGCCTGGCTACCAGAATGACGGTACAGACTTCAGGAGGCAAGTCAAATGGCCTCAAATGTCGCGTCTCAATCTCCAAGCATGGAGGTGGAGACTGGACAGGTTCGGGTGGAGGACCGTCCCCTGTTGCTGCGACAGAAGGTCCTCCTGACGAGGCAGACGAACCGGGGGATCGACTGACATACTGAGTAGCTCTGGATACCAGTACCTTTGTGCCCTGTCCGGAGCCACAAGGATGACTTGGGCCCGGTCTCGCTTGATCTTCTTCAGCACTCTGGGCAGAAGTGGTATAGGCGGAAAGGCGTACAATAGACCGCAACTCCACTCGCGACGAAAAGCGTCTCCGAGCGAGTGCCGCCTTGGAAATTGCAACACGCAGAACTGATGACATTGCGCGTTCTCTTCGGTGGTGAATAGATCTAACCAAGGCTCTCCCCGTTGAAAGTTGCCCAAGTTCAGATGCCATTCGTGATCCATCATGCACCGACGGCTGAGCTCGTCCGCCCTGGCGTTCAGAGAACCTGCCAGATGTTGAGCCACCAGGGTCACGCCCTGGCGTTCCAGCCATTGCCAGAGGCGCAG